>NC_090451.1:434292635-435572575 GCF_031143425.1 Pleurodeles waltl | reverse complement strand
CGTTTCCTTCTAGAGTGGAGTCGCCCACTTACTGAGAAACACTTGTGCTTTATGGATCAGGCGGTGGCGGGCTCTCACATATGGAAGGAGCCCTGGCTACGGCGTCGGCACAGGGCGGGGGGACTTTACTCTTCCCCGATCACAGGAGCGACTTTGCGCGTGTGGGATGCGGTGGCAGTCTGGTTGGGGTTGACGACGTTTCCATCTCCAATGACCTCCATAGGTGCGAATCCAGACTTTGAACCGGGGCTACGAGGGGAGGGATTGCGGCGCTGGTATGAGGGAGGCTGTAAAAGGGTGGGGAGCATTTTTGATGAGCAAGGAGTGATTCCCTTTGATCAGATGAGAGAGGCCTACAGCTTGACAGAGGCGGATAGGATGATGTACTATCAGATTCGGCATTGGGCCCTGTTGCCGGCTAACAGAGCATTAATGGACAGACCGTTAACACCGTTTGAGAAGTGGCTTCTGATGAAGAAGGATGATAAACGAGTTATTTCAGAGCTTTACAGGCTTTTACAGGGAGAGGGGTGCCCGCCTAAAACTAAGGGACAGTTGAGATGGGAAAAGGAGCTAGAAAGGGAACTTTCTGATGAAGAGTGGGATAGTATCTTCTATAGAATACATCACACAGCCTTTAATGTGGCTGGGACAGAGACAGCTTATAAGGTGACCTCTTACTGGTACTACACCCCAGCAAGGATACATGCATGGGATCCCACTAGGGCTAACCTCTGCTGGAGGGGCTGTGGGGGGAGGGGTTCTCTGGTGCATTTGCTGTGGAATTGTCCCAAGCTCCATAGATTCTGGGAGAGTGTGGTAGACGAGCTAGATGCAGCGTTCAACACTACAATTCCTAGATTCCCTTCGTATATCCTGCTAGGTGTGCCAAACCCCCTGACTTTCCCCCTGCGATCACTGAAGGGGCGGCAGATGGCCTTGGCCTTTAATGCGGCGCTGCAGCTGATCCTAGCCTTGTGGGGCACTGATAGAGTACCGACATATGTATCTTGGCTGCAGAAACTGTGGTTCATTCTGCCGATGGAGAAGCTTACCCTAGCCTCTCAGCAGCGAACGGGCGAATTGCCCATGCTGTGGAGACCGTTTCTTCAGATCCTACACAATGAATTTACGGAGCTCACATGCCCTGCGTATTTGCAAGTATTGGGGCTGACTTGAACTATTGGGTGCGTGTCTGACTGATGGATTCCTGTAGAGAATGAGAGTAACGAGGTGGGGAGGGGAGGAGGCGGGGGACCGGAGAGATGAAGGGCCGGGATCACTCAGGGGAAGCGCGGTTAATGTTCTATGTTTTATTTGCTCAAAATGTGTCATATATTAAAAGCATGAGACTTGGCTCGCTATGCTGTGGACCTACTGTAGGGCCCAATACTTTTTTGAGTAGCAAGGATGAGATTGTTAAGGGGGCCTTCTGATATGGCAATTAGAGGGGCGATCTCATGGGGGCCGAGGGAGAGTTTCTCAATAAGGGGTCCGGCAGCGTGTTTATCATATTGTGATGTGTTTTGTCTACATGTTGATTTGTTTAAAACAATAAACAGATTTGATCCATAAACTAGGAATAGAAAGAGGCATCACAGGGATTTCATCTGTAGTCTTTAATCATTTTCTCTCACACTAGAAATGGCCCTGTTTGTACTCAGTGTCAAAATGGGACAGATAATAGGCCTGAACACCAAAATAAAGATGAACCCCATTACTAAACTTGACAGATAAAAAAGAGGTCCCTGTTTGCAAACTTGGGGCATTTTTAACATGCTGTGGAACAGTTTTGCAAGGCATTGAAGACTTTGTGGATTTGAGCTTGCTGCAGGCAATGCTTAGTTTAATTTCAGAGAAGTCAACAGTAAAAACCAACCCAGCACGTAAAAAACTATATAACAAACAGCCAAAAAATCTGTCCCCCCACAATGATCTGTCAGACCAGCCCCTAGGGCTCACCAAGATTCTCTACTGTCCGGTCGAACCCTGTTTGCGCTTAAGGAGACAAATACAGCAGTAAGACTGATAGAAGCAGTTTTTTTTCCCAATACACATTTCAACTCCTAGGGTGCTGAAATATATTGTAGATTTAAGGTACTCTCCCTCTGTTTAGATTATATCATTATCATCACCATAACTTTACTTCGGCCATTGGCCACAAAAGTACAAGATCATCTAAAAAAAAAGGTAAAATCTCTCATAAATATCTCCCCCTTATCATAGACTTGCAGTACCTGACATGCAGATTCTGTATTTACCTATAAGTGCTTACAACCAATCTCGGTCAGGTATCGTTTTATGTAACCCAACCATGGAATCCTGACAGCTCCAAGGAGCTTTAAGGTGTAATCTAAGCACAACAGAAAGGGTGCCAATTCTACAGAGGACCAAATCTTCCTCTAGTGCAACAGAGGTCTAAGTCTAGCCTTATGGACAAGAGATCGAATAGCCAGGTCTAACTGGAGGGGGAGAAGTACGAGCCAGCATATTGGTAAGCAGACACAAAACGTGATTCTCCTCCAACTCCAGATCATTTACATTACCATGCATGTTCCCCACCATACAATGTCCTGCCCACCCCCTTCTAGTGCTCCACCTAAGCTTGCACTTCAGAATCTATGAGGTCTAGCCAAATCGACTCATTGTGAGTGAACCCCAGATATTCAAAAGTACAAACCCTCTCTAAACAAACACTACTTAACTTAGGGTGAGACCGAGTAGAATGACCAGGGTTTAAACCCTTATACTTAGTTTTGCTAATGTTAATCTCCAGCCCCCCCGTACACAAAAGACACTGAACCGATTGAGCAGATTTTGAATGCCCACAGGAGACTTCAATGTCAGTAAGGTGTCATCTGAAAACAGGTGAGGCAGGACCCTCCTGCCAGTCAGACTCAGGCATCATGGTTACATTGATCCAAAATGAACACCAGGTTATTGATAAATTACAAAAATACGGTTGGAGCTAGCACACATCCCTTATATCATATATGCAACAGGTTCAGCAATAATCATTTTCTCAACTTAGTCAAACATTAACATTTTTGTTGTTTGTTCAGTTAGTTCCAACAACATTAAATTCATTAATTCAGATACATTCTTAGACATTTTATTTTTTCCATCCATGAAAAGAATGTCCCTTCCATTTGCAAAATGATACATGTTTTGCAGTTTTGGAAAGCTGGTATTTCAGGCAGCTACAGCCTGATGGAATTATTGGTGGTAAGGAAACACAATTGCAAGATCCCTGATGTTCCTCCCCTCCTGCTGGGACACAGAAGTCCAGATCCTTCCCACAACTGGTCCTTAGGGGATGTAAGGGAATCATCCTCACTGGCCCTCGAGAGATCCACTGGTCCTGTGGTCTGCTTCAGACAGAGTGCTAAGTCCAAAAAGGCATCAGGGGCCTTGTCCTTCCAGCTGTCTATATGGTTGCCACCATCCAATTCCAGGGTGCAACCAATCTGTATCTCCTGTGTGTAAGAATGTTTAGGAGGGGAAGAAAACTTCTAGATGTCCAGCTTCCCTGGCAAGTGGTGTCTGTGCACATTATCTTTTGGGGCCTTAGCTCTGCCCCTAACTGTCAACACTGCAAGGGATGTTCTCATCAAAACTTTAAAGGGGAGCTTCCTCCTGTGTTGGCTTCAGCTGTCTGGGTGTCCTCCTTTGTTGAATGGACCTGGTTTGTTCTACCTGGCACAGTGTGACTGTTAATTTCCAGATGCAGATTTGTTTCCCACCCCCTTTGCAAATCCACACAAATCCCAATTTGCTTGGCTTTGTATAGCTTTGTAAAAAAAGTAAGGCAAAACAGCTCACAACTCTACAAAGGCATGTAACTGTGAGTTTGTGCCATCATGGTGCACCTACCTGAGGTTGACACGAGGAGGAGAAATCTCAGTGGCACACATACTAAGAGGAAATATCCTCAAAGGATAATTATTGTTGTGCAGGAAGAAAAACTATCCTGACCACAACACACGCAACCTTGTAACATAACACAAGGGGACCTGCATTGGTGCTAGGCAGCCACAAATGTGGCAGTGCTAGAAGCCAGCTTAACTGTTCCATACCTTGGAAAATATGGCACAGATCTTTTCGCTCTCTTTGACGCAATGTAACACAGCAACTTAACTTGTTGCACTTTGTTGTATGAATTGTTAGGAAAAATGCCCTGAGAGTCTGGAACCATGGATATGTGTAGTTTCTCCCCATACTCCTATCTTCCATGCCTCTTGACTTCAACCATCTTTCGACTGACGGAAATTCATGTCAACCTTTGAAAATTCCAAGATGGCTATGAGGGACCATCCAATAAGATTACATTCAAACAAACAATGTGACAGTGGGGCTGTCAATACAGAGATTTAGAAGGCTAACTGCTGTCAATCACTGCATTCAATGCTGCATGGTAAATGCATCATGAAGCACAATCTTATTGGCAACATAGCTGAATAAGGAATACTGGCATACATCAATGAAGAGTAGTACAGTCCACAAAACGTCTGTGAAAGGTAACTATTTCATCTGAAACTCACCACTAAAGGAGGAATATAGCTCACCAGTGTGGGAGTTGTTTTTCCTGTTCTCATACTAAATGCATTATAACCTGAGCTCACACTAACATTAACTGTGTTGACACTGTCCTCCCTCTTGCTACGCTGTCTCAATACATTTGATCACTACTTCTGTTTATTAATATAAATGAAGAATCACAAGATTTACAGTAATAAACAAGGAGTGTTCACAGGCACTTTACTACACTGTACCTAAACAAGGACACCCCAGCTGTCTCAGTCTATCATCATACAATGTACTAACTCACATGCTCAAATAAACTGTCAAAGGGACTGAGATCCAATGTAACAATACAGTGAGAGAATCTCCGACTGCATTCTGCACTAAAATGTTTCTTCTTATTTGTTCCTCATTGGTGCATTTCCTGAAAACCACGTACTTGTGTAGAATGTATGAAAGGCTTTGGCCCTCATTATGACCCTGGGGGTGAGTGATAAAGTGGAGGTAAGTACCACCAAATTATGACAATGGCAGTGATAACTCCCGTAGACAGCCAATGTACCACGCCAGCCATCAGGGCAGAAACAACAGTCACCACGGTGGAAGCCACCAACAGCCTGGTGGGAGACAAAGTACCGCCCACCATATTGTGATACAGGAAACTGCCACCTTTTCTGGGGCGGTACCAATGCCATCAAAAGCCTAGCGGTAACAGAACTCAGAAGTGAAAGGACTCACCATTGGAGACACAGGGAAGAACCACGCCGCCATGGAACCCGAACTGCAAGTCTTCCTGATGATCTTCTATGCCATGCTCGACCTGTAAAACCAACTCCGACGAAGATGACGGCGGTGAGTACAGCCGCCTAGCTCACAAGGGAGGGAGGGAGGAAAACGAGAGTGACACACACACGCGTGACACACACCCGACACACACACACCATACACACAACCAGCTGCACATGTAAACTAATGGCACACGGCACATGGCATTATAAAACACAGGCCATAATGCTAATGACAATGTATTAGCATAGCAAAATCCACCACACAAACCAAATATATACAAATGTCCATTAAGGGCCAATGCCCAGTCCAAAGTCATGAGGGCACAAAAGGCCACAGGGCACAGTCCAAGGCCCAACCTGTTTCCTGACACAGCCAGAGAGAACACTGCAGGGGCAAAATTTTGCAAGTGGGAAGGCACCTCACGGGTATGGGGGGCACCTCAGCCAAATACAGGAATGTCCCCACTGGTTCTGGATGGGTCAACATGCCCATTTCTTTGTCCTGGTGAGTGCAAGGCCTCAGTCTCTCAAATGGGTGACTTGCCCACTGGTTTTGGAGCGGGCAACATGCCCATTTCTTTGTCCTGGAGAGTGCAAGGCCACAGTCTCTGAAGTGGGTAACTTGTCCACTGGTTCTGGAGGCGGCAACATGCCCATTTCTTTGTCCTGGGGAGTACAAGGTCACAGTCTCTCAAGTGGGTGACTTACCCACTGGTTCTGGAGGGGGCAACATGCCCCTTTCTTTTTTCCTGGAGAGTGCAAGGCAACAGTTTCTCAAGTGGGGGACTTGCCCACTGGTTCTGGAGGGGGGCAGCCCGCACAGCAGCCCCTGGATGGTGGCCTACATGGCGTCCGCTAGCGGTGATGGCTGTACTGTGGTGATGGTTGGAGGACCCTCCTGGGCAGCCCCTGCATTGTCTGATGGCTGCATTGTGGTGGTGGTTGGGGGAGCCTCCTGGGCAGCCCCTGCACTGTCTGACAGCTGCATTGTGGTGGTGGTTGGAGGAGCCTCCTGGGCAGCCCCTGCACTCCCTGATGGCTGCATTGTGATGGTGGTTGGAGGAGCCTCCTGGGCAGACCCTGCACCCCCTGGTGGATGCCCCTCCACAGCTGGTGGTGGGAGTCCCGTGACAGCTGGTGGTGGTGGGTGTGTCAGCCTGACAGCTTCCACTGGTGTAGATTGCCTCCTCTCCTCCTGTTCATGGGTCATGTATCCCTTACCCTTCCAGGCAGGAGTGGATGGGCTCTTCCCCTCTCTGCCTAGTGGTGCAGGCTCCCTCCCCTTCTTCACAGCTGGTGCAGCCTCCTTCACACTCTTCCCTGGTGGTGCAGGACTCTTCACACTCTTCCCTAGTGGGGCAGGCCCCTTCCCCTTCTTCCCTGGTGGTGCTGGCTACTTCCCCTTCTGTGTTGTAGGTCTGGTATTCTTACCACCATGAGTAGGTGGTGCTACCACTGTCCCCGTGGACTGTTTGGCTGAGGTGCTGGGCTGTGTCCTTGGTACCCTGCCCATACGTGCAGGATGGGGGGAGGGGTAGGGAAGAGGTAAACTTGGAAAGGAAAAGCTTTTTAGGGATGTTGGGGCAGGAGGAGGGAGGAATAATGGGAGTGGAGGATGAGGGAGTGGTTGTTGGAGGTGTATGTCTGCTGGATTTGGGTGCAGGTGCATGGGCTGTATGCTGATGTGAGGTGGATGGATGTTGGGTGTGTGAGTGCTTGCGTTTGTGTCCCTTAGGAGGGAGGGACAGACACAGTGGGAGAGGACACAGGGGAGGTGTGCTTGGTTGTTGTGGAGCTGTCTGCCAGTGTGGTATGTGTTCTGGTATGCTGATGATGATAGTGGATGTAGATGTAATGCATGCCGGTGTGAGTGTGGGCATGACTGGGAGGGAGCTGAAGGAGGAGGAGGAGGAGGAGGGGGAGACAGTAGAGACAGTGGATGTTGTCATGTCTGCAACTGTATGGTGTTTGTGTGAGTGCCTGTGGGATGAAGTGTGGAGCTTGTGTTTGTCTGTGCCACTCTTGTGTGTTATCTTGTGTGCATGCTCATCTGTATGTGTGCCTGGGATAGGTTGGGGTTGGGACTGGGAAGTGGTAGTTGGAGGGGGGATGGTAGAAACAGGGACAATGCTTGCCATCAGAGAGGAGACCGGAGCCTAAATCGATTTCTGTTAGGCCGCCAATCCACTGTGAATGCCCTCCAGGAATGCATTGCAGTGCTGCATCTGGGATGACAGCTCCTGGATGGCATTCACAATGGTTGACTGCCCTACAGACATGGATCTCAGGAGGCCAAAAGCCTCCTCAATCAGGGCTGCATGGCTCACTGGGGCAAGTCCTGAGGTGCCTGGGGGGAAGGAGATGCCCACCCTCCTGGGTGAGCGGGCACGGGCAACTCACTGAGGGGCTACTGGGAGGGCAGTGCTGGTACGGGGTGGCGCCTGTACCTGCAGGTGAGGTGGTCACAGAGGTGTCTGCCACCACCAGGGAGATCCCATTGGAGGAGGTATCAAAGTCTATGTTGTCCCCTCCAGTTTCTGCCGTGGTGCTCCCCTTGCCCTACGTCCCACTGGTCCCCTTGGGGTCGGTGAACTCTGCCTCCAGGGCCACGTGGGATGCAGCTCCATCTGTCGCCGGTGCCCCTGCTCCTCTACCAGATGATGCTAATGTACACAAGGACAGGATGACAAAACAAGAAAGGGGGGAGAGGTACAAAGGATACACTAGGTCAATGACTGCACCAATACCACCGTTGGCATACACAGCACCCTCACACACAGGGAACAGGCTTACGCAATATGCACTACCAGTGAATGACTAGTCACCAAGGCATAATGAGGAGCACACACTGCCAATTGCAGCACACCTGGGACCCCCGATGCCCTACATGAAAGTGACTACTAACAAGCTAGGTTACCTGTACTTGCCATGCAACCATTACCCTTCAGAGGACCCTTGCTGCAATGTCTGGCCTGGCCTTAGAAGAACCCACTAACACACAACCACCACTTGGATACCACCCCACCAGTCACAATTTGTAATGATACCCACTGTACTCACCCCCTTGTGGCTGCTGTGATTCCCTCAAGCGCCCATCCAGCTCAGGGTACACCACTGCCAGTATGCGGGCCGTCAGGGGGGTTCAGGGTCTGACAGGCATCCCTTCCTCATTGGGAGGCCATCCGTAGCTGGGCCTCCACCGGCTCCCATGCTCACCGTTCAAGGACGTGCAGACCCTGGGGGTCTACGGGAGGCGGAGCACCCACTGTTGGAAACAGTGGGAGGACCTGAGATGCTGGGCATGGAAGACGGAGGAGGCCCAGCTGGGGATGGCCTTCCAATGAGGAAGGGGTGCCCATCGAACCCTGACCCCCCTGATGTTTCGCACACTGGCGGTGGCCTATCCGGAGCTGGATGGGCGATTGAAGGCATCCCAGCAGCCATAAGGGGGTGAGTACAGTTTCCAAATCTATTACTTGCACGTGGTGGGGTGGTCTACAGGTTGGAGATGTGGGCCTCTGGGTGACCCTAGGCCAGGCCGGACATTGAAGGGTAGGTCCCATGTTGGGCAGGGGCTGAAGAACACCACCTCCTACAAAGTTAGTAGGCATCCACTACTGGGTAGGGGTCTGTGGGTGTCAGGTATGCTGCTATTGGCGTTAGGTATTCCTGTCCTTGGGCTGGTGACTAGTATTGTGACTGGTAGTGCATTGCATAGTGCGTAGGACTGTTCCCTGTGTGAGGGAGCTGTGTATGCCAATGGTGTTGTTGAGGCAGCCATTGACCAAGTTTATCCTTTGTCTCTTCCCCCCCTTTTTTGTTTTGTCACCCTGTCCTTATGTGCATTAGCATCATCTGGCGGAGGAGCAGTGGCACCGGCGACGGAGGGAGCTGCGTCCCACATGGCCCATGAGGCTGAATCCACCGACGGTGAGGGCACCAGTGGGACGGAGGGCGAGGGGAGCACCACGGCGGAGATAGGAGGGGACAGTTCTGACTGTGATACCTCCTCCAATGGAAGCTCCCTGCTGGTGGCGGACACCTCTGTACCCACCCCAACAACAGGTACAGCTGCCACCCCAGTACCAGCACTACCCTCCCAGCAGCCCCTCAATAAGTTTCCCGTGCCCGCTCACCCAGGAGGGTGGGCATCTCCTTCGCGCCAGGCACTTCAGGCCCTGCTCCAGTCAGCCCTGCTGCCCTGAGTGAGGAGGCTATTGACCTCCTGTGATCCATCTCTGTTGGGCAGTCAACCATAGTGAATGCCATCCAGGGGCTGGCAGGTCATTTGAAACAAACAAAAGCATTCCTGGAGGGCATTCACTCTGGCATGGCGGCCCAACAGAGATCAATCCAGGCTCTGGCCTCCTCCCTGATGGCAGCCATTGTCCCTGTCTCTAGCCTCCCCCTCCAACTTCCTCTACCCAGTCCCATTCCCCTCAACCCCAACCTATCCCAAGCACACATTCAGACCAGCATGCACCCAAGACAACACACAGGAGGGGCTCAGACAAACACAAGCACCACACATCATCCCACAGGCACTCACACAAACACCATCCAGATGCAGAAACACCAACATCCACTGCCTCCACTGTGTCCCCCACCTCCTCCTCGTCCACCACCCTCCCCGTAGCGTCTCCACTCACACCTACATGCACTACATCCTTATCCACTACCCCATCACATCACGCCTATCACTACACACCCCTCACTGGCAGTCACCACCCCCACATCCATGCACATGCCCCCTGTGTCCTCTCTCACTGTGTCTGTGCCCCCTCCTCCCAAAGTACTCAAACGCAAGCACTCAGACACCCAACAGCCATCCACCTCACAGCAGCATCCAGCCCATGCACCTGCACCCAAACACAGCAGACAGACCCCTCCTACAACCACTTCCTCTTCCTCCACTCCCAAACCTTCACCCTCTTCCCGCCCCAGTGTGTCTAAGAAGCTCTTTATCTCCACCATTGACCACTCCCCTCCCCCTCCCCCCGTCCTTCACATTGGGCCAGGGTGGTCAGAACCCAGCCGAGCACCTCAGTCACCCAGTCCACGGCCACAATAGTGTTGGCAGCTTCTGCAGGTGTGAGAGGCTCCAGGGAATCACCCTTCAGCACTGAAAGTGTGCCTGCGCCAGCTGCCAAGGGGAAAGGCATGGAGGCACTACCAGCTGCCAAGGGCAAGGAGGCACCACCAGCTGCAAAGGGGAAAGGCAAGGAGGCACCACCAGCTGCCAAGGGCAAGGAGGCACCACCAGCATCCAAGGGCAAGAAGGCACCACCAGCTGCCAAGGGCAAGGAGGCACCATCAGCTGCCAAGGGCAAGGGGCCTTCAGGCAGGAAGGGCAGGATGCCTGGTGCTGGGACTGATTCTCAGCCCCCATCACCAACCATGGCGGTTCAGGCATCAGAGGCGGCATCGGAAGGGCTGGAGCCTGCCCCCACCACTGGCATTCCCGTCACCAACACCGCCACCAGCAACGCCACCAGCACCAACACCAGCACCACTGCCAGCAGCCCCAGTGGGCAGCCGCCCGAGGTTGGCCACTGGGGATGGGCTGGAGCCTCCCACTGCCACTGGCATTCCCACCACCAGCATCGCCACCAGCACAACTGCCAGCACCACTGCCAGTAGCA
This sequence comes from Pleurodeles waltl, assembly GCF_031143425.1. Lineage (NCBI taxonomy): Eukaryota > Metazoa > Chordata > Amphibia > Caudata > Salamandridae > Pleurodeles > Pleurodeles waltl. Next base: position 435,561,624 of record NC_090451.1, on the reverse strand, counting down.
GCAGCCCCCGTGGGCAGCCGTCCGAGGCTGCAGGGGATGGGCTGGAGCCTCCCACCACCACTGCCAGCACCGTCACCAGCACCACTGCCAGCAGCAGCAGCCCCAGTGGGCAGCCATCCGAGGCTGCAGGGGGAGGGCTGGAGCCTCCCACCACCATTGCCAGCACCGACACCAGCACTGCCACTGGCACCACTGACCAGCCGTCACAGCCGGCGGGCAGTGTGTAGTCCTGCCTCCATGGACTGTAGTGCATCCTAGACCCTGCAAATCCTTTGGGTGTGACACCCAGGTGAAAGACTGTTACCTTGCACTCCCCAAGTGTTGCATCATAGGGCACCGGGCCCCTTCAGAACCAGTGGAAGAAGCCATCCACTCACCCCATCCTTGCCAGGATGAAGCACACTGGGCACCAGGCCCCCTCCAGAACCAGTGGAATAAGCCATCCACTCACCCCATCCTTGCCAGGATGAAGCACACTGGGCACCAGGCCTGCTCCAGAGCCAGTGGAAGAAGCCATCCACTCATTCCATCCTTGTCAGGATGTAGCACACTGGGCACCAGGCACCCTCCAGAACCAGTGGAAGAAGCCATCCACCCACTCCATCCTTGCCAGGATGTAGCACACCGGGAAAAAGGCCCCCTCCAGAACCAGTGGAAGAAGCCATCCACTGACCCCATCCTTGCCAGGATGTAGCACACTGGGCACAAGGCCCCCTCCATAACCAGTGGAAAAGCCATCCACTCACCCCATCCTTGCCAGGATATAGCACACTGGGTACCAGGCCCCCTCCAGAACCAGTGGAAGAAGCCATCCACTTGAGAGACTGTGGCCTTGCACTCCCCAGGACCAAGCAGTGGGCAAACCACCCACTTGAGAGACTATTGCTTTGCACTCCCCAGGACCAAGCAGTGGGCAAACCACCCACTTGAGAGACTGTGGCTTTGCACTCCCCAGGACTGAGCAGTGGGCAGACCTCCCACTTGAGAGACTGTGGCCTTGCACTCCCCAGGACATAACACAGGGCATGTAGCCCCCTCCAGGAGCAGTGGCATTGTACCATCTTCCGGCTGAGGTGCCCCCCGTTCCCCGTCACCCTGAGCTGCCTGTGTATTTTTGACCTGATGCCCCTGCGGTTTTCTCTCTGTGTTGTTGCAGTAGTCAAGTGTGGCGTTGTGGCCCACGGACATTGTGGACTGGGTAGTGTCCCTCCATTTGTATATATATATATATATATATCCTGTTTTGATTTTGAAGCAAGATGTTCTACACTTATATCTTATTGCACTCACTTTAATCAATTCCTTTTGTCCTTGCATTATTCCTGAGGGGTACAGGGTGAATATGTAATGTTACTGCATCTGGTTATGTGTATGGTGTTGGGGGTGTTGCGTGTTGCATGGGTGTGTCACTCTCTTTTTCCTCCCCCCCTCCCATGTGTGCTAGGTGGCAGTACTCACCGTGGTCGTCTTTGCTGACGGTGGTGTTCATAGTGAAGAAGGAGATAAACGAGCATGGGGAACACCTGCAACTCGGGCTCTATGGCAGCATGGTTCTTCCTTGTGTCTCCAGGGGTGAGTCATTTGCCTTCTGTGTACTGTTTCCGCCATGCTTTTGATGTCGTTGGTACTGCCCCGGAAAAGGTGGCGGATAGGTCTGTTGTAATAGAGTGGGCGGTACATTGTCTTCCGCCTGGCTGTTGGCGGTTTCCGCCACGGTGCTTATTGCTACCGCCGTGGCGGTCAATGGGTTAGAGTGGCTGTCTGTCTGAGCGGTTTCCGCCGTGGTCATAATTCCATTTATGTTACCGCCGGCCTGTTGGCGGTATTTCCGCCGCTTTATCACCGACCGCCAGGGTTGTAATGAGGGCCATTGTGTTTGTCCCCCCCTGGCAGAATGAACAGGTGTACAGGAATCGTGAAAGTTTCCACTCACTGAATCTGCATATGGTGTGCCTTGCAGACCAGTACATCTCCCACGTCAATGCTAAATATATTGGGTTGGTGCATGTTGCCATTGTCCTGAGGAATAGCAGCATCCCAAATGTGATGGGCCAACTACAGAGGCACAGGGTGTGGCTTATAGGTGAGTCTCGGTCCCCACCCGGTGTATGTTAGTGTCTGCCTCTGATGTTTACCTAAGAGGATAGTATGTGGCTAAATGTTGTCTCTCAATGCCTGCAGGTGACTCTGGATACCCAAACCTATTGCGTCTGCTGACCCCTGTGAGGAATGTCAGGACAAGGGCTGAAGAACATTATAATGAGGCACATGGACGAACCAGAAGGATCACTGAGAGGACCTTCGCCCCCCCCCCCCCGAAGGCCAGGTTCAGGTGCCTCCATCTGACAAGTGGATCCCTGTGCTACTCACCTGAGAAGGTCTGCCAGATAGTAGTGGCATGCTGCATGTTGCACAACCTGAGTCTCGGACGACGTGTGCCCTTTTTGCAGGAGGAGAGGACTGGAAATGCCCTTGAGCAGCAGTGGGCCCTGACGACAGTGAGGAGGACGAGGCAGAGGATGAGGATGTGGACAACAGAACATCAGTTATCCGTCAGTAATTCCAATGACACACAAGCGAGACAGTGCAACTTCACATTTCTATGACTATTGGTGTATTCTGTGTGGCAGTGGCATGTTGGCATTACCCATTTGTTACCTCTTCTTACTGTCACCTATGGATTATAATTTACAGATGTTAGTGATATGACAACAATGTCCTGATGGGATCACTACAGCAAGCTACAGGTCATTCTTTCTATGCTCTCACTATGAACAGTTCATTTGCAAAGGAGGTAGCTGTTTCAATTAATACAAATTTCAATACATGAAAGACTAGTAGTCAAGTTTTTTCCAAAGGTGTTTATTGTAGTTCTAAGAAATAGAGGGGAAGTGCAATGGAATGGGGTGATGATGGAGGAAAGTCCAGGGTATTGTTCCAGTCTGTTTGTAGCCCAGGTCCAGTGTCCAAGGGGCCGTAGGAAGGGGAGCAATGGCAGTTCAAGGTTGGACAAGGTGACTGAGTGGGACACAAGGGGGACAATCAAGAGAGTCTAATTTCCTGGTGGTGGTCTTGGCAAGTGTCTCTAGCTTCTGTCTGGGTCGCAGGGAACGTTTGCGGGTTGGTTCACCTTCTGCAGGGGAAGGGGTGCTGGTGGCCTCTGGGTCCTGTGGCGGGGCCTCCTGCCCACTGGCAGCAGTGGAAGTGCAGGGCTGGTCAATGGACTGGCTAGTGGTAGGGGCCCGCTGGTGTGCTGTTGCCTCCCTCATGATGTTGGCCATATCTGCCAGCACTCCTGCTATGGAGATCAGGGTGTTGTTAATGGCCTGCAAGTCCTCCCTGATCCCCTGATACTGTCCCTCCTGCAGCCGCCTGTTCTGCACAGTGTCCAGGATCTGGCCCATTGTGTCCTGGTAATGTTGGTACGCTTCCAGGATCTCAGAGAGTGCCTCCTGGAGAGTCGGTTCCCTGGTCCTGTCCTCCCGCTGATGCACAGCAGTCCTCCCAATTTCACTGTTTGCCTGCGCCCCTGTCCCCTGAACGGTATGCCCACTGCCACTGACCCCAGGTCCCTTATTGTCTTGGGGGTGAGATGTGGCCTGGGGTCCCTGTACAGGTGGGCACACTGCTGATTGACATGTCCTGGGGACAGAGGTGTGGGTATGCTGGGTGGGTACTGATGTGCTGGATCCTGATAGGGGAGGCTCTGTGGTAGTCTGTGATTGTGCTTGGGTGACCGGCAGTCCAGTGGCCCCTGATGGGCCAGGTAGGTCCTCCAGATACAGAAGTCCAGAGTTACTGTCATCACTGGGGGCATCTTCTGTTGGCGGACTGGATCCTGGTGGCACCTCCTCTCCACTGACAATGGCTGAGGTACCTGTGGTGATGTAAGTGATGTATTATGCTTCAAGTGTATGACATTTGAACATCCCTATCTTCCCGTCTATGGTTGGTATTGCCCTGCCAGCTTTCACTTGTGTATGGTGATGTATTGTGGGATTGTTAGTTTCCCTATGTTGTGCATGCTTTACTGATGGGTGTCCATGCACGGCTGGGAGGGGTGTCCATGCATTGGTATGGCATGCAGGGCTTGGCATTGGGGTTAGTGAGATATGTAGGTGCAGTGTGTGGGATGGAATCGAGTGATGGGAGTGAGGGTGTGGTTAGGAGATGGCATGCAGGTATTCGGGGGGGTGATAGGTAGAAAATGTTGACTTACCAGTGTCCAGTCCTCCGGCTACTCCAGCGAGTCCCTCATGATGCAGTATTGTCAGTACTTGCTCCTCCCATGCTGTGAGCTGTGGGGGAGGAGGTGGGGGTCCACTGTCAGTACTTTGTATATCGATCTGGTGCCTTGCAACTATGGAACGTATCTTCCCCTGTAGGTCGTTCCACCTCTTCCTGACGTCATACCTTGTTCTTGGGTGCTGTCCCACGGCGTTCACCCTGTCCACGATTCTCTGCCATAGCTCCATCTTCCTTGCAATGGATATCTGCTGTACCTGTGCTCCAAAGAGCTGTGGCTCTACCCTGACAATTTCCTCCACCATGACCCTTAACTCCTCCTCAGTGAAACGGGGGTGCCTTTTTGGTGCCATGGGTATTGTGTGATGTGTGTTGGTGAGGGTGTGTTGGGTAATGTGGTGGGGTGTGTGATGTGGCGTGTGTGAGGGGTGTATGGGTGTAAGCGGTGTGTGTGTGTCTAGTTGTCTCTATGCTCTTCTTCCCAGTCTCCTGGTGGCAATTGGTGTTCATAAGGGTTTGTGGGTAATGTGGGTGTGTGTTTTATAGTGTTGTTGGTGTGTGGGTGTGGTGTATGTATGGGTGTCAGGTGTGTGTATTTGGTATTGGCCAATGTAGTGTTGTTTTGTATGTGGGTGTCCATTCTGTGAGCAGCGGTATGTACCGCCAATGGTTTACCACCATTGAATGTCCGCTTTGGTGATTCGTGAGTCATAATGTGATGTGAGTTGTTTTGTTGATGTAACGGTATGGGTTTTGGGGACTCCAGTTTAACACTGACCTTTGGTCTGGCGGATTTGTATATGTGGCTGTATTCTGTCGGATTGGGGTGTGTGTCATAATATGGTGAACGGATATCCACCACCGTGGCTGTATGTTGGCGGCCGTCAGTGTGGTGCTAAGTAGCATTTACCGCCAATGTCATTATGAGAGCCTTTGTCTGAATTGCTATACAAAGACGTATATTTTTCTGTACCCAGGAACCCCTTATTCCCCACCTTTAGTTAGTGAATCTAGATTGGATTTCATATAGAACTGTACTCATGATTTGTATACTTTGCTGTTAAACGTATGTGTAAACAGTCCCCACAGTATAGACACTCAGGAGAGGTAAATTTGGGTTTTTGAGGTAAGTATTTATTAGTAATTTGAAATAAGAATTGATGAAAAGTCAGTACGACGTTTAGCGCCAGTTTCTTCTCTGGAGTGGTGAATATCTTCCTTCTAATCTGTGTCCCTTTTCTTCCTTTTCTCTAGGTGGCGTACCGGATCGTCCTCGTCAGGTCCCGGATGTGACATATAAGAAAAAGGGAACACATACCGCTGGTGAGTGGAACGGACGCCTTATACCACGTCTTCTACTTATATGTTTTGCTGGGAAAAGGTTTAAGGAGGGGGGGGGTTTTATGTGTGATATAGGTGCCAGTGAGGACTTCAGGGCTTGTGTATATTCCGTACTTTACCCTTTTGTGCTCTCCCGGTGCTCTCTAAAGTGCCCTTCTCTCCTCCCTCCCCTCACCCTGCCTTCCTCCCTTCCCCAGCGTTTCTCCCCTTTTATTGTGCCCCTCGGTTTGTCCAGAAGGACCGTACCTTGTAGAGCCACGACCCTCCAGGGTCGTGGCTGGCTCTGTGGAGGTCCTCTCGTCGGTCTGGGCTGGTCTCCCCTGCTTCCGGTCGGGCGCTGTTCCTCTGGGTTCGGGTTCCGCCGCTTCCAGGCCACTGGGGTCCTCCTCCGATGTCCTTGTCGCCGTCTCTCTCTTCCTCCTTCGGTTCGCCGCTGCCGCCGCCGTTCTCCTTCCTCTCTCCCTTCCCGGCTCTCTTCCTCTCGACCGGAGCTTCCGTCTTTTGGCCGCCTGGTGGCCAATCCGGAGCCTCCTCGTCACCGGAGGTTGCCGAGGCAACGTCAGGACGCTGGCCTCGTTGCGGACGCGTTTCCAGGGGAACCTGGGAACGCGGCCGTAGCGGTTCCGTTTCTGCCGGTTCCCCGCTGTTGCCCGGGGCGGCCCGGTCACACACCCTTCCCCAAGAACTGTCCTGTTCCAGGACAGGCGAAGACAGAGGAAATCGGGACAGATAATCAGCGGGGGCCTGGTGAGATCCAGGGACGTGCCGAACCTGAAAGGAGAATGGTTGCAGTTCAAGGAACCATCGCAGTATCCTGGAGTTAGAATCTTTATGCGCAGCCAGCCATGTAAGAGGAGCGTGATCCGTGAATAGTATAAACGGCCGCCCTAGGAGATAGTACTGCAAACAGTCAATGGCCCACTTGATAGCCAAGCACTCTCTCTCTATAATTGGATAGTTACGTTCCCGGGAAACCAGTTTTCTACTGATGTAGACCACCGGATGGTCAAGCCCCTCGCTATCTGGCTGAGTCAGAACCCCTCCAAGCCCAACATCCGATGCGTCAGTGTAGAGGTGAAACGGCTTCGTAAAATCTGGGCAGTGCAGGATGGGATCGGAGGTTAAGGAAACTCTCAACTGTTCAAAACTCGCGTTTTGCGTCTCCGAAAAAGGCAAAAGTCGATTGGGATATCGTTTAGTGAGTAGGTCCGTAAGAGGTGCTGCTAAGGTGGAGTAATGTGGAATGAAGCGCCGATAATAGCCCACTAATCCTAAAAAGGAGCGTAATTCCTTTTTCGTGTGTGGAAGAGGGGCATGTAAAATGGCATCCACCTTCCCATTTTGAGGTTGTAGTGTACCCTGATTAATCCGATATCCCAAATAGGAGATGTCGGTTTTACCTATCACACATTTCTTGGGATTGGCCGTCAAACCAGCAGTTTGAAGGGCTTGGAATATTCTCTGTAGGTGTATTAAGTGGTCCTCCCATGTTTCACTAAATACGACTACATCATCTAGATACGCGGCGGAGAATGCAGGATAGGGTTTTAGAATCCTATCCATCAACCTCTGAAAGGTTGCAGGGGCTCCATGAAGCCCAAAAGGCAGTACTGTAAATTGATATAACCCGGACTGGGTAGAAAAAGCTGTTTTTTCTCTATCTGGAGGAGCTAAGGGAATCTGCCAATACCCTTTAGTTAGGTCGATAGTAGACATGTATTTCGCTTTCCCTAGTTTTTCGAGAACATCGTCCACCCTAGGGATGGGATAGGTGTCGAATAGGGAGTTTGAGTTCAGTTTGCGGAAATCTATGCAAAACCTGACGCTACCATCAGGCTTCGGTACTAGGACAACCGGTGAACACCAGGGACTAGTGGACGGTTCGATGACCCCTAGGGATAACATTGTTTTGATTTCTTCTTCGATTATGTGTTTTCTAGCTTCTGGAATACGATACGGGCGTTCTCTGGTGATCTGCCCTGAGCTTGTGCGTATATTATGGTGAATTAAAAACGTCTTTCCTGGTTTCTCTGAAAAGAGTGGTTGCCATTGCTTTAAAACCTTAAGGGCTTGTTGCTTTTGCCCTTCAGGTAAAATATCGTCTACTATGGGTAGGGTACTTTCAGTATCGGGGTTGGTAGGGTAGAACTCGATATCTAGGGTCTTGTCGGGACACACAAACTGACCCATTTCTACGGAACGTTCAGGTTGTGCGGGGGTCTCCCATTTTTTTAGCAGGTTTACATGATATATTTGTGTTTTTATTGGACGGGAGGATATTTCGATAAGGTAGGTGACAGGGGAAACTGCTTTGATTACTCGATATGGGCCCTGCCATTTGGCCAGGAGTTTATGGTCGGAGGTGGGTCTCATTATTAGGACCTGGTCCTCGGGTTGTAAAACCCGTAGTTTACTTCCTTTGTCATAATAGGACTTTTGTGTTTGTTGGGCCTGTTCCAGGTTTGCGTGTACGTCGGTCCATAAGCTGTGTAGGTGGTTCCTCAATTTTTCCGCATATTCTAACAAAGGAGTCCCTGCTTCCTCAGCCTCGGCCTCCCAGGATTCTACCGCCATGTCTAAAAGGGACCGAGGTTGGCGTCCGAAGACCAACTCAAAGGGGCTATGCCCCGTGGATGCTTGCTCATGTGTCCGTATGGCGTACAACACTAGGGGTAACTTTTGATCCCAATCCTTCCCTGTCTCATTGATAGTCTTTCTCAGCAGGGTTTTAATGGTTCGATTATATCTTTCGACTAATCCGTCCGTTTGAGGATGGTAAACGGAGGTTCTGATCTGAGCTATCCCCAATGTTTTACACACTTGTTTCATTAAGGTGGACATAAAAGGGGTCCCCTGGTCCGTGAGGATTTCATGTGGAAACCCAAGACGAGAAAATACGTTAATCATAGCTTGGGCCACTGTCTTGGTTGTCATACTAGTCAGGGGAATGGCCTCTGGGTATCGTGTAGCATAATCTACAATGACTAAGATGTAGGTGTGTCCTTTTGACGAAGGAATCAAAGGTCCCACTAGATCCATCCCTATTCTTTTGAACGGGATATCGATGATGGGAAGGGGTAGGAGAGGCGCCTTCCTAGGCCGACTAGGTTCGGTTAACTGACAACGGGGACATTGGGCGCAATACCTACGTATGTGGGCGTACACTCCAGGCCAATAAAACCTTCTGAGTAAATATTCCTCGGTGTTTTCTCTCCCAAAGTGTCCTCCCCCTGGGTGATTATGAGCTAGTGTAAGAACATGTTCCCGATAGTGGGTAGGTACCAGAAGTTGGCGTTTACGTTCTCCCCGTCGGGTGGTAGTAACCCGATATAATAAGTTTTTTTGCACTATAAAGTAGGGACCCACCTCTTCTGTCTCCTCTGTTACTGCCGACCTCCAGGCATTGTTAAGGGAGGGGTCCTCTCTCTGTTGTTGGGAAAAAGTACTAGGAACTTCATGAATTTCTGCCACTATCTCTCCATAGGTGTTGTCACCTTTCGTCTTCCGATAGTCCCCTTTTCCCTGTCGTTTCTCTCTTCGTGACAACTTTCTACGATATAGCGGACACTCAATATCACTCTCTGAAAAAGGTGCCTCTCCCCACCAATCCTTAGTTTGTTTGCTATCTCTGACGTAGTCTAATAGTTCTTGGAAGTGGATGTAGTCTGTCCCAATGATGCATTCCTCGATTAACCGGGGCATTATCCCCACTGGGAGGAAGTCCTGATAGGGTCCCCACCTGATCTGGAGTACCTGTATAGGATACTGGGCCTTGTCCCCGTGTATGCAACATATAGATACCCATTGTTTCTCTTCTATATCATTATTTATCAAGTCTTTCCTAATTACTGACTGGCTGCAGCCGGAGTCAACCAGGGCATATACACTTTTCCCGTCCACTTGTATCATCATTTTAAATTTTAGGGCGCCCTTCCCAGTACATAACACCCTTCGCCTTGTCATCCCTATCTCCATGGGTTCTCCCATTTCTTGTTTCTGGGGACACATACGTGCGATGTGTCCCCATTCACCACAACTATAACATTGGGGTCCCATGGTAGGCGGGCCTTCAGGAATCCTACGTGGTACTAGATAGTTGGGTGGACTTTTTACAAATGTCTTTGGGGACGGTAGAACTGGTTTAATGATACTTCGCGTGGGACAGTTTCTGACATCGGTGGATCGATGAAAAGCACAGGCCAGATCGATGGCCGTCTCAGTATCCACTTTTGGGTGTTGTCTTATCCAGTGTTTTGTGGATGGATGTAGACCATCGAGATATTGTTCCAGTATAATGGTTTTGATGACTTCCTCCCGACTATCTCCAATATGGCCTAACCATTTTAATGCTAGATCCTTCACACGAAAATAAAAGGTTCTAGGGTCTTCGTTGGTGCCCCATTTGGCTTTACGAAATCTCATCCTGTAATATTCTGTGTCGTGACCCACCCTTTCTAGTATACTTGTTTTTATGTCTTGATAGGGGTTGACACCACCTGGGTTAGCGGCTTGATATGCTGATTGTAAGAGACCGGTGAGCAGGGGGGCCACATATTGTCCCCATTTATCTTCTGGCCATAGGGCGGAGGAGGCTACCCGTTCAAAGTTGGTGAAAAAGGATTCCGGATCCTCTCCCTCCTGATACTTCTGTAGTACGGAACTAGGTACATTCGGATGTACCTTACTAGCGGCGATAGTCTCCGTTAGTTTTTTCATCGCACTTTCATGGACTAACTGGTTGTTCGCCAGTATGGTCGCCTGGCTCTTCAGTGCAGATTGTAAGGTTTCTCGGTCTTCTTTGGCCTCTCTCTGTTGGGCCTCCCATACTAGTTGTAAGTGTCTTTGCCCTTCCGCTAGTTGCTTAATCACGGTCTCTAACGATGGACTCTCACTCATTGTGTATACTGTCTGGACTGTTTTATGGAGAGGGATTAGAAACAAGATCCCACTTCTGACACCACTGTAAACAGTCCCCACAGTATAGACACTCAGGAGAGGTAAATTTGGGTTTTTGAGGTAAGTATTTATTAGTAATTTGAAATAAGAATTGATGAAAAGTCAGTACGACGTTTAGCGCCAGTTTCTTCTCTGGAGTGGTGAATATCTTCCTTCTAATCTGTGTCCCTTTTCTTCCTTTTCTCTAGGTGGCGTACCGGATCGTCCTCGTCAGGTCCCGGATGTGACATATAAGAAAAAGGGAACACATACCGCTGGTGAGTGGAACGGACGCCTTATACCACGTCTTCTACTTATATGTTTTGCTGGGAAAAGGTTTAAGGAGGGGGGGGGTTTTATGTGTGATATAGGTGCCAGTGAGGACTTCAGGGCTTGTGTATATTCCGTACTTTACCCTTTTGTGCTCTCCCGGTGCTCTCTAAAGTGCCCTTCTCTCCTCCCTCCCCTCACCCTGCCTTCCTCCCTTCCCCAGCGTTTCTCCCCTTTTATTGTGCCCCTCGGTTTGTCCAGAAGGACCGTACCTTGTAGAGCCACGACCCTCCAGGGTCGTGGCTGGCTCTGTGGAGGTCCTCTCGTCGGTCTGGGCTGGTCTCCCCTGCTTCCGGTCGGGCGCTGTTCCTCTGGGTTCGGGTTCCGCCGCTTCCAGGCCACTGGGGTCCTCCTCCGATGTCCTTGTCGCCGTCTCTCTCTTCCTCCTTCGGTTCGCCGCTGCCGCCGCCGTTCTCCTTCCTCTCTCCCTTCCCGGCTCTCTTCCTCTCGACCGGAGCTTCCGTCTTTTGGCCGCCTGGTGGCCAATCCGGAGCCTCCTCGTCACCGGAGGTTGCCGAGGCAACGTCAGGACGCTGGCCTCGTTGCGGACGCGTTTCCAGGGGAACCTGGGAACGCGGCCGTAGCGGTTCCGTTTCTGCCGGTTCCCCGCTGTTGCCCGGGGCGGCCCGGTCACAGTATGGATGACATATTTCATGTAATTGCCTATTCATTCTTTAAATAAAATTTCAAACAATAACCTGTGCCTGTAATTCTTGTAACAATGTTTCACCATTAATTACTGAATTTGATCATAATAGTATTAGTGACGGGTCCAATCAGGGTCCATCAAAGACCGAATCAGTACCACACCGCTCCTGCTCCTAGCCATCGGCGTGCCTTTTGGAATGATAATTTAGGAGAAGTTTGCATGCCGACACCTGTTGCAATAGGGTTTCCACTCATTTCATAAAATACACCAGTGTCCAAGATTCCAAGTGAGCTTGCTGGCTAGTAAAAATAATCTATAAAAATACTGGAATCTGAGAGTGTGTTTCAGAGAGGAGCATAAAGCCAAATAGTCAGAAAAATAGCAAGAGAAAGTAGTAGGTATCTTTTCCTAATATCTAACAAGTCTTTTTTCATTTTGTATTACCAGTATTCACAATTGGGCTAAAGGTGTCAGACATAGTAGAATGTAATACAGTAAAATAAACTATTGTACAAATGTTCAGTTGGGGAGTCTTCCTTTTTAGTAACATAAAATTAATGAATCTGTTGTGAGGGTTGTAAGCAGGTCTCCATTTGGGGGCCTGAGGTGGAACCACAACAGAGAAAAAAGAAAGATAAATATTGTCACAGTGGTAGGAGGTTAGAGTAGTTTCATAAATTTGCAAGTCTTCAAAGCTATTCTGATGCAGTTTCACTGTTGGCCTGCGCCTCTGTCCCCTGAACGGTATGCCCACTGCCACTGACCCCAGGTCCCTTATTGTCTTGGGGGCGAGATGTGGCCTGGGGTCCCTGTACAGGTGGGCACACTGCTGATTGAGATGTCCTGGGGACAGAGGTGTGTGGGTACGCTAGGTGGGTGCTGATGTGTTGGATCCTGATGGGGGAGGCTCTGTGGTGGTCTGTGATTGTGCTTGGGTGACCGGCAGTCCAGTGGCCCCTGATGGGCCAGGTAGGTCCTCCAGATACAGAAGTCCAGAGTTACTATCATCACTGGGGGCATCTTTTGTTGGCGGACTGGATACTGGTGGCACCTCCTCTCCACTGACAATGGCTGAGGTACCTGTGGGGATGTAAGTGACATATTATGTATTATACAAGCACTTGAATGAAATTTTAAAAAAAAGAAAAACATATTGGGGGTCATTACAACCCTAGCGGACGGTGTTAAAGCTGCGGTAATACCGCAAACAGGCCGGCGGAAAAAAAAGGGAATTATGACTGCGGCGGAAACCGCCAACAAAGACAGCCACTTTAACACTCCGACTGCCACGGCGGTACAGACAAGAAGCGCGGCGGTCACCGCCAACAGACAGGCAGAAGACAAAGTACTGCCCACAGTATTACAACCTGCCAATCCGCCACCTTTTCCGGGGCGGATTCACCGTGGATAAAAACACGGCGGAAACAGCTTCTGCAATTGGAAAACACTCACCTTAACACACTCCACGAGGAAGGAGGACACCATGGAGCCCGAACTACAAATACTCCCTGCCCTTGTCTTCCTGCTCGTCTACGAACACCAGCAACGGCGGCGCTGAAGACAACGGTTAGTACTGCACCTACGACATAGGGGAGGGGGAGGCAAAAGTCAGGGGGACACACGCAAAACTCCCACCCCCACCCCCACCCTAGCACATTACAACACACACTCCAATGCATTTCCAAACATCACAGTAACAACCCACAACCCCCCCCAGAAGAATGCAAAGACAAAAGGAAATCAGTTCAAACATTGTAATGTTTCAAAATACAGTTACCAAATATATACAGATAGACATACACAATCAAAATATTATAAATTACGAGAAGTAGTGCAGGTATGCACATATCAATGTCCGTGCACCACTGGGCCCAAAATGCATGGGCGAGGCCCACACTAGATACCTGTCCACAAACGGAGAGAACACTGCAGGAGCATCAGATAGAAATACAACAGGCACCTCAGGGGGAAGGGAAGGAGGGGCACATCAGCCAGATGACAGCACCACGCCAGATCCACGACGGGGCTCCATGCCCATTGATGTATCCTGGGAGTGCAAAGCCACAGTCTCACAAGTCTCTACAGTGGGTGGTTTGCCCACTGTACCATCCTGGGGAGTGCAAAGCCACAGTCTCACAAGTCTTTTCAGTGGGTGGTTTGCCCACTGTTACATCCTGGGGAGTGCAAAGCCACAGTCTCACAAGTCTCTACAGTGGGTGGTTTGCCCACTGTACCATCCTGGGGAGTGCAAAGCCACAGTCTCACAAGTCTTTTCAGTGGGTGGTTTGCCCACTGTACCATCCTGGGGAGTGCAAAGCCACAGTCTCACAAGTCTTTTCAGTGGGTGGTTTGCCCACTGTTACATCCTGGGGAGTGCAAAGCCACAGTCTCACAAGTCTCTACAGTGGGTGGTTTGCCCACTGTACCATCCTGGGGAGTGCAAAGCCACAGTCTCACAAGTCTTTCCAGTGGGTGGTTTGCCCACTGTTACATCCTGGGGAGTGCAAAGCCACAGTCTCACAAGTCTCTACAGTGGGTGGTTTGCCCACTGTACCATCCTGGGGAGTGCAAAGCCACAGTCTCTCAAGTGGATAACAGTCTCCACTGGTTCTGGAGGGGGACTGGTGCCCAGAGTGCTTCATCCTGTTAAGGACAGAGGGAGTGGATTTATGTCTCCACTCGTTCTGGAGGGGTAATGGTGCCCAGACTGCATCAGGCTCCCCGTGACGCTTCCTGTCCCGTCACTGTCCCAGCTGCACATAGGATAACGATGCTTGATGTGGCGGTTTTTTCCCTGTCCAGCGGTGCTTTGGCATGTGGGTCTTTGCCCTGTTCAGCGGTGCTTTGCCATGGCGGTCTCTGACCTGTTCAGTGGTGCTTTGCCCTGTTCAGCGGTCTTCACCATGGCGGTCTTTTCCCTGTTCAGCGGTGCTTTGCCATGGCGGTCTCTGACCTGTGCATTGGTGCTTTGCCCTGCTCAGCGGTGCTTTGCCCTGTTCAGCGGTCTTCACCATGGCGGTCTTTTCCCTGTTCAGCAGTGCTTTGCCATGGCGGTCTCTGACCTGTTCAGCGGTGCTTTGCCCTGTTCAGCTGTGCTTTGCCCTGTTCAGCGGTCTTCACCATGGCGGTCTTTTCCCTGTTCAGCGGTGCTTTGCCATGGCCGTCTCTGACCTGTGCATTGGTGCTTTGCCCTGTGCAGCGGTGCTTTGCCCTGTTCAGCGGTCTTCACCATAGCGGTCTTTTCCCTGTTCAGCAGTGCTTTGCTATGGCGGTCTCTGACCTGTTCAGCGGTGCTTTGCCCTGTTCAGCAGTGCTTTGCCATGGAGGTCTCTGACCTGTGCATTGGTGTGTGGCATGACGGTCCCTCATTGCCCAGCGGGGCTGTGGCTGCCGGGGCCCTCCTGGGCACTGACTCCGGTGGTGGCCTCTTGACCAGTGACGATACTGCTGCCCTCCTGGGCACTGACTCTGGCGGTGGTCTCCTGACCGGAGACGATACTGCTGCCCTCCTGGGCACTGACTCTGGCGGTGGTCTCCTGACCAGTGACGATACTGCTGCCCTCCTGGGCACTGACTCCGGCGGTGGTCTCCTGACCAGTGACGATACTGCTGCCCTCCTGGGCACTGACTCCGGCGGTGGTCTCCTGATCAGTGACGATACTGCTGCCCTCCTGGGCACTGACTCTGGCGGTGGTCTCCTGACCAGTGATGACAG
Source organism: Pleurodeles waltl (assembly GCF_031143425.1). Lineage (NCBI taxonomy): Eukaryota > Metazoa > Chordata > Amphibia > Caudata > Salamandridae > Pleurodeles > Pleurodeles waltl. The sequence continues at coordinate 435,546,409 of NC_090451.1, read as the reverse complement.
TGCTGGCGGTGTCGTCCCGGCCGCCGGGGAGGATGGCGGCCTTCTCTGCCGTGCTGCTCCTCCCAGACTGTGCAGACTTCCCCCTGCCCTTCACCACCCTTGGAGGAGTCACAGCTGACTCGGCACTCCCCCTGGGACCCTTGCCAGGAGTCTTCACCCTGTCCCGTCGGCCACTTTCCAACTTGAGGTGCTTTACAGGGGGTGGACTGGCAGTGCTTTGGCTCCGTGTCACACTGGCTGCCCTGGTGGCCGGTGCACTCCACACACCTTTGACACTCACCACTGGTACTGGACTTTTTTTGGCTGAGGTGCTACTACGGGACCTATCAATTGGAGGGGTGGGGGTAGGGGCAAAGAGGTCAACGTTGCTGAGGAAGAGTTGCTGACGAAGACTGGGATGGGTAGCTGGAGGGGGTCTGGGAGTGGAGGAAGAGGAGGTGGTTGTAGGAGGTGTAACTTTAGGTGATTTGGGTGCAGGTGCAGGTACTGGAGGCTGTCGTGTGGTGGATGGATGTTGGGTGTGTGAGTGGGCGCGTTTGTGTACTTTAGGAGGGGGCGTCACAGACACACTGGGAGTGGACACAGGGGACGTGTAAATGGTAGTGGGGGTGGTGAGTGCAGGTGAGCGGGGTGTGGTTCTGGGTGTTCTGGTGCGAGTCGTAGTGCCTGTAGATGTAGTGCATGCAGGTGAGAGTGTAGACGACACTGGGAGGGAGGAGGGAGACGACGAGGAGGGGGACACAGTGGAGGCAGTGGATGTTGCTGTGTCTGTATGTGGGTGATGCTTGGGTGAGTGCCTGTGGGTTGTGTGGTGCTTATGTTTGCCTGAGCTACTTGTGTGTGTTGAGGTGTATGCATGCTTGTCTGATGTTGTGCTTGGGATAGGCTGGGGTACAGGGGATTGGGTCTGGGTGGAGGAAGTTGGAGGGGGAGGTTAGACACAGGGACAATGGCTGCCATCAGTGCTGAGGCCAGAGATTGCAGGGTTCGATGAAGGGCAGCCTGACCAGAATGAATGCCCTCCAGGAATGCATTACCGTGTTGCAACTCCCGTTCTACACCCTGGATGGCATTCACAATGGTAGACTGCCCAACAGTGAGTGACCTGAGGAGGTCAATGGCCTCCTCACTGAGGGCAGCAGGGGTGACAGGGGCAGGGGCTGAAGTGCCTGGGGCGAAGGTGATGCCCACCCTCCTGGGTGAGCGGGCACGGGCGAACGCTGAGGGGCTGCTGGGAGGGCGGTGCTGGTAGGGGAGGTGGCGGCTGTACCTGTAGAAGTGGGGGGCACAGATGGTGCCTCCACCACAAGGGAGCTCCCATCGGCGGATGAGTCCGTGTCGCTGTTTGGTGATCCTGTGCCCGACGTGAAGCTCCCCTCGCCCTCCGTCCCACTGGTGTATTCAGAGTCTATGGTGTGGCCCTCCATAGCCATGTGGGATGAGGCTCCCTCATGCTCCGGTGCCACTGAAACTCCACCTGATGATGCTGATGCACAAAAGAACAGGGATAGCAGAAAAAGGGGGGGGGGGGGACGACAGAAGAAAGACAGGTTGAGTGCATGGCTTACCGCTACTGTTGGCGGACAATACAGACACAGCAGCCCCCTGCACTACGCCGTGCTCTTGGCCTCTACAGATGCAATTCCTGGGATCTGGCCTACATGGCTATGGTGGACATCTGCACACATAAATGCCACAGGGGCATGTTTACCTATACTTGGCACGCTACTGAGGTGGGGTGGAGTGGCACATGGCCTGCATTACGGAGGGGCCTAGCCTACGTAACTCGCCCTGGCCTAGGGAAACCCACAGCCCTCCTCCCCCACCCAGACCACTCCACTGCGCGCAAAGTCCCCAGAATGCGAGTGTACTCACCCCCTTGTGTCTGCTGTGATGCCCTCAAGCACCCATCCAACTCCGGGTAGGCCACCGCCAGGATCCGGAACATCAGGGGGAACATGGTGCGATGGGCACCCCTCCCATGTTGGGAGGCCATCCCCAGCTGAGCCTTCGCTGTCTTCTTGCTCCAGCGGCGAATGTCCTCCCATCTTTTCCGGCAGGGGGTGCCCCGTCTCTGGTGGACCCCCAGGGTCCGGACGTCTTTGGCAATGGCACGCCAAATGTCCTTCTTCTGGTGGGCGCTGACCTACATGACATGCACAGGGGAAGAAGAGAAGTCATTACCAATTGCACCGTCGATGTGAGTGGCCGTCATCCCTACCCTTGCCATGTGGCACATGCATTCACACTCCTTGATGTTCCCTGAACTCTGCCCCCTTCCAACTCACATCCAGCCCTCTCCACCCAGGCATAGCCCATACAACGTGCTTACCTGTTGGTCTGGAGGACCGTAGATTAGCGTGTACTGGGAGAGGACCCCGTCGACTAGCTTTTCCAACTCCTGAGCAGTGAAGGCAGGGGCCCTTTCCCCAGACGCAGCAGCCATTGTCTCTTCCAGACCGAGGTCACAGCAGCACTTGCAGTGTAGGTCTTCTCCTGTCGAAGATCAGGTATCGAGTGATTGAACAGATAGAAAATGGCGGTCACGTCCGCGGCGGTGACGTCCGCGGTGGTGCGTGTCATCACCGCCGGCGCACTTCATCATTGGCTCCTGGGACCCATAAGGTCCAATGTTAACCAATGCAGCATTGCGCTGCGGTCTTCGACCGCCTACCGCGACGGTGTACAACGCCAGCGCAGTTACCTCACATCCCATTGTCCCACTTTAGAGGTCAGGCAGCTGCCATTTCAGTGGCCCACATGCCCTAATTACCAACTGCGTCACACGTACCTAGGCCTACACTCAACACACATACAGGAACAGTTTTGTGTTTTGTGTAGTGTTCTGTGTATCTGTGGGTACATACCTGGGAACTTGTTGACTCTGTGGTTGCTGTTGTTCTTCCTAGGCACCGTCAGCTGGGACTTTTGAGAAGATGGCGGAATCCTCCGGTGTACCGACCGCTGGTGGACCTGTTGACAATGGAGGAGCGACATTTGATCATCACCTACAGGTTTGACTGTGCCACTATCCAGGAACTATGTACCCAGTTAGAGCCAGACCTGATGTCACCAATCCGCCATCCCACTGGAATCCCCCCTGACGTGCAGGTGCTGTCAGTGCTCCATTTCCTTGCAAGTGGGTCTTTTCAGAAAACAGTGGCCATGGCATCTAGATGATCCAGCCTATGTTTTACAACGTGTTGTCCAGAGTGTTGTCTGCCCTGCTGAAACACGTAAGGAGCTACATCATTTTCCCTCAGGTGGAGGATTTGGCTACAGTCAAAGGTGACTTTTATGCCCTTGGACATATCCCCAACGTCATAGGTGCTATTGATGGGACCCATGTAGCTCTGGTCCCCCCCGCCAGGAGTGAACAGGTGTACAGGAACCGGAAGCGTTATCATTCGATGAATGTACAGATGGTATGTTTGGCAGACCAGTACATCTCCCAGGTAAATGCTATGTTCCCTGGCTCTGTGCATGACGCCTACAACAGTGGGATAGCAGTATCCCGTATGCGATGGGTCAACTCCAGATGCACTGTGTGTGGCTATTAGGGGATTCTGGTTACCCAAACCTGTCCTGGCTATTGACCCCAGTGAGGAATCCAAGGACCAGGGCAGAGGAACGCTACAATGAGGCCCATGGGCGGACTAGGAGGGTGATCGAACGGACCTTCGGCCTCCTGAAGGCCAGCTTCAGGTGCCTCCATATGACAGGTGGTTCCCTATTCTACTCACCAAGGAAGGTGTGCCAGATCATCATCGCCTGCTCGATGCTTCAAAATCTTACTTTGCGACGCCAGGTGCCTTTTCTGCAGGAGGATGGTCCAGATGGCGGTATTGTGGCAGCTGTGGAGCCTGTGGACAGTGATGAGGAGTAAGCTGAGGAAGAAGACATAGACAACAGGGAGTCAGTCATACAGCAATATTTCCAGTGACACACAGGTGAGAACATTCTATTTTACTATCACATTCACATTCACTTTCACACTTCTACCTCTATCCTGTCTGTCATTTAGTAGCATTATTTGGTAACTCAGTTGTACCTTTCCATTACGGTTTCACAGGTGTGGTTACCAACGTGTGTCATCTGCTTGCATCCTTCATGGACTTGTGATGTGTGACATAGGTATGTTGGCTTTACAATTGAGAACGCATTTTGACACTGTCATTGATAATACAAATTTACCAAATCACAGATTGACTCCAGAATGTTTTGTGCTTCAAGGGTGTTTATTTAAGTGCTCAAAAATGGAGGGGGGGTTGTAAAATGGTGATGGGGGACGGTGGAGGAATGTCCATGGCAGAGTCCAGTCTCTTGGTCACACAGGTGCACTGCCCATATGGGCATAGGAAGTGGAGCTGGGGCAGTTTCAGTATGGACAGGGTAACAAAGTGGGACAGTGGGATGACAATCAGGGTGGTCTCACTTCTTGGTGGGGGTCTTGCCATCTTGCTCGGTCCTGTTCCTGGATCTCAGGGACCGCTTGTGGGGTGGTTCTCCATCTGCAGGTGGTGGGGTGCTGGTGTGGTGGTCCTGTGGCGGGGCGTCCTGTCCACTAGCGCCGGCGGAGGTGGTGGGCAGTTCATCGTCCATGCTAGTGTCAGGGGCCCCTTGGAATGCCACGTTGTCCCTCATGGTCTTTTGTATGTCCTTCAGCACCCCTACGATGGTGCCCAGGGCGGAGCTGATGGTTCTGAGCTCCTCCCTGAAGCCCAAATACTGTTCGTCCTGCAGGCGCTGGGTCTCCTGAAACTTGGCCAGGACCGTCGCCATCGTCTCCTGGGAGTGGTGGTATGCTCCCATGATGGAGGTGAGGGCCTCGTGGAGGGTGGGTTCCCTTGGCCTGTCCACCCCCTGTCGCACAGCAGCCCTCCCAGTTCCCCTGTGTTCCTGTGCCTCCGTCCCCTGGACCTTGTGCCTACTACCACTGCCCCCAGGTCCCTTTTGTTGTTGAGGTGGTGGGTTATCCTGGGTTCCCTGTAGTGGTGGACACACTACTGATTGACGTGTCTTGGGTACAGAGGTATGGGCCCGCTGGGTGGGTGCTGTGCTGGTGTTACCAGAGGGTGGAAGGTCAGTGTTGGGCTGTGCCTGTGCAAGAGGAACCGACTGTCCCGAGGCCCACGATGGTCCGGGCTGGTCATCAGGATCCAGTAGGGCAGAGCTGCTGTCGTCACTGTGGGCCTCTTCTGTGGGTGGAGTGGAGATGTCTGGACCCTCCTGTGTGGTGACGTTGGGTAGTGGTCCTGCAGGGGTATAAGAGCATGATTATTGCATGTGTGTGTATAATGGTGTGCAATGGGTGGGTGTGCGTGTACCCCAGTGCAAGCATTCCTGTGTGTGGGTTTGTGTGATGATGGTTAGGGGGTTGTTATGGGTATGTACAGTGAGCATGCTTCAGTGATGGGTGTCCATGCTTAGTTGTGTCATGCAGGGCTTGGTGTTGGGATGGGTGGTTTATGTTATTAGTACATTAGTGAGGAGTTGGAGTGATAGGGGAGGGGGTGAGTGTGGGGGTGTGTGATAGAATGCAGGTAAGGTGGGGGATATGATAGTTAAGATTTGACTTAACAGTGTCCATTCCTCCACCGATTCCTCCGAGGCCCTCAGGATGCATGATGGTCAAGACCTGCTCCTCTCTTGTTGTTAGTTGTGGTGGAGGAGGTGGGGGTCCGCCGCCAGTCCGCTGTACCGCGATGTTGTGCCTGGAGACCACCTTCCCCCGTAGGTCATTCCACCTCTTCCTGATGTCCTCCCGATTTCTTGGATGCTGTCCCACAGCATTGACCCTGTCCACGATTCTGCGCCATAGCTCCATCTTCCTGGCTATGGAGGTGTGCTGCACCTGTGAGCCAAATAGCTGTGGCTCTACCCGTAGGATTTCCTCCACCATGACCCAGAGCTCTTCCTCGGAAAACCTGGGGTGTCTTTGGCGTGACATGGGGTGGTGTGGGTGCTGTGTGGGGTGGTCTAAGTGTTGATGTGTGTGGTGATGTGTAGTGGTGTGTGGTGTTTTGTGCGTGGATTGTTGTGTGGGTGATGGTGTTGTGTGCCTCTGTGAGGTGGGGTTCTCAATTGCTGTGCTCTCTGTCTCCCGGCTTCATCAAAATTTCTGGTCGTAGGGGTTTGTGGGTGATGTGGGTATGTGTTTTATATTGAATTGGGTGTGTGGGAGTGGTGTTTGTATGTGTCTCAGGTGTGTGTATTTGGAATTGTCCAATGTGGCGGTGTTTTGGAGATGTGTGTGTATTTTGAGGGGGCGGTGTGTACTGCCAATGGAATTCCGCGGTTGAAAGACCGCTGCGTGGATTCGTGGGTCGTAATAGCATGGGCGTGTTTCTGTTGGCGTGACGGTGGAGGAATTGTTTTTGCCAGTTTAACACTGACCTATTGTGTGGCGGACTTGTGTGGGTGTCTGAATTTCGGCGGATTCCGAGATGTGGGTCATTATAGCTGTGACGGAATTCCGCGGCTGCGGCGGTGTATTGGCGGTCTTCTGCACGGCGGTAAGCGCCTTTTACCGCCAATGTTGTAATGACCCCCATTGTCTGCTGGTCACATACCATACTCATCCACACCCTCCTCAACACTTGGATCTGAACCTAGGATCACCACACCTTCCCCCTATTATTTACCAACTTCAAGCCTGGAACCCAAAACATTTGCTCATGTGTCCTCTCAATTTGAAAGGCCCTCCAAATACCCCTTCAGTTGACATTTTATTAGTGCTCGATAGTGAGGGAGGGGGTGTAACCAAGATACTCAACATGGTGCCCACTTCAAACAATAGAAACATCTCTATCCTAACATGTAAGCCTTCACATAGTTTATGGATATCTTTAGGGATCTTGTTTTGGGGAGGTGCTAATTAAAACGTAACCCATGGAATACAAACTGCACCATATGATAAATACATGTAACATTATATTATCATATCCAACTGATTTCCAAACTAAAATAATACATGCTGACAACACTGAAAAGAATAAATTGGCAAACCTATTCATCCCCCCCTCTCTCCTAATCCCTCGAAGGAACTGTGTGACAATACTATGACTAACACCAACACCATGAACTAAAGCTTTAGAACCAACATATCAGTACCTTTAGAATGTTGATAATGTCCAATGGCAGGCCCAGAGTTTCATAAACTAGTGCCTCCAATTAACAGTGGCTGCGTTCATTTATTGGAGAGGATGAATAAATCACAAACCCTCAGAACTGTTATGGTAAAAGGAAAATCTGTGTGGCCACTTCAAGGAAACAAAGATAACTATGCAACCACTGCCTTTCTAGAGTTGACAAATCATGATACCAAAGAATGAGAATGTGCTCCAAGTGAAACTATAGATTTTAATTCCTTAGAGGCTCATTTAGAGTATTGTGGGCCAAACGTCCCACCCATGGCCAGCCCACCACATAGACAAAAGACTGACATCTAGTTTGCATTGTAATGTGAGTATGACAAACCTGCTGACACTTTTATAATTTTTGAAAAACATGCCGCCAAACAGAGGGGGTCTGTCTTCTATAAATAAAATACTAATCATTGCCTGTGATATCTTGGGTGATACCTCTGAGTGTGTGGGAGACACTACAATATGTTTCCTCTCTGGAGCATTCTGGGGTGTACATGCTGTGCATGGCAGCCCTAGACAGGAAACAATCTGGTGGAAATTACATTAGAAGTTCAACTCAATATAGGAGGTCCTTCAATAACATCTCTGTTATTGAATGCCTTCCAAAAAGGTTTTCCTGATATTTGACCTTGCAGTATCTGGAGATACGAAAAGTGGGCAGATGGGACAAATGCCAGTTTTCGGCAACTCTCCCATTACCTCTAACCTCTAAATGTGTCCCCATTGACTACAAAAAGAAAGAAGCACCAAAAAGAGTCTATACAAATTCCCAAATCCCACTAAATCCACTGCCTGTTGAATGCAGTGCTGTAATAAATGAACTGTATTCCACACTAAAATAGTTGGGGCAACTGCTCAATTGTGGACCTAGGTGCAGGTTGATATTTTAAAAAGTAGATATTTTATCTAGAATCCATTTTTGTAGGCTGTTTCTGTTGCCCATATTTTTTAAATTGCCAATGAAGAAATGTGAACATGACAAACAGGAACTGGAGTGCACAGGGATCCCTCCTGTGCTGGCTTCAAACTCAGAAGCCACCTTTTAAAAGTTGGGATTATGCCTCAAGGCGAAATGATCCAACAATGGAACTCCAAGATGTGAGATGGGATGTAAATTGGTAAACGTATCCCAATGATCCATCTGAACAATGTGAAGTGTACTCTAATGTTCTGCTGGAAGATCTATGTCCAAAGCTATGTTATTAAGATTCATAGCTACAAAGAACACTTCAACCCTGTATGAATACGTAGAAGATTTTTGCAGATTCACAAAAGCCCCTTAGAAGAGTAGAAATGGCTTTAAGCTCCACTTTTTGTGATCATAAGTCATGAAGCAAAGGGTAACCCATTATAGATTTTCAACCGAACGCTAAAGATTAAGAAGTGAGGGACACCTGTGAATTAAGTGGCAAATTTGCTAATATTTGGTGAGCGGCAAACTAGCAAGACAACCTGCTGCACTGTGGTGCACCAAATGGAAACGGCCGAAATGAGCCATACCTCCTAAGCTATTAAGCCTTCCTGCTCACCCTCTGCCCTGGTGCACTTGTGACTGCCAAGTGCCAACACAGGCAGGGGGTAGCTTGGGGTAGGTGTTTGGGGTGTTACACCCCCTAATAAATGTATTGTCTAGCAAATAGTTTTGTGCAGATGCTTTCAGTCTGGTATTGTGAGATGTCAGTCGGAATTCACCCGGAATTTGTACGTACACACAGACAAAAACACACACACAGACTTTCCCTGACTTTTTTAAATGTCTTCATAAATGTGGGTTATTTAACAAAATATTGTGTTTTCTCTCACTTCCTACCCCTACCAATCTGCATTTGTCTCCCTGTGCACTGCCCCTGAAGCCCCTCTCATACACTCTGCTTGTTGTATAGTGTAATTTAATATTAAGTGCAACTATGACTGTTAGGAAATCTGAAGCTCACATCCCCCAGTCTTACTGAACAAGCTATGCCCTTGTTTGCACCGTGGTGCAAGAGTGCATGCATTACAGCCAGGATCGTTTTGCGCAGGAATGGACCCTTCCTCCACAAAAGCAATTCTATGGGGCTTTTTTCTCATTCTATGTGTGCTGCAGACTGCAGCACATTTAGAAAGAGGAAAAAAACGAGGAAAAAAAAACATTGTTTTCCTTGTTACACCTCCACTGGAAAGGTGTACCTTTTTGAGGCATTCCCATGTTTACTAGTGTTAGTAACTCTGGAAACCTGCCAAAAGGGTGGAATGCATGGAAACACCCATGAAACACCTTACCAGGGCAGAATTACTCAAGTCAGCAATTTTTTGCGTCATTCCAGATTTACTATGCAATGCAGAGCCATGCAAAGCGGCTCTGTGTGGCATAGTAAATCTCAACTATGGGCTTGAATTGTCCTTGTGTCACTTAGTGTTAGCAATGGCAATGCAAGCCCTTGATAAATCAATTATCCTTAAGGATAAAAAATTGTAGCCAGACTTCTAGGTTCTGCCATAGGTGCACCAGGTCGGATCTGGCTGATTTGTAACTGGAATCAGCCTCAACTGTGAGTGCTTAATGCTCAGCCTGGTCTAAATATTTTAACTTATAGCCATGCATTGGAATTAGTCACATTCAATAAGTGGTCCATGGCCATATAAATCTATTCAAACTTGAATCACCTAAACTTAGGCATAAATCAAGATATGATGAGTGTGAAATATTTTGTCAGTTCAAGATTGGAAAATCGAGATTAGATTCTGGGCTTCCCGCTGAAAACTCTGTGGGGTATAGTAAGTACAATTTTGCACCATGTTTGTGTCACAAAAGTGTGCAAGTCAATGTAAAATATTGTTTTTCTGATTTACATTCCAGTGCAAATAAGTTTTGTGCTGGAAATTAACTGAAGGTAGGTTTGCATTACTTAGCACCAAGGGGTCGTTTCATGGGTGGTGCATGTATGGGTGTTCCCATGCCACCACCTATGTATTTTGGGGAAAAACCCTATCTACTAAGAAAAAGTTGATGGGTTTTGCATCAAAAAATAGAAACCTTTTTTTAAATAGGCATTAACAAGGATGCATAAAAAGTAGGAAAAGGTTTAAAGGTATGGTAAGCATCGTATTTTAAACTAAAATAGAACCCTTCCAGTACAAAACCTATAGTGGGCTCACAAAGACACTTTTGTACTATGGTGCAAAGCTGTGTGTGTGGTGCTTGGCAGCTTGATTGTATGCCAGAGCAAGTGAGAGAGGACGGTGCCATAGCTCTGGGGATATGGCGCTGTCCTGCTCTCCTCCTGCAGCGCAGCACAGTATTCTTGGCTGTTACACTGCATTGCGTGAGAATTTAGTAAACAGACTCCTGTGAATGTTAACAGCTCTGCTCTTTTGTCTCCTCCCCCCAAGCTTTTACGAGACTTTACTTGTCATGGTACTTGCAGAGCTAAGCTTGATCTTTCACTGCCGCAAAAGGACTGTGGCGTTCTCTAAACAGGAATGATTGGAAGGGAAGGAGTAGGCTTGGGTGAAATGTGAGAACTCTCACCATGTGTGCCTTCCTAATCCTGTGGTTAGTAAATTACCTCTCCTCCTTTCCTTCAGTCATTACTCAAATCCTTTACAGAAAAAGATTATATATTTTCTAGATTTTCTATGCCATATTTGCATTGTACATTATTTTTGCTGTAGATTAAAAATTGTACTTTCCAAAATAAAAATCTCTGGATGGCCCGTCCAAAGTAAACACTTTGTCTAAGAACATGACACAGTGATCTATACTTAGTACCAGATAGACAAAAGTCAATGCTTCCACCTATGACTGCTTGACTTGTAGACCGGGGGGCATGGCTGTGCTTGGGGAAGATGGGCACCTCACGAGGCAGCTAGGCGTGTATTGGCGATTCTTCTGCAATTTATGCAGCTTGGTGTCATCCTAGTGAGCTCCAAGTGAGTGCCCTGTGGTTCCTCTTCTGAGCGGCACATGAGGGGGCAGACCATTCCCCACAGGACACCTTTGCTGCCGTGATTTAATCAGCGCTAGACTTGTCAAGGTCAGCAACCTAAAATGGCATCAGCTGTGATTTAATCGCCTTTCACATGATTTCTGAATACCAGACCAATTATTTCAAAGCCAACAACAGTGTTTGTAACATCACTCTGATGAATGGCTCGAGTGGATCTGTAGGGTTGGGCTCGAAATATTGTTTTGCTATGAAGGTCAGGCAAGTCCAACTCAGAGAAGATGGCCGACGCTCTTAGATCCCTGTTATTTTTTGGTTCAATCAGTTCTCAGAGTTCAAGACTAATTTATTCCAGAAATCTATTGGACTAATTTTCCTCTTTCCTGGTCTATCTATTGGAGGATTATTGTCCTGTTGATTTTGCACTGACCATTTGCTGGACATCCCTGATCTACTTAAGCTAGATGGACTCTTCAGTATCTCAGAGTATATCTCCTAATAATACTAAGTTGTCAGAGCTCTATTTTGAGAGATGGCAGACAACAGAGAGGATACGAAAGAGTCCAAAGATGTTAAAAGACTGGCCAAAAATTTCCCAAATCTATCCTCTTTTTCCAGTACTAATGATAAAACTTAAACCTGACCAAGTCACCGACCTAGATATTATATTACAGAGACTTACATCTCTTCACTACCTAGCCCAAAGCACCAAAACTAATATGTATGCAGATATTCATGGGCTGACGAAAAAGTTCAAAGATCTAGTGAGCAAAATCACCAAAGCTGAATTACATATTAGTAGTTGGGAGGACGAGAAGACAAAGGCCCTCATTATGACCTTGGCGGGCGGCTTCAGCCGCCCACCAAGATCGGACCACTGGGCGGCCGCCAATGCAGCCACACCCCCACCGCAGCCATTTGGAGATCCCCGCTGGGCCGGCGGGCGGAAACCTAATTTCTACCCGCCAGCCCAGCGGGGATCTCGGCCACAACACAGGAGCCAGATCCAAATGGAGCTGGCGGTGTTTCGGCCGTGCGACGGGTGCAGTTGAACCCGTCGTGCTTTTCACTGTCTGCATAGCAGACAGTGAAAAGCTGCACGGGGCCGTGTCAGGGGGCCCCTGCACTGCCAATGCCAGTGGCATGGGCAGTGCAGGGGCCCCCAGGTCCCGCGACTCCCCGTCCCGCCAGCCTTTTCCTGGCGGTTCAAACTGCCAGGAAAAGGCTGGCTGTAGGGGGACTCCTAATCCCCTGGGCAGCGCTGCAAGCAGCGCTGCCCTGGCGGATTACAACCGCCGGGGCCAATGTGGTGGGAAACCGCCGGCCCCAGGAGTGCGAACGCGGAGCTTCCGCCGCGGTCGTAATGCCCTGGGAAGTACCGCCAGCCTGTTGGCGGTGCTTCCTCCAGAACAGCCCTGGCGGTCTTGGACCGCCAGGGTTGTAATGAGGGCCAAAGTCACTGATGCCTGATGCCTTATGTTCCAAAATTGCCTCTCTCACTTTGGATGTCATAACACTGGAACACCTGAACTGCAGAGGTAAACTAAGGATCTTTTGCCTTCCTGAAAGAGTGGAGAACTCAGGCAATTATTGCGTACAATTTCTTGAACCATGGATCCCTTTCATGCTAAATATATATTTGAATAGGTATCTTGAGATCAAGCAAGCTCTTAGAGTTCCTCCAGGCAAACCACCTATGGATTCATCTTGATCACCAAAATATCCACAAGCTATGATTTTATGACCTCTCAGATATAATCACTTTGAAGAGAACCTCAACTACATGAAAAAAAGCAAAGCATACCCTGAGAGGGAGTGAGACTTCGGCATGGCACAAGACTACACAAAAGAAAAAATGAAATGGAGAAACAGCTTTTTTGTCCTTCAAAAACAACTTAAAGATCTAGCCACACCTAATTTCTTTGTGGGCCCTTCTTGCTTCAAAATTATTTTCAATGATAATCCTAGGTTTTTTATGGATTACGAAGAGTTTCAGAAAATCTTACTCAGATTTAGCCCCAACGGTGCTGAGGGCCGAACAGTTTTATCTGCAGCAGCAGTGGTAAAGTGCTGAGGATGGAACAGTTTCATCCTCATCACATGGCCATGAAATCCCTCTGCTGTTTCAAACAGAGAGATTTTACTTTTAGTTTTTGACCCCCTGGAGCATGGGAAGAGCTTTGCCTGCTGCTTGAAGCGTTTTCTTTATTTCACTGCAATGATGATTGTGTGCATGGTGCACTGACATCATTACAGGGAAAGTGAAATGAGTCGAAATGCTAATTTCACTTTCACTTCTTTTGTGCTCGTGGGGCTATCTCAGCCCCTGGGCACAAAAGTACATGGGAGATGTATTGTTGGAAAGTGGAGAATCTCCCTTAACAAATGGTGCCTTTCCCAAGTGGATCCCTGCTTGGGGATCACCGGAGGAAGCAGGGATCCATTCCACTATACCGCCAGGAATAGATTTTTCTGGAGAGAGCAGCCCCTCAAGCAAAGGCTGATCCCTATAATGGGAGCATTACTTTGGCCATTTTCTGCCCCCGGTGGCAGATTGACCTTATTTTTAGGCCAATCTGCCCCCCGGGACAGAATACCACTAGACACCAGTGATATAACCAAATATATATGTTGGGGAGGGGCCCATTGGGCATGAGTCATTCCAAATTATGGGAGCATTACTTTGGTCATTTTCTGACCCCAACCCATCCTCCCCCTGGAGGCAGACTGGCCTTATTTTTAGGTAAATCAGCTCCGGGGTGAGGGGGCAGAAAACCACTAGACACCTGAGATTACTTTTTCTTTTTTTATTTGTAGAGGGTGAGGACTGCCAAGCATGGGCATGGCCATACCCTCCAAAAAAAGGGACAGTCTTTCTGCACTCCCGGAGGGGGTGCAGACAGGGGCAATTACCCCATCTCAGCCCCTCAGGGGGGCTGAAAGCCCACTAGACACTGGGGATTCTTTTTTTTTGTATCACTGGGGGCTGCCTAGCATGGGCATGGTCTTTCTCCCACCCCCTCAAAAAAAGAGAAAGTCTTTCTGACCCCTCAGGGGGTCAGATGAGTGCAATTACCCCTACCCCCCTCCCTCCCCCCGGAGGCAGAAAGCCCACTAGACATCAGGGATTACTATTTTTCTTTGTATCAATGGGGGTACACCCACAAAACATAGGAAACAGTCTTTCTGTCCCCAGGTGGGCAGATGGGGCAATTATCCCCATCTGCCCCCAGGGGCAGAAAGCCCACTAGACACCAGGTATTACTCTTTTTTCATTTGTATCAGCGGGGGTTGCCTAGCATTGGCATGTCCATGCCCCCAACCCCACGAAAACAGGGAAACAGTCTTTTTTCCCCCCTCGGGGAAAGCACATGGGGCAATTACCCTTATCTGCTCTCCCTGGAAGAGCCAGAAAGCCCACTATACATAAGGGATTACTTTTTTTTTATTTGTATCAGTGGGGGCTGCCCAGCATGGACATGGCCATGCCACCCCCATAAAAGGTAAAAAATATTTTTGCCCCTTCAGGGAGCAGAAGGACGCAATTACCCCATCTGCCCCTCTGAGGGAGGGTGGGGGCAGAAAGCCCCTAGACATCAGGGATTACTTTTTTCTATTTGTATCAGTGGAGACTGCCCGAAATTGGCATGGCCATAGCCCCAGCCCACCACAAAAAAGGGAAACAGTATTTCTGCCCCCAGGGGGGCAGAAAAGCCCACTGAACATCAGGGATTACTTTTTTTTGTGTTTTTATTTGTATTGGTGGGGGCTGCCCAGCATGGGCATGGCCATGCTCCTGCCCTCCCTAAAAAAAGGTAATAAGTATTTTGGGCAATTACCCCCATCTACCCCTACATGGGACAGACAGCCCAATCCCTCAAAAATGGCAAACATTCTTTCTGCCACTCCAGGGGGCAGATGGGGTCTATTACCCCCATCTGCCCCCAAAGGGAGGGATTACTTTTTGTTTTCATTTGCATTGATGGGGGCTGCCCAGCCAGGGCAGGCCATGCCCCCAGTGTCCTCAAAAAATGAAAAACATATTTTTGCCTCCTGGGACAGCAGATGGGAACACTTACCCCATATGCTCCCCCAAGGGAGCAGCAAGCCTACTAGACCCCAGGGATTTCTTATTTGTATCAGTGGGGGATGCCCCTCCTGGGGGGGCAGATAGGGGCAATTGCCCCCATCTGCCACACCGGGGGCAGAAAGCCCACTAGACACTAGGGATTACTTTTGTTTTATTTGTAGGGGTGACGGCTGCCATGGCCCCACCCCTCTCGAAAATGGGGAAACGGTCTTTCTGCTCCTTTGCAGACTAAAGCATTTAATTCCAATGGCAGGCAAGAGGATATTTGATTATTTTGGGATGTTGTTCTTACAAATGAGACCAGGAGAGTTTGGCTAACTTCTAGTATCGTCACACTTGCAACAGTGAACAGCTGCACTTTTTGGGCTTTGGTAGGCTGCCACCTGAAAAAAGCCTACTAGACCCAGAGAGGTCTGAAAACTAGACATCTGGGGGAGTCCAGGATGGCATGCTTTGCATCTAGCCCACACTATCTTCCTCCCCACAATGCCCTGTAAACCTCAAATGTTGACTTAAAACACACATTTTTCCTAACGTTTCTGAGATGGAAACTTTCAGAATCCGCAGGAATCCACAAAATTCCTGCCATCCAGAATTGTCCCACTTCTTACAATAAAAATGCTGTGCTACTTGTCTAGTGCCAGCTACAGGAATGGATCCAACCTATGTCCCCATGCAATGGCTCCCATTGTCCTTGGTTTGATAAGTTCCTGTCACTGGTACTAGGATCATCCACACAAGTGGTGCAGCATTTGTATCGGCCCAAGTGGGACAATTCTGAGTGGTAGGAATCGGCAGGTTCCAGGTGTTACCATCACAGAAATGAAATGTATGATTTCAGGCAAAGTCAGAGTTTTGCAGGACATTATGGGTAAATGAAAACCTCATGGGATCTCCGTAAGTCACCCCATCCTAGATTTCCTGAGGTGTGTAGTTTTACGAAATGTACAAATATGCTAGGTTTCTCTAGGTGAGGGCTGAGCTAGGGCCCAAATCCCACAGCTACCCACTTTGCCAAAAATGGGTTTGTTTTGCATCGAAAAATTTGATGTATCCATGTTGTGTTTTGAGGCATTTCCTTTTGCGGGCACTAAGCCTACCCACACAAGTGAGGTATCATTATCATCAGAAGACTTAGGAAAACGGTGGGTAGAGGGAAGTTTGTGGCTCTATGCACATCCTAGAACTTTCCATCACAGAAATGTGAGGAAAATGTTTTTTTAGTCAAAGTTTGAGATTTGCAAGGGATTCTAGGTAAAACAACCTGGTGAGAGTCAGACAAGTCATCTCATCCTGGATTCCCCTAGGAATCTAGTTTTAAGAAATTACAGCGTTGCTAGGTTTCTCTAGGTCCCGGGTGAGGTGGGGCCCAAAAACCACAGCTCCCCACTTTGCAAAAAACAGGTCAGCTTTGTGTAGAAACATTTAATGTATCCATGTTGTGTTTTGAGCCATTTCCTGCCGCAGACACTAAGCCTACCCATACAAGTGTTGTACCATTCTCATCAGAAGACTTAGGAGAATGCTGGGTGGAAGGAGGTTTGTGGCTCTGTGGAGATTACAGAATGTGTTTTCTTAGTCAAAGTTTGAAGTTTGCAAGGGAATCTGGGTAGAACAACCTGGCGAGTGCCACACAAGTCCCCCCACCTTGGATTTCCCTAGGTGTCTATTTTTCAGGTTTGCTAGGTTTCCCTAAGTGCCAGCTGAGGCAGAACGCAAAAACCACAGCTACCCACTTTGCAAAAAAGAGGTCAGTTTTGCATGGAAATATTTGAAGTATCCATGTTGCATTTTGGGATGTTTCCTATTGCAGGCATTAGGCCTACCCATGTGAGTAAGGCACTATTTCTATTGGGAGACTTAGGGGAATAGAGAATAGTAGAGCAAGTGTTATTACCAATTGTATTTTTCTACATTTACACCTTCCAAATGTAAGTCAATGTGTAAGAAAGAAGTAATTTTAGAAATACCCTCTAATTCACATGCTAATATGGGTACCCACAAACTCAGAGATGTACAAATAACCCCTGCTTCTAAACTCCATACCTTGTACTCATTTCGGAAATACCTAGGTTTCCTTGATCCCTACTTTATTTTACCATATGAATTGCTCTATACCCGGCACACACTGAAAAACCATTGCAAGTGCAGCTTAGTTATTGACTCTGGGTACCTCAAGTTCTTGGAAAACCCACACACCCTGTATATCCCCACAACTAGAAGAGTCTAGCAGATGTAATCGCTTATAGCTTTTGTGAATTGGGGATCGTGATGGGAAGTTACAAATGAAAAAGTTGTCACAAGTGCCTATTTTGTCCTACTAATTTTCTATATTTTTTTTTTCAACAGTGGGTTTCTTTGAGAAAGCCTTAAAGGATCTATACAAATGGCCCCTTGCTGAATCCAGAAATGTATCTAGTTTCCAGAAATGTATAGGTTTCTGAGATCTACCATGGGTTTCACACCATTTCTACCACAAACTAGGAGGCTGAAAGTACAACAAATAGGGAAAATGGACTATCTCCCAGTAAAATGCCAAAACCGCCTTGGAAAAGTTGGTTTTCTGATTCAAGTCTGCCTGTTCCCAAAAGCTGGGTATGTGGTGATTTTACCACTGCAAATGTTTAATTGAAGCCATTTGCAGGAAAAAAACATGCTTTCTTCTGCAGCACTTTTTTTGCATTTTCCCCAAATCCACAAACCCCGAGTACCTTTAGAATCCCTACGATGTTAGGGAAAAAGGACATCAATTTTGCGTGGATAGCTTATGTGGACAAAATGTATGGAAACCTGGACACAAACTATCCCAAATAGGCAAAAAAGGCTTCTTAGCACTTGGGGGTTCAGACCTAGCAGCAAAAGGGTTAAACACTCAGCAAAGGATCAGTGACTTGTTGATATAGTACTTAGTTTCATCTTTTCTCTAATGCTACATGCCCTTGCTAGTTTTTTAATAGATGAGTGACTCTTTCCTAGAATACCCTTTCTAATTCTTACGATTGGTACTGTGTGCTTGCCCTCTGCTTAGGTACCATCAACAAGTACTGATTTTACTCCATATTTCCTGTTCTTTCGTCATAATGGTTAATCTTTCTTATGCTTCTCCATAAGTGCCATACAAATGTCTTGATTTTTTTGTTTTTATTTTCATGGATATATGTGGACCGCCTTGTTATCATGAACCTTTATAGGTGGTATACAAACAGAACGGTCACACACTGTTACTTGCTTTATACATTGGTCCTTGTTTTAGAAAATGTTCCCTAAATGAAGACATTTCACTGATGTTGTTGTGTTAATACCTGGTTGCATTCTGGTTGACATGTAGCTATAGGTTCCCTATAATGGGTTGTGATTTAGGAAACCTTCTTGTGTTGCTCCCTCTCCCCATATTATAAGTAGTGAGTAGGGTTATAGAGCCCCTGGGCTCTGGAGGAGGGGTGATCCTTGCATTTCAAATTTATTTACATTCCCTTTCATGTCCATTGCTCTTCCTATTTCTCTGTCCTCTATCTTACCCCACAATCTTGCGAGGTTGAACTTTCCACTTTATCCCAGCGTATATAAGTACTACAAGTTTAAGCAAATCTTATACAATCTATCAACACTATGCTGCGTTGTTCAAGTCTACAAGGTCAGCTTTCAACCATCATGCTTTGCCTATCAGAAATACATCACTACCAACATAAATCAGACTCTAAAGGTGCTCTCCTTGAACACATAAGGGCTAAATCCTCTGGTTAAAAGGAAAAAGATTGCAGACTACTGCTACAAACTTAGGGTAGGTATTGTATTACTACAAGAAACTCTGATTGGTCCTAGAGCGGAAAGGAATTTCAATTATTACTTGTTTTCTGAATACTTTAGCTCACTTGTGCAACATAAGAAGGACAAGGCTGTCACCTTAATGTCCAAATCATCTAACACCACTGCTTCGCTGTGCAAACGAGACACTTTAGACAGGTGGCTTATCATCTCAGCTAAGACTGATTTCTATGTCATCAACATTTAGGTGTCTAACAATGATGACCCTCAATTCTGGTCCTCACTGAAAAGAGCAATCTCAGATCTCCTATGAAATAATAGTAAAATATTGGGTGAAGCGTTAATCTCCCTCTGGATGAACCACTTGACAGATTATTGAAAGTTAAACTAAGATTCTCTAGATCACAAGCCCAACTTTTGAATCTATGTAAGACACATGACCTGATTGATGCCTTGAGGATGCAAAACAGGAAGTGATTGCACCTTTCATTCTGAACTACATTATTCCTATTCCAGGACTGATTGTGTTTTAATAGGCAGCTTGCTTCTTCAATGAATTGAGCCAATAATTGTCTCATGGACATGACCCTAAATATAAAAGAAAGTAATATGGAGGACACTCCTCCTGAACTCTTTTAGGATGCTCTTAAGGCAACTATCGGAGGAACCATGATTAATTTAATGTCTGCAAAAAATAAAAAAAGATCAGCAACATCTCAATGATCTTGAACTTCTGAGAAAAAAATCTCCATGGATTCTTTTTGTGCAGGAAGGTGTCTCTTCCTGCACAGAAACAATCTTGTCTGTGATGCAGGTATCCTTGCACCATGGCGCAAGAGTGCCTGTGTCGGCACTAGGCAGCCCATTGTGTGCCAGCACAGGGGGACAGGACAGAAATATGCCATAGTTTGTAGGTACTTTAGCAACACAAAAGGATGATGGACGGAGTGCTGAAACTTTTTCAGACACTCACCCCCAGGCACAGATCTGGGTTTAATCCATTGTTCTTTTGCTCACCATGCCACCTCAGTTTGGAACCAGCCATATGCATATCAGTCTTGACCCTGGTCTTCATGGGAACAGTCCAGCCCGAACTGCCAGGTCCTCCCTGGACCAGAAACAAGCATCCTGGGACCGGTTTCAGGGTATCATCCTTTATCAGCCAGGCTGGCTTGAATCAGTTTGTATGTATGGCACATTTCTGACTTTTCCCTGTGGTGCAGAGCAATGCAGCAAGGTCACTCGCTATGCTGCCCTGCGCTATGGGGCTTGAAATAAAGCCCCCTATAGTTTAAACTCAATCATTATATAGGTTCTGCGGATTGTGATACTTTGAAACACCTTAAATAAAAATAGAGTAAAATTTAGAGTGGAGGAGCCCACAATTGGGTATCTGTGAAAAAAGCTGAGAAAATGATTGGGGAAAATAAAGCAGGTAAATGCCTAGGACATTTTTTTGAATTTGGGAAAAGTAACCTGGCCATTCCATCTATAAGAAATAGCTCTGGCCTCAGTCTCACTTTCTCAAATGAAATTCGTGAAGCCTTTGAGAACGTCTATAAGAATGTATACCTACTCGAAAGAATAATTGAAACCGAAGATTGTGAAGCTTTTCTTAACAATCTTCCTGGGCTTGACAGTTTTACTAGCAAATTATACAAAGTTTTCACACACCCCCTATTCAACCCCCTACACAACCTATTTACTAACTTTGCTAAAACTGAATGAATACAAGGTTCAGCTTCTAATGCTACAATTGTCTGACGGAAGGCAAAGACAACTTGGAGATAAAGAATTATGGGCCAATATCACTCATAAACATCAGTTCTAAAGTTTTTGCCAAAAGTCTCTCTTCCAGATTGGAAAAAGTCCTTTATCAATTTATACACCTCACAGAATATGGTTTTCGTAAAAGAAGGGTAGCAAGTGACAACATTAGTACCTTTTTTTGTGCCTTACAGAAAGCCAAATCTCTTAATTCCCCAGCTGCAGCCATCACACTCAAAACAAAAAACAAATGTTCAATAGATTCTCATGGATTTCACTGAGGGCTTTCCTATGTGAAATTTGGGAGAATATATTATTATAATGGTCATTGGTCTTTAACCTAAGCCACAAGCGTTGGTTAGGATTAATGCCTACTTATCAAAATCAAGCCTGGACGGAACTTGCAGAGTTCTGCTCCATAGAATTCTGCATAGTGCCCAAAAAACTCACCAAGATTACGCAAAGCTCCACGTGCATCGGAAGTGCTCCTCCGCCCGTTCTCGCTGTTTTTTTACATGTGAGTGGCATGATCCACTCATGGGCACGGTCATTTTATTTTATCTGATTTCCTGTGTTCTGTTTGTGCATGGTACTGGGACTTCATCCAACCAAAATCTTTCCAATCGTCCCCCATCCCACTTATTCACCCCTTATTTACCTTTTTTCTATTAGTGTGTGTTTTTATATTTGTGTATCTTATGTTTTTGTCTTTATATTTTTCTATTACTTTTTTGTACTTTTTTGGTTTCCCTTTACTTCCCTAGTATTTCCTTTCTTCTTAATTCCTTCTTTTTCTAATTTCTTCTTTTTTTCTCCCATCCAGCACCATTGTAGAACAGGGTGAGATGGGGAGTGGAAGCGCCAGTGTGGCTGCTAGCCACAAACTTTGTGATTGCTGGCACCGCCAAGGGGTGCAGCCCTTTGCCATTTTTTCAGAGGCGAAGGTGGCTGCACTTGTTTTTTATGTGCAGCACCACCTCTCCTACATGCTGGCAGCACGCGGCAGTGGGAGTTTCAGCTGCTGTGGAGGATCGTGTGCCATTGTGTGCATTGGAACACTGGGTCCAGAGTACCCCATGCACCACTGAACTGATATCCTTGATAGGGAGCAGCACCTGCTCGATCTGCTGGGTGTCAAGGTTCTGGGCTCAGTGAGTATTATTTATTAGTTTATTTGTTGTGTTTTACACTGCTAAAAAAAAATTGAAAATAGCATACTGCTCACACTCATATACAAGTTAATTTTGCGTGACAAATATTATGTGTTTCAGGTTGAGCTAGCCAGTTGGCCTGCACTACCTAATCGTACAAGTTGGCGCTTTCTTTGACTAATTATTTAAGAAGCCATGCAGACTCCTCTTTCCTGTCACTAAGATAGTAGTAATATCAGTGTTAGTGTTCTCACTGTGATGGTAGGTCTGCATTTATGCATTGAAGGAAGAATGAGTTGGCCTATTAAAGGGGCTGAAAAGAGAAGAAAATATTGTTTGTTGCAATGCATAAATGTAGTTTAGGAAATTTGACATAGGACTAGGTTTAGGAAATTATAAATAGGTCAACCCATTACTTGTATTATAGGTAGTTTGTTTTAGAAAAGTACAATGTTACTGTGTGTGTCTTTGCCTGTGAAAATATGTTTTGGGATATTATTACTGTACCACTAATGTACCTTTTTCTTTATTTCTTACATCAGCAACCAAGGGCAAGAAGAGGGCTTTGGAGGTGGGTCAGGGAGCCTGGGGTGCCACCACAAGTGCAATGGCAGGTGGATGTACCACCACCAGCGCTGCTGCTGATGGATCTGCTGGTACCAGTAAGTACTCCTGTTATTATTATCATTATTATGTTCCTAACTTTTACCTCTCCCCATTTACAATAAATGTTCCTTTATTCTGTGCATGTCACCTTTTTTCAACTCCTCTTCATTCTATCTAATATTTGTTAAAACCTTTTTAACCCTGCACTATCCTATGTTTTTCTATTGTTCATGTTTCTGTAGTTGACTTGCTCCTGCCTGTATTAGTCTGTATCTTCCTTCTTCTTTGTAAGTAAGTTTCCCTCTCCCCATATATATCTTGTGGACAGCTACTATAATACTAAGAGAACACATTTTAGGACAGGTTCTCTATTGTGAAGATTGCATGCCAAAGTAAGCTATTCTATGCATGTTTCTTGAAAAGGCTTTCTTTTTTTGCTCATGCTCAAACAGTAAAAGAAGTGAGTAGCCATTGTCATGGTGGTGGACACCCCCAATGTTGTGTTGTATTTTATATCATTCTTTTATACAGTAGTATTCCAGCAGTTTCGATGACATTGTAGCATGGCTGGAAAGTATTAGGAGAGCAGTCCCAATGCATTTGCCAACCAAGACCATATGCCCTTCATTGACCAATTATTTCAGCCCTTCATTTCCCTTCAATGACTAAGAATCATCCAAGTCTGGCCCCCCAATCATGAAAAGTTTTTCGTTGACTTGATTACCTGGCTTTTCTAACCCTTTCAACCAAAAAAGTGCCAAAACTGATATTTTTAATGGAAGATACTGCTAAACAAACTTTAGTGATGAATTGTGGTTGTATTTTGATTTTTAAAAAAAACAATACGGGGAGGAGTATCTGGCATCTAAAATGTATCATGTTTTCGAGCTGCAAAGACCACCATTTCCAGGGGCAGCGGCAGAGCCAATGCTACAGACACTTAAGTGGTAGGAGGGGGAGTCACAGTGGCAGCAGGGACAGGTTGTGGAAAGTCACATTGCTTGCTTATTGACAATTATTAGAATACTCGCAAGACCGTCGTGAACCGCCCACTTTAGCAGCTACAGCGGGGGTGAGTTTTTAATGGCCTCTTCTATCTGCAACTCAGCAAACAAAAGCTCTAAATGAGTGTTAAAATTATGAGTTGATGGAATAGTGAAAGAAGGATGGAAGGAAGGATGGGTGAAATGGTATATGACTGAAAGGATGCATGGGTGGGTGAAAGGATACATAGGTGGGTGATAGGATGTATAGGTGGGAGAAAGGATGGAAAAAGGTTTATATGGTGAATGGATGCCTGGGTGGGTGAAAGGATGGTCAGGTGGGTTAAAATATGGATGAAAAGGTGGATTGGTGAAAGGATGCATGGGTGGGTAAATGAATGGATGGATGAAACTATAGGATGGTTGAAAGCGTGGATGGATGGATGCATTGATGGGAATGATGAAAGGCTAGTTGAAAGAATGTTAGCTTAATGGTGGGTATAAGGGGTGAGTAGAGTAATGAAAGCATTAATTAATAATTGCTTGGATGAAGAAACAAATGAGCTCTTTTGGAAAGTGGTGTGCTCACCTACTTTGCTTGCTTAGTTTTATAAAAACTTAACTTGGGGGATATTTTAATTTTCTGTCTACTCTGTTGACTCATTATATTTGTTAAGTGATGCAGATATGTATTCCACCCATCATTATTCATCACCTTCCTGCCCATGGTGCTTCGCCACCCATGACCTGACAGCAACATGGGTAAATTTGGCACTGTAGTGCTGGCTGTGCATTGTCCGTCTGCTTCAGTTAATGCAGTACTTACAAAGTTTTCATTGCTCTGCAATTTTCAAACATAAAAAACAAGGTTTTCCCTATCCTTCTAATGCCCATTTAGGAACTGATTTAGAGTTTGGTGGATGCGTTACTCCGCCACAAACATGACGGGTATCCTGCATGCTGTATTATGATTCCTATAGGATATAATGGGATTGGAATACAGTGGACAGGATATCCATCAAATTTGTTTCAGGGTAAGCCTCATCCTTCAATCTCCAAATCAGTCCATTAGTCACCTCACTCCTTTATACTTTCCTAAGTTTTGTTCCAACCTACCAAAAAACCTGAAAAATCCATTTTGTGGCAAATTTTTCTGGCTAAGTGACTCATACATTTCATGGCTTCCATAACAGATTCACGTATGTTCACATTTTTCACTTTTGACATTCATCACCTATAGTGCCTAAGACAAAGCATAGGCACATGATGATGATCAGTGATACCCCACTGTTCTATAGCAAAACCTCTTCCTAACCAGCCTAATCCCTCTAATTTACCCTGCAATATAGTAAGTTAAGTTTCATTTTCTTCCTGCCAATCAAATGTATTTGTTGAAAATCATTTGTGGTGGAGGGTGTGGCCAGAGAGTAAAGTGGCACTAAATGCTTTACTCATTAATGAAAGGAGATTTATTTTTATTTTTCCACACAAAATGTCTGTTTAGTTTTTTAATGAGAAAATCCTTTAAAAATTATTTTTTTAGTCTGGTGTGCTGTAATTCTGCCTGAATTCCTTTCCGGCAGTCAGTACTTTTATGTGAGGCATGTGTGGGTAAAAATTGGCCCAGTGACTCATAATCACCTCAAATTCTGATGGCCCTGGAGGACCAACAATGTACTGCTACTGTGCCTCTATACAATTGTAAACAAGAGTTTGCACAGAGCAGCCCAGTTAAAGCAGCAGAGTTTGGAGCCAATCCAGGTGAAGTATCAAGGCCTGGTGGATCTGGAGGAGAAGGCACTTTGAGGCACCTTGTAGGAGGCTGGCCTGGATTGTAGTGGGTACCTATGGTACTTACACCTCATACCAGGTCCAGTTATGCCTTATCAGTGAAATGTAGGCAAAGTCTAGAAGCCAGGCTCTCTGGAGGTATCTGTAGATGAGCAGCCAAGGCTAATCTAGGAGGCATGTAAAGCTCATGCAATACCACTGTAGTCACACAGTACTCACACAAATGAAAGAAAATACTCAGTGCTACAAAAATAAAGGTACTTTATTTTGGTGACACAAATACCAAAAATACCATAGATACTATACTCCCTTAGGAGGTAAGTAATACACAAGTTATATACATTAGTATGCAGAAATAGGTATAAAAACAGGTAGAAAACAGTGCAATTAGTGAAAATCACAATAGTTAGAAATGGGCGAAGGGGGGGCACAAACCATATACTAAGAAAGTGGAATCCGAATGTCGGTTTCCCACCTAGGCAAGTGTAGTGTGTAGAGGGGAGCTAGGAGTACTAGAAAACCTCAAAGGTAAGTACTGGAACCCACCCCAATGACCAGGAAAGCAGAAGTAAATCAAGGTAACTTTCCCCGAACACATACAGAAACAAAAAGCAGGATTATGCAAGAACCAGAAGAGACTGCAAGACACTAATAGTGGGTTCCTGGACCTGAAGACCTGTGGAAGAAGGGGACCAAGTCCAAGAAGCACAGAAGAGTCCAGGAAGAACAGGAGCCCTCTGTTAACCCGGATGAAGGTGCAAAATAAGAACTACCGGTGAGGAAGAACAGTCAGTACTGCATCCAAGAAGATGGAGTCGGGTTCCCGGTTGGGCAAATGATGTCCCACGCCGGATGGAGGATTGCAGTCTGGTTTGCGTCGCTGGAGTCTGCCAACAAGCCTTGGCATACGCAAAGCCTGCAGTTAGAGGAAAATGTTGCCGCCCGGGACCAGGCAGGACCAGGTGGACTCTACCCAAGAGGGGGAGTCAGAAGGAATCTCAGCAACTCAGAGAGCCCACAGAAGACTATTCAGAGCACACAGGAGTCCCAGAGCATGGGGACAAAGAAGGTGCAAAAGATGCTCATGCAGCAGAACAACAAAGTCTCCCACGCCCCCGGAGAACCACTCAGGAAGCTGTGCATCGCAGGATAGAGTGCTGGGGGCCAGAGCTGCAAGATGCATGAAGAACTTCAGGGAAGGATGCCAACAAGCCTTGGCAACTGCAAAATACAAGGTGCATGGGGGTACTGTCTTGCATGGGGAGGCAAGCTCTTACCGTCACCAAAGTTGGACAGGAGGACATCAGGAACATTGCAACCACACTTCAGTCCACGATGCAGGATCCCCACAGCTCAGCAGGAGAGGGGATCCACGCAGCCGGTCATCGTTACAGTAGGTTACAGTAGGTGCCTGCAGAAGCAGGTGAGTGATTCCTTCACCCCAAGGGAGATTCCTTCGCTCTTCTGGTGCAGGCTGAAGATGGGCTGTCCTCAGGATGCACGACTGGGAAAAAGTCGCAGTTGCTTGCAGGAGCTGAAGATATAATGTTGCAGAAGGCATCTTGCTTCTTTGTTGCAGTTTGTAGAGTTCCTGGAGGGTCCAGATGCAGTTTCTTTGGTGAGAAGTTGAAGTGGAGGATGCAGAGGTTTCCTGCTGGAGTCTTGCAATCCAAATCTGAGGAACCACCCAAAGGAGAGACCCTAAATAGCTCTGAAAGGGGGATTGGTCACCTAACCAGGTAAGCACCCATCGGGGAGGACTCTGACATCACCTGCTGGCACTGGCCAGTCAGATGCTCCCAGAGTTCCCTGCCAACCTTGAATCCAAGATGGTAAAACCCAGGGACCCTCTGGACGAGCTCTGAGCACCACCCCTGGGGGTCCCTGAACCATTGTAGATTGGATTATGCAAGGAGGTTACCAAATGTGCCTTTCAAAGCATTTCCAGTGGGTTGGGGAGGCTACCCCTACCAAGCGTGTAACACCTATTTCCAAAGGGAAAAGGGCGTAACACCCCTCTCCCAAAGGAAATCCTGTGTTCTACCTTTCTGGGCTCCAGCTTTTCAAGCAACAGGAGGGCAGAAAACAATCTGTGAGGTGGCAGCATCAAGGGATGCCTGCAAACCTCAGAAGGCTTTAATGGCAGTACTGGGGGTCCTCTAAGGAGCCCCCATAGTGCATGGGATCATACAACCAATGCTTTCAAAACAATGGGAATATGATTCCTACATGTTTGATACCAAACATGCCTATGTTCGGAGTTACCATTATGTAGCTGGACATAGGTAGTGACCTATGTCCAGTACACATGTAAAATGGCATCCCCGCATTCATGAAGTCCGGGAAAATGGCCCTGGAGGTCGTGGGGGCACCTCTGCTAGTGCAGGGGTGCTCTCATCCACAAGTACTTTGCACCCTGCCCTAAGGGCTGGAGAGGGAGCTATGGGGGTGACTTATAAATGACCTGGTGCAGTGTAACTGTGAGTGAAAGGGTGTATGCACCTTTTCACACAGTCTACAATGGCAGTCCAGCAGAAGCCTTTGCTTGGGCTCCCTATGAGTGGCAAACTATATGCTGCAGCCCATAGGGATACCCTGGAACCCCAATGCCCTGGGTACTTAGGTACCATATACTAGGGACATTTAAGGGAGCACCAGTATGCCAATCTTTGGTGAAATACTGTGTTAACAGTATCCTACAACCAATTTCAGAAGGAGAGAGCATAACTATTGGGGTCCTAATTAGCAGGATCCCAGTAGACACAGTCAAGCACACTGACATCAGGCAGAAAATGGGGGTAATCATGCCAAGAAAGGTGGTATCTTCCTAAACACCTGACAATGCCCCGGGCCAAAGTTCCTCTGGCCAGGCAGCAGTACCTCCAACCTCCCAGCAACAACATTGCCAGCGCCACTGACAGCCAGCTGTAGATGAAACACTGCTGCCCCCTTCCCGCTCAGACCACCAATTTCAGCGCAGCATCCTGCAGCAGTTGATGCAGCTGAGCCGGCAGGTGGCACACCTGGAGCAAAACTAGGAGGACCTCTGGGTCTGTATACACAACACCCTCTTCTAGCCTTTTTTAAAATTTGTTCTTGTGGTGGGAGGGACTTGTTGTGGGTGGAAATTGGGTAGGGACCGGGAGTTTGGATTTTGTGGACCCGTTTTCGGGAGCATTTTTTGGGACATTGGCTGAGGATGGGGTCATTTGCTTTGAGAGAGGGTTGGGCCAATTGTGGGTGAATAGGGTAGGTTTTAAAACATGTTATTGTTCAAAATAAAGGGAAAACGTATTCTTCAGTTCTGATACTGTATGCCTGAACTAGTTTGTTTGTGTTTTACTTCTACTTTGCACGGATGCCTTTTCATGCAGCCTGTTTTTTTAAATCATTTATACCTATGTCCTTCTACTATATAATTGACTGTTAGAGGGGTGGGGTATGTTACCATTGCCTACATCAACCTGGATAAAAAAGGAAAATCAAAATAAGTGTCTGCACTGCAGTAGGAGTTAGTTACTTACTAATTAAACTTGTTCTCTTCATTCCATTGTTCCCTTAACTGAATAGATGAAGCAATTGCTGCTACCTCTCTCAGTCTTTTGAAACGTACTGCAAGGTTTCCCAAGGAGCTGTCTTAATGGCGGTGGTAGTAGTGGCAGTCTGGTGGGCTAACAGGGAAGGCATCATATTCACAACAAATGAGGACCCACTCCCACCTAGGTGTGCTCCAACTGTGGGAGTACTCAAAAGGATTATCCATCACAGAGAACTAAATTGTAGGAATAACACAGAGTTAGTGGGTTATATACTTATATCATATCTTTACAAAGACTGAGACCACACTACTAACACCATGACACAACCAAGAAAAGAATACCTGATATTATAACAAAACCAATCAATAGTAATTTCTTCTGTTCAGAGAAATGAGGAGCTAGTATTTAATAAAACCTAAAGTTTTGAAATCCTCAAGTCAGAGAAGTGGATTCAGGAATGGAGTCAACAAGGATACGCATTTATGCAACACAAGGCATGGATGATGATGCTTTTGAATGATGCTCTATATCTAAAATATGGATCCCTTTTGTGCATGGTTGGGAAAGTGAGGTTAGGTGGGCTACGGCTCAAGTAATAGAAGATCCCGCAGTGAGTTGGGGTCGCTTTCACCACATCTGCTCCACCAAGTGTGTGATCCACTTATGGTGTGAATTAAGTCACATCTCAATAAATCAGACAGCCCAGGGAAAGTGGGCTAGGGGTTTGATGAATAGATGGTAAAGGGGATTTTGGGACGGGTATGACAAAGACAAACACTATATAACAAAACAATATTCATCAGGGCGATAAGCAGCACATCATCACTAATCTGTTGTGGATGAGAAAGGAAAGAATGAGTCTGACCAATCACTTTCCTCCTCCTTTATTGGTATTTCAGGACCAGTG
Source organism: Pleurodeles waltl (assembly GCF_031143425.1). Classification (NCBI taxonomy): domain Eukaryota; kingdom Metazoa; phylum Chordata; class Amphibia; order Caudata; family Salamandridae; genus Pleurodeles; species Pleurodeles waltl. The sequence continues at coordinate 435,516,736 of NC_090451.1, read as the reverse complement.
TAATTTTGTGGTATGAAGTGTTGCTTCATTTTGATCATGTTCAATCCAGTCTCTTTGCAATGTCTCTTTGCAGCCTTGTATGAACTGCTAAACTAAGGTAGCTAAGCTAAGCTAGCCTTGTATGAACAACCAAGCTAAGCTAAGAATGACGTTCTCAAACAAGGCATACTCTTCTTCATTTTCATTCACACCTGCAAACCTTAGTGAGACCTTTTTTTGACTGGTCTTGTAGCAGATGCAACAACCGGATAGCTTGGCCCATCATGTTGTCCTCCTTGCTGACTGCTGGGTGAAAACCTCAAAAAGGAAGTAGCATCTATGAAAAGGCATTTGACTAGGCCCCATTTGTCTGGATCCATAGTCATGCTTTTCCCAATAGTATCACCTCCTCTTGAATAGCATAGTCATTTATCAATATGTAATGCTCAAACAGACACTGCAACATGTAATGCGTCATGTTCCAATGTGTTGACACCTCCTGTATGAGGGCTTTAACTGGTACTCTATTAGCATGCTGAATGATCCTCAAATGCCTCCTGCATTTAACAGAATGGCTGAAATGACTACAGATTATTCTGCAGATGGTCAGTGTGTTGCTGACTATATCTTCTTTTTTGAGAAAGTGCTGCACAACCAGGGTGCTGCGATGCGCCAAACACAGGATCCTAAATAGCCACCATCTGCCATGGCCCTAACTAGCTATGATATTGCCATTATCTGTGGCAACACATTTAATTCTGATACCCCTGTGTCACAGCCATTCAAGCACCTTTCTGTTAAAGCCTTTGAAGATGTTTGCAGCTATCTTGGATTTCTCCATTGAAACCATTGCTACTGTTGCATGCTGCTGAATGCCCTTAAAAGTGTCTTCAGTGCTGAGAGGTGTAGATAGTTGTTGCCTAACCCCCACAAATAAGATCCAGTGTTCAGTGATACACATGTAATCAGTTGCTTGACAACTGGTCCACATGTCTGTTAGGTGATTTGTGTGAACAGCAACATGCAGCAAAGCTTGCCCAACCAATTGCAGCCCATCATGATGCAGTGTTGGAACAAATGGGAACCTTCCATTTTGGGCAGATGGCTGCCACAAATTTTCAAATTCCACTTCTTCCACAAAGGAAAAAGGGAGGGGTTCCAGTGCTAACACTTTTGCTAGCTACCAATTGTACAAACATGCCATTAATTGATTGCGTTCATAGGGCCCCTCCTGCCTAAACCTGCTTGTAATAGTAGCCTGCATTTTTTTTTTTCTGGTGCCACTGATACAGGAGACATCCAGGAAGTAGGAGGTGATAGACTTAATGTGTGTCTTGAGGCTGTCACTATATGTTGTGGTATCTCCATCTAGCTCTTGTGCCATTTTGAGGTTGCTGAGGTGGATGATACTGGTGCACTTCTGGGGACAGGGCTTCTTTTCATAAAGATGTCACCCTCTTCATCCTCATCACCTTCACCTCCCACCTTGATCAGAGCTGATTCCCTGCTCTCATTACCTTCACAAACACTACCTGCAGCAATTTTTTTATGGTGTTCCTCCCATCAGATTATGTGATTTTTTTTCATTTGGGTCATTTGGCCTCCGGTACCATAGTGTGAACTATGTCAACTAACACTTGGGTGGCAAATGGAGCATACTGCAATGTTATCCTCCTGCCTGCTAATCATAAAGAAGTCCCAAACTGGGGTGGTGAACTTTCTTAGAGTGCCAGTGCCAATGCCTGAAGAAGAACTGGAAGTATGTGGGTGTGTTGACAATTGCCCCTCTGCAGTGTGTACTTCTACTCAGGTAGGAGTGGATGGAGGTCTCAGCGGGGGGCTTACAAACATGGGAGCTGGTGCTGGTGGTTTTGGTGGTACCAGTACAACATCCCTTGGAGCAAGTTGCATAGGAGGGGTAATGTTGGTTTTCTCTCAGCCAGCTTCCATGCTAAACAGGAAGCTCAACTCAAATCAGTATCTAGATGTATCTGTTCGCTTTATATGCATATACTCTAAGGGAAACACCTGTGGCAATCGGGGAGGTGCACAGGAAAACTAAATAATCCTTAAAAAATGAAGGCCGGTGTGCGCCTATGGCATGCAGGGTGTTCAGTGGGAAATGGGATCTTCCTTTAAAAATTAATGATGCTGGTGTATTTGCACCTACTACGGTAGGCAGGGGGTCGAGGAAAAAGTGGAATGATACTTAAAAAATGAATGCTAGTGTGTGGCTATGCACCTATGGCAGGTAGGAAAATGCCAAAAAAGTATAATAAATGTTAACCTGTGAATTGTTTAAAAAAAATACTAAACAAATTAATCATTTTAAAAAAATGTAAATAAAAAAAATGGTAATGAAACAAACAATAATTGCTGATGTACTAGGGGACTATCAGAAACCCATTGGAAGACAAGGAGATACAAATGAAAAATGCAGAAAAATGCATACAATATTGTGGCAGTGGGTATAGCAATAGGGATTAATGAGACACTCAGGTTGGTGTTGAATATAAGTGATTTTATTTTAGAGTACATGTGCCCTCATAACAGTCACTGTCTTTCATCCTTATGTGTTGGTGATCTCCTTTATTCTCTTCTTTCTCAGGGTTCCCGGTGGTTGATGGTACTTCTCCCGGCAGATGGTGTCGTCAGGTCGACCAGAAAAAGGAACAAAAGGTAGGTAAGTCGTATGTCTGGGTGGTTTGTTTGTATGATTTTTTTAGTGCGGGGAGATGGTGTAGAGAGAGAGAGAGAGAGATAGAGTGAGTGGTGGTGGTCTGGTTTACGATTCCACCCCGTGGGAAAAGAGAAGGAAAAGGATGGGTATGGTCTATAGGGCCCGTACCGTCGCACCTCCGTGGCACCCAAAACTTTCTCAATAATAGATCCACCTCTGCTCCGTATTAAGTGCTTAGTGCTCCCCTCATGCAGGTATTTTCTTTCTCCAATATCCCTTCCCAACCTCCCTCTACTCACACTCTCCACCGTCCTCCCTTCCCACTATAGCCCTTATTCTGCTCTTTAGGCAGGACCGTACCTGCTGAAGCCACGCCTCTCCAGGGACGTGGTGGAGCTGCTGCCTTTCGGGACCTCCTTGTCCCTCCGTGGGGTCTCCTCTATCGTCCTCGGGTTCTTCTTCCCCGACGTCCAGAATGCTTTTTCCCCCGTCCTCTCCTGTCCCGCTCTCCTCCTCCGTCCCGGCGTCTGTGTCCTCCTCGCCTTCCTCTGTTCTCGCGCCGTGCGCGCGTTGTCCTTCTTCCTTTTTCATGTTTTTGGAAACCCGAATATCCGGGTTTCCTGCTTCCGCTATTTCTTCTCCTGCGGGACCCCCGGGGCACTTGTCGGACTGGGGATCCGCATCGTATGTAGCCGGAATTTCCGACACCCGGCTACAAATACAAACATTGTTCATAATCATAATATACATATACACCAATGATCCTCAAGCATATTATTATACTGCTATTGGGAAAAGGAAACAAACAAAACAATGAACAAAAACAAAAAGCAATAAGCCTCTCCTAATCACCCTAGAAAATGGCTTTGAAAAGTGGAAAAAGGGTGGCTGCCCAAAATGGCCGCTGGCCACATGGTCAAACAACAACAGCAATCAAGGAGGCAAGGAGAAGAAACAACACATGCAAGCCTATGGCAAAAGCACACTGGGTGGCTACACAAAATGGACACAAGCCACAAGGTCAAAAAACAACAGGAAACAAGGAGAAATGGAGAACAATGAACACATTCAGGTCTATGGACACTGACTACATAAAATGGCTTCTGCCACATGGCGTGGAGAACAAAGATAAATGGTGGCCTATGGCAAACACACTCACACACACACTGGCCAGACAAAGGAGGCATAGTAACACAATTTATTCAGCAATGTCAACCATGAAGATTAGCTTAACATCTTCCCAAGGCATCAAATATTACGCAGCCTATACACTTTTTGCAGGAAAAAAAGTGAAATGCAAAAAATATCCCACATTTTAAATTTAATCCAATGAGATCCCTTCCCTGAATACCACTTAAACAGTCATTTCATGCACTGATGACTATTACTGGGTTAGATATGGCAGACTAGGCCACATAGTAAAATAAATGTATATTGCATATGTAACAAACATGGAGAAAATGTGCTCAACTGTACAACATTTTTCCTTTACAAAAGAGGAACAATTAAACGCAAAAAATAACTAGGCCCCTACTGAATCTCTAGGCCATCCACCACAGTCACTATCAAATTTAAAAATTGAATAAAAGTACAAGGAAATACTGGTGCATGCCCTCTATCAAACATACAAAGCCCTTATACAAGACCTTTTAAACTTACTTGGATATCACAATATCAAAGTCTTTAAATACAATGGTATATATGCAGCAGACACAGAGAGTAATCGATCCACCTCAAATTCCAAGTGACAAGTGACAACAACATGAACAAAGTACTGGGAGGAGCCTGTTGGACAGGAACAGGAAGTTGTAGTCTCTGGGGCACTTCCTTCTTGGTGAAAAAAAGTTAAATTAAAAGTAGGCTTCTCGCACTAAAAACAGCTTGAGCAATGCGTTGGAGTAGCATATCAACTAAAAAATATCTTTTTGAGCACATTTAGCTGCTTCTTGAGTCAAGAATCTGCTAGAGGTGCAGCTGCGGTCACTCGCATGTGTCACGAAAAAGGCACTGGAACATGCCATTGTGGTCGAAAGCCATTCTAGTGGCCACCAAATCTTGTGCTCCCTAGCAACCAAAAAAGTATTGGTGCGCTTGTCAGTGCGTGCCAAAACAAGTCTTGTGCCTGCCAATTGAAAAATAATACCGCCATGCACTGGATGGTGGAATTTGGTGGGAACACTGCCTTACATGTGTTACACGGAGTTCATGAATCACGCAAACTCCACAAGTGGACTAAATTTTTCCACCCACCCCAATCAAAATCCTTCCACTTAAAACAAGGCACTAAAGAGGATTGTCTTCTATCACTGTTTTTATTCCTTTGCTGACTGTACTCCTTCAAGTAAAGATAAGATCTAACAGCAATGTAAAAGGGATCCATTTCAATACTGGCACACATTGGTGTTCTTATCATGTTGTCTGTATGTTCTGCAGATCGTGAGATGCCTGGTGACGTTCATTCCATTGGATAGGCTGCTGACGGATCTGGTGTGGGCAGGCAGGAGAAGCAGAGTATTCTTGTACACGTTGGAGCTCAAATGTCTGTCGGCAGAATGGGGCTGTCGGATAAGTTTCTTTATTATGCTGAGACACAGCTGCAACACACTGTGCAGTGGCTGGACAACATCCAGAACCATGAAAAAGCACCTCTGGCAAGTACACACGATCCTTACATGCTTTTGGAGGTGCTTTTAATGGGGGGCATTGACATACCTGGTCCAACATGGGGCCATGGTATAAAGTTGTCAACAAGGTCTTCCGCGTGGCCCCCTTTGTGGAGGACCTCCTGCTGTGGGCTCTTAGGCCCTTCTACAACATAGATAATTACACATTGTGTGCAGCATGGTGGGAGGGGGGCTTCGTACTACAGTCAGAGACTTGTTATCCAATGGTTGATTTTTGTCTTTTGTCCAAGCCCTGGAGCTGTGCGTTGTTGGGCCTGGAGAGTTTTAGTTTTTTGTGAGAATGGCTCACATCGCATTAGAGACCTGGCCATCTTTCCCTGACAAACACAGGAACATGTCACAGTGAGACAATTACTGGAACTGGTTGGGTGTAGATGGTTGATAACTCACATGTAAACTGCTTTAGTGCCAGATATGGTGGGAACTATGGAAAGTACCCTGGAGTGCTGGGATTGGGACTGTCCTGATGATTTGAGAGTAACAGACTGGATTTGACTTGGTCAGACAATCTCTAGCAAGAACATGGGCATTTATTAAGTTCAGCTATAAACTTAAGACAGCAAGACAGGGCTCTCTAAGCTCCCTCATCTGGGCTGAAATCACTGCCCAATCCAACTCCCATTTCATCTTTATTTTGAGTCCTCTCAGGCGGCATTGGGCCTGGTAGACCAACTACCCCAATTCAGCTCATACCAGCTTGTTAAGTGTGTGATGAAAGAAAGAGTCAAGTTCCTCTCCCAGCTAATGGACAAAACAGTACTATCAAAACGAAGCCATGCCTGACTCATCCTGTCATCATACGATAGTCTTGTCCCACAGTATTACCTGTGAGTAACAGTCAATCCACGGATTAAAGCAGCTTTATTGAAAACACCTCGAATGGTCTGTCTTCCAGCGTATGTCCATCGTCTCAGGTGGACGCAAGGTAACATGACAGGTACCTGTCAGCTCTGTGGGATGGCTTCTGAAAGACTGATTCATCAGATATGCCTCTACAAAAGAATTATGATGGACCTCAAAAGGCTCCTACGACCAGCATGGCTTCAAGGGGGACAGTCTAGGTGCAGGCCAGCAATTCTGGCTGGATTCAAAGGGGACGATGTGCAGTTTAGCTGCAGGCTGCTGACATTTCTGGACAAATTAGGGAGCCAACCCCCAGAGATCGAGAGCTCTGGGCATGCGTTCACAATTAGTCAGCAAGCAATTCTGTAATACTCCACAATCAAATTGCATATTTTAACTGAAAATCAGCCTTGTTTGTATCTTATAATATTTTATCTTATTATTGATTGTGTAATGGTTGTAATTAGCCGAACACTGGTAAAATAAAAATTACAAAATTCCCACACAGTGGAAGAGAACAATTAGTTGTATCTGGATGGACAGAAAGCATGGTGGTTTTCATAAGGCTGGTTAGGAATACCTGGCTTCATGTAGAAAGAGCTTTATATCCCCATAAACCACTAAGCTCCCCACTCACCCTACACAATGTTTCTAGACTCCCTTTGGCACATTCACTCATTATATTGGTATGTGATACTCTACGAACAACAGATAAAAGAGGTGTACCGAAAATGTCTAAATCGGAAATTGCATCCTATTGACATCACAATCATGTCAGAACTGAAGTCTTCATGATGTACTGGGAGGGTTGGCCACAAAGGATATCAATCTCATGAAACACTTAGGGGCAACATCCGATCCCCTTTCTTTTGCTGAACTTCAACTTAAACATTAGGTCTCCACTCTAGATTTGTATTATTCTGTTGTTTAGCTCAAAGTTACAATTCGAAAGCTTGGAAGAATTCATGCTCCAGACCTACCATCATTATTGGGGACGTTCCACAGTCTGGTTCATTCTGCCTACAATTTTCTCTTGTCACTTCAAGCAAAACTTACACAAAAAAGTATGCACTGTTGGAAGTCTATTTACAGATTACACTCGCAAGTAGACATCCTTGCTGCAGAGCAAATATTTGTCTTTCTCTATTTACACGAAAGGTGACCCCTGCCCTTTCACAAATTAGATTTTGGTTATTACACAATGCCTATTCGACTCCATCAAGATTCCATAGATCAGGGCTTTGGGACACATCCCTGTGTTGGAATTGTGGTCTCAAATCTGGAGATATCGCACATATACTGTTTGAATGCAAATATGTTTGACCCCTGTGGTACCAAATCCAAAAGAAGTTACTGGAAATCTTCGGAATATCTTAGGGTATTGATACCGCAACTGTGATTTTGGGTGATCATGCTTCAACTGAGATCCCTTTATTGCACCCCACAGATCTACAATTGATTGATCTCATGTTGGCCATGGGTACCAAACTGATCTTGTCTGAATAAACGAGCTCCCCAGGCTTGTCAATTCATACCTGGTGGACTTGTATTTGTTTCATCAAAGGTTCTGATAATATTTGATTCCAAAAATCAAACTATCTCTCATCTTCAAGTAAGCTATGGGGCACTTTACAGTTTTACCTCCAGAAAAAAACACTATAATCCATAAAGCCATATTATTTTATAACCACATAAGGAAACCCATTTCCCCTTTGCACACTTGGTCTGATATAATACTGCCTGATGCCGAACTCAGCATATTTATCTACCCTCTAAGATACTTCTTTCTCCTTCGCTTTTTTCCCCATTTTGTTATTCATTTCTATTGTTGTTTCTAATTATTGAAGACTTTCTATGGAAGCCATAAGGTAGAAGTTTGTTCGGAGTGCATAGCACCTAAGGTTTGGTCAATTAGACTTCACCAATTTAATGGGAGAATTACAGCTTCACAGTACCAATTCTAGGTGGATTTTATTGTGCATGGTTCTCACATGCTATGATGTTATCCAGAAATGTCTTTTAATGATTGAAGTGATAATTTATTATTTTGAGTCTTTAAACTGCCATTCATTATACAACAATGTACCAGCTGAAATACTATTTTTTAATAAAACTTGTTTGAAACGAAGGAAACAAAACAAAAAAGAAAAGTAGATTACACCAAGTTTAAAATAAAATGCTACATACCTGTGACATATTTGGGTATTCTAAATACAGTGGTTGTTGAGCAGATTCATGATCTGCCACAGGCAAGGTCTCAGAGCTTTCTAAATATCTTGTCATGAACATAGGCAGTACCATATACTTCAAAGGGTGTCACACTCATGTCAGTCCTTGTCGAATGGAACTGACAACAGTGTAGTTCACAAGAGACATGCTGTCACCAAACCACAATATTTACTCCTAAATTTGAAATTCTCAGGGATATCTCAGCATTCAAATACATAGAGAGTGAGTAATAAACTCCCCTGGGCGCATTCTAAGTCATAGAACATTTTAACAATCTGCCACAAAGACTGAGGTACTGTTTAAGCCCAAGGTGTCAACCTTGTGTGGTGCAATGTCAACCACGGCACCCTACTTCATGTGAGGTGCCCCCTAACCAGATTGCTTTTGTTCCCAGAATCTTCCAGTACAATGTTCATCACATGTTCAGAGGGTTGTGAAGGGATTTAGGCGGCCAATGGCGAGCTTCGATACAAATGTTATTTAACTTTTCCTTCTAAAGGATATTTTTCCCACCTCTTCTTTATCTATGAAATATTTCCCAGGCAGCAAAAGTGAACAATTGAATGGCAGAGTCTTTCTTTCAATGACTCACAGCAAAATATTGTCATGATTATCCAAGGTTAACCTTAATGATGTGCACAAAAGTTTATTGCAAACTATCTCCCATCCATGGAATTTCTGACATTTGCTATCACTAATGCAATCAGAGAACATAAAATGTTTGGCAACTTGAAATTAAAAAATTCAGGACCTGAACTGCACAATCGTCAAACAGAGCAAACAGAGCAAGAGTAGTCTGATAAGTTTAACTTATATCTCATAGCCTGCATGGATCATAACATCAGCAAGTGAGAATGTGATTTCCTCCTCCCAATTAGGATTCAGAAACCACGTGTTGGGTGGAGTACAATGACTTACTCCACCCACTAATCTGGTCGATGGCATTATTGGACTCAGTGAAGAGTGTGGTAATTAAATACATTCAACACAAACCATAGTCATAACAAATTCAAACCAGTTTAAACAATTGAGACACCATGACCAATTTGGCCATAGAAACACATCTCCAAAAGTCTCACGTTTCAAAGCTTTATTAGAACCACAAAGCCAATGTAAAGTAGATAGTACGCAAAACTAGATTATAAACATACATGAAAACCATAGGCTGTTTGAAACGACAAAAGAAATTCAACCTACGAAGCATTAATACTATCAAACATTCTAGCAAGATAACAGAAATTAACAACACAATAATTTGAGCAACTGAGACTGATTTCAAGTTATTTATTGGTGAGATTAATAAACTTAAAATTGTATCAATGAATTGTCAGGCTGGGCCATTCCCATTTCTATCCCAAATTTGGACTTGCATGCGTGGGGAAGGGCTTACAGATGCGACGAAAGCAAAAGGCAGAAGAAAACAAAAATATTTTGGAAAATCATCTAACTTTGGAAACTAACTATAAAATACAATGGTGGAAGTCACCTAAGATGAAAAGGAAAACAAGAACTATTGCATTGCAGGTTACCTACATACCTCTACTCATAGGACAGCAAACAGGAAGGATTTGTCAGTACAGTGTGCCAACAGCTTCACAGCATCAAAAGACTGCAGCATCCAGGGCAGTGCAGAACACAGGCTACACGTAGGGCAAGATAGCAGTTCAGAATACATTGGGTACATTAGTACTGAACAGCAAGGGTAAATGGGGCAAATAGAAAGGGTGACTAGGATTCTTCAAAGGCATTCAACATTTGAGAAAGGAGCATAACTCACAGCATGAGAGGCAAGATGGGGAATGGCCTGAGAATGGCCTAAGAAGACTAACAAGATTTCAAAAGTCTCTCCCTAGCTAAAAATGTTCACAGTTCACTGATTGGACCACATAGTGGGCCCATTGCACACAAGTTTATCAACATCCTTATAGACACCCATCAGGTTTGCAGCTTTTGCGGATTTTGACAAAGAAGGTGCAAAGTCGCCTCGATGAATTTATACAGTTCTGTTAAAAAATGTCAATTTAACCTTTGAAATATTATGATTTCTCCCCCTGGGTCACAGGATGATTCCAACAGTTCTCATGTGAATTATTAATGCTTGCTGTTAGTCTGGTAGCTGGAACAAACTTTGTAACTATCATGGTTAATAACACCACAGCCTCTGTCCTTCATACAATAGGGCATTCTCTAACACATAAGCAACCTAGGGAAGAATTCAGGTCAAAGGGAACAAGATGAGGCAGCACTTCACCACCACTGATGCAAGAACAAATTTTCAGGCCAAGTCTGACTAAGGAAGCCTAAATACATATTCACAATCAATAAACACTTATGCTAACTTTGTACCATTAATTAACACACATGCAAAGCAAAATAATTCATTTGCGGTCATTATTAATGCATAACCTTAAAAATGACTGAGATGTGCTCTGAGTGCGGACGTAACGATACTACTTGTAAATGCCCTTTTTGAATTCCCAAAGTTGTAAATTTAGTAATTTGATCTATGTTTAGACCAAACGTCTAAGTTTACCTTTGTGAAACGGGCCCTCTGTGTGTACCTCTCGTGGACCATTTCAGAGCCATTGGACTCATAGTTGCATCAAACTCTCCCAGTCAAATCAAGATGGAAAAAGGGGGAAGACATACACCAAGTTGAACATTCAGAAAACTAACATAACATCTCCCAGAGAACCCATACTTTAAATCTTAACACAACAAAATATTAGGCACTTCCCATTTTGGTGCTTTCTAAACCAATCCATCTGTGGATATATTCACAACCCAAAGTTTTGAGACCACAGCATGATGAAACTCTACTCAGTTCAAGTCGTCAAAACCCTACTGAGATAATTTGCCTGTATATTCATCCATCTGGTCAAGTGAGCACCATGAATGTAAAAACTACTCAGGATTCCCCGATGCTAAAACATGGTCACTTATCTTCATCACATCAATGAGTCCATACATTTCTCTATATTGGGGGATGTAGTGCATGTCAAAGGCATTTTCCATCAACATCGGAACCCGGCTATCTTGTAAAGAGGGAAGAAACACTGTCAGGGCCTGCCTGATCACACAGGATGCCAGTAATCGATATGGAGTTTCCTCAGTTCCTGGCCAAAGGATGTTCACATCCAGTTCTTGAAAATGTGCTTAGCTCCCTGTCAAGGAGGTGTTTATCATACATAAACTAAACAGTTTGATAGATTCATCATCCTTACCATCACCTGAGGCACCAACAAAATAAAAGAGTCATGTTAACGCAAATGTATTAATTAGAAATTATTAATGAATGTTTATGTATTTGGAATAATCAAATAAGAAGAAAAGTGAATAATGTAGAAAATAATGTGCACTTTTGAAATTGTGACTTTGGAGGGTGGCCATCAGAATTAATGAAAATTATTAAAAAGAAGACTAACTTATACGTTAATGAAGAAAATATAATAAAATAATGTAGTAATATGACATATTGAAAGATACAACCTATGTTTTATTAATTATATGCCTTAACTTAGCTAATGTCTTGTCCTAGTCTTATCAGGCCTCATGCACAAGCTGTGTTCCTAATGGTAAAATGGAAAACGTTGGTGAGCTGAACTAACCGTGAACTGCCCATCGTTTAATAAAATTTGCTTAGTAGATAACCTTCACATAAACTGACAGACAGGAGATGGTAGAATCAGAATTGTAACAATCATTGTGTAAATCGCACTGGGTGTACTTTCCCAGAACTCGAACAATGAAGACACTGACTGGAGAAGAAGATTCAACATTTTTGATACCTGACAAGCCAGATGATGAGAACATTGCAAGATGAACCAATCAACAGTCTGTGAACTATGAAATATTAGAATCTATAGATTTGATGTGTTTTATACATTGGCTTAGTAAATAACGTAAGACTAAGGGGGTCATTACAACATTGGCGGTAAAAGCCGCTTACCGCCGTGCAGAAGACCGCCAACATACCGCCGCGGCTGCGGAATTCCGCCACAGCTATTATGACCCACATCCCGAAATCCGACAAAATTCAGGCACCCACACAAGTCCGCCAGACTTGGCTGATAAACCAAAGGTCAGTGATAAACTGGTGAAAACAAAACCTCCACCGTCACGCTAACAGAAATACGCCCATGCTATCATGACCCACGAATCCACGCGGTGGTCTTTCAACCACGGTATTCCATTGGCGGTACACACCGCCGCGCTCAAAATACACACACATCTCCAAAACACCACCACATTGGACAATTCGAAATACACACACCTGATACACATACACACACCACTCCCACACACTCAATACTATATAAAACACACACCCACATCACCCACAAACCCCTACGACCAAAAAATCTGAAAGAAGGCCAGAGAGAGACACCACCATCCACAAACTAGCAGCCACAGGCACTCAACACCATCACCCACACTACTTCCATGCACAGAACACCACACACCACTACATATCACCACACTTTTCACCACATACACCACCCCACACATCACCTACACCACCCCATGGCACGGCAAAGACTCGGATCTTGGAGGAGGAGCTCAGGGTCATGGTGGAGGAAATCATCCGGGTAGAGCCACAGCTATTTGGAACACAGGTGCAGCACACCTCCATAGCTAGGAAGATGGAGCTATGGCGAAGAATAGTCGACAGGGTCAACGCAGTGGGACAGCACCCAAGAAATCGGGACGACATCAGGAAGAGGTGGAACGACCTACGGGGGAAGGTACGTTCCGTGGTCTCCAGACACAACATTGCGGTGCAGCGGACTGGCGGCGGACCCCCACCTCCTCCCCCACAACTAACAACATGGGAGGAGCAGGTCTTGACTATTCTGCATCCTGAGGGCCTTGCAGGTGTCGGTGGAGGAATGGACTCTTGTAAGTCAAATCTTAACTATCATATCCCCCACCCTACCTGCATGCTATCACAGACCCCCACCCTCGCCCCCTCCCCTATCACTCCAACTCCTCACATATGTACTAATAACACAAACCGCCCATCCCACCACCAAGCCCTGCATGACACAACAAAGCATGGACACCCATCACTAAAGCATGCCCACTGCACATACCCATAACACCCCCCTCAACCATCATCACACAAGCCCCCACACAGGAGTGCTAGCACTGGGGTACACGGTCACCCACCCATTGCACACCATGACACACACAGATGCAATAATCATGCTTTTACACCCCTGCAGGACCACTACCCAACGTCACCAGACAGGAGGGTCCAGACATCTCCACCCCACCCACAGAAGAGGCTACAGTGATGACGGCAGCTCTGTCCAACTTGATCCAGATGACCAGCCTGGACCATCGTGGGCCTCGGGACAGTCGGTTCCCCACACCCAGTCACAGGCCACCACAGACCTTCCACCCTCTGGTAACACCAGCACAGCACCCACCCAGCGGGCCCATACCTCTGTCCCCAGGACACGTCAATCAGCTGTGTGTCCACCACTACAGGGAACCCAGGATAACCCACCACCCCAACAACAACAGGGACCTGTGGGCAGTGGTAGTAGGCACACGGTTCAGGGGACGGAGGCACAGGAACACAGGGGAACTGGGAGGGCTGCTGTGCGACAGGGGGCGGGCAGGCCAAGGGAACCCACTCTCCACAAGGCCCTCTCCTCCATCATGGGAGCATACCACCACTCCCAGGAGACGATGGCAACGGTCCTGGACAAGTTTCAGGAGACCCAGCGGCTGCAGGAGGAACAGTATTTGGGGTTCAGGGAGGAACTCAGAACCATCAGCATGGCCCTGGGCACCATTGTAGGGGTGCTGAAGGAGATACTTAACACCAGGAGGGACACTGTGGCACTCCAAGGGGCCCCTGACACTAGCATGGACGAAGAAGTGCCCACCACCTCTGCCGGGGCCAGTGGACAGGAGGCACCGCCACAGGACCACCACACCAGCACCCCACCCCCTGCAGACGGAGAACCACCCCCCAAACGGGCCCTGAGATCCAGGAACAAGACAGAGCACGATGCCAAGACCCCCGCCAAGAAATGAGACCACCTTGATTGTCATCCTACTGTCCCACTTTCTAACCCTGTCCATATTGGACCTGCCCCAGCTCCACTTCCTATGCCCATATGGGCAATGCACCTGTGAGACTAATAGACTGGACTCTGCCCTGGACATTCCTCCATTATCACCCCTCACCATTTTACAACCCCCCTCCAATATTGAGCACTGCAATAAACACCCTTGAAGCACAAAACATTCTGGAGTCAGTCTGTGATTTCAAAAATGTGTATTAGCAATGACAGTGACAAAATGCGTTCTCAAATGTAATGTCAACATACCTATGTCACACATCTCAAGTCCATGAGGAATCTAAGCAGATGACACACGTTGGAAACCACACCTGTGAAACCGTAAGGGAAATGTACAACTCAGTTACCATATACTGGTTGAAATCGACAGACAGGATAGAGGTAGAAGTGTGAAAGTACTTGTAGTAGGCAGGAATGTGTTCTCACCTGTGTGTCACTGGAAATATTGCTGGATAACTGAGTCCCTGTTGTCAATGTCTTCTTCCTCTGCTTCCTCATCATCACTGTCCACAGGCTCCACAGCTGCCACAACACCATCATCTGGACGATCCTCCTGCAGAAAAGGCACCTGTCGTCGCAAAGCCAAGTTGTGAAGCATACAGCACGCCACGATGATCTGGCACACCTTCCTTGGTGAGTAGAATGTCATATGGAGGCACCTGAACCTGGCCTTCAGGAGGCCGAAGGTGTGTTCGATCACCCTCCTAGTCCGCCCATGGGCCTCATTGTAGCGTTCCTCTGCCCTGGTCCTGGGATTCCTCACTGGGGTCAGTAGCCATGACAGGTTGGGGTAACCAGAGTCCCCTAATAGCCACACCCGGTGCCTCTGGAGTTGACCCATCACATAAGGGATGCTGCTATTCCGCAGGATGTAGGCATCACGCACAGAGCCAGGGAACATAGCGTTTACCTGGGAGATGTACTGGTCTGCCAAACATACCATCTGTACATTCATGGAATGATAACTCTTCTGGTTCCTGTACACCTGTTCACTCCTGTGGGGGGGGACCAGAGCTACATGGTCCCATCAATGGTACCTATAATGTTGGGGATATGTCCAAGGGCATAGAAGTCACCTTTAACTGTAGGCAAATCCTCCACCTGAGGGGAAACGATGTAGCTCCGCATGTGTTTCAGCAGGGCAGACAAAAATCTGGACAACACGTTGGAAAACATAGGCTGGACATCCCTGATGCCATGGCCACTGTTGTTTGAAATGACCCACTTGCAAGGAAATGGAGTACTGATAGCACCTGCACTTGAGAGGGTATCCCTGTGGGATGGCGGATTGCTGACATCAGGTCAGGCTCCAACTGGGCACACAGTTCCTGGATTGTGGCACGGTCAAACCTGTAGGTGATGATCAAATGTCGCTCCTCCATTGTCAACAGGTCCACCAGCGGTCGGTACACCAGAGGATTCCGCCATCTCCTCACATGTCCCAGCGGACGGTGCCTAGGAAGGACAACAGTGACCACAGAGTCAAACAACTCAGAGGTATGTACCGACAGTCTACACAGAACACCATTCATACACAGAATCTGGCCTGTATTTGTGTTGTGCGACAAGGCCTAGGTCTGTGTGACGCCGTTGTTAATCAGGCCATGTGGGCCCCTGAAATGGCGGCTGCCTGACCTCTAAAGTGGGACAATGGGATGTGAGGTAACTGCGCTGGCGTTGTACACCATCGCGGTAGGCGGTCGAAGACCGCGGCGCAATGCTGCATTGGTTAACATT
The DNA here is from genome assembly GCF_031143425.1 of Pleurodeles waltl. Taxonomy (NCBI): domain Eukaryota; kingdom Metazoa; phylum Chordata; class Amphibia; order Caudata; family Salamandridae; genus Pleurodeles; species Pleurodeles waltl. The sequence goes on along the minus strand of NC_090451.1, from coordinate 435,500,489 downwards.
GGGCCCTATGGGTCCCAGGAGCCAATGACGATGTACGCCGGCGGTGATGGTACGCACCGCCGCGGACGTGACCGCCACGGACGTGACTGCCATTTTCTAGCTGTTCAATCACTCAATACCTGATTTTCAATAGGAGAGGACCTACACTGCAAGTGCTGCTGTGACCTCGGTCTGGAAGAGACAAAGGCTCGTGCGTCTAGGGAAAGGGCCCCTGCCTTCACTGCAGAGGAGTTGGAGAAGCTCGTACACGCTACTCTACGGTCCTCCATACCAACAGGTAAGTACAAAGGGAGCACGTTGTATGGGCTATTCCTGTGTGGAGAGGGCTGGTTGTAAGAATGAAGGGGGCACAGTTCTGCATGCATGAAGGACTGTGAATGCATGTGCCACATGGCAAGGCTAGGGATGTGCGTCACTCACTTCAACGGTGCAGTTGGTGAGGACTTCTCTTCTTCCCCTGTACATTTCATGTAGGTCAGCGCCCACCAGAAGAAGGATATTTGGCGTGCCATCGCCAAGGACGTCTGGATCCTGGGGGTCCACCAACAGACGGAGCACCCACTGCCAAAAGAGATGGGAAGACATTCGCTGATGGAGCAAGAAGACGGCGGAGGCTCAGCTAGGGATGGCCTACCAACGTGGGAGGGGTGCCCGTTGAACCATGACCCCCCAGATGTTCCGGATCCTGACGGTGGCCTACCCTGAGTTGGATGGGCGCTTGAGGGCATCACAGCAGACACAAGGGGGTGAGTACAACATCATTCAGCGGACTTTGCGCGCAGTCAAGGTGTCTGGGTGGGGGAGGAGGGCTGTGGGTTTCCCTAGGCCAGGGCGAGTTCCGTAGGCTAGGCCCTTCCGTAATGCAGGCCATGTGGCACCCCACCACACCCCACCTCTGTAGAGTGCCAAGTACAGGTATACATGCCCCTGTGTCATCTATATGTGCAGATGTCGACCATAGCCATGTAGGACATATCCCAGGAATTGCATCTGTAGAGCCCAACAGCGCGGCGTAGTGCAGGGGGCTGCTGTGTCTGTATTGTCTGCCAATGGTAGCGGTAAGCCATGCACTCAACCTGTCTTTCTTGTGTCGTTCCCCCCCTTTTTGTGGTCTCCCTGTTCTTGTGTGCATCAGCATCATCAGGCGGAGGTACAGTGGCACCGGAGCACGAGGGAGCTGCGTCCCACATGGCCATGGAGGGCCACACCATGGACTCGGAATACACCAGTGGGACGGAGGGCGAGGGGAGCTTCACGGCGGTCACAGGATCTGCAACCAGCGACACGGACTCATCCTCCGATGGGAGCTCCCTTGTGGTGGCGGCAAAATCTGTGCCTCCCACTTGTACAGGTACAGCCACCACCCCCCCTACCAGCACCGCCCTCCCAGCAGCCCCTCAGCCTTCGCCCCATGCCCACTCACCCAGGAGGGTGGGCATCACCTTCGCCCCAGGCACCTCAGCCCCTGCCCCTGTCACCTCTGCTGACCTCAGGGAGGAGGCCATTGACCTCCTCAGGTCACTCACTGTTGGGCAGTCTACCATTTTGAATGCCATCCAGGGTGTAGAAAGGGAATTGCAACACACAAATGCATTCCTGGAGGGCATTCATTCTGGTCAGGCTGCCCTTCATTGAACCCTGCAAACTCTGGCCTCAGCACTGATGGCAGCCATTGTCCCTGTGTCTAGCCTCCCCCCTCCAACTTCCTCCACCCAGACCCAATCCCCTGTACCCCAGCCTATCCCAAGCACACCATCAGACCAGCCTGCACACACCTCAACACACAAGGGAAGCTCAGGCAAACATAAGCACCACACATCCCACAGGCACTCACGCAAGCATCACACACATACAGACACAGCAACATTCACTGCCTCCACTGTGTCCCTCTCCTCGTCGTCTCCCTCCTCCCTCCCAGTCTCGTCTACACTTTCACCTGCATGCAGTACCACAACAGCCACTACGTCCCGCAACGCCAGAGTCACTGCCCAGGAGGCCACCGCCAGAGTCACTGCCCAGGAGGCCAGCCCAATCGTCACTGCCCAGGAGGCCACCGCCAGAGTCTCTGCCCAGGAGGCCAGCCCGATCGTCACAGGCCAGGTGGCCACCGCCAGCCACGGCCCAGCTGCCCAGGAGCGCCCCGCCAGCCACAGCCCAGCTGCCCAATGAAGGACCGCCAGCCCCAGCCCAGTTGGGCAATGAAGGACCGCCTTGGCAAGCACCGATGAACAGGGCAAAGACCGCCAAGGCAAGCACCGCTGAACAGGGCAAGCACCGCTGAACAGGTCAGAAACTGCAAACTCAAGCACCGCTGAACAGGGCAAAGACCGCCATGGCAAGCACTGCTGAACAGGGCAAGCACCGCTAAACAGGGCAAAGACCGCCAACTCAAGCACCGCTAGCCCATGAGCGGCAGGGGTAGTGACGCAACTGGGACCGTCACGGGGTGAGTGATGCACTCTGGGCACCAGTCCCTCTCCAAAACCAGTGGAGACATGCATCCACTCCGCCTGTCCTTAACAGGATGAAGCACTCTGAGCACCAGTCCCCCTCCAGAACCAGTGGAGACATGCACCCACTTGCGAGACTGTGGCTTTGCACTCCCCAGGATGGTACAGTGGGCAAACCACCCACTGTAGAGAATTGAGAGACTGTGGCTTTGCACTCCCCAGGATGGTACAGTGGGCAACCCACCCACTGTAGAGACTTGAGAGACTGTGGCTTTGCACTCCCCAGGATGGTACGGTGGGCAACCCACCCACTGTAGTGAGTTGAGAGACTGTGGCTTTGCACTCCCCAGGATGGTACAGTGGGCAACCCACCCACTGTAGAGACTTGGGAGACTGTGGCTTTGCACTCCCCAGGATACATCAATGGGCATGGAGCCCCCTCGTGGATCTGGCGTGGTGCACTCATCCGGCTGAGGTGCCCCCCTTCCCTTCCCCCTGAGGTGCCTGTTGTATTTCTATCTGATGCCCCTGCAGTGTTCTCTCCGTTTTGATCAGGTATCTAGTGTGGGCCTCGCCCATGCATTTTGGGCCCAGTGGCCCACGGACAATGAATGGTGCATTACCTGCACTACTAATTGTGGTGCATATTTTGTTTAATGTGTATATATATATATACTGTATATATATATATATATATATATATATGTATATATTTGATTACTGTATTTTGATATATTACAATGGTTCCACTCATTTCCTTTTGTCTTTGCATTCTTCCGGGGGGGTTGGGGGTTGTTACTGTAATGTTTGGATATGCATTGGTGTGTGTGTTGTAGTGGGTGAGGGTCGGGGTGGGGGTGTTGCGTGTGTGTGTCCCTGTATTTTGCCTCCCCCTCCCCTATGTCATAGGTGCAGTACTCACCGTTGTCTTCGCCGCCGGCGTTGATGATCGTCGTATAGGAGCAGGAAGACTAGTGCAGGAAGAATTTGGAGTTCCGGCTCCATGGTGCCCTCGTTCCTTGTGGAGTGTGTAGATGTGAGCGTTTTCCCTTTGAAATGGCTGTTTCCGCCGTGTTTTTATCCACGGTGAATCCGCCCCGGAACAGATTGGTAGGTTGTGATACTGTGGGCAGTACATTGTCTTCCCCCTGTCTGTTGGCGGTGACCGCCGCGCTGTTTGTCTGTACCGCCGTGGCGGTCGGAGTGTTAAAGTGACTGTCTTTGTTGGCGGTTTCCGCCACGGTCATAATTCCCATTTTTTTACCACCGGCCTGTTGGCGGTCTTACCGCCGCTTTAACACTGTCCGCCAGGGTTGTAATGACCCCCCAAGTGACCAATTAGGAATTGGGGATAGTCTGGGTGACTTTGATATAACAACGTGACAGAGGGGAAAGACTTCATATAGATAGATGGAGAGGGAGAAGGAGAAGGAGAGATGTTAGGGGAGAGTTTGCGCGAGCAGACCTTTATCGAAAGTGCAGAGGTGACTCGAGATTCTGTCATTGGGCTCGACTCTCTGACTGAGAGACTGATGCGATGCTGATTGACTGATGACCTGAGGACACAGACTGATTCTGTTGCTGACCCATATTGAGGATAGGTAGATATGACAATGTGACTGTTTTGATTTGCTTTTTCCTTTCTAGGTACCAACTGTGCTGTATATATAATACTGTATTCCTTAGAAGTTTTTCTTCAAAATTCATGTTCCAAATTATTTTCGCATGACACCCCACATGCTAATGCTGATCTGGGTTAGATAAGGTTTTTCTCGTACATGACAGTATTTGACATGACTACATGACTTTTGATTGACTGACAAATTCTGCTGAATTTATGCCACTAACTGGGTTATTGGGACTGATTTTCTTGCTGATTTGTGCAAATGCTTTAGAATGTATCTTAATGTAAGCTTTGATTAAATTATGTTCATAGCATCTTCTGTTTGACTAATCGTGGTTTATTGAATTGAATAAAGTTTGAACTAATCTTATGACAGTATAGTAACAAAAGAGCAATAAAACTACTAAACGTATATTTTTGAGGTGTGGTTATTCATGGGTAAAAGGACATGGTGTGTTTATCATTTGGTGTTCTTGATTAATTGTTTGATGCTTTGACTAATGTTATTGAAGCTGCGTATTTGATTATTGTGTACACTTGTCACAGTGTGGCTAGGATACTCCATGCGAATCAAAAGGTTCATCGACCTATACGCACCATTTTGTAAGTTTACTTATTAAGGACATCTGACGCGCTAACAGTCATAAGGCCTATACATCCTTGGAAACTAGCCTCTTGAATTGACTTATGTAATAAGAAAAAAGGGATTTCCTACTTTATGTGTTGGGCTCCTCTTGATCATGGGCATGCCTTCTTCTTCACCACTCTCATGAGATGACATCTTGTACATAGTGCAATTTTGACATATGGGGGTGCAGGAAAAATTCCAGTTGCGCAGAAAAATCATGGTTTAGTGAAACATAAGCAACAACGTTTAATGGGAGGTATTCTTCAGGACCAGTAATCCAGGTAAGGAAAAATATAAACCACCAGCAAACACAGATGGATGGCCACTGCACCAAGCTCTTCATAAACAAGTGAGGTGCCAATAGGTGGGTTAAGATTGTACTCAGGAAAATCCCACATTAAAAAAAACCTAAAGTCTCCAGAGATCACGTCTTTCACTGATGTACATTAATACTGAGAAGGAAATTATTGTGATGATCTTATGCTCCAGGATGTCCAATGGACAGGTCATCCATAATCAAAAATGTGCCTTATGATGATTTCCCAACTGCAGATGGCCACCTTAGCTTGCCTTGATCTCTATCTAGGTACACTGTCAAAATTGCAATGGATGTTTGTTCTGGAGCAGAAGCCCATTGAGCGACAACTTGCCAGGTATAGGGACAAGGTGTCACACTGCTAGCAATTGGCTAGCTACTCGAGCTGAATTCTTCTTTGATGATGTAGAGAGGGAGATAAAAGCCTGGTTTAGGACTAGAGACTAAAGTTCAAGTGAAGCCACTGTACAATGACTTTTTCCTGGAGGGAGGTGAGGACTGGCAGTGGCCAGAACAATGGAAGAACCGGATAGCGATGTGTGTGTGCATGGGCAGAGACTAGCTCACCCATTTTTAGAAAAACGAGTACCAGACAGGGATCCTTGACGTCCTCGTCATAAAGAGATAATGTAGGATGAACTTGGCCTGATGTAGTCAGTCAGTTGTGGGATGTTTCCCTGATGTGCATGTCGTGCTTAAACATGACAGATGACAGGTATGGTCTGTGATTCTTTAGAAAACGCAAAGAAAAGGAATTCAGGAGGAAAGATGATAATTGAGTGAATATAAAATGTTTCAGTTGTTTTCCACAGCTGTAAGGCGAAGTGTACTGGTTTAATACGGGAATGTACACTATAATTAAATGACACATGTGATTCTTACACTGCCGTGCTTCACACCTTTGAAGTTAGAAGAACACGTTATTGCCGAGAGAACATATAGTAATGTAAGTAACAAAACAACAAGTGTCTACACATTTTGGTAAACTTAAAGTTATGTCTATAAATCAGAAACAGTGCCCCAAGCTAGGGACACATCTTGGCTCTTCAATGAAATGCATGGCGAATTGATAATTTTTCATAAGACTAAGATGAGATATATGATTAAATGTAATTTTCAATTAGGGATGGATCCACCTAGTGCAGAGTTGCAGCTGAAAGGTGGGGCTGTGATGTAAATTGGATCACTGACACTGACTTTGGCAGGAAGACTATTTTTCTTTAGGTCTCACTACAAACAGCTACAGCCTCTTGCACAAGACAGGATATTTTTTCCTCAGTTGCCTTCTCCTGTTTGAGTGACTTTCCTCCCCATTCTCCTACCCAGGAACATTTTAGTATTGCAAATTTCGCATTGGATGAGTTGTATCCTTCCACTGTTCATTTCTGACATGGCATTTGCAGTGTGTCTGAGGGACTATTTTCTCTCCCATCCTGCCTGCTCTCCCATTGCCCACCTCTTCATTCAAAACTGCCCTGTTTACCCTGCCCCCACCTCGTTTTAGGCACCACTACCAATGCTGAGATCACTAACCTCTTGGGGAATGTAGGGGATTTGGGCCCTCTATTCTCCTCATGTCCTTCTCCATTCTTACCTTCTTCAGTACCACGTCTGGGTCCTCCTGGGCGAATTTCAGATTCCTCACCATGCCCATGGAGATCCTTCATATGGAACTTTAAAACGCACCTCAAAATCTTTCACCAATAGGGAAACATCCTCTCTGTCCTGTCCCAGTGGCTAGCCGTGTGCATGTTAATGGGGGACCTGGCTAGCTGGAAACCACCCAATCTCTTGTGGTCTTGCAAGGGACTTTGCCCCAGCTATTGCTTCTTCTTTTTTTTTATCGCTATGGCTTTTGTTGTGCTAACACCCTGAGGCTGGATGCCCCCAATAGGATGAGAAAACAGGCTTAAAATGTAATGCCACCACCTGTATGCATTAATCTGAGTTGCATTTACAGCATACTGCTGCTGACCAACTGTTTCCCAGCTGTGGTATGACTTGGGTTTATAGAATGACCTCTATTTGTCTTGCTGCCCTCCAAAGGGGGGGCTTTGAAAGGGCTGCTCACCTTTTCCTGACCAAACCTTGACTTCCATTGCCACCATCTTCTTATGGATGAAACAGGACACATCCACCTCATCCCCTTCCATTTCAGGGTTTATTTGCATTTTTAATCTGAAGCCCTTGTTATAATCCAACAATGCCTTTGTTGGGAATTACCTGTGTGCTTCATTTAATCTCGACTCATAGACCCATAGGTCTGCTGTGCAGTGCGGGAACTTTTTAAATTATAACACATGCCATTATACTGAATGCATCAATCCAGTTGTGAAAATTCCTTTCCATTCTCACCCTTTTTCTCTCCCTTCTGTCTGACTCCTTCTTATCACACAATGTCAGGTCCAGGTACTCTAACTCGATTTCTAGCAGTGTAAAAATGTCAATAAACTCCTTCCTCCAAATCCTTTCCTTCACTGCCAATGGGATGAGACTTTCCAACTCTGTTGCCCTTGTAACCATTGATGGCTGCTCAGGCAGGCCTCATGTAGGCCTCTGGAGCTTGCCCCACTAAGGCTGGATTTTTCTCCCTTGATGTGCTGCTGCTCCTTGCTGTACCAACCCCATGCTGCCATAGGTGATGGGTAATGGTAGCCCCCACCATTAACCTGCACTGGAACCAGATTGCCATGCTTCTGGCTCTCTGCCTTCCCCCTGCTTGAGGACCTTTCCATGGTGCCCACCCAGTGGGAGGACCCACAGCCCCTTTGTGTGACCCTGAAATGTGCGTCTTTGCACCGTCAGTCCTGACACCTCCTTCAAGGGGAAGCGCACCTATTGTGCCCTGTCACTGCACCAGAGCCATCGAACAACAACAGTGCAAACAATTTCAAACATTCATGTACTATCACACTGACATACTCAACACTTCTCGCATGATCCCTCCTTCACCAGGAATGCTGCAGGTCCACGTTCTCAAGACCTTCTCAAGGATCTGCTTTCTTTGCTTCCTTGCTGTTGGTTCTTTGGCATTTCCTTGGTCTTTGCACTGCTCCAGTATGATGTTCGTGTCTTCGGAGTCACCAATGCCACTAGATGACCCGCTATCCTGCTGACTGCTGTAACTCACCTATGTCTTCTCCCAGCTGGCAGCAGAGACATTCCTTTCTGTGATTTACAATTGCTCCCTGCACCAGATGGAGCATCCCCCTACTTCGTTAGGCTAGTCACTCACCCCTTGGTTCTCCATGCTCTTCGCCTGTGCTGCAGGGCCAGGTTTCTTCACCTTATGGCTGTCCTGAGCCCTGTCTGCTAGAAAGTGTGTAATTTTGTAAAAGGTGGGAGGGGGCAGTGGCTAGGGCCTGGGTTGTGCCGCTCATGATGAGCTGTCCCCAGCCCTTTGAGCCTTAGATCCTTTGACCCTCTGGTTGTTTCCCCTGTTTTTTTACCCGCATGTTAGTGCCACTGTGAGCACACAATTAATTGTGCTGCTTCTTCTTTAGCCTTGTGTGGAAGATAACCCAAAACGGGCCTTGGACACTTTATAAATCAAGGAAGTCTTGTCACTGGTGCTGATGTGTGAACCCACTGTATGCTGCTTGTGCTTGTATGCTGGCTTCTTCCTGGCTAAGCATGTGCAGGATTTGTGCCCCAGGTCATGTTGCTGAAAATATTCAGCTGCCCCCATGCGGAGCATGCGTCCTGGTACTGGTGGGGACGTTTGCCCGAGCAGAGTCGCGTTGCTGTGAGAAACAGCTGTCCTCTGCTGGCAACACTCACTGAAAGCTTAAACCCTTCAGAACGGGTTCCCTCTCTTACCGCTGTGCCTTGCCATATGATTTGCAATGCTGCTATCTCTTTAAATATCTTGCAGTGTACAGAAGGGAAGCAGAGCCATGTCTCCTCTATGGGCAGCAATGTGAGCGTGGCGTGATTTATTGGCTGGAGATTTGTCTGGCACCTGGTAGCTTAGGTAATTGCAGCTAGTCAGTGAGCCCTCACAGCTCTCTTACCTGCTGTCTGTCTTCTGTCAGCCAGAATTGCATTGCTGCCAAATGCAGCTTTCCTCTGCTGGTGCTGGCCCTGAATCATAGCAAGTTTATCCCTGGTTATCTATTCACTTACCTCTGCTTTGGTGTACGTCCTTTGAGCCGCATTCTTTAAATTGTACTGCGCTTGATGGGGAGGGTGTGGCAAAGTCACAGCTCTGTTCCTTCTACTTGGGCCACAGCGGTGAAGCCGGCGATAAGACTTAGTGGTTGTGGGGTGCTGCCTGGAGCTGGGGTCCTGACGATGCAGGCCTCTTCAACGGGTGAGTGGAACGTCCCACACAGCACAAAGGGGGCGATTGGAGTCTCCAGGTAAACTGCCTCTCCAAGGCTCTTTCTGTGTGATTATCAAGCCAAGTTTTAATTAGTTCTGTGTGCTGCTCCGCTCCTCGAATTGACCATTGTAGGAGGCTGGCCTGGCTTGTAGTGGGTACCAAAGGTACTTACACCCTGTGCCAGGTCCAGTTATCCCTTATTAGTAGAATCGAGGTATTTCTAGCAGCTTAGGCTGATAGAAGGTAGCTATGGCAAAGCAGCTTAGGCTGATCTAGGAGACATGCAAAGCTCCTACTATACCACTTATATCATATGCACAATATCATAAGAAAACACAATACACAGAGTTACTAAAAATAAAGGTACTTTATTTTTATGACAATATGCCACAGGTATCTCAGTGAGTACCCTCAGTAAGAAGGTCAGCAATATACACAAGCGATATGTACACAAACCAAAATCAGGTAAGTAAGAGTCAGAAAAGTAATGCAAACTGTAGAATTACAATAGGTTGCAATATGCAAGCATAGGTATAGGGGCAACACAAACCATGTACTAAAAAAGTGGAATGCGAATCACGATTGGACCCCAGACCTATGGGATCTTGTAGAGGGTCGCTGGGACTGTAAGAAAACAGTCAGGGTGTCCAAGATACCCCACCCCAAGACCCTGAAAAGTAGGAGTAAAGTGCACCTACTACCCCAATAGAGTACAAAAGTCGTGATAGGGGGATTCTGCAAGAACAACAAACACCAGCAGTGCACTGACAACGGATTTCCAGACCTGAGGACCTGCAAGGCAAGTGGACCAAGTCCAATAGTCGCGACAGTGTCCAGGTGGGGCAGGAGCCCAGGAAAGCCCGGATGAAGGTGCAAGGAAGCTGCCTCCGGTTGGAAGAAGCTTGGAGTTCTGCAAGAAAGAAGAGGACTAGGAACTTTGCATTTGGAAGACAGATGTCCCACATCGCGATGAAGCTTGCAAAGGTGTTCCCACACAGAAAAACTGCAAAAAAGCCTTGCTAGCTGCAAGGGTCACAGTAGAGGTTTTTGGGAGCTGCTGAAGACCAGGAAGAACCAGGATGTCGCCTTTTGTAGGAGGAGATAGAGGGGCTGCTCAGCAACTCAGAGAACCCTCACAGAATCTGGCAGCACCCACAGAAGTACCCCAACAGGCACTTAGAAGAATAGTGAACTAGAGTCCATGCGAAGTTACAAAAGAGGGTCCCACGACGTCGGAGGCCAACTCAGAGGGTTGTACACTGCAGGACTGAGTGCTGGGGACCCAGGCTAGGCTGTGCATGAAGGAAATCCAGGAATAGTGCACAGGAGCCGGAGCAGCTGCAAATCATGCAGTACACAGCTTTGCAGTCTAGCGTGGGGCGGCACGGCCTTACCTCCACCAAACTTAGACTGAAGAGTCACTGGACTGTGGGAGTCACTTGGATAGAGTTGCTGTGTTCCAGGGACCACGCTCGTCAGGATGAGAGGGGACCCAGAGGACCAGTGATACAGTCTTTTGGTGCCTGCGTTAGCAGGGAGGAAGAGTCCGTCGACCCACTGGAGATTTCCTCTGAGCTTCTGGTGCAGGATGAAGGCAGGCTACCCCCAGAGCATGCACCACCTGGAAACAGTTGAGAAAGCCAGCAGGATTAGGCGCTACAATGTTGCTGGTAGTCGTCTTGCCACTTTGTTGCGGTTTTGCAGGCGTCCTGGAGCAGTCAGCGGTCGATCCTTGGTAGAAGGTGAAGAGGGAGATGCAGAGGAACTCTGGAGATCTCTTGCATTCATTATCTGAAGAATCCCCCAAAGCAGAGACCCTAAATAGCCAGAAAAGGAGGTTTGGCTACCAAGTTAGGAGGATTGGCTACCAAGAGAGGTAAGATCCTATCAGAAGGAGCCTCTGACGTCACCTGCTGGCACTGGCCACTCAGAGCAGTCCAGTGTGTCCCCAACACCTCTGTTTCCAAGATGGCAGAGGTCTGGGACACACTGGAGGAGCTCTGGGCACCTTCCCTGGGAGGTACTGGTCAGGGGAGTGGTCACTCCCCTTTCCTTTGTCCAGTTTCGCGCCAGAGCAGGGCTGGGGGATTCCTGAACTGGTGTAGACTGGCTTATGCAGAGATGGGCACCATCTGTGCCCATCAAAGCATTTCCAGTGGCTGGGGGAGGCTACTCCTCCCCAGCCCTTCACACCTATTTCCAAAGGGTGAGGGTGTAACACCCTCTCTCAGAGGAAATCCTTTGTACTGCCTTACTGGGCCAGGGCTGCCTGGATCCCAGGAGGGCAGAAACATGTCTGAGGGGTTGGAAGCAGCAGCAGCTGCAGTGGAGACCCCGGAAAGGCAGTTTGGCAGTACCCGGGTCTGTGCTAGAGACCCGGGGGATCATGGAATTGTCCCCCACAATACCAGAATGGTATTGGGGTGACAATTTCATGATCTTAGACATGTTGCATGGCCATGTTCGGAGTTACCATTGTGACGCTACACATAGGTAGTGACCTATGTATAGTGCACGCATGTAATGGTGTCCCCGCACTCACAAAGTCCGGGGAATTTGCCTTGATTGATGTGGGGGCGCCTTGGCTAGTACCAGGGTGCCCACACACTAAGTAACTTTGCACTCAACCTTCAACAAGTGAAGGTTAGACATATAGGTGACTTATAAGTTACTTATGTGCAGTGGTAAATGGCTGTGAAATAACGTGGACGTTATTTCATGCAGGCTGCAGTGGCAGGCCTGTGTAAGAATTGTCAGAGCTGCCTATAGGTGGCAAAAGAAATGCTGCAGCCCATAGGGATCTCCTGGAACCCCAATACCCTGGGTACCTCAGTACCATATACAAGGGAATTATATGGGTGTACCAGTACGCCAATGTGAATTGGTAAATTTAGTCACTAGCCTGTAGTGACAAATTTGGAAAGCAGAGAGAGCATAGCCACTGAGGTTATGGTTAGCAGAGCCTCAGTGAGACAGTTAGTCACCACACAGGGAACACATACAGGGCACATACTATGAGCACATGACACAATGACTAAAACAACATACATACAGTGAAATATGGGGGTAACATGCCAGGCAAGATGGTACTTTCCTACAACCATGTCCAGGGGCAGCTCTGTCTTTTAACCTCAAGTTCCCTCCAGGTGAGGTGCAGCACGTTCTCGGTGGGGGGGATGTACTGCAATGATAGGATATTAAAATATAATAATAGCTGATCGGTGACAAGAAAAGTCCCACCATAGTGTTGCAATGCTAAGTGTTGGAATTCCTACCTATGCCACTAAAGTATTATATTAGAGTACAGCAGTGTTAGCCATAATTCATCTTTCAGGACCCCTGGGAAGACACCATCCCCAATACCTGAATTATGGTAGTAGGGAAGAGGGCTGTTGGTCTACAGAGAGTCCTCTTCCATGTAGGCAGAAAAGACGCCAGGTCTCAGCAGACAGCTGCAATGATGCAACAGCATGCAGTGGCAATTTCTGGCTGGAAATTTCCCTCTAACATATAGGGGGCAGAGAGATGTTTTATAATAAAACAGCTGGTGTTCTAAGAAGACTGCCCTAACATAAGAACACGTATGTTTCCATGAAGTGGCAGAAATTGTGGTGTTCCACTTTGTACCAACAACAATATCATGTACAGCCTTGAGCAAAGCCCAGAATGAAATGTCAGACTAAAAGAATGAAAACAATTTCTGGGCTAAAAGTATAATAGATAAAAAGGAATAAAAACATCCCTGCAGAATGAAGCCTTTGCTCAGAAACAAATGAATAAAAAATGAATTGTTACTAGGCCAAAGGGCACAAACTGCAGGACTATGGCTAAAATAAGATGCCCATAGAAAGCTGCTAAAATAACCTCGCTACACAACATTTAAAAATATAATTTGTAAAGGTATCAGGCAAGCTTTACATAAAGCTTCCCAATCTGTATTTGCTAATTTTTAGTTCCCCAAACACTGTTTAAAGCAATCAACTTCATCCAATATTCATACCCTTCTATAGCCAACTGGGAAACAAAGGAATCAGAATAAATTAATTTTGTGTCAGTTAACAATACATTGGCATTTCCATTAGAGGCAATTTAAAATAATTGGGCACAGCATCTTGAACATTGTGCCCAGAAAAATAGGTACATTTTTCCATACATGTTTTAAAACTCCACCCTGGTTGGTAGGACAATGTTCCCATAGTGTATAATTAAAAATACTCATCCAGGAACATGCTCTATGAATGAAGTGATGTCCGTAATAGCTATAACATCTCACCATAATTTCTTTTGTTTGGTAAATATCTTCACTTTCAATACAGTAAAGTACTCTAGCTCAGAAAGCAGAGAATCAACTATGTTTACATCCCAGACGTCAGAAACAACCTCAGATGTTATTACATCTTTTCAAGAAAGTTGGAAGACATGTGGAATTTGAAGAACCTTCGTCGGACCAAATATATCAAAAAATACTGTATCCCAAACAATCTCATCAGGAACTGGTATAGCTGAAACGTTCACTGGGACAAGTCTCGACTGACCGTATGTGAGGAAAGATGTGGTTTTAGGACCTCATTCACCAGTTCTCCTGCAGAGCATTCAGGAAGGTAATGACCATGTTTAAGTAAGAAAAAGACAAAGATGAACTCAAACCAACTGCGAAAGGCAAGTACAGTTAGTAAGAGCCACAGATAGTCCCACATATGTATAAAATAGTTAATTGTGAGCCAATTTATCGGCTTACGTGCTCTTCACTAAGGTATCACAGAAGAAGTAGATGTGCCGGAGAAGGAGTCATCTCGATTGGCAAACTATCTGGAAGCATTTAGTGCAGAAGCTGGAGCAGTGTGAGGAAGTGGAGAACTAGCAGAAGTCTCCCTTTGTGGTTTGTAGTAGATGATACCATCAGTTTGAGTTGCATTTGAATTAGTATTGCTCATTATTTTGGTTGTTTCCTGTCTTAGATGAAGATAGTGGTACTAATGAAAGATCATTATCCACCCTCCCCAAGCTTGGGGTGTGTCAGCATTGCTGCTTTAAACCTTTGGAGGTACTTCCTGGTCTGTAGTGAGAGGTATTCTGGAACTACCGAGGAGTCCATTAGGTCTGCTGTGTAGGATCAGCCACATGGTGTAACTTGACATTATCAATGGAGACAAAGCAGTTTTCCTTTGAACCAGGCATCAGTGGTAAAATAATAATTCTGGCACCGTGTATTCTCAGGACCGGAACCAGTGCACGATATGAAGGACCAAACTCTTTTTTACAGCAATCTTTTCTCTCACTAGATCCTCAAATTTCAGAATCCAGCTGGTAGATGTTATTGGTGCATCACTTATTCCCAAGGAGGCAGCACAAGCAAACATGCATTAATCAAGGAACTGTTGTAATTTCTGCAAGACAGTGACACGTTCATTTATGTGCCCTCCCAAGGAACTTATGGGCAGTTTATTAAGTGCTCTCTGGACTCCATAAAGGTGACAGCCAAATACGACCTGTGCATATTACTCTCACTGCTCATGATAGCTTTAAGTCTTGTTTCTTCTGTTCCTCTACACGATTACACTCAGGGTGGTAGGGGGACGTGAAATGGAGGTAGCCCTCTAATGAAGCCATGGTGTCCCTGAATGCCCTTAAGGCAGAGGCAGGGCCCTTGTCCAAGTGGCAATCAGTTAGGAGCACACCTGCCTAACATCCCAGCAAATAATCTGCCCCATTGCATCATGATAAATGTAGTTTCCTCAAAAAACGAACTCAGTTACTTTTAAATATTTCACCTCTAAATAGGTGCAGCCTTTGCTGTGCATCTCTGGACACATGTGTTTCTGGGTTAATCCCTTCTTCAGCAGAGAACAAGTTTGCGGGGTGCTGGAAATGCTGCCATTAATCATCCGGTTTCAATACCTCTTCACTGGCATGCTCCAGAGCTCGTCAGCCCAGTGGCTCAAGGGAGCCTTTTTAAAGTCACAATCAGTTAGGAGCACACCTGCCTAACATCCCAGCAAATAATCTGCCCCATTGCATCATGATAAATGTAGTTTCCTCAAAAAACGAACTCAGTTACTTTTAAATATTTCACCTCTAAATAGGTGCAGCCTTTGCTGTGCATCTCTGGACACATGTGTTTCTGGGTTAATCCCTTCTTCAGCAGAGAACAAGTTTGCGGGGTGCTGGAAATGCTGCCATTAATCATCCGGTTTCAATACCTCTTCACTGGCATGCTCCAGAGCTCGTCAGCCCAGTGGCTCAAGGGAGCCTTTTTAAAGTCACAATCAGTTAGGAGCACACCTGCCTAACATCCCAGCAAATAGTCTGCCCCATTGCATCATGATAAATGTAGTTTCCTCAAAAAACGAACTCAGTTACTTTTAAATATTTCACCTCTAAATAGGTGCAGCCTTTGCTGTGCATCTCTGGACACATGTTTTTCTGGGTTAATCCCTTCTTCAGCAGAGAACAAGTTTGCGGGGTGCTGGAAATGCTGCCATTAATCATCCGGTTTCAATACCTCTTCACTGGCATGCTCCAGAGCTTGTCAGCCCAGTGGCTCAAGGGAGCCTTTTTAAAGTCACAATCAGTTAGGAGCACACCTGCCTAACATTCCAGCAAATAATCTGCCCCATTGCATCATGATAAATGTAGTTTCCTCAAAAAACGAACTCAGTTACTTTTAAATATTTCACCTCTAAATAGGTGCAGCCTTTGCTGTGCATCTCTGGATACATGTGTTTCTGGGTTAATCCCTTCTTCAGCAGAGAACAAGTTTGCGGGGTGCTGGAAATGCTGCCATTAATCATCCGGTTTCAATACCTCTTCACTGGCATGCTCCAGAGCTCGTCAGCCCAGTGGCTCAAGGGAGCCTTTTTAAAGTCACAAACAGTTAGGAGCACACCTGCCTAACATCCCAGCAAATAATCTGCCCCATTGCATCATGATAAATGTAGTTTCCTCAAAAAACGAACTCAGTTACTTTTAAATATTTCACCTCTAAATAGGTGCAGCCTTTGCTGTGCATCTCTGGACACATGTGTTTCTGGGTTAATCCCTTCTTCAGCAGAGAACAAGTTTGCGGGGTGCTGGAAATGCTGCCATTAATCATCCGGTTTCAATACCTCTTCACTGGCATGCTCCAGAGCTCGTCAGCCCAGTGGCTCAAGGGAGCCTTTTTAAAGTCACAATCAGTTAGGAGCACACCTGCCTAACATCCCAGCAAATAATCTGCCCCATTGCATCATGATAAATGTAGTTTCCTCAAAAAACGAACTCAGTTACTTTTAAATATTTCACCTCTAAATAGGTGCAGCCTTTGCTGTGCATCTCTGGACACATGTGTTTCTGGGTTAATCCCTTCTTCAGCAGAGAACAAGTTTGCGGGGTGCTGGAAATGCTGCCTGTTGGAAAATGGGTTATTGGTAGGGCAGGTAGGTACCTACACCTAGCAACAAGCCACTAACCTCCACATAGGTACAGTTAGGTCTCAGTAAATTAATCCCAGCTCTACCCTTGGTAGCTTGGCATCGAGCGTCAAGGCTTAACTTAGGAGACAAAGTGTAAAGCATTCAAATATCACAAAACAGTAATTAAATAAAACACAGGAAACAGTTTAAAAATCCAAAACCAATTTATAAAAATAGCTTATATTTTTATCTTTAAAATGACACAAAAACTATTAAAATCGGTTCAGGGGAACCGGAGATATGAATTTTTAAAGTATTATTATTTTCTAGCGCTTAGAAACAAAAAGCGCCAATCGGGTCATCTGGTTGCACCAGGACCGGGGCAAAGTCAAACTTTCAGGCCGACCGTGATGGAGCCCTGCTCGGCTACAAGTCGCGGGAGGCCTCGGTTAAAAAGTTACCTTCTGACTTAGGCCCTCATTACGACCCTGGCGGTATAGAACCGCCAGGGCCGCGGGACGCGGTGGCACCGCCGACAGGCCGGCGGTGCCCCGCGGGGCATTCTGACCGCGGCGGCTTAGCCGCGGTCCGTAAAGGGAAACCGGCGGTCTCCCGCCGGTTTCCCGCTGCCCCCAGGAATCCTCCAAGCTCCGGCTTGGGGATTCCGACTCCCCCTCCCGCCATCCAGTTCCTGGCGGTCCTCCCGCCGGGAACCGGATGGCGGGAGGGGGAGTTGCGGGGCCCCTGGGGGCCCCTGCAGTGCCCATGCCAATGGCATGGGCACTGCAGGGGCCCCCGTAAGAGGGCCCCTACAAGTATTTCACTGTCTGCTTGGCAGACAGTGAAATACGCGACGGGTGCAAATGCACCCGTCGCACCTTCCCACTCCGCCGGCTCGATTACGAGCCGGCATCCTCGTGGGAAGGTCGTTTTCCCCTGGGCTGGCGGGCGGCCTTTTTGCGGCCGCCCGCCAGCCCAGGGGAAAACTTGAAATACCCGCTGCGGTCTTTTGACCGCGGCGCGGTATTTTGGAGGGCGGAATTCTGGCGGGCGGCCTACGCCGCCCGCCAGAATCAGAATGAGGGCCTTAGTCTCTTTTTTGATGTTTTTCTTCCCCGGGACGAACCTGCCAGTTGAATCCGACCTCCTGGAGCCCTTGTCCGGATACGCGAAGTCGGTTTCCTCGGTGGTGATTTTTACCTTCGGACTTAGTCGTTTTTTCGAGATGAAAATCCTTCGACCGGGGTAAACCTGGATCTTGATCCGACGTCCGTGGAGCCCTTCTCGGATACGATGGCTGGGAGGTCCCGGTCAACTTTTTACCTTCGGACTTAGTCTCTTTTTTGGATGTTTTTCTTTACCAGGACGAACCACGAAGTCAGGCCGGGTCGCGGTTGAGGCAAGCCGGCTAGAATTTCCGCGTCGGGTCGGTCACTTTATGGAGCTTTTTTTCAAAAATTCTCCAATCTTTTCCAAACTTCTGGGGCTTCACCCAGATGTTCTTTCAAGGTTCTTTTGGGGTCCACAGCTCACCCCAAGGGTCCAGAAGTTCTGTGATGGTCCTTGGGAAGTGCGGACTTCAACTCCCAGAATGCACCTGGCGCAAACTCCTTTTTGGCCACTGGACAGTGGTCAGCTGGTCACTTTTTCAGGAGTTGGTGCAGGGGACTCTGGATAGCAATTTTTCACCTGTAGCAAACAGGGAGTCCCTCCTTGAACCAGTTGAAGCCAGGCAAAGTCCTTCTTGTGGTGAAGCCCAAGTGTGCAGCTGGTGCAGTCTTTCTGAGTGCAGGGTCCAGGTGCAGGCCAGGGGTCCAGCAGGGCAGTCCTTCTTCTTCTTTAGTTCCTTTCTTGTTGAATTCTGGAGGGGATCTGAGGCGTGGGTGCAGGCTGCCAGTTTTATCCTTGCTCCTGGGTGAAAAGCAGGGGGGCCCTGGTTCTCCAATCAGGGACAGGGTCGTCCCCCTGTGATGACCACTTCCTGGGAAGTGTGGCAAAAATCCATCCCAGAAGGCAACAGTCTCTAAAAATCCAACATGGATGAATCTGATTTTTGGAGGTTACATCTGGCTGAGCCCACCCACTGGTGTGGCTAAAAATCTTAAACACACCCCTCTCCTGCCCTCTCCTAATCTAATCAAGGGGGCACCTAGCTGTCTGGGGTTGCAGGATGTGGGGGTGTTGCTGGGTGCTGCAAATGTCCTTCTCTGCCTTTGAAGACCAGTTTGGCAGCCCTCCCCCTTCCTGCCTCACCATCTGCTGAGGGGAGATTCTCTCCCCCAAGCACATTCCTTTGTGTGAAGCCTGGCCACTTCACACCTCATCAAGGCAGCCTGGCAGAAGCTGCTGCAGGCTGGCCAATCAGAGCACAGCAGCAAAAACAATGCAGAGCTGAAATTGGCAACTTTTTAGGTAAAGTCTAAACTTTTTACCTGAACTAGTTATATTAAATCCAACAACTGGAAGTTGTAGGATTTATTACAACAATTAATTTGATACCAAATTCTTGGTATGCAACATTTAAGGAGACTTTAAAATTTAAAATAAAGTCTGCCCATTCTAGCCTATGAAGGCCATTTACTTCAATGAGGGAAAAACGAATTTGGCTGTTTTTACCTCACCAGGGCTTATAAATCTATTTTTATAAAGTCCCTGCTTATAGTTACATGGCAGCCAGCCCTAGGGGCACATAGGGCACACCTTAGGGGTGACTTATATGTAAAAATAAGGTAGTTTAAGACTTTGGAAGTACCTTTAATTCCAAAGTCGAATTTGCATATAACTTTAATTTAAAAGCAGCCATCAAGGCAGGCTTGCTTTTAAAATGACACTGGGCACCTCAGCAATGCACCTAGGTGTGCACCACCTATGCTGTGGTCCCTAAACCTACATGCCCTACCATATACTAGGGACTTATAGGTAGGTTAACTTAGCCACTTATAATTAGCCTAATTTGCATATCCATTTTACACAGAGCACAGGCCCTGGGACTGGTTAGCAGTACCCAGGGCACCTTTAAAGTCAGGAAAACACCAGCAAAAAGTGGAAAATGGGGGCAAAAAGTTATGGGGCCTCTGCAATCAGCCCTGTTTTCTCACACAACCCCCCCCCAGCCCACACGCCCAGGAGACTCAGCCCAACCCTGGGAGAGTCTTCCTGGCTTGTTAGGCGAGGAAGACAGTGAAGAAAACTGGCTGTCCCTTTGCAGGGCCTACTCTGCCTTATATCCTCCTGTCAGGGTCACTCCCTATGGGTAGTGAAGCCATCCCAACAGTCAAAGGACCCAACACAAACTGAAACTTTCCTCTAGGGGGGTCTTCCTCCTTTCTCTCTGCCAACTTGGGTAGTGAGGTGCCCACCTCCCCTACTCCAAACTTTGCTAGGGCAACACCTAGCTTACCCAAACAGGTCACCCAACACTTGAGCAACCCCACCATGACCAATAGGGTCAGGGGGCCTACTTTGCTATTGGCCCTGGGGTCTGCCTCCCAGGCCAAGTACAGTGCTGCCCGGAAGGCTAGCACCCAGCAGAGGCCACTGACAGCTGTCAGTACCCAGAACCACACCCTAAGCTCTCCACTGACAGGTGGCTGAGCTGCTTTAGGGGCATCTTTGGGGTCCTGGCACCCCTCTTGCTGTCTAGAGTGGGGGGCTACCACCTCCTGTGGCAGACACCCTCCTTCCACTCTCCCTTCTGTCAGTGCAGGGGCAACACCTTGCATCTGGACAGCTGCCTGACTACTCAGGACTTCCTTGGGGTCAGGTGAGGCCTCACCAGTGCCAACTCTGGGCTCCCCCCCTACTGGGGCAGAAGGCCTTTGGCTCCCTGGAACTCTCTTTAAGAGTGGCCTACCTTTCCTTTTCTTCTTTCCTTTTCTTGGGGACCCCTGTCTCCTAACTGTAGGGACTGACTCCCCAGGACTTTGGGTTGGGGGGGCGCACGGAGCGACCACCCCATCTGTGACCAGACTCACCTCTGGGAGGTCATTGCCCAGGATACAATCTAGGGGAAGGTCAGCACTGACTACCACCCTAATCCAGTCAAGGATACCCTCCCTCTCTAGGGGCACTATGGCTACAGGTTTGGAGGTGACCTCCCCTGTGGCTATCCTGACTTTCTTTGTCTTTCCTGGGACATACATGTCTGGGGTCACTAACCGGTCACTCACTATAGTGTGACTGGCACAGGTGTCTCTCAGGCCAGTGGTAGGGATCCCATTCACTTGAATGTGGTGGAAGTGTTTACTCCCACCCTCAGGGATCACCAGCTTACCATCTGGTCCTGTCTCCCAGCTCAATGCTAGGAGGACTTCATCATCTGAGGAATCCTCCTCTATGGCTACACTGGACAGCCCAGTGCTAACCACCTTCTTTGGACAGGCTGCATCTCCTCTGAATTGACCTGTCTGCTGACAGTCAAAGCAAGCCCTACTGTCCAAGAGCTTTTTTAACCCTGGGTCTAACTGTCTCTGCTGGTCAGAGTGGGATTTAATCTCCTCCTTCTTAGGGTTCTGGGGTACAGAGGGAGTCTCTGTGGTGGGCTTACCACCTCCCTCCTTAGGTTTTTGGGGACCTGTCCCCCCCTTCTTGGAGTCTCCCCCCTGGGACTTGACAACCACCCTGGTTCTCAACCACTCATCAGCTGCCTCCCCTAGCTCTCTAGGGTTGGTCTGCTTAGAGTCCACTAGATGCTGGCGTAACCTTTCTTGGATACAATTGGTCAAGATGTGCTCTCTCATGATCAAATTGTATAATCCCTCATAAGTATCTACTTTGTTACCAATAATCCAGCCCTCCAGTGCTTTTAGTGAAATGTCCACAAAGTCAACCCAAGACTGGGTACTGACCTTCTGGGTGTCCCTGAACTTCATTCTATATTGCTCTGGGGTCAGACCAAACTTCTTGGCTAAGCACCTCTTCATACTAGGGTATGAATCTGCCTCCTCCCCCCTTAAGGTCAGAAGCCTATCCCTCCCTGAGTTGGGGACCAACTCCCACAAAAGGGAACCCCAGTATTGAGGCCTAACCCTTCTCATTTGGAGTGCCCTCTCAAAGGCCCCCAGCCACTTATCTATGTCATCCCCCTCTACATAAGCAGGAACTACCCCCTTGGGTAATCTGGGGCAAACTCCCCCACCCATGGACACCTCAGCTTCTTTATCGCTGCTTCCATCTCTTTTTTCTTGGTATGCCCACTTTTGCTTTTCTAGGGCCAGCTTCTCTGCTTCCAAAGCTATGTATGCTAGCTGGGCCTCCAGCTCTCTTTCTCTGATGGATGGGTTCTCTCCTCCTGAAAGGACCCCCTTCCCACCACCAGCTTTGGATCTGCCCCTAGTGACTGTATTTACTGAGGACCTTTCTTCCTCATCCTCACTTAGGCTCAGATGCCTTCCCTCCCCTGAGTGGTTAGAGCTAGCATCCTCCCTACTTTCTCCCTCCTCTGGAGCTTCTTCTGACTCTACCTCTTGGGCCTCAGCCCATGCTGTCAGGGATGTGATCAGGATTTGCTTCCTGAGATCAGTGGTTGCAGGCAACCCTCTTTCAATACACAACCCCCTAAGCTGGACTACTGTCAGTGTGGGTAGGCTAGCCAGATCAAGCTCCATGGTTCCCTAGTTTTGTGTCAACAAAAACTTTTTGCAAAAATTGGAAACAAGAATTTAGAAAAATTACACAAATTCCATAATTGAAATTAATCCAAAAACAATTTTTGCACTAGGACAATTTAAAGGATTTTTAATTTGTTTTACCTAATACTGTAACGTGATATTGAACACAAGTACAGGATCCCGTCGCTGCTTCCAATTATGTTGGAAAATGGGTTATTGGTAGGGCAGGTAGGTACCTACACCTAGCAACAAGCCACTAACCTCCACATAGGTACAGTTAGGTCTCAGTAAATTAATCCCAGCTCTACCCTTGGTAGCTTGGCATCGAGCGTCAAGGCTTAACTTAGGAGACAAAGTGTAAAGCATTCAAATATCACAAAACAGTAATTAAATAAAACACAGGAAACAGTTTAAAAATCCAAAACCAATTTATAAAAATAGCTTATATTTTTATCTTTAAAATGACACAAAAACGATTAATATCGGTTCAGGGGAACCGGAGATATGAATTTTTAAAGTATTATTATTTTCTAGCGCTTAGAAACAAAAAGCGCCAATCGGGTCATCTGGTTGCACCAGGACCGGGGCAAAGTCAAACTTTCAGGCCGACCGTGATGGAGCCCTGCTCGGCTACAAGTCGCGGGAGGCCTCGGTTAAAAAGTTACCTTCTGACTTAGGCCCTCATTACGACCCTGGCGGTATAGAACCGCCAGGGCCGCGGGGGCACCGCCGACAGGCCGGCGGTGCCCCGCGGGGCATTCTGACCGCGGCGGCTTAGCCGCGGTCAGTAAAGGGAAACCGGCGGTCTCCCGCCGGTTTCCCGCCGGTTTCCCGCCGGTTTCCCGCTGCCCCCAGGAATCCTCCAAGCCGGCGCAGCTTGCTGCGCCGGCTTGGGGATTCCGACTCCCCCTCCCGCCATCCAGTTCCTGGCGGTCCTCCCGCCGGGAACCGGATGGCGGGAGGGGGAGTCGCGGGGCCCCTGGGGGCCCCTGCAGTGCCCATGCCAATGTCATGGGCACTGCAGGGGCCCCCGTAAGAGGGCCCCTACAAGTATTTCACTGTCTGCTTGGCAGACAGTGAAATACGCGACGGGTGCAAATGCACCCGTCGCACCTTCCCACTCCGCCGGCTCGATTACGAGCCGGCATCCTCGTGGGAAGGTCGTTTTCCCCTGGGCTGGCGGGCGGCCTTTTTGCGGCCGCCCGCCAGCCCAGGGGAAAACTTGAAATACCCGCCGCGGTCTTTTGACCGCGGCGCGGTATTTTGGAGGGCGGAATTCTGGCGGGCGGCCTCCGCCGCCCGCCAGAATCAGAATGAGGGCCTTAGTCTCTTTTTTGATGTTTTTCTTCCCCGGGACGAACCTGCCAGTTGAATCCGACCTCCTGGAGCCCTTGTCCGGATACGCGAAGTCGGTTTCCTCGGTGGTGATTTTTACCTTCGGACTTAGTCGTTTTTTCGAGATGAAAATCCTTCGACCGGGGTAAACCTGGATCTTGATCCGACGTCCGTGGAGCCCTTCTCGGATACGATGGCTGGGAGGTCCCGGTCAACTTTTTACCTTCAGACTTAGTCTCTTTTTTGGATGTTTTTCTTTACCGGGACGAACCACGAAGTCAGGCCGGGTCACGGTTGAGGCAAGCCGGCTAGAATTTCCGCGTCGGGTCGGTCACTTTATGGAGCTTTTTTTCAAAAATTCTCCAATCTTTTCCAAACTTCTGGGGCTTCACCCAGATGTTCTTTCAAGGTTCTTTTGGGGTCCACAGCTCACCCCAAGGGTCCAGAAGTTCTGTGATGGTCCTTGGGAAGTGCGGACTTCAACTCCCAGAATGCACCTGGCGCAAACTCCTTTTTGGCCACTGGACAGTGGTCAGCTGGTCACTTTTTCAGGAGTTGGTGCAGGGGACTCTGGATAGCAATTTTTCACCTGTAGCAAACAGGGAGTCCCTCCTTGAACCAGTTGAAGCCAGGCAAAGTCCTTCTTGTGGTGAAGCCCAAGTGTGCAGCTGGTGCAGTCTTTCTGAGTGCAGGGTCCAGGTGCAGGCCAGGGGTCCAGCAGGGCAGTCCTTCTTCTTCTTTAGTTCCTTTCTTGTTGAATTCTGGAGGGGATCTGAGGCGTGGGTGCAGGCTGCCAGTTTTATCCTTGCTCCTGGGTGAAAAGCAGGGGGGCCCTGGTTCTCCAATCAGGGACAGGGTCGTCCCCCTGTGATGACCACTTCCTGGGAAGTGTGGCAAAAATCCATCCCAGAAGGCAACAGTCTCTAAAAATCCAACATGGATGAATCAGATTTTTGGAGGTTACATCTGGCTGAGCCCACCCACTGGTGTGGCTAAAAATCTTAAACACACCCCTCTCCTGCCCTCTCCTAATCTAATCAAGGGGGCACCTAGCTGTCTGGGGTTGCAGGATGTGGGGGTGTTGCTGGGTGCTGCAAATGTCCTTCTCTGCCTTTGAAGACCAGTTTGGCAGCCCTCCCCCTTCCTGCCTCACCATCTGCTGAGGGGAGATTCTCTCCCCCAAGCACATTCCTTTGTGTGAAGCCTGGCCACTTCACACCTCATCAAGGCAGCCTGGCAGAAGCTGCTGCAGGCTGGCCAATCAGAGCACAGCAGCAAAAACAATGCAGAGCTGAAATTGGCAACTTTTTAGGTAAAGTCTAAACTTTTTACCTGAACTAGTTATATTAAATCCAACAACTGGAAGTTGTAGGATTTATTACAACAATTAATTTGATACCAAATTCTTGGTATGCAACATTTAAGGAGACTTTAAAATTTAAAATAAAGTCTGCCCATTCTAGCCTATGAAGGCCATTTACTTCAATGAGGGAAAAACGAATTTGGCTGTTTTTACCTCACCAGGGCTTATAAATCTATTTTTATAAAGTCCCTGCTTATAGTTACATGGCAGCCAGCCCTAGGGGCACATAGGGCACACCTTAGGGGTGACTTATATGTAAAAATAAGGTAGTTTAAGACTTTGGAAGTACCTTTAATTCCAAAGTCGAATTTGCATATAACTTTAATTTAAAAGCAGCCATCAAGGCAGGCTTGCTTTTAAAATGACACTGGGCACCTCAGCAATGCACCTAGGTGTGCACCACCTATGCTGTGGTCCCTAAACCTACATGCCCTACCATATACTAGGGACTTATAGGTAGGTTAACTTAGCCACTTATAATTAGCCTAATTTGCATATCCATTTTACACAGAGCACAGGCCCTGGGACTGGTTAGCAGTACCCAGGGCACCTTTAAAGTCAGGAAAACACCAGCAAAAAGTGGAAAATGGGGGCAAAAAGTTATGGGGCCTCTGCAATCAGCCCTGTTTTCTCACACTGCCATTCATCATCCGGTTTCAATACCTCTTCACTGGCATGCTCCGGAGCTCGTCAGCCCAGTGGCTCAAGGGAGCCTTTTTAAAGTCACAAACAGTTAGGAGCACACCTGCCTAACATCCCAGCAAATAATCTGCCCCATTGCATCATGATAAATGTAGTTTCCTCAAAAAACGAACTCAGTTACTTTTAAATATTTCACCTCTAAATAGGTGCAGCCTTTGCTGTGCATCTCTGGACACATGTGTTTCTGGGTTAATCCCTTCTTCAGTAGAGAACAAGTTTGCGGGGTGCTGGAAATGCTGCCATTAATCATCCGGTTTCAATACCTCTTCACTGGCATGCTCCAGAGCTCGTCAGCCCAGTGGCTCAAGGGAGCCTTTTTAAAGTCACAAACAGTTAGGAGCACACCTGCCTAACATCCCAGCAAATAATCTGCCCCATTGCATCATGATAAATGTAGTTTCCTCAAAAAACGAACTCAGTTACTTTTAAATATTTCACCTCTAAATAGGTGCAGCCTTTGCTGTGCATCTCTGGACACATGTGTTTCTGGGTTAATCCCTTCTTCAGCAGAGAACAAGTTTGCGGGGTGCTGGAAATGCTGCCATTAATCATCCGGTTTCAATACCTCTTCACTGGCATGCTCCAGAGCTCGTCAGCCCAGTGGCTCAAGGGAGCCTTTTTAAAGTCACAATCAGTTAGGAGCACACCTGCCTAACATCCCAGCAAATAATCTGCCCCATTGCATCATGATAAATGTAGTTTCCTCAAAAAACGAACTCAGTTACTTTTAAATATTTCACCTCTAAATAGGTGCAGCCTTTGCTGTGCATCTCTGGACACATGTGTTTCTGGGTTAATCCCTTCTTCAGCAGAGAACAAGTTTGCGGGGTGCTGGAAATGCTGCCATTAATCATCCGGTTTCAATACCTCTTCACTGGCATGCTCCAGAGCTCGTCAGCCCAGTGGCTCAAGGGAGCCTTTTTAAAGTCACAATCAGTTAGGAGCACACCTGCCTAACATCCCAGCAAATAATCTGCCCCATTGCATCATGATAAATGTAGTTTCCTCAAAAAACGAACTCAGTTACTTTTAAATATTTCACCTCTAAATAGGTGCAGCCTTTGCTGTGCATCTCTGGACACATGTGTTTCTGGGTTAATCCCTTCTTCAGCAGAGAACAAGTTTGCGGGGTGCTGGAAATGCTGCCATTAATCATCCGGTTTCAATACCTCTTCACTGGCATGCTCCAGAGCTCGTCAGCCCAGTGGCTCAAGGGAGCCTTTTTTAAGTCACAATCAGTTAGGAGCACACCTGCCTAACATCCCAGCAAATAATCTGCCCCATTGCATCATGATAAATGTAGTTTCCTCAAAAAACGAACTCAGTTACTTTTAAATATTTCACCTCTAAATAGGTGCAGCCTTTGCTGTGCATCTCTGGACACATGTGTTTCTGGGTTAATCCCTTCTTCAGCAGAGAACAAGTTTGCGGGGTGCTGGAAATGCTGCCATTAATCATCCGGTTTCAATACCTCTTCACTGGCATGCTCCAGAGCTCGTCAGCCCAGTGGCTCAAGGGAGCCTTTTTAAAGTCACAATCAGTTAGGAGCACACCTGCCTAACATCCCAGCAAATAATCTGCCCCATTGCATCATGATAAATGTAGTTTCCTCAAAAAACGAACTCAGTTACTTTTAAATATTTCACCTCTAAATAGGTGCAGCCTTTGCTGTGCATCTCTGGGCACATGTGTTTCTGGGTTAATCCCTTCTTCAGCAGAGAACAAGTTTGCGGGGTGCTGGAAATGCTGCCATTAATCATCCGGTTTCAATACCTCTTCACTGGCATGCTCCAGAGCTCGTCAGCCCAGTGGCTCAAGGGAGCCTTTTTAAAGTCACAATCAGTTAGGAGCACACGTGCCTAACATCCCAGCAAATAATCTGCCCCATTGCATCATGATAAATGTAGTTTCCTCAAAAAACGAACTCAGTTACTTTTAAATATTTCACCTCTAAATAGGTGCAGCCTTTGCTGTGCATCTCTGGACACATGTGTTTCTGGGTTAATCCCTTCTTCAGCAGAGAACAAGTTTGCAGGGTGCTGGAAATGCTGCCATTAATCATCCGGTTTCAATACCTCTTCACTGGCATGCTCCAGAGCTTGTCAGCCCAGTGGCTCAAGGGAGCCTTTTTAAAGTCACAATCAGTTAGGAGCACACCTGCCTAACATCCCAGCAAATAATCTGCCCCATTGCATCATGATAAATGTAGTTTCCTCAAAAAACGAACTCAGTTACTTTTAAATATTTCAACTCTAAATAGGTGCAGCCTTTGCTGTGCATCTCTGGACACATGTGTTTCTGGGTTAATCCCTTCTTCAGCAGAGAACAAGTTTGCGGGGTGCTGGAAATGCTGCCATTAATCATCCGGTTTCAATACCTCTTCACTGGCATGCTCCAGAGCTCGTCAGCCCAGTGGCTCAAGGGAGCCTTTTTAAAGTCACAATCAGTTAGGAGCACACCTGCCTAACATCCCAGCAAATAATCTGCCCCATTGCATCATGATAAATGTAGTTTCCTCAAAAAACGAACTCAGTTACTTTTAAATATTTCACCTCTAAATAGGTGCAGCCTTTGCTGTGCATCTCTGGACACATGTGTTTCTGGGTTAATCCCTTCTTCAGCAGAGAACAAGTTTGTGGGGTGCTGGAAATGCTGCCATTAATCATCCGGTTTCAATACCTCTTCACTGGCATGCTCCAGAGCTCGTCAGCCCAGTGGCTCAAGGGAGCCTTTTTAAAGTCACAAACAGTTAGGAGCACACCTGCCTAACATCCCAGCAAATAATCTGCCCCATTGCATCATGATAAATGTAGTTTCCTCAAAAAACGAACTCAGTTACTTTTAAATATTTCACCTCTAAATAGGTGCAGCCTTTGCTGTGCATCTCTGGACACATGTGTTTCTGGGTTAATCCCTTCTTCAGCAGAGAACAAGTTTGCGGGGTGCTGGAAATGCTGCCATTAATCATCCGGTTTCAATACCTCTTCACTGGCATGCTCCAGAGCTCGTCAGCCCAGTGGCTCAAGGGAGCCTTTTTAAAGTCACAAACAGTTAGGAGCACACCTGCCTAACATCCCAGCAAATAATCTGCCCCATTGCATCATGATAAATGTAGTTTCCTCAAAAAACGAACTCAGTTACTTTTAAATATTTCACCTCTAAATAGGTTGAAGAAGGGATTAACCCAGAAACACATGTGTCCAGGGATGCACAGCAAAGGCTGCACCTATTTAGAGGTGAAATATTTAAAAGTAACTGAGTTCGTTTTTTGAGGAAACTACATTTATCATGATGCAATGGGGCAGATTATTTGCTGGGATGTTAGGCAGGTGTGCTCCTAACTGTTTGTGACTTTAAAAAGGCTCCCTTGAGCCACTGGGCTGACGAGCTCTGGAGCATGCCAGTGAAGAGGTATTGAAACCGGATGATTAATGGCAGCATTTCCAGCACCCCGCAAACTTGTTCTCTGCTGAAGAAGGGATTAACCCAGAAACACATGTGTCCAGAGATGCACAGCAAAGGCTGCACCTATTTAGAGGTGAAATATTTAAAAGTAACTGAGTTCGTTTTTTGAGGAAACTACATTTATCAGGATGCAATGGGGCAGATTATTTGCTGGGATGTTAGGCAGGTGTGCTCCTAACTGTTTGTGACTTTAAAAAGGCTCCCTTGAGCCACTGGGCTGACGAGCTCTGGAGCATGCCAGTGAAGAGGTATTGAAACCGGATGATTAATGGCAGCATTTCCAGCACCCCGCAAACTTGTTCTCTGCTGAACAAGGGATTAACCCAGAAACACATGTGTCCAGAGATGCACAGCAAAGGCTGCACCTATTTAGAGGTGAAATATTTAAAAGTAACTGAGTTCGTTTTTTGAGGAAACTACATTTATCATGATGCAATGGGGCAGATTATTTGCTGGGATGTTAGGCAGGTGTGCTCCTAACTGTTTGTGACTTTAAAAAGGCTCCCTTGAGCCACTGGGTTGACGAGCTCTGGAGCATGCCAGTGAAGAGGTATTGAAACCGGATGATTAATGGCAGCATTTCCAGCACCCCGCAAACTTGTTCTCTGCTGAAGAAGGGATTAACCCAGAAACACATGTGTCCAGAGATGCACAGCAAAGGCTGCACCTATTTAGAGGTGAAATATTTAAAAGTAACTGAGTTCGTTTTTTGAGGAAACTACATTTATCATGATGCAATGGGGCAGATTATTTGCTGGGATGTTAGGCAGGTGTGCTCCTAACTGTTTGTGACTTTAAAAAGGCTCCCTTGAGCCACTGGGCTGACGAGCTCTGGAGCATGCCAGTGAAGAGGTATTGAAACCGGATGATTAATGGCAGCATTTCCAGCACCCCGCAAACTTGTTCTCTGCTGAAGAAGGGATTAACCCAGAAACACATGTGTCCAGAGATGCACAGCAAAGGCTGCACCTATTTAGAGGTGAAATATTTAAAAGTAACTGAGTTCGTTTTTTGAGGAAACTACATTTATCATGATGCAATGGGGCAGATTATTTGCTGGGATGTTAGGCAGGTGTGCTCCTAACTGTTTGTCCCTTGTCCAAGTGGAAAGTCGCAACTGCAAATGTGCGATAAAGACTGGCAAATCTTTAATAAGAGTTTAAGTGTCAGCTGATAATTGTGGCCCTACCCATAGAAATCTGGAGTTGACAGTGAGTAGAATGTATTTGTATGCACCATCTGGTGTCAGGGGACCACAGTGGTCCAGGTACCCACATTGTAGTGGTTTGTTTGAAAAAAGAAGGGGTTTCTGCGGTGGGCATTCAACAGTGGACCTTTTAATTTGCTGACAGATGTCACAACATAGAACATACTGTTTTGTCTGTTTGTACAGACCTGGTCATCAATGGCATTTTTGAAATAAGGAAACAGTAGCAGCCAAACCTGCATCGGCAGAAGCCACTCCCTCATGCGCCATTTTTACCACGTCAGATCTTTAATCTTGGTTGGGGATCAGATGATCGACCGTCCCTGGTATTGTTACAAAGGCAGTATTCAGGCTAGTTATGCAGAAGGAATATTTGGTAGGATATGGCTTTGGTACTTGCTTGCCGTCAGCAGAGGCTTTCACAGCATCAAGTGTTTCATCATCCAACCTCATTCCTAAATGAGTTATCTGAGCGACAGAAGTCATAGCTACTGCTGACATGGCTGCTTTATCCGCCAAGGTGTTCCCTGCATTGAATATTTCTACACGTTTATGTCCCAATGTATGTACTACATGGGCATTGGGTAGCGTTTCCTTCAGATCGGCTACTTTCCCTCATACTATCCTGTGTTTGATGGTGTTGCCTTTTGAATCTCTGATCCCATTCTGATGCCAGTAATGCAGATATTCATTGAAGGACTGGACACAGTAACACGAATCACAGACTATTAATGTTAGTTGTTCTGGATCTGTGTGTTTCTGTGCCATTACTAGAGATTAAGCTCTGCTACTTGTGCAATGCAGCCCACCTGCATGTAAGTATTTTGTGGGTGGAATTCACCATCTTTCATGTAGCCACTCACAGCTGCGCAAGCAGGAGAGTATTGATGTTTAGTGCATATTGCCGGATGGGCTGAACCATCAGTGTAAATAATTGTTTGATATCGATCAATAGGCAAAGTGTTTGCTGGTATTGGACATTCCATTTCATATTGAAGCAGTTCTTGTAGTTTTGGGTTGAAAATGTAATCAACATCAGTGGCTGTTAGAAACGTTGCCTATTGGATCCAGCACAGATGTAATGCTTTTGCATTTGGAACGCTGGCCTTGGTAACAGTCTTGAGGGCTGGGATCGGAGACATGACAATGTGTTTCCCCTGAGCCAGAGGTCTCTCTTTAAGACAGCCATCTGAACAGCAGTCAGGATCTTTTCTGTCGGAGCAAATCGTTGTTCAGCTGTGGAGTACAGGTGTGATTTGTATGCTATAGGGACGGTATCAATCTTATTAAATGTAACCTGGGTGAAACCAATAGCACCAGCAATTACTCTGAAGACCAAATGTGTTTTGTTGGCCCATATGTGCAAGTGTTTTGCTGCAACCATGTCTTGTTGCAATGCTCTGAGAATGCGTGTGTCCGACTGTTCAATATTTGCTTGAAAAGATGAGGCCTATTAAATCATGTAGTGGTTTAATGCACTGTGCATAATCTGAAATGTAAGTTCTGCCACAGTTTAAAAAGCCCAAGAAAGACTGGAGCTTGTTTATGGTATTGGGTGTTTGCAATTGTGCGCACTTTTCTAGAAAGTGTGGCGCTAGGCTCTTGACTTCATCTGATAACTCTTATCCTGAAAATAGGACACTGAGTAGGGTAATTTTTGTTTCCTTAAAATTGAATTTGTAGCCGAATTCAGCAAATCCCACAACAATGCAGGCCACCTGTTTTAGGTGGTGAAAGAGATCATCATCTGTAAGGTAGATGTTGTCGACATGGGACAACACTTCAATATCAATGTGGTGTAAAAGTGATATTACACCAGCTGGGAAGAGCCCAGGACTATTGTTCTACCCCTGTGGGAGCCTACAATTTTTTTTCTGCAAGCCTAAAGCGCCTATATCCAGTCAAATCCCTACTTTCAGGTGCTGCATTTTGGCAGAAGAAGCCAGTGGAAATATCCAATGTTATTTTAGATTTTTTGCGCACTATATTGTTAACAAGTGGTGTGCTATGCGCATTTTGGTAACCAAATGTTTGTGTATGACTGTTTAAATGTCTGTAATCTAAGACTATTCCACATGAATGCTCCGGCTTTGCAACGGTAAATAGGAGATTGTTCATTGGTGAGATGCAGGGCTCAATTACACCCTGGTACTCTAACTGGGGCTTGTGCCAATGCTCAATCAAATGCGTATAAATCTATTAACTCTACACGAAGGCTTAATGATCTCTTCCCCCCGTGGGACTCCATGAACAAATTCTGGTGGCCAATCTTTTCAGGCCAATAAAATATCATAAATGCAAGTTAATCATTTCCAGTATAATATATCAATCATGTGCTCAATGTCTTCCTCTAATTGTATTTTCATTTTTATAAACCCTATTGGCAGGGGAGACGTGCATATCTGCAGTTTCGACTTCCAAAAAGTCACCAGTCGCTTTCACCTCCAGATGCTCTTGAAGATTCCGGCGAACTATTGTGACCTGTGCTGCTCTGTTTAACTGAGCCAATGCTCAGTTCCTGTTCTTTAGTAAAACTCTCATTTTGCATGGCATTTCTTACAGAAATAGCTGCCACTTTTTTTTTTCAAAATAGTGGTTGGTACTGTGGAAGTTCCTCTTCTTTTTTAATTGAAACTTCTGATAAGCATTGTGAATCGTTTTCCGGTTTCATGTACTTCGTTGTTTTGATCACCCACCTCTTTCACTATGTTTATCTGGTGGGTCCTGAAATGGACTAAATTGGTGTATATCAG
Source organism: Pleurodeles waltl (assembly GCF_031143425.1). Lineage (NCBI taxonomy): Eukaryota > Metazoa > Chordata > Amphibia > Caudata > Salamandridae > Pleurodeles > Pleurodeles waltl. The sequence continues at coordinate 435,467,322 of NC_090451.1, read as the reverse complement.
TATACTGATATCTATCAGGAGTTTTTATACTATCCCTTTTTCTCAAGTTGTAGCATTTCACAGGGGTCCCTGAATATCGAGATTCTATCCTGTCTTTTTTTTAGGTTTTTTGTTTATCCCAGCATTTTTTAGTACCCTCAGGTGCTTTCTTGGTAGAATCCTTATTGGATTTACCTTGTAATTGTGGTTTTCTCGGTCTGGCTCCCAGACTATCCCAGCCTATACTTGAATAGGTTTTGGCAATAATCTTAGGCCGCTTGTGTTCTTGAGCATGTGCAGGAAAATCCCGGAGTCGCATGAGCACTGCCAGTCCTACTGCTTCCCTTTTAAGGCTACTTCATATTATTGAGGACACCATAGTAAAATTGCCCTTTAATTGCATCCCCAAATCCAGGGCCGGGGCAGCCCCGTATTCATCTTGAATTAGTTTTAGCACTTCCAGAAGATTGGCAAGTGCTGATGTACCGAGTGCGGTAGTGTAGAGCACGGCAAATAGAGTGCCCCAGGTGTTGCAATTATCCACAGAGGGAAGCATCCCAAATAGCAAGCACACAGTGAGAATTCTGTGTTTAACTTGAGGTCCTGTATGGAAAACACTGCTTCCAGAGCATTTGTTTTTTAAGCTAAGCAAAATGGAATTTCTTAACATTTTGCGGGTACTTTACCCATAATCAAAGGCACTACTGCAGGATTAATGTCTTGTGAGCCGGGATGCAGTTGTGCTGGAGCAGCCCGTGCTGGGTTAGTATTTAATGTTTGCATTACAAATTGTGCTAGGAGCCTATATATTGCTACAAGCTTAATGTATAAACAGCGAACCTCAGCTTTGGCTAAGGTGCCAATATCAGGATGTGGTGTGTATGTGGCCAATTGAGACCAGGTAGGACCGACATTCCTCATAGGACCTTGCCTAGCATGAAGGGTTGTAAAGGGTAGGGTGCCATCAAGCCAGTTCTGGTTTCAAGGTATGAGTATGCTCTGCATTGTGCAGGTGCATTAGCATATTTATAAGCATGAAATGTGTTTGTGTTCCCATCAACTGCTGGAAAATTGACCCAAGGCTAACTAAATTATGTTCTATAGGATGAATGAGCCTCAACCACAAATGTAACTGCACCCCCTTGAGCAATGATGCCATTATTTATTAAATGATTTGTGAGATGGGCCTCTTGTTTACTGCAATTACCACCCATTGTGGGTTGGCCATAGTGAAAGCACTTGTTCAGAGATAGGATACCAATTGGGGACTAATCCTCTTAAGGTTCAAGCTCGAACAACTTTCAGTCTTAAATAGGTGCTACCTATCTAGCTGAGGAGGAAATCCTTAATACCACAGATGCCTCTGTATAGAGAATTGTGGCTCCGTTAGCATTTAGTGAGATAGAGATACTCAGGAAGATCCGTAATTCAGTGGCTGACCAAACGTTGGTGGTGCCATGTCATGTTGGCTATCATTGTACCAATGAGACAACTGGATGCGGGTGGCAGCACCACCGGATTGTGGGAAATGGAATCCAATCCCAACCATGTGACAACTGTCGGCCTAACCCTTCTGGCCAGCTAGCTGTATCTCATCAGCAGCCAAAAGTGGCAGTGATTTGTGGCAGCCATGCGTATGACATTCTGACTTCTTAGGGAAATCGTGGTGAAAAGATCTCATCTTTTGCTCTCAGTTACATTTGTCTCACACATGCAAAGACAAACAGAAAAAGGAATTGGGTTCAATGTAGGTTATTGAATCAACTGTGTTTTAGATATAATGGCACGTACTGAAATGATTATGATAGTGAAACATAACAATAGCAGAGTGGTAACAAGGAAAGTGAAAAGCAAGAAAAGTCCCACCATAGTGTTGCAATGCTAAGTGATGGAATTCCTACCTACTCCCCTAATATACTATATAAGAGCACTGCAGTGTTATCCCCAATCCATCTTTCAGGACCCCTAGGAAGGCCCCATCCCCATACCTGAATTATGGTAGTAGCTAAGAGGGCAGTTGGTCTACCGAGAGTCCTTTCCTATGTAGGCGGAAAATATGTCAGGTCTCAGCAGACAGCTGCAATGATGCAATGGCATGCAGTGGTAATTTCTGGCTGGAAATTTCCCTCTAACGTATAGGGGGCAGAGAGATGTTTTATAATAAAACAGCTGCTGTTGTAAGAAGGCTGCCCTATCATGAGACCACATATGTTTCCGTGAAGGGCATAGATTTTGGTGTTCCACTTTGTACTGACAACAACATTGTGTACTGCCTTGAAAAAAGCACAGAATGAAATGTCAGACTGAAATAATTAAAACAGGCTCTGGGCTAAACGTGTAATAGATAAAAAAATAAAAGCATCACTGCAGAATGAAGTCTCTGCCCAGACAATTAAATGAATAAAAATGAATTGTTACTAAGCTAAAGGACACAAGCTACAGGCCTACGGCTAAAATAATGTGTCCGTAGAAAGCTGCTAAAATAACCTCATGACACCTGCTGCATGCAAGTGCCAAAAGTGACTGCACCATTCATGGGTCGTCAGAAACTCAGTGGTAAATATAGAATTGTGCAGGACCTTCGGAAAATAAACAACATTGTTGTTCCTTGTTGCCCCATGATACCGAATCCAGCTGTGATACTGTTTCAGGTTCCATATGAGGTTGAGTGGTTCACTCTCATTGATTTGTATCAGGCCTGCTTTTCGATACCGTTGCTTGAGGATAGACAATTCCTCTTTGCATATCGGTTTTGGAAATAGGGATATGGCATGGTGCCAAGTTCCACAAGGGTATACGGACAGTCTTCAATTTTTAATCAGATTCTAAAGAAAAATCTGGAATCTTTGTTTATGCCCTGTAAATTAGACCTGATCGAATACATCTACAACCTAATGGTGCAGTTGAATAGCCAGGAAGCTTGTCGGCAGGATACTATTGCATTACTGACATAATTTATCCCCAGTTGCAGTATTGCCAAAAAGAGGTTCAATATCTTGGACACCATACTGAGAAAGGAACGAGAATCTCAGCCATCTTCTTAAGAATGCATCCGCCAACCACACAGAGAGAGGTCAGTATGTTTTTGAGAATGGTGGGCTAATGTAGACACAGTGGATACCCAACATTTCCCTCATGGCCAAGCCTTTACAGAGGCTAACACACAAGGATGTGTCTGATGTGGTACCATGAGATGACAAGTGTCTCATCACATTTCTGGAGCTGAGGGAATGTCTCTGTCATGGCTCGGCACCAGGGATGCCTAATTATAACAAAAATTTTCACTTTTCTGCAGTGATAGAGAGGTCTGCGCTCTTTCAGTGCTGACAAAAACGCATGGAAATGCTAAGAGTCCTGTGGTTTATTTTTCTGCAATGCTTGATCCTGTAGCTTCTGCGTTGCCAGGTTACCTTAAAGTTGTGGCTGCGTGTAGGAGGCTGGCCTGGCTTGTAGTGGGTACCAAGGGGTACTTACACTCTGTACCAGGTCCAGTTATCCCTTATTAGTGTAGAAGAGGTGTTTCTAGCAGCTTGGGCTGATAGAAGGTAGCTATAGCAGAGCAGCTTAGGCTGAACTAGGAGACATGCAAAGCTCCTACTATACCACTGGTGTCATATGCACAATATCATAAGACAACACAATACACAGATATACTAAAAATAAAGGTACTTTATTTTTATGACAATATGCCAAAAGTATCTCAGTGAGTACCCTCAGTATAAGGATGCCAAATATACACAAGATATATGTACACAATACCAAAAATATGCAGTATTAGCAAAAGGAAGTAATGCAAGCAATGTAAAGTTACAGTAGATGGCAATAGAAGCACATAGGTATAGGGGCAACACAAACCATTTACTCCAAAAGTGGAATGCGAACCACGAATGGACCCCAAACCTATGTGAGCTTGTAGAGGGTCGCTGGGACTGTAAGAAAACAGTGAGGGTTAGAAAAATAGCCCATCCCAAGACCCTGAAAAGTAGGTGTAAAGTGCACCTATAACCCCCAGAGAGCACAGAAGTCGTGATAGGGGGTTTCTGCAAGGAAGACCAACACCAGCAAAGCAACCAAAGTGGATTTCTGGACCTGAGTACCTGTGGAACAAGGGGACCAAGTCCAAGAGTCGCGACAATGTCGAGAGTGGGCAGATGCCCAGGAAATGCCAGCTGAGGGTGCAAAGAAGCTGCCAACGGATGGTAAAAGCTGTGGATTCTGCAAGAACGAAGAGGGCTAGAAACTTCCCCTTTGGAGGATGGATGTCCCACATCGTGAAGAAGCTTTCAGAGGTATTCCCACGCAGAAAGACCATAAATAAGCCTTGCTAGCTGCAAGGGTTGCAGTTAGGGTTTTTGGATGCTGCTGTGGCCCAGGAGGGACCAGGATGTCGCCACTTGGATGAGGAGACAGAGGGGGTGCCCAGCAAATCAGGGAGCCCTCACAGAAGCAGGCAGCACCCGCAGAAGTACCGGAACAGGCACTTGGAAGAGGAGTGAACAGGAGTCCACCCAAAGACACAAAAGGGAGTCCCACGACGCCGGAGGACAACTCAGAAGGTTGTGCACTGCAGGTTAGAGTGTCAGGGTCCCAGGGTTGGCTGTGCACAAAGGAAATCCTGGAAGAATGCACAGGAGCCGGAGCAGCTGCAAATCATGAGGTACCCAGCAATGCAGTCTAGCTTGGGGAGGCAAGGACTTACCTCCACCAAACATGGACTGAAGAGTCACTGGACTGTAGGAGTCACTTGGACAGAGTTGCTGAGTTCCAGGGACCACGCTTGTCATGCTGAGAGGGGACCCAGAGGACCAGTGATGCAGTCTTTTTGTTGCCTGCGGTTGCAGGGGGAAGATTCCGTCGTCCCACGGGAGATTTCTTCAGAGCTCCTGGTGCAGAAAGGAGGCAGGCTACCCCCAGAGCATGCACCACCAGGAAACAGGCGAGAAAGCGGCAGGATCAGCGATACAAGGTTGCAGTAGTCGTCTTTGCTACTTTGTTGCAGTTTTGCAGGCGTCCTGAGCAGTCAGTGGTCGATCCTTTGGCAGAAGGTGAAGAGGGAGATGCAGAGGAACTCTGGTGAGCTCTTGCATTCGGTATCTGAAGAATTCCCCAAAGCAGAGACCCTAAATAGCCAGAATAGGAGGTTTGGCTACCTAAGAAGGAGGATAGGCTAGTGACACAGGTAAGAGCCTATCAGAAAGAGTCTCTGACGTCACCTGCTGGCCCTGGCCACTCAGAGCAGTCCAGTGTGCCAGCACACCTCTGAATCCAAGATGGCAGAGGTCTGGTACACACTGAAGGAGCTCTGGGCACCTCCCCTGGGAGGTGCAGGTCAGAGGAGGGGTCACTCTCCTTTCCTTTGTCCAGTTTCGTGCCAGAGCAGGGCTGGGGGATCCCTGAAATGGTGTAGACTGGCTTATGCAGAGATGGGCACCATCTGTGCCCATGAAAGCATTTCCAGAGGCTGGGGGAGGCTACTCCTCCCCAGCCCTGACACCTTTTTCCAAAGGGAGAGGGTGTAACACCCTCTCTCTGAGGAAGTCCTTTGTTCTGCCTTCCTGGGCCAGGCATGGCTGGAACCCAGGAGGGCAGAAACATGTCTGAGGGGTTGGCAGCAGCAGCAGCTGCAGTGAAACCCCGGGAAAGGTAGTTTGGCAGTACCCGGGTCTGTGCTAGAGACTCAGGGGATCATGGAATTGTCTCTCCAATGCCAGAATGGCATTGAGGTGACAATTCCATGATCTTAGACATGTTACATGGTCATGTTCGAGTTACTATTGGGACTCTATACATAGGTAGTGACCTATGTATTGTGCACGCGTGTAATGGTGTCCCCGCACTCACAAAGTCCGGGGAATTTGCCCTGAACGATGTGGGGGCACCTTGGCTAGTGCCAGGGTGCCCACACACTAAGTAACTTAGCACCCAACCTTCACCAGGTGAAGGTTAGACATATAGGTGACTTATAAGTTACTTAAGTGCAGTGGTAAATGGCTGTGAAATAACGTGGATGTTATTTCACTCAGGCTGCAGAGGCAGGCCTGTGTAAGAATTGTCAGAGCTCCCTATGGGTGGCAAAAGAAATGCTGCAGCCCATAGGGATCTCCTGGAACACCAATACCCTGGGTACCTCAGTACTATATACTAGGGAATTATAAGGGTGTTCCAGTATGCCAATGTGAATTGGTGAAATTGGTCACTAGCCTGTTAGTGACAATTTGGAAAGCAGAGAGAGCATAACCACTGAGGTTCTGGTTTGCAGAGCCTCAGTGAGACAGTTAGTCATCACACAGGGAACACATACAGGGCACACTTATGAGCACTGGGGCCCTGGTTGGCAGGGTCCCAGTGACACATACGCTAAAACAACATATATACAGTGAAATATGGGGGTACCATGCCAGGCAAGATGGTACTTTCCTGCACAACCCCCCCCCAAACGAAGGAAAATAAGACTAGCCATGACCTGATGAGTCTTCATTGTCTAAGTGGAAATATCTCGAGAGTCCATCTGCATTGGAGTGGGTACTCCCAGGTCTATGTTCCACTGTATAGTCTATTCCCTGTAGAGATATGGACCACCTCAACAATTTAGGGTTTTCACCTTTCATTTGTTTTAGCCAAAGTAGAGGTTTGTGATCTGTCTGAACAATGAAGTGAGTGCCAAACAGGTATGGCCTCAACTTCTTCAGTGCCCAGACCACAGCAAAGGCCTCCCTCTCTATGGCAGACCAACGCTTTTCTCTAGGGGTCAACCTCCTGCTGATAAAAGCAACAGGTTGATCCTGGCCCTCAGAATTGAGTTGTGATACGACTGCCCCTACCCCTAATTCAGATGCATCAGTTTGAACAATGAATTTCTTGGAGTAACATGGGCTTTTTAGGACAGGTGCAGTGCACATGGCGTGTTTCAGCTCCTCAAAAGCTTTCTGACAGCTAGCTGTCCATAATACCTTTTTAGGCATTTTCTTGGAGGTGAGGTTATTAAGTGGGGCTGCAATGGAGCCATAGTTCTTAATGAACCTCCTGTAATACCCAGTGAGGCCTAAGAAGGCTCTCACCTGGGTCTGAGTTGTAGGGGGAACCCAATCTATGATAGTTTGGATTTTCCACAGAAGTGGTGCAATCTGTTCTCCACCTACCAGGTGTCCCAGATAAACCACTTTCCCCTGCCCTATCTGGCACTTTGAAGCCTTGATAGTTAGGCCTGCCGTTTGCAGGGCCTCCAAAAATTTCCATAGGTGGACCAGGTGATCATCCCAGGTGGCGCTAAAAACAGCTATATCATCTAGATATGCTGCACTAAAAGCCTCCAACCCTTGCAGGACTGTATTCACCAACCTCTGAAAAGTGGCAGGTGCATTTTTCAAACCAAAGGGCATTACTGTGAATTGGTAGTGCCCTCCAATAGTAGAAAATGCAGTTTTTGCTTTAGCATCCTCTGATAACTTGATCTTCCAATACCCTGCAGTCAAATCAAAGGTGCTTAGATACTTGGCAGATGCCAGTGTATCTATGAGTTCATCTGCCCTGGGTATAGGGTGAGCATCAATTTTTGTTACCAGGTTGAGACCTCTGTAATCTACAAAAAACTAATTTCCCTTTTTCCATCTTTGGAGTGAGGCTTTGGTACAAGCACCACAGGAGAGGCCCATGGGATTTCAGAGTGTTCAACCACTCCCAGTTCAAGCATTTTCTGAACTTCTTGTTTTATGCAGTCCCTGACATGGTCAGGCTGCCTATAGATCTTACTTTTGACAGGCATGCTGTCTCCAGTATCTATAGTGTGCTCACACCAAGAAGTGGTGCCTGGCACAGTAGAAAAGAGTTCAGAAAACGGACCCAGGAGATTTATGCAGTTGTCTTTTTGCTCAGCAGTAAGACAATCTGCCAAAACTAAACCTTCCACTAGAGCATCTTGTTCTGTGGAAGAGAAGAGATCAGGGAGAGGGTCACTCTCTTCTTCCTGTCCTTCAACTGTTGCCATGAGCAGGGTGAGATCAGCCCTGTCATAGTAGGGCTTTAGGCGATTGACATGGAGCACCCTAAGGGGACTCCTGGCAGTGCCCAAGTCAACCAAGTAGGTGACTTCTCCCTTCTTTTCAACAATGATGTGGGGTCCACTCCATTTGTCTTGGAGTGCTCTTGGGGCCACAGGCTCCAAGACCCACACCTTCTGTCCTGGTTGGTACTGAATCAGAACAGCCTTCTGGTCATGCCATTGCTTTTGGAGCTCTTGGCTTGCCTGAAGGTTTTTACTGGCCTTTTTCAGGTACCCAGCCATTCTGGATCTTAGGCCGAGTACATAGTCCACTATGTCTTGCTTGGGACCTTTTAAAGGTTGTTCCCAACCCTCCTTCACAAGTGTTAGGGGACCTCTTGCAGGGTGTCCAAATAGGAGTTCAAAGGGGCTGAAGCCCACTCCTTTCTGGGGTACCTCCCTGTAAGCAAAAAGGAGGCAAAGTAACAGGACATCCCATCTCCTCCTGAGTTTTTCAGGGAGTCCCATTATCATTCCTTTGAGAGTTTTATTAAACCTCTCTACCAGTCCATTTGTTTGTGGATGATAAGGAGTGGTGAATTTGTATGTTACACCACATTCCTTCCACATGGCCTTCAAGTATGCAGACATAAAGTTGCTACCCCTGTCTGATACAACCTCTTTTGGGAAACCCACCCTGGAAAAGATTCCCAGGAGGGCTTTTGCCACTGCAGGTGCTGTAGTGGTCCTTAGAGGAATTGCTTCAGGATATCTTGTGGCATGGTCCACTACCACCAAGATAAACCTATTGCCTGAAGCAGTAGGAGGGTCAAGGGGGCCAACTATGTCAACCCCTACCCTTTCAAATGGAACCCTAACCACAGGCAGTGGAATAAGGGGAGCCTCTGGGGTGCCACCAGTCTTGCCACTGGCTTGGCAGGTCACACAGGACTTAAAAAAGTCTTTTGTGTCCTCTGACATCCTAGGCCAGTGAAACAGGGGGACAAGCCTTTCCCATGTTTTGATCTGACCCAAATGTCCAGCCAAGGGAATGTCGTGTGCCAGAGTTAGGAGGAACTCTCTGTACTGCAGGGGAATGACCAATCTCCTGGCTGCTCCAGGTTTTGGGTCCCTTGCCTCTGTGTACAAGAGGTTGTCCTCCCAGTAAACTCTATGTGAGTCACTGACATCCCCATTTTGCTGTTTGACAGCTTGCTGTCTTAGACCCTCTAATGTGGGACAGGATTGCTGTGCCACACTTAGCTCCTCCCTGGCAGGCCCCCTCCACCCAAAAGCTCAGCAGTGTCTGCTGCCAGCTCCTCTGGTGAAGGTTCTGCACAGGGGGGAAATTCCTCTTCCTCAAAAGTTGAATCATCTGAAGAGGGAGGGATAGTGGGTAGGGTTTTACCCTTACTAACCCTAGCTTTAGGGAGCACTTGGTCCATTGTTCCAGGATCCAAGTCACCCTGTCCTTTTTGCTTTTTGGCCTGAGCCCTTGTCAAAGCAAAAATATGCCCAGGAATGCCCAGCATTGCTGCATGAGCCTCCAACTCCACTTCTGCCCAAGCTGATGTCTCTAAATCATTTCCTAGTAGACAGTCTACAGGTAAATCTGAAGCAACCACAACTTTTTTGGGACCAGTAACCCCCCTCCCCCCAGTTGAGATTCACAACAGCCATGGGGTGGCTAAGAGTGTTGTTATGAGCATCTGTCACTTGGTACTGGTGACCAAGTAGGTGTGGTTCAGGGTGTACCAGTTTCTCTATTACCATGGTAACACTGGCACCTGTGTCCCTGTAGGCCTGAACCTCAACACCATTGATTAGGGGAAGTTGCTTGTACTTATCCATATTAAGGGGACAAGCAACCAAAGTGGCCAAATCAATGGCACCTTCAGAGACTAAAACAGCCTCTGTGGTCTCCCTAACAAGACCAACCCCAACTAAATTACCAAAAGTGAGCCCAGCTACTCCCTTGGATTGGCTATTAGTAGGTTTGCTCCCACCACCACTGCTATTACTAGGGGTACTAGAGGTTGCAGTAGGGGTTGTGGTAGTGGGAGGCTTGGTGCTTTTCTTTGGACAACTGGCATATGTTGTCCAATGGCCTTTTACTTTACATAAATAGCACCATGGTTTCTTTACTTGATTAGAAGAGGATTTGGACCCACCACCCCCACCAGAGTGTTTTTGTGGGCCTGATGAAGACTCATTTTTAGATTTGTCCCCACCCTTGTCAGAAGATTTACCATCCTTCTTCTTGCCATCCTTGTCACCTCCTGTATGACCTTTTCTGTTCACTCTTGTTCTGACCCATTTGTCTGCCTTCTTTCCCAATTCTTGGGGAGAGGTCAGATCTGAGTCCACTAGATATTGGTGTAACAAATCAGACACACAGTTATTCAGAATATGCTCTCTCAAGATTAGATTGTACAGGCTTTCATAGTCAGAAACTTTACTGCCATGTAACCACCCCTCCAAGGCCTTCACTGAATAGTCAACAAAGTCTACCCAGTCTTGTGAGGACTCTTTGCTGGTTTCTCTGAACTTAATCCTGTATTGTTCAGTGGTTAAGCCAAATCCATCCAAGAGTGCATTCTTCAAAACTGTAAAATGATTGGCATCACTTTCTTTCACAGTAAGGAGCCTATCCCTGCCCTTTCCACTGAAAGATAGCCATAGGATAGCAGCCTACTGCCTTTGAGGGACCCCCTGTACCATACAGGCCCTCTCAAGTGCAGCAAACCACTTGTTAATGTCACCCCCCCCCCTTGTAAGGGGGAACTATCTTATGCAGATTCCTAGAATCATGTTCTCTCACAGGATTGCTATCTGGAATACTGCTGCTGCCACCATGGGGTCCAAACCCCAACCTTTGTCTCAGTTTTTCTAAGTCTAGGGATTCCCTGTCTAGAGCCAGCTGTTGCTGTTTAAGCTTCAGCCTGGTCTCTTCCACTCTCAACTTATTGAGTTCCCTTTCTAACATCTTGTCATCAGGGTGGGTGGGTTGGGAATGTTTTGACACAGAAGAAAGATTTGAATGAGCAGAGGGAGACCTGTCCCTAACAGTTGGCACCCTAACAACCTGGCCTCCAGGCACAAAAACATCCCTACTGTGATGGGAGCTTCTAGTGCTACCAGCATTGCAAGGTGGTCTGCTAAGTGGCAGATTAAGAAGGGAACCCTGTAACACTCTCTAAAGGGGCTCCCCTGAGTCAGAGTGTGAGCTATTTATAAACTTTTCAGATGAGGTGCCACCCTGGGCCTTATCATTCTCAATAAGTATATTAGGCAGTAACTCTCTAGAAGGGTTCTTACCTACCACTAAACCTCTATCAATGCAGAGACTCCTTAGGCTCTTAAAGTTAAGGTGGTCATAAGTTTTACTGACCAAATTAGGAGTAGTTCCTACACCAGACATGATAGAAAAAGGTTTATGGACAGATAAAGGATAGAAAAAGTTTTAGGACTTTTTAAAGAACAAGGAAAAAAACTTTTTCAACTTTTTGAAACTTTTTGAAAGTTTAGAAGTACTTTTCAGCACTTAGCAGATAGTGTAAGAGAAGAAAAGCAAAACTTTTTGGTTAGGTGTACATACACTGAACTTGTTTTGTATATTATTCTCTTATGAAAAGTACACAATGACAAAGTGGTAAGTAGTTGCAAGTGCTTATCCCACCGCCGCACAACCAATGTAGGAGGCTGGCCTGGCTTGCAGTGGGTACCAAGGGGTACTTACACTCTGTACCAGGTCCAGTTATCCCTTATTAGTATAGAAGAGGTGTTCCTAGCAGCTTGGGCTGATAGAAGATAGCTATAGCAGAGCAGCTTAGGCTGAACTAGGAGACATGCAAAGCTCCTACTATACCACTGGTGTCATATGCACAATATCATAAGAAAACACAATACACCGATATACTAAAAATAAAGGTACTTTATTTTTATGACAATATGCCAAAAGTATCTCAGTGAGTACCCTCAGTATGAGGATGCCAAATATACACAAGATATATGTACACAATACCAAAACTATGCAGTAATAGCAAAAGGAAGTAATGCAAGCAATGTAAAGTTACAGTAGATTGCAATAGGAGCACATAGGTATAGGGGCAACACAAACCATATACTCCAAAAGTGGAATGCGAACCACGAATGGACCCCAAACCTATGTGAGCTTGTAGAGGGTTGCTAGGACTGTAAGAAAACAGTGAGGGTTAGAAAAATAGCCCACCCAAAGACCCTGAAAAGTAGGTGTAAAGTGCACCTATAACCCCCAGAGAGCACAGAAGTCGTGATAGGGGGTTTCTACAAGGAAGACCAACACCAGCAAAGCAACCAAAGTGGATTTCCAGACCTGAGTACCTGTGGAACAAGGGGACCAAGTCGAAGAGTCGCGACAATGTCGAGAGTGGGCAGATGCCCAGGAAATGCCAGCTGAGGGTGCAAAGAAGCTGCCACCTGATGGTAGAAGCTGTGGTTTCTGCAAGAACGAAGAGGGCTAGAAACTTCCCCTTTGGAGGATGGATGTCCCACGTCGTGAAGAAGCTTGCAGAGGTGTTCCCACGCAGAAAGACCGCAAACAAGCCTTGCTAGCTGCAAGGGTTGCAGTAAGGGTTTTTGGATTCTGCTGTAGCCCAGGAGGGACCAGGATGTCGCCACTTGGATGAGGAGACAGAGGGGGCACCCAGCAAGTGAGGGAGCCCTCACAGAAGCAGGCAGCACCCGCAGAAGTACCAGAACAGGCACTTGGAAGAGGAGTGAACCGGAGTCCACCCAAAGACAAAAGGGAGTCCCACGACGCCGGAGGACAACTCAGAAGGTTGTGCACTGCAGGTTAGAGTGTCGGGGACCCAGGCTTGGCTGCGCACAAAGGAAATCCTGGAAGAGTGCACAGGAGCCGGAGCAGCTGCAAATCACGAGGTACCCAGCAATGCAGTCTAGCGTGGGGAGGCAAGGACTTACCTCCACCAAACTTGGACTGAAGAGTCACTGGACTGTAGGAGTCACTTGGACAGAGTTGCTGAGTTCCAGGGACCACGCTCGTTGTGCTGAGAGGGGACCCAGAGGACCGGTGATGCAGTCTTTTTGTTGCCTGCGGTTGCAGGGGGAAGATTCCGTCGTCCCACAGGAGATTTCTTCAGAGCTCCTGGTGCAGAAAGGAGGCAGGCTACCCCCAGAGCATGCACCACCAGGAAACAGGTGAGAAAGCGGCAGGATCAGCGATACAAGGTTGCAGTAGTCGTCTTTGCTACTTTGTTGCGGTTTTGCAGGCGTCCTGAGCAGTCAGCGGTCGATCCTTTGGCAGAAGGTGAAGAGGGAGATGCAGAGGAACTCTGGTGAGCTCTTGCATTCAGTATCTGAAGTATTCCCCAAAGCAGAGACCCTAAATAGCCAGAAAAGGAGGTTTGGCTACCTAGGAAGGAGGATAGGCTAGTAACACAGGTAAGAGCCTATCAGAAAGAGTCTCTGACGTCACCTGCTGGCCCTGGCCACTCAGAGCAGTCCAGTGTGCCAGCACACCTCTGAATCCAAGATGGCAGAGGTCTGGGGCACGTTGGAGAAGCTCTGGGCACCTCCCCTGGGAGGTGCAGGTCAGGGGAGGTTTCACTCTCCTTTCCTTTGTCCAGTTTCGTGCCAGAGCAGGGCTGGGAGATCCCTGAACTGGTGTAGACTGGCTTATGCAGAGATGGGCACCATCTGTGCCCATGAAAGCATTTCCAGAGGCTGGGGGAGGCTACTCCTCCCCAGCCCTGACATCTTTTTCCAAAGGGAGAGGGTGTAACACCCTCTCTCAGAGGAAGTCCTTTGTTCTGCCTTCCTGGGCCAGGCCTGGCTGGAACCCAGGAGGGCAGAATCATGTCTGAGGGGTCGGCAGCAGCAGCAGCTGCAGTGAAACCCCGGGAAAGGTAGTTTGGCAGTACCCGGGTCTGTGCTAGAGACTCGGGGGATCATGGAATTGTCTCTCCAATGCCAGAATGGCATTGGGGTGACAATTCCATGATCTTAGACATGTTACATGGCCATGTTTGGAGTTACTATTGGGACGCTATACATAGGTAGTGACCTATGTATTGTGCACGTGTGTAATGGTGTCCCCGCACTCACAAAGTCCGGGGAATTTGCCCTGAACGATGTGGGGGCACCTTGGCTAGTGCCAGGGTTCCCACACACTAAGTAACTTAGCACCCAACCTTCACCAGGTGAAGGTTAGACATATAGGTGACTTATAAGTTACTTAAGTGCAGTGGTAAATGGCTGTGAAATAACGTGGACGTTATTTCACTCAGGCTGCAGTGGCAGGCCTGTGTAAGAATTGTCAGAGCTCCCTATGGGTGGCAAAAGAAATGCTGCAGCCTACAGGGATCTCCTGGAACCCCAATACCCTGGGTACCTCAGTACCATATATTAGGGAATTATAAGGGTGTTCCAGTATGCCAATGTGAATTGGTGAAATTGGTCACTAGCCTGTCAGTGACAATTTGGAAAGCAGAGAGAGCATAACCACTGAGGTTCTGGTTAGCAGAGCCTCAGTGAGACAGTTAGTCATCACACATGAAACACATACAGGGCACACTTATGAGCACTGGGGCCCTGGCTGGCAGGGTCCCAGTGACACATACACTGAAACAAGTATATACAGTGAAATATGGGGGTAACATGCCAGGCAAGATGGTACTTTCCTACACTGCGGTCAGCACTAGTGTACAAATATTGGTAAGGGCCACCCATTGACTGTGTATGTCCCCCACTCTGTGGAATTGTTGTTGACTAGAACCAGAACCCAACACCTTACAAGCAGCCAGCTCACTAAACATGAGCAAGTCATTTTGGCTGTAGAAAATGTGATTGTCAAACGTTGTGGTGTTTTGAATCCTTCTACTTTGTTGGCAATACTGAGTCAAGGAAGCAATGATGACTATGAAGGGGACCATGATTGTCTCAATGTTACTGAACTATGCACCAAACTGAGACACACGTACGTGATGAACCATAGCCTGAATCTACTCTATGTAGATGGTTCATGTTTGCGAGACAGTGGTGGAAGCTTAAGAGCAGCTTTCGATCTTTGTACAACTTCAGGAGTTGTCAAAGCTTATTGGTTTTAAGGAGTATTCTCTGCCCAAGTGGCTGAGTTGATTGCTCTTACTAGAGCATGCTGCCTTTCTCATCAATTGGAAGTGACAATCTTTACCAAACATCAGTATGGTTTTGGTGTTTTTCATAACTTCTGACAACTATGGTCCCAGAGGGAGTGCAGGATGTCCCCCGGGATCTCCAATTCAGAATGGCAAACAAGTGAGAAACCTCCTTTATGCATTACAATTGCCTGCCTAAGCAGGCTGCAGTGCTCAAGTGCCCTACAAATCATTCTGGAGTTTATCGTATGCATAGTATGGTGCTCATAATGTTTGTACATTTAATGGCATGTTTACAAATGAGGGAACGGATGAGACTAACTTTAATCTCTTGTTGACAATAGCTAATACCAGAGAACAAGTAATGAGGTTGAAAGAGGAAATGTCTGAGAAAAACCAACCGAGTTGGGTCAGAGCAGGTTGCGTTGAAAGAAATGATGACATTTGGATTTCAATGGATGGAGACCAATTAGCCTGTTACCTCCGATGGCTAGACATCTTCATGGTCTAGCTCATATTGGCAGAGACACCATGATGAGGTTGTTCAGACAAACTCGGTTCAATACTAAATTTAGGTTGATGGCTGAGGCATTGTGTCACAGGTGCATTGTGTGTCAACAGAACAATGTTGAAAAAAGAATTGCAGTTACTCCGAATTACAGCGGATGGTGAGGAGGGCCTTTTAACAGGATGCAGTTGGACTTGATAGAGATACCCATGGGTTGAGGTACGTCTTGGTTGTGGTCTGTATTTTTTTCTGTTGGGTAGAGGCATATCCAACTAGATGAAATGATGGTCTCACAATGGCTAAACTGTTGAGAGAACTCATTCCACAATTTGTTTTTCTGACCTCTCTAGAATCAGATCGAGGAACTCATTTCAATAACGAGGTCCTGAGATTATTTTGTGCAGCATTGCAAATGTAACAGAGATTATATTGCAGCTATGGACCTGAGTTTTCAGGTCTTGTGGAAAAAGTGAATGGCACTGATGAATTCCAGGTAGGCAAAAGTGTGTGCTTTAACATCTCTGAAATGGCCTGATGCTCTGTCTCTTGTGCTGATGAGTCTTCAAAGTGTACCTGATTGAAAAACTGGACTGTCCCCACATGAGATCATCATGGGGAGGGTGATGAGACTGCCATTGATTCCTGCAAACACACCTCTGAACATTACTGATGATATGGTCCTTGACTATTGCAAAGGACTTGGGGCCAGATGTATGAAAGCTTTTTGCATTAGCAAACGGTGCGAATGCCAGTTTGCGAATGCAAAAAGCCATTTCAGAAAGTATGAAAGACATTCTGAATGCAAGTTTAAGGAATCGCTAAAATAGCGATTCCTTAAAATTGCGACCCTGTTTAGAGAGTCGCAAATTGCGACTCTCTAACTAAGAAATCGCAAATAAGGATTCCTTATTTGCGATTTCTGAGCACATGTAAGAAGCAATTCCTAAATGCGAATTGGGCATTTAAAATGCATTTTGAAAATGTACATGTAAAGCACACATGTCCTTTTGGCAAGTGTGCACCTTGCATGTCCTAAAAAATTATCATTGGGTGCAGCAGAGGGGGCCTTAGGCCCCCAGCACCCTGGGGTTTTGCATTTCCAAAATTGCGATTTCTAGTTAAGAAATCTCAATTTTGGAAATGCAAAAAATTTGCAGATGTGGGCCTACAATCCCATAGGTGCGAACGGGTCCGGTATTGCAATTTGCGATTCAGTAATTGAATTTGCGATTTTAAGAAATCGCTATTACCGATTCACAAATGTGATACATTGCATTTTGCGAATCAGAAATAGCGATTTCTTAAAAATCGGTATTTCCGACTCGCAAAAGGCCGTTTTGATACATCTGGCCCTAGGTGATGTAGTGCGTTCTGTGTCTCATCAGGTTGGAGCAATTACAGCCCCTCCACTTCAAGAACGGTGCCATGCTCTCAGTCCAGGTGACTGAATCTTAGTGAAAAAACACATAAGGAAGTTGTGCTTGGAGCCCTGCTGGTGTGACCCATACCAAGTGATCCTGGTCACCACAACTGCTGTTAAGTGTGCGATCTCCCCAACTGGATTCATGCTTTACGTACTTGCAGTCAAATGTCCCCTTGATTTGATAGCACCTGTTCCAGAAGAACCTGTGGTGAGAAAGAGGTGACAGGAGCAAGTTAGTCAAGTTTTCAGGGACCAGCAAGAGCCAGAAACAGTACTTGTGCAGCCTGGTGGGTGTTGTGAACAAGCTGCTATCAAAGCTGAAACAGAAGTAACAGATCCTTGTCCAGTGGTAAACAAGTCAAACTCAGAATCAGACTGTGACGAAGGACCCAGTGCTGGAAGAGAGCAAGTGGAAGCTGAGGGCTGATGGCCCAGAAGGCAAGAGAGAGTGAGTTTGCCTGAAGAATGTGTGTCATTAGATGATCCCTGAAGGGACTGAACTCTGACTTAAGTGAAAGTGAGGACGAAGGTGTTGCTCTGTGAAGGTCAAAGAGAACAAGAGTGCCTAGCTATAAGTATTCTTCACCTGAGTGGACCTACTTTGCAAATGAAACAGATAGTGAGTTCAGGGAATATTGGAGTCAACATACAGGTTCGGCTGAACCTTCTTGAACTGAAAATTGTGATCAAGCTGTACATTGAAATTTAATTGCCATTCCTGAACTTGGATAGGGGGAACATGAGAGACACTTATATCAATTGGGATAGGGAATTGGGAAAATTAGCTAGCCCCAAGTAGAGGAAGAGAAAGGGTTGTCATTTAGATGAATAAGAAGTAGGGCTAGGGAAGTCTTATATATATGTATATATGTTAATGAAAACTTCAACATTTGAACTCCTTCTATAGAGAGAGTTACCCCCTAGTGTTTCCCCGCAGAATTTAAGTCCTAAACACACAAACATTTATGAGTTAGATGAAAATATCTTACACTTAGATGAGTCTAGAGGAGATTATTCAGCAAATGTATATTTTAACTTTCTGTCTGAATATATCAATACGATGAATGCTAGGGATTGCTACGTTTGTACACAGTTAACTGCTTCTGTGTCAGAAGGTATCGCCTATCATCACATTCCGTTGACTTATGGCATTTCCTGTAATCTTCTGCTGAGCATATTTTACAATAAGGGGCCCTAGTGTTGCCAGAAGTTTCCTTTGTTTAAACATTTGAATAAAAATCCTTATTTTAAAGGTGCAGAAATAGCAGGGAAATATTTTGTATCATCAAAGCCTTTAGACACTGCATATGCACACAGACATAATCAGACCTGTTCCGTGACAGATATTGAAAAGAAATTCTTAAACTTAGTGGAAGACAGAAGAAGAAAATTAGATTCCAGATCTAAAACAGATATGGAACTCAGGAAACAACATAGATGGAATAAGGAGGAAATTGAACACCAAGTGCAATGGTATTTACTGGCATTAACTTTAGATTGGCAACACAAAGGGAAATTGTACATTCACATTGATCAGAGTTACATAGACTCACTATTTATAGGGAAGAGTGATTGTAAAGATGTCTTTAATGTTAGAAGAAAGAGTAAAATCTTTCTGGGTGGAAACGATCCTGTGATTCCTGGAGTGTATTTTATTAGTGGTCAGTATGCATATTGTAAGTTACCAAAGGGATGGCATGGTAAATGTTATATGGCAATAGTATTAACAAAGATCTATTATGTGGAACACCTTGAGAATCCTGTGTGAGAGATGAAACTTAGAGCTAAGAGAGGAGCTAGTGCTTCAGAAATAGTTGGAGACATTTTTGGTGCGTTGATCCCATCAGTAAGGGTGATCTTGAATGATCTGAAAATTAGAAAGCTGTCTACAACAGTGGATAAGTTAGCGACTACCACAGTGAACTCTTTGTTGCTTATGAACACAGAGATGGTAGCGATAAGACCATTGGCTTTACAAAATTGACTTGCGTTAGACTTGTTGCTCACAAAAGAGGGCGGAATTTGCAGGATTCTGAAGGTTCGATAATGTTGTACTTATATTGAGTATAAGAGTAAGGATTTGTAGAAATATATTCTGAATATTTCAGGGTTGACAAAAGATGTGAAGGAGTTGGAATTGACAGGTGCCTGGGAAGCAGCATGAAATGGATTTTCTGCTGTAGGTAGATGGTTTGTGACCTTGGGAAGTCGAGTTGTAGGTTTTAATCTGAAGCCATTATTGATTATTGCAATGGTAGCAATGGTTCTGTTGATTGCAAAGGAGGTTTTTCAGAAAATTAAGTTTCAGAAGGGAGGAAAGAGAAAGAGAGCAAAGGTTGAAATGGAAGACAATCAGGGAAAATATTATGATGATGTGAATTGTGTGGAAGAATCTAGACGAAAGCTGATGAACACAACTAGGTTTTAGAGAGTCTCATTCGAGAGGAAATAGATTTGTGATCACTTAAAAGGTCATCAGAGTGGGGGTTGGGAGAGCACAACTTAGTTATACAAATATGTTCTTCTGAAAGTGAAATGGAGTAATCAGCTTCCTATGGACAAGGGCAAATAACTTTTCAAAAAATGTGGTGCACTGAAATGCATATCAGTGAAGTGCATGTATGTGTAAAGTTTTGCAAATGTTTTCATGTAAACTGCATTTATTTATCAGTATTTAGGTATGTTTTTGCTCTAGTGGTTAGAAATTAAATTTCCATCACCATTTTATATTCATTGCATTTATGAAAAAATATGCATGCTCATTTAAATCAAGAATGCATTAATATCTGTATAAACCTGGCCGGAGTCGAATCCTGAATTCTTTTAAATGGTTTAACTTTCCATGAGTTTGTTTTGCTGCATATTTCTCTGAGCTGCAGGTGTGACGGTACTGGCTACTGGCTAATGAAGAAGAGAATTGTTGCTGTGAGATAAGAGGGCCTGAGAAGACGTGTTACTGAGGACGGAAAGAACAATGTGGAGACGGTAACTGAACTCTCTTCCAAATTCCTGAGCACAGGAGAGACCCGAGAATGAACACATGCAACATGAAAGGATGAAAGTGTCAATTTAATGTGCGATTTATAACTTTGCTGTTTTAATGGAAGGTTTTGGCTGTGAGGTCAGCCTCTCAGAGATACAAAGATTTAAGTGTTGTTCAGTCAGTTGCAGCCACAGATTCCCTTTGCCTCTTGACTAGAGCAGATCTATGAGAAGTGCAGACTTCTCATCCGTTGCTAGATTCTGCTGCTTTATGCTGCTCACATCTTTCTTAACAGATCCTCTATAGAGGTTTCTGGAGTGCTGACATTTTTGTCAGAAATCTTTTAAAACATGGAATAGTCATGAACTTAGATTAGATGGTTAGGCAGGAGAACACAAGCCTGAATTCAAGGCACCGTAAGCTTTTCCTTATTTTGTGCATTGTTGCTATTGAAATGTTGGTCTTTTATATGCTGATAAAGTTTCATGTGGTGCGTTGCTTTGACTCGCCTTTGGTGAGTCTTTATATTACGGTATGCTTTTGAGACTGATGTATGTAAGTCTGGCTTTTAGTCTGTAACAAAATTCTTCAAACTTTAAATCTGTCTCCGAGGTTGAATGTATGGCCAAATGGGTTGCACTGAAATAATTGTTTAGAATTTTATGTCCGTCTCTTCACCCCTTGGAAGTCCGAGAAAAGATTCATTGTGCCCCAAGAATTGGAACTGATGCAAACCTGTGCACTTGTAGCCAAAGCTTGAACGTGAAACAATAGTCAGTAAACTATTTTATATAACTTTTCATCTTTCATTTACATTTTAGATTTTTTATGCAAAATCCATTGATTGCCCAAATTAACACAATATTCTTCTGCCAATTATTGAAGCTTATTATAAGCATCAAACACACACCTCGTTGCTTCTTTACCCAGGTATTTCAATTCATCCTCATTATATTTAGCCAATCTGTCAGTGAGAATGGAAGATAACCATGGATTAATGCACCTGCTGGAGAGATGGGTGTTTTGTATGCTGGCAGTTTTGATTTAAAGGCAGCACAGAGGTTAATATATCTGCTGTGTAGAACGTGTATCATGCAAAGAACAGTGTTTCATGTGCATAGCACAGTGGGCTATAGCTTTTGTCATAGAGATTCTTTTGTTACTGTGAAGTTCATAAGTCACAATCGTAATCCAGCACTATGAACTGCCATTAAAGAGCTGCATGAAAACTGCACGGAACAAATTAGATTTTTTTTTCCCGGGCTTTCATTTTCCTTGTGCTGCTAAAAAAGATTTGCTTGCATAGAAATACATTCTTCTTATTAAAGTCAATTCTAACCACTGTGTTGTATTCTGAATCCTGAGTTTGGGCTTCTCCAGACCAAGCCTACCAGTGTGAATGACATGTGAATCCTACACCTTGAAGTCCCCTGTAAAGTGCTCCAACACCCTACACTGGCATAAGAGGTACTATAAAACAAATGAATTACATGTGACAGAGAAGCTATAGAGAGATGAGAGGCGCTTATGGTTTTACTTTCTTTCCCCCACCATATATTTATGTGAAAATGCTTTCTCAGATCTTATGTACCTAAAAAATAAAAACAGAAATCGCTTGGGAAATGTAAAATCTGACCTGAGGACTCAACTTTCCTAAATAAAAACAAACATTGAAAAGTTATTCGCGGAGATGCAGCACCAATCTTCCCATGAAAATGTTTCAATTTTTGCATATTTTTTCAATATAAAATAAGTATATCTTTAGCAATTCGAGTATTTGTTTGGTGTGTACTTGTTTGTGTATTTTTTGTGAATTACTGTTTTAATGTTTGAAATATAAATCGGACAAATTGCTTGGGGGTTCCCGGATTCCAGTAATGATTCTGTGGGGTCTTCAGAGTCAAAAGGTTGGGACCACTGGTTTAATGAATAGATTTCTGTTCCCCCGGATCAGGAAGCGGAAGGTCCTTGATTGTAATAGCTCACAGGAAAGTTGAATGAGTTGCATGGTTTTGCTGCAGAGAATAGTTTCAGTTGTGCACAAAGAAAAGAGAAAGAGAAAAACAAAAAAAAAAGACAGAAAGAGAAAACAAAACTCTGAGGCGCTCATTACAACATTGGCGGTAAATCCCGCTTACTGCTGTGCAGAAGACCGCCTACACACCGATGTAGCGGCGGAATTCCGCTACAGCTATTACGACCCACAGCTCAGAATCCGCCAAAATCTAGACACCCACACAAGTCCACCACACCAAAGGCCAGTGATAAACTGGTGATAACAAAACCTCCACCATCACGCCAACAGGAATACGCCCACACTATCACAACTCACAAATCCACGTGGCGGTCTTTCAACCGTGTTATTCCATTGGCAGTACACACTGCCGTGCTCATAATACACACACATTTACAAAACACAACCATATTGGACAATTTGAAATACACACCCCTGATACACATACACACACCACTCCCACACACCCAATACAATATAAAACACACACCCACATCACCCACAAACCCCTACGACAAAAATTTAGAACGAAGCACAGAGAGAGACACCACCATCAACAAATTAGCATCCACAGGCACACAACACCATCACTCACACAACATCCACGCACCTCACACAACACACACAAACACATCCCCTCACACATCACAACACACACCACCTCACACATCACCCACACCACCCCATGGCACTGCAAAGACACCCCAGGTTCTCTGAGGAGGAGCTCAGGGTCATGGTGGAGGAAATCATCCGGGTAGAGCACAGCTATTCAGATCACAGGTGCAGCACACCTCCATTGCAAGGAAGATGGAGCTATGGCGCAGAATCATCGACAGGCTCAACGCAGTGGGACAGCATCCAAGAACACGGGATGACATCAGGAAGAGGTGGAACGATCTATGGGGGAAGGTGCGTTCTGTGGTCTCAAGACACCAGATTGCAGTTCAGAGGACTGGCGGCGGACCCCCACCTCCTCCCCCACAACTAACAACATGGAAGGAGCAGGTCTTGGCTATACTGCATCCTGAGGGCCTCGCAGGAGTAGCTGGAGGAATGGACTCTGGTAAGGCAAATCTTTACTACTTTATCCCCCCCACCCTACCTGCATGCCATCAGATACTCCCACCCTTACCCTCACACCCATCACCCCAAAACATCTCAGATGTCCCACTATCACAAACCACCCATCCCAACACCAAGCCCTGCAGGCAACACCAAAGCATGGACACCCATCACCAAAGCATGTCCACTACACATACCCACACAGATCCCCAAACCAAATATCACACAAGGTCCTAGACAAGAATGTAAGCACTGGGGTACAGGGTCACCCACCCATTGCACACAATGGCACACACAGATGCAATAATCATGCCTTTACACCCCCGCAGGACCCCTACCCAACGTCACTGGACAGGAGGTTCCAGACAGGTCCACCCCCCACAGAAGAGGCCCACAGTGATGACAGCAGCTCAGTCCAACTGGATCTAGATGACCAGCCCGGCCCATCTAGGACCTCGGCACAGTTGGTTCCCCACACACTGACACATGCCACGACGGACGCCTCCCCCCTCAGGAAACACCAGCACAGCACCCACCCAGCGGGCCCATCTCTCTGTCCCCAGGACACGTCAAGCAGCAGTGTGTCCACCACTACAGGGAACCCAGGCAAACCCTCCAACCCATGAACATCAGGGACCTGGGAGCAGTGGCAGTGGGCACACAGTTCAGGGGACAGAGGAACAGGAAAACAGGGGAACTGGGAGAACTGCTGTGCGACAGGGGGAGGACAGGCCCAGGGAACCCACTCTCCACGAGGCCCTCTCCAACATTATGGGAGCGTACCATCATTCCCAGGAGACGATGGCAACGGTACTGGCCAAGTTTCCGGAGTAACAGTATTTGGGGATCAAGGAGGACTTGAAGTCCATTAACACCACCCTAGTCACCACTGGAGGGGTGCTGAGGGACCTTGTGAACACCAGGAGGGACACTGTGGCACAACAAGGGGCCCCTGACACTAGCCTCGATGATGAGCTGCCCACCACCTCCGCCGGCGCTAGTGGACAGGAGGCACAGCCACAGGACCACGACACCAGCACCCCACCCCCTGCAGATGGAGAACCACCCCGCAAACGGTCCCTGAGATCCAGGACAAAGACAGAGAACAATGCCAAGAAATTAGACCACCTGGAATTTCATCCTTCTGTCCCACTTCGTCACCCTGTCCATCCTTAAACTGCCCTAGCACCACTTCCTATGCCCCTTTGGACAATGCACCTGTGAGACAAATAACTGGACTCTGCCATGGACATTCCTCCACCATCACCCCTGACCATTTTACAACCCCCTCCACTAATTTGCACTTAAATGAACACCCTTGAATCACAAAACAATCTGGAGTCAGTCTGTGCTTTCACAAATGTGTATTTGCAATAACTGAGGAAAATAGCAATGTCCATTGTATTGTCAACATACCTATGTCACACAGCTCTAGCCCACGAGGTAACATAGCAGAGGTCACACAGTGGAACCCACATCTGTGAAATGGAAAGGCAAAGTGACAGGTCAGGGTCCATACACTGAGTGAAAGTGACAGACATATGATAGGTCTAACAAATGTATGAGTTGTAGGAGGCAGTGATGTCTTCTTACCTGTGTCTCACTGGAAGTATTGCTGGATCACGTTGTTTCTGTTGTCTATATCCTCTTCTTATGTCTCCTCTTCTTCACTGTCCACAGGCTCCACAGCTGCCACAAGACCTCCATCTGGACCATCCTCCTGCAGAAAAGGTACCTGTCGTCACAAAGCCAAGTTGTGCAGCATACAGTAGGCCACGATGATCTGGCACACCTTCTTTGGTGAGTAGTACAGAGAACCACCTGTCATATGGAGGCACCGGAATCTTCTCTCACTATAATCCTGCTAGTTTGCTTATGTGCCTCATTGTAGCGTTCCTCTGCCCTTGTCCTGGGATTTCTCACTGGGGTCAGTAGCCATGACAGGTTGGGTACACAGAGTCACCTGCAAATGTTGAGGGACAACTGTTAGACACACACTAACCCGTAGGGACAACCCCAGACTGTAGGAGGCTGGACTGGCTTGTAGTGAGTACCATGGGGTACTTACACCTTGCACCAGGCCCAGGTATCCCTTATTAGTGTATAGGGTGTCTAGCAGCTTAGGCTGATAGATAATGGTAGCTTAGCAGAGCAGCTTAGGCTGAACTAGGAGGCAAGTGAAGCTCCTACAGTACCACTAGTGTCACTTGCACAATATCATAAGAAAACACAATACACAGATATACTAAAAATAAAGGTACTTTATTTTTATGACAATATGCCAAAGTATCTCAGTGAGTACCCTCAGTATGAGGATAGCAAATATACACAAGATATATGTACACAATACCAAAAATATGCAGTATAGTATTAGAAAACAGTGCAAACAATGTATAGTTACAATAGGATGCAATGGGGACACATAGGGATAGGGGCAACACAAACCATATACTCCAAAAGTGGAATGCGAACCACAAATGGACCCCAAACCTATGTGACCTTGTAGAGGGTCGCTGGGACTGTAAGAAAACAGTGAGGGTTAGAAAAATAGCCCACCCCAAGACCCTGAAAAGTGAGTGCAAAGTGCACTAAAGTTCCCCAAAGAGCACAGAAGTCGTGATAGGGGAATTCTGCAGGAAAGACCAACACCAGCAATGCAACAACGATGGATTTCCAGACTAGAGTACCTGTGGAACAAGGGGACCAAGTCCAAAAGTCACGATCAAGTCGAGAGTGGGCAGATGCCCAGGAAATGCCAGCTGTGGGTGCAAAGAAGCTGCTACTAGGCAGTAGAAGCTGAGGATTCTGCAGGACCGACAAGAGCTAGAAACTTCCCCTTTGTAGGATGGATGTTTCACGTCGTGAAGAGTCATGCAGAAGTGTTTTCCTGAAGAAAGACTGCAAACAAGCCTTGCTAGCTGCAAATTGTGCAGTTGGGGTTTTTGGATGCTGCTGTGGCCCAGAAGGGACCAGGATGTCACCAATTGCGTGAGGGGACAGAGGAGGCGTTCATCAAGACAAGGAGCCCTCTCAGAAGCAAGCAACACCCAGACAAGTGCCAGAACAGGCACTACAAAGTTGAGTTAAACGGTGCTCACCCGAAGTTGCACAAGAGAGTCCCACGCCGCCGGAGGACAACTCAGGAGGTCGTGCAATGCAGGTTAGAGTGCCGTGGACCCAGGCTTGGCTGTGCACAAAGGAAATCCTGGAAAAGTTCACAGGAGCCAGAGTAGCTGCAAAAGACGTGGTTCACAGCAATGCAGTCTGGCGTGGGGTGGCAAGGACTTACCTCCACCAAACTTAGACTGAAGAGTCACTGGACTGTGGGAGTTGCTTGGACAGAGTTGCTGAGTTCAAGGGACCTCGTTCATCCTGCTGAGAGGAGACCCAGTGGACCGGTGATGCAGTTCTTTGGTGCCTGCGGTTGCAGGGGGACGATTCCGTCGACCCACGGGAGATTTCTTCGGAGCTTCTAGTGCAGAGAGGAGGCAGACTACCCCCACAGCATGCACCACCAGGAAAACAGTCGAGAAGGCGGCAGTATCAGCGTTACAGTGTTGCAGTAGTCGTCTTTGCTACTTTGTTGCAGTTTTGCAGGCTTCCAGCGCGGTCAACAGTCGATTCCTTGGCAGAAGGTGAAGAGAGAGATGCAGAGGAATTCTGATGAGCTCTTGCATTCGTTATCTAAGGAATTCCCCAAAGCAGAGACCCTAAATAGCCAGAAAAGAGGGTTTGGCTACTTAGGAGAGAGGATAGGCTAGCAACACCTGAAGGAGCCTATCAGAAGGAGTCTCTGACGTCACCTGCTGGCCCTGGCCACTCAGAGCAGTCCAGTGTGCCAGCAGCACCTCTGTTTCCAAGATGGCAGAGGTCTGGAGCACACTGGAGGAGCTCTGGGCACCTCCCAGGGGAGGTGCAGGTCAGGGGATTGGTCACTCCCCTTTCCTTTGTCCAGTTTCGCGCCAGAGCAGGGCTGAGGGGTCCCTGAACCAGTGTAGACTGGTTTATGCAGAAATGGGCACCATCTGTGCCCATGAAAGCATTTCCAGAGGCTGGGGGAGGCTACTCCTCCCCTGCCTTAACACCTTTTTCCAAAGGGAGAGGGTGTAACACCCTCTCTCTGAGGAAGTCCTTTGTTCTGCCTTCCTGGGCCAAGCCTGGCTGGACCCCAGGAGGGCAGAAACCTGTCTGAGGGGTTGGCAGCAGCAGCAGCGGCAGTGAAACCCCTGAAAAGGCAGTTTGGCAGTACCCGGGTCTGTGCTAGAGACCCGTGGGATCATGGGATTGTGCCAACAATCCCAGGATGGCATAGAGGGGGCAATTCCATGATCTTAGACATGTTACATGGCCATATTCGGAGTTACCATTGTGAAGCTACACATAGGTAGTGACCTATGTGTAGTGCACGCGTGTAATGGTGTCCCCGCACTCACAAAGTCCGGGGAATTTGCCCTGAACAATGTGGGAGCACCTTGGCTAGTGCCAGGGTGCCCACACACTAAGTAACTTAGCACCCAACCTTTACTAAGTAAAGGTTAGACATATGGGTGACTTATAAGTTACTTAAGTGCAGTGAAAATGGCTGTGAAATAATGTGTGCATTATTTCACTCAGGCTGCAGTGGCAGGCCTATGTAAGAATTGTCAGAGCTCCCTATGGGTGGCAAAAGAAATGCTGCAGCCCATAGGGATCTCCTGGAATTCCACTACCCTGGGTACCTCAGTACCATATACTAGGGAATTATAAGTGTGTTCCAGTGTGCCAATGTGAATTGGTGAAATTGGTCACTAGCCTGTTAGTGACAATTTGGAAAGAAATGAGAGAGCATAACCACTGAGGTTCTGAATAGCAGAGCCTCAGTGAGACAGTTAGTCATAACACAGGTAACACATACATATAGGTCACAAACTTATGAGCACTGGGGTCCTGACTAGCAGGGTCCCAGTGACTCATAACAAACATACTGAAAACATAGGGTTTTCACTATGAGCACTGGGCACTGGCTGGCAGGATCCCAGTGAGACAGTGAAAACACTCTGACATACACTCACAAACAGGCCAAAAGTGGGGGTAGCAAGGCTAGAAAGAGGCTACTTTCTCACACAACCCCCCCCCCCCAAACGAAGGACAATAAGGCTAACCTTGGCCAGTTGAGACTTTATTGTCTAAGTGGTGATAAGTAGAGAGTAGCCCTGCAGTAGACTGGTTACTCCCTTTATCATCCACTATATGGTTACTTCCCTGTGGGGATGTAAACCACCCTGTTTGAAGTTTTTTAGCTAAGCAACAATGTGAAGATGTATTTTCAGAGTTTCTATCAGTAAGTTTTACTTTAGAGCAGTGGGAGTTATCCACTGAACCTATTTCTAGTGATGAGAATGCCAGACAGGGATGCTGTCTCAGTAAAGCCACAGCTGGGCAAAAACGTTATCTATATGGCTGGAAGAGAGAACAGGGATGCTGTTTCTCTTGATTTGGAGCAGGGCAGGGATGCTGTCCTGTGAGCACCACACTAGGGCAGGGATGCTGTCCTAAGTGTTGTGAGGCAATGCAGAGTTTCTGCACTAAAGTTTCTCTGGGAGGGTTGGAGGGATGCTCCATGTTAACCAAAATGGTGCTCTTTTTGTCACCAATGTTAGTTATCCCATAGAGAGGTACTTCTAGCTCAGGGAGTACAGCTTTGCCAGCTGATGATTCCCTTGGAACAGGTGCCACCCCAGGATAGGTTTCTCCTACCAAAGGAATTATATCCTGATTGGCAGGGTGGTTAGGGGATACTGTGATACCCTTTTTACCTGTTGTTGGAGAGGGATCCTGAGTTTCCAGGCCTTCTCTCCTTTGCTTTTTCATTTCAGTAGAAATGAGAGGGAACAATTCCTCTGGGATGCCCAGCATGGCTGCATGGGCATAAACCTCTACATCAGCCCAACCTGAGGCCTCTAGGTCATTACCTAAGAGACAGTCTACAGGTAAGCTAGGTGATACTACCACCTGCTTAGGGCCAGTAACTCCACCCCAACTAAACTGAATTATAGCTAAGGGAAGAAACTTAGTGGAGTTATGGACATCAATAATCTTATACTGTTGTCCAATGATGAGTTGTTCAGGATGCACTAGGTTTTCAGTCACCAAAGTGATACTGGCACCTGGGTCCCTGTAGGCCAAGGCCTCAACACCATTTATTGAAACTGACTGCCTGTACTTATCCATTATAAGGGGACAAGCAGCCAGTGTGGCAAGGCCAATGCCACTAGGTGTGACAGAAACTGTCTTGGGACTGACTACCCCAGTTTCTATTATGGACCCATAAGTGAACCCAACTACACCCTTAACTTGACTGTTGCTAGCAGTCCCACCACTAGTACCACTACTGCTAGGGGCACTAGAGCTTGATGTATTAGTGGTGGTAGGCTCAGGGGGTTTACCTGGACAGGACTTATCCCCTGGCCTATTGTCTCTGTTTTTACACACAAAGCTTTTTATTTTGTGTAGGTTGAGAAGAAGAGGAAGAATTTGTTTTATTCCCACCCCCTGAACAGTGTTTAAGATTTGAAGTGGGATCTTTGGTTTTACCCTTATCCCCATGATTATCTTGAGATTTCTCACCATCTTTTTTCTTGCCATCCTTGTCACCACCTGTATGAACTTTTCTGTTCACTCTTGTTCTGACCCATTTGTCTACCTTCTTTCCCAATTCTTGGGGAGAGGTCAGATCTGAGTCCACTAGATACTGGTGCAACAAATCAGACACACAATTATTAAGAATATGCTCTCTCACGATTAAGTTATACAGGCTTTCATAATCAGTAACTTTATTGCCATGTAACCACCCCTCCAAGACCTTCACTGAATGGTCAACAAAGTCTACCCAGTCTTGTGAAGACTCCTTTTTGGTTTCTCTGAACTTCATCATGTACTGTTCAGTGGTTAAGCCATAACCATCTAGGAGTGCATTCTTCAGAACTGCAAAATTATTGGCATCACTTTCTTTCACATTAAGGAGCCTGTCCCTACCCTTTCCACAAAATGATAGCCATAGGATAGCAGCCCGCTGCCTTTGAGGGACATCCTGTACAACACAGGCCCTCTCAAGTGCAACAAACCACTTGTTAATGTCATCCCCCTCCTTATAAGGGGGAACTATCTTGTGCAGATTCCTTGAATCATGCTCTCTTGCAGGATGACTATGGGGAATACTGCTGCTGCCACCATGGGTTTCTAACCCAATTTTCTGTCTTTCTCTTTCTATTTCTAAGGACTGCCTATCTAAATCCAGCTGTTGCTTCTTGAGCTTCAGTCTGGATTCTTCCACTCTCGATCTATTGAGCTCCCTTTCTAACACTCTGTCATCAGGGTGGGTGGGTGGGACATGCCTTGAAACAGAAGTATGGTGAGAATGAACAGAAGGAGACCTGTCCCTAACAGATGGCACTCTAACAACCTGGCTAACAGAAATAGCACTTCTACTATGATGAGAAGGAATACTCTTACTGTGATGAGAGGCAACACTATTACTATGATGTGACTCTACATCAGTACCAGCTATGCTAGGTGGTCTGCTAATGGGTAGGCTAGGAAGTTTCCCTTCTAAATCTTTTGCTAGGGGTGCCCCAGGGTCAGATTGGGAACTATCAGCTAACTTTTCAACAGAAGTGCCACCTCTGGCCTTATCCTGTTCAACAAGCATATTAACCAACAGTTCTCTAGAGGGATTCTTCCCTACACTTAAACCTTTTTCTATGCAGAGACTCCTTGCTCCTTTCCAGCTAAGGTGATCATAAGCAAGTTTGGACAGATCAACAGTCTGGCCTGTGCCAGACATTTTAGAAAGTGTTTAAGTGACAGCAAAAGTGAGAAAAAGTTTTTCAGAACTTTCGAAAAGACAGAAAAAAAACGTTTAAAACTTTTAAAGAACTTTTTAGAAAGTTTAGAGGTACTTTTCAGCACTTAGAAAAGAAGTGATAGGAGAGAAGCAAAACTTTTTGGTTAGGTGTACATACACTGAACTTGTTTTGTATATTTTTCTCTTATGAAAAGTACAATGACAAAAGTGGTAAGTAGTTGCAAAGTACTTATCCCACCGCTGCACAACCAATGTAGGAGGCTGGACTGGCTTGTAGTGAGTACCAATGGGTACTTACACCTTGCACCAGGCCCAGGTATCCCTTATTAGTGTATAGGGTGTCTAGCAGCATAGGCTGATAGATAATGGTAGCTTAGCAGAGCAGCTTAGGCTGAACTAGGAGACGAGTGAAGCTCCTACAGTACCACTAGTGCCACTTGCACAATATCATAAGAAAACACAATACACAGATATACTGAAAATAAAGGTACTTTATTTTTATGACAATATGCCAAAGTATCTCAGTGAGTACCCTCAGTATGAGGATATCAAATATACACAAGATATATGTACACAATACCAAAGATACGCAGTATAGTATTAGAAAACAGTGCAAACAATGTATAGTTACAATAGGATGCAATGGGGACACATAGGGATAGGGGCAACACAAACCATATACTCCAAAAGTGGAATGCGAACCACGAATGGACCCCAAACCTATGTGACCTTGTAGAGGGTCGCTGGGACTGTAAGAAAACAGTGAGGGTTAGAAAAATAGCCCACCCCAAGACCCTGAAAAGTGAGTGAAAGTGCACTAAAGTTCCCCAAAGAGCACAGAAGTCGTGATAGGGGAATTCTGCAGGAAAGACCAACACCAGCAATGCAACAACGATGGATTTCCAGACTAGAGTACCTGTGGAACAAGGGGACCAAGTCCAAAAGTCACGATCAAGTCGAGAGTGGGCAGATGCCCAGGAAATGCCAGCTGTGGGTGCAAAGAAGCTGCTACTAGGCAGTAGAAGCTGAGTATTCTGCAGGAACGACAAGAGCTAGAAACTTCCCCTTTGGAGGATGGATGTCTCACGTCATGAAGAGTTGTGCAGAAGTGTTTTCTTGAAGAAAGACCACAAACAAGCCTTGCTAGCTGCACATCGTGCAGTTGGGCGTTTTGGATGCTGCTGTAGCCCAGGAGGAATCATGATGTCACCAATCTCTCAGAAGCAAGCAGCACCCGGAGAAGTGACAGAACAGGCACTATGAATTGGAGTGAAACAGTGCTCACCCGAAGTTGCACAAGAGAGTCCCACGCTGCCGGAGGACAACTCAGGAGGTCGTGCAATGTAGGTTAGAGTGCTGTGGACCCAGGCTTGGCTGTGCACAAAGGAAATCCTGGAAAAGACGCACAGGAGCCGGAGTAGCTGCAAAAGACACGGTTCCCAGCAATGCAGTCTGGTGTGGGGAGGCAAGGACTTAACTCCACCAAACTTGGACTGAAGAGTCACTGGACTGTGGGAGTCACTTGGACAGAGTTGCTGAGTTCAAGGGACCTCGCTCGTTGTGCTGAGAGGAGACCCAGAGGACCGGTGATGCAGTTCTTTGGTGCCTGCGGTTGCAGGGGGACGATTCCGTCGACCCACGGGAGATTTCTTCGGAGCTTCTAGTGCAGAGAGGAGGCAGACTACCCCCACAGCATGCACCACCAGGAAAATAGTCGAGAAGGCAGCAGGATCAGCGTTACAGTGTCGCAGTAGTCGTCTTTGCTACTTTGTTGCAGTTTTGCAGGCTTCCAGCGCGGTCAGCAGTCGATTCCTTGGCAGAAGGTGAAGAGAGAGATGCAGAGGAACTCTGATGAGCTCTTGCATTCGTTATCTAAGGAATTCCCCAAAGCAGAGACCCTAAATAGCCAGAAAAGAGGGTTTAGCTACTTAGGAGAGAGGATAGGCTAGCAACACCTGAAGGAGCCTATCAGAAGGAGTCTCTGACGTCACCTGCTGGCCCTGGCCACTCAGAGCAGTCCAGTGTGCCAGCAGCACCTCTGTTTCCAAGATGGCAGAGGTCTGGAGCACACTGGAGGAGCTCTGGGCACCTCCTAGGGGAGGTGCAGGTCAGGGGATTGGTCACTCCCCTTTCCTTTGTCCAGTTTCGCGCCAGAGCAGGGCTGAGGGGTCCCTGAACCGGTGTAGACTGGTTTATGCAGAAATGGGCACCATCTGTGCCCATTAAAGCATTTCCAGAGGCTGGGGGAGGCTACTCCTCCCCTGCCTTAACACCTTTTTCCAAAGGGAGAGGGTGTAACACCCTCTCTCTGAGGAAGTCCTTTGTTCTGCCTTCCTGGGCCAAGCCTGGCTGGACCCCAGGAGGGCAGAAACCTGTCTGAGGGGTTGGCAGCAGCAGCAGCTGCAGTGAAACCCCTGAAAAGGCAGTTTGGCAGTACCCGGGTCTGTGCTAGAGACCCGTGGGATCATGGGATTGTGCCAACAATGCCAGGATGGCGTAGAGGGGGCAATTCCATGATCTTAGACATGTTACATGGCCATATACCATTGTGAAGCTACACATAGGTAGTGACCTATGTTTAGTGCACGCGTGTAATGGTGTCCCCGCACTCACAAAGTCCGGGGAATTTGCCCTGAACAATGTGGGAGCACCTTGGCTAGTGCCAGGGTGCCCACACACTAAGTAACTTAGCACCCAACCTTTACTAAGTAAAGGTTAGACATATAGGTGACTTATAAGTTACTTAAGTGCAGTGAAAATGGCTGTGAAATAATGTGTGCATTATTTCACTCAGGCTGCAGTGGCAGGCCTGTGTAAGAATTGTCAGAGCTCCCTTTGGGTGGCAAAAGAAATGCTGCAGCCCATAGGGATCTCCTGGAACCCCAATACCCTGGGTACCTCAGTACCATATACTAGGGAATTATAAGTGTGTTCCAGTATGCCAATGTGAATTGGTGAAATTGGCCACTAGCCTGTTAGTGACAATTTGGAAAGAAATGAGAGAGCATAACCACTGAGGTTCTGAATAGCAGAGCCTCAGTGAGACAGTTAGTCATAACACAGGTAACACATACATATAGGTCACAAACCTATGAGCACTGGGGTCCTGACTAGCAGGGTCCCAGTGACACATAACAAACATACTGAAAACATAGGGTTTTCACTATGAGCACTGGGCCCTGGCTGGCAGGATCCCAGTGAGACAGTGAAAACACTCTGACATACACTCACAAACAGGCCAAAAGTGGGGGTAACAAGGCTAGAAAGAAGCTACTTTCTCACACAGACCCAGACAACTATTCACACTGTATAGTGTCCTTGTCCTCACCTATTAGCCTCACACGGTGCCTCTGGAGTTGCCCCATCACATAAGGGATGCTGCTATTCCTCAAAATGTAAGCGTCATGCACTGAGCCAGGAAATTTGGCATTCACATGGGAGATGTACTGGTCGGCCAAGCACACCATCTGCACATTCATTGAATGGTAGCTCTTCCTGTTTCTATACACCTGTTCACTCCTGCAGGAGGTACCAAGGCCACATGTGTCCCATCAATGGCACCTATGATGTTGGGGATATGTCCCAGGGCATAGAAGTCACCTTTCACTGTGGGCAAATCCTCCACCTGAGGGAAAACAATGTAGCTGCGCATGTGTTTCAGCAGGGCAGACAACACGTTTGAGAACATACGCTGGGACATCCCTGATGCAATGGCCACAGTTGTTTGAAAAGACCCACTTGCCAGGAAATGTAGTACTGACAGGACCTGAACTAGAGGGGGGATTCCTGTGGGATGGCGGATAGCTGACATCAAGTCTGGCTCCAACTGGGCACACAGCTCCTAGATTGTGGCACAATCAAGTCTGTAGGTGACTATTACATGTCTCTCTTCCATTGTTTACAGGTCCACCAGTGGTCTGTACACCAGAGGATGCCCCCATTTCCCCAGCGGATGTGCCCTATGGACGAGAACAGCGAGCACAGAGTCAGCCAACACTGAGGTATTACTATAGGTCCTTAGCAAACATTTGTAAATCTGCAATGTGCCTGTCTCTGTGTGTATGCAAGGCCTAGATTTGTGTGACACATTTAAAAATAATGCCATATTGGAGAAGTTAGTGGATGGGGTCCTCCCCCAGTACACACTACTCTACGGTCCTCCAGACAAACAGGCGAGTACACTGTGAGCATGCTGTATGGGCAATGCCTGTTTGGAGTGGTGTGGATGGAAGATACAGGGGGGTGGGGACTGAGGCCTGCATGAGCGGACAGTGATTGTATGTGCATCAGGGAAAGGGTGGGAATGTGGGACAATGACTGAGATGGTCCGGACAGTTAAAGTTTTTTATTTTCCCCTGTACTATTCCTCTAGGTCAGCGCCCACAAGAAGAAGGATATTTGGCGTGCCATCACCAAGGACGTCCGGACCCTGGGGGTCCACCACAGACGGAGCACCCACTGCCGGAAAAGATGGGAGGACATTCGCCGCTGGAGCAAGAAGATGGTGGAGGCCCAGCTGGGGATATCCTCCCAACGTGGGAGGGGTGACCGTCGCACCATGACCCCCCTGATGTTCCGGATCCTGGCGGTGGCGTATCCGGAGTTGGATGGGCGCTTGAGGGCATCACATTAGCCACAAGGGGGTGAATACCGTCACATCCATCTGACTCTGCGCGCATTAGGAGGTGTCTGGTTGGGGGAGGTGGGCAGTGGGTTACCCTAGGCCAGGACGAGCTTTGTAGGCAAGGGCCCTTTGTGAGGGAGGCTATGTGGCACCCCAACCCCACCAGTGGTAAGAGCTATCTACACCTAGACAGGCTCCTGTGACTTCCATGTGTGTAGCAATCCGGCATAGGCCTTGCACCCCACGTCCCTGTGATTAATTAGGGAACTCTAAGTGTATGGCATAGTGCAGAGGGCTGCTGTGTCTGTAGTGTCCGCTAACGGTAGCGGTATTGCATGCACTAAACATGTCTTTCTTCTTTCTCCCCCCCCTTTTTGTGGTCTCCCTGTTCTTGTGTACATTAGCATCATCAGGCGGAGGGGCAGTGCCACCGGAGCAGGAGGGAGCTGCATCCCACATGGCCGTGGAGGGTGAGACAACAGAGTCTGAAGTCACCAGTGGGATGGAGGGCGAGGGGAGCTCCATGGCGGGGACAGGAGCAGAGACCAGCGACACTGACTCCTTCTCTGATGGGAGCTCCCTTGCGGTGGCGGTCCCCTCTGTGCCCACCGCATCTGCAGGTAAAGCCGCCACCCCCTCTGCCAGCACCGCCCTTCCAACAGCCCCTCAGCATGTATCCCGTGGCCGCTCACCCGGGAGGGTAGGCATCTCCTTTGCCCCAGGCACCTCAGGCCCTGCCCCAGTCATCCCTGCTGTCCTCAGTGAGGAGGCCATTGACCTCCTGAGATCCCTCACTGTTGGGCAGTCTACCATTCTGAATGCCATCCAGGGTGTAGAGAGGCAGTTGCAACAAACAAATGCATGCCTGGAGGGCATTCATTCTGGCCAGGTAGCCCAAAAGAGAGCATTTCAGGCTCTGGCCTCAGCACTGATGGCAGCCATTGTCCCTGTGTCCAGCCTCCCCCCTCCAACTTCCTCCACCCAGACACAATCCCCTGTGCCTCAGCCTATCCCAAGCACACCATCAGACCAGCATGCACACACATCAACACACAAGGGTGGCTCAGGCAAACATAAGCACCACACATCCCACAGGCACTCACACAAGCATCATACCCATGCACACATACCAACATCCACTGCCTCCACTGTGTCCCCCTCCTCCACGTCTCCCTCCTCCCTCTCTGTCACGTCTCCACTCACATCTGCATGCACTACATCCTCAGCCACTACCTCCATCACCAGCATGCCCATCAACACACACCGCTCACGTGCACTCACCACCCCCACTACCATTCACACATCCCCTGTGTCCTCTCCCAGTGTGTCTGTGAGCCCTCCTCCCAAAGTACACAAACGCAGGCACACACCCACCCAACAGCCATCCACCTCACAACAGCCTCCAGCCCATGCACCTTCACCCAAAGTCAGCAAACGTATACCTCCTACATCCACTACCTCTTCCTCCACTCACAAACCCCTCCATCTACCCGTACCAGTGTGCCTAAAAAGCTTTTCCTATCAAATGTTGACCTCTTCCCTACACCTCCCCCGTCCGTCCGCTAGGGCCTGCCTTTCCAGGTCCCAACCGAGCACCTCAGCTACCACATCACCGGACACAGTGGTGCCAGCAATAGCGGGACTCTGGAGTGCGCCAAGCAACAGGGATGCCAGTGTCCCAAGGAGCGACGGCAAGGACATTCCCCCAACACCAAAACAGAAAAAGTTGCCCACATCCCGGAGGGAGAAGGCGAAAACACCTGCCACCAAGGGCTCAGGCAAGACAAAAGTTGAAAGTGGCAAGACAGCTGTGCCACCATCCAAGGTGGGAAAGGGCCTGAAAATCAAAGGCAGGTTCACATTGACACCAACCTGCACGGCGGACAAGACCACCACCGGCACCGCCACCTGCACCACCGCCACAGACACCGCTGCCAGCACCCCAGACGCTGAGCCCTTCACCAGCA
The DNA here is from genome assembly GCF_031143425.1 of Pleurodeles waltl. NCBI lineage: Eukaryota > Metazoa > Chordata > Amphibia > Caudata > Salamandridae > Pleurodeles > Pleurodeles waltl. The sequence goes on along the minus strand of NC_090451.1, from coordinate 435,429,805 downwards.
CCGCAGACATGGTGCCCTTCACCAGCACCGCAGTCAGTGAGCCCGCCACCAGCACCGCCGCTACTGACACTGCCACCAGCACCGCAGTCAGTGAGCCCGCCGCAAGCACCGCCGCTACTGACACCGCCGCCAGCACCCCAGACACTGAGCCCTTCACCAGCACCGCAGACACTGTGCCCTTCACCAGCACCGCAGTCAGTGAGCCCACCACCAGCACCGCCGCTACTGACACCGCCGCCAGCACCGCAGTCAGTGAGCCCGCCGCAAGCACTGCCGCTACTGACACCGCCGCCAGCACCGCCAGAGGCCCCGCAACATCCTGAGCCAGTGGCACCACAGCAGACATGACTGCCATCCCCAGTGTTAAGTCGTACAAGGCTGGTGGTCAGTTCCAGGAGCCTGGGAAGCTTGCATGTTGCACCACCGTCAGTGGAGTGTCACATCCACTACCTCAGTCCTTGGCAGGATGAAGCACTCTGGGCACAAAGCCCCCTCCAGAACCAGTGGAGTATCACATCCACTACCTCAGTCCTTGGCAGGATGAAGCACTCTTGGCACAAAGCCCCCTCCAGAACCAGTGGAGAGATACATCCACTACCTCTGTCCTTGGCAGGATGAAGCACTCTGGGCCCAAAGCCCCCGCCAGAACCAGTGGAGATTGACATCCACTACCTCAGTCCTTGGCAGGATGAAGCACTCTGTGCACAAAGCCCCCTCCAGAACCAGTGGAGAAAGGCATCCACTACCTCTGTCCTTGGCAGGATCAAGCACTCTGGGCACAAAGCCCCCTCCAGAACCAGTGGAGTATCATATCCACTACCTCAGTCCTTGGCAGGATGAAGCACTCTGGGCACAAAGCCCCCTCCAGAACCAGTGGAGACTGTTATCCACTTGGGAGACTGTGGCTTTGCACTCCCCAGGATAAAGCAGTGGGAAAACCACCCACTGGAGAGACTTGAGAGACTGTGGCTTTGCACTCCCCAGGATACATCAATGGGCATGGAGCCCCCTCGTGGAGCTGGCGTTGTGCACTCATCCGGCTGAGATGCACCCCGTCCATTCCCCCTGAGGTGCCTGTTTCATTTCAGTCTGATGCCCCAGCAGTGTTCTCCCCATTTCGAGTCTGGTATCGAGTGTGGGCCTCGCCCATGCATTTTGGGCTCAGTGGTCCACGGACTATGAATGGTGCACTACCCGGACTTGAATAGTTGCTGTACTTACTTGTTTATACTGTATTTAAAGTTTTGACTAATGGATTTTTATTTATTACAATTGTTACAATCATTTCCTTTTGTCATTGCGTTCTTCCGGGGGGGGGGGGAGGGTTGAGGGGTGTAAATGTAATGTTGCAGCATGTATTTGTGTGTATGTTGTTGTGGGTGAGGGTAAGGGTGGGAGTGTTGCGTGTTGCGTGTGTGTGTCACTCTCTTTTCCCTCCCCCCTCCCCTGTGTTGTAGGTGCAGTACTCACAGTGGTCGTCGCCGCCGTCTTTTGTGCTCCTGGTAGAGCAGCAGGAATACTATTGCAGGGTGTATTTGGAGTTCTGGCTCCATGCATCCTGGTTCCTCGTGGGTTGTGTAGAAGTGAGTGTTTTGCCTTCCATGTCCTGTTTCCGCCGTGTTTTTGTTCGCGTTGAATCCGCCCCAGAAAAGGTGGCGGATTGACCTGTCATAATAGTGTGGGCGATACATTGTCTTACGCATGTCTGTTGGCGGTGATCGCCGCTGTGTTTGTTTGTACTGCCGTGGCAGTCGGAGTGTTAAAGTGGCTGTCTATGTTGGCGGTTTCCGCCATGGTCGTGATTCAATTTTTTTTAACTGCCGGCCTGTTGGCGGTCTTACTGCCACTTTAACACCGACCGCCAGGGTTGTAATGAGGGCCAAAGCTTCTTGCAGGGAACAAAAATGGAGTTGAGACCTAATTCTGGACTAGTGTGGAGAACTTAATAAAAACACAGGTCTACAGTTGTGCACAATATAAATGAATAAAAACCAGGTCTATCAGGTGTGTGCTGTCTGAGGGGCGTGGGAATGCTTCGTGGAGTGTTTTAATGTTAAACAAGAAATAAGGGGTGGGAGATTTTAATTAGTCCTTTACATATCCTTCCTTGCAATACTTCAAAAAGAAAAAATGTGACGGTCCACAGGATTTCCCGTGGCCTAACTGTCAAGCGTGATTCAAGTAAGAGATCTCCCATATGCTGTGTCATAATGTGTACCACGCATATTTGTTCAGGGCATCCTAAGTTAGGATATTGAACCTGTTAACGGGTCCCTCTATGATACTTTATTACACATCAGGACTCGTTTTAGGCCAATTAATCTTTTGGCCCAGTTGAGAGACACCTTAGGATGAGATAGCTAATCAATATGTTAATCAATACATCAATAATGTCATTAATATTTACCACAACAATGCATTTCAAAGTCATTAATCAATTCAAAACGCTACCATGACCTTTCAGCCATGAATAACCACACCGGTTTAGTGGAATTTTATGAGTTTTATTCCCTTTTGCATACAAATCTAATAGCAGGTGAGTCAATCTCAAAACAAGGAAACATAATAATTAGTCACAATATGGTAACTTTGGTAAGATTTCATTAAAGCGAGAATCACAAACATCAGAACATAACACGGAGTGAACATAGATCGATTTAGCAGAGTGTCAATATCGCATCAGTTCAACAAGGCACAAATTCAGTTGTTTGTCTATTTGCATCAGTTTAGTGAGCACCTGTCCTAACCACTGATTAGCATTAGCATGCTGGGCTTCATGCAAAACAATTTAGAACACCAATTTGGAAAAACATCTAACTATGGTCTCTGTCAAAAGTAACCAGTTGGTACCTAGAAAGGAAAAGCAAACAGACAAATCGCAATTGTATTGTCATAATTACCCTCCAAAGTTTAGGTCAGCGCACAGGTTCAGTCTTCGTCTTCAGGGCATCAGTCAAATCACCATCAGTCAGAACTCAGCTCCGGGGCAAAAAGGGCACTTCCCTCATAAGGAGGTAAAGTGTAAAAATTGACAATTCTAAGAGCGAGAATGGTTTTAAGTAAACCAACAAGTCACCAAACAGAGTGACAGAGTTTCTGGCTAAAGTCAATAGCATTCCCTAACCCACCTAAATGACTCCCTGTGACATGGGTTTTTATCCCTTTTTCGTTGTACATTCCCCCAAAATTGTATTGGACATTTGTTATACCCCACTATCTTTAACCTATCAGAAAATACATTAGGTCACCTAAATCTTCACCCCATATTATTTTACAGACATTTTATTGGTCTCCATAATTGACGTCTTCAGAGGTGGCAGGTCCGCTCCATTGTCTTCACCGGTTTGAATGACCTTGTACATTACATTAATCTACACAGTTTCATTTTGTTTTATCATTATTGTGCAAGCAACGGGGTCATGTCCTTTTGTGAGTCAGCATACTGCAAGAGAGAAAAATACATTTAATATGAGAGACAAGCAGCTAAGCTTTGGCTCATGCTAATTTAAGGCTTATAAGGATTTCAGCACAAATTCAATAATGCAATTATTAATAATTAGTACAAACTTATTTGATATAATGTTAATACATAAACATTTTAGCCATCATTATTAGTCCACGTATACATTGGCGGCCACTCCCCGTGGTCACATTTCAAGTGCACGTTTAAGCAAGATGATTATTATAGTTTCTATGCAGCATTATTACACATTAATTCATAAACATTCATGTTAATATAGATTATATAAGCTACGCTCTCTCAGTATTGAACCCTTACTCACCTAAGTGCCATGCTTCATTATCAGGTCCAGCTTCCTTGGTAGGCGGGTACTGCGATGCCTAGCGGCCCCACACCCCCAGAGCATGGGCACTTTTAAAAGGAGATCTTTCCACAACCTTTATTTGTGGTATGTGATCAGTGATTCGGTTTTACACATACGGGTGTCCCACACAAAATGTTTTTTGTATTCACACTGAATATCTTGTGAGTCTTGGACAAGCGCTTAATATAGTTTTATGGGCAAAAAAGTGTATGCATATTTCGCAGTTCATGCATACTAGAGGGCACACCTACCATACTCGGAAAGATCTTGGGCTTCCATAGGAATCTGGTGGAGTTAGATGAACCCTATAGTCAAAAGACCTGCAGAGTGGAAAAGTATGGGTGATAAACCCCTTAGGTCTAGGAAACAGGAACAAAATCCGCCAGGATACCGGTATACAGCGTCCTGTCCCACTTACTGTATCTATGGGACCACCAGTCTTGTTGCATGCTCTGGCACCTCTGTCCCGAATTTAGAATCCCATACGATGCAAGTGGAAGGATCAACGACTCCCACGTACTCACAAAAAAGAGCCTGGGTCATGGAAAGCCATTAATGCAGACAGGAAGCTCACCTAGATAACTTATCTCACAAATCATTTTTCGGTCCCCCAAGAAGCAGCCCGGAAATATGAGCCAAGTAAATTTAAACAGGTGTAGCCAGGCCGAAAGAATTTATATTGTCATCGAAATTGCACCAGAATGCACTGCAGTCAGTGTAACAAACCATAGTGTCATCCCGCCCTATACTTAACAACTCAAAATGACAGAAGTTTAACACCACAAAAAATGGCAGTCATTCTACACACGTACAGACTTTGCACCTGGCTCAAATAGGCTACCACAGGCTCTATTGAGAAGAGCCCCCTGGTTACTGACCGAGGGGCTCACTGTGTTATACAAACACGTTATGCAGGTTGAAGAAATCCCCAAATCCTGGAGAGGTTCAATAATCCACCAATTCATTCAAATGGGAGCCCAGCAAAACTGAAAAATTACTGTTGAATTGCTCTGATTGACACTGAAGCTAAATACTTGGACCATTATTGTTAAACTATTGTGAAAGTTGGACCAACAACAACAGACGAATCCACACGAATCAAACAGGATTCCACCAAAATCAGGGCTGCCTTTCGAATTTGATGGTAATTTCAATGCTAATAGGTCACACGTCTCAGGCACGATCAGCCCTTTATGCATGTTTTATTAACTTTATAGCAGCTTTTGATCAAGTATCCAGAAATTGACTATGGGAGAAGTCAAAAGCCTAAAGTGCGCAGGCAAAGCTTTTTAGGCTAATTCAGTCACTATATATAGGAAACTGGATGGAGATAAAACTGGGAGATGGTGGCTCCATGTCAAGGAAAATCCCCATACATATGGTCTAAAACAGGGGTGCATCTTGGCAATGCAGCTCTTCCACCTTTTTATTACAGATTTCATATGGTCTACTGGCGCTCGCCGTACTCCCGATGTTTGGGACTAAGCAGCTGTCCAGTCTGCTCATTGCAGATGATCTGGTCCTATTGAGCAGAGGCAGTTTCTCCATGTGAGCAGAGGAGTGTCACCCTGCCTACTTGCAGGTAGCAAAAGTGAAAATAAAATCGTAATAAACTCAGTTTATTACCATTTTATTTTACCTTTACCAGCCTGAGCTATGAGGGTGGGGTGGGCCATCCCTGCTGACTGGCAGTATGGGAGGAGGAGTGATGACAGCATTTTAAAGTACGCATCTCACTTTAGCCGACTGGCTTGCGACAGCCATCCTAACATGCGCACTTCAAACCTCTCCAAACCAAGCTATTTTAGACAGCCAGATTGAGAGAAAACACCAGCACTCAGTACCTGAAAGAGAACTGAGCAAGCCTGCTTCAACCAATCCCTGTGTTTCTCTCATGCTGACTAACAGCACGAGAGCAGCGTCTGGATTAGTTAGTGGTTTGCTCTAGGACCCTCAAGGACACCAGACCCGAGGACAATAGAAATGAAGGCAATAGGTAAGTAAATGTTTTTTCTTTTACATTTAAACAGTAACTAAATCGCTAACATGCATTACATTTACGCCAAGTACGCATGGATAGTTGTATCAGCATACAATACTCTGGAGAAACAACACCAGGTGAGAGCAAATTACGAAAAGGCACATTAAAAAAACAGAATTCTGGCATTTCGCCACGGAGTGCTCTCAACATTGGATCAGCTACCGAAATTGCAAGTTAAACCACCAAAGACAAAATGCAGACTTTGTGAAAAAGTACAGGAGACTCTACTCCATATTGTATGTTTATGTCTGTACTACTAGATCAACACAGAAGGTTACTTCGCCAAAACTTTAATCTCCTGAGGGTTCGGACGTTTAGAAAAGCCTTTACAGGACCTATGATCCCACGGAATACAACTCTGAACATCAGGCTTGTCACGGTTCTATCAATATTCACTCATATGACAAAAGCCACATGAGAGCGAAGATGAAATGCAGCCGTTTACATAAATGAGCCGTTTATGTTCAATGATTTTACAAGTATTTATTTTATATCATAACTGTTTCTGTTAAAGTAAATACAGCACAATAGCCCTGTTACGTTCTGATATTTATTCATGGCCGCTTGATGGCTTTGGTTTTATCCTTTGAAATAGATGTCAATTTACAAAGGTTTTTATTAATCATGCAATAAAAAATACTATTATTATTGAGTGGTGTCATTTGTTTGAAACTTCTGATTTGTGAAGGGAATGAGAGTGTTGTTCGTAGTCATTTGACTGCTAACCTGTGAGGGGCATAAGAATGCTTTTGGAAGTGTCCGAATATTATTCTGTCAGGCGTGGGCGAGTGTTGTTGACAGTGTGCGGCTGCGGGTCTCTAAGGGGTGTTAAATTGCTTCCAGTAGTCTGTGAGAGATGTAAATAAGTTGTCAGTTTTTTCTGACTGCTACTCTGTGAAGGATGCAAGACTGCTGTACTTGGTGTGACAATTCTACTGTGAGGGTCTAAGAGTGTTTTGGTAGTGTGTGACTGCTGTTTTGTGGGAGTGGGAGTGGGAGAGTGATTTCATAGTGTGTAATACTCAGAAGTGTGAGAGTATAGTGTGAACGCAGCTGACCTTATTTGGTTTCTTATCTTTAATTTATAAGGGGACACCTTAGAGGTTCAATGGACCTTTTGAGATTGTTTAAGATGTTCCAACCAGAAGCCCAATACATTACAATTATTGTCAAACAATCAGTAAAAACCTTTTAGAGTCAGTAATTTATCACACACCATGTCCAATTTAGTCATGAATAACCACTCCATTAGTATAAGTTAGAAAATGTATTTCCCTAGATTAATAATGCTAATTTCACGTAAATTAGTCGCAAAACCATCTGGTAGACATATAAAAACAATACTGGTTGACCAAATCTTCTAACTTATATCTTATTTTGATTGAAGCATCAATAACTAATCCTTCTAAGGTACTTGAGTAATAGAAACAACATACATTTGAATTTCAACAACTGAGTAACATCAATAGCAGATTAGTAGATGAAGTAAATCTCCCTAACCTCAGATTAGGATAGCATGTTTGGACTTCACACAAAACATTTTAGTCAACATAAATTTTGAAAACATCTTACTAGGGCTCCATCAAAAGGCAACAGTTGGTACCTAGAAACAAAAGACAGATTCACAACAAGTAATATCCTCATGGATCAGCAAGCTGCGATTATCTTCGTCAGTTGGATATCAGTTTGGTCAGCATCAGTAACAGGAGCAAGGAAAGAGGGCGGTTTGGGAAAATTTGGACTCTACATTCTCCAAACCATTAGCAGGCAAATAAAGAATAATCTTCTCTGTTCTCAAACTGTTCTTTTCTCTCTCTTCTCTGCCTGTCCTCGTCTCTCCCTCTTCCCCTAAAGTCTTGACCTGCAGCCTGGTTAAGTTGAATTTGTCTAAAGGTTTGTTACGTTGCTATTGGTCAAATAATCATACGTTTGCAATGAATCCAATAAAGTTTTATGTATGTCTATAAAATATAAACAGTCTTTCACACAGCGATGATTAGCTCCTCTTCTCCTGCTCCCATCATCAGACTCATCAGGAAACATTATAGTATCCATTCGTACTTCAGTCAGTGCATCCATTGTTAGCTCCTGGGAACATTGCTTTCTCACACGTCAAGTTACCATTTGTAACAGTTTGAGATCAACATGTTTCTACAAGCATTTCCTCACAGGAAGGTTAAAAACTACTGCTACGTTTGGCAACCTTCAGTTAGAACAATACATCTATATTTTTCTGAACATGAAATCATACTTTATTCAGACATTTCATTTTTAATATGTGGCTGTGCAATAATAAGGCTCAAACCTTACAAACTTAAGACCTATAGTTAATTTAAGCAAGTAAATAGCATTTCATTGTTAATATGACACATTACTGCAAAATTGGCACTCCTGTATGTTCTTCATACATACTAATACACCTTTAGTAAAACATTTCACATTACATGACGGCCACTCAAGTGGGCACATTTTCATTTTGCACATTATTTTCTATATTAATTCAAATTCTATGCAGATACACAAGTCAAAATACATGAATAATGTATTAGTAAAAATTCAGCGTTCACAATAGTCAAGAGTGTGTGACTGCTACACTGAGAGGTTTTGAATTTGTTGCTTGTTCTGTGAATCTGTTAGTCTATGAGGATGTGAATGTGTTGTTGGTAGTGTGAGATATCTTTGTGGGGACATTGCTCTAAAATATGTAAAGGCCTGCCTTAGATTGTCAAAGTGACACTGTGGGGGTCATTATGACCCAGGTGGTCTGAGTTAATGTGTCAGTATGCACAATGTCAGTGATGTATTTATTGAGGTGGCATCTGCCAGGACTGAAGGAGGAGGAATGAGGATGGGAAAGAGGGATGGATGAGGCAGCAACAATTCAGCAACCTTTTGAATGGTTTTTGCTGGCAATGCTTGTACTTCGCACAACCTCTGGCTCCTTAATCGCTTTCTTGCCCTTCAGGACCAGAATAATTTTCTAGGGCTGAAGGAACACAGGAGAGGAGAGCAGTCCATATTGAAGAGATATATGTCTGCTGTACCTGATGTCTTCAGTTTGTAGTGTCACAAGCAAGTAGAAGACGTAAAGGGACAGATTTATAAAGGGCTTCCATTGCCATTGCATCACACAAAGCAACACAAGATTTACTATGCCACACAGAGCCACCTTGTGTGGATTTGCATGGCATAGTGAATCTGGAGTACCACAAGGCAGCTCAGGTAACTGCCATTGTGTTACTCTTGCTGGGAAGATGTTCCATCCATCCATCCATGGTTTTGGCAAATTTCCAGATTTAGTTAAACTAGTAAACCTGGGAATCTGTCAAAATGCTTCATCTTCCCAGGTGAAGCCTAACGAGGTGAAATATTTTATTTCTTCTTGTTATTTCCTCTTTCTATATCTGCTGCATTCTGCAGCACACATAGAAAGAGGGAAGTGTCTCAGAGGATTGTTTTTGTGCAGAAAGGTGTTTCTTCCTGATTCATGTTGTCTGACACAGACTGGCTTACATGCATATTTCTGAAGGACTTAGGCCTCAGGCCAACCTTCTACTGTCTACATGAACTGACTAGAATTTTTGCTGGACAAACTACTTCAAACATGTTTCAGAGAAGGAATGATGCCACTGTACACGTTTCCAGTCCTGTTGGAGCAAACGCTCATTCTCATATTGTCATAGCACCAACTTACCAATGTCATGTCTGATACGTCAGCAGCATCATAAGTGAGCAGTTTGTCATGTCCCCAGTAATGAGTTCTACATTATCTATGCACATCTGTGATGAAGCATCCCACATGACCCAATCATAACCTGGGGCATGTTTGATGCAACTGTCCCTCATGACATTGAGAAAATGCAGGTACCCCTTTGTTGCCATGCAGTTATGTGTCTACTCAAAACAGCACTTGGTTTGTGATGAGGAATCTAGTGGCAACCTTTAGCACAAAGCAATACAACACACAGCGCCTGACAGTGTCTGAATAACTTATGCCTCTAGAAATCCCCATGTGCTTTGGATGTGTGTCAACATCATGCTGATGCCCTACAACATTGCTGGCAATTTAAAAGGTTAAACAACAAAGATAGCTCCAAGCAATAACTTACCACCTTGTTGCTGCTGTTGGGCCCTCAACTGCCGATCAATCTTCGGGTAGGCCATTGCAAGGATGCGTGCCATTACGGGGGTCAGCGTGTGGTGCATCTGCTTGGATCACTGGAAGGACTGCCTGAGCTAGCCTTCTGCAGGCTTGTGAATCAAGTGCTGCAGGTCCTTCTACCTCTGCTGACAGTGCAGGCTGCCTCGCTTATTGATCCCTAAGGTCCACACTTTCCTTGTGATGGCCTTCCAGATCTCCCACTTTTGATAGGCGTTGACCTGTATGGATAACAGAAAAGAACAAGAAAATGTGTTTTGAGTGATTTTGTTTGTGTGTACTGATGTGACACAATTTTGCTGCATTGCTCACATGCATTCACCAAACAGTAACTTAATCTTTTCCAAAAATATTTAGAGGTACTTAGGAAATACTGATTTGCAGTGATCTTATAAGCACCTTCAACACTTTCTATATTCTCATGCTACCAATTCAGACCTAAAACATAACCTAGGCCAGGGATATGTTAACATGTCCTGTTGTGAAGCCCATTCCTGATTATTCACAATCATTCTGAGCTATTAAGGGCTAAGCAACCTGTGCAATCGCTGCAGATAACCCCATACACAGCTACAATGGCTTCATGCCTAAACTCCCAAAAGTCAGAACCCATGATGTGCATCACAAACAGTGACTAAGGACAGTATAGAAAGGCAGCTATGTCTCAACGAGAGCAGGGATTTGGGGGATGTATGAACAAGTATGTGTTCGAATGGGACATAGTTGGATGGGTGATTGTGAGCCAGTGGCATTTGAACTTGCAGCACAGAAAATAACTTTACCAACATGTGGCACCATGACATGTTTAAACGATACAGAAAAGCCTGTTCCACAATATGGGCTGGAATCCCACTTGACATGACAGCATCAGACAACTCCATACCTTCAAACTATTTTCTTCCACCTCCCAACACTATCAATTTGACAGTGGATGTATGTTGTCACTCATACTACTGATACATTGTCTACTGGCCACTGGTAGTAAGGGGCCTGCAGTTTGTCTGATAAGACTGGAAGTGAGAGTTACGTGGACAGCTATTACGGCTTCTCCTTTCAGGTGACTTTACATTTCCATGCACAGACATTTCTAACAGTGGAAAACAACATTCTATCCCCAGCTAAATCATCCTGTTCAACCTCATTAACAAAAATACACACTAGCCTGTGGATAAAAATGATCCAGTTACTCAATCAAACATTCCCCAATCAGACATGTACCAGTTCCTCTGGGATCCCATAGAGTTGGTTCTACATTGACAGGACCTCACTGGCAAGTAGCTCCAGCTCTTCAGGGCTGAGGGCAGGAGCCTTGCTGCCTGCTTTGCCCAGCATCCTGGCTCCCAGAGGTCAAAACAGAAAAATGTTAGGAGGCATGTGAGCTTTTTTGCAATATGCTGCATACAAGTATAAGGCGGACGCAATCCATGACAGGGACAGACACAGACATTGCCTTTCATGCATAGCCGCCATACATGTCAGTCTTTGGCAGGGTCCATCGTGGAGTATTCAACCTACTACGTGGTCAACTTCCGCCGATGGCCTTCGGTTAGCCACTGTCCTGATGGCAAGGTCAGGCATCTGCCATTTTAAGGGTTAAAGCTGTGTGAACTTTCAATTTGTTAGTGCATCTTCAGCACTCAAATTCTATTTAAAGTGCCCAAAAAGTGCAGAACATCATGTCCACGTATATTACACTGTCAGATTAATTATCTAACCAATACACAAGATGTGTGTTTAGCATTAACGTATGGTGTGACCATTTCAGCCCATATTGATTTTGTATACATGCAAGCATTTGAATCCAGGCATGGGTAGAAGATGATAACCTCAAGTACTGAGACCATTTCCAGACAATGCCAGCATAGAGGAATATGATGTCAAGAAGTTCAGGTTGAATAGACAAACTATCCTGGGTTTGTTTCAGCATCTGGGGCCTGATCTCCTGCCTCACAATATGAATGAAAAAGCAATAACACCAATAGTGAAACTCCTGGCAGTACTTCATTTTGTGGCTACAGGATCTTTCTAATACACTGTGGCATTACCTGGAAGCATATCCCAACCAACTTTCAGTGGTGTGCTACAAGAAGCCTTTTCTTCATTGCTGCGGCATATCAACAGCTACATCCAGTTCCCACAGCAACAGGATTTTACCATTGTGAAGGGTGACTTGTATGCTCTGGGTGGCCTACTGCATGTGGTTGGAGCAATAGATGGCACACATATTGCCTTGGTGCCACCACACGCAAGGGAACATGTCTACCTCAGTCAGAAGAACTTCCATTCTACCAATGTGCAAGATGTTTGCTTATCTGATTTGTGCATCTCAAGTGCGTGTGCCCGCTTTCCTGGGTCCACACATGATTCCATTGTACTACGCAACAGCACCATACCCCCGCAAATGTCACAACTTGGGCCAGAGAGGGCTTGGCTTGTCGGCAAGTACAAAATGACTTGAGGATCCTAGTTTAGGAAGGTACAATAGTGTGCTGTGTCATTAATTTATTGATATATTGCTTCCATGTGGGAGACTCTTAGTATTCTATCAGACCCTAGATGTTAGCACCACTGAGGATCCAACAACATTAGGGGAAATGTGCTTCAGGGAGGCCCATGGAAGGACACAGACGCCATTGGAGTGGGATTTCGGGCTCCTGAAAGTAAGATTCAGATGCCTGGACAAGACCGGCGGAGCCTTCCTCTACTCACCCGATAAGGTGTATCAAATCACGGTTGCCTCCTGCATGTTGCACAACATTGCCCTATGACGGAACACCTCAATCATCTCAGAGTATGGAGACCATGAAGAACCACCGGTTGAGGATGTTGAAATGCCCAATGAAGATGACAGTGGTGAAGAAGAAGGAATTGACCTATGTGAAGATATAATTGACCACTTCTCCAACTGATGTGTAAGTGTATCTTGACATATTGTAATCTCCACTGTTGGGGCAAGTTGGGGCATAGTGAACATATAAATCTGTGTTGGTAATTTGGGGGGAATGGTGAGCCTATGAAAGTCCAAGGCAAAGATGTTTGTGAATCAGAGTTTCCTTACATTGAGTGCTGGGTTATTGACATGGATCAACCTTACTTTTGATCAGTATACGTGTCCTCCTAACTCATCATTTGAGTCAAATTGCATATGTGACAATATTTCCCCTTGTTGTTCTGTTTCAGGGTCCTTCACCATGCCATCTTCATTTGGACATTTCAAAGTTGTGACACTTGCATTCAGATATTGCTGTTGGAAAGTATAAAGTGAAAATGTGTTGATCTGGGACAGATACCCACTTAGGATGTTTAGATCTTATACAGAGACAACTTGCACTGTGATTGAATGGAAGTTCTTGATATTGTGTCAGACCTTATTCTGTGGGATGTTACTGTCAAGGCGATATGTGCCACTCATCTTGCTCAAGCTACATGTGTATGTCAAGCCATACCATACTGGTCTCTCTCCACATTGTCTAATTCTTCAATTTATGTTCAGTGTAGGTGGCTAATGATGTGTCTCCCCATAGTGGAGAGTACTTTTCTTTAGCACATCACTAAATGGTGGTTTTGACATTGCACTGGATACTGCCACAGTGTCTTGTAATGGTTATGTGGCCTCAAATTGTGTTTCTCAACTATGGTGTAGACTATTGGTGTTATTGATGGAGTATCCAATTGTGAGAGCAGGATGTCTGGCTCCAGCTGAGGTCATGTATCAATGTTAGTATGCCTATTCAATTTGCTCCCTTGTGATATTCCCTTTCTTCCATGGTATCAAGGTTGTGGAGTGTCCACCTCTGAATAGCACATACTACTGGGGTACTTCACTTTTTAGGGAAATCCGCTCTGAATTTGTCAATGCCTAGTTACCAATATATGTATGCCAACAATACACTGGGATTTAGATTTGTTTTCTGAATGAAATGGGGAACAAATTACCTCGCTGCATTTCTAATTTTAATTTTAAACTATTGGGTCAATACATTTTGACAAAATGATGGTGAAGACAGACATGTAAAAAATACCACAATAAATACAACAGTCTTGTGGTTTCTGTCCATATTATTTATTAGCAAGACACAAAGCAACTGAAAAATTTCCAAAATGAGGGGAAAAAGAGGCAACAAAAAGTCTGTCATGGTGATGAAAGTATAGTGGTACAGGCAAAACTGTTTGTAGTCCAATGTACAAAATACAACTGTCCTTAGAAAAGATAAATGTGTCTGCAAACTACACTGGAGGGAATTAGGATCTGCGTCTCTTGAAGATGGTGGTGGAGGTCTTCTCATCCTCTTCTGGCAGTCCAGAAGACTGTCCCTTCCGGTGAGGGGTGGGCACACGTGCAGGGACTAGGACAGGAGGAGTAGGCCTGTCATGTGCATACCTTCTCTGTCTTTGTTTGACAGTGGTGTACTTGACCAAGAAGTGAAGGGTCACAGACAGAGGCAGATGGAATGGGAAAAGCCTTGCTCACATTGTGGTATATGTCAAAATGCACCCTAGTCAGGGAACTCATATTTTCATAGTGGCGGCATATTTCCAACATGAGCTCCCTCTGTACCTCCTTGATCTCCTGGAGCTCAGTTACTACTTGGCCCATCAAGACTTAGGACTCTTGTACTACTCCTGAGACTCATCCAGTTAATGGATTCTTGGCTGACAAAGACTCCAGTGGCCTCACATGGCTGGCCCACAGATTCCTTGGCACAACCCCTACCCACATTACCCTGTGCCCTTGGAGCAGTGTGCCTAATTCCACTGAGTCCTGGCAGTACTGGAGGCAGAATTGGTGATGGCTCAACACCAGCCAGGACTGGGCGACACAGGACTACAGTGTGACTCATTGGTACAAAGGAAGTGGAGGTGTCCTCATGCTGAGATGGTGTTTCAGCTGGGGTGGGAGGTATAGGTGTGGGCAGAATATGACTCACTAAGGCAGTCTGGCCAGACAGACAAGATAGACCAGCTGGCTCTCAATCATCCAGATTTGCAGGAGTGGAGTCCTCATTGAAGGCTTGTTCCTGTTCTGGAGTGGAAGCATCTTGGGTGGAAGACGGTGGTCCACTGGCTTGGGCGGTTAGACTTGAGAAGAATGCAGAGACTATGTAATTAAACTCTAGTTTCTGCATCATATGTGCCTTTGGTTACAAATGGGGCAACCTAAAGAAGAAACATCAGACTGATAGAATGATTAGGTCTTTTGTATAATATTTTTGGTTTCACACATTCTGGCTGATTTATACAGATTCAAACTCCAATGATGATGTTGCAGAGATGTCCTGGAATGCAAAATGTTATTTCTGAAGTGTACATTACATGTACCAATCATTCTAGCCAACACAGTGGTGGATATGTTATACATTCCAAGGCTTAGCAGGCTAAAACATGATACACACTGTAGCTCAACTTAATGTTACAACTGGCTTTGGTCATCATATGGATGTGTTGATTAAATTGTGTATGGATACTACTTCTGTTCAGCATGCCACATCCTATGGTAGAAAATCTGGTATTAAAAAAACTATGAAATATGTAACCATTTATATCAATTCAATGTAGCTATCAGAAGGGGTCAACATGATTAAGGGACACAACAACTGACATTTTCATCCACTGCATGATATGCTAACTGTCAAATGCACAACTCTCTAAGATATGTGCATATATGGAAGTAAAGGAAGGTAGAGCTCCAGTGCCTTGCACTATTCTTTTGCAGATACCAAAACAGGGCGTCATGGTAGATGTAGTAATCTGTTGACACCATAGACCATAGTTGTTGGAAAGTGGTTTGCACATACCTCGTTCGATGACTACAGTGGAGATTTACAACATGGACACACATATAGGTATGATGTGAATCTGTGAAAAAACAATTACAAGCAGCATACCTTAATTTGCAAATGGATGGAGTTTTGTTCCTGTTTTTAGGAGAACAAAAACATACATTGATAGAAAGCAAGGGACTAAGCAAATGCAAGGGATGATCCATTGCAAACAACTCACTATCTGACTTAACATATTGCACATTGTTACAAAAGAGAGAAACAACCATAATGCTAGTAATGTTTAAGACACAATATATTTTGAGGAGTCAAGTTTAGTTCAAAACATTTTGATAAGGGCATTGAACCAGTCTAACGAGGTAACTTAAGGCCAAGACTCCATTTGTGACTGTTGAGAAATTGCTAAATGCTACTTACCAGACTCCACTCCACCAGGAATTCTAGTCAAGCCTTCAGGATGTAGGATCTGCAAGCACTTCTCCTCCCAGGGAAATAGTTGTAATGGGGGGCTAGTAAAACCACCACCAGACCTCTGGGCCTCCAGGTGATGCTTGGAGACCAGGGAACACTGCCCCCCCCACAGGTACTTCCAGTTCTTCCTAATCACTTCCTGTATGCACAGGTTGTCAGCTATGGCATTCACTCTGTCAACTATTCTGGCCCATATTTGCCTTTTCTGAGATATGATTGTATTTTGTACTTTGGTTCCAAACAATTGTGGCTCTACTCTAATGATTTCGTCCACCGTGAAAGACAACTCTCTCTCTCTGAAGAGCGTGGATTTCTCCTCCCTGTCATTGTGAATATTGTAGTAAATAAAAAAGAGATCAAATGTTGAGGTGATATAAAAAAAAGTTATGAGAACAACAAACACAGAGAGAGAAGAACACAAGTCCAAATGCCATCCACTCCCAGCCATGTGAGCCAGTAAAACGCAAAAAAGTTGGAGCAGGAAAGGGCCAACTTGCTGAAAGTCAACACACTTAGGGGCAACCCAGTATTCCCCTAGGAACTAGATACAGACAACATGCTACTAGAGGAATTGTTTAGATATAATTTGTGTACATAAGATCCAGTCTTCAATTAATGAATAAGACAACTTTGTACTGTTCAGATCCAATATACTGATCAATAGGATTAAGTGAGTTCAAAAATGTACAACAAATACAACAAATGACCATCCCATAGACAACAACACTGTATATAACTCCCCTAGATCACACGATTGTATCACAACAGAAAACCCAGGAAGGGGTTATAACCCTCCTCTTGACAGTCCTACACAATAATTGCCTGGTTTTCAGTCCCAGTCCAAGCAATATCACGATCTTTCAATTCAGCTTGTCAAATAAGAAGGTAATGTCCATGTTTCAGTCTGTGGTGGCAGTCAGAGGTCCGTTAGACCATCATCAGGACTCAGGGTTGTAAAATAATACAACAGGTTGCAAAAAAAGACTCTGTAGCAACACACAAGGGGACTTCAACCTTTTAAAATAAGGAGTCACTAGCGTCTGTCTCCATCAGCATCCCCAACTCCCATTCAGATCCCTGCTGGAAGGAAGTACTGGAGAAGATGGACTGCCCTGCTGAACCCCTGGTCTGCACCTGAAGGACTGCACCCACAAGGACTGCACCAGTTGCACACTCTGGGCTTCACCACAAGAAGGTATTTGCCTTGCTTCTGCAACTCCAGGAGTGGACTCCCTGTAAGATACAGGTACAAAGGAGCTGACCAGAGTCCCCTGCATCAAGTCCTGCAAGAAGGGACCAGCTCAACCACCATCCAGTGGCCATTTGAGGGTTCAGAACTGTAGTCCCAACTTCTAAGGAGCAACTCAGAGATTCTGTAATCTTGGATCAAGTTTGTGGACACTTCAGGAACCCAAAAAAGACTACTGGAAGAAGATCTAAAAATTCAGAGAAGTTTGGAGCAACTTTGTGTAAAAGCTCCATAAGATGACTGACCCATCGACAAGAGTCAAGCTGGTGACGTCAAATTGCAACCTGGCCTGAATTTCAGATCTGTCCAGTTGATGCTCCGGAGCTTTTCCCCATCAACGAGACTTCCAGGACTGGATTGGGAATTTGCGCTGATACAAGCTGACAACACTGCATCACAAGCCGGCTTGAAGAGGAGCCTCAGCCGATGATAAGAGAAAAAGCTCCAAAACAGGAGAATGTCAGAAGGTAAATTTTTGACGAGGCCTATTGCTGCATGTATCTGACATGGGCTCCCTCGCAGTTAGGCCTCAAATTTTAACTTTGCCTGGGTTAAGTCTGACCAGATTTCCCTGGTTGGCACTTTTTGGTTTTAGGCACTAGAAAGCATATTTTTACATTTAAACTTAAAAAATCCATATCTCTGGTTCCCTACCTAGGGAACCAGAGATAGTGATATAAGGGACTAGAGTCCCTTGTATCAAGCCCTAAAAGAAGAGCCCAGCTGACCAGCGTGTAGTGCCCATTTGAGGAGTCTGACCAGGTGAATTCAGGGAACTGTAGTCCCAACTTCCAAGGAGCAATTTAGGGTTTCTAGAAGCTTTGATCAAGTTTGTAGACATGTCAAGAACCAAAAAAGGACTTCTGGAAGAAGATCCAGAAGTTTGGAGAAGTTTGGAGCAACTTTGTGAAAAAGCTCCATAAGGTGACCAACCCATTGACATGAGTCAAGCTGGCAATGTCAAATTGCAACCCGGCCTGAATTTCAGGTTAGTCCCACTAAAGCTCCGCAACCTTTCCCAGTTGACGAGTGTTTAAGTGAAGCAAATTAAAAATTCTCTGAAATTGTCCTAGTGCAAAAAATGTTTTTGATTTTTAATTTGGACTAATTTCAATTACTTTATTTTTTTGTTAGGTGTGTTAGGGAAACTTAGCCACACCAGTGGGCGAGCTCAGCCAGAAGCAACCTCCAAGGATAGATTTTCTCCATGTTGGATTTTTAAAGAATGTTGCTTTTTTGGATTGTTTTTTGCCACACTTTACAGGAAGTTGTCATCCCAGAGGGTGGCATCCTGCATCCTATTGGTCAGGGGTGCCCCCTGCCTGCCAACCCATGAGCAAGGATAAATATGACAGAGCTGGCGAGCATTTCAGATCCCTGCTGAAAGAAGGCACTGGAGAAGAAGGACTGCGCTGCTGAACCCCTGGTCTGCACCTGAAGGACTGCACCCACAAGGACAGCACCAGCTGCACAGTCTGGGCTTCACCACAATAAGGACTTTGCCTTGCTTCTGCAACTCCAGGAGTGGACTCCCTGTAAGTTACAGGTATAACAGAGCTGACTAGAGTCCCTTGTATCAAGCCCTAAAAGAAGAGCCAAGCTGACCATCGTATAGTGCCAATTTGAGGAGTCTGACCAGGTGCATTCTGGGAATTGTAATCCCAACTTCCAAGGAGCAACTTAGAGTTTCTGTAAGCTTTGATTAAGTTTGTGGACAAGTCAAGAACCGGAAAAGGACTTCTGGAAGAAGATCCAGGAGTCGGGAGAAGTTTGGAGCAACTTTGTGAAAAAGCTCCATAAGGTGACCAACCCATTGACGAGAGTCAAGCTGGCGATGTCAAATTGCGACCCAGCCTGAATTTCAGGTTTGTCCCACTGAAGCTCTGGAACCTTTCGCAGTTGATGAGTCTTTCAGGAGTTGACCGGGATCTCACGCTGAGCCAAGCAGACAACGTCCAATCGCAAGCAGGCCTGAAGAGCAGCCTTGGCCAACGACAAGAGACAAATCTCCAAAACAGAGACTAAGTCAGAAGGTAAAATTGTGACTGAGGCCTACCGCTCTGTGTATCTGACTTGGGCTCCATCACTGTCTGCCTCAAATTTTGACTTTGCACCGGTCAAGGCGACCGGATGTTCCTGGTTGGCACTTTTTGTTTTTAGGAACTAGAAAGCATATTTTTACATTTAACCTTTAAAAAGTCATATCTCCGGTTCCCTACATTGGATTTTTGTCGATTTGGTGTCATTTTAAAGATAAAACTATTCCTATTATTGGATTTTTATTGTGTGTTGTGTTTTACTTGTTTATGGTTTTGTCGATATTAAATGCTCTACACACTTGTCTCCCAAGTTAAGCCTGACTGCTCCTGGGCCAAGCTACCCAGGGTTGAGCAAGGACTATTTTATTGAGACTTGACCAGACCTAGTGGGTGATTGCAGCCTACTGCTCAGTGTAGGTACCTACCTGCCCTTACCAATAACCCACTTTCCAATATCTGTGCATTTCGGTGTTATTTTAACAAATGAATTATAATAGCTGCTAAGATTCTGTCCCTAATACAAGAGTTCTAGCTTTGTGAGATTTTTACAGCCTATCTTAAAAGAGAGTAATTTTTACAGTATTTTGCCATTAATCAGAGAGTTTGGTTTTCAGAGGAGGTCATACCAAGCCTTTTGTGTGGTATTCTGATTACATGCAGCACCAGGGTGAGACATCTGGTCATGGTGTAAAATGTTAAAATGGTATAAAGGACAGCATAAGAATGCAATGATGCAATAACTGTATTGTCAAAAATCTACGACTTCGTCTTCCATCGTGCTCTAAACTGCCCAGACTCTACAACATTCCTGCCCACACACCTAACCCATATTATTGTTCCTTTTTTAAAATGTTAACATGTCATAAGTGATGTAATAAACGAAGTCATATGCAGTGCATGATTGGAGTTGAAATTATAGTAATCTGACTAAACTATAGCTCCTGTATTTCATTGTTTATTTTTAATTTTCAGTTAGCTCATGTTTCATTTCAACAGCTAACTATAACGTCACTACAACCTTTGTGTTTTTGGTGAATATCTGTTTTTTTTATTCAGTCCTAAATCGGAACAGTGCCAGCTCTTCACATGCAGATAACCCTCCACCCTGTATACAGGTTTCAGCGTCATGTTTGCAATGCTGAGCTTCATAACTGGGCTCCTGTCACATGCCCAAGTGTAGCTTCGTTTGTGACCCCCTCCTCACCTTCAATGAAATTGGCTGGGAATAAGGTCACTGTGACACCCTATACTGGTCTTTCGGCATGGCAATGGGGTATTATATGTGGGTGGATAGATATGCGATTGAAAGGAGTAAGTGCATTGGGAGTGATACCCAGTTAACTGTCCAGGTCAAGGAGGATGAATTATGACACTTTGGCCAATTACCAAGCCTGCTATGTACTGCTCCCCCAGTAATCCTTACCAGTACCAGGCAGGGTTGGGAAAAAGAGGTTTTAATCTTTCTTCTCTCCTTCGCCCGTACATTAAGCAACAGCTAGGGAGAGTGCATGTATAAGAGGGGTGGTGGACCTAAAAAACCCTGATGGCGTTTGAGGGCATCAGGAGAGAACTACTGCACAGTGGAAGAGCCGAATGCTGCATCGGCACTCCCACTTTGCAGTAGTTCTCTCTCCATGCCCTCAAGCTTCACGAGGTTTTTTTTAAATGTCTTGTTTTTCCCCTCAGGAAAGATACGTTCTGCAAGCTGTGCTTTAGACAAGTGTATCATGTTTTTGAGAATCAAATAAAAATGTATGTTGTTTGGTCCATGAATGTTTTGAAGTTTGCAAAGAAATGCGAAGGGAATAAGATGGCTTCCCTCTGAATTTTTAGTCGTTATTCCAGACAATCAGAAGCAGTTCTGTTCATAAGAAAAATTCAGCTAATCAAAGTTAGGGACTCTTACGTTTATTTACCCATAACCTCAAAAAACATTAGGATGGCTAAGTACCATTCAAGTGCTTAGTAGCACACTGGTTACGACGGTGCTCTTTGGCATGGTGTCAGTGGTCTGTTTTCATACATAGTAAAGAGGTTACGAGTTGAGAAAGATTATTTCTTCTTAAGCAGGCAATCGCACCGTCAGAGGGGCCAGACTGAAACTAGTTCAGGCCTCATCAGTACCCAGGATTGCAAGGTCACTGGGCACTGGTATATTCGTTTCT
The DNA here is from genome assembly GCF_031143425.1 of Pleurodeles waltl. Classification (NCBI taxonomy): domain Eukaryota; kingdom Metazoa; phylum Chordata; class Amphibia; order Caudata; family Salamandridae; genus Pleurodeles; species Pleurodeles waltl. The sequence goes on along the minus strand of NC_090451.1, from coordinate 435,408,077 downwards.
TTGACATCAGGATATTTCTCCGATGCTTTAATGTTGCTGTAGGAAGTTGGCTCTGTATGTGCTATTTCAAAGTAAGGAATAGCATGCACAGAGTCCAAGGGTTCCCCTTAGAGGTAAAATAGTGGTAAAAATAGATAATACTAATGCTCTATTTTGTGGTAGTGTGGTCGAGCAGTAGGCTTATCCAAGGAGTAGTGTTAAGCATTTGTTGTACATACACATAGACAATAAATGAGGTACACACACTCAGAGACAAATCCAGCCAATAGGTTTTTATATAGAAAAATATCTTTTCTTAGTTTATTTTAAGAACCACAGGTTCAAATTCTACATGTAATATCTCATTCGAAAGGTATTGCAGGTAAGTACTTTAGGAACTTCAAATCATCAAAATTGCATGTATACTTTTCAAGTTATTCACAAATAGCTGTTTTAAAAGTGGACACAGTGCAATTTTCACAGTTCCTAGGGGAGGTAAGTATTTGTTAGGTTAACCAGGTAAGTAAGACACTTACAGGCTTAGTTCTTGGTCCAAGGTAGCCCACCGTTGGGGGTTCAGAGCAACCCCAAAGTCACCACACCAGCAGCTCAGGGCCGGTCAGGTGCAGAGTTCAAAGTGGTGCCCAAAACACATAGGCTAGAATGGAGAGAAGGGGGTGCCCCGGTTCCGGTCTGCTTGCAGGTAAGTACCCGCGTCTTCGGAGGGCAGACCAGGGGGGTTTTGTAGGGCACCGGGGGGGACACAAGTCCACACAGAAATTTCACCCTCAGCGGCGCGGGGGCGGCCGGGTGCAGTGTAGAAACAAGCGTCGGGTTCGCAATGTTAGTCTATGAGAGATCTCGGGATCTCTTCAGCGCTGCAGGCAGGCAAGGGGGGGGTTCCTCGGGGAAACCTCCACTTGGGCAAGGGAGAGGGACTCCTGGGGGTCACTTCTCCAGTGAAAGTCCGGTCCTTCAGGTCCTGGGGGCTGCGGGTGCAGGGTCTCTCCCAGACGTCGGGACTTTAGGTTCAAAGAGTCGCGGTCAGGGGAAGCCTCGGGATTCCCTCTGCAGGCGGCGCTGTGGGGGCTCAGGGGGGACAGGTTTTGGTACTCACAATATCAGAGTAGTCCTGGGGTCCCTCCTGAGGTGTTGGATCGCCACCAGCCGAGTCGGGGTCGCCGGGTGCAGGGTTGCAAGTCTCACGCTTCTTGCGGGGAGCTTGCAGGGTTCTTTAAAGCTGCTGGAACCAAAGTTGCAGCTTTTCTTGGAGCAGGTCCGCTGTCCTCTGGAGTTTCTTGTCTTTTCGAAGCAGGGGCAGTCCTCAGAGGATGTCGAGGTCGCTGGTCCCTTTGGAAGGCGTCGCTGGAGCAGGATCTTTGGAAGGCAGGAGACAGGCCGGTGAGTTTCTGGAGCCAAGGCAGTTGTCGTCTTCTGGTCTTCCGCTGCAGGGGTTTTCAGCTGGGCAGTCCTTCTTCTTGTAGTTGCAGGAATCTAATTTTCTAGGGTTCAGGGTAGCCCTTAAATACTAAATTTAAGGGCGTGTTTAGGTCTGGGGGGGTTAGTAGCCAATGGCTACTAGCCCTGAGGGTGGGTACACCCTCTTTGTGCCTCCTCCCAAGGGGAGGGGGTCACAATCCTAACCCTATTGGGGGAATCCTCCATCTGCAAGATGGAGGATTTCTAAAAGTCAGAGTCACCTCAGCTCAGGACACCTTAGGGGCTGTCCTGACTGGCCAGTGACTCCTCCTTGTTGCTTTCTTTGTTCCCTCCAGCCTTGCCGCCAAAAGTGGGGGCCGTGGCCGGAGGGGGCGGGCAACTCCACTAAGCTGGAGTGCCCTGCTGGGCTGTGACAAAGGGGTGAGCCTTTGAGGCTCACCGCCAGGTGTCACAGCTCCTGCCTGGGGGAGGTGTTAGCATCTCCACCCAGTGCAGGCTTTGTTACTGGCCTCAGAGTGACAAAGGCACTCTCCCCATGGGGCCAGCAACATGTCTCTGGTGTGGCAGGCTGCTGGAACTAGTCAGCCTACACAGACAGTCGGTTAAGTTTCAGGGGGCACCTCTAAGGTGCCCTCTGGGGTGTATTTTACAATAAAATGTACACTGGCATCAGTGTGCATTTATTGTGCTGAGAAGTTTGATACCAAACTTCCCAGTTTTCAGTGTAGCCATTATGGTGCTGTGGAGTTCGTGTTTGACAGACTCTCAGACCATATACTCTTATGGCTACCCTGCACTTACAATGTCTAAGGTTTTGTTTAGACACTGTAGGGGTACCATGCTCATGCACTGGTACCCTCACCTATGGTATAGTGCACCCTGCCTTAGGGCTGTAAGGCCTGCTAGAGGGGTGTCTTACCTATACTGCATAGGCAGTGAGAGGCTGGCATGGCACCCTGAGGGGAGTGCCATGTCGACTTACTCGTTTTGTCCTCACTAGCACACACAAGCTGGCAAGCAGTGTGTCGGTGCTGAGTGAGAGGTCTCCAGGGTGGCATAAGACATGCTGCAGCCCTTAGAGACCTTCCTTGGCATCAGGGCCCTTGGTACTAGAAGTACCAGTTACAAGGGACTTATCTGAATGCCAGGGTGTGCCAATTGTGGATACAATGGTACATTTTAGGTGAAGGAACACTGGTGCTGGGGCCTGGTTAGCAGGGTCCCAGCACACTTCTCAGTCAAGTCAGCATCAGTATCAGGCAAAAAGTGGGGGGTAACTGCAACAGGGAGCCATTTCTTTACAGTTGCTTACAAATATTTTTTGCATTATCAAATGAACTTTCACACAGTGCATGGATGTTCAGTGCGTTGGGCCTCTATCTGCTGACTGAAACAAACCATACAACCTTGACATGTTTTCTCTCTGGGCCACTCTCTGGGCCACTGGAATTTTGCCAAAGGATAAGGGCAATTAAGGTGGCTTTTCTTTATCTGAAGTAAGTTGCTGCCAAATACATAAATCCCTCTATGAAAGGCTGTGGTGAAAGTTCATATTTTATTTGCTAGTCACTGGGTCAAAAGGCTGTGCAAGCAAAAAAAGACTTGGACAAATCTGGTGCCAGGAAAAAATGTTTATTGGGCACATCTAAGACTCACACGCACCCATACACACACACTGCTGCTGGGAACAAGGTGTGGGCAAGGAGAAGGAGCGGGCACTTTTAGAGTCAGGTAAGCGGTCCACTATAGGTGGGAAGTATATGCCACCCTATGAAGTAGGGACACACTTATTTTAAAGCACAATGTTATCTTCTAATTTATTTTGTTGATCCAATTACAGTTTGTAACGCGCAATGTGTATGACTTTTCCCTTTAACTGGCATGATTTAAATGTGTTGCTTTGAGGGAATATTTGTTTTGGGGCACTATCAAATGAAATCCCCGTGAAACTACTGTGGTAACGCACGAGTGGCATCTTCTGATCCTTGCTCCGTTTTTTGTCTTCCTAGACAGTCAAGTCCAAACGGTCCCATTGGAGTCGCAACTCAACTGGGAAACTGCAATACCGAATATATAAGGTTTTATATCGTGATATGAGAACGGCAAAAATGATCAGTGGCAAATGTATTCTTCTCGCGTGTCTGATTTTTGATTTGTGGTTATCATCGATTTCTGCAGATGGTAAGTAATGTTTTTTTGCATCACGTCTTTGTTGATTTATGCTTGTTTATTTGCTGCGTAAGTTGGACCATACATCAGCTCGTCCCATGGCACATCTCATAAGAGGGTGTGTAAAAGAACAAACACTGTCAAAGCAAATACGTCTGGCTCGTATATAATGCATGCACACAACATGCAGGCAGCGAAGGATATCTACATATCATATAACCATGATTTTCATGTATATGTGGATCAAAACACCTACAGTCATCCATGAAGAAACGAACATCAGCGCACATGGATATGGGATTGATGCACACAAAGAAACTATTGGCCAGATTCACAAAGGTAAACTTAGACTAAAAGTCTAAGTTTGGAAATAATGTCGAACTTTACTTGTAGTAAAGTTAGACTTCTGGTGTAACCTTAGAGTTAGACTTTAGGTGTGAGTTTAGAACAAAAGTCTAACTTTACTACAAGTAAAGTTAGGCTTTAGGTCTAAACATATACTTTTGGTGTAAACTTAGAGGTTTGGTCTGAGTTTACCTTTGTGAATCGGGCTCAATATCTTTAGGAGCACATACTGACAAAAATACAGACATTCATACAGGAACACACACATAAACAGCTTATAGTCTTGTTCTTACGCAGATAAATAGGAAAATATCTACAGACATCCACACATACACAAAGACAACAAACATATAAACAGGCATATATAATCACTACACGATTTGTGAAAACCAGCCCACAAAAGCACAGGCAGATAGATGGATTATGCCAGAGTGAGTGGGTGAATGTCAATGATTGCAATTGTCTAAGCGGATATATGGATGGTTAGATGAATCCATGAATGTGGGGCTGAATGGATGGATACTGTGCATGTACATGCGGAGTGTAGTATGGATGCGTATATGTGGATTGATGGAGAAATTAGTACATATGTGTGGATGGGTAGATACACAGATTGGAAGATTAATGTTTTGATTGATGCATAGGTGTGGGTGGATCAATGACTCGTTCATCTATTTATCCTTTCATGAGCTCACTCTTCATCTTGCTTGCCAGTTCATCCCCAATCATGCGCTCAAGCAATCATCCAGCATTCATCTATAAACACACTCACCCATGCACTTGCTTATCACATCTCCCACCAGACACTCACTCGCTCACCAATCAAATCTCCAACTGACGCTTTCATTCAGATAACTATTGCAATTCTCGTATTCATTCATACATAAAACCTGCACACAGAAACACACAAAACAATAAAGAAGAATTTTCACTTATGAAAAAGTCACTATCAGTTACTCTGTCAATGCTTGTTGTGAGAGGATTATTGTGCGTTATATATCATTAAGATGCTTAACCTTATTGATTTACATTTTTTTTAATGACCTCGATCTTCTCTTGAGTGTATTAAAATGCACTATCAAATACGAGTTAGCCTTTCCTGCCCAGATACTATCATTAAGATACTGCGTTATTACATGGGTGGTGTCAGAACATAGCAAGTTGCAGCCCTGTGCACCCTGCAGTTAGCATCCGCCCAGTTCTCCCTGGTTACAAGAAAAACCTACTCTACCTTTTTCCCTGTGATCGTCGATTTGTGATTTTTTGTGGTTTTAACCTACTTGCAGTTTGTAGTGGCCAGTCGTAAATAATGTTTTAACAAAGTTAATTAAAACCAACGCTAATCACATATTAGTATATTATGAACACTCAAACATGCTCTTGAGTTAAAATTTGAATACACAAAAAAAAAAATTGGTTTGTTCTAGTACTAAATCATTTCTTAAAATATTAGGCTTAAAAATGCTTACAGGCATAAAAAGACCTACTCAACTGGTTTCATCTTTGATTTTTGGTCTTAAGTTCTAGCACTCGCTTACATCCATGAAAAAGTGACAGTGCATCCTGGTTGCTAAAATAAAAACACAGTCAAATTCATAAAGTGAGATGACACATAATTTAAACTAATTTATTAATAACTAATAAGTAACTGATATACTAAGATTGACCATTTAGGTACTCATCAGCATGGAGGCATGTCGACAATGCCGGGCACACACTACCTACTCAGCTATTTTCTCCATTTCTTTATGGGCCTGAACCATGAATTTAGTCCCCCAAAAAGAAAACGGAATTGAAATACCACTTAACCAACTAATAACAGCCGGCCTGCATGAGCGTATGTTCAGTGACCTAAAAATATTTTTCAAGTGCCTTCTCCTATATTCTGACAATGCCGGGCACACACAAAAAACTTGTACAAGTTACTCTTGTTTGTACCCGCAAAGTCAACAAGAATGTGACTGTGCTTGCTGTCTCCATGAAGTGACCATGTCTTTGGTTTCCATCATACCAAATCACAAAAGCATAAATTGATTTTCAATGTCTGGGTAAACGGTACTGCTAGAAAATCCTGAGCCCATAGTGATTTGTATGATGTCAATATGGTCCAGGCATGTCGTCTTCTTGAGAGCGTGTGTTTGTCAGTGATTGGGGACAGCAACCTAGTGGCAGCATTTGCCTTCAGGTAAAACTCCACTTTACCCAGGCTCATGGCCCATGCTTCTTGCAAGCCTAGTTCCTTAATAGAGTTGTTTAAGTGATGACCCCATGTGCCTTTACCGTTACAACGCTGTTGCACCTCAATTTCAAACCAGCATAGGTTGTTGATGGTACTAGTCTCTGCTGCTCGCAATCTCCAACAAAATTTAATACAGGCACATTTACTCTGATGTTCATAATTTTTCAGACCAAATTCTAAGCGTACCTGAGCATGGATACTGAACGTAGGATCTGAAATACTGATTTAGAAGTCTTCATTTGAACTTGTTTATAGAAAGCTACTTCCTTAGCCAGCATTATCTTCGCCCCATAAGTAACAGTGGACATTAGCCAAGCTGGCATAACAAAAAGCAGACGATTATACGATGGGTGACTCAAGTTTCATTTTAATAATTTGAATCTGTAGGTCAAGGAGTGGACCTTTGCTTGAACAGCAGCAAGCTACAGTTTAAAGGTCAAGAGATGATCCATGGTGAAACCCAAGTATTTGTGTATAGACACAACCTCTACCTGTGTTCCATTAATGAACCACGCATAAGAATTGTACTTCATATCAACCAAATGGACAACCTTAGTTTTGCTCAAGTTCATTTCTAAACCTTGCTTAATAACATATGTAGTAAGTGTGTCAATGCTGTGCTGTAGTCCGACTGGTGTTTGACTGAGTAAAACTATGTCGTCTGCATACTGTAGCCATGCTATTCCTTCCCTGGCCAAAACAGGCGGATGACTATTTACGGGTGCAAGGGCGTCTGCCAAGTCTGTAAGGTATAACTTAAACAGCATAGGAGCTAGCACACATCCTTCATTTAATCCATTTGCGGTTTGAATTCTATTGGTGACTTGGCCACCCTCTCCAATTTTTACTCGCACCCAAGTACCCGAATATAAGTCCATCATTGCGTTCATTAGACTACAGGGAAGGCCCCAACCTTTCAATTTTCCCATAAGTGAGTTCTTGGCACACGGTCAAAGGCAGACTTCAGATCAATAAAACCCGCAAATAACCCACTGCTCTTGAGTTTGGCTTTAGTACCCAATAGAGCCAGTGCTGCCAGATTGATTGAGGCTCCCATTCCAGCTCTGAAGCCTGTCCGACTTTGTGGTAATAGTTGTCTTTCGTATAGCGATACCGTTAGTTGTTGCAATAGACAGGCTGCATACAGTTTGGCTTCCACATCGATCAAGGCTATTAGCCTATAATTTAAGGGGGGGGCAGGATTTCCTGTCTTCTACATCGGGTTGAAGATACTGCCTTTCCATGCGTCTGGAAGCCGCTTAGTACCCTGGAGATCAGTAAAAAGCAGCGCCGAATAGTAAGCCCAGTATGCAGTATCTCCTCTGAAAAGGGCACTTGGGATTCCACTCTGACCGGCTGCCCCTTCCAGTTTTAGATTCTTGATGAGGCCTGTCAGCTGTTCAATTTCTATGTTCATTAGAGTGTGTTCTTGTTCAATATCAGACAGAGAGGAATCTGTTTTCAACTTCACTCTAAAGCCAAAGTTTGACGTACTTGGATTATGATGACTTGCGGCCCGAGAGTCCTTCTCCTTCCTGTGATGCTCTGGGAGTGAATACATTGTTGATACATGCACTTCCCACGTGGCTGCGTCTATACCTGCATTCACATGTCGATTATTACCCTGGCTCAGCCTATTCACAAATCGCCAAAGCTTTTTATTATTCTTCTGTTTGTTATACATAAGGCGCTTGGTTCACAGATCTTCATAATATCTCTGTTTTTCCATCCAACAATTTTTCTTGTATTTAACTCTTAGTTCAAGAAGCCTTGTTTTATCGGTGTTCTTTCCCCATCGAATATCCATTGCCACTTTTTTGTTTCACTAGAGACTTGGTTTTTTAATTTGCGCAGTGTTCTGTGGTACCATGGGTGCTCCACAAGGCCACCTTTAACATTCTTATTTGCCTCAATTGCCGTTATGAGAAGACGCTTTTTAATAGGGAATTTGTTCAATAAAGAGTCACATAAATACTACAAGCCTTCACCTGTTCTCCTGGATTCAGTTCTGCTTGTTCCTGCATTCTTAGTTTTTCTTTGAGTTCTTCACTAGACCCTGCACATGACCTTCTTTTGTTGTGCTGCACCAACTGCAATTTGCACCTTCTTCGTCCCCGTGTCCTGGGTGCTGCCTGGTTATCTGTGTGCTCTCTTCAGTGTTGGGAGCCCCCTCTGCCTCCTCAGTCTGAGTTGAGGCCAGGTCCCTCCTGGGTCCAGGCAGTGCCACTTTGATGCAAACCGGGACCTTGATTGAACTAAGGCTTCTTGAATGAATCCAGCGACGCAAACAGCCTGTAATCCAACTTCTTGACATGGGACATCTCCTGCACCATGCAGGAACCCGCAGCCATCTTCTTTGGTGCTCTTCTGCAGACTTCTTCTAACTGGAGAATCGTCTTTTGCACCATCTTCTAGGTTGGCAGGGGCTCCTGTCCTTCCTGGAAGCTTCTGATACTTCTGGACTTGGTCTCCTCTCTTCACAGGTCTTCGGGTCCAGGAATCCACCATTTGTTGCTTGCAATCTTGCTTGTTTCGTGCAATAACTCTTATCACGACTTATGGTGTGTCCTGAGGAAACCTGCAGTACTTTACTCCTACTTTCCTGGGCTCTGGGGTGGGGTATTTTACTTACCTTTGGTGTTCTCTTACACTCCCAGTGCCCCTCTACACACTACACTTGCCCAGAGGGGAATTCGTGATTTGCATTCCACTTTCTTAGTATATGGTTTGTGTTGCCCCTAAGCCTATTGCATTCTATTGTATTTTCTGTTTGCACTATTCTCTGACTATTTACTTACCTGATTTTGGTCTCTAGTGTGTATATATTGTGTATAATACTTACCTCCAGAAGGAGTATTGTCTCTAAGATATTTTTGGCCTTGTGTCACTAAAATAAAGTACCTTAATTTTTGGTAACACAGAGTATTGTCTTTTAATGTGTATAAGTACTGTGTAACTATAATGGTATTGCAGGAGCTTTGCATGTCTCCTAGTTCAGCCTAAGCTTCTCTGCTACAGCTATCTTCAGATAGCCTAAGCTGCTAGAACACTGCCTACATTTCACTAATAAGGGATAACTGGACCTGGTATAAGGTGTAAGTACCTTAGGTACCCACTACAAACCAGGTCAGCCTCCTACACCTCTCAGCTTCCTTGATGTGCCACAAGCCAGTGACTGTCGGGAGGCCGGGTCTCGCAATCTCGCAGTCTCTTTGTAGCTGCAGCTCCTTTGACTCCTTTATTTCCCCGTTTTTTTCAAACAATTACACCATGTCCCCCGTGCCCTCTATGCAATGGCCGCAGCGACAGCACCTGCGGCACCGCAGCACTTCTCCGTCTCCACTTTCTTGCGAGTCAGGAGGTCAGAGGTTGCTCACCACATGGTCCCTTGGAATGCTATGGCATGCGGCTGGCACTGCAGTCGGCACCGCGGCAACAGCGGCAGCATCCATGGCAGCACCTGCAGCAACACCCACGGCACCTAGGGCACTTGTCCCGTACCCGCAGCTGCCACTCCTCACTCCGCGCCTCGTCTCGCACTCGACTTCCTTGCCGCGAACCACCCGGCACGAACGTACACAGCGTGAACTGTGAACTCACTTAGGCCCGTATTTATACTCCGTTTGCGCCGAATTAGCGTCGTTTTTTTCGACGCAAATTCGGCGCAAAACTAACGCCATATTTATACTTTGGCGTTAGACACGTCTAGCGCCAAAGTATGGGCAAATAGCGTCATATTTTTGCGTGAACGCCTTCCTTGCGTTAATGAGATGCAAGGAAGGCGTTCCCGTCTAAAAAAATGACGGCGACGCAAATGCGTCGTATTTATACTCCCGGGCAAAAATCACGCCCGGGAGGTGGCGGGTCAAAAAACCCCGCATTTGCGCCACTATTTAACGCCTGGGTCAGGGTAGGCGTTAAGGGGCCTGTGGGCTCAAAATGAGCCCACAGGTGCCCTCCCATGCCCCCAGGGACCCCCCCTGCCACCCTTGCCCACCCCAGGAGGACACCCAAGGATGGAGGGACCCACCCCAGGGACATTCAGGTAAGTTCAGGTAAGTATAATTTTTTATTGTTTTAATTTTTTTTTGGTGGCATAGGGGGGCCTTATTTGTGCCCCCCTACATGCCACTATGCCCAATGACCATGCCCAGGGGACATAAGTCCCCTGGGCATGGCCATTGGGCAAGGGGGCATGACTCCTGTCTTTACTAAGACAGGAGTCATTTAAATGGCGTCTGGGCGTCGAAAAAAATGGCGCAAATCGGGTTGAGGCGATTTTTTTGCCTCAACCTGACTTGCCCCATTTTAAGACGCCCTAACGCCATTTTCCCCCTACGCCGGCGCTGCCTGGTCTACGTGGTTTTTTTCCACGCACACCAGGCAGCGCCGGTCTGCTAGCGCCGGCTAACGCCATTCCATAAATACGGCGCCCGCATGGCACTTCAGAATGGCGTTAGACGGCGCTAAATTTTTTGACGCTAAACTGTGTTAGCGCAGTTTAGCGTCAAAAAGTATAAATATGGGCCTTAGTTTTTAGTGGAAACCAATGGGTGAATGAGGAAAATAATACATTTCTGAAAAGTTGAGAAATTTGTAGTGTCAGCAATGGACATTTGTATACATTGCTCATGGTTTTTCCAAGGAAATTAATTGCTGAAATAAAAAACAATTAAAATAAGGTAAACAGTTAGAAATAGGCAATGCTGGCTGACTTACCAATATAATGCTACATCCATCAGACACTGTTGGTTCCAGAGAAATATAGTGCATGTAGTTTGTCCAACAACATGTTCTAACCAGAGCCAACAAACTGAGCTACAGCATATGATTTTCAATTGTGTCCAGACCATGCATCAATTCATATGTAAATTAATCAGTGAAAAATGGGTATATAGCAAACCTATGCATTTCTGAATTGTTCCCTAGATGCTTACATAGGAATAGTGGTTACCTGTACAACTCTGAATTTGGAGTTTTACATACTAACATAATTTACAGGGCAGGTTGTAAAACATGTTTTTTCTTGCCCACTGGTTTACATTTGGAAGCCAAACAAGGAAAGAAATTCAATTGATCATGATAAGCACTCTACTTCTCTATGTCCCCACACTTTTTCCAATAAAAATAGTACACTCAGCTGTTGGCTGGGCCTATCACCAGTGACATGAGAGGCCCCAAAACGCAACATGAAAGCATCTTGTTTTTATCATGTGTAAGAAATTAGGTTTCTGTTTACTGGGATGTGAGCACTGGTCAAGCAGAAGCCACAATCCTTGTCAGGGTAAGGCACAAGCAAACCCCAAATTAACCTGTGCTCATCCCACTTATTGCTCGTGACAGAGCAGTCTTGCTTTATTTAGGGACAATGTGTAAATTATTTGCGTAACACTTCAAACAGTAAAACAGTTGAAACACCACACAAAAAGACCTCACACCTAATTAGAACAAAAGAGCTTACTTTAATAAATAAAACAAGACTCAGACAACAAGAATCCAATTAGTAGAATGGAGTTATAACATTTTAAAGAATGAGTGTATAATAGCACCTAAATGCAGAAAGTTCCAAATGTGGATATCTGGTCACAATGGACTGGGTCAAAGTCAAAAGTCATGTCAACCACAATGGAGTGCAGCTTGGACACAGTCCCAGATTAGCCCTGCTGTACTTTTACCTTCTCACATTTTGTACCAAGAGTCCTGTACACGTTGGAGAGGGTCGCAGGGAGCAAGAACAGCATTGCGGGCTGTGGTCGACATGGCATGAAGAGCAGGCTAGGAGTCACGGACAAGAGGGCTGGTGATTCATGGTTGCTGTCCTCCACAGGCGATCAATGCTTTCTGTGTGAAGAGACAAGCTGGAGGTGGCGTGCGCTTAATTTTAGAGTGAGCGGTGCATTTCCAGTGGAAACCAGCCCTGTCCAGGTCGCAAAGAGCACAAAATCTTGATTGTACAGTCTGCTGAGCCAACCTGAGGGTCCATGACCTATGGGGCACCACCTGGGGTCAGGAACTTGCTGCGGTTGGGATTAGGAGCTGGTTGGGAAGTGCTTAATGTCTCTGAGGCTCAGATCAGGAACCCGCAGAGTAGACCTTGAAGTCACATCTGAAGGCCTGGGTTCAAGATGAAGTTACAGGTCCTGTTCTTCTTTCCCAGGAAAGAAGGTAGCAGGCAACAGAACAGCAAAGCAGGTAGCAGTTTCTTTAGAGCTTATGAGTGGTAGACCTTGTAGCAGCATAGCAGTCCTTCCTGGCAGAATATCAACAGGTCCATTAGTATACTGAAGAGTTGGTGTCTGATGTCCTTCTTCTATACCCTGGTGCCCTGGAAGGTGGGAGAAGCTACTAGACAGTTGCTTTGAAGTGCATGCAATTTCCTGCCTCCCCTGCCCTGGCTCCTAGCTGGCTGATGTGACAATGCAGGGTCATTACGACTTTGTGCAAAGGCAGAACTCAGCCCATTTGGGTGTAAGTGTTGCTGTGCTCAGCACTGCCTCCATCCTGACAGCAGATGTCCTACTCAATCACACCTAATCCTTCTATGGTGTCTGGATTGTCTGGAAGCAAAGCACAAAGTCTAACTGACAGTTACAACTAGTCATCTGACCCAGGATACGCAATAGGCACAAAAGGGCTAAGAGCAGAAAAATGTCAACTTTCTAAAAGTGGCATTTTTAAGATTGTGATAAAAACCCTACTTTATCACTAAGTAGGGCTTTTCACCCCAATTCCAAAGACATCAAACATGAACTGGTTATTGCTTCCCATTTCATAATTACACTTATAAAGTGTAATAAGGCAACTCCAATCTAATATGAGAGATAGTCATTGCAGTAGTGAAAAATTGATTTAAGAGTTTTTCATGACCAGGACATGTTAAACTTAATAGTAGATGTCCTACTTTTTAAATACATTGCATACTACCCTCTAGGCTATCTAGGGCTTACCTTAGGGTTGACCAATAGGTATTGAAAAGGAAGGTTGGAGCCTGGCAAAAGGTTTACTTTGCCAAGTCAACCTGGCAGTGCAAACTACACACAGGCTCTATAATGGCAGACCTGCAACATATTTTAAGGGTGAATTAAATTGATGGCACAATCAGTGCTGCAGGCCCACTAGCAGCATTTAATTTACAGGCCCAGTCGCACAGGTAGTGCCACTTTATTAGTCACTTGCAAGTAAATTAAATATGCCAGTTGGGTATGAGCCAATTCAACATGTTTTGAGGAGTGAGCACAAGCAGTTTAGCACTGGTTAGCAGTTCTAAGTCCAACAAAAATGAATCCAGTGAAAAGTGGAGGGCAAAGGCAAAATGTTTGGGGATGACCCTGCAGAAAGGGCTAAGTCCAACACCATGAAGATTGACCTAATTGGGAGATGTGGGTAGTTGTGGTATTTGAGCCCAGGCTTGGCCACAACTGAGGGAAAACTAGGATCCCAGTAATTTGGAAAAAATATACTTAGGGTAGTCTAGGGTGGTGTAGATTGCATGGATACCACTACCTTTTCCTACCCACAATGTCCTGCAAACCTCAAACTTTGGCTAAAATCACACATTTTTGTCACATTTCTGTGAGGGAAGGTAAGCATTCCCATACTTCCTCCACAAAAATGGTACCCTACTTGTGTGTTTAGGCCTAGCACTGGCAACATAGTAGGCCCCAAAACAATATGAAGACACCAAGTTTTCATCACGAAAACTGACCCATTTGGGTGATGTGGGTAGCAATAGTATTTAGGCCCGGGCTTGGTGCCACTTAAGAAAACCTTTTAATGCCAAACAGGTCTGGAAATTAGACACCAGGGACATCTAAAATGGTGTCACTTGTGTAAATCCCACTACGCCTTCTAACCCTGAAAACATCAGACTTTGCTAAAATCAGCATTTTCCTCACATTTTTGTGAAGTTAAGTCCCTGAGTTTGAGGGGGTGAAAGGGTTCTACACAATTCCTACAAATCAGTATTCCCACACTTCTTTTGATAAAAAACACCACACCACACATAATGGTATCTATGGAAACCACACCACCTTGGATTTGGCGGGGTCTCTAATAAATGCCCAGGGTTTGATTGGTTATTTGGTTGAATCTGGCAAAGAGCCCAAACAGTGTTTCCATTCACCATGGCAAAGAGGAAATTTGGAGTGCATGCACTAGTGCCCAGTTCCATTTGTGCAGAGTAGAAAGACTGTTGGGTGCTTTAACAGTGGGGGGCTCGAATGTCATTCCTGATGCTTGGGAGGATCGCCCTCTACCTATATTTTCTTCTAACAAAGATATCCTTGATTACTGGTGGGCTTTCTGTCACCTTGAGGGCAAATGGGGTAATCCCTCCATTCTGCCTCTTGGTCGGGGGTGACTGTTGAGGCCTGATGTCTGAGTGGACCGCCAGCACCCTATAAAAATTTTTAATTGTGTCTAGTAGGTTTCTTCCCCTTGGGGGGAATGATTAGGGATAAACCACACAATCTGCCCTGCTGAGGGTGGAAATACTGTTGTGCCCTTTCGGAGGCTGGATGCACAGCATGATGCCAGGGTGGACCACCCAACACTATTTTTTTTAATTACCTGCCCTTGTGCCTAGTGGACTATTTGTCACAGTAGAGGGAAAGAAAGACTATTGTGACCATTGATGGCACAATGCCAAGGTGGGCCACCTCCACCCCATTGTATTGGCCAATGGGAAAGAGGTACATGATTCTTTATGACTTTATGTGGGTGCACTGGAATTAGTTTATTCCCTTGTATATCAAAGGATTGTGTGCCTGTTTTCTGCTTGAAATGAGTCAGAGAATAGCAAGAAGAGAGATAGATGACAACTGCCAAGAGTTTACTTAATGTAGTAATAGTTTGTAAAAGTGACAGATGAAAACAACAGCGTGGTTTGAGGTTTTATATTGTGGACTGGTCTGTGTCAAAAATATGTTAAGTGAAAACAGGCTTGTCAGAAGCTTATATAGAGCCCAAGGAATTTTGTGGGAGAGACCCACTCTGGTTTATAATCCTACCTCATAATTATAGCAAAACATTTGCTGGGAATAGAAAACATAGTACTGGCACCAACTAGTTTTGTGGCCACTTTAGCTGCAATATAGCAATACAAGTTAGGTCAGCTTTTTAGATTAATCAGCACACGCTATCTGGTTGAGAAAGACTAAGCCAGTGCAAAATCAAGCAACATTACACAATTCAACCAATTTTAGCACTTGAGAACTGGAACAATGAAAATGGCCAGAACACGAGTAGCTATTATTCACAACATTTGTATATTTTATTGTTATTTTTTTTGCAAAATGGTGTCTTTGCCTCTAAAATTGATGCATAGACTCATCCAATGCTAAGATATAGGACTGAAACTTGGTTTTGCATCTTATGTCATTTCAAGTAATTTTGCATAGTTTTTATGGAATACAAAAAGAAATTACGTGAATTTAGCACACCCCTATGAAAGACCTGTTGTGGGTTTACCAAGAACTTACAATGGGTTTACATTCCACCCATCGCTTACCATTGATATGCTTTGTCTCTCTTATTTTCTTGCTTCTTATTCGATTACTTTCATTCCCGAAGCTTGTGTATTTTCCCTCAAAGCGTAACCTCTCTGCCATCATTTTCCTTTCCTGACTTGAATCTTTCCATTGCTCTCTTTTAGGGATCCCATTTTGTTTGGTTAGGTACTCTATATGAGTGCATATTTTTTCCTTCTCATTTTCATGCGTGCCTCTGCCCAACTATACCCCTTTCCCCATCCAACACGCACTCCTTGTTGATCTCTCCCACATGTGCTTTGAGGGGTAATGCAGTCCCATTACAAAATGAACTAGTGTGATAAACAAGCACTGGTAAAACCAATAAAGGGAAATATGGGTATTTTATGGTTTAGGTATGCGTATTGGTAAAGAGAGGTAAAGGTTATTTTAGAGCTCAGTAGTGGTAAAGGAAGGTATGGGTAATTTTAGGTTTCAGGGTATATATATATATATATATATATATATATATATATATATATATATATGTATATCTATATATATATATATATACATACATGTATATATACACATACATATATATATATATACACATACATATATATATATATATATATATATATATATATATATATATATATATATATATATATATATATATACATCAGCACTGCTGACACCTCTTAAACCGCCTTACTGCCTCCCAACTCCCATGCATAAGATTTAGGACACTTCTGATCCAGTGGCACAGAGAGATGTGTTTTGGCTGTATAACAGCCTTTTTCAAACTGAAAGGGGCCATTTTGTTCCCATATAAATACTCTGACAAAGTATAGACATAGTAAATATACTGTAAAATTCACAATTGCAATATTTGCTTCACCTACACAATTCATGTCATATATATTTGGTTTGGAACAGTTACTGTGTGTAGAAACATTTTTAATCATATGTGCGGTATCAATCACATTCTAAATACTATTAGTCACATCATGCCTCATATATGAACCCAAATGGGTAAGTAAAAGCAATAAGCAGCTAACAATATTGGTATGATCAGCACGAGTCGTAATGCTGCATGACACTTAGTTAACATTTCAAATGCAATACGTTTATACAATTTATGTTTTTAGATTGTATTTTGAATAATATACAGTTCCCTGCCTTAGGGCTTTACAGGCCTTCCTTAGGGGATACTTACATATATTGTTAACAGAAGTGGGGGGCTTTGCCTTAGTTGAACTACTGTTACCACTGCCCTTCCAGTCTGCAGTGGCATGGGGCCATTTTGTACATTGTAGTGCACAGGGTGGCACAAGCAGTGCTGCAGCCCTGGGTGGGCACTCTTCCTTACATGCCCTAGGTACCACATTTTATGGATTTATAAGTCAGTCCATTTGGGGTTAGTCAATTTGACATATACTTTGTTATGGGTTTGAACTCTGGCACTGAGGGATGGTTAGCAGGCCTCAGTGCACTCTCAAAGTCCATAGACCAGTAGCATCATTCCAAAAATGTGGGGTGACCATGGAAAAAGAGGCATTTCCTTACAATTGGCATATATCCGAATTTAGGTGTTAAAAAATAGCACACATTAACCACTATATATGAATAGAAATTAAAGTTTTTTTCTGAAGGCTAACAGAGGTTTAGACAGTGAGTGATCCCACTTAAGCCTCCTCTCAATGTTATCTCAACGTGTAACTTTCACTTACACAGGACAATAGTGTTTCTTCCACAACCGCTTGAAAATCACAAAACTTGTTTTTCCTGGTAAAGTGAGCTATTCATAAGGAGGTTTCCATCTGGGTAATTCTCATCCTGTGGGTTGAGAGTGCACCTTCCAAGCTGGGAATGTACTGTAGGTTTGTGAGCAAAGCAATCACAAAGTTACATGTTTGTCAGTTGTCACAAAAAATATTTCCCATCCTTTCTTCACACTGCACAAGTTCAGAGATAAACAACAGGAGTAGGGCCCGTCTGGAAACCCAAAGCAGCCCTTGCATTTTTGTCCGACCAGCCCGTTGGGGGCGGAGGAATTGGGTACAAGCGTGAGGCGCTGCTGCTTTTGTTACTGGAGGATGATATTGCAGCAGTGTTACAAAACTGCCCCCCAGTAACAAAACCAAAACCACTGCTGCAAAACGGGCCATCACCCTTCCAGCCTCCCGGGAAAAAGCCCGATGACGGCTACGGCCAGTCTGTCCCTGAACAGCAGTAAATCTCTTGCAAGTGTGGGAAGATGAAGAGAACATCCACAAAATTGGTAGGGATGTAGGGAGAGCGGTACCCAAATAGTCTCCAACTAAATGTCCTATGATTCTTGTTTCGAATATCTTGAAAACCTGGCTACAGTTTAGTATGACAGGGCCAGTCCTACTTTAAAAGAACACCGTTTGTGCACAAATGTCCATCACACGGAATTATCAGACATTATCCACAAGTATAAAACCAATTTCTTGCTCTTAATGTAAACATGGAGCCACCTCCCTACAAACTGTTGTGAAACATTTACTAATGCACGGTTGCACTGTCCCATGTCATCTGTCAACTGCCAAGATTTCCAGATCCACATGTGAGGTGCTGCTCCAAACCACGTGTTTTTCTTTAAATTCTCAAACTTGTAGTCCTTTCTTATAATGGAATAAACAAGAATACAACTCCCAGGAGTCAGAAAAAAAAACGGGCCTAGCACTCAATGCATGGTCCTGGGAAACTTGACAGGGCTGCTATGTTTCGTAAGGCTCTGCAGCAACATGTGTAGTTTTATGGAGTAATCACAAAGCAGGAGTAGAGAATACACCTTCTGTTACCTGGACAGAGAAGCACACAATACACTGGGGAATTTGGTCTGAGGATCAGGTTCTGCATATCTGACTACAGAAGACATATCCATCCATAGGGAAAATAGGAGATTAACTGTCAAGATGATAAGATGTACAGGAGCACACACACTGCTGATACGGCGCATTGCCCTGGTCTCTGTAACCACAAAACTTTAACTAGGTGTTACAGTTGCATTACAGGAATGTGTGCCTGATCACAATTAATGCACTACCACCATCACAGACGCAAACTCATGCCAGCCCTGGTCAGCGCACTAGTGAAATTAGCCTGCCTGTCTGTCACTCTGCAGGTGGTGACCCAACCTATGTTTGAAGGTACAGAGATGCCCCTGCAGGTGGGTGAGTGAGTGATGGCATCACAGGGGCGTAGGAGACAATACATTTCTGGGGGGGGACAGGGACAGCCTTGGGGACTTTCAATCAACCCTATACAAATCGCTCGTTGTTTACGAACTGCAGGCTCCGATAAATATACACAATCATATATATTGGAAGTGAAATAGGGAGAAAGGAAGGCATGTTTTCACAGTCTGAAAGTATATTTTATTGTTATTTACATTCACAAAGTAATTAGCTCAAATGTGAAAATAACATGTTGATTAACCTTGCATCTTCATGCACCAAGCAAATCAAGGTAGTAGGGTAAAAAGGAAGAACATACCCTTTGCGCCCCACACCCATCATGCCCTTCACCTCATGCCAATTGGAACCGCACTGGAGAGATCAAAAGCGATTAGGTACAACAGTTGTAAACTGTGCTCGGAAACCATAGTTCTAAGAACACTTCTACTCCTGTGTGTGATCTTGGGAAGCTCAGCTTCACATCAGTCATAACTAGAAGCATTTCAACTGAAGAAGCTCTTGGAGTTACAGTCTATATAAAGATGGATTCTCTTATCTCTGTATAAACTGCAGTCACCAATTTCTTTAGAAACGGCTGTTTGTGATGCACCAAGTCACAGCGTGTAAAGAAAAGACATTCACTGATTATAAAGAAAAGACATCAGAAAATGACTATGATAGGGTTATTACAGTCGAGTTCTGACATTACAATGCCTTCTGCCAGAGCTAGCAGCCAAGGTAAAAGGCAGATCAGGTCACAGAGCATAATTAATGCAGCTGTTTAAAGCAAAAAATGGAATGTTGCTTTTCTTTCTTCTGCTCTACTTTAATAGCTTGGAATGACAGAAGCTAAGTTTTTAAGTGGCTTGTGGGAAAGTTGGTTGTGTGACCATGTATTATATGGGGTAAAATCCCCCCAGTGTACATAAGGATATTGCAAGTCACCTTAAAGTTCATACCTTATAAACAAGCATTGGCAACGCCAATAGATCTCGAATATGCAAGTTCTATTGCCTTTGCCAATGTGTTTTAGCCATGCTGTACACTAGTGAAACTACTATTCAGCATGGCTCAAAGTTAATGGCATAAAGGAGAATGATGTGTCATCGACTGGTGTGGCGTAGTATCATGGAGTAAGAAGAGTGTCCTAGAATGGAGCAGTAAACTAACTTGAAAGGAACAGGGGTCCCTTAAAAAAATGCAACACCACACCCATAAACAATGATATTAAAGTAGTATGTAAATGGAATGTTTTATGCATTTATTCAATCAAAATATAAAAGATCATCTGTAGTAGGAAAACATCAACAGGGGAAATCGAGAAAGACTGGTATTCGGGCATTACACAAGATATCTGGATGACCCAATGTCGCCAATTACAAGAAAAATTTAAAAAGTTACCTATATAGTACAGTAGTTTGGAGGAGGCTGGCCTGGTTTGTAGTGGGTACCTATGGTACTTACACCTTATACCACGTCCAGTTATCCCTTATTAGTGAAATGTAGGCAGTGTCTAGACACCAGGCTCTCTAGGGGTGGCTCTAGCCAAGGCTTATCTAAGAGACATACAAAGCTCATGCAATACCACTGTAGTCACACAGTACTCACACACATGAAAGAAAATACTCAGTGTTACAAAAATAAAGGTACTTTATTTTAGTGACACAAATTCCAAAAATACCATATAGGCTATACTCCCTTAGGAGGTAAGTAATACAACAATTATATACACTAGTATACAGCAATAGCAATAAAAACAGTTAGAAAACAGTGCAATTAGTGAAAATCACAATGGTTAGAAATGGGCCTAGGGGAAACACAAACCATGTACTAAGAAAGTGGAATGCGAATGTCGGTTTCCCACCTAGGCAAGTGTGGTGTGTAGAGGGGCGCTGGGAGTATTAGAAAACACCAAAGGTAAGTAATAGAACCCACCTCAAAGCCCAGGAAAGCAGGAGTATATCACAGTAACTTTCCTAGAACACACAAGAACACGAGAAAGAAGATAATACAAGAACCAGAAGATACTTCAAGACACAAAGGGTGGATTCCTGGACCTAAAGACCTGTGGAAGAACGGGACTAAGTCCAAGAAGCACAGAAGAGTCCAGGGAGGACAGGAGCCCCTGCTAACCCGAATCAAGGTGCAAAAGAAGAGCCACGGGTGAAGAACAACAGTCAGTACTGCACACAAGAAGATGGATGCGGGTTTGTGAAGATGATATCCCACGCCGGATGGATGATTACAGTCTGGTTTGCCTCGCTGGATTCCACCAACAAGCCTTGGCACAGGCAAAGCTCATGGTTAGTGGAAAATGGCACTGCCCGGGACCAGGAGGGACCTGGTGGACTCTACCCAGGAGGAGAAGTCAGAGGGGGCTCTCAGCAACTCAGAGAGACCACAGAATACCAGCCAGCACACACAGGAGTCCCCCGGCATGGGGACAATGGAGTTGCAAAAGGAGGCCCACGCAGCACAAAAACAAAGGATCCCACTCCACCAGAGAACCACTCAGGAGCTGTGCATCTCAGGAAGGAGTGCTGGGGGCCGGAGCTACATTGTGCACAAAGAATTTCATAGAAGGATGCCACATGCCTTGGCAACTGAAAACCATGTGGTGCACAGGGTACTGTCTTGCGTGAGAAGGCAAGCTCTTACCTCCACCACAGTTGGACAGTAGGATGTCAGGACCATCGGGACCACTTCAGTCTACCACCCGTGATGCAGGATCCATGCAACTCGTCAGGAGAGGGGACCCATGCAGATGGTCATTGTTGCAGAGAGGTGCCTGCTGAAGCAGGGGAGTGACTCCTTCACTCCAAGGGAGATTAGTTCATTCTTCTGGTGCAGATTGAAGACAGGCTGTCCTCTGAGGATGCACAACCAGGAAACAGTTGCATTTGCTGGCAAGAGCTGAAGATACAATGTTGCAGAAGTCGTCTTTGCTTCGTTGTTGCAGTTTGTGGAGTTGCTGGAGGATCCAGATGCAGTTTCTTCATTGAGAAGGTGAAGTAAAGGATGCAGAGGATTCCTGCTGGAGTCTTGCAATCTGAATTTGAAGAACCTCCCAAAGGAGAGACCCTAAATAGCCCTGAAAGGTGGACTGGTCAGCTAAACAGGTAAGCACCCATCAGAGGACGGCTCTGACACCACCTGCTGGCACTGGCCACTCAGATGCTCCCAGAGTTCGCTGCCAAGTTGGAATCCAAGATGGCAAAACCCAGGGACCCTCTGGAGGAGCTCTGAGCACCACACCTCGGGTGGTGATGGGCAGGGGAGTGGTCACTCCCCTTTCCTTTGTCCAGTTTCGTGCCAGAGCAGGGACTGGGGGTACCTGAACCGGTGTAGACTGGATTATGTAAGGAGGGCACCAAATGTGCCCTTCAAAGCATTTCCAGTGGCCTGGGGAAGGAAGCTACCCCTTCCAAACCTATT
This sequence comes from Pleurodeles waltl, assembly GCF_031143425.1. Taxonomy (NCBI): domain Eukaryota; kingdom Metazoa; phylum Chordata; class Amphibia; order Caudata; family Salamandridae; genus Pleurodeles; species Pleurodeles waltl. Next base: position 435,385,794 of record NC_090451.1, on the reverse strand, counting down.
TCCAAAGGGAGAGGGTGTAACACCCCTCTCCCAAAGGAAAACATTTGTTCTGCCTTCCTGGGCTTGAGCTTCTCAAGCAACAGGAGGGCAGAAACCTGTCTGAGAGGTGGCAGCAGCTGGGGCTGCCTGGAAAACCTCAGAAGGCTGGATTGGCAATAATGGGGGTCCTCTAAGGAGCCCCCAGAGTGCATGAAATCACACAACCAATGCTTGCAAAAGCCTTGGGGTATGATTCCAACATGTTTGATACCAAACATACCTATGTTTGGAGTTACCATTATGTAGCTGGGAATAGGGAGTGACCTATTTCCAGTACACGTGTAAAATGGCATCCCGCACTCCTGAAGTCTGGGAAAATGGTCCTGGAGGTCGTGGGGGCACCTCTGCTAGTGCAGGGGGGACCCTCACACACAGGTACTCTGCACCCTGTCCTCAGGGCTGGAGGGCCTGCTATAGGGGTGACTTATAAGTGACCTGGTGCAGTGTAACTGGCAGTGAAAGGGTGCATGCACCTTTTCACGCAGGCTGCAATGGCAGTCCTGCAGAAGCCTTTGCATGGGCTCCCTATGGGTAGCAAAAGAAACGCTGCAGCCCATAGGGATCTCCTGGAACCACAATGCTCTGGGTACCTAGGTACCATATACTAGGGACTTATAAGGGGGCACCAGTATGCCAATCTTGGGTGAAATACTGGGTTTCCAGTATGCAACAACCAGAATTTAAGGGAGAGAGCATAACTACTGGGGTCCTGATTAGCAGGATCCCAGCAGACACACTCAAACACACTGGCAAACAGGCCAAATGTGGGGGTAACCAAGCTAGAAAGAGGCTACTTTCCTACAAGGTTAGCATCCACAATAATGATTTACAAGCTTTTATACACCCACTTTTACATAAATGACTCAAATAGTGAATCAAGAAGTCATTAGCTCATAGTACCTATGCTTATGCCAACTTATGTACAATATCACAAATTCAAGTCAAGGTTCTTTGCCCGATGATATTTCAATCCCCTAGACAAGTATCAGGATCATCCTAAGCCTTCGTTAAGCTTGAGTTAAAAGGGTTACAGAGTGCTTGTAACCAAAACGGCGAAGATAAATCTGACTCACGTCTCATGTGAGTGAGAAGGCAATCAATGGAGATCTGAATCACTAATCAAGCGCCAATGCCATAAAGTAGTAGTAAAGTGGAGTAGTGTCACAGTGTAATATAGTGTCAGAGAGTGGAGTGGCAGAGTGTCGTAGAGTGCAAAGGCATAAATAAGAGTGAACTGGAGTAGAGTGAAGTAAAGTAATGTGAACTAGCATATAGAAAGTTGGGTAGAGTGTTGTTGAGCATAGTACATTGTTGTATAGTGGAGTGGCATAGAGGGTTGTGCAGTGGCGTTGAGTAGAGTATTGTAGATTGAAGTGGCATAGAGTGGTGTGGAGTGGCATAGAGTGGAGTAAAGTGGAATGGAGTGGCGTATAGGGAGTTGTGTAGGGAGTTACAGAGTGGAGAAAGTGTTAGAGTTTAATGGAATAGAGTGTCGGAATCTAGTATCATGGAGTATAATGTCAGAGTGAAGTGTCATAGAGTGGAGTTGGGTGGTCTAGAGTGAAGTGGTATAGAGTACAGTGGTGCAAAGTAGATTGGTGTAGAGTGTGGTGGTATAGAGTGCGTTGGTTTTGAGTAAAGTGGTGTAGAGTGCATTGTCGAAGACTGCACTGGTTTAGCGTACAGTGCAGTAGCGTAGAGTGGTGAAGAGTAGAGGGGAGCAGAGTGGAGTGGCACAGCATAGATTGCAGTGGTTCAGAGTGATGTGTCATAGAGTGATGCGGTGCATGGTAGAGTGGAGTGATGCAAGGTAGAGTAGACTGGTGTAGAGTGCAGTGGTGGAGTGCAGTGATGCAGAGTAGAGTGGCATAGAGTGTAGTGGCATATAGTACATTGGTGTAGAGTGCAGTAGAGTGGCATATAGTTGAGCGGTGCAGAGTAGAGTGCCTTGGTGCAGAGTAGAGAGGAGTATAGTTCAGTGGCAGAGTGCAGTGTTGCAGAGTAGAGTGTCATAACGGGCAGTGGTGTAGAGTGATGCAGAGTAGAGAAGAGTGGCTTAGAGTACAGTGGTGCAGAGTAGAATAGAGCTGCATAGAGTGCCGTGGCATAGAGTAGATTGCTGCAGAGTACAGTATAGTGGTGAAGAGTAGATTGTTGCAGAGTGGAGCATAGTGATGTAGTGTACAGTAGCATAGAGCAGTGCAGAGCAGATTGGAGTGGCGCAGGGTACATTGGAGTGGTGCAGGGTAGATTAGACTGGCATAGCATAGAGTGGGGTTGCGTAGATTGCAGTGGCATAGAGGAGATGATTTCAAAGTAGAGTGAAGTGCCTACAGTAAAGTGGTGTAGAGTAGAGTAGATTAGAGTGCTGTGGTGCAGAAAAGAGTGCAGTGGGACGGAGTACAGTGGCATTGAATGCAGTGGTGCGGAGTAGAGTGGTGTGGAGTTCAGTGGCAGAGTGTAATGTTGCAGATTAGAGGGTCGCAGAGTACAGTGGTGCATTGTAGAGTGGCATAGAGTGCAGTCGCCTAGAGCGCTGTGGCGCAGAGCACAGTGGCATTGAAAGCATTGGAATAGAGTGTTGTGGTGCAGAGTATATTGGCATAGAGTACAGTGGCATAGAGTGCATTGGTTTTGAGTAAAGTGGTGAAGAGTGCACTGGCAGAGTGCAGGGGTGTAGTGTACAATGGTTAGAGTAGAATAGCATAGATTGGAGTGGCATAGTGTAGAGTCCTGCAGAGTAGAGGGGTGTAGAGTGGAGTGGTACAGCATAGATTGCAGTGGCGTAGAGTAGCACAGAGTGGAGAAAAGTGGTGTAGGGTGCAGTGGCATAGGGTAGATTGTTTCAGAGTAGAGTGAAGAAAAGATAGAGAAAAGATAATATACTTCAATATGCTTAAGTATGTAACGATAACAACAACATAAATATTAACGCTAGGCATAACGGCCCAAAATGAAATATGGCTTCTCCCTGTTAGCCACAGTATAATCAAGCTCTTCATTACCTAGATAACAAAATATGAAACATAAATCTTAGAAAAATATACCCTTCTAATAGCTAAATTGTGTGAAAAGGTAAAATCTGGGCCCAAACTCGACTTCACTGTTTCACCAACTGGTGTGATCTTAGGCAAATACAAATATTGTGTTTCACAGAGTCTCCTTTCTAGCCTGCAGGCATCAGGGTGAGTGGGACTCTGTTTCCTCTTTAGATCTTCCTCGTTGTCTTGCAGCTCCTCTTGAAGGCGTCCTGCAGTGCTCCTCTTCAAGGCGGCAGCAGGTGATGCAGACAGTAATCATCCAAAACTCTTTTCTCCTCCTCGTGCCCTTTGTTCTTATGAGCGCCCTTAATGCCCACAGCTGTGAACAGGACAAACAAAAGGGCAGAGGGCGCAGGGGGCCTCCTGACTCACCTTCATTCTGTTACCATCAGATTGAAGGATGGTCGGTACAGCGCTATTATAAGTAGCGCTTTTGTGCGCTAATGGCCCTCTGAATAATAGATGTAAAAGGGGAAATAATTTTGTCCCCCCCACCTTCGTCCCCCGTGTCCCCCACCCTCCAAAATCTGGGGGGGATACATCCCCGTGTCCCCCACACTTCCTACGCCCATGGGCATCAGCCTGCTGGGGAATGTCTGTGGGATCCGTAGATCTCCTCAAGGACATCCTCTGGGGATACAGTGATAGTGTGTAACCTGGGTGTGGCACAGTCAGCATGCCCCCTGACAGCTCCTTGGCCTCTCTGCCAACATCTGTAATACGACACGGATGCTGAAGCAAATTGTTCATTTATTTGCAAAGGGTTCAGCCCCTATGCAAATGAGGGAACGCACATTTGCAACTGCACCGGCTCTACATGTGCACTGGCATCATCTGTACTCCAGAAGTGGCAGTGCTGCAAGTGTCAGCAGCTTCTTCTGTAATACCGGAGGGCCCGGGGGACAGAAAGCAGGAACACTTGCCTGTTGTGCTCCTGAGGAACTTAATGCAATATGGTCTAGTATTGATATCGAAAAAAGGAAATCTCAAAGTAGAGAAGAAACTAGAGTTAATTACTAATTGAAAGTGGCGCCACTATGAAGGGCAATCTCATGAATTTAGCATTGTCAGAAGTGTGTAAATATCTAGGTAAAAAGTTAAATGTTAAGATTAATCACCCGTTCACACTGAATTACCTAAGTTTACAGTACAAGTTAAAAACGTACTCCAAACTTGGTCAAAGCCACATCTTGGCATGGCAGGGACCAGGAAGGAACAAAGGGGGTGATTCTAACCCCGGCGGTCTTAGACCGCCGGGGCCAGGGTCGGCGGGAGCACCGCCGACAGACCGGCGGTGCCCCGCAGGGCATTCTGACCGCAGCGCTTTGGCCGCGGTCAGTGCAGGAAAACCGGCGGTCTCCCGCCGGTTTTCCGCTGCCCGTTGGAATCCTCCAAGGCGGCGCAGCTTGCTGCGCCGCCGAGGGGATTCCGACCCCCCCTACCGCCATCCAGTTCCCGGCGGTCCGCCCGCCGGGAACCGGATGGCGGTAGGGGGGGTCGCGGGGCCCCTGGGGGCCCCTGCAGTGCCCATGCCACTGGCATGGGCACTGCAGGGGCCCCCGTAAGAGGGCCCCTAAATGTATTTCACTGTCTGCTGCGCAGACAGTGAAATACGCGATGGGTGCAACTGCACCCGTCGCACAGCTTCCACTCCGCCGGCTCGATTCCGAGCCGGCTTCATCGTGGAAGCCTCTTTCCCGCTGGGCTGGCGGGCGGCCTGAAGGCGGCCGCCCGCCAGCCCAGCGGGAATGTCAGAATTACCGCCACGGTCTTTCGACCGCGGAACGGTAACCTGACGGCGGGACTTTGGCGGGCGGCCTCCGCCGCCCGCCAAGGTCAGGATGAGGGCCAAAATGTCCCCCAGCACTGGATGAAACTCACAAAACACCTGAGAAACATTTGTTTTTGTTTGTTTCGGAAACAAACCCCGGATTGAGGGGTTGTTATTAAAAATAAAAAATGCTGCCCCATTTTCAATGATCCAGGCAGCATTGTGCATATTTGCTAACAGTGTTCTCACCGTATGGGTTCACCACATTCAGCCAAAACGTTCCATTGTACGGGCAGGGGTATTCAAATATGGTAGACGAAACACAATTGGGGTCTGTACCTAAATTAAGCTCTATCTTCTCAAAGTCGCTAAAATGATCTATGTTTAGTAACTAAGCTGGGCTGAGCAGAAGGCTTTCTTTCATTTAAGAAAAGGGGAGAGCTTGGCAAAATGCATCACTATTGAGTACAGTTACAAATAAAATAACTCAATGCGTACACCCAAACAGAAAACGAATGCATTATCCGCAAGCAACAAGGAAGAGAAAACGAGCAATTTGGCTTTATTGACTCATTTGTGTAAAAAAAGAGATGGCTATCAATCTAGGGTAAAAGAAAACGTAAACATACTTCATAACAATAGGTGTAAGGTGAAAGAACCAAATATTTTAAAAGTAGCAATGTCTTCACATCTGGTTTGGTGGCAGATAGAGGTAGAACCCTCCACTTTAATGCTGGGCAATAAATATCTTGAACAACAATCCCCAAAAGTGTAGTTCAATAGTCTATGTAATAAGAACCTTAGCCCTAAAAGTCTTCAGCAGTTGGATCGTGGTCGCCTACCTACTTGTAAGTGTGCAGCTGAGGATTTCCCAGGCCAACAATCTGCAAGCTTGGATTTTTGTAAAAAATAATGGAACCTTCTTGTCGACATTTGAACAAAGGGACCTCAAGGTGGCCAATCCTCATGGAGGTGATTAAGGGGTATGTCTGGTCACTTTTGTGCACACACCCCTGTCGGGGAAGCAGCTGCTGTCCAGTCGTAAGATGTTGGCTTCCACACAGTGGCGGCCCGTCCTTTAGGGCGGAGGAGCCACGCCCCCCCACCCCATGAAGAGTGTCTGTCAGGCTGAACAAAGGTCAGCCTGACGGACACTCTTCATGTTCAGGTCAGGCAGCCAGGAGCAGAAGTGCGATTTGCGCAGACTCCTGGCTGCCTGAGCTGAACTTTGCTGGGCTGAGGAGATCACAGTTCCTATGGGCGTGACCTCCTCAGCCCAGCAAAGGTGCCTCCAGGCCCTCCCCTGGGTGACGAGGAAAGCGTCACCAATTGACACTCTCCATGGGCGCTTCAGTTTAAGCTCTGAAGTGCCCAGGGCGAGTGTCAATAGGTGACACTTTGTCACAGAGTGGGGTGGGGTCAACATTCTCACTGACCCCATCCCACTCTGTGATAAGGCTGGGACTGCTGCCTTCCCTCATTGGCTGACCTAAGGTCAGCCAATGCGGGAAGGCAGCAGTCCCAACCCCCCTGGGACCTGGAGGCTGAAGGTAAGTGTGTGTGTGTGTGTATGTGTGTGAAGTTTTAAATTGAATGTTTGGTGCATGTGTGCATGTTTGAGTGTTATGAGTGTTGTTAATGGATGTGCGTGCGTGTGAAAGAATGAATGTGTGTGATCTTGTAAAATGAATGTTTGGTGCATGCGTGCATGTTTGAATGGTATGAATGTTGTTAATGGATGTGCGTGCGTGCGTGAAAGAATGAGTGTGTGTGATGTTTTAAAATGAATGTTTGGTGCGTGCGTGCATGTTTGAATGGTATGAGTGTTGTTAATGGATGTGCGTGCGTGCGTGCGTGTCTGTGTGTGAAAGAATGAGTCTGTGTGTGTGTGTCTGTGTGTGTGTGTGTGTGTGTGTGTGCCCCGCCCGCCCCCCTCCCTCCTAAAGCTGCCGGCCGCCACTGCTCCCACAGCACCTCATCCATAGCTTGTCAACTGATAATACCACTGGCAGAGACGAACTGCATTCCAGTGTGACAGACATTAAGCAAGTATTTAGATATTTTCCAAACATTGCCGATGGTGACGCTTGCACCTAAAATGTATCACTTTTGCCATATTTGCACAACTGTAGCTGTAAACTAGAGGCCGGTGCCCACAAAAGAGTGGAACTGCATCTGATGAAATCTACCACTTTTCTGGGATGTAGTTTTGAGATACTCGACCTGATTTGCATTTTATCTTTCGATAGATGCTGTGCACTTAGCATCCCGGGATCATGCGACAGAAGCTGCAAAATCACAGGCGGGGGACTCTCTGTTCTTGGTTGTTTTATTGGAGGCTTTAAAGAAGCCATTTTGTTACTTTTTACAAGTGGAGAACCTTATTGTTGTGTGCCAAACTCTCCAGGTGTGATGCCAAAGTCTCATCAGTGGTTCAGCAATGGTGTGAAGGCAGTCGGTAGAAGAGATGTTCCCTTTTATGTTAAAAGAAATAGGAGGGAGTTTAGATGTAGACTGTAGAGGGAGCAAGGTTTCCCCAATACACATCTCAATACACCCCTCTAGTTCTCCCTCTAACCTGCCTCAGAAACAGAGGATTGACCAATATATAGTTGAAAGAGAGGCAGACATATGGTGTTTATGCAGCTTCAGATCTGAAATTTTTGAAAGTTTAATCCGCATTTGACACGCTTACATTTGCGTTCGAGAACGCATTCATATATGCCTTGGGCGACCCCTTAGTTTTGTAAGGGGTTACAACGTATTTCCCCCTGAAGCTGCCGCACTATGAGCAGTTAGCCCGAGTAAATGATAAACTGCTTTGTGTTCAGATGTGACCCTTGTGAAAGAGCAGAATATCCTAAATTCTTTATTCTTTATCCTGTGGCTGTAGTGGGCTGCCCTGTTGGCCCATGATGTATGCTGTAGAGGGCGGAAGAAAAATGTGAATGACACAACAAGACCAGTGGGTGAAGGGGGCTGGTAGGATGGATGACTGGATGAATGAAGGAATGAATGAATAGATGGAAGCTTTTAGTAAAATCAGAAGGTTGACGACTACCAGACCTAATAAAAAATAACTGCTCTTTGGACAGCTAGAAAATGTCATTGTGGTGCCAGTTTGAATGATTCTTGTTATATAAAAGATGATACAGAAATCAGCATTCGGCCAGTGACACATGCAAAGTGTGTGTGTAGGGGGTGTTATTGCAAATCAACAAAGAGGTTTTGAGAAGATAATGGTATCTTGGCCCTCTGCATGCCATAGGACTAGAGACAGTCCAAATATTCAGTTCACAAACAAATCAGTTTTTCTCTAAAAGCAGTTATAGCCGATGGTTTACTAGGCTGGAACACTTCCAGTGCACCCTGGGCGTGCTTGGAATGTTCCTCTTTCACTGCTTATTGTCGGTCTTATCTGTGACTGAATGCTAATTTTGATTTCAAAGCTTTATAGTCATTAACTCTTCGGTTTCAGTAAATAAAAGTACAGTAAACGTTGACGGGACAAATTACCAAGTGTGTTTTTATTTGGAGTGTGCAGGACTAGGAAATAGTTGTGAAAAATCAAGTGATGAAGACGAGGAGACGATAAATATTGAGTGAATCCTTTACCTCCTGTTGTACACCAGCGCCACCTTGTGGCCTTTCGTAAACACTACTCAGAGCTTACCTAGCAAAATTAGATTCCAGTTTCTCATTGTTTCTGTTCAAGAAAGTTTTATTGCACTTCAGGACCAGCGTGACAATCTCAGGCATTGCGGTAATGCGGAAAAATGTCCTCTTGAAATGTAAATGCCCACTGCCCGGTGGAGGCAAATCACAGTCCCCATCATAAGCCTCGTTCGTGGTCATAGCTTGGAAGGCAGAAATCAATAAGAAGTGTGCACAATCGTGAGACATGAACCAGAAGACCTGAGGTGTTTTCAGGGCTTCTTCGGAGAGGTTACTACAAATGAAAGCCAAGCCAGCAAGAATCCAAAGCATGCACCACCCCATTTTCCAAGTAACCATTATTCAAAAGAGGCAGAGGACGGGGCGCTGAGTTCAGTGTCATGGGTTTTAATAAGAATTTGTGGAAGATAAGGTAGAGTTTTTTAGCAGTCTTTGGACTATCCCTGGAGAACGAATAGAGAGCAATGGGTCAGGTATGTCAAGTAAGTGGGCTTCTATGTGAAATGTGTTGATGAGGAAAGCTGCTGAAAAACTGCTGTGGCATGAAATCTGTATGTGTATAGATAGATAGATGGATAGATAGATGGATAGATAGATGGATGGATAGATGGATGGATGGATAGATGTGTATAATGTCCTTTACATATGAAAGGTGAAAATGTGTGTCTTGAATCCTTATCTCTCACCACTAAAGTATGCTGCAGTCCTATATTTGTTTGTTTTTCTGGGATTTCGTGCACAGTTGATTTCTATTGCTGCGTCCCCTAGTGTGCTGAAAACAAATTCTAAAAAAAGGGCATACTCACCACTGTATGATGTCTAGCAAGTTGGAAACATAATTGCAAAAAATGTTTTTTATAACATGCTCCTCTGCGAAAGGACAAAGGCCAGCATGTGTGCTAACAATTGCACGTTTAATCACAATGTGCATCCTTTCCTTTTTACACATCACTTTGTATGATTAAACAAAGCATTACTTTGGTGTTGCTCACAAAGGTCTGTAGTGAGACGTGGTGTCGGTCCATCGGTTGAGAGGTGGTTTTGGTCTAGCGCTCGTGAGGCTGTGTCAGTCCTTCGGTTGTGAGACAGTGTCGGTCGTTCTGTCATGAGGTGGTGTTGGTCCATTGGTCGTGAAGTAATGTCGGTCCATTGGTCGTGAGGCATGTCAGTCCATTGGTTATGAGAGAGAAATTTGATTCCTGGTTGTTGTTACTCATTGGACAGTAGCAAACCTGCCTGAGAGCTCTGCAGTGGCTTACAGTCCAGTTACAAAGCCTTGCAAATGATCCAGATCCATACAGAGTGAACACAGGTCCTTCCAGGCAGCATGGGAAGAAGGGTACTTGTTTGTTGAATGGCCAAAAGAGAAAGCCACCTGTTTGCTTTGCAAAGAGAAATGACATTTATTATATATCTTAAGAGATATAACCTGGAATGGCACTACAAAAGTAGACACGCAGAATTTACTGAGAACTTCCCATTGCACTCAAAACTGTGTTCAGCAAAAGTGGCTTCGCTAACCAATTGCTTCTTTCCCAGCAGAAGCTCTTCATTTGCCAATTGAAGGAATCTGAGGCTGTTACAGAAGCATCATTAAAAATATGCTACTTTCTTGCCAAACATAAGAAGCCATTCACAGAGGCAGAGCTGGTGAAGAAATGTTTCCCTTTAGCAGCTGAAATTTTGTTTGAAACTATAGCAACAAAGCCAGCATTTTAAAATAAATCAATGCATTACAGCTATTGTATTCCACTTGTGCACAAAGAATAGAGTGAACATGTCCAGGAACAGGTGATCAAAGCAGTCAGAGAGTCACCATTCTACAGCACTGCCATGAATGAGTCCACAGATATAGGGGATGTGGCCCAGTTATTAGTTTGGGTGAGGCATTTGGACCAATCGCTTCACCCCAAAGAAGAGCTCCTGTGCCTTCTACCACTGTAAGGGCACACAAGAGGAGAAGATATACTGTACAGCATCTGCAACTACTTTGAAACATATCACATACCACTAGACATTCTTGTCAGCATCACAACAGCTGGGGCTCAAGCCATGGTAGGCCATGACAGAGGCTTTGTATCTCTGCTTCAAAAGAAGCCTACCGGACAGACTGTGATAGACTGCCACTGCATTATTCATCAAGAAGTTTTGTGTGCAAAATTAAAGCATGGAGACCTGAATAACATCCTAAAACGTGCAGTGAAAATTGTTAATTTTATTTGTGCAAAGCCCTTAACTATAAACCTTTTCAAGTCATGCTGCAGGATTCTGCAGCTGAATATGCAGACCTCCTGATGCACACTGAAGTGAGATGGCTCAGCAAAGGGAAAGTTCTGAAGTGGTGCATTGCTTTGCTTTCTGAAATTGAACACTTTGTAAACAGTAGAGGTCAATCATTCCCAGAACTAAAGGATGCGAAATAGCTTTTAATGCCCTATTTTTTCAGAACTATTTGCACACTTCAATGCCCTCAATTTGATGCTGCAAGGCAAACAGCAGCTTGTATGGTCCATGATGAATGGTATTTACTCATTTGAAAGTAAGCTTGCACTATTCAAAGAACAACTGGATGTTGCTGACTTCACCCACTTCCCAAAACTGTTGGCTGTGACTCGGAGGTTTAAAAATGCACAAGAAATGCTGCCAATGCTAAACCTTGGTGCATATCTTGCAGAACTTTCTGAGGAGATAAAAAGTCAATTTTCTCAATTCAGAGCCCTCACCCCTCTGTTATGGCTGGTTGAAAACCCCTGGATGGTGAGTGCACGAAATCTTTTTGTTGTTGAGCTTATTAGCCTGAAAAGGGTGCAAGCACACATGGAGCTGATAGACATGCAGCACACTTCAGCTCTTGAAGCATCTTTTTGGGGGCAGGCACAAGAAGAACTCTGGAACATTGTGCCTTCTGACAAATTTCCTGTTCTTTTTACAGTGGCCCAGAAAGTAATTTGTATATTTGGGTCAACATATGTTTGTGAAAGTTCGTTTTCCACAATGGGGCTGTTGAAGAGTAAACTCTGAAATAAGCTAACTGACTTACATCTGAATCAACTCTTAAGGCTTGCCGTTTCAGACATAGGCCCTCATTAGAACATTGGCGGTAAAAATTGCCTACAGCCGCGGCAACAGGCGCCAAAAGACCATTGCCGCGGCTACCAGCCATCGGCCATATTATGGCCACAGCTGGATTTCCACCACAAGAAGGGGGGAAATCCGGCTGTGACCATACTGGCGGATGGCGGTAAGGTGGCGCTGCTACCACCAGCAACACCACGCCAGTAGACCACCGCCAGCCATATTATGAGAAATAATACGGTCTGGCGGTGTTCTGCTGGCGGGCGCTGCTGGTGGTAGCAGCGCCCCGTCGCCTGCCGGAAGACCCCTGGATCCAGGTAAGTCGGGTCTCCGACAGGGGAGAGGGTGGGGGGTGTTGTGTGTGTGGGGGTGTGTGCATGTATGTGTGTGAGTGATTGCGGGTGTGTGTTGAGTGTTGATTGCATGCTTGAATGTATGGAAGTGTGAGTGCGTGTATGTTGAGAAATCGTAATGCGTGTCTGCGTGTATGTTTTGAAGTGTGTGCAGATGTGTGTGTGATTGGATGTATGCATGTCTGTATGTATGTATGTGAATGAGTGTGTGTGTGTTTGTGTCTGTGTGAAGGGGCGTGGATGTAGGGAGGGTGGGGGGTTTGGGGAGGTGGGGGGGTGGGGGAGTCAGGGGTAAGGGGGTCTTAGGAGAAGTGGGGGGGTGGGTGCCCCCATCAGTGACAGGGAAGGAATTACCTGTCACTATTAGGGCCTACCTCCATGGTTTTCATGGTGTTACGAATGTCACGGAAACTATGGCGGTAGGCGGGTCATAATCCCGCAGGCGGCACAATGGCGGCCGCCGGGCTGGAGATGGTTATCTCAAGTCCGGCGGCTGCTACTGCAATGGCGGTTGGAGTGGTACATTTGCGGGTTGGCTTCAGCCAACCCGCCAATGTCATAATGTGGCGGTAGGTACCGCCAGCCTGTTGGCGGTTCTACCCCCACATTATCGCCGACCGCCGGGGTCAAAATGAACCCCATAGTACCAGATTACTGGACACTAATAGGAGACATGAAGTGTAAAATAAGTTCTTGGTATATCTTCCTTTGACGTACCTATTTTTCGGCCTCAGTTAAACCTGTGCAGAATATCCACTTAGAGAGGATAATCATGCAGTGCCTCCTTGTAGCTTTGTACTTATATAAAGCATTGTCTAGTAATGTTTTTTACACCTGTAGCCCTACCCCTTAACTCTGCCCCTTCACCCCCCCTCAACCCCACAGGCCCATCGGTACGGCCCTCTGCCATAAACCAGATTGTAATTTTAGACCCCAGGAAAAAGTTTGTGAGTACCCATGTACTAGATAATACTCGTAAACTATCCTTTAAACTCACTGGGCTGAAGAAACCCTCACCGGATTGCCTGTCGAGAAACAATACATGACAATCATTGTCTGGGTGCTCCAGATCGGTTGACTGTTTTTGCTTCCTTGAAGCTGCATTCACAGAAGGCATCCTGAGTCTAACCAATCACCAGCCTAAGCTGCTTTGGAGAAAAGGATGAAGGCATTTCTCATAACAGAGTTCCAGAAGTTCTAAACTGCAATGAAGTGCATCAGAATGCCCTTCAAACTGCAATATTGATGTGCACACCTTGCTTGACCATTGTTACACAATCTCAGTTTTCCAATAGGAGTCTTGAATATTTATCAAAGGGCATACCCTACTGCAAAGCTCCTCCAGCACAGTGACTGGAATGAGTACACAGCTCATTTGTCAAGTCTCCCCTTGAGGCAAATAGATACGTGGCCTCTTCTTTATGAACATTCAACTGATGACGGCACTAGTTTCGTCCCCAAGAGTCCCCCTCTAACTCAGTCATACCCCCATGTCTTCCCTCTTCTCACTCTTATTTTAACCTTCTTTCTCAGCTGAAGTTACCAAAACCCTTCAAATCACCAGACCCTCTTGCCACCTAAGATTCTCAAATATCTAAAACTCTTTGGCCCATATTTAAACCTTTGTAGCGCCGCATTTGCGTAATTTGTTTATGCAAAAGCAGCGCAAGCTTACAAAATACAATTGTGTTTTGTAAGTTATCGCCGATTTTGCATAAAAAAACATTGCAAATGCTGCTCTAAAAAAGTATAAATATGGCCCTTTATTTCACACACTCTAATCTATCTAGTTAATTCAACTACTAAACTAAAATAAAATGTAACCTTAATCTATCTTTCATTTCAACTATGACACCATCTCCCTCATTCTTTTCTTCTCCCCAATCCTAGGCAGAATTGCCTTTAACAGTCATACCACTAGGTCTCAAACATCCTGACCATCCCTTACAACCGAGCAGGGGTTCTTAACCTTCTGGTTCCTCCCAATAAATACTACTTGACACGGGGACCGTCACCTCAGCATTTTATACGATTTAATTGTCAAAACAATAGGCAAAACTACAGAAACAAGTACACATTAAACAGAAACATAAATTATGAAATATGGTGTATGGCCACCCACACATTCTATAAAAACGTTGATATTTTATTTCGATGGGAAGGTTGGACCGTTTCTAAAGTTGGACATATTTCTAAAGGACAAGGAAACATGAGAGGCTCTAGCATATTGCTTTCTCTTTTTTTTTGCTCCTAATCTATGCTTTTTGTCGGTGCATATTAGTGCTTTACTTGAGGTCACTAATTGCCCATGCTGCTGTTCGCTTTATTTGAGCTGCTCCCATGATCAAAGCTCAGGACACCAACTTAGTTTTTAGCTTCCAGTTTAAAATTGGTTCATATTTACAGGAACGTTTTTAAATGTTCAGTTTTGCATTTATCTTTGTATGTAGATATATTTTATTAATCTGCTTATATTTAAGAATCACACACCACTTGAGTAGGTGTCGCAGACCAACAAAGTTTCCAGGATACACAGGTTAACAACAACTGCAATAGAGCATTTACTGAATGCACTCCACTAAGACAATACTTGCCCACCACTCCAATTCATACCCTCCACTATCATGAAACATCTCCTCAGCATCCTCATCTTCCTGTATTACTAGGCTGTCTTTAATTTGATACCATTAATATTAATATCTTGTTAGATTGTCTGGATAAAGGGACCTATGTCTCTGACTTTTCAATTAGATGGTACACAGATTCTCTGTACAACATACTCAGCTAGATCAAATGTCATGATCAACTAACTTATACCCTCCACTATCATGAAACATCTCTTCAGCATCCTCATTTTCCTGTATCACTGGGCTGTCTTTAATTTAATACCATTATTATTAATATCTTTTTAGATTGCCTGGATAAAGGGACCTATGTCTCTGACATTTTAATTAGATGGTACACAGATTCTCTGTACAACAGAGTCAGCTAGATCAAATGTCATGATCAACTAACTGCCTGAAACATGACCACCTCTGCGTTGGGACTGTGTTCTCTTCTGTTGCACATTTATATTTAGCTTCTGAATGATAGCTGAATACAAATGGTTGACTTGCTGGAGGTACATATGTGCTGACGATGATTTTCTGCTCAGTTTTCCCTTGATAGATGATTTTAACTGAGATCATGAAGAATTATACAGATCTTCAGACTTGTTACAGGGAAGGATGGATACTGTGTGAATGACAATGATGTCAAATTGGATCTGTTGATTGTAGTCTCTGATCACTCCCTATGTAAGGGGCACAACAATCCAGGTCTCTATGAAAGTAAAAGCATTGGGGCTCAGGTATCCTTGGAATACTCAGTAAATGTAATAAATGTAATAATAAAAATAATAGCTGTTTTCTTCTCATCTTAGGAAAGTTGCTCCTGATGAATATCATTGAACCACCACCACTCAACCCATCCTGGTGTCCCAAATCCAATACACAGGTGCAAAATATTTAGAGGCATCTGCAATACTGGCAAGCAGATCCCCAAAACAGATGAAATGCATAGTACCTTGATACATCTGGGTTCAGTGACACATAAATGCCTATGGGCCAATGGTATTGTATGGTATGGTACCAGAGTGTACAGTATGGTATGGTATCGTATGGTTTACACTTGACAGTTCTGTCAAATTTGAACTTCACTGTTGTGGTGATCCAATAGCCCTCCTTTGACCTGGGGGCTAATTTAAACTCATTATCCACGTCCTTCCCAGTCTATACATCATCCTCACTTCCAGTGGATATTTCTCAAGGTTTTTTCATCCCCTATACTCTACTCTGCATAGACAATCTCTACCCTCAGAAATATCTTGATGTCAATTTGTTCCTATCCCTTTCCTTGCTGATAGCATTCTCCACCCATTTCTTTTCCATACTGGCTCACTCCAAGTGCATGCATCTGTACGCCTCTTGGTATCGGACACTCAATGGGTATGCACCATTTAATTCTCAACTCTCCTAGGAATAAAGCAATCCTACTTACCTTCGTCCTCTACTCTTAATATTTCTCCACTTCCCATCTGCTTCCCAATAGACTCATTTTTTCCTCCCCTTTAAGTTGTTATATATATTGTAGCACTTTGGCCAATCCCAACTGTGGTTCAACATGCCATGCTGCTGGAAGAAGAAAAGCAGGTAGCACAGAAACAAGTGTAATACTAGTCCCTTGTTAGAGGGGAGGATCCATGTTTCTGAGAGCAATGATCAATTCTTAAACAAGTTAAAAATCCCAATCCCAGCAACCTAATTGCTTTACATGGACACTACACCTGTCTGTCATCACGATGTGCTAAAGCCTAACTTTGGGTTACAGACAGCTAGACATCCCCTCTACTCCCCTTGTCAAATTACTGCCATTATTTTCCATCTGACTCATACCACCATACAGCATGTATGCTTTAAAAGGTCATTAACCTCTTGCTCAAACTAATTGCACTCCACAGGCGGGCTCCTTTATAACCTGAAGGCATGACCAAACCCTCTGACGAGTTTGAGTGGTGGTAATAGAAAAAAGGGCTGATTATTATGCCAGCACATTCTGCTCCAAACGCTGTGTTCATGCAATGGTGGCTTTCCTTAATGTACCAAGGGCATAGATTGCTAATACACATCACTGGATGACCCCAGGGCACAAACGTACAAATGCCAAGAAGGAGAAGTAGGATATCAACATGAGGCTGATGACACTTGTGTTGCACACAATATATTATGTCTGTCCAGTAACCTGGACAAGCTGAAGACTACTCACCCTATCTCAGCTTGACCATCCACCATCTGGCCATTGATGATCAATATGGCTGCTCTTAGATTGTTCATGGCTTAGCAGATGACCCAGAACGCATGCCTATGCTTCACCCTGTGGAGCTGCTCTGACCTGGCCATCTTCTTCACTATGTTGCTGATTTCTAGAAGAGTAGACAGATGGATTGCAATGTCTAGGAGGTACTCTATGAGAGAAACCTACCCTCTCTCAATGCTGAACATCCACTAACACAGTTGCTGGAGTACCTAAGTACAGTGGGCGTCCACTGCACAACCACAGGTACAGCATGCATGCCCTCCCGGGCTACTGCTAGAAAAGGGCTAGATAATTCTAGTGCAGGCATTTCACCAATGGTTCATCAGTCGGGAAAATGTAGAGGATGTCCCCTGGCTACACATGACTGATCACATCCTCACCATTGTAGAAGGCCTTTATAGGTTGAAGTTATGTGTCAGCTACTACAGCTTAAACAGTCGCGACTGTGGTGGTGCCACTTGTACACTGCTTGTGTAGGATGGGTGAAGGGTCCCTTATCCTCTTCTGTATTCTCATGATGAAAATCACCTGAATAAAAATGAGTTGGTTAGTGTGTGGCAGATTTACATACATTCTATACCCCCAAAGTTCCACCAATCTTTGTGGACTGTTAACACCCGGGAGTATACCATTCATGACCAACCACAAGACACTGTTATCATCCAGTTACAATGTTCAACCATCAGAATGTGTGGCATAGTGAGCGATTGTACTGAAAGGCAAAGCCACACAGTATTCCACTTGTCCACTTTTCCCACAATACACATTCTATCAGGTGGTATCTAGAGATTTGTGTATTTGCTACGTGGCCATGGTATCACTGTGTATTTAAATGACCATTTGAGGGCATTATGTGTACACACTTTATGGAAAAATTGACTGTTTGTACTCTACCAACAATGAGCCCATTATGGTTTCACATCTTGGGCTATTGTAAATGGATTACATCTCTGAACCGCTGCCGTAAGGTTCCTCTGACCTGTACCCTTTTCGCTGACATCTTCCACAACTGACAATTTGTGTATTGTCTGCCTCTTCTCCTGACACGGTTGGACGCCCATTTGGGTGGGTAAGCACCACTTGTGGCCAAGATGACACTGCTGTTGAAGTGATGAAATTCACTCTTCTGTGAAGATAATTTCACCTCTTTCTGACATTATTGATCCCAAGTGTTTATGTGGACACCACTTTCACTTTTTTGGCAACATGTACCAGAGCCTGTCTCTGACCACCTTGCAGGATGTTTTCAACATTATGGGCCACATTACGACCATGGCGGCCGGGGGTAAGCTGGCGGTAACACTGCCAACAGGCTGGTGGTGCTCTGCCAGCTATTATGACCGTGGCGAATTAGCCACGGCCATACCGCCGACCCCTCCAACATACCGCCAGGCTTCCACCTGGTGGTCATAATCCCCAGGGCACCGCTGCCCTGGGGATTATGAGTCCCCAACAGCCAGCCTGTCCACGGCGGTAAACACCACCATGGAAAGGCTGGCGGTAAGGGGGACTCGGGGTGCCCCTGGGGGCCCCTGCACTGCCTATGCACTGGGCATGGGCAATGCAGAGGCCCCCAGGCACAGCCCCATCGCGCATTTCACTGCCCAATTTTCGGGCAGTGAAATGCGTTACGGGTGCTGCTGCACCCGCTGCACATCAACATTGCCGCCAACTCTATTACGAGCCGGCTGCAATGTTGATGTGACTTTTCAGCTGGGCCAGTGGACGGAAACACTGTTACCGTCCGCTGGTCCAGCAGAAAAGTCATAATTGGGAGCCAGATATACCGCCAGCACTGGCGGTATACTGGCGCCCGCAGCTTTGGCGGTCGTTTCAAAAGACTGCCAAAGTTGTAATCAGGGCCTATGTTTCTAAAGAGCAGGACCTTCTATTTCACCACATTGTAGGAGGCTGGCCTGGTTTGTAGTGGGTACCTAAGGTGCTTGCACCTTATACCAGGTCCAGTTACCCCTTATTAGTGAAATGTAGGCAGTGTTCTAACAGCTTAGGCTGTCTAGAGGTAGCTGTAACAGAGCAGCTTAGGCTGAACTAGGAGACATGCAAAGCTCCTGCAATAGCACTATAGTTACACAGTACTTATACACAATAAAAAAAAAAATACTCAGTGTTACCAAAAATAAAGGAACTTTATTTTAGTGACATAAGGCCAAAAATATCTTAGAGGCAATACTCCTTCTGGAGGTAAGTATTATACACAATATATACACTAGAAACCAAAATCAGGTAAGTAAATAGTCAGAGAATAGTGCAAACAGTAGAAAATACAATAGAATGCAGTAGGCCTAGGGGCAACACAAACCATATACTAAGAAAGTGGAATGCGAATCACAAATTTCCCACTGCAAGTTTCCTCAGGACACATTACAAGTTGTGATAAGAGTTATTGCAAGAACCAAGCAAGACTGCAAGCGACAAATGGTGGATTCCTGGACCTGAAGACCTGTGAACAGAGGAGACCAAGTACAACAAACTAAAACAAACCCACCTTCAGACCTGGATTCCTAAAATACAGAATCCCAAACTATAGACAAATAATTACATCAAGCCAACAGTATAAGGAACAAATGCAAATCTCTAATGTCAAAAACTGTGTTTCTGAGACAACCTTTTTTATTCAACAATTGATATGTTCATTGATATAGTTATAAAATAGAATTGTGTAATACAAAAAAAGTCCTATACCCCCTGGGACAGAAAGTACAAATAAAATAACACACAATCACACAATCTCAATCATACACCATAAAATACAACCTGGACAAAAAAAAAGATATTCGTAACGTACAAAACTGACATGTGATGCTTTCCCGTTGGGTCTGTCTAGTCCCAATAAGTTGATGCAACTGAATTATAATTCTTCAATGATCACAGTTTAAATGCCCCAAAAAGATATTTCACATTATTGTTGAAAAGTCCTCTATTTTTGATATAGTATTTTTGTTTGAAAAAACATTCTTGTTAGTTGATGAAAAATATTCTTAATTGGCCATGATTCCCAAAGAAAGAAATGAAAGGGAGAAAGAATCCAAAGAGCCGTCTTCGTCCTGGTCAGTAGGGCCGACGCGTGTTTCGGTGATAAGTGGCCACAAGGGGTCACTCACCTTCTTCAGGGCACATGTCATTCATATATATATATATATATATACATGGCTATCCCAGGAGAGGCTGTAGTAAACCTCAACTGAATTCCTACAATATAGAAAAATTGCTTATACCTATTGGCTTGAGAAACAAGAGAGACAAAAATAATGTCAAGACAAAATGGAAGAAAGAAAAGACAGAAAGAAGAAGAAGAAAACATAGATAACTGTGTTAGATGATTTCCAGTGCTATTGATGATGATAGTGTTCATGCAGAAAGAAACTTAAGCCATACAGGCATATTTCCCGGATATATATATGTGCATAGAGTCATGTGTAGATAAATGTTTAGTATCTTCCCTTGTCAAAATCCCAAAATGGGGTTAGTATAGTGTGCTTATAGGCGTACCCAATAAGTATGTCCACACCAAAGAAAAACAAACTGAAGTGCTATTGGATGATTCCCTAAAAGGGTGAATTCCTTCTCAAGAAGCACTTACTATTGAGAGGAGGGCTCATAGAGCTCCAGTCCTATTCTCAAGATAGGGAGTTCCTTACGTAGGTCTCATCGGATGTCAGGAATCCTTGTGTAGAAGTAGAAAAACACAGAACAGCGAACACATCAAAAGGACTGAATGTCCCCTAGGGAATATGAGCTCACCGATCTATTTCCTGATGCCTTAAAATGTAGTTCTATGGATCCTACAGGATCCTTAACTCTTAGATTCCAATCCATTGTATCGGCAATTTCAGCAATACCTCTAATGTTCGTCCTCACAGTCCTCTTCCTCGCTAATGTATATTCACGATACGGACGAGGGTTCCACATACCATCGAACGGCCGGAATATGCCAATAATGCAAAAGTTCATGAAAAAAAGCGAGTCAGAGGGGCAATGAACAACAGACAACAAAGAGGTCCAATGTACAGTGGGAATACATAGTCACCATGTTGGAATGTTGGTAAAAAGAAGAACTATTAGTGAACGTGCCCAGCATAATGCAGTATTCTTACAATTCAGCCCTCTTCTACCACCAAGCACGGTTCACAACCCTCAATCACTTTGCCCTGATTCTTCGCATCAACCAGTGAAGACTTCTACTGATAGACTGGCCAACTCCCCTAAAACTTGGCACTCAAAGAGTGACCCTCTCTTCCCAAGGCTGACTGATGAAATTGCTTCTTCCATAAACACGGACACAAAACTGTGCAAGGACTATACCAACTCTCCAGCAGACCGGATGCATAGGGATCTAGGATCCAATATGAGAACCTTACACCTACCACCGGAAGCTTGTCCTTATGTGCTTGTTATCACGAATGTTCCTAGACTTAAGCCTAATATCCCCAAATCATTTACAGAACTGAAAAATAAGGCCATTCACTGGCTACATAAATATGCTAGATTTCCTTTCCATATGATACCCTCAATATTAATGGTGAGGCGGGTGGGTTGGGTGGGTCCACTCAAAAACCCCGGTACAGGGGACTGTATTGTTATTAACTTCAATGCGCCTTTCCTTGTCCAACAGCTTTCCTTGAATGTGTGTCACTCCAACCCTCTAGGGGGAGCAACCTCACTTTGTAGGCTCCAGGCTTTTTACCCTCATATAGCTGTACCAACTACTAAGGGGGCAACAATGTCACTCAGAGGTCCCACTAGGGCACAGATGCAATCCGACTCTCAGCCGAGATGTAGCCCTTTTTCGCTCTCGCTCTCTGAAAATGATTGACTAAAAAACAGCACTGAGTACAGCTCACTTCAGCCTCAAGGTTCAAACACTTGGGATAAAAAGCACCCTATAGTCGGAAATAATGAAACTCACGAAATAGGGCAAGGCAACCCTGAGGTCCAAGAAACCCCTACTGTAGACGGCAGAGACCCTACGCCAATTTTCGTACCTGCTCAGCCAGATCTTTCTAAGTGTTTTGAAAACTGTATTGGGGGTGCAAATAAGAAGTGCAAGGTGATTGAGACCAATTTAGCCACAGATTTATCAGATCTCAGCAAACTTGGATATCCACCAACATTTCAGACACTCGAACTGCTCACGCCACCCCCCGATCTAGACGGGGCAAGAAATACATTGGGCAATACAGTAGTGGGAAACCCAAACCTGACTGGCATAGTTACGATTGAAAAGGGTATAAAACTTCTCCAAGGTACCCCATTGGCAAGAGAGAACCCTGTGGCCGAAGCTCCCCATGACAAAATAGATGGCCTAGATACCATCCTTAGTTGGAATATTGCAGGGTTGGAGAATAAAATGAACAACCCTGAATGGGGCAAATTCATAGACGAACACAAAATATGTCTTTTCCAAGAAACATGGGCATTGGAGCCCAAATACAGAATTGGATATAAAAGTTATTGGGTCCCAGCAACTAAGGTGAATTCAGGGAGACCCTCAGGTGGCCTGCTTATATGGCTCAGCTGCTCCTTTAAATGTCGGATTGAAACAATTGACTTGGGCTGCCCTGATTTAATGGGCTTATCAATACCATCCCTTAGCGAGAAACCACTCTTAATAATCAATATTTATAATAGGAGCCTGGGTAGCAAATACGAGTCCGACACACTGACTATTTAGGACAGCTTTCTTTCTTGTAAATCACCTTCCCACTTTATTCTTATTGCTGGAGATTTCAATACCACTTTTGAACCCTACTTGCTGGCCCAGGAATTATACAAAGATGAAAATGCTTACTGGGGTATACCTCAATTGGTATCAAGCAAAAGACCAAAAATAAATAGATTAACACACCAGGTTGTGGACATTACATTGGCACATGGACTGCGGGCTTGCAATGGTCGCTCCCGCTCGGACCCTAATCTTCACCACACATTTAGACACGGGGCACAGAAGAGCCAGATAGACTATATTTTGCTTGATGTCCGCCTGTGGGGCTATATGGCTGACATGAATATTGTAGAACATGAGGAAAGTGACCATGAACCATTGATTTTATCTCTTAGGAACCTATTACCCCTACTTGAAGTTTCCTGTTCCAAGACCCACGAACAACAGCTCGCACTGACCAATAATAGACGAAATGTTAGATGGGAATCCCTGAACACCGATACAGCCACCTTGGCATCTGCGTACAGGCAGCTGGCTGATCACATGGATTGTATATCTCAGCCTCTAGAAGATAGTGGTGGGCTTATAGCAGCCCACACACGTTTCTTTAATTCTCTAAAAAACCTTTTTACCAAAGAGTCTGTAAAAGAAGTTAAAGAGAAGTGCAATGCAAGGTGGTTTAACGCCGCATGCAGGGAAGCACAGCACAAACTGCTGAGAGCTTTAAGAGGAGGCCAGTCAGATCATATAAGGGAAGCCAGGAAAGATTATAAACAGGAACAAGGCAGAGCCCGCAGGACATGGGATGAATCTAGATGGGTTTCCCTCCTGGAGTCTGCTAAAACAAATGACACCTCGAAATTTTGGAAATTGGTGGCTGATGCCAACAAAGAACCTGATCGTTCGCCTGGTACCTCAATACTCCCTGCAGAGTGGACAGATCATTTTTCCCGATTATATTCTGGGATCACTGGTGTTACTCCTAGGGAATTGACCCATATCATGATTACTGAGACCCCCAAAATAGAATTTACGTTGGCAGAAACTAAAGCTGCGATTGCTTCATTGAAATGGGGGAAGGCCCCCGGCCTTGATAAAATACCTGGTGACTTATACAAGACTAACCCAGATATATGGGCCCCATATCTGAACCTTATTTCCAATGCGGTAAATGCAGGAGCACCTGTCCCGAGCTCCTGGATGGGAGCAGAGATAGTTCCCATCTTTAAGAAAGGTAACCCCTCTAACCCTGTTAACTACCGCCCAATCTCCTTAATCGACAACTTCCAAAAACATTTTGCAAAGCAAATTTTGTCCCGTCTAGAAGAATGGATTCTGGAAACCAATGCTATTTCTGATTTGCAAGCAGGGTTTAGGCCAGCAGTTAGTACCATAGATCAGGTGCTAAGATTCCTAACAATAAAATGGAAGACTGTGGAAGTAAGAGGTGGCAATCTTTTTGTAGTTTTTATTGATCTTAGAGCTGCGTTTGACTTGGTCCCAAGAAACCAGCTATGGCTGACACTAGCCAATATGGGTGTCCCACATGGCCTTTTGAAACTCATCACCCGACTACATGAGAATACTTATGCTCAAATTAGGAGCGGCAAGAATGGTGACCTAACAGAACCAGTCGCTATTGAGAGGGGAGTCAGACAGGGGTGCGTTTTGGCCCCAACTCTCTTCCTTCTATATATTAATAATTGTATTAAGTATTTAGCAAATTGCACTAATGATTCCCCAAAGCTGGCCGGGACCAAAGTCCCATGCTTACTTTATGCAGATAACACTATCCTCCTGTCCAAATCATCCATGGGAATCCAGAATCTGGTTAATCAGTTCGGTGTATTCTGCAGAGATTACGGGTCAGACATAAATCTCAAGAAAACTAAACTCATGATATATAGTCCCCCGAACAAGAAGCTCAGAGCAAATATAAAGATAAATTCAATTCCTCTGGAGAGGGTAATTGAATACGATTATTTGGGCATCAGACTATCCGATAAGGGCAGCTGGGATGCAGCTATAAGGAAAGGGGCACTAACAATCAGCCAAAGATGTGGAATGATAGGACGCAAAGCTAGCACTGCAACAAGTCCCCCTCTGACCCTTATCTCTGAAATATACAAAGTCCAAATCCGCGCCGCGGCCCTATATGGAGCGGATTTTTGGGGATATCACAGACAAATGGATACTCTTCAAGTTAAAGAAAATAATTTCCTTAGACACATATCTAGACTAGGGAAGGGTACGCCGATGCTCCCCCTAAGACTGGACCTGGGTCTATATAGTATTAAAGACACAGCATACTTAAGACCACTTCTGTACTGGGTCAGACTATGGAAAACGGATGAACTCGAACCTTTCAGGTTAGCAGTTAAAGAATTATTGCCACCTTGCTATGGATGGGAAAAAGTACGATGGCTAAGGGAGATGAAAGCAGCTTGGGTTAAACTGAATCTATCCCATTATTGGGAGAATCCCGAGATGATTCCTGGTAACGCTAAACGCTTGATCAAAGACCGTTATTGGGAAAAGATCCATGAGGAATCTCTCGGCTCAAATGGGTTGGGTCGGCTGACAGCAGAGTTCCTGCTGGTTAAGCTCGAACCTCTGCCTGAAAGCTTCCTGGATCTCCCTATACCAGCCCGTGCTCGTTCTCTATTACTTCAGTTCAGATATGGAACATTGGCAGTCAACAGCTTCACGGCCTGCTGGTCAACCAATAGTTCCTTATCTAACAAATGCACAAACTGCCATCTATGCAAGGAAACTTCTGAGCATGTCCTATTTTTCTCTCCTTTGTACAAATGCCCCCGAGGGAAGTGGATTACCCCTCTGTGTAAAACACTGTCAATACAAAATCGTAACAGTGCATATAGAATATGTAAATATGATACTTCCATGCTGATAGTGAGTTCTGTTTCTAAATATTTGGCAGCAGCATGGAAAATCCGCAGTAGGATCACTACAGATCTTAATCCACCGGTTGAAGTACAGTCTAGAAGTTAGCGAACTAGCACCCTGTTTACAAATGGTAAGATGCAATCTACTTGATCAACTCATTCAATAGAACTGCTTAACTTAGGGCATCATTTTCCACTGGTTGATTTTTTAACTTTTGCTAACAGGAGCTATTGTATGTAGTTTTTAGGTCTTATTTTTATTGTATAAACCCGTTTTAAAATGCTTTTTATGCTTTTAACAACTGATCAGTATCATTTTAGCATTTAGCGTCTTGCATAGGGTAGGATCCAGAGACTATTTTGTGAGTCTTGTCTTAACTATTTTTTAAACCTTTTATGTAATTTTATGAACTTTTTTCCTGTATTAATTGTCATTGTCCTGTTTATATCTATTACTTTTTACTTTTCAAATGGTCCAAATTTGGACCGAATAAACTATTGATTGATTGATTGATACAATTCGACCAACTATTTGTGTAGCCACTCTCAATTTCCAGAAAAGAAAACAATCATTTATAAGCCATGTCCAATAACAACATTGAATTGCAGAACGCGTACTAAAACAATGTAACAATGAATGAGAAAGAAAGGAAAAAGACCTCACTCGTTTAGGCATCAACGTAGTGGGAATCTATATTTCCAAGATAACCAATTGCACTCAGTCTGTAGAGTGTGGTTCTATTGAATGGTCATTGCGTTATAACACCATGGCCTCCTACTGTGTTAAAATATCCACTCCGAATGCCATCTTGGATAAACTCCTCAACGTGAGGACCCCATAATAAAATGTAAAAGGATAAATAGAGGTCGTCTTGTAAAATGAAAAAAAGGGGATTTATGTTGTTATTTACAGATAAATACAAGAGCCCAAGGACAATGTGGCAAATATCTACCTTGAAGGCAACGGTCTAGTCCTCCGCCAGCAGGACGGATAAAGAATCTATAAAAAGAAACATTTTACAGTGAACTGAATAGCTATGAGAAAAATTCTAAAAGTGTATCTACAAGTACAGACACAAATTCAAAAGAAAAATGGCAAATATCAATATTGAAGACCTTTGCCACCAAGTAGAGAAAAAAGTTGATATAACAAAATTGTTTTAGGCATATTTCAATGTACTCTGTATTTGTTAAACATGTGAGAGAACAACTAACCTATCAAAGGAAGGCATTCTCCCACGATATTTTATCATTGAGTGCTTGATGTACTGTATCTAAAGAATAAATCCCAAAAACTTCTCTTTTCCTTCTATATTGGTCCGTGTCTCCTTGAAGTACTGCGATCTTCTCCAGAATGGTCCATCTCAATTCCCCCTGCTGATGACCCTTCTCTATACAGTGGTCAACCAAGGGAGCTTGAAGTCGCTGATTCTTAATCGCTGACTTGTGTTCACTGAAACGTACCCTGAATTATCTTCCTGTCTCTCCCACATATCATAGATGACAAGTGCACATAATGCAATATATGACATTGGAGCTTTGCCAGTTAGATATGGTCCTTAAGTATATTGTTTTCTTGTTGTACTGAAAGGTATCAGATACCATAGCTTGGGCACACGCATGGCAGACTCCACATAGATGATTGCCCAAAACGGGATTGGTTCCTGTAATGCTCTTCTGTATGAATACATTGTCTCTCATAAACCTCGCTTGCACCAATTTATTCCGCAAATTGGAGTTTCTTTTGAAAGCAAACATAGGCCTAAGGAGAGGGGCATTATCTTCATTGGTGTTCCAAATATTCCAATGTGTATTAATGATTCCTTTTATCTTATTTTTGATATTGGAAAGTCTAATGACGCACACCATCCTAAATTTTTATTTTTTTGATGTGATTCAAGGAGGTTATCCCGATCGTAGTATTTAGCCCTTTTGAATGCATCCCAAATTACCCTATTCAGGTAAACTCTCTGGAGGAAATTTTCCTTCATTGCCTTAGCATTCCTGTCATATTCATTTATGTTACTGCAGTTCTTCCGAATCCTGAGGAACTGGCTAAACGGGACGCTCTGTCATTGACAGCTAGGATGGTAGCTATTAAAATGCAATAGTGTATTTCTATCAGTAGGTTTTGTATATAACGTCACTTGGAGGTGTCTCTCTTCCTCAAAAATGAGAATTTTTTTCTTGGAGCCAAGATGGCGCCGCAGTCGGACGCGTCTTGTGGAGCTCCAAGACGGCCTCTGGAAAAAAAGATCCTGCAAGCAGTTACTGCCCCTCCGGGACTGACCGTGAAAAGGAAGAAGGGTTCTCATGCCCTCTGATCCCCTAGGAACCTGCGAGGTCAGCCGAGAAGCGGAAATATGGCCCTTGAGATGGACGGGGGAAAAGACAGGCCGGGCCCGTGAAAAAACAACCCCCTGAGGGAGGCAAGAGAGGAACAGAAGAGCCCGAGCATGGGAGTGACGGCCGGTCCGAAGGCCCGGGGCTGAGACTCTCGATCTGAAATGGCCTGGACTGAGGCTCTGCAGCTCCTGAGCATCGCGCCACGGCCCTGGAGGTGAGAATAAGAAACTACATGCCTGGCGCGGTGTGGATACCCCTCTGCGTAGTGGGGCTGAGAGGTGAGAACAGCCCTAGGGCCCGGGAGCTGAGGAGGGCATCGGGATAGTGAGATCAGCAAGAGGCCCCACAGGGGTGATTGAGGGGAGCCCCCCCCCCCCTGGGCCGGTGGAACCAAGTGCGGCCACGGCGGTGCCGTCCGGGCCTCGTGACAGGGAGTCGTCTGGCGTCGGACGTCGTGCCGCGGCTCCGGCGGTGGAAAAGAGTGGCTGCGCGCCGGTTAGACGGCGGTCCCGGCCCTGCGGAGTCCTGGGGCAGAGGAGAGAGATCCACCTAGGAGGCCTAGGAGGGGATGGTGGGCCCGAAAAGTGCATGGCGTGAGCCGAGGCGCCCCAGATCAGACCGGAGAAGTGTCATCTCCAGAATCCGAGTTTGGAAAGTGCCCGTTCCAGGGGTGTGTGTGAAGAGTGCTCCCAACTGGGACTTCATGACTGATTGACGTATAAGCACAATTAGGCCTCGCTGGAATGGAGGGTGAGACTGCCAGAAGATCCCCCATGAGATTCTGCCTGGAGTGAATACGAGTGCTGATAATGAATGCTTGCCCAGGACGTACGAGAAAGATGGACTTTGAGGATGCAATCTTGGTGGGGACTACCCTTCCACTGAGATGTAAGGCTTGAGAAGGCCCCCAGGAATAGGAGAACGGGGTGTGAGCTAAACACTGCAAAGTTCGAAGAGGTCCGGAGGCCTCGGTTGAGACAGACCCAGTAGTGCTCTGTCTAGATTGTATCGGAGGATTGCACTAGCGCAGGACCTAGGATCCGCGGGCCGGGACGGCCTTACGGACGGCGGCAGCAGACCCTGGATGGCACGAGACAAAAACCCCAAACCACCCCGCCAGGGCAAAATGGACAGATACACTAAAGTAGTAACCCCACCAGTCTTGGTCGCAGAGGCTACACCTGCTCCGGACAACAATGCGCTCCTACTGGCGATACAGGCCTCCAGGGGTGCTCTTGAGGAACGAATGGGTGAAGTGCATTCAGAGGTAACACTGCTCAGACAGGACCTATGAAAAGTAGCAGAGAGGGTCACAACAGCAGAGGTGCGCATATCAGAAGTTGAAGACACAGTTAGAAACCTATGGAAGGAAGTATCGGAGCTCAAAGTAATTAATAAAGATGTAACGTGGCGCCTGGAAGACGCAGAAAATAGAGCACGTCGTAATAATCTCCGCTTTGTGGGATTTGCTGAAGGGATAGAAGGAACGGACATGAATGGTTTCCTCATGAAATGGCTAAAAAGGATCCTACCCCTGGAAAAGTTGTCGACATGCTTCATAATAGAGAGAGCTCATAGGGCACTGGGTGGGAAACCGCCCCTGGGCGCCCCCCCTGGCCAGTGATAGCCTGTTTTCTTAATTACCAGGATAGAGACACAATTCTAATGGAGGTCCGTAAGATGGGAGAGATCAGACATGAAAACTCAAATATCCTAGTCTTTCCAGACTATACTAGAGAAGTGCAAAGACAAAGACGTGCTTTCAACGCTGTCAAGGCCAGGCTCCGTGTCCTCCAGCTTGGATATATGCTCCTTTTCCCGGCTAAGCTGAAAGTTATGTTCCAGGGGAAAACCTTTTTCTTCCAGTCCCCCGAGGAAGCCTCGGACTGGGTTGACGAACGACCCCGGCTCAGTAAGGGTGGAACTGAGGAATCTGGCAAGATATCTAGAGAAACAGGGGGGGCGAGGCCCAAGGAGTGGTCCCTCCCGGTGCGTAGAGGCAGAAGAAGACAGAGAATGGGAAGAAATACACCGTGGAGAAATCCCAGAAGAGCAGAAGGGAGAGCGGACACTACAGACTCGGAGGGAAACTACGATGGGAGGGCCCGGTCTCCAAATGAACAGCCTGATGCCGATCCGCAGACCCTGAGTGAGGGGCCTGGTACGGGGAGGGTTCCCCTCACCCATTGCTGAAAGCCATAGACAGAATGGAGGTTGAAAGAGACTCACGGACGCTTGGAGAATCGGAGGGGCACATGCAAGATTGAAGACGTAAAAAGATGGCAAGCCGTCTCTGTCTTCCTCCAAACCCATAAAAGGACTACTTCCCCTGCATTTTAGGGTGGTTTGAACATTTTTCAAAGTTATACATGGTAGGGGAAAATAAGGGGGGGAGGGAGGGCTACGGACCTCCGGACTCTAGTAGGGTTGGGACTTGAAGGAACAAGCTCACAGGGACCCTTGGGAGGTAGGGCTGGGGGAGGGAGGGATATTTAGTTATCAACATTTGTTTTATATACTGTTTATGTCAAGTTATACAACTAGCTCAAAGAAACAGGCACATATAGCTCAATCTCAAGAGAAAAGAGAGAAACCCTACGGATCACAGGGTGGTGACACCAGGGGCCCCAATTGGCTGAGTACCTATGATGAAAAGACTCAATATTCGAGATGACCACCAGACATATGAAAAGGGCGACACTCCCCGAGACTGAAGGGGGATTTAGTGTGCTCACATGGAACATGAATGGACTAGGTGATAAAGTTAAGAGAGGTTTAGTCTCCCAATATATCAAGCAACAGAAACCAGACATAGTGCTCCTACAAGAAACTCACCTGAAAGGTACAAAATGTGTTTTTCTAAATAGAGGCCCCTATGTAGTACTTGCACATGCAGGGTACACGTCAGGCTATAGAGGGGTGGCAATACTGATCTGTAAACCCCCCCCCCCTTTAGGGTTACGCGTAGATGGGAGGACACAGCCGGGCGCTTTGCAGGAGTTGAAGGCATATGGGGACGAAGAGAAATCCTACTCCTAAGCGCGTATGCCCCTCCAAGACTACAGGCCCCTCTCCTTGAAAGGATTGCAAAGATACTATTAATATCTTCGGCCTCCCTACATATCCTGGGAGGAGATTTTAATTAATGGATCTAACATTGGATAGATCAGGGGAGAGACGGACCGTTGGTCAGAGCACCCCATTATATGATTTTGCAACCTCCCTGGGACTAACAGATGTGTGGAGAAGGAGACACCCGGGGAAAAAAAATTCTCATACTTCTCCGGGGCCCATAGGGTCTTCTCTAGCTTGGACCACATTTTCACACCAGCGGGGTAAATAGGTAAGATACAAGGGGCTGAATACCTCACAAGAGGATTGTCAGATTATTTCCCCCTGTTAGTTACTATAGGTAGGAAGTCTGAGAAAAGAAGGAGCTGGATACTGAATCCATGGGACATGCAAGATGGAGAAGTGGCAAGAGGATTAAGATTGGACACTGACCTATACTTTAAGGAAAACGAAGGGTCAGTGAGGTCGGCAGTGATTCTATGGGAAGCCTACAAGACAGTGCTTAGATACAGTGCGCAAAATCTAGTTGCCCAAAAAAGATGTGGAGATAATAAACAACTAGATGATATAGAGGCCAAACTCCTAGAGATAGAAAGGGAGACGATACATACGCCCACAAGCTCACAATTGAGACAACTAGAGCTTGTGAAAGTCGAGTATAAGGAGCTCACAGAGAAAGAGACAAAGACCCGCCTTAGGGCAACACAATGTAGATTATATGAAACAGGGGACAAAGCTTGGAAACTTCTTGCATGGCTTGGAAGGAAAGAAAGGGAAGCGAGATGGGTCCAAGAAATAGAGACACAAAATGGGGCTAGAGTTACTGAAGATAATGACATAGCGGAAACATTTGCAGGCTATTATAAAGAATTCTATAGAGCAAGACCAATGGAAGAGATAGATTCCATCACTAAATACCTGAATGGGATAGCCATGCCTGTATTAGACTCGTGGACCGAGAAGAACTAGAGAGAGACCTCACAGTGGAGGAGATATCTGCTGCCTTGGCACGACTAAGACCAGGCAAGGCACCAGGTCCGAACGGCTTCCCGGCCGAGATCCTTAAAAGCTTCCGAGAAGTACTGGCTCCTCACTTATTAAATATGTATCTAGAGGCTCAAGAGCAAGGGGTGCTCCCCCCAGACTTACAAAGGGCTGAGATAGCAGTAATACACAAAGAGGGCAGACCCAAAGACAGATGTACTTCATACAGGTCGATACCCTTGTTAAACGTGAAGGTCAAGGCTTTAGCCAGTGTGCTGGCATCCAGGATGCTTAGAGTCATTTCTTCTTTAATACACATGGACCAGACCAGCTTTATACCTGGAAGGTCTACAAGACATAATTTAAGAAGAGCACACATATGGCTTGCTACAGTGATGAATCGTCCAGAGCCCCATTTATTTCTGGCTTTAGATGCGGAGAAGGCTTTTGGCGCAGTGCATTGGCCATTCCTGGTGGCGACCTTGAGACGATTTGGGTTTGGCCCAAACTATATTAAGTGGGTACAATTGCTCTACACAAGGCCCACAGCCGCGGTTAGGGTGAACGGAGTCGTCTCCTCAGAGTTCCCCATCAGAAGGGGAACGAGGCAGGGATGCCCTCTGTCCCCCCTGTTATTTGCCCTCACGCTGGAAGCACTAGCGTGCAAGATCAGAAATTCCGCTGGCATAACTGGCTTTAGATTGAGACCGGAGGGAGAAGAGGAGGAGCGCATCTCTCTATACGCGGATGACGTTCTCCTCTACCTCGCTCGTCCTGAGATCACACTCCCGAGGTTGTTTCTCCTGATAGAGGAGTATGGTAGGCATTTGGGATATTGCATTAATTGGCCAAAATCGATTATATATACGCCACAACAGGGGATATCCCTCCCACCTCTGCCGATGCAATTGCAAAGCACGAGGGAGGGATTTCAATACGTAGGAATATACGTCACCCATGAAGCTGACAGATGCCTTGGGCGTAATATCGGGAGGATAGCAAGAGAATGTAGTAGTGATTTCGATAGATGGAAAACACTTCCCTTGACGTTAATGGGCCAAGTGGCAATGGTAAAAATGATCTCCCTACCAAAGTTCTTATACGCTTTACAAAACACATACTACCAAATTCCCAACAGCCAATTTGGGGCCATAGACAGGGATATCAGACTTTTCCTATTGGAAGGAAAACACCCACGAATAGCTCTAACTACGCTACAACGCTGCCAATGTGCAGGTGGACTGTCCCTACCTGACATCGAGGCATATTACTGGGCGGCTCATCTAATCAATGTTAATGACTGGATATATGCCGCAGCTCAACATCCCACCTTCCGACTGGAACGGCTGCAATGGGAAGGGAGGTCCTGTAAGCAATTTCTATTTGAGGGCACTGGAACCAGACACCTCGCTCCAGCCACAAGAGTGACCTTCGTTGGCCTGGAAAAGAGCCAATATGAAGATAAGATGGTACAGGCGCCCCACTATGGAAACCCCGTTATGGGAGGGAAGCTGGTTAAAAGAAATTAAAAAGCTCAAGGGCTTAAGGGGATGGGACACGATTGGGATTTCAAAAATTGGAGATCTGATGTTGAATGGCTGTCTCTTGCCCTTTGAGTCTCTACAACAAGAATATGCCCTAAGCGAGACACAATATTTTCAATATATAAGATTGAGACATGCGTGGGGGAAGGAAGGTCTTGGGGGACAGGAAATTGTGGAACACTCCCCCCTAGAGAGCCGCCTACTAACTAATAAAATAATGGAGAAAGCAACATCGCTGGTATACAAGACCATTAATAATAATATGCCAAACACGCTAATAACCCTACGTACCAAATGGGAGAAGGACATAGGACAAATGGAAGAAATAGATTGGGAGGCTGCATTGATGTTCCCAAGGGAGGTGGCAATAAGATCCAGACTGCGCTTGATACAATTAAAAATTTTACACAGAGTGTATTATGACCCACACAGACTGTACACAATAGGGAGGACCGGACATCCAAATTGTGCCAGAGGCTGTAGCGAGACCGGTTCCTTTATACACGTCATATGGGACTGCCCGGTGATTAGGGAGTTCTGGAACAGGGTATTGGGAGAACTCTCAGGGGTACTGAACGAGCGGATCCCCCCAGATCCCAAATACATACTACTGGGCATTCCCAATGATATAGATCTACCCAGGAGAAAACTTATACTATGCGGACTTGGACTGATGATTGCGAAAAGAGACATAGCCTGACAATGGGGAGCCCTGACTTGGCCGACTCTGAGTACCTGGAGAAAGGGTATGGACGGATTCATGATGGGGGAAAAAACTAGATACACAAATAGGGGATGCCCGCAAAAATTTCAAAAGATATTGGGGGACTGGATCACATACTACTCACTTGGGATATAGTCAGAAAGAAATAATGGACTATAGGACGACCAAGTTAGACATAGGACAATTAACGCACCTAAGGGGCTCCCAGATAGAAACCGATTGGAGGAAAGAGGGAATGCATTACAGGAAAGGAGTGCTCATCAACGGATTGTGTCATGTAAGATGCTGGGGGGTGATGGGAGGTGAGGAAGGTTCCTACCTGTTTTTAACATACATATATGCTCTGTATCTGATTGAGAGTTATTGCCTGAGTTACATTATTTCTCCAGATTTGTTATGTCCGGGTTCAAAAGCAAATAGATTTATTTTTTTAAATGAGAATGTTTAAAAATTCTACCTTCTGATTGTTGACATGAGGGGTGAATTTAAGGTTATTGTCACATAGGTTGAGCCACTCAATGAATTCCTGGAGATTGTCCTCTTCCCCCTCCCAAATGAAGAATATATCATCATGTAGCGTCCCCAATGGAGCGTCCCCAACTCAGTTGTCTCAAAATAGTGTTGGAGGATAATTGTTTTGAATTTGATGGAAATATATACAAACA
The DNA here is from genome assembly GCF_031143425.1 of Pleurodeles waltl. Classification (NCBI taxonomy): domain Eukaryota; kingdom Metazoa; phylum Chordata; class Amphibia; order Caudata; family Salamandridae; genus Pleurodeles; species Pleurodeles waltl. The sequence goes on along the minus strand of NC_090451.1, from coordinate 435,351,062 downwards.
AATCAAGGGAGTTAGCATGGGAGCTGCATGCACCCCGAGTGTGGCAAATATTTAGAGGGCCTCCTTGAAATGAAGAACATTTACAATGAAATTGCTTCATTCTTCGAAAATATTACCCATTGGGGATGCTACATTGATGATACTTTATTCATTTGGGAGGGGGACAAGGATCATCTCCTGGAATTCATTGCGGGGCTCAACCTATGTGACAATAACCTTAAATTCACCCCTCATGTCAACAACCAGAAGGTAGAATTTTTAGACATTCTCATTTACGAGGAAGAGAGACACCTCCAAGTGACCTTATTATCAATACCTACTGCTAGAAATACACTATTGCATTTTGATAACTACCATCCTAGCTGTCAACGACAGAGCACCCCGTTTAGCCAGTTCCTCAGGATTCGAATGTAGGAGAATTTCTTCCAGAGAGGTTACCGTATAGGGTAATTTGTGATGCATATAAAAAGGCTAAATAGTACGAGCAGGATACCCTCCTAAATCACATAAAAAAAATAAACAATATAGGATGGTGTGCGTTATTAGACATTCCAATATCAACAATAAAATACATGGAATCATTAATACCTATTGGAATATTTTGAACGCCAATGAAGATGATGCCCCTCTCCTCAGACCTATGTTTGCTTTCAAAAGAAACTCCAATTTGTGGAAAAAATTGGTGCAAGCGAGATTTATGAGAGACAATGTATTCATACAGAAGAGCATTACAGGAAAAAATCCTGTTTTGGGCAATCATCGATGTGGAGTCTACCAAGCGTGTGCCCAAGCTATGCTATCTGATACCTTTCAGTACAACAAGAAAACAATATACTTAAGGACCATAACTAACTGTCAAAGCTCCAACGTCATATATTGAATATGTGCCCTTGTCATCTAGGATATGTGGGAGAGACAGGAAGACAATTCAGGGTGCGTTTCAGTAAACACAAGTCAGCAATTAAGAACCTGCGACTTCAATCTCCCTTAGTTGACCACTGTATAGAGAAGGGTCATCAGCAGGGTGAATTCAGGTGGACCGATCATAAGATCGCAGTACTTCAAGGAGACACGGACAAATATAGAAGGAAAAGAGTAGTTTCTTGGATATATTCTTTAGATATAGTACATCAAGGACTCAATGATAAAATATCATGGGAGAATGCCTTCCTTTGATAGGTTAGTGGTTCTCTCACATGTTTAAAAAATACAGCGTATATTGAAATATGTCTAAAACAATTTTGTTATATTGACTTTTTTCTCTACTTGGTGGCAAAGGTCTTCAATATTGATATTTGAAATTTTTCTTTTGAATTTGTATCTTTACTTGTAGATACACTTTTAGAATTTTTTTCATAGCTATTCAGTTCATTGGAAAATTAGTCTTTTTATAGATTCTTTATTCGTCCTGCTGGCGGAGGACTAGACCGTTGCCTTCAATAAAGATATTTGCCACGTTTTCCTTAGACTCATGTATTTATCTGTAAATAACTACATAAATCCCCTTTTTCTCATTTTACAAGACAACCTCTTTTTATCCTTTTACATTATATTATGGGGTCTTCATGTTGAGGAGTTTATCCAAGATGGTGGGATTTGTAGTACCCTGCGGAGTGGATATTTCAACACAGTAGGAGGCCGTGCTGTTATAACGCGATGACCATTCGATAGAACCACACTCTACAGAATGAGTGCATTTGGTTATCTTGGAAATACAGATTCCCACTACGTTGATGCCTAAACGAGTGAGGTCTTTTTCCTTTCTTTCTCATTCATCGTTACATTGTTTTAGTACGTGTTCTGCAATTTAATGTTGTTATTGGACATGGCTTATAAATGATTGTTTTCTTTTCTGGGAATTGAGAGTGGCTACACAAATAGTTGGTTGAATTGTAAGAATACTGCATTATGCTGGGCACGTTCACTAATACTTCTTCTTGCCAACATTCCAATATGGCGACTATGTATTCCCACTGCACATCGGACATCTTTGTTGTCTGTTGTTCATTGCACCTCTGACTCGCTTTTTTTCACAAGCTCTCGGATTATTGGCGTCTTCCGGCCAGTGGATGGTATGTTAAACCCTCATCCGTATTGTGAATACACATTAGCGAGGAAGAGGACTGTGAAGACGAACATTAGAGGTATTGCTGAAATTGCCGATACGATGGATCGGAATCTACGAGGTAAGGATCCATAGAATTACAATTTAAGGCATCAGTAAATAGATCCGTGAGCTCAAATTCCTTAGGGGACATTCAGCCCTTTTGATGTGTTCACTGTTCTGTGATTTTTTTACCTCTACATAAGGATTCCTGACATTCGATGAGACCTACGAAAGGAACTCCCTATTGTGGGAATAGGACTGGAGCTCTATGAGCCCTTCTCTCCATAGTAAGTGCTTCTTGAGAAGGAATTCACTTTTAGGGAATCAGCCAATAGCACTTCAGTTTGCTTTTCTTTGGTGTGGACATACTTATGGGGACCACCCATAAGTACACTATACTAACCCCATTTGGGGATTTTGACAAGGGAAGATACTAAGGGCCATATTTATACTTTTTGACGCTAAACTGCGCTAACGCAGTTTAGCGTCAAAAAATTTTGCGCCGTCTAACGCCATTCTGAAGCGCCATGCGGGCGCCGTATTTATGGAATGGCGTTAGACGGCGCAATCAGACCGGCGCTGCCTGGTGTGCGTGGAAAAAAACCACGTAGACCAGGCAGCGCCGGCGTTGGGAAAAAATGACGTTAGGGCGTCTTAAAATGGCGCAAGTCAGGTTGACGCTAAAAAATCGTCTTAACCCGATTTGCGCCATTTTTTCGACGCCCAGACGCCATTTCATGACTCCTGTCTTAGTAAAGACAGGAGTCATGCCCCCTTGCCCAATGGCCATGCCCAGGGGACTTGTGTCCCCTGGGCATGGTCATTGGGCATAGTGGCATGTAGGGGGGCACAAATAAGGCCCCCCTATGCCACAAAAAAAATAAAAAAATAAAAAAAATTATACTTACCTGAACTTACCTGTACTTCACTGGGATGGGTCCCTCCATCCTTGGGTGTCCTCCTGGGGTGGGCAGGGGTGGCAGGGGATGTCCCTGGGGGCAGGGGAGGGCACCTGTGGGCTCATTCTGAGCCCACAGATCCCTTAACGCCTACCCTGACCCAGGCGTTAAATTCAGGCGCAAATGCGGGTTTTTTTGACCCGCCACCTCCCGGGCGTGATTTTTGCCCGGGAGTATAAATACGACGCATTTGCGTCGCCGTCATTTTTTTAGACGGGAACGCCTTCCTTGCATCTCATTAACGCAAGGAAGGCGTTCACGCAAAAAAATGACGCTCTTTCTTCATACTTTGGCGCTAGACGCGTCTAACGCCAAAGTATAAATATGGCGTTAGTTTTGCGCCGAATTTGCGTCGAAAAAAACGACGCTAATTCGGCGCAAACGGAGTATAAATACGGGCCTAAACATTTATCTACACATGATTCAGTGCACATATATAGCTGGGAAATAAGCCTATATGGCATAAGTTTCTTTCTGCATGAACACTATCATCATCAATGGCACGGAAAATCATCTTACACAGTTTTCTGTGTTTTCTTCTTCTTTTTTCTGTCTTTTCTTTCTTCTATTTTGTCTTGACATTATTTTTGTCTCTTTTGTTTCTGAAGCCAATAGGTATAAGTAATTTTTCTATATTGTAGGAATTCAGTTGAGGATTACTATAGCCTCTCCTAGGGTGGTCATATATATATATATATATATATGAATGTCATGTGCCCTGAAGAAGGTGAGTGACTTCTTGTGGCCACTTATCACAGAGACGCGCGTCAGCACTACTGACCCGGACAACGACTGCTCTTTGGATTCTTTCTCCCTTTCATTTCTTTCTTTAGTAATCATGGCCAATTAAGAATAATTTTCATCAACTAACAAGATTTGTTTCTCAAACAAAAATATTATAAGCAAAATAGAGGACTTTTCAACAATAATGTAAAATATATTTTTTGAATGTTTAAACTGTGATCATTGAAGAATTGTAATTCAGTTGCATCAACTTATTGGGACTGTCTAAGAGCATCACATGCCTATTTTGTACATCTCATGGATATCTTTTGTCTTGTTTTGTCCAGGTTGTATTTTTTATTGTACGATTGAGATTATGTGATTGTGTGTTATTTTATTTGTACTTTCTGTCCCAGGGGGTATAGGAATTGTTTGTATTACACACTTCTATTTAATAACTATATCAATGAACATATCAATTGTTGAATAAAAAAAGTTGTCTCAGAAACACAGTTTTGGACATTAGAGATTTGCATATGTTCCTTATACTATTGGCTTGATGTAATTATTTGTTTATAGTTTGGGAGTCTGTATTTTAGGAGCCCAGGTGTGAAGATCGGTTTGTTTTAGTTTGTTGTACTTTTTCCCCATCCCACTTAGCATGTTGTAGTTGGGGAGCCCTCATCTGAGAGGAGACCAAGTCCAGAAGTCGCAGAAGATTCCAGGAAGGACAGGAGCCCATGCCAACCTAGACGATGGTGCAAAAGAGGGTTCTCCGGTTACAAGAAGTCTGCAGAAGAGCACCAAAGAAGATGGCTGTGGGTTCCTGCATGATGCAAGAGATACCCCACGTCGAGATGTTGGATGTAGGCAAATTGAAGCACTGGATTCGTCCAACAAGCCTTGGTTCAAGCAAGGTCGTGTTTTGCATCAAAATGGCACTGCCTGGACCCAGGAGGGACCTGCGTCCTCAACTCAGACTGAGGAGGCTCCCAACACTGGAGAGAGCCCACAGATGACCAAGCAGCACCCACAGGAGTCCCAGGACATGGGGACAAAAAAGGTGCAAATTGCGGTTAGTGCAGCACAACAAAAGAAGGTCCCACACCTCTGGAGAACAACTCAGCGAGTTGTGCGTCACAGGATGGAATGCTGGGGACCTGGGCCACGCTGTGCATGAAGGATTCTTGCAAAAAAGTGCACAGAGGCCCACAGGGGTACTGTTGCAAACCGGGAAGGCAACCTCTTACCAAATTTGGACAGCTGGAAATTAGGAGAGTCTGGGTCGAAGGGGTCCACCACCTGTGTTCCAGAGAGCATGCTCGTCGCCAGAAGAGGAGTCCCAGAGAACCGGTCGTCGTCTTGGAAGGTGTCTGCTGAAGCAGGGAAGTGACTCTGTCACTCCATGGAAGATTCCTTAGGTTCTTCTGGTGCAGGGTGCAGGCAGGGAGTCTTCAGAGAGTGCACACCTTGGAAACTGTTGCAGTTGCTGGCTGGAGCTAAAGTTGCAGGGTCACAGTGGCCTTTCTGGATACTTTGTTGCAGTTACAGTGGTTTCTGGAGCAGTCTGCAGTTGATCCGACGGTCGGAAGCTAAAGCAGAAGTTTCAGAGGATTCCTGGTGGAAACTTGCAAGCTGAATCTGAAAAGGAACCCACAGGAGAAACCCTAAATAGCCCTGGGAGGGGGATTGGCTACCTAACAAGGTATACCCCTATCAGGAGGGATCTCTGACGTCACCTGCTGGCACTGACCACTCAGAAACCTCCAGAGTGGCCCCACACCTTGGGAAACAAGATGGCTACTGCCAGGGACACACTGGAGGAGCTCTGGGCACCACCCCTGCTGTGCTGATGGACAGGGGAGTGGTCACTCCCCTTTCCTTTGTCCAGTTTCACACCAGAGCAGGGACTGGGGGTCCCTGAAACGGTGTAGACTGGTTTATGCAAGGAGGACCATCTGTGCCCTTCAAGCATTTCCAGAGGCTCTGGGAGGCTGCCCATCCCAAGCCTGTAGCACCTATTTCCAAAGGGAGAGGGTGTAACTCCCTCCTCCCAAAGGAAATGCTTTGTTCTGCCTTCCTGGGACTGAGCTGCTCAGACCCCAGGAGGGCAGACCCCTGTCTGTGAGGTGGCAGCAGCTGTAGCTGCAGTGCAAGCCTCAAAGAGCTGGTTTGGCAGTACTGCTGGTCCATGGTGGAGCCACCTGGATGCATGGGATTGCCCCCCCAATTCCAGATTTGGTATCCCCGCACTCACAAAGTCCGGGGAATTGGCCCTGGACAGCGTGGGGGCACCTTTGCTAGTGGAAAGGTGCCCTCACACTTAGTAACTTTGCACCTAGCCTTCAGTAAATGAAGGTTAGCCATATAGGTGACTTATAAGTTACTCAAGTGCAGTGAAAATAGCTGTGAAATAGTGTGTGCACTATTTCACTCCGGCTGCAGTGGCAGTCCTGAAGAAAGGTTTGTCTGAGCTCCTTATGGGTGGCACAAGAAATGCTGCAGCTCATAAGGATCTCCTGGTGCTGGCACATAATGTGCTGCCTAGCTCAAATGCAGGTACCCTTGCACCATAGAGCAAGGGTGTCTGTGTTGTAAGCAGGATTGGTTTTGTGCAGAAAAGGTGCACCTTCCTGCACAAAAACAATCCCCTGAGGCACTTCCTCTTTCTCCGTGTGCTGCAGAAACACTTTTCCTTTGACGCACGGCACCACAGCAAGGTGAGTTGCTGCACCGCCCTGCACCAAAAGCCCATAAATATGGGTCTTTGTCTCTTCCAATTCCTGATTACATTTATTATGGATCACTATATTGATATTGGATTATGATGTTTTACCATATTGGTCCTTCACACAACTTATAAAGAGGTGAGCTTTTTAAATTCACTACTCAGACAATTGTCCTCGTTTGTGATGGGATTTCTCTTGATGCGCTATCAAGACTGTTCAGTGTCCAAGGGTTTTTGCTAGTCTACAGCACGTTTTGGTTACATGCAACCTTTTTTTCTACTCTTCCCTGGATCTATCAACCACGGATCATAATTTTTTAACCTACCTTTTAATTGTGGTGATGGCTCTGATTATTTTATGTTTTCATCTCCGATGTTTTGGAGATTGGTCATTTTGTTCTTCACTACAGGTGTTTTATATTCCAGGCAGGCATGATTTTTTGAATTGTTACTCTTGTTATCCTCAAAAACGTTTTTAATCATATATAATGGGATCTTTCCCAATATATATATGGGAATTTCCAATAATTAATATTGTCCTGAAGATGGTCTCGTGAATTGACTCATTTTAAGACAGAAACTTTGATGAGTAGTCCATCTCTCTCTTGGACAACTCTAAGCAAACTGGGCTCTTTGCAGATCCCCCCAACTCACATTTTGCCACCGTTTGGGCCCCTGGATGCTGGTTTCCTACTCTGATAGTGCACTGGGATTTTCTAACTAGGCCCCAGTGCAGGTTTTTTCCTTAACTTATTTGTCAACATGGTAACTACCCAATTGGCAAAGACTTTACTCCCTTGTAAGCCCCTAGTAAATGGTACAAAGGGTGCCCAGGGCATAGGTGCTAAAGGGGTTCCAAGGACTGTAGCACAAGTTTGTACCACCTTAGCTCTCTCTTGGGCAGTATTCCAACCTTTTCAGGTTTTGTCTTTTTTTTTTTTTTTAATAGCCCTCATAGATTTCCACTAAGGCTAAGGGGGCCGTGGGTTTACATCGCGAGGAGGAGACACCTCGTATCACGGTTAGTCTCCCCCACCCGGCGCGCCCTCCACCACCTGCCTTACTCGGCCAAGGTGATGTGTTAACTGCTTCTACGAGTCCCACTCAGAACAACACCAGCCTAAGACCTTGCCAAACAGTCCGAAGACCGAAGGAGTCTTTGTGGAATCTCATAATCATTGAACTCCATTTTATCAGATGCCCTTAAAGACCTATCTCTTGACAACTATTCTCCCAGAGGAACCAAAATTTATCTGTTTTACTTGGTGGACCACTACGTTCTAAACAGTTTATTTATTTACCTCAACCATTCCTGTATTGTAGGGACAGATGAAATGACCCATTTTAAACAGATTTCGTGTCTAGCTAATCATATTAGGACAAAGAGCAGATGGCTTTAATGCCTAGTAAGCAGCTTGTTTTGGCTTTTCCTATCCAATACCCCAAAAACTATCATTGGGAGGCTTACATCGAGCTCAGCGGGTTCCAAAAAGGACCCAAGTTTCTGTCCCTGACAAAACATGTGAATAGAGTCCGCCTTCTCCTCACCACATCGAGGGCAGCATTTTTTAACCCTTCCTAGGGCTGTTATCCTTTCCAGCAACAAGTATGCCCTATGAAGGGTAAACAAATGGGACTTCTTCAGGGAGGCTGTTTTGACTGTACCCCAAAGTGTAGACATTGATTCTTGCCACAGAAGAGTGACATTTAAAGTAGGCAGATCTTGTCCCCACTTCCTCTCAGGAAAGGGGGAGGGACTCTTCACCTGCCTCAATTATCATCCAGTACCTCAGGTCCACTTCCTTCTGATAAACAGAGCTCTGAAATAATCTTTTCTCCCAGATATTCTTCCCTGTCCCTTCCTTCTTCAGGGCATTGTCCCAACTTGTCAGTTGGTAATACTTGAATTTAGAAATCATGCTCCCTGCTTGCTCCTTAAACCTACACCAGGATACCAGTGAATAATCTTCTATGATTTGGCCCCATTGTACTACCCCACTCAACCGGAGGGGAACAGACAGTTTGTCTAGAAGGCACTCAGGTATACCCGGAGAATCCCATATGGGAGCTGTATTGCTGTAATATGCTATCCCCACAAGCCCCCTAACCTGAAACCATATTCTAGAGCCTGCTGTTAGAATTTGTAGTCAATTATTTTGAAGTATTTTGGGTGACCAAACTTGTATAAAAAGTGATTTCCTGTCTTTGCGAAGAATTGAGTCATTGCCCTAAAAAGAGGAGTGTAGTTTGATCTGTCATTTGAAAGGGCCCTTACATGTTTTAATTGGAAAGCCAGATAACATTTAAAGAAATGTGAATGCCCCCCTAATCCTTCTTCCTACGCAGTGTTTTCCACGTGATACGAACACCCTTTGAGGCCCATACAAATGAGGTCAGATCCCCCTGTAATTTTTTAAACCAACCCAACTTAAATTCAAGGGGGGCAGTATTGAACAGAAATGTAAATTTGAGTAAAATAGACATCTTTATGATATTTGACCTCCCTATTAAGGCTAAAGGGAGGCTAGACCATGTCTTTAGCAACCTCCTTGTGTCTGAATCCTCCAAGTTAGCTGTTATCTGTACTCCCAAATAATTCATCTCTTTCCTATCTAATGAGCTGTTACAAACAATATTCCAACACATGATTTCAGTTTTCTCCTGATTTACCAAATAACCTGCCAGTCCAACGAATTCCTCTAGAGAGAGTAATATACTGGGAAGGGAACCCACTATATCCCTAGTATGAATCATCAAATCGTCAGCATAAAGTGCCACTTTCTTCTCCCAACCATTACTTTGAAAGGGCAAAATATTTTAATTTTTTGTAATCAGTGCAGCCAAAGGTTCAATATATAAATCAAAAAGAAGGGGGGAGAGCGGGCAACCCTACCAGGTTCCTCGCCCAATCTTAAATTTATGTGTTAATTTATCATTAATCAAAATTCTGTCTGTTGGGTTCTTATATAGGGCTTTTATTGCTCCCATGAAGACATTCCCTAGCTTGTAGGCCTCCATCAACTGCAGGAAAAGCCAACTAATCCTGTCAAAGGCCTTATCCGCATCTAAGGTAAGAACCACTAGAGGGATATTCTCAAAAAGTGCTATGTCTATTGCACGCAATATGTCATGTGTAAGTTCATGGAGTTGTCTTCCCTTAACAAAGACTTTCTGATCGTCATAAACAAAGGTACTAACCACCCTCTCAAGCCTTTTGGACAGAATATGCGTGTACAATTTGTAATCTGAATTCAATAATGAGACAGGTCTGTATGATTCACATTCTGTCAGATCTTTCCTGGGCTCTAGGATCAAACTAATTGTAGCTTTCAACCATGACTTCAGCGCCTCCATACCCACAAGAAAGATTTAATTGAATAACTAACGTGTATGGAGCCAGCTCATCTTGAACTTGACTATATAACTCATTTGGCAGGCTGTCGGGATCCAGGGCTTTCCCCCTCTTCAAACTCTTGATCGCCTTATTCACCTCTTCCATCGCTATCTTTGCCTCCAACTCCTGTTGTTGCGTCCCGTCTAAACCAGGAAGATGAATGTCCCTCAGGAAGTCCCTGATCTGATCCGCGGAAGCTTCATCATCTTCTGTAGAGAGTTTTTGAAAAAAAGACATGAAGGTGTCCCCTTTATCAGATTCCTGCGTACTAGTCAACCCAGTAATTTTATTCCTAATAGAAGCTATGTGATTCTTTGACGATCTGTTTTAATTTTCCATGCTAAAAGTTTACTGCACCTTTCTCCATACATATAATATGAATACTGGCTACTTTCCCATCTTCTCCTGTTTTTAATTTCTAAAAACATCTCTAAGTTCGCTCTAGCACTCTTCAGTTGGGTATTCAAAGACATCTGTAGTTGTTCGTCCTCCGACAGCTGGGAGGTATATAGAGACTTTTGCAGCTGACCTATAGGGGACTCAAGGCTTCCTATCTGATCCTTTTTCGCTCTGTGTCTACATGCTGCCAAACTGATTAGCCTGCCCCTTATATACGCTTTGTATGCATCCCAGACCACCTGTAAATAAGTGAATCCATAGTTTATTGAGAAAAATTCTTTAGTGACCCGCTTTAAGTTCTCAATTACCAGCTCGTCCAAAAATAAAGCCCGGTTCACAGTCCATCTAAGGCTATCCATTTGGGTTTCGGGAGCAAGATGTAGTTTTACCACTGGATAATCTGAACGATGCTCTGGGCATGACACATATATTACCTTCCTGCATAACTATTATGCACCAGGAAGAAATCAATCTTAGAGTGGTGACCATACTTCTTATTGTAGAAGGGGAACCCAGGGCCTTCACCGCCTTTTGATCTCCAAACATCAACCAAACCCAGATCTTCAGTAGCCTGCTTCACCCAAAATATAGTTTTTATAGAGTTTGCAGTGCCCCTGGAAGTGGATTTGTCTAACTTTGTGTCCAGAAGTACATTAAAATCCCCCCCCCAGTATACTTGGGTATTCAGACGTTAACAGATGGTTGTATAGTTTCTGGAAGGGGACCGGGTCGTCTATGTTCGGGCCATAATATCCCGCTATTGTAAGCCTTGACCCAAATATTTCCACCTCGGCACTCAGCCATCTCCCTTTAAAGTCAGCAGTACTCTTATCCATCCTAACCTTTAAGGATTTCTTAAGAAGAATCACCACATCCTTAACACACAAAATTGATCATCAGTAGAACTTTGGCCTGAAGAATAATCACTTCTTCTTCTATCTTGTTCAAAAACTCCAGGATCCTTCTCCTTCTCGTCTTAACCCTGAGCCCATTTAGGTTCCATTAAGATTATACCTATCACTTGGCATTAATTAGAAAACAAAAGAAAGAGAAACACAGTGGGACCCGAACTTTCCTGAGTGTCTTAAGGACATCAAAAGTTAGCGCAGTGAGGACCACATTTTTCCCCTTTTTCCCCCAATTTGCTCCCACACCCAGTGCAAAGGAAAAAAACAAGGAAACTAGAAAACCCCCAGCCCCCCTTGCCTGCCCTCCATGGGGAATCCTCCATTTCATTTTTTGGGGAGCGACAAAGGTAGCCCCCCATTGGAGCTCTTCTCTTGGCAGCCTGCATAAGGGTCTACGTTCGTTAAGGTGATGCCTTTATCCGTTCTTTCAAAGCAGAAACTTTACTCGGCTCCCTAATGTTATACATCTTATTCTTACACATTATTCTTAAAGAGGCAGGGAACCTTATCTGAACCGTTGCCCCCAAAGACCGAAGTTCTTGCATGAACTTCCCAAGCTCCTATTGTCTGTCCAAAGTAGCCCTAGAAACATCAGACTGTATGCAAAAAGACAAATTCCCTTTTGAGAAGCTACTAACTTTTAGTGCCTCTAAAAGAATAATTTTTTTAATAGTATATGTTCCAAAGTTTACCAGAATTTACCTTGGGGTTTTCCTGGCAGTGTTTTTCTTGAAGGGGTCTCGATGAACTCTGAATGTCTTACCCCAGTTTAAGAATCCCAAGTTTAGGAATATAGGCGGTCATTACGAACATGGCGGTCTGAACGGATGCAAGCAGCGCTGCCCACCAGATAATGAGTCAGGCTTCACCAGCCTTTCCCTGGTGGTTTACACCGCCAGGGAAAGTCTGGCAGAATGAGTGACTCAGCCCCCATGCACAGCTCCATCGCGCAGTTCACTGCCCAATTTACGGGCAGTGAAATGTGCAAAAGGTGCTGCTGCACCCACCGCACTGCTACATTGATGTCAGCTCCATTTGGAGCCAGCGTCAATGTTCAGGCCCTGCATCCAGCTGGACGGCTGGCGGAAACACTGTTTCCGCCCGCAGGCCCAGCTGGATGTTCTTTATGTGGCCGGCGGAGGGTTCTGCGTCCTGGCGATCTTCTGTTGACCGTCAGTGCCGATCTCGGCGGGGATGACCCCCATAATCTCTAAGTAGAGAAATTACAAATCCCTTAATATCGTCCCCTTCCAGATTTTATGGGACATTCAGCAATCTGATATTATTTCTCCTCATGCAGTTTTCCAATGTTTCTAGCTTGTCTTGAATGGCTTTCCCTCCTGCTTTCAGCTGGGAAATTTCATGGCTATTTGAACACACCCGTCTCTCTTGCACCTCCACTGATTTTTCCAACCTACTCATTCTCTCTGCCAATAAGTTTATCTTACTTTCCATTGCATCACATACTTCTTTAATCTTCCCTTGATTGTTTTCAGAGACCTCAAACTCCTCTCTGATCTCTTTTGTTAAAGAGATCAGGAGATTTAAAATAGCTAAATTGTGCAATCTTGAAAATTCCTCTTGAGGAACCAGTTCAGGGGTCTCAGGGGAGACCAGCAGTACAGTTTGTAGGTGTCTGCAGGGGGAGTCGGAAATTATTTAGGGCAGGGGCTCCTCGTTACTTATTTCCAATCCCCGCTCCTCCAAACCAAAACCCTCCAAAGAAGATGTGGGGACATCCATGACCTCTTTCACTATCTCTATATCTCTGCCTAGTTGGGGAGGGTATTAAAGAAGGGCATTAGTGGCATTGTACTCCTATTATAGTGTGTCAACATCCTCCGAATTTCAGCCCCTTTCTTTTACTGGGCTATGTCTTTCCCAAATGAATGCTCACTTGTTGATTTCCTAGAGGATTTTCCTGTAGCCCTTCCAGGCAAACTGAGCCTTTTAGCATTCTGTTTGTCAATCCGCTTTTCACCCCCCTTTTACCCTTTTTAGCACCTTGTCGGTGGCCTCCTGCTAGACCTGACAGCCTTGGTGTGGTCACCCCTACCTTTTTGCCTGCCTCCCTCCACTTTTTGACACAACACAAAACTAGGGGAAACCCTATAACCCTAACCTGCCCAGGGTAAATACAACAACAAAAAAGGCAAGAAATGACAGGTAGGGACACATTTAGTACTAAGTTATAAGAACAGTCCTTAATTCTGTTACTTCTGGGTTTATTTCTTTTTCATATTTATTTCCCAAAAAAAATTAATATAGCAAAAAGGATCTATGGTGATCTAATATAAGACTTAATACACATCACATAAATAAATATAAACAAAGTATTACTCACAATACACAAACAATAAATTACATATAACATTTTTAACAATATAAAAAAAAGAAACCATCTTGAGGTGGTGCCCTACGTATTTGAAAAGTGGTCACTATTATGTCACTCCGCATGTGATCCACTGCTATTTGCTAAGGCACTGGGCTTTTCGTGCACTCAACTATCACTGTGTTGTGTATTTCTTTCACACAAGCGTGATATCGTGCATCTCAAATCTTTACAATATGGTCCATTATTTAGCAAGCCCAATCCACTTGCAATACAAGGAAGTCAACGCGTTTCGGCCAACTTATTTATGGCCTCATCAGGACTGGAGAAGGGCAATCATAGTTCTCCAAAAACAGCTCAAACCAGGAGCCTGTATCTTTAAGACGCCCTTGAGTAGGGGCCAGTGGTCCCGCTTGCCTTGCAGCAGTGGTTCACATGAGCTGCAGTCTTTTACTGATGGAGTCTTACAGGCCAGCCATCACAGTGCAAATCCATCCAACGCAGGAAGAAAACTCAAAACAAATAGCAGGTTGTACTCCTGGCCTCCTTGCCCGTGCCACCTCTTAGCCTCTAGGGCGCCCCCGCCCCGCTGGGTGACCGGACCCCCGTACACTCAGCCTAAAATCCGCAGCCCCTCACTGATTTAAAGGGTTGACATTTGTCAGGTGTTCTGCCACTTCCGGGTCGCATGACAGGCAATCCCGTGATCAAAGACATTCTCCCTCCACTTTTTGGACACTGTTTTTGCTTGTTTTGGGACTCTGCGCACTTTACCACTGCTGACCAGTGCTAAAGTAGATATGCTCTCTCCCTTAAAACATGGTGACATTGGTTCATACCCAATTGGCTTATTTAATCTACTTGTAAGTCCCCAGTAAAGTGTACTAGAGGTGCCCAAGGCCTGTAGATTAAATGCTACTAGAGGGCCTGCAGCACTGATTGTGCCACCCACATAAGTAGCCCCTTAACCATGCCTCAGGCCCGCCATTGCAAGGCCTGTGTGTGCAGTTCCACTGCCACTTCGACTTGGCATTTAAAAGTACTTGCTAAGCCCTAAACTCCCCTTTTTCTACATATAAGTCACTCCTAAGGTAGGCCCTATGTAACCCATAGGGCAGGGTGCTATGTAGGTAAAAGGCAGGACATATACCTGTATAGTTTATATGTCCTGGTAGTGTGGAACTCCTAAATTCGTTTTACACTGCTGTGAGGCCTGCTCCTTTCATAAGCTTCATATACTGTTTGAGTGGTTGATTCTGATCTGAAAGGAGTAACATGGTCATATTTAGTATAGCCAGAATGGTAATACAAAATCCTGCTGACTGGTGAAGTTAGATTCAATGGGCCAGATGTAGGAAGGTTCCCTTTTGCGAGGTGCAAATTGCAAGTCCCTGCGACTTGCAATTTGCACCTCGCAAAATCGAATGCAGAAAGGTGTCTCAGACACCTTCTGCGACTCGCTATGGGGTCGCAAGGACCCACCTCATAAATATTTATGAGGTGGGTCGCAGTTTGCGACCCCATAGCGAGTCTAGGCACTCACGGGGATGGTGGCCTGCTGGAGACAGCAGACCACCATGTCCGTGACTGCTTTTAAATAAAGCAGTTTTTTTTTTTCTCTTTGCAGCCCGTTTTCCTTAAAGGAAAACGAGCTGCAAATAGAAAAAATACCGAAACCTTTTAGTTTCGTTTTTTTTCAGAGTAGGCAGTGGTCCATGGGACCACTGCCTGCTCTGAAAAAATATTCTTGTGAGCATTCACAAAGGGGAAGGGGTCCCATGGGGACCCCTTCCCATTTGCGAATGAGTTACCATCCACTTCAAGTGGATGGTAACTGCGAGTTGATTTGCGACCGTTTTCGCGGTCACAAATCAACTTACATTGCGGTGCGACTCGCAAATAGGTAGGGAACACCCCTTCCTATTTGCGAGTCTGAAACACATTTTGCGAGTCGGTACCGACTCGCAATATGTGTTTCTGCATCGCGTGAGGGCATTAGCGCCTCGCAAACGGCTTTTTTTGCCCTTTGCGAGGCGCTAATGCCTTCCTACATCTGGCCCAATATTACTATTTTAGAATTCTCACTTTTAGAAAGTGAGCATTTCTCTGCACTTAAATCCTTGTGTGCCTTACAATACACATGCCTAGGTTAGTTGACAGCTCTCTTGTGCATTTCACCCAGACAACCTCAAACAAAGGATACTCCGTCACACCTGCACACATCTGCATACTGAATGGGTCTTCCTGGGCTGGGAGAGTGGAGGGCCTGACGCTTACATTTGAAAGGACAGTGGCCTGCCCTCACACAATGGACTGCCAAACCCCCTAATGGGACCCTGGCAGACAGGATGGAACTGAAAGGGGACCTTATGCTTTTCTAAGCCACTCTTTGAAGTCTCCCCCACTTCAAAGGCACATTTGGGTATTTAAACCGGGCCTCTGACCCCACCAACTCAGACACTTTTGAACAAGCTACCACTGGTGAAGAAACTCTGAACTTGCCAAGAGGGACTGCCTGACTGCCCAAAGGACTCACCTGACTGCTTTTCTGCAAAGGACTGCTGCCCTGCTGTTGCCCTGCTGCCTTGCTGCCCTCTGGCTCTGCTGAGAAGTGCTCTCCAAGGACTTGGATAGAGCTTGCCTCCGGTTCCTTGAATTCTCAGGACCAAAAAGACTAAATCCTGCAAAGAACTCCTTGTGCATCGAAAATTCAACGCACAGCATGCCAGAAATGACGCACAGACTGCACTGTGGTGAGAAAATCACTGCACGCCAAACCGGAGCGACGCAGCCCGGCCCCCGAGAGGAGATCGATGCAGCTCCAGCGTTGCGACCTGAACTTCGATGCACGGCCCACTGGATCGACACAAAGCCGAGCCGGAACGACGCAGCCGTTCTTCCTGCGAGAAGAATTGATGCAGCGCCTGCCGTGCAACAGAAATTTCCCTGCATCACCCACCGGATCGGCGCAGCTTCTATGACTTTGTCCTGAATGCCCAGGATTTCTCTGCATCGCCCCCAGGGCGTCCGAATACACCACAACCCGAAGAGGATTCAAGACAGCACGCCAGAAATGAACGCAAAGCCTTTCCTACCTGGAAAATTATTGACGCATCGTCTGTGTGCGCCCGGAGAAACCGACGCACACCTCCCCGTTTTTCACGCATCTCCTCCTCTGCGGTCCCTTGCGGAGAATTTGAACGCAAACCAGGTACTTTGTGCTTGCAAGAGACAGTTGTTGCTTTTTAAAGACTAAAGACTCCTTTTATCATTCTCTAAAGTGATATCTCAACTTGTACTTATCAAATCTTGATCGTTTTGACCTGTATTTAACCAGATAATTATTATATATTTTTCTAAACACTGTGTGGTGTATTTTTGTGGTGTTATATTGTTATTGCATGATTTATTGCACAAATACTTTACACATTGCCTTCTAAGTTAAGCTTGACTGCTCAGTGCCAAGCTACCAGAGGGTGGGCACAGGATATTTTGGGTTGTGTGTGACTTACCCTGACTAGAGTGAGGGTCCTTGCTTGGACCGGGGTAACCTGACTGCCAACCAAAGACCCCATTTCGAACACCCCCAACCCTATCTTCTTAAAAGAGGCCCCCATACCTTCTTGTAGGCTCAGCGAGCCGAGGTGGGGGACAAAAATAGACTCCTCACCATGTGTACACTTCCGCCGGCGGGCCGGCGTCATGGACCTCTACCTACTGAGCTCGCATTGACCCTCGGCTTCCACTCGCCTCTTCCCCTGGCAAGAGAGTGCCTCTTGCGCCCCCTGCTCCTCACAGGTTGTAGTGGGCTGAGAAGCATCTCCCTTGATGTACGCTCCAGGCAGCGTCCGTCCACACGCCGACTCCCAATCCACTTGAACCTTGCTGCCTCCCTCCGTCCTGACTTCCTCCCTGCCTGGTCTCCGGCAGCGTTTCCTCCGGCATCCCTTCCCACGACTACATATGCTGCGCCGCACCGCTCCAGTCAATTCCAGGTGAGAGCCTTCTTACTTGACCACCATCATTGTCCTGAGAAAAACTGCAGGACTGCCTCAGAGCTCCCGGCTGCGCTCTTCAGCCGGCCGCCATGTTCCCCACAGGCTTATGAAGTTTTGTCTTAATGCAAGATGGTCATCCAATAAAAGTTACTCCATTTCACATTTCTATTTGCCAATGTATCAAAAACCCACTCTTTATAGAGAACATGTAAATGTCCATCTTACAAGCTGTGTCTTAATGCAAGATGAACATGCACATGTCTCACTAGAGAGTGGGTTTTTGATACACTGACAAATAGAAATGTGAAATGGAGTTACTTTTATTGGATGACACATTATCATTGTACAGTGTGATTTCATTTTCAGCGAACCCCAGCATTTCACTTGCTTTATTATAATTTGTAGCATTTAACATTTATGTATGATATTTTTATTGTCTAATTGTTTCAAGCAAATATTACTAATTAATGTACAATGCCACAAAAGGACATTTTGCAATTTATGTACTTTTGAATTATTTTTGTTGACAGTTTACCCTATCAAAGTTATTAGCAAAGACAAAATGCAATTTCTTATGGAAGTTTGTCCTACGTAGAACTACACAATGGTGACAGCGACTGTGTAAAGGTAAATGCACTGTATTTCATGCATGGTAGAGAGATGCGTGGTAATGGCATGTATGATATTACATGCATGATAGAGGGATGTGTGGTAAGGGCATTTGTTTTAAAAACTTACAAACCACTGAGATTCTTCTGCATGGCATGAGTCCTCTCAAACATGCAACGTCCAATCATTGGTATATTAACAAGACAACTGAGATTGCTCTGTCAATCAGATCATTAATAGGTGTTTCTCCAGATAACGCCTTGATGCAAAATCACTACATTCGCTAGGCACAAAGCTAGAAAAATGAGGTCCCATCAGATTTAGGACTTACATTCAAAATCAAGAAATCCATTCTACAATTGTCCTTCTCCCAGAAGGCTAACGCTGAACAGCTGAAATGCAAAGCATTTGGATATGTCTGGGGTTTACCGGCATATACATGTTCATGGGATGGTATGATATGTTATCGTATGGTATGGTTTAAGAAAACTGGGATCTTTGCAGATGCCCCCAGTCCCACATTTTGCTACCATTTGGGCCCCTAGATGCTGCTGTCCAACTCTGATAGTGCACTGGGACCTGCTAACTAGGCCCCGTTGCATGTTTTTTCTTTACATTATTTGTCAACATGGTATTTACCCATTTGGCAAACGCTTTACCCCTTGTAACTCCCTTAGTAAATGGTACCCAAGGTATCCAGAGCATTGGTTGTAAAGGGGTCCCCAGGGCTGCAGCATGTGTTTGTGCCACCCTAGATGATCCATGCAACTCCTGATGGCAGGCCTGCCATTGCAGACTGCCAGAGCGGCTCACTGCTTGCGTTTGACTGTGCCCTCACCAAGAGTGGCACAGTCCCATGCACTGCCTTATAAGTATGTCAGACACACCTAAAGTAGGACTCTGCAGCCCAGGTGGCAGGTGCATTATATCTAAAATACAGATATATAAGCATGAGCTTCTATGTCGCTATAGCATCCTATCCATTAAGGTAGACTATAAGTGTAGGCCGGTCCAAAGAATAACATGGAATTTAAGCCCCAGTTGACCAGGGCTGCTAGCACCATTATGGTACTACCTAGATATGTCGAGTTTGGTGTCAAACAACTTGCCTTCTCTCCCCCAACACTAATCTCATGTCGAGCTGGCATGTACCCAGATGACACACTTGAGATTGCCCACTTGTTTGCCGCCTTCCTTTGTTATCTGGCTGAGCAGCGCAAGCTTTTTACTGAGCCTGCTGCCACCAAGACAGAGTTTTGACCACCTGCCAGGCAGCCTAGGGCTCCCAGAGGTCAGAACAATAGGCTGAAAGTACCATCTTTCTTGGCATGTTACCTCAATTTCTGCCTGTGCTGTCCAGGGCCAATTCCCCGGACTTCATGAGTGCGGGGTTACCATTATTAGCGTACACTAGATATATGTCAATACATATATGTAGCTTCACAATGGTAACTCTGACTATGGGCATATGAGGTGTCTAAGATCATGGAAATGTCCCCCCAATCCAAATCTAGTATTGGGGAGGCCAATCCCATGCACCCTGGTGGCTCCACCATGGACCCTCATTACTGTCAAACCAGCTCTATGAGGTTTCCTCTGCAGCCCCAGCTGCTGCCACCTCACAGACAGGTTTCTGCCCTCCTGGGGACTGAACAGCTCAATTCCAGGAAGGCAGAACTATGTACTTCCTTTGGGAGGAGGTTGTTACACCCTCTCCCTTTGGAAATAGGTGTTAAAGGCTTGGGAAGGGTAGCCTCCCAGATCCTCTGGAAAAGCTTTGAAGGGCACAAATGGTGCCCTCCTTGCAAAATCCAGTCTACACCGGTTCAGGGACCCCCAGTCCCTGCTTTGGTGCGAAAATGGACAAAGGGAAGGGGAGAGACCACTCCTCTGTCCATCACCATCCCAGGGGTGGTGCCCAGTGCTCCTTCAGAGTGTCCCTGGCGTTAGCCATCTTGGATTCCAAGGTGTGGAGACCCTCTGGAGACCTTGGATTGGCCGGTGCCAGCAGGTGACGTCAGGGACCCCTCCTGATAGTTGCATACCTGAGTAGGTAGCCAATCTGACTTCTGTCACCTGTAACTTCAGGTCCAGCCAGCATTTGCAACAGTTTCCAAGGTGTGCACGCTCTGAGTGCTGCCTGTCTCCATCCTGCACCAGAAGAACCGAAGGAATCTCCTGTGGAGTGACGGAGTCACTTCCCTGCTTCTACAGGCACCCTTCTGCGATGACAACCCGTACTCTTGGACTCCTCTTCCGACGACGAGCTTGCTCTCTGGAACACACGTGGTGGATCGAAGTGACCCAGACTGTCCAAAGGTCCAGCTGTCCAAATTTGGTGGAGGTAAGAGCTTGTCTCCCCGTGCTGTGACAGTACCCCTGTACACCACGACTTCTGCAGCTCCTTGGGCTTCTGTGCACTTCTTCCAATAAACCTTTGTGCACAGCGTAGCCCAGGTCCCCAGCACTCCATCCTGCAACGCACAGCTCCCTGAGTTGTTCTCCAGCGACGTGGGACCTTCCAGTGTAGTGCTGCAAGGATTTAAGGATCTAAGGATTTACTAGTGTGAATCCAAGGACCATCTCCATGGTACTGTGAGAGCATTAAATGGTGAGGACCTACCCCCCACACCACATAATACTCCACTTTCTTACATATGGTATGGTGGGTTATGCTATGCTATGGCATGGTATGGTCCAGCAGACACTTCTAAATGTTCACTTTCAAGCCCTATATTCTAATGTGCATAGACAATCTGTACCCTCAAAAATATATTTTTGTTATTTTTTTCCTATCACTTCTTTGCTAATAGCATTCTCCATCAATTTATTTTCCATACAGACTCACTCCAAGCTCATGCATCTCCAAGCCTCTTTGCTGACATTCAATGGGTATGCACCACTTAATTCGCCCTCATCTAGGAATAAATCAACCATACTTACCTTTGTCCTCTGCTCTCAGTATTATTCCAGTTCCCATCTGCTTCCACTAGACTCCTTTTTTGCTGACCAATATTACATATTTTAGCTCACTGCCCATTCCCAATTGTCATTCAGTATGTCATGCTGCTGGAGGGGGAGGCACAGATGGCACAGGAACAATTGGAAATATCAGTCCCTTGGCAGAGGGGGAGAGTCTAGGATGCCTTGGGAACATTTCAAGCCCTTGAACAAGTAGAAAGTCTAAAGCCCCTATAGCCTATTTTCTCGACATGACTCCTATACACGTCACCCTGTCTGTCACTGAAGATGTGCTGGAGTCAAACCTTGGAGTACAGGCAGCTAGAGCCCGCATTGTCAGATTACAGTCATCACGTTTTGCATCTGGGTTATACCGGCATTTAGAGTGTATGCCTTACAGCTGGGCACAAAACACCTTTCCAAGACACCGAAACGGGTCATTAGCCTCTCGCTCAAACTGATTTATGTAAAAAAGTGTATTTATTGACAATGTAGTGTCACTCTAAACGAGTCTCCTGGAGCAGGCACCCAGTGAGCTTAGCGGGTAGGGTATGATGATTATGGCTCACGGAAAAGGCAGGTTTTAGTGGCTTTTCTGAAGGTCAGTAAATGTTGAATGCTGCCAAAGACGGGGAGAATTTTATCCAGGAGTGTGACTCCCTGTACCCTGAAGGCACTGCAACGCCATTTGACGAGTTTGGTTGGCAGGTTTTAAAAAAGTGCTAATTATGAAACCGCACATTGTATTCTCCACGTTGTGTTCATATAATTGTGGCTTTCTTCAATGTGCCGGGGTATAAAGTGCTTAAACACCCACAGGTTGACCTGAGGGCTAGGGAGCAAATGTACCAATGCCAGGGAGGAGGAGGAAACACAAATCACAAGAGACGATGATGAAGACCAGACGTGGGACATGATGGACATCAACATGATTCAGATGACTCTTGCGTTATACATGATTCAGATGACTCTTGCGTTATACTCAGCATTGATAATATCTTCTGAATTAGCCCAAGCTACAATTAATTTTTAATTATCACCTTCCACGCAGTTCAGTACTTACTTTGAACATTGAATGCCTCCCAGCACCTCCATACGTCAGGACTGCAAGCATTTCATTAGCCCTAACTTCAAATGGTCGGCTCCCTGATTTCTCTATCACACATCCAAACCCTTACCTCAACCTCCATATTTTAGGAGCTCAATCCTATCATCTGCACTAACCCCACTCCTACCCCCATAGCTCTAACACATAAACCGTTATAAACGCAACATCCCCCTACCCTAAAAGCTCAATGCTGCCTTCCTCTCTAACCCAAACTCGCCTGTCCCAGAGATGCTTCTGTTAGCGCAGCTGACCTTAATAAATATACTTACAATGGGACGTGAATAGGTCGATTAACTTTTTGACTCAAACTCTCAATAATCAATAACCAATGCACAACATCAATAATCAACAACAATCAATAACATCAGTAATCAATGGAGTCAGTAATTGTCACGCACCATGACCTTTCAGACATGAATAACCACACCTTTTAGTAAAAGTTAGAATGTTTATTTCCCTAGATTAACAATGCTAAGGTCATGTAGATTAATCTCAAAATCAAATGAAACACATACAGAAAAAATACTGGCTGTCCAAAACAGTGGAAGAAATGTAATCTAGTCAAAGCTTGAACTACAACACATTCTAAGGTTATTGTGCAAATTAATAGCAAAGTCAACTGTGTCGAAGTGATTATATACATCCAAATTCAGTAGAGAAATTCATCAAGCATTATTTCCTCTAGCATAATTTCATTAGTGAGGATCCTTAACTAACACCAGATTAGCATCAGCATATTGGGCTTCATGCAAAATAATTTAATAACACAAATTTGGAAAAACATCTAACTATGGCTCTATCAAAACAGTGCAGTTGATGCCTAGAAAGGAAAAGCAAATACACACGATAGTCAACAGTTTAATTCATAATACCTATCCTCAATGTGGATCAGCAAGCAGAGTCAGTCCTCATCCTCAGGACATCAGTCGATCAGCAAGGCATCAGGATTCAGCATCAAAGTTCAGCAAACGCAGTCTTTAAGCATTAAGCTAAGCATGTCTCTTGTCAAAATGCACAAGAAAATAGTGACCTTTCGTCCAGCAAGAAAATGAGTAATGAATCTGCCTTCTCTCAGTGTAGTGTCGTTATATCCGAACTACTAAAACTACTTCCCAAATCCCTATTGGTCAGTTAATCGCATGTTCACACTTTATCTAATAAATCTAAAATTCCAAATCTATGAATTCCACCATTACTCAGTTCACATGTCGTTGATTGGTTTGTTTTGTAATGTCCTCATCATCCGGCTTGTCAGGTAACAATATTGTTGCAGCTTCCACTCCAGTCAGTGTCTCCATTGTTCTCCTCCTGAGAAAGTCACTCTCACACACATTAAACACAAAATGTTACATTAGCAAGAGCAGCATCTTCCAGCAGTCGGTTCTCATGAGAACCTTTAGCTATGAGCACATTTAAACAGTGCAAAGGGGAAATCACAGTTTAACTCTCTAGTACAGCCATTTATTAAACATTAAGAAATACAGCTTTGACATGAAGCCTGGCAACTAAGCCAAGACACTTGCTAAATTAAGGCCTACAATTACTAAAGCTAAAGCATAATGCATAACCTTTAATATGACGTATTACTACATTAGTCAAACATGTATCCAACATTTCTCAATATTAATCCACTAGTAAGTACACTTTGTGAACATTTTTCGGCCATTCTTTGTAATCAAATTTTCAAAGGCGTGCATTATTTTTTTACATTATTATATTTTCTACACAAATCCCTTATTCAGAATACATGAACATTTTTATTAAAACACCTGTGCTAGCATTTTTATCAATCACCAACCCTAACCCCAACAAACTTCCCGTCCTAGGATCTTAATCATAGCACACACCATAGCCTCATTAGCCCCTTGACCTGGATGCTGTACTTAGCACCCACCCTAACGGCAACAACCACTACGCCCTACTCCCTTTCCTTGGTGCGTGTTCCCCAGGTCACTGTCTGGAGTTTCACAACACAGGACGATCATCTCCTGGATGACTCAGGGACACCTAATGGACCTCGTAGGGGAGAAAGTGGATGGGACTGTCAATGACACTCCAGTGTCCTGGGCAGTGAACTCTGATGTCTGAAAAAGGGATTTCTCCTATCTCTCTCATAACCTGGATAAAGTGGTGAAAGCTCACCCTATTGCAGCTTGACCAACCATCATCTGACACTGATTATCAATATGGGTGCTATTTCGCTGTTCATGACTCAGTACACGGCCCATACTGGGAATCTCTGCTCCAGCCTGTGGACCTGCGCTGACCTGGCCTACTTCTCACGATGGGGCATATTTAATAAAAGTTCATGCAATGCAGGGCAGCAAGGAAACTTGTTGCACAGCACTGCATGAATGGGAGAGCCATGAAGAGTACCATATCTACTAGGATATGGCACTCTTCAGCTCTCTCCCTTCCCTGGTGCATTTTAAGCTGTCCAGCAATAATGCAGGTACACTTGCAGCATGATGCAGGGCTTCCTGCGTTATGGGCAACCCTTGTACAAAATGATAGGAAATCTGGATCTATGTCCCTGACGTCTGGTTAGATAGACATTCTTCCAGAAGTAGTCCATGAGAGAAGCCTAACCGCACTCTAGGATGCACATGCATTTACCCAGGTTATGAAGCATCAAAGTACAGACGACCTCCACTGCACACTGACAGGCGGAGCATGCATGTCCTTCTAGGCCACTGTTAATAGAGAGCTCTCAAGCCCTCTATCACTGGATAACTCAAGAGCAAGCACTTCACCACTCCAACATCAGTCTGGAAAATGGGGAGGATCTCCTCTGGCTACATGTTACTTATCACCTTCTCATCATTGTGGAAGGCCTCAATAAGTAGAAGTTATGTGGCAGTTAAAGCAGCTGTGGTGATGATGGAGGCAACTATGGTGATAGTGGAGACAACAGCGGTGTTGAAACAGCTTCTGTGCTGTTACTGATGGTAGCAATGGTGGTTGTGGAGGCTGCTGTGGTACACAGTAATAGTTCTTCTAGTGGCAGCGGTGGAGATGACTAAACAGCTTTACTGGTAGCAGCTGTGGTCTACACAAGATATTGTTATTATCTAGTTATCACTGTCAACAATCAGAATGTGGGGTATAGTTAGCTGTCTTTCAAATAGGTAAATCTACAAGGTATTCTAATTGTACAATTTTTACATGCACATTCTAGCAGGGATGTGTGTGGGCTACATCCCCTGTGTAAAACTCTACTGGCCAGGGTATTATTATGTATTTACATAACCATTTGCACATATTTGTGCGCAAACACTGGAAACGTTGTCTGTAAGTTCCCCACCGTAAAGAGCCCATTATGATCGGCTAGGGTTGGATACGAAGAAGAGAGCCAGCTTGCTGAAAAGAACTTCCATAGGTTTAATTCACTCCCTCTAAAATACAGCATTCCTGAAAGCTCTATTCCATTGCTGGTGATTTTCACTTTATAAAAACCTCCATTTGGCAGCACTGAAAACAGGACTGACACTCACCAACAGCCTTCAGTTGCGAGTTTCAAGTGAAACATGAACCAATAGCCCTCCCACTGCATTCTCTTTAATGTTTTCCATCTTTTGCAAAGCCACAGTCCTGCAAAGCAAAGCTCGGTAACTATTAATGTCTTTCAATGTTTCATTTTTTAGCTTGCTAACTATTTATTTCGTCCAATCTTTCATTTCTTAGCCCCAGGCACACATTTCTCACTCTTCATGAGCTCTTTGGTGGAGCACAACAGGTGTTGCCAAATTTGTTTGCACCATAAAATGTAAAGGCCAGCACTTTTTTAACTGTTCATCAAACAGCATGTCATTGCAAGGGTCATCCCCCTATGATGCATAGCCATTGGACTCCAGAACACTTTAGTACAAAATACATACCTCCAATACTAAAAACTCAATTTTAATAGCTGCTGGTTTCTACATAAGATTCTTTTGTATTAATGTTGGATGTGAAACAGGACACTGCTCATGATTACGCCTCATTACGAGTGGCCAGTGGAATGGGACATATTCTCTCAATCTCTGGAGTTACAGATTCCAGGGCTACCGGTATGCCTAGGCATGGGAAGAATCCAGCATATTACAAGATGGAGCCTGAAGGTTCTCTAAGAAATGAGGACTAAAATGGGGAATCAGTAATTCAGGTGTCAGCAGCTGAAACTCCCATGTGAAAGTGAAGAGTTCTGTGCTATTCCCAGAGATCTCAGAATTACAGTGAAAATGGTAATTGTTGTTACCAGCCTACAAGAATTAAGAAGCCCTCTTAAAGAGGACCCTAGTCTACCATGTACACTCATGCTGGACTTTTAAGATGGTCACAGTTTCAGAGAGTCTGGGGAACGGTGCTGCTGTTTGCTTCCTGTGAGCAATATTTTTAAGTTCAACCAAAGGGAATGTTGTTAGTTTTAACGCAAAAAGTAAAATGGTATCACTTCCTCATCTACCCATTTGTCCTCCTATTTCCTGCAGTAAATGGTATTGGCAACCAAAGGCAAGCAAAGTAGAAAAGCAGGGACTGAATAATCTCTGGCCAATATCTGACTGAGCCTTGAATGGTGTGTCTTTCTTGGGTGGCATCTTTGAAACAAGGAGTGTCTGTGAAAGACAGACCCTGCCGACCACTGTGAGCATCCAGGCCAAAGGAGATAGTTTTCTTTTGTCAGTTATTCCGAGGGCCTATGCCTGTGGATGGCTAATGGCTCTCTGGACACAGGCTGAGCCTAAGTGTTGCAAAACATCTCCTGCTCTCCCTTGCCCCCACCACGGTCCCTTTCCCTCCTGAATATCTCTACCAACCAAACTCTTCCGCCACCCAGATTTGGTGAAAACACTAAAAAGGGACTCCACACCAGTTTAGAAAAATAGCCAATATTTATCTCAGTAAGACAAGACCAAAACAACAAAAACATACACAAGTAAAGATACACATTTTCAAAGATTAAATTTTAGTAAAGTACTTAGAAACACAATAACTCCAAATGGGGCTATCATGTCATTTTGACAGAGTCGTTCCCAACAGTTCGATGCCACTGGCGAGGGAGTGAAGGCCAGTCAGGAAGTCGCATGGACCCCAGGTACAGTACCTTGGAAAACTATGAGGAAACAAAGCTGTTGCACGGAGTCGGGGAGGTGAAGTGTTGCTGGAGTCAGTGCAGCGTTGGTTCCTTACTGCTACAGGGGACGTGAGGGGTCACTTCCTTACTGCTAGCCAGGGGGAGATGAGGCATCGGTTCTTTACGGTTGCAGGGGAGGTGATGCGGTGTTGGTGGCGAGATTTTGGTTCCTTACGACCTAGCGAAGTAGATGAATCCTGAGGTCAAGATGCGAGGTATCGACTTTGCGGTGTGGTGATCACACCACAGTGCCACAGGGCTGTGGCTGAGTCAGAATCTGGTGTCACAGATATCAGTGACACAGCACTGGGGACTCACACTGTAATGGGACTTCGGAGGCACTGCGGTGGCATCAGGCCAGCGGCATCGTTGCTCTGCACTGCGAGGACCACAGCTCCACTGCAAGCAGCGGCGCAGAGTCGGAAAGCGGCACCGGTTCTGAAGTAGCTCTAAAGTTGATATATTTGGTTTCTTCATGGTTTCACCAGAACCCACTCCCAAGGGCCCAGGAACTGGATTTGGCACCACTTGGAAAGTCATGACTTTCAGCAAGAGAGCCCAGGTGATGGTAAATGAAGTCTTTGATGTCACTGAGACTTCCTAACTGGGGACAAGCTCAGTCCAAGCCCTTGGAAAACCTTTGGAAGCAGGATGTAGAAAGCAAAGTCCAGTCCTTTCACTCCCAGGATAGAAGCAGCAAGCAGTAGGCCAGCACAGCAAAGCAACAAGTAGAGTGGTAGTCCCTCTTACAGCATCCAACTCGTCTTCCTGGAAGAATGTTCTCAGTCCAGAAGGATTCTTACTTTGTGCGGTCAGCGGTCCAGTACTTATACACATTTCTGTCTTTGAAGTAGGCAAACCTCAAAGAAAAGTCTTTGTAGTGCACAAAACCCTGCCATTCCTGTCCTGGGCCCAGACATACACCAGGGGGTTGGGGACTGCTTTGTGTAAAGACAGACACTGCCCTATTTAGGTGCAAGTGTCCACTCCTCCCACCAGTCTAGCTCAGGAAGACCCATCACGATATGCCGGGCACACCTCAGCTCCCTGTGACTGCCTAGAGTGAATTCACAGTGAATCCTGACCCAGAAGTGTATTCAGCAGACAATCAGCGGCACAGCATGGTTAAGTAAGAAAATGCCCACTTTCTTAAAGTACAAACCCAACAAAGGGATTGAGCCTATTTAACATCAGCAAGGCTAAACCACCAAACAATCAATACAACAAATAATTGGCAGTGCTGACACAATTTCTTCTAAACGGCCATTAACAATATGATCACACAACTTAATTATCGAGATCTCTATTTGAATTTTTAGAATCTCAATGAACGTTTTTTACAATCTTACACAAATAACCATCAGTATCAGAGGAACACTGTCAGTTATAAATATATCTCGAATACAAATACACAAAATCTTTTCCACTCACAACACATAATATTACAACCAAACAACAATTAACACAAACATGTATCAAATATAGCAGTTCTGAAGATATTAGAAGCCACAGGGACACAAGGGATAACAATTCCCTTAATAAGCCAATCATTTATTGGCCAAAAAAACGAGGAGTGTGAACACTCACTCTTAGCACAACCGAAATACTTAAGACAGGGATTCCAATATTTCGTATATTCAAACAATTCCCTGCAAGACTGGAAAAGTCTATATGGTATTACAGCATTTGACAAAAACAAACGGCACAGGCATAATTTCCCACCAGTACATGCTATTTCATTTCTCAACCTAACAAAGAAAGATGTGAGAAATAAGAAACAGAAAGAACTTGTGACAGGAAAAAACTTGTGATAAGAAAACATGAAAGCGGGCAAATTGTTAGACTCAAATCTGTAAATGTGAAATTGCTAGACATGCAGTACTAGTCCCCACCATGTATACGAGCAAAATTAAATGTTTCCCTTATTAAAAGATTGTAGCAACTCCAACGGACTGGGCTGTAGTCGTTTAAACCCACCCACTGTGAAAGCGGGAATTCAGATACCCCAAGGTCATACCTCACTAATGAGAAACAATTCCTTTGAGTTGGCAGATGAATCAATAACCATCTGTTATCACTGTTATGTGCAAAGCGCCTCCTACAATAAGAAACATGAATTTTAAATGGTTTCAAGAACGCTATGTACTTTTCCACAATGTGACATTCAACTCACCAATGAGCAGCAGTTCAACAGGGAGCGTTTCTTTAAACAAGCGCAACTTCGTGAGCAATTATTCTACAACACAAATGAGGAACATTAACTATTTCAGAGATTACCAAACAAATCACCTCAGACGAACATTGAATTGACAACCAAGGTCATCGGTTCAAAATGGATAACCTCGAGTTTTATGCCAGTGGCTACTTTGTAGAAATATGCAAATTGGAAAAACGCTCATGACAGCTTTAAAGGTGTTTTTTGTTAAATGCTCAATTAAACAAATGCAAGTGAGGTGCAAATTTGTGTATTTTTTTCTGTTTGTTGTGCAAATAGGTTATGTAATTTTAGTGGCTGTATTTCTTTCCTTTCTTTTTGGAGTGTTGTTCAGTTCGGAGTCCTCAAGAGAACCCTAAAACTAAAGACAGGTTTGAAACGCGTCGACAACTTTATCCCTGGGAAGTGTGCTAATATCATATAGACTTTTCCAGACTTGCAGATAATTGTTTGAATGAACAAAATAATGGAATCCCTGTCTTAATCCTTTAAGTTGTGCTAATAGTGGGTGTTCACACGCCTAGGTTTTTTGGCCAATTAAGTAGGGGCATAATAAGGGAATTGTTAGCCCTTGTATCCTGTGGCTTTTTAAATATCTTCATAATTGCTATATTTTATAAATGTTTGTGTTAATTGCTGTTTGGTTGTAATATGTGTTGTGAGAGGAATAGATTTGGTATATTTATATTTGTGTTATAAATGACAGTATTCCTCTGATACTGACAGTTATTTGGGTAAGACTGTAAAACATGTTAATTGAGATTATACAAAATTGAATTAAAACACAGATCAGGCTAATTAAGTTCTCAGATCATATTGTTAATGGTCGTTTGGAAGAAATTGTGCCGGTGCTGGCAATTGTTTGTTGTACTGGTTGCTTTCTAAAAGTGGCATTTTCAAACTCACAATTCAAAAAACCAACTTCACCAAAAGATATATTTTTAAATGATGAGTTCAGAGAAGTTCCCAAAAGAAAATTACATTTAAAAGATATTTCAAGGCGCTCCCCATGTTACCCTATGAGAGATGAGCCCTGCAATAGTGAAACCTGAATTTAGCAGTACTTTACTACCAGGACATGTAAAACACACCAGTACACGTCCTACCTTTTAAATGCACTGTACCCTGCCCATGGGGTTGCCTTGGGCTTACATTAGGGGTGACTTACATGTAGTAAAAGGGAAGGCTTGAGTACACTAGCCAGGCCAAATGGCAGTTTAAAACTGCACACACAGGCACTGCAATGGCAGGCCTGAGAAATGTTTGCAGGGCTACTCACATGGGTGGGACAATCAGTGCTGCAGGCCCGCCAGTAGCATTTGACTTACTGGCCCTGAGCAAACCTGGTGCACTATATTAGGGACTTACTAGTAAATCAAATATGTCAATCATCAATACATTTTAGACAGAGAGCATATGCACTTTTGCACTGGTTAGCAGTGGTAAAGTGCCCAGAATTCAAAAGCCAATGAAAACAGGACAAAACAGATAGGAGGAAGAAGGAAAACGTTTGGGGCTAACCCTGTAAAAAGGGCTAGGTCCAACATACAATGATATAATCCTTTTTCTATATGCTGAAAATATAGCATGTATTCTTCATTTTGTTTTTCTGTAGGGCATGGTGACTCTCCATCACCTACTGTGAATACCAAATATGGGAAGCTCAAAGGAAAACGTCTCCGTGTGAAGGGAATTGACCAAGCTGTGGATGGATATTTCGGAATTCCTTTTGCCAAACCTCCAACTGGACCACTGAGATTTTCTCCACCAAAGCCAGTGGAGCCATGGAAAGGTGTCAAGGACGCAACTGCCTACCCTCCAATGTAAGCTTTAACATAGTTCTTATCTTTATTCTCTTTATTGTCACCTGCCTCCAAAGAACCAGCAAGCGGTAAAAGGCAGTTCAATCTTTACGTTTAGTTACAAGAACAGCATTTCTGGAGATCATCAATTAAGGATAACTGCACAGGGGGTGCTGTGGTGTCTGCCCATATACATCTACTGTTGTTTGTGGAGAGGAGGACATAAGGATTGAGTAACAAAGTACAACAATGCCAGATCATTTCAAACTCAAAACAACACAGAAACAAGTGTAGCTAAAACAAACAATAAAAAAATCAAACATTAGTGGGAAGTTTGGGGCGTTTGTAAATTTGGTTCATTTTCTGAAAGACAAAGCAATATGCTGGAATCTATTGTATCACTTTCTCTATTTTGCTCCTAATGTATGCTCTCTTTTTGTTGCAAAAAGAACAGTTGATGGACGGAATGCATAACAAATCAAACATTCACCCCCAGCCACAGATCTGGGTTTAATCCATCAGTTTTTTTTGCTCACCATGCCAAAGCAGTTTGGGTTGGACTGTTCCCATGGGGAACAGCGTCAAGACTGATTTGCATATGGCTGGGTCCAAATTGGGCTGGCATGCTGAGCCAAAGAATTGATGGATCTGTGACTGGGGGTGAATGTTTGATTGGTTCCGCTTTCCATCCATCATTTGTGTTTTTTTAGTTTTTTTGCTCTTTTTGTCAGCACATGCCAGTGCTTCGATTGTGCTTTGATTGTGGCCACAAATCATTCATACTAGATTCTGGGCCTGATTTAGATCTTGAAAGAGAAGGAACTCCGTCGCTACAGGGATGGCATTCTCTCCCGACCATAAGATTTGTCTGCCTGTCCACTGTAAATGAGGGAATGACCATAGTTTGATGACGGTCAAGACTACTCTGTCTCCACCACTGTCAAACTTTTCCGACATTCCTGACTCTTCATATGTCCACCCACATAATTTAGATGGGTGAAAATATAACCCTTTGCCCGTCACCACCAGTAAAAACCTGGTGGTAAGGGGCATGGAAAAGTGCTGAATACCTCCCTCGCCATAAAAGTAAACTCTCATAGCAATGGGGTGCATTGTTTTTTATATTTTCAAAAAGACAATCCTGCTTTGAGATTGTCTTTTTGAAAAAAAAAAATATATATGGAAATGGTTGAAGTGACTGCTGGCCTGATGCACAAAATTTGTGTGTCCGCACCTCCAGAGTAATTTATTCTGTTAATTGTGGAGGACGGGTGAACTGTCCTAATTTAAATCGGGCCCTCTATTTGTTGTACCTGCACTGCTTCCACAAATCAACCTAAGGATACCAACTCAGGCCCATATTTATATTTTTTTAGTACCGCATTTGCATCGTTTGTTGACGCAAAATCAGTGCAAACTTACAAAATATAATTGCATTTTATTAGTTTGTGGCGATTTTGCGCCAAAAAACGATGCAAATGTGGCGCTAAAAAAGTATAAATATGGGCCTTAGTTTTTAATTTTCACTTTCATGTTCCTTCATATTTCCAGTGTTTTACATTTTTCAGTTTTAAATTTTGCCTTTTTTGCATATATAAATTATTACTCTGCTAAGATTTATTTAATATTCTAGTAGTCTAGGACCACGAGTAGGCAATGGAGACACACAGGTATCCCTGGTTAAGAACCACTGCTATAGAAGTTTCAGATGTCTAAAGTTATAGGAAAGTTAAACCAGTATTTGAAAATAGCTTTTAGGAAAGCATTTGCTTCACTGAGGTGCAAATAAACCCAGTGTTGTTATTGAAACTGCCTTTTGTGGGCATTAGAGGAATCCAGCACTATGGAACATTTTTGGGGTACTGGGCATGACTCCATGATGGTTTTCACGAAGAGCTTATTGTAGCTTATTGCAGTGATAATAAATGCAGGTACACTGCCCTGTTGTAAATAGTTCCACTCAACAAATTAGGGGGCATATTTATACTCTGTTTGCACCGAATTTGCATCATTTTTTTTTACTCTAATTCAGTGCAAAACTAACTCCATATTTATACTTTGGTGCTAGACCCGTCTAGCGCCAAATTTATGGAGTTAGTCATTTTTTGGAAGTGGAAACCTACCTTGCCTTAATGAGATGCAAGGTAGGCGTTCTCATGCAAAAAATTACTCTATGGCCTTAACGCCATACTTATACACCTGTGCAAAAATTGTGCACAGGAGGGAAGAGGGGTCAAAAAATGGTGCAAAGCTTGCTTTGCCCATTTTTTTAACGCCTGGGTCAGGGCAGGCATTAGGGGACCTGTGGGCCTAATTCCACGGTGGAACACCATGCAATAAGTCCACAGGTGCCCTCCACAGGCCCCAGGGATGCCCCCACCCACACCAGAGTGACAGCAGAGGATGGGGGACCCCATCCCAGGTAAGTACAGGTCAGTATTTTATTCTATTTTTTGAAGTGCCATTAGGGGCCCTGAAATGTGCCCCCCTACATGGCACTGGGTGCATTGGCCATGCCCATGCAAGATCTAGGCCCTATGGGTGCAGAGGCCAGTAGAAATAACAAAAAAATATTTTAAGAAGGTGAAAGGCTGCAGATTTCTTTAGGTAGAATAAGGCATTAAGGATTTTGTAAAAGTAGTGTGAATTAAAATGCTTGGCGTTCCAAGCAGGTCCTGGGACGTCTTTTCTTAGGTTTGGTTTCAAGTCCATTTTAGCTGTTTGATACATTCATGTTTTTAATAAAAAAAAACTACACAGTACAATACATATTCATGCATACCGAAAAAGGGCTTTGGGCAGCTTTCAATCAGCACTTATTGCCGTTGGTGCCAAACAAAAGGTAGGTAACCCTGTACAATAGCATACATGCAGTGTGAAGAAAGAAGCGGTCATTGTTTTTATTGGTTTACTTGCCAGTGTCAGTAGGATTTCCTGTTTCTTTACAATTTTTGCATTTCACAGTCGATTTCAGTTGATGTGTTGTATTTTTGCCTGGGGCTAGTGGAACAATTTATTAGGGTTGAGTGCGGATAGAGTAAGGCGCTACCTTGTGTTACTCTGCACCAAGAAGGCATTTTGTGGGTGGAGCATGGGTGTTCCTCCACATCCACCCATGGATTTTGCCACTTTCCTAGATTTATCATGAGAACTAGACCTCAGAATGCATCTAAATGTTACACCTTCCAAGGCAGGTGTAACAAGGAAAAATATATTTATTTCTCATATTTTCCTTGTGTTGGAAAATGGGTTATTGGTAAGGGCAGGTAAGTATCTACACTTAGCAATAGGCCACTAACCTCCACTTAGGTCCAGTCAGGTCTCAGTATATTAAACCTAGCTCAACCCTTGGTAGCTTGGCAATGAGCGACAAGGCTTTACTTATGAGACAAAGCGTAAAGCATTCAAATATCACAAAACAGTAATTAAATAAAACACAGGAAACAGTATAAAAATCCAAAATCAATTTATAAAAACAGGAAATATTTGTAGCTTTAAGATGACACCAAAGCGAATAAAATTGGATAAGGGGAACATGAGATATGAATTTTTAAAGAATGAATGCTTTCTAGTGCAGAGAAACAAAAAGTGTCAATCTGGTCATCTGGTCGCACCTCGACTGGGGCAAAGCCAAAGTTTAAGGCCGACCGCGATGGAGCCCGGCGGAGGAAGTTTACCTTAGGACTTAGTTGTTTTTCTGGAGATTTTCTTCAGCGGGATGAACCTGCCAGTCAAATCCGACCTCCTGGAACTCTTCCTCGGATATATGCCGCGGGAGCCCTCGGTGGAGATTTTTACCTTCAGACTTAGTCGTTTTTTCGAGGTGAAAATCCTTCGACCAGGGAAAACCTGAATCTTGATCCGACGTCCTTGGAGTCCTCTTCAGAGCCTTTGAGGTCCTGGTCAACTTCCTACGTTCGGACTTAGTCACTTTTTTGGAGATTTTCTTCACCAGGACGAACCTGCAAGTCAGGGCGGGTCGCGGTTGAGGCAAGCTGGCTAGAGTTGCCGCGGCAGGTCGGTCCCTCTATGGAGCTTTTTTCCAAAAGTTCTCCAAACTTCTCCTAACTTCTGGATCTTCTTCCAGATGTTCATTTAAGGTTCTTTTGAGGTCTACAGTCACCCCAAGGTTCCAGAAGCACTGAGATGCTCCTTGAGGGTGCAGACTACAACTCCCAGAATGCACCTGGTGCAAACTCCTTTTTGGCCACTGGACAGTGGTCAGCTGGTTGGTTTCTTCAAGGGTTGGTGCAGGGGACTCTGGTTAGCAAGTTTTCACCTGTAGCAAACAGGGAGTCCCTCCTTGAACCAGTTGAAGCCAGGCAAAGTCCCTCTTGTGGTGAAGCTCAATTGTGCAGCTGGTGCAGTCCTCCAGAGTGCAGTGTCCAGGTGCAGGCCAGCGGTCCAGCAGGGCAGTCCTTCTTCTTCTGTAGTTCTTCCTTGTTGGAATCTGATAGGGATCTACGGTGTGGGTACAGGTCTGCCAGTTTTATCCTTGCTCCTGGGTGAAAAACATTGGGGCCCTGGTTCTCTAATTAGGGACAGGGTCCTCCCCCCTGTGATGACCACTTCCTGGGAAGTGTGACAAAAATCTATCCCAGGGAGCAACATTCCTCAAAAATCCATCATGGCTGAAAGTGATTTTTGGAGGTTAAATCTGGCTGAGCCCACCCACTTGTGTGGCTAAAAGTCCTAAACACACCCCTCTCCTGCCCTCTCCTAATCTAATCAAGGGGGCACCTAATTGTCTGGGTTTTCAGGATGTGAGGGTGTTGCTGGGTTGCTCCAAATGTCCTTCCCTGCCTTTGAAGACCAGTTTGGCAGCCCTTCCCCCTTCCTGCTTCCCCATCTGCCGAGGGGAGATCTCCTCCCCCAGGCACATCTCTTTGTGTTGAGCCAGGCCACTTAACACCTCATTACGCAGCCTGGCCAGGCTGCCAGAGGCTGGCCAATCAGAGCAAAGCAGCCAAAACACTGAAGGGCTGAAGTTAGCAACTTTTCAGGTAAAGTTTAAAACTTTTTACGTGAACAAGTTATATTAAATCCAACAACGGGAAGTTGTGGGATTTATTATAACAATTCATTTGATACCAAACATGTGGTATCTGTAAATTTAGGGGATTTTTACAAATAAAAGTATAGTCTCCCTATTCTAGCCTATGGAGGCCATTCACTAAAATGTTGGAAACACAAATTTGGCTGTTTTACCTCACCAGGGCTTATAAAACTATTTCTATAAGGTCCCTGCTTTTAGTTACATGGCACCCAGCCCTAGGGGCACATAGGGCACCCCTTAGGGGTGACTTGTATGTAAAAATACGTTATTTAAGACTTTGGAACTGCTTTTAATTCCAAAGTCGAATTTGTATGTAACTTTAATTTAAAAGCAGCCAGCAAGGCAGGCCTGCCTTTAAAATGACACTGGGCACCTCAGCAGTGCACCTACGGGGGCACTACCTATGCTGGGGTCCCTAAACCTCCATGCTCTATCATATACAAGGGACTTATAGGTAGGTTAATTGTGGCAATTATAATTAGCCTAATTTGCATATCCACTTGACATAGAGCACTGGCCCTGGGACTGGTAAGAGGTACCCAGGGCACAGCCAAGAGTCAGTAACCACCAGTACCTGTCCCAAACGTTTGGGGGTGACCAGAGCAAAAAGGAGAACGTTCATATACCTTGTTTTACTTGTGTTATGTTCTGCTGCACAAGTAGAAAGAGGAAAATACCTCAGATAATTGTTTTTGTGCAGGAAGATGTCATTTCCTGCACAAAAACAATCCTGAAACTTGAGTTCCTAGGACCAACACTCTTTCCGTCTTGGGTAATACCCTTAGTCCAGGTGGTGGGGTAGATTACTGTTTGAGGTTTGGACCCACTTTCCTCAGGGTAAGTAATCTTGAAGGAGGAGGCTTGAGTAAATTTACTGCTTATCAAAAGTTGTATCAGAGGGTACCCAGTCCCATGCGACAGTATGCAGCATAAATGTATATTGACATGCTAAAGAAACAGCATCTAAATATATTACATTAATCGACTAAAGCAAGGTGCCTGGGTACACATATCATGTGTAACATTACAACCTACACCTTCCCCAACTCTACCCTTTAGTTGTACAACCAGTGGCGTAACATAGGCCCCTACAGCTCATACATTGCGGGGGCCAAGCTCCAGGGGTCCCATCAGCACAGTACCCTGACCTGCTACCTCCTGATTGAATCTGGAGGCGTGGCCCTCCATGTACCATGCAGGGGAGAGCCCTCAAGTTTTGTTATACCACTGTGTTCAACCACTTGCCTCTGCTTCCAAAGACACACCTATTCTAAAGGAATGGGGAGACAAAGTCCACTGCAAGCAACTTCAGAACGCACAAAGTCTTAAAGTAAAAACACCAATTGAGAGCTGAATAACTTAGAACCATTCCTGTGACAAAACCCCACTCCCTCTCTGCAAACCAACAAGCCAAGTACCTCTGACACTACCACCAGACACACTTGCTCTATTTGACAATTCTTCAGTACCACCAACACAATACTTCTCCTACGCTCTGTTTTAGACTTCATCACACACACCTGGGCTACTAATCCTCTCATTACCATTTAAATTTGCCTCAAACCACCTGCTTTCTCAACACGCAAAATCTCTGACATGTGAAAAAGCCCAGAAAAAGCACTAAACCATTGCAATTGAAAACAGAAATTCTCCCTCAAAGTAAACCTCCAGCAGAACTTGCAAAATCGTTTGTGACTACACTGTCAATGGTCTCCTCAGTCTCTTCCCAATCCCACTGTCTTGCCTACCCTTCTACAACTCTCCCATCATCTCCCCAGCTGTGGGTTCTTAGCCACACAATAACAACTTAAAAACCAGTGCCAACTAGCTTACAGGCGATAGGCCTCTTTCAAACATCAACATAATGAACACAACAACATCCTCCAGCTGATTGCTGCTGTCCACCTCTTACAACGACCTCCTCCTTGATCTAGAAGGCAAAATCTTTGCCCACACCTTCGTATGCTCTTCTTGCTGAAGCTGCTAAGAAACCTTCAAACCATTTTCTTGCAGCACGTAGTTCTTTCAGCACTCGAGTTTTCTCCCAATCTGAATGTGGTATAAGCCCATGGAATCTCCTCCACTGCAAATGAGAAAACACATTAGGAATGACATTGTCGACATTTGTGGCATGTTTTTCCTCAAAGATAATATTTAAAATAAAACAAACCAAGACAAAAATTTGTAACAACTCCAAAACCCTTGCATGTCAAGCAGACTGCCTATTTTGTGCATGATTGCCATACTGTTCATGTTGCGTAAAACTAATTTGTTTCTGAAGTGATCGCTACACAACTGCATACACCACCAATAGAAAGAAGTCCAAAAATGCAGTTCTACAGCGTTCCTTCTTCCAGTCTTCCAGCCACTGCTCTGCGCACCATCTGTCCTGCCAAAATTCAGCAAGGACCCTGTCATCTGTTGCATGTGATTCTTTTCCTTTCCTTCTACATCCTGAAATCTGCTTTCAAACTTGCTGCTAACCTAATCCTATGGTGCGGCAAACCTTAGCCTGCCAGCGTCCTAACAATCCTTCTGAAAAATGTCCCTCTGGCCCATACCCCCTGACAGGCAATGTTTAAATGGCCCAGAAGTTCTAGAATGTCTCTGACTGTTACCACCTCCAAATAGCTCATTCAACAATCGCAATATGACATTTTCTTATCCTCTGGTAATCTGGGTTCCATGTGAACTCAGTAAGTCTCCAAACTGCATCCCCAACAATGAACTCTGACTGTATGTCAATCTTTGGCATGTACGCTCCTAGACCAGCCTCTCACACTACTTCCATGGCCACATCCAATGAAGAATACTTCACAGGGGCCAGCTGCTCTGATATGAAGTCCGAAGCTGAGTGCTCCACCTGGCCATGACAGATGTTGAATCTGTATTCACCCCACTTTTTCTTTAGAACCACACTTGTAGGTAATATTATCAATATTTTCAATGCCCAGACCTCAAAGGAGCCCACCACCCTAACTTCCCGACGTCCTTTGCCAACTTCTGTTGAACAACTTCTGTGTGCCCTTTGGTTGAGTTTAAGTTCTCTACCCATCCCCT
This sequence comes from Pleurodeles waltl, assembly GCF_031143425.1. Classification (NCBI taxonomy): domain Eukaryota; kingdom Metazoa; phylum Chordata; class Amphibia; order Caudata; family Salamandridae; genus Pleurodeles; species Pleurodeles waltl. The sequence continues at coordinate 435,311,590 of NC_090451.1, read as the reverse complement.
CTCAGTTTGCCCGCCATAGCCCAAATGAAAAACAACCTCAAAAACCTGCAGCAATAACTGTGCACACTCCTTCCTGCCATAAACTCTCCCCAAAAGCCCAGCTGCCCTGTTTTTAATGGCATACACACTATTTCCTAAAGGGCCTGATTGATCCTCCCTTCTCCCCTGTGGAGCTGTTGCTGCCAACCTTCACTCTGTACCCCTTGACCTCCTCTCAACTGAGTGTCACAGTGTGCGAGGGGTTGCTTGCCACCACATTTTGAACTTTCATGTCAGAACCTGGAGTATGCTGTTTTGCAGAAGCCCTTGTTGTAAACCAAATACGCTTGTGATTGCCCAACCTGACCTCTGGCTGAGCTGCCTATCCCTCCCTGGGTGGGATGTCCCAAAAAGGGGCGATCTACCAGTGGTAGGTTGCTGGCTGTATAAACTGTTGGTGAGGCCAAGCTAGTGCCATCCATTACAGCTCTAAATCCATATCCAATTGCCTCCGTCTACTTTCACTCTCATCTTCAGCAAGGTGTGCCTGGAACTCTTCGTCATAACGAATCCAGGCATAACACCCAAATGAAACCAGTGTCTTCTGCATTTTCCGTATTACATCAATATACATAATAATGCAACGTAGAATTCAGGGAAATTGTTGCAGCAAACAATGGTGGATATTAAAAGTACTTTGTCCAGTTTTCAATGGTGACCAGGACGTTTGGCTTCTTAGACAACTCAAACTCCTCTTTCTTCCAACCCTCCTTAACTCTCTCCTCCCTGTGAAGCAACTTTAACAACTACATATCTTCACTCTTTGATTTGTTTGTTTTGTTAATGCCATTAAACTTGCCCCTCTGGTTTGGTGATGCCCATGTAAGGAAACTTCTTGTGTTTAATCTCCTTACTCTCCTTCTTCTCTTTTGATTTGCCCTCAGTGCCACCCTGCCCGGTCCTTTTACTTCCTCCTACTCCTCCCCACTTTCCACCTCAATCTTGGTACCATCTTTAGTCCGGATGGTTGTCCCTTGGCCTAATTCATACTTCCCTGGTACCAAATGGATTATCTTCTCTTACTCATCATTATTACAGCTCAAACCAATTGACGAAGCCCCAAAGTGTCTGCCTTGAAGTCTTTTCAACCAGCATTCCAGCTATATTACCTGGTCTTAAGCCTGGGTACCGCACTGAAGCCTACCTTTTTCCTGAAGGCATCTTGATTTCACAATTTTCCACACCGCTTTCCTTACCAGTAAGACCAGTTTCTCTAAGCTTTTGGTAATCCTCAGTCCGTTCCAGGCCCTCAGCCCAACCACCAACGCCATTCCTCAGTCTTAGTCCTCTTCCCATGAAGCACTTCTTTCACAATCTTTCCCTCATCCATTTTATCCTCCCTCACCATAATCCAAGTCTGACTCCTCTCACCTCCTTTATTTTATCTGTCTGCAACAACCCCACTGTTTCCAGGTAGCTTCATGTCATCAACCCCGATGTCCATTCCAAAAAACGTCTGACTCGCTGTCTTCAACCAACAGTCCACACTAAACCTTCTTTGCTCTTCACAATACTTATCCTTCGTTGCCACTAGGCCACCACACTGAATTGTGCCCTTTCTTCGAACTGGGGTATTTGAGCCACACAGGACTCTCTTGGCTGAGCCATCCAATGTTGCTCACTGCTTTATATCGGTTTCCCTCTTTCCTAAACACAACCTGGTCATTTTGATCTTGCCACTCACCCTGTTGCTCCTCACACTCCACTGTATTCTGTACCTATCCCCACGTTCCACCTTTGCCTAGCCCCGATGTCCTTGTCCTGGACTTCCTTGTCCCTAAAGATCACTTCCTTGTATCTGTGACCAGGCCTCCGTAATACTGGTTTCCTGAGCACTCTCAAACTTGCCCTGCTCTCTGGATTCAGCCCACCCTTTCTCTCAATGCTAGGTTCTCCCAAGCTGCTGCCTCTTCTGCCTTGAGCATTTGCTGCCATACTGGCATGAAAACTGCCCTACCTTTTACTCTCACCTCCATTCTCCTTGCCCCCCCCAAGATGCGCCCTCTCCTGTACTCCCCAGGGGAGCCTGTACTATTGGAGCGCTCACCTGCATTGCAGTCCTTCCTCCTTTTTCCGGTGGCTTCACAGTGGTGTCATTACATTTGCCATCAACAAGTCAGACAGGGCTAAGTACATGCTGCGGCACAGCTCCACATTGCTGTTTCCAATGGTCACTGTACTCCTGAGCTCCACTTCAGTAAACATGGCTCAACAATGCTGCCTGCTGTGCCCCCTCCCACTGCTGCCAACACAGCTTCAGCAGTAGATACTCCTAGATTTGAACCACAGCCACTAGCCTTCCTCTTGCTTACTAATGTTTTTGATGTCACACAATGGGATAGTCCGTCCGTGAAGGGTGACCTCCTCTGTGAGTTAGCCCTGCATCCTTCACCTCTACAGTCACTCCTGTGTCCGCCTTCCTCATCTTCCTGCGCAGTGGTGAACAAACCAAAATTGCCTATGCAATGCCCTCCACTGATCTACATGAAAGGCGCACCTTGCATCCAGAACAATCCCCCAAAAGCATGCCCGATATCAATAAATCATCTCTCCCAACCTCACACAGAACCCTCACTTCTTGCATTACCCTATCCTCTATATGCGCCATTCTCACAACCAGTGGCCTATGCTCTTACCTAACAAAAATTATTAGGTGTCATGTGGGAGGTTTAGAAGTATGGTTCAATTATGTTGCTGTAATTTCATAGGCACACTTATGTATTCATAGTGGCATAAAGGTTTAAGGTAGATGGAGTCCGACTTCTGGATATGTACCATCATCCTCTAATCTGAACCCTGCATTATTATCTGTGTGAGAATAACCAGGTCTTTACTCCACTCCTAAATTCAAAGATGTAATGGATTGTACTTATTCATACCTGGAGAGGGTGCTTGAGAAAAGTGCCCCATCAACATGCATTTTTCCAAAGGGAGTGATTGTCAGGACTGGAGAAAGGTGGATTGGAGCACTTCGCTGTGCAAGTATGGCCTTAGTTTTAGATGAATTAAGACAAAGTCAAGTATATGAGTGGCCATGTGAGCAATGCAGAGCCTCTTGAAAGAGCTAAATGTGGCCATAGGTACGAACAGGAAAGGCTACAGAGCTGATATATGTGGTCATGTAAGCATATGTGCAGAAGTTCAAATGCGACTGCATTTTGGAGTGTGCACAGTAAAAAACTGTGATTAGGCAGTTATGTGCTCAAGTTTCTTTAATGGTCTGAGAAGAGCATTAATGACTGCAGTAAGTGATGAGTAAGAGTGGAGAAAAGAGTGATATCAAAATGAATTTTGTGGTGGTTAAGTAAACTGTTGGGCTGACAAATTCTCACTTTGAATCATGTTTACGGTATACCTGCTCTATGCATATGACCACAATTCAGGTGGCAAAGTTTATAGCAGTGCAGTTCCTCCGCAGGAATGATATCAGGTTGTGCTGCCTTCCTATTTCTTAGATGTTTGATGGCTTGCTGGGTTTCTTCCTTGGCTGGTCTGCTGAAGTTGATTATCAGGTCAGCTTTTTGTATATCTGGTAAATACTGTGGCACAGGCTGGTTCAGCAGTTCTTCAAAAGTACTTTAAACATCTTCATTGTTGTCCTTCGTTACCCGTGATTGTCTTCCCAGCTTTCTCTCTGACAGGCCTTTTTGGCTTGTTATATCTGCTGGAGAGTTTTCTTGTTATGTCGTAGAGTTCTTTAAAGTTTCCATAGCTTGCTGCTTCCTATGCATCCGTGGCAAGTCCATCAATGAATCTTCACTTGTCTGCTCATAAGCTCCTTTTGATTCCTTAATTGTTTTGGTGTATTCACCTTGAGTTTTCACATTTTCTGCTCTTGTTCAGCTGGTGTTTACTGCACCTTTCGTTTCCTTGTTTGCCTGAGTTTTGCAGAGAGTCTCGGTCGAGATCCATTGTTTAAGTTGATATTTCTCTGTTGTTCTCTAGTTCTTGAAGGACCTGAACCATGTTACTGAGGGTAACAGTATTCAGTCCATTTCTGTGCCTCTGTGAGGAGGGTGGTGTTATATCGTTGGCATTGGTTTTTCAGTTCCATCCAGGCTTTCTTCAGCTTAGCCTTAGCCTGGCCACAACAAGGTGATGGTCTGATGCCACATCTGCTCCTCTCATCATTCCCACATCCTGCAGGGACTTCCGGAACATCTTGGCAATGCAGACAGGGTTGATCTGATTCTTTGGAGAATGGTCTAGTGACACCCCCTTGTGTATTATTTTATATGGGAATACACTACCGCCTATCACCAGACTGTTCAGGGCACAGAGATCTACGAGCCTTTCACAATTCTCGTTCATGTCATTAAGGCCATAGTTGCCCATGACTTCTTCACCTTCAGAGTTGTCACTTCTCATCCTGGCATTGAGGTCCGCCATCAGTATGGTGATGTCTCTCAAGGATTTTCTACAGGATGGACTTGAGTCTACTGTAAGACTATTCTTTTTCCTACTCTTTGCTATCATTTGTAGGTGCATAGCACTGGATAACATTAATGTTGATCTTCCTTTTCTATGTTCGGAAGGTCACTGTAATGATTCTGGGATAATGGACTTCCCATCCAATTCGACCTCTGTTGGCAGCTGGTGTTAGCATTGGTGCTACTCCCTGAGTATGTAAGGCATTCTCTTCCTCATGTCCAAAACATAGCAGCATTCTTCCTGGAGCCAGCCTTTTCTGTCAAGATCTGGTCTTGCTGATGCCAAGCTGGGAAAGGTTGCATTTTTCATCTCTGCTGCCACTTGGACTGTCTTGCCCATCTCACACGTGGTCCTCACAGTTCATGTCCCAAGGGTGATGGTCTAGTTTAAAAGCAGGTGCATCAGCTTTGTGGCTTTCACCACAATACATCATAGCTCTCCACGAATGAGATTCCTCTTTCCCCAAGACCGGGATGTCTCTTGGTCTTTTTGCTGACATTTCTGTAGCTAAAGTTTTTTACGTGGTGGGGTAGCTAGCCCTGTGAATAATCCTCCTTTCACAGCTGGGCTTGGGACTTGCCATGGCGGATTTAGCACTTCTTGTGCCACCCACAAAAATAGGACTTTGAAGCATGTCAAACGCCTGCCAGTGCAGCCTGTAGTGCAGTTTTAAACTTCCAATTAGACCTGGCAAGGCCTAAATCCTACTTTTAATATATATAAGTCACCCCTAAGGTAGACTCTAAAGGCCCATAGGAAAGGGTGCCTTGTATTAAAAGTGGGACATGTGGGTTTGTTTTACATGTCCTGGTAGTGAAAACTTAAATTATTTGTTATTAATTTTTCCCTATCGCAAAGGCCTATATCTCCCAATGGATAAGTTTGGGTTACCATTGGGAGCAGATATGGATGTCATTTTTGGACTCCAATGAATTGTAATTTAAAATCTTCAATGTTAAAGTTGAATTTTAAATCATAATTCTGAAAATATTTAGAAAGTTTGCACTGTTATGCCATAAGTATTTGGGGTCTGCTGCCAGCATCCTGGATCACATAACTGGGAATGGCTCTGCTGTTGGGATTTGTGTATTTCTGCCAGGCAGTGAACCAAAGGCAGGGTGGGCGGGATGGCTGGGAGTGGAGCTGTTTCCTGCCCCATTTATACTTCAAAGGCCTTGTCTGTAGTACACACAAAGGAATCTGACACTAGCCGTATGTTGCCCCAGTTGTCTTGGAGCCTTCACAGGGGAAGGGAGAAACTTTCCAGAAACAGATGTGGGAGTAGCTTAGGCTATCCCCCTTCACTTCAAAGGCTGGCAGCAGATATAAATATGAGTCCTCCTTAGACACTCATCAGTACAATCCTGGGCCTCTCAACATTATAGAAGAAGGACTGCCTTGTTACCCAGAGGACTACTCTGCTGTTTGAGATCTGTTTTGTTCTCCAGAGGAGTGCCCTCCTGCTACCACAGGACTGCACTTCTGCTTGAGACCTGTCTTGTTCCCCAGAAGATTGACCTGCTGCTGCTTGAGGGTTTCCCTGCTTTTCATCCCAGGCTAACCTTAGTGACTCAATGGTTCACTTGATTGACCTCTAGTTATGAGCTACTGGGACACAACAAGGTCCAGAAGCCTCCCTGCAACTGTGCAGCTAACCTGCTGCAACTAGTCCTGCCTAGACTTGCAACTGGACATGCTTGATCGCTGCTAGTCTCTGCTAGATTGATTCCATGATCCCCAAAAGGTGCCTCCCTAGGTCCTGAAGCTTTGGCTTGCACAAGAGTGCACGCCTCTTCAGGGAAAGGAAAAATGTAGATGTTTTTGGGCTCTTCCCAACCTTGAACGGGTCACTTCATGCCTAGACTCAGATGTGCATGACAACTCCCAACCTGACTCATCATGCTACAAAGACAACTATCCGGGACACTCTCCCTGCTCCTCGCAGCCTCCTCCACCATGAACGGAACTCTTCACGTGGACTTTGAGAAGGTAATTTTTTCAAGGGGACAAACCTGATCCCTGTATCTGGCCAATGTTCCAATGCAGTCGGATTGAACTTGTGACTTCCCCCCAGTCCAGCACAACCAGATGATCATGAGCAGGGCTTTGTGCTTTTAGGTGCTCTATGTACCTAAAACTTTAAAATTATAGAATTCTGGTTCTACTGATTGGATTTTGTTGCTCTGGCCTCATTTTATTTCTTGAAATATCCTCTAGTTCTTCTAAATTTGTTTGGGGATTTTCGTCAGTTGTATTCTCACATTATTAAGGTTTCTGTGCTGTACAAATATGTTACACCTTGCCGCTAAATTAAGCCTGATCACTTTTGTGCCAAGCTACCAGAAGTTTAAGCCCGGTTTAATTTAGTGAATTTCATGGTTCACCTGACAAAGACTGTGGTTGTTTCTTGAGTAGGTCTTCCACCCTCCTCAGCCAATAACTCAATTTCCTACAACTCCAGGGTCTATAGAGTGTATATTTTACTTGGAATTTCTTTAAGGTAATAAATGAGGAGCAGACAGCAAAGCTTAGAAACAGTGAGCAGTGGTGGCATTCTCATCTTGCTCAGGTGTTCTGTTGACAGCTTACATACTAACTCAGGTTAAAGGTAAGCACTTTGGGAAGTGCAATCATATAAAAACAAGCACAAAGCAGTACTCTAAATGAGGGCATGTGATCATTTTTGAGCGCACAGTTTTCTTAGTGTATAAGAATTTAAACTGTTCTTTTTACTTAGCTATAGATTAAGGTTTTATTATTTAAAATTATAGCACTGGGTGAACATTGGCATTACTGTCACACTGTATCTGAGTTTGTAACCATACCACCTGCAGTCATAAGTCTTGACTGCTTGCCCTCACTACACAAGATTCCGATAACTAAAGGGAGTAACCTGGAGGCGAACGTTGGAAACATGAAACATCAAAATAGTTTAAAAGGCATGCATGTATACTGCTATATTAATACCTTTTCTTGAACAGATAAGCTACAAAAGTAGAAACTAACCCTTTTTAAAATATTCTGTTTTCATTGTGATTATTATTATTGTAATCACAAAGACATTGGACGTACACAGCCTGAAAATATGGACCTAGATAGCACTATAAGAAAATCATACTTAAGTGAAAATCCTTCTTTAAATGTGATAGATGTTACACAAGAAAATAGATTAGCATGAACATTAGCAGAGTTAATTCCACATCTTTATTCAGAAAAACAAGTTGGGTGGATTTTCACATTTATAAGGTCAACTTATACATGTTGAAATCCTGTCAATATGATGAAATATTCAAAGAAGTAGGTGAGTATTCTTAGGATTTAGGGGCATATTTTCAAGCCCATTCCGCCACTGGTGCCTCACTTTTTATGACGTTTTGGCAGTGCAAAGAGCATACCTATATCTACGAGGCCATGCAAAGCCACTTTGTAGGGCTTTTAGGGCCTTGTAGATATGGTGTAAGCACAAGTCAATGTGTTGCCACACACTTAGTCAGGGCGGCGTTCCATGGGTGTTGCGGTGGGTGTTCCCATGCAATAGCCATGGGTTTTGATGCATTCCCAGATTTACAATGATCTCTAAACCTAGGAATGCATCAAAACTGTATGCCTCCCCAGGGCAGGCACAACAAGGAGAAATATCCTTATTTCTCCTTGTTTCCTCTTTTTGAAAGAGGAAAATCCCTCTCAGGACGCCCCTTTCTGTACAAACACCCTTGCACCATGGCGCACTAGCACTGGGAGAAAAGACAGAAATGCACTGTGTCTTGTAAATATGATGCATTTATGCCCTTTTGAATTGGCACAGCACAGCAGAAAGACTTGCAGCGCTGCCCTCTGCCAATTCATTGTAAATATGCCCCTCAAGGGTTACTCACATACCTCTCCATTGACAGGCCTCATTATGAGTTGCCCAAAGTGGTATCTCGAGAGGGATCCTACCTGAACAACCACAAGCTGCATGGTCTTTCTGGAATTGATACCTGTTAGAAATGGGTTTTTTGGTTGGCAGTCAGGTTACCCCCTGTCCAAGCAAAAGCCCTCACTCTAGTCAGGGTAAGTCACACACAATCCAAGATTATCCTGTGCCCACCCTCTGGTAGCTTGGCACGAGCAGTCAGGCTTAACTTAGAAGGCAATGTGTAAAGTATTTGTGCAACAAATCATACAATACCACCATATAGCACCACAAAAATACACCACACAGTGTTTAGAAAAATATATAATATTTATCAGGATAATTGTAGGTCAAAAAGAATAAAGTTGCAATGGAAAGTTGTAGAAATATCATAGGACAGTGATATAAAGTGTCTTAAGTCTTTAGAATATAAACAAAGTCTCTTTCAAGCACAAGTACCTGGTTGGGAGTGGAAAAATCTCCTCAGAGGGCCACAAGAGAAGAGGCGCGTGGAAAAAGGGTGTGTGCGTCGATTTCTCCCCAGCACACACGGACTTGCGTCGTTATTTTCCACGCGGGGAAGTCGGCGTCGTTTTCCAACGCGTGGACAGTCTCTTTCTGTGGATCGCGGGGATTACCAGATGTCCCGGGTCTGTGCGTGCATTTTCCTGCTTGTTCTCCGGCTGCGCGTCGGTCTGCGGGGCTGCGCATCGAAATTACGATCTCACAGCAGGCGTTGCGTCGATTTCTCCTCTAGACTTCGATCTGCAGGGCTGCGCGTTGAAATTACGATCTCACGGCAGGCGTCGCGTCTATTTCTCCTCTAGAAGTCGGGCGGCGTTGTCCTTGCAAGGCCGTGCGTCGGATTTTCGATCGTCCCAAGAGAGTCGCGTCGATCAGCGTCGGAGTGCGGCGTTTTTTCTCGCCGCGAGACAAGCTGTGCGTCGAAATTTTCGGCGCACGGAGCATCCAAGTAAAAGAGAGAAGTCTTTTTGGTCCTGAGACTTCAAGGAACAGGAGGCAAGCTCTATCCAAGCCCTTGGAGAGCACTTTCACAGCCAGACAAGAGTTCAGCAAGGCAGCAGGGCAACAGCAAGGCAGCAGTCCTTTGTAGAAAGCAGACAGGTGAGTCCTTTGAGCAGCCAGGCAGTTCTTCTTGGCAGGATGTAGTTTCTGGTTCAGGTTTCTTCTCCAGCAAGTGTCTGATGAGGTAGGGCAGAGGCCCTGTTTTATACCCAAATGTGCCTTTGAAGTGGGGGAGACTTCAAAGAGTGGCTAAGAAGTGCACCATGTCCCCTTTCAGTTCAATCCTGTCTGCCAGGGTCCCAGTAGGGGGTGTGGCAGTCCTTTGTGTGAGAGCAGGCCCTCCACCCTCCCAGCCCAGGAAGACCCATTCAAAATGCAGATGTATGCAAGTGAGGCTGAGCACCCTGTGTTTGGGGTGTGTCTGAGTGAATGCACAAGGAGCTGTCAACCAAGCCCAGCCAGACGTGGATTGTAAGGCACAGAAGGATTTAAGTGCAAAGAAATGCTCACTTTCTAAAAGTGGCATTTCTAGAATAGTAATATTAAATCCGACTTCACCAGTCAGCAGGATTTTGTATTACCATTCTGGCCATACTAAATATGACCTTCCTGCTCCTTTCAGATCAGCAGCTGCCACTTCAACAGTGTATGAGGGCAGCCCCAATGTTAGCCTATGAAGGGAGCAGGCCTCACAGTAGTGTAAAAACGAATTTAGGAGTTTTACACTACCAAGACATATAACTACACAGGTACATGTCCTGCCTTTTACCTACACAGCACCCTGCTCTAGGGGTTACCTAGGGCACACATTAAGGGTGACTTATATGTAGAAAAAGGGGAGTTCTAGGCTTGGCAAGTACTTTTAAATGCCAAGTCGAGGTGGCAGTGAAACTGCACACACAGGCCTTGCAATGGCAGGCCTGAGACAAGGAAAAGGGGCTACTTAAGTGGGTGGCACAACCAGTGCTGCTGGCCCACTAGTAGCATTTAATTTACCAGCCCTATGCACATAAATGCACCTTACTATGGACTTATAAGTAAATTAATAGTCCAATCAGGTATGATTCAAGGTTACCATGTTTTAAGGGAGAGAGCATATGCACTTTAGCACTGGTTAGCAGTGGTAAAGTGCGCAGAGTCTAAAAACCAGCAAAAATGAGGTCAGAAAAAGAAAAGGAGGAAGGCAAAAAGTTTGGGGATGACCCTGTCAAAAAGCCAGGTCCAACAATACCCTGTGTCTATAAATAGCAGACCCACTTTTACAGGGACTCGACTCCCACCTGGTAAAACCACTGGTGAAGGCTATGGGCAGGGAACAGCCTGGCCCTTGCAAGTCTCCACACAAAACACTTGCCCACACGCTGCCGATAACAGCTATTTATCACATGATGACTGCAGGTAGTAAATTTCGTAAACTTCCTAGAATCAAGAAAAACCCATGATAAAGGGCATAGTAATACCAGGTCTGTCAGGTTTTTCACCATTTGATTGAATTTAAGTCATATTATCCATTACCGATATGGAGCTAGAGGCCAGAATTGTTAATTCAGGCACCGGTATCTCCCCGGAGAGTTGACAAGAAACTCTTAATGAGGGCAGTATGGTCCGACCCTGGCAATACTTAAATATGCTCTGTCAATTGCAGGTTTAAGAGAATTACAACTGATGAACTGTGGAGGGATCATCCTGACATGTCATGTGAATATATTTCAGAGGTGGTTTTCCACTGTGCAAAATATGTTGTCAATCAAGAAAGAAATTCCCTACGAATGTAGAAATCTAGAAAATATGCTCAACTTTATCTTGCCCCCTTGTGAAATGAACCATTATTATTTAACTGCGATACATATATCCATTCTTTTGGCTTCATTCTGACTTCATGGAAAAGTCAAGAGAAGTGTGTATCTGTGATTGTGACCAATGATTCAAGATATAGCAGAAGTGTTAAAACTGGGACTGCGGCAATGTAGCTGGGGCCATTGCAATCTCTGGAGCGGAAAGTGAGGATAGAGGTAGGCAACAGGTGAAGGTTGACTTTTGATGGCGAATGTGACCATGATTAGGAATAGAGATTTATGTTGGCACTGTAGATCATCAGTATAGACCCATGCTCTGTTGTATAGTTATTTGATTACATCTAGCATCACACGTAGTGTTTTTCATCATAGCAGATTAAGAAGGCTTGACGAATGGGGGAGAATAGAAAAAATCAACAATGCCCTCTGCACTGTTCTTGTCTAGATTCCTTTAGTTAAGCAGCCCAATTTAGTGCCTCTGCAATGTTTAGTCCTGATCCACAGCATCGATCATAACTATCCTTATTCACACCCATCCCATTTTAAGAACTCCATACCCTCTTCCAGACCAACTTCTATGAAATCCTATGTAAACCGCCTTAAATATAGTTAATCAGAAGCCCCCTTCGAAGCCTTCGGACACCCAAAAGACTGTTTGCTGGCTCTTCGATATCCCCTTCCTAACCTCTGATCATTCTGCCAGTGTTATAATTACCTCAAGCTGTGGTCATTCCTCAAAGCTCCTCAGCAAAGCATCAGAGCAAATCCTATCCAACCATTTTGATAGGCATAAAACTTCCCACCAACTTCAGAAATGCTCTCAGTACCTACTAAACTGCTGGCTACTCGAATCCATCTGCTCATGTACCATCTATGCAAGTCTAAGCCACAATATCTCTTGCCATTTCCCTCTGGCAGCCCCAATACATTCAGAATAAGTCTGATTAACTATTTTAAGACCCGGAACACTGGCCATCTGACCATTACACTGTCTACATTTATCAGCCTCCCACCAGCAATAACAGACCTTGATGATCCTCAGTGCCCCTGGAACCCCGCTTTTGGTGCTCCCAGCTCCACTATCAATATTCCATGTCCCCATTATCTCTCTCAACATGCTCACTAATGCTCAATGTCCCTAAGCATACACCACTGAGACTCGGAAAGCCCTTTGCCAGTCCACAGAACCTTCTCACTGGTGCCCAGATTTCTCCGGACATTCCTCTCTGCAGCCAGTCCTAAAAGCTCATTTGAGTCATCTGTTTCTCTTTTCCAGGTTTTACAGCCCCTTGTATTTTAATGATTGTCAGATCTTCCTGCAACTACTCAATTGAGTTCTGCCAGTAAAACACGTAAGAACATGCTACCCTTTCTGTGAATTCTGATTACGCCTTTGTTATTATCAGAGTGCATCCACCTTCTCTGTCAGGATTACAAACCTTTAACATGCCTTCAAATCTCCACATGCACCCTTTTTGTCAGCACTCATAGATGCTATACCCGTGCAGACACCACCTCCTCCATACTTGCTCAGTGCCACTAGCTGAGACCCTCAGATGACTCTCTAAAATATTTATTGTCTCTTTTAACCATTCGTACTGGCCCTCCCGGTCAGCCTTCGCATTGTACCTGCCTTTAAGTATTCATCTTTGCCAATTTTCACTCCCCACTGGCTGCCATGATCCCAGCTGTCCCTCAAGTGTCTGTGCACTTCCTTGCCAACCATCACAGACCACTGAACCTGTCAATGATCACAGATGCCCTATACTGGCTCACATGCCCTCATTGATGTCTTCAGAATAGCTCTGTTGGCTTTCTGATTTTTACTATTGGCACTAGCTGCACCTCTATCAGCACAACCTTTACATGCTCTCTGCTGGACTCAGAGCTCTCAAAACCATTTATTTAATCTTAAAACCCCTCTATCCAGCATCAAATACCTCTGCCAGCCAAGATTGTCACAGACTACTCTACCAATCCTATTTATATAAGATATTGATGACCCAAAGGTGTCCTGGAGCAACAATTGACCATGACTGCATAATGGACTACTGTGTAAAGGACCAGCTTTTGAGATTGTTCCCTATACCACTCTTGTCACTGAGACATCCTTTACTGGTGTTCTAAACACATCTGTACAATATGCACCACTCTACCCTTCAACCTCCCCTCAGATGGCTCTTCTGTCTCTCATGCCATCTATTGAGGCTAAAACAGTGGGCAAACAGAGGTCCTCTGCTGGCCATCTAAGGACATCTATCTCTACACCAATTTGACCCCTCTTTAAGCCCTTGGACATTTCTGTCTTCAGATTTTTGTGGTTCTCTAACTCATTTTACCCTCCTTCTCAGACCCCACAACCATTTTCACTCATCCATCTTTAGACTTAAACAAGTTTCAGACCCTCTGCCCTCAGCGTATCCTTAGTTCCCAGTACGAGCATCACGCAGTATATGATGTTCTTGAGAGTACCTTTGCCATTCCTCAGACCTATCTTAACTAGGTTCAAGGAAGTCAGAAGGGTCAGAGCCAAGGGAAGAGGATAAGGAAAACAGGAGAACCAGGAAAAGGAGGAGCAGGGTGACAAGGACCAGGAAAATGAACAGCACCAGGATGGCTGCAGGTCTTGGAGACAAAGAAGAACCAGGGGGGCCAGGAGGACCAGGATCATGATGACCAACACAGCAGGATTAGAACAAGAAGGAACAGGACTCAGAAGAATAGAACTATGATGTCTGGGGGGACCTGGTTCAGGAGAACTATGCACAGTAGAATGTGAAGAATGAGGGACACAGAATCAGGAAAAGGACAAGGTCTATGAAGACCAGGAACAGGATGTCCAAGGTAAGATAGACCAGATCCAGGTTAAGGAAGAGCTAGGAGCACAGGCAGTAGAAGGGCTTGGTCCTAGACAACCACGAGAATCAGGGGCTTAGGCAACCACAGTCAAAATGATAAGCTTTAAGTGGACCAAGCTAAGGAAAACTAAGGTGATCAGGACTAAGTGGACGAGATAGACTAAGGCTCTTGGGACCAGGAGAACCAGATGATAGAGTACCAGGACCTGGAGGACCAGGAGGAGTAGGAAAATAAGGCTGAGAACAAGAGGGAGCAGGTCTAGTTTAACCAGGACCTAGAGGACCAGGTGGGGAGACTGGATCAGGATAGCCTGGAAGATGAGAATTAGGATGGCCATGCCAAGGATGACTAGGTGCAAACCTGTTAGGGTAGAACTACAAGCCCAAGAAGCAGACAGGCATAAGTAAGAAGGATCAAGCTCAGATTGAAGAGGACCAGGACAACTGTGAAGACCAGGAAAAGGAGCAAAAGGACCAGTAGGATCTCAAGATCAGGATGAGCAGGAGACAAGATGACTAAAGACCAGCCAAGCAGTACCACAGCTAGGAGGACCATAAGAGACCAAGACCAGGAAGGGCAAGGACCCAACAGACAAAGACAAAACATGGCCAGGGAGACTAGGGTCAGCAAAGACCGCAACAAGATGAATCAGACCCTGGAGACCAGTACCAAGATGAATTGGGGACCAGTGCCACGAGGAGGGCCAGGAAAATCATACCAACCCAAAAAAAGAGAGCTAGATACAGATCTGGGGGGGAGAACCAAGATAAGGGGAAGAAAGGCAGCAGGGGGAAGAGGAAGAGGCCCAGTGGGAGGATGAGGAAGTCTGTATGGGCCTAGACCACTTGTATTGGGACATTTCCATTGTTCCAGAGGCCATGACCACCAGGACCTTCTTGTCTTGGTCCTCCGATTCTCCTCACACTCTTTTTTTGTGACTGGCACTACAAGTCCCAGACCTGCTAGTCATCTTGCTACTTCTACCCTGTTCCTCCCAGGCTTGTTTTTTTACTCCTTCTCCTCCTTGACTTAAGTCATTCTAGTCCTCTTGATCATCCTGGTGCTCTGCCATCTGGTACTTCTATTCCTAGTCTAGTCATCTTGATTCTGACTGCCCCACCTAGCCTGGCCCAGTCCTATTGGTCCCCCTGGCACATCACCCCAGCTTTGTTTCTGCAGGTTGCAGTGCACCACAAGGCACTCTTGTCCAGCTCCCCTTGGTTCGGGTCCCTCGGACCATCCTGGTCCTATTCCTGTTGTCATTGGTCCTGGTCTCCCTAGTTCATCTGTTTCCTTGCTCTGGGCATGGTCCTCCTGACCCTTTTTCTCTGGGTGCCCTTGGTCACAATTAGAATCAAAATACTTTATTATATGATTAGCTAAACTCTTTCAATATTAAGAGCATGAAAGAATATAGACCAATAAAAATCAGTGTTCATAAAAAACATTAGAGCCATGATTCATCTGGGTTTAAAAAAACATTACAGAGGCCCATTAGTGAAAGATTAGGCACAGGGAGCTAGATAAATGGGTATCAGATAAAAATTACTTTGGGGTAAGGGAAGGGCGAATGGGAAACACAGACTACAGATTAAGGAGCACTATCTCAGTCTGGTACAAAATAAGGAGACAGTGTTTGCAGACCACAGTATGAGAAATTCTTCAGTGGGGTAAACAACCTAGTGGCGGGGGGAGGCCCTTGAAACTGGTAAAGACCCTTTACCGGGCTGGTCACCCCTTTACCGGGCTGGTCACCCCTTGAGGTATCGCTGTGTGTGGCTGATATACTTGCTGAATTTCACCAGTTCCATTGGCTACACAAGGGTAAGTACCAGTCTTGTGGCCTTGCTGCACATTCTAGTAACATGTATAAGTAGGAGTGGTTTTAATAGTATACAACAAAAAAACAAGAGTGCCGGGCAACAGCATAATAGATTATTGAAAGACTCGTTCTAATAGCCACAACGTCTACAGTTGGAGATTTTTGTAAGGGTATCCACTTGGGGTTTACTCTGCTTGTTTGTAAGTAAATTAGCCTTGCAAACATGATTTCTTTTAAATAGGGTTTCCAAACAGCACAGCTAAGGTAGGGTTGTGGTGTCACCCCTTCCAGTTGAATGTTAATATACAATTGCCCCACCACTGCCAATAGCTTGGATTTGCATAGTTTATCCATATCACAAGTCTTTGACAATGCTTTTGTTTGTTTTTTTGCAATATTGTTTTGATGGTGGCACACAAGAGCTGCAGACTGTCCAATATCAACTGGTCAATTTGAAGGGTGGCAATAGACGTTTGAAGATAAAGGGACCAGGGATACCATTCTGGGGCAAAGGTGCTCTGGGGGACAGCTTTGAGGGTGTTTGGGGAGGCCTTTTCAGACCTATAATAGTAGTTTATGATGGATGAAACCCAGATATGTGCAGGTGAATGCAGGTGAATGTTTGAATCAGCATTCTGTCAATCATCTGTTCTTTTTGCTTTTAACACCTTAAGTGGGAAGGGTATGCCCAGACATGGGTCCCATGCTCTCTGTACCACTGGATTCAAGCTAGCCTGGCCACTGGATTCAAGCTAGCCTGGCTGATGAGGGGTGCCCTTGATCCTGGTCCCCCCAGGGTCTAATAAGGCCCTGTTCTGGTGAATCTGGTCCAATGGAGTTGTTACTCCTTATCCTCCTGCTCTTCCTAGTCCTCCTAATCCTGTTCATTCTGGTCCTTACCCTCCTGGAACTCGTCCTCCTACTTCTATTGCACTGTATCTTAGTGGGTCTGTGCCAACTGGCCTGTTCTTTTTAGTTCTGGACTTTTTTGTACTGGTCTTTATAGGCCTGGTCATTGTGTTTCTTTCCTACTGCCCACTCTGGTCCTAGCATCCTGGCTGTGGTCCTTCCTGCTGTGGTCATCCTGTGTCTGGTAACCCAGGTCCTGATTCTTTTGGCTCCCTCAGTCTGACATGCACCGGTCTTCGTGGTCCTCTTTGTTTTGGCCACATTATTCTTCCTGGTCTTATCTTACAAGCCTTTGTATTCCTGCCTCTCTGTGTCTGGATCTGGAACCCCAGCCCCCCTTAGTGTTATTCTGTTCCTAATGCCCCTGTTTCTTGTCTAATCCTTGGCCCCATCCTGATTTTATAAAATCGTTTTATTGCCTTTTTTCCTTTCTCATGTACATTCAATAGAGTAATATAAAATAGAAGCTACAGTAGAGGGAACATCATTCCAGAAGTGTTAAAAGCAATTACATGCCTGAGCAACTAATGTAACATTCAGTATGAATAATGGTTATGTATGCATAGGTAGGTACTGAAAATCAATTGCAGTGGATCTCCTGGCAACATGGCAATGTTTGATGGTCATAAAGGTCCTAGAATATTGCAAGAAGGGAAGAGAAAGCTCTAGAAAGGGACTTAAAACTGGTGAACAAGCCCGCAAAAAAGTCTGCACTCGCTATGTAGTTAACAAATGGCTCTCAGTAATGTGGAGTGAGGGTGGCCATCTGTTTGCAAGGGGAGTAAAACTAAGCATACTTGCAGCATACTGTCCTATGTGGGCATGCAGGAAGGTGGTGGTGAGACCAAGGGTTGAGGGGCCCTTGTGGTGTCCTCCGTGTTTGGCAGAGCAGATTGGAGTTTGATCAACAGGTTATCCCAGCTAACTGAGATGGGGTATTTGAACATGCCCCTGACCTCCTCTCTGTGCGGGGCTACACTCTCTGCCTGAGCCCAAGTCCTCTTAGAGTATTCCTAGGCAGAAATTACAGGTATGCCGGTAACTTCCATCTGCAAGTTATCAGGCATTTAGTAAGCAGGAGGCCTAAATCAATTTAACAAGATATGACCCTGTTTTTCTTGGTTCGAAGGAGCATGCCTAAGAGACATACCTCCCATATGCACAGTGAAGCACCCTGTGCAGCTTACCAGGCAAGCTGTGATGCCCTGCCAGTACTGGTGAAGAGATGGCCATGCCCAGAACATATGTAAGAAGTCTGCATCAGGTAAATGGCAGTGGGGACAGGCTGCATCTGTAGGGTGAAAGTCATGGTTTATATTGTGGGGAGTGAGGCAGGCCCTGTTTGTTTTGTAGTATTGGATGAGCCTAAAACAGGAATTAGAGGACACGAGGGCAGGGTATACCTGTATGGAGCACATTTATTGCCTGTGTAGGGGGGGGTCCAATTTGGTGTTCTAGTGGCAATTCAAGGATGTGAGGGGCATCACTGCATGCGAGCGTAAGGAGCTGGCAAGCCAGCATGTGAGAATAGTGAGAAAAATGCTGTCACTATACAGGTTGCCTAGTGTGTAAAATCCAACCTCGTGTCAAGTGGTCACCTGCGTCATGGAAGTGACTGACATCCCACGGAGTGTGCCCAGGATAGGCAGTGCTGGAGCGTATGGCAGCACTGCTTTAGTGAGGAGAGGGCAACATCGATAACAAAGGAGTGCTACCCATATAGGATGGGGTTTAGCCAGCATTGAGCAAACACAGATGAAATAGATGAAGTAGATGGGGCAAGTCCCACTGGGGAGAGACAGCAGCAGTGTCTGCCAGCTGGAGCCCCACCAGGACACCGATTGCAGCTCAGAAGTAAGGTAATAGTGCTCAAATTCGGTACTCCAAAACCTTGTTGAATGATGGGTAAGTAAAGTTGGTTGAGGGCCACCTTATGGAGTCTACCATGCCGAATGAATTTGCCAGCAGAATCCCCTAGTCCTGACCCTGTGCCCAGAGAGCATGCGCTAGTGGTTCCATGGCAAAGGGAAAAAGGAGTGGGGAAAATGAGCATCCCTGTCGGGTACCCCGTGAATAGAAACATGGTCTGATATGAGGCCACCTGTTTTCACTCTGGCCAGTAGTTGGTTGTAAAGAAGTTTGACTAGCCAAATTAAGTACATCCCCAGGCCATAATGTAGCCAAACATTAAACAAGACGACCCACACCAGTAAACCAAAGGCCTTCTCCAGGTCTAGCACCAGACAACCAGCATGGCGCCATGCAGGTGAAGCACACTCTAGAACTAGGAAAAACCTACGTAGGTTGAGCGAGGTGTTGCAAGATGCTACAAAGCCATTCTGATCTGGGTGTACAAGGGTGGGGACTAAGGGTGTTAAGCGATCCGCCAGTATCTTAGCATGTATTTTATATTCTGTATTGAGTAAAGTCAGCCAGCGATAAGATCAAAGTGTTGTGGGGTGCCTATTGGAGTTCGGCAGGGATACAAGCAGCGCTTCACTGATTGTAGCCGGTCGATAGGCAGCTGATAGTGCTTCATCATAAAGCCTCTTTAAGCATGAGGCTAAGGAGGGAGCATATGTCTTATAGAATTCTGGCAGAAGTTGTGCGGAACCCAGAGGTCTGGAGATAGCTAATGCTCAGATAGCCTCCTGTATTTCAAAGAGTGAAATGCCACTGTCAAGTTCCACCCTCTGTTCTGGTGATGCTTGGGGGAGAGGCAAGCCAGTCAGAAAGGAGTTGTTCTTCTCCACTGAAGGAACCGCCATTGATGTGTAGATGGAGATGTAGTGACATGTGAGCTCATCACGGATATCTTGCTACATGTGCAGCAGGGTCCCAGATGAGGAGCAAAGTGCTAATACAGAATATCCAATCTATTACTAGCAGATGAGCCAAGCAAGGAGCAATCCCGATTTGTCTGCCTCAGTGTGTTTTTTGGCAGAATAGGATGCATAATTCAGACTGCGTAATCTTTCCTGCAACTCAGTGTGTTCATGGTGCGCCCATGCCAGCCGGCTTTTGCCTTGTGCAATTGATCGTGCTTGGGAATTATAGCCCATGAAGCGCCCACTCAACCCGAGGTATGTCGTGATCTAGCAAGCAGCTCATGTTACAGGTTTTGCCCAGGCAATGGCCTCTATTGTCCACTTTGAAGGTATCCCTCTCTCTCAATCGAGAGTCAGTTGTATTAGTATTTATGTCAAAATGTTCCATGATGCTGATGCAGAGGGATGTATGAAAGAGGGTTGTTGAGTGCTGCCAGTTGCAATCTCCAGCTGGGAATGGGAGGTGGGCCCCGATCCCGGCTCAGACGCTGGTATTGGGAGTTGTGGTCTGAGTGAATTCTGCCGAGGTAGTCAGTGTGGATGACGTGAGGGAGTATTTCAGGAGTGCCTACAAGGCAGTCTATGGGACATTCAGGTCACATGGCTGAAAGTATAATGAGGACACCCTAACAACGGCATTGCCTAGCCCCAATTGTCCTGTGTTCCCAGTAAGTTAACCAGTCCCTCAGCAAAGGTTCAATGGCGATAGCAACCGTTCTGTGCAGGGGAAGAAAGGAACAGTCCGGGCCGACCCTCAGGACATTGTGGAAATTTCCTCCCAGCAGCCAGGGAATCCCACTGCAGCGCGATAGCACGCCAGATAAAGTAGCCAAAAATCACGTTTGGTCACAGTTGGGGATGTATATGGATCCTAATAGTTTTTGGCAACCTTCAAGTTGGCCCTCTATGAATACAAATGACCCTCTGTGTCAGCAACAGTGGTATCTGCAACAAAGTGGAGCCCAGACTTAATCCACACTAAAACACCACGTGCATAAGAGGAATAATTCCTGGAGTACACCTGCCCTCTCCAGAGCTTCTGTAACTTCCCAGCCTCTGATGAGTGAGATTAGACTTTTGCTGGAATGCTATATGCACGGAGAAGAAACATAAATAAAAGTACATTTCATACCTTTGGGAGGTCTGTGTGCATACCCCGCAAGTTGCAAGCGAGTATGGTAGTATTAAACATCAGGTAAGATGGTTAGGGTGCACTGGTGAGCCCCAGCTAGTGGGTTGGGCAAGAGCCCACTAGCATTACATGAGCACGGCAGGTGTAAGTGGCAACTAAAAACCAACTGAACATAAACACAAATAAACTTTGAATACTACAGGGGGCGGAGGTACAATGTGTGTCCATCCAAACCTAGGAACAGCTGGTGCCAATAGAGGCAAACAAACAAGGGGGTTTGTGGTTGCATAGGTTGTGTGTGTTTGCAGTTAACCCTCAATGCAGTATGACTGTGTGACAGTCACTCGATATGATTCAGTCTCAACCACGACATTCAACAGATGTTCAGGTGCATGCAAGGCAAGGAGTTCAGTCAATCAGTTGCCCTGGGAAGGGGCAGTAATGTGTGGTTAGCTAGTGTTAATATCAGATCAATCGAAGCATACTACAACAAGATACAAGACACCTTTATACAAGAACAATATTGAGAGCCTATCACGAACTCTGTGCCAACCCCAACACATATGTATTTGGTCAGACAGGCTCTGGGGCCCAGGCCTGAAGGTTAATGATTGAGAGGTCACAGGTGGGGTAACACTTAGCCGAAAACCAAACACACAAGCTTAGATCAGATTTCACAGATAGGGAGCAACACTACATTGGTCCCCGGAGATTGGCACCAATAAAGCACAAATGGCCAAAGGGACCATGCATTCCTAAAACATCCTAAAGTGCGATGCCACATGTAGTTAGGTACCTTTAGCCAACCAGGACACAGCAAACACAGCACACGCAGTGACCACCCACCCTTCTAGCTGGGCAGCTGGACATATACTCACTGGCCAGCAAACTAAATTAAATTCACCTTCAGAAAGAGGTTCCTAAAATACAGAATCCCAATAGCAAACAATATGCAAAAAGTAAAATACAGAAAGAAAAAAGAGTAGAAACCAAAAGACACAACCCCTACTAACCAGAACAGTGATTATATAACAACTTTTAATATTTTTTTACATGATAAATACAAACATATTATTATTCCATCTACACAGATAATATCAAAATTGTTCTATATATCCTGGGACACAAAACACTAAAATAAATTATACATTCACTCAAAATCAATCATACGAATAAAAAAGAAACAGACCGGACAAACGGTCCAACTAAAGGACAAAGAACACATACGATGTATCCCCCTTTAAACTAACTTCTCCCAAACAAACAGACTGCTATAAGGCAAAATTAAACACAGAGTCCAAAGAGGCAAAAACATTACATTTATATATTATAGAGTCCTCTATTTTCAAGATAATGTCTATATAGCAAGAGAGCTTTTTTATTCGTTGAAAGGATTATTATGGTCTAGTCCTAACTCGCGATGTCCAATGTACCATCTTTGTCCAGACCAGTGGTGTCTTTGTCCACGTCAATGGTGCCGATGTGCATTTCGGTGAAATGTGACCAACAGGTGGTCACTCACCTTCCTCAGGGCACAATTGTTTCATGTAATTATAACTTTCCCAGGAGAAACATTAGAAATCATCAACCACAAACATACAAAGTAGAGAACATTCTTTGTATCTGTTGGCTTAAAAAACATACAAATGAAATTAAAAATGAATAGAAAAAAAGAAAGATAAAAGAAAAAAGACAGAAAGACAATAAAAAAGGAATAAGGAAAAAGACATAAACAAATGTGTTGATTGATTCCCATTACGAAAACTCGTGATAAAATTCAAACAAAAAAGGAACATTCACCACTAAAGTGTTACTAAATTAGATTATTTATTCCCATCATCTTTTATGGATCGTTGTGTGGTAACTTCCTTTATCGCAAGCCCAGAGAAGGGTTAGTAATGATGAATTTATAAATAAACCCACGCACTATGGTGTTATTAGCTGACTCACTTCAGTACATTCATTGCCATTGAGCACTTACTCGTATCCGGAGGGCTCTTAAAGCTCCAATCCTATGAATATAGTGAGGAGTCCCTTTTATATGTCTCGACTGGACCTCCTAATGTGCTGAAGGAAGCCAAAACAGCAAAACACATATGTCAGACTCAAAACTCCCTACAACGTCCTAACAAAATATCCTTACACTTGAGTGCCTCATGCTGTAGTGCCATGAATTTTATTTGATCCCTACCTCATAGATGCTGATTCAAGGCATTTTCATTAGGGACACAGTCCCTTCTCATTATCCTCATCATACACTCCAACAACCTCAAAGGTCTACGGTAGAGGCAAAGTTGATTCCTTACGCTTTGGAGAACCAAAAAGTGCTGGAGGTAAGTGGGCTTGCAATTTCTTTGAAGCCCGAGAATGGATTATGCAGTGGCCACCGATTGGCTTGCTTGCAGATTTTCATCAGAATGAGACTGCGATCCCTGCAATGCAGAAGCAAACAAACACAAATGATGGACAGAATGGGGAACCAATCAAACATTCACCCACAGTCACAGATCTGGGTTTAATCTATCAATTCTTTAGCTCACCATGCCACCCCGGTTTGGACCCAGACACATGTAAATCAGTCTTGACCCTGGTCCCCATGGGAACAGCCCAGCCCGAACTGCCAGGTAATGTCCTCCATGTACTGGAAACAAGCATCCTGGGAACGGTTTTAGGGTATCACCCTTCATCAGCCAAGCTAGCTTGAATCCAGTGGCATAGTGAACCCAGGTCCCAAGTCTGGGCATACCCATCGCACTTAGGGCGACAAAAGCAAACAAACACAAATGATGGACAGAATGCAGAACCAATCAAACATTCACCCCCAGTCACAGATTTGGGTTTAATCTCTCAAATCTTTTGCTCACTATGCCACCCCAGTTTGTACCCAGTCATATGCAAATGAGTCTTGACCCTGTTCCCCATGGGACCAGTCCAGCCCGAAGTGCCAGGCCAGGTCCACCAGGGACCGGAACCAAGCATCCTGGGACCGGTTTATCGGCCAGGCTAGCTTGAACTAGTGGCATAGTGAGCCCAGGACCACGTCTGGGCATTTTTGGGTTTCTTTTCAAGGGCAATTCTGCTTTTGAGGGATTTCAGGCCTTGCACAGCAGATAAGCAGTATCAAACAGGAAGCCCAGTGCAATAGTGGCTGTCTGGGCTAGATATTGAGTGTGTGCTTATGTAAAGGAATCCTGTTGTGGAGGCATGGAGAGGTGACATTTGAGGGCAGAGGTAGTGAGACACAAGATATTTAAGGCAAACAGTTTGGTAATTAGCATAGAGAGAAGCTTCTGGAACAGAGCTTGACGGATCAATTAGTAGGGTGTTGAGAAGCACACACCTTACTATAAAATGTTCTATAGGAGTCCGCCTTTCAGAAACTATGAAAAGGCTTTAAAGGAGGGGAACTATAAACAATTAAACAATTAATCTGTATTCTCACAAGTTAAGAGAACATAAATGTGAAATGAAAAACATACTAATTATTCTTTGCAAACACTAGGTGAGTGATATGCAGAAAGCCAAAACACACACACCACAGAACAAAAAAAGTGTATTGACATAGATTGAAACTCCTGAAGCAGCATTTTGTAGCCACCTGGCATGTGACCTTTGTGCCGTCGGTGAGCATCACAGTCTGTAACTCACCCATAATAGACTCATGGTAAATGGACTGTGCATGTTTATTGCCAGTGTCTACCTTTTAAGAAAAGGCTGCTGCGACACAGCAAGGCAATGGACACTTTGCTGGTTACACGGGGTATGTGTCACTTGCATGGGGAAGACTCCTGTCATCCGCATCTCAGTAACTGTGCTCAGGCCGGCAGAGGGGACTCTACAGGATTGGATACTGACCCCGGGGATGCCTCATGATGTTAGCGTATACTGATAAGGAAATTCAGTGTGGTTTACTGTCTTGTCTGCAGTGACACTCCATTATACACCAATGGGGAGGGCTGCCTAAGAGGGCAGCTTTGCTTCCCTTTGGCCTACATAGTCCAGTGACATATTGAATTGAGGCATTAGTTGTGTGGGACAATCAATTCTGCAAGTTCCAAAAATATATCTGTACATCTTCTGGTCATCCAGAATAGTTATAATTCTCTAGCTCACCTCAGGATCAAAGCCCTTTTTCATCCTGCTGTGCCAAACTAATTAAATTTCTCTTCAGTGGCAGGAACAAAGGCCTCTACACACAAAGGGAGCAATTAACAGTGCTTTATTCAGGCGCTGAGGAGGAAGGGTGTGGGTTGGAATGATCTGCATAAATCAATCAACTTTCACATTGTACCAGGGATGGACCTGCCAAAGCCCACTGAACAAAGGAGGATGCCCAGACCTCTGGAACCATCAGAGGAGGGGGCTCCCTTTGATGATATGGTGGTAAAGGCCCTGGTATTTATGTCAGCCCGGGGTGGAGCTGAGGCCCCAGGGCAGATATGGCTAGTGACTCCTGGGTGGCACCATTTTGAAATGTCCCAGCAGACTGTGCAGAAAGGTTGGGACAGGGGCGGAGAGGTCATGTAGTACCCCAGGATAGGCCAGCGGGCCTCACTTCCGGAACGTACCACCCCCTTTTAAAAGGTCTTGCATGAGGGGGAGATTTTTGATTGTAAACTGTAAACTTCGCACTTGTATAGCACACTACTCATCTGTTATGGTCTCAAGGCGCTGTATGCAGACCACTGTGGAACCCCTCCTGGCTTTTCCCTGTGAGGAGCCCACTCCTGGGCACCCCCAGGGTGAAGCCAGGCATCCAAGCACTGTCAGGGCCATTATGGAGATTAAGCAAGCTATTGCCTAGAGTTACAGAGTGGGACCTATTAATTAGATTAGTCACCAAGGTGAACATAATGTGGTCCACGGGAAATGAGCCCAAGACCCACCGAGGTGGGAATTGAACCCTGGTCCCAAGTCAGATCTCTGCATCAGGGTCTGCCGCTCTAACCATTGTGCCACACTTCTCCTGACTTTCTGCTGGACACTAAGACTGGACAACTAGAAGGAGGAACCCCCTGACATCCATCTGGACCCAGGACTCTTACTACAGTTGCCCCCCAGAATAGTGGGGCTTTCCCTAGTACTGGGAAGCTGGTCCCTTTACACCCTTGAGGACTAGCTGGGGAAAGGCTTGGGCTTCTGCACCAATGAGGAGAGAACCCCAGAGGAACTAATGGACAAAGGCTGGTGCAGGGAGCCAGTGGAACCAGTGCCCTGAAAGGTTTGCTGCCTTAAAGACAAGGAGCCCTAAAGAATATGCTCCAGGTAGATAGGGCTCGATAGACAGAGTACAATGAGACCAAAAGCATACAAAACAGCCCTTCGGTCCTGAGATAAACAGGAAAACAATTGACCTTTGACCCCTACCAGCGATCATGGAATACATGGAGCTCCACTGCCTGGTCATTGACACAACCCTGGGTGGGCCAGGGCCTGGGGGTCAACGCAAGGAGAAATTAGGTAATTTTCTCATGGGAGCGGGCATGCATGGGGCCATCTCCCCACATCTGAGGGGGCCTGAGGATCCCAACCCTTTGCCAGATTTTATTCACTGGGCCTGGGACCCCCAACTCTGGGCCCCTAGCACCATGGGAGGGATGCAGTTGCCCTCACACCCCTGAAGGAAGCCAGGGGCCCAGGACCACCAACTCTGGGCTCCACAGGAAAAACACTAATGGGGAATGTTGCCACACTCCTCTCAAGTGGTGGTGGGTCTTCCCTGCTCCCCATGCCCATGTCTGGGGGTAACAGGCAGCCACCACTGTGTGCAAGCCTGCCCGCAGGAGTGAGCATGGAATAATAGACTGTTGGCTGGGCAGCCAGGAGTTGGTCCCTGAGCTAACCCCAGTGATCAGAGCACATGGTGGTGCATATGTGGGACAGGACACCCCAGTGAGAAAAATCAAGGAGAAAAAAGAAAGAAGCCCGCACATGACACAAGGATGCGCGGCTTCAACAGAGGAAGCGGCTCTCCCCATCTCAGCTGGAAAGCTGGTAATAAAATATTCACTGCTCCGGAGGAGTGTCCCATATCCCCGGCAGGGCTTGAAAGTGATCAAACCTTTTCTGTCACTTGTGGTGGCCCAAGGATGGTGGGGACACCACCAATCAAATAAAGAGAGTGTGGGAGTTGCCCCTAAAGAGGCCCAAAGATATTTTGTAAATGTACTGACCCTAAGTATGTATGTTCTCCAAAAGAAGAACCAGCCCAGGATTTTGCTCATGTTTTCAAAAACTCCCCAGGCTGGAGCGTGTGATCTACAGCTATGAATGCAATGTTCTCTAAGGGTGAAGTCAATGGCCTCAGTTACTGAGGTCTGAAGGTATCAAGTGAAAGGTACAAGTTGTACAGCACTCTCTAAGGGTGAAGTCTATCGCTACATGTTATACGACCCAAATGTGATGCTCTCTAGGAGCAGTTTTTATGATTGTGTTTTCATTATTAGAGACTCCATAAAAAACAGGGAGACACATGTGATGATCAAGTTTCAATGCTTTATTGAAACAATTATGTTGACAGAGTTCACTTTTAAAATGCTTATTGATTTAACAATGATGACAGTGATTACTGATCAAAGTGCATATGCTTTATTAATATTAATGAATTTACTACTAAGATGTTGATACTTTAGACACATCGTTTTTTGAACATAAAGACATACCTAATATGCGTACATGGGCCTTCAGGAGGTCTGGGGTGATTAAGCTGTCATCAAAGGTATTTCCATCAGCCTTATGTATATTTATAAATTATGACATAGTATTGAGGTGTGTTGGTTTCAAAGGAAAGAAGCACAGACTGGACAATAATTTATTGAGTGTTCTTACTGCGTGCCATCAAATGGTGGTTACTAGCCCATGCCACCTGCCTTGAGTAGGGCTTGGACTCCGTGCTCTATTACCCTGAGAGAGTCAAGCGCTACAAGGGGTGTTTGGTTCCTAGTGGAGGAAAAGTGTGGATCCCTTACTTCTGCAGATCACACAACTAATGGCCCATTCATTACACTTATAAACATTATTTTGTACATGCCCTTAGTTTCAAATGTTTGACACACTTTTCCGCATACATATTCTAAGATGGCCACCACCTTGCCACTACTGGCATCCCTTGTGTTTTTTCTGGTAACAGTCATGACAATTGGCTGTCTAGCTAATTAACGACCCACTTCATACTATTTATCCTGTGTCAGGTCAAACAATACATAATCTTTGTCAATTAGCAAGCTGCCGAATAAAGGGTGACATTTTCAGCTATTATTTAAGCAGTCAGCAAAACATCATAAATGGTGTACTACTTGCGGTGGCTTAATAAAGACAAGTGATTTCATGATATTTCGCCAGTGGTCAGATCGACTCTTCTTTTTGATTCATTGATTTAGGTAGTTTCCGGTGATTATTTACACAATCTGTAAAATTGACTACCCTGTTGCATTCTTTCAATTTTACCATTAAACAATAAATAAAAATAGAATGTGAATCTTCCACATAACCAAGTTCTGTGTGTTTCTACAATCGCTAGTATGTCAGAACTTTTACAGTAAAGTAGTAGACTTCACAATATTTTAAAGATTGTTATTTTACTTTTTGTTTAACACTATTCAATTTTGTATCATATGCAGGTGTGTGCAAAACGTTAAGTTTTTAGCAGACCTGGAACGACTGGCGAAGAATGGAATGCCTGTACTGACAGATTCGGAAGACTGCTTGTACCTCAATATTTATGCTCCAGAAAATTTGGACAAAAAGGCCGGACTGCCAGTAAGGAACAATAGCAATATGATATCCTAAAAGACGACATTTAACATTAATAAAGACAATATGGCTACATGTGGTGATTCGAAGGCAGAGCATTGATGTATCTTGAGCTTTAGGCTCATGTGTTTTTAATGTGGCGACAGAATAACCTGCTCTTATAGGGAGTAATGACCCATTTTGCAATTTTTTGGGGGTAGATACACTATGTATTCGTGATGAGCAACTGGGGATTGCTTTAGTTGCCTCTTCAAACGCTAGGCAATACGGAACATCAGAGAAGAGTCTGAATCTTGGAGCCATGACAGAATAAGGAGAATTCCAAATTGCACAATTTCAAATGATGCATCAATAAAACTCCATAGACAGCTATATACACACCGAAAAAACTTTGTTCAGTAAACGTTATGGCCAATCTTAATTATAACACTTTAACTTTATTTTTAAAAACCCAGGAAATGTTGTTTAAAAATACAAGGAAAGGCATGGCATGGTTACAATCCCAAAATTAAAAACCACTGAAATTAAACTGTGCATGCCATAACTCATGTTTCCCACATGCTCTGTTCAATGTGTCACATACAACTTCGCTGATGATTCTGGGTATCACTGTCAATCGGGGGATGAGGACTTTGAGGTATTATATTATATGGCTCTGGGGCCTTATCATGCAGTAAAGTCTCAAATACTATCTTGAGTCCAGTCGGACTTGTTTGCTTAACCTTAAGCTCAAACCTGGGTAGCTGTGGCTGTGGGCAGTAAGGCTTGGCAAAGGAATTGAAAGGAATATTTACGAGTACCTTGCACAGCCATTGTGTCACGTTTTGTCACACAACTTCAGTGCAAACCTTTAAATTATATTTATGAGGCCACGCAAAGCATGGCTTTGAAGGGCCTTATAAATATGGAGTAAGGTAAGGCAGCACAAATCACTGTATTGCCTTACTCTGAGTTAGGGATACGTTCCTTGGGCATTGCGGTAGGTGTTCCCACGTATCACCCATGGATTTTGATGCATCCTCAGATTTACATGACCTTGTAAACCTGGGTGTTCTCCAAAACCTTACACCTCCACAGGGGAGGCGCAACAAGGAGAAATATCTTTATTTCTCTTTCTAGAGCACACTTAGAAAGAGGAAAATGGCTTCCAGGATTGTTTTTATGGAAGGTGTCCCTCCTTCCAGAAAAACAATCCTGCATGCAATGCTGGCACCCTTGCACCATGGTGCCTGGGTGGCACTAGACTGCAGAAATAACGACAGGGCAGGAGGAAAGGACAGGACATAGATATGCCATATTCCTGCCCTTTCCTTTTTACGCAGGGCTGAACTGCGTCACAGTACCATAAATATGGGTCTTAGTGTAAAGCATTCAACAGCACCAAACAACAAAATGAGAAAGTCACACAACACAAAAGAAATCGAACACCAATTTATGAGAATAGATTATATTTTTATGCGTTTATAGAGACCTTAATTAATCAAATCCACTGCAGGGTTCCAGAGATACATATTTTATAAGATATTATCACTTTTAAATGCAACCACAAGCAAGCACTGGTCAACAAAAACTTTGAAAACTTTTGAAAAGTTTGAAACTGTTAGTTTGACTACTCTGGCCTGGACTGGGCAACCAATTCTGACTGGACACAGGTCTAGGGGGCTAGAGTGGAACCTTTGGCAGTTACCTGGCCACCAGGGTGTTTTTAAGGCAAGTTCCAAACTTTACAGCACAAGACCTATGTACTTCAATGGAGTGATCCTGATGCTGAGGATACAGGCAAAGGATGGGCAAAGGATCCTCTGGTTGTGGTGAAGTTGACTGGAGTGTCTTCGTGGCTGCTCCTTGGTCCATGTGGGAAGTGGGGTGACCTTGGCCACAGCGACCTGGGTCCCTCGAAGTCCTCTACATTGCAGTAGCAGGTGAGCCGATGCTGGACTACTGATCAGCCTGCACTGAGGCTGGGATGCAATCCTTAGATGTGGGCTAGTGTCTTTGGATGTGACAAATCTGTACTTGTTAGCACACCCAGGTAAGGCAGACTCGGGTGTAACTTTTGGCTATCTCGGATTTGTTCTTTTGGGTGCCAGGGGACTGGTAGCAGCAAAAAGTCTGCACTGGCTACCAACTTGTTGGTCTGTGCTTCCTCTGCTCTTGTGTCTCTGAAACTGGTTCCAGGAAATTAGATGACTGATCCTTGGAGTCACTGCTTTGATCTGGGGCTGGGAATAACGTTTTCCTGAGACAAAAACCACAGGCACAGACCAATCTTCACTAGCCCAAAGTGCAGAAGGTGAAGTCCTGCTGACAGTGTAGCTTCTCTTTGCGTGGATCCAAGGGCAGCTTCTTTGGTCCTCCCACCAAATCCAATGTGATCTAAGGGGCAGGGTGCAAAAGTGTTGTATTTATCCCAGGAAAGTGCCCTGAAGGACCGCACATTCACTAGTCAATGGGCTACTGGGTCCCTTCCTACCTAGTGACGATGTTCCTGTGATGTGTGGAACCCTAGAAGTGTGGCTACCAGAAGGCTACATGCCCATGGTAAAACCAGTTTGAGGTGAGTTTTCCTTCTATGGCCCTGTCTCCACTTCTGTCTGCAGGGACAAAAGGCATCCTGCTCAGGGGTGTTGTCATTACTTCCCTCACAAAGACAGCTTCCCCTTTAAAGCTCCCTTTTTGGGCTAACACCCTGTGCCCATCCTGGGAGAGAAGGTAACACCTCAGTCTGTGCAACTGCCTTTGCTCCTGGGCCTTGGAGTCATTCACATATCTCCCCAAGTGGTCAGTGCCAATGCCTTTGTGAGACCGCTAGGCTAGCTGAAGTACAGAAGGACATTTTTCTAAAAGTTGCTAAACTTTAATTGTGGTATTAAATTCGACCAGGGCATTGGGCCAGGTTTAATGCCACAATTAACTTGATACCTTACATGACCTAGTTAGGTAGCCCCATTCAGCTTCATTAAAGGGCAATTGGGGTTCAGAGGATGAAGCACCTCTGTCAGGAGATTAGTCTTGACTGCCATTAAAGGCACACAGGGGCCAGGTCCTCAGACGCTCTTTGCACCACCATAGAGTAGGACGCCCCCTCCACCATAGCTACCGTAGGGGGAGAAAGCATGCTAGTGTTTGGGGAAGTATTAAGACCACTGGCTTCACCCAGGTCTGTACTCCAGTGGATGGGATCTTGAAGCTCATATTCCAAAGGGGCCAGCAACCTCGCCTATTTTGCACCATACCCCAACCCATAAGAATAAGGGCCAGGATCCGACATAGGGGGCAAGGCCCCTGTCAACATCATAATCAATGTCACATAAGCTTAAGGTGGTACGACCGATGCCTGTTCAGATCCAGGAATTGATCCATGGATGCCCCCCTGGAGTCAAGGCTGAAGCTACTGGTGCAGAACCCAAGGGGGCCTCTTCCAACCCTGTGGGGCCCAAAGGCACTCCAGCGGGGTCAGACTGCCCAGAAATGAAGTGCATGGCTTCATAAAACTCTCTGAGCTGGGCAGGGGTCGCTCTGGGTCCTAAGAACTTGAGAAGTCGCAGAGTCGACCAAGATATAGAGTCCGCAGACAGAGGCTTTGAGCGACGATTCTCCTTTCCCTAGTCTTGTCAGCGACGGTTGGGGTTAAGTTGAAGAACGTTTGTTTTTCTTCGACTTCTTGTTCTGCCTTGACTTATCTGATCATCCAGAGGACTTGGAGAGGGACGCGGGAGAGCTTCATGATCAATTCCAGGACCTTCATCTCTTGGACCTACGCAGAGACAAGTGCCGGGCCACCAGGAGCTTTAGGGTCCGCTCCCTCAAAGCTTTTTATATTGATGGTCCGGTACTCGGAGAACGACTTTGGGTAGTGGTCGCGCTCCAGACAGCACAGGCACACAAATTGCGGCTCCATCTCAGACATCGTCCAATGACAGGATCCGCAGGTCTTTTACCCTGTCTTACGCAAAGACACCCTCAAGCCACCAGAAGTGTAGACACTCAAAAATCTTTGACAAAAAGTTGGAAAAGGTCAGTCAAAAAGTGACAAAGGGGCAGATCTTTCTTCGGGTAAGCTCTGGCTGGCATAGAAAGTAAAGAACTGATGTCAGCGCACCATGGTGGCGCCTATACATATAACCTGCAATGTCATATCCGGCGTGGATAATGCAGACGACGGACGCAGAGATAATCAACGCCAACTAAGGGAGCACAGGGGTGCTGAGCGAGAAAACTTTCCAGATCCAGACTGACGCCTGGGGGAATTTCTAAGATAAGGGATCTGCAACTAGATGTCTCTATCAGATGAACAACTACTATCTTAAAGAATAGTTATAGATTTTGAGCAGGCAATGAAACAACACAATTCTCAAAATCTACCCACACACAGCAATATAATACTGATACCATTATCTTAATCAAAGCATTTGGATACACCTCCAGAAATGTACAATAAGTGTAGAATATGCAACAAACAGCAAATTTGCCATTGAAACTGAAAAATTAATAGCCCTACCCAACAAAGCAGTCACAGAATTAGCTAACCACTACAACATACTAAAAAAATCCCAATATGACCAAAGAAATTAACAAAAATGAAGGGCCTCATTACGAGACTAGGGGTCCTTAACCCAGACCACCATACCTGTGGAGAGGAGACCAAAAACAGAGGTTTTCGGCTGTCAGCCCAGTGGAAACCATGTGGCGGCATTGACCTCCACTCATGATGGAGCTGAAGACACCAAATACCATAAAGGAATATATACAACAGCACCCCAACTCAGCAATTTAAAACCAACAACACAACGGAAGGATGGCACAATGCCTTCCAAGTCCAAAGTCACTGTAGCCTTTTTAAAGTGCCAGGAATCCTGCAAAAACACCAAAAACACCAACAACTAAGAGTAGAGAAGTCAGTAAGCCAAATCAAACTCAAAATATTTAAACAGACCAAAGAGATGTAGAAGATGTTACAATTCAAAGTAAAGCTCTTCATAAAGAGCAAATGACTCCACTACATTGAAATGATATTAAAAACAAAACCATAATCAAACTTTGGTGAAAAACTACAGTCAAATTTGAAGTAAGCACTCATTGTGTACCACATTACCCATAAAGCAAAGAGGTGAATTGTGTGGGATGTGAGGCAGTGTGCTCCCAACCCCTGTTCACAATAAATCAAATAAAGCTGGGGGGATAGACAGCAAGCAAAGGCATTGAGTAAGCACCATTGAGCTACTATAGACAAGGAAGTGATACGTTCCTGATCAAAGGGCTGACCCAATGGCTTTAATACATATATTGCATAGTAGACAAAACGTGCTTGGCAACACACAGCTAACGCTGTCTGTAGACAAGACAAACACAATGAACTGAAATTACACAGGAGACATGAACTCTCCATGAACAACCCAGAGATGCCCAGGGTCGAGAACTCACTTTCATTATTATTTTTATATCAGGGATCACATTACCAACCAGGTACGTCAAGAAAGTGCACACCCTCACTGGGGGTAGAATGGGGCTGCACAACCGACTGTCTTCCAGGCAGCTGTTTACTCAGCGAAATCTGGATATCACATCACAAAAAACAGATTAGTGGTTTACCTTTGCTCAAGGTTTATATGCAGGTGGCCTCCAATCCCCAGTTACATCACCCTTTGATTTCCCCACAAAGAAGGGGTGGGTGTAGTTGTAGTCATTTTTATTGCAAAGAAAAAAAATTCTTAATGATACTAAAGTACAATAAATACTTAAGAAACAGTGGTAGAATGACTGACCAGTCATACATTAGGTGAAATCATTTAAAACCTAAAATTATTCGGTGCTGATAGGCTGAATCTAAAATCGTCATCACTTTGCCAATAAAACCATGATAAGTATTAGAAAAAAAAATGATTTTGATAGCATGGCTAATTCTTCTAATGCTGGCTTTGAGGAATGCCTCTCTTAAGTATTTACTCCTTAGATCTAAAACGGATGGATATAAATATATTTAGTGCTCAATCCTATCATGGTTGTAACCACACAATCTACAGTGATTGTATAATACTAAATGAGATTTCCAAGATCCCTCAATGAGAATATTGGGATGTAAACCAGATGGAACATTAAGTACTTTTGTGTATAGGCATGCACCATCAATGAAAGTAGGTAATGTTGTTTTGGTTTACAAAATGAGTCCACAATGTAGTCAGCATATTTAGAGAGCTGTAAACAACCTACTGTTGATCCTCAGGCCTACCTTTATTTGTTCTTTGTGGTGCAATCTGGAAAGAATTGCCAAGTTATTAAATGACTGCAGATAATTCGCCATAATTATTTTTTTCTACCACTTCAAGGCTTGGGTCCCCCCTGATCTGAGCCAATTCCACAAATATTAGTTTTTTATTGTGTTTTCTTCAGCTGCTGAGAAATTTCCTACAAAGTTGCAGAGGGTACCTCCTGAAGTATAAGTAACGAAAGACGTGAAAACTCAAGACAGAGCTTGTTATGCGAGGTGGATGAATGCTGATGAAATAGTATTAATAAAGCACTAATTCTAGACATGTATATTTTGATCAATTGGTCAATTTTTTTAAAGATGACAGAGGCATATAGAAGCCTTGGAACAGATTTGACCTTCATGATTTTTAGTACTTGATCAATATCTCTTGCTCCATATATATTATCAAATTATTTTTATCAAATTCACCATAATATTTGCCTTCTGTCTCTTCTTTGCAATATGATCAATTCACGCAAGTTTTCTATCCACTGTCAGGTCCAGATAGTCGTAGCTGCTTACATGATCAATGCGGCGACAATTGATTTTCTAATGTTTTTCTTAGTTCATTTTGGCCATCCGAAGGACATCATTTTTGTTTCCCCCAAATTCATCTTTGTCATTAGCCAAGTTGTGGACCTCCAGTTTGTGCAGTTCAGTCTGCAAACCAGAGGGGGTAAAGAAAGCATGATGATGTCATCAGTATATGCAAAAATATGACACTGTCTTCATACTGAGTTTTGGGGCAAGACGTTGAGGATTGTCAAGACAGAAAGACAAGTCAGACATTTGGAGGAAAAAAAGCAAAGGTGCTAGAACACAAACTTGTTTGAGACCACTGTTAGTGGGCAATCTGGAGGAAAGGGGGTTCTCAGCTAGCTTTTTTGGGCAGCCCTGTTTCTACGTGGACCAATACCAGATACCAGAAAGTGAAGCACCATACTGTTTATGCCTCATTTCCTCAATTTCAGCAACAGTATCAAGTGTTGGCTAACTGTCAAAGAAGCAAACATATAAAAATTGAGTTGACTATTAATTTCAAAGCCACTGAGTGGGCTGATCTAAATCTGGGTTGGCTAAATGGAAGTTGGTTGGACTAAATCGCCCAAAGAGTTTATTCAGCAGGAACATACCGAACAGCTTTCCTTTGGCATCTAGGAGTGTGAAAGACAGTAGTCCTTAGAGTCATCAGTAGAAACTTTTATATACAGAGGATGAATTATGGACCCTCTCCATGATGCTGGAAGGTGGCCAGTTTGGAGGATGTTTGAGAATAAAATAAATAAAATCAGCTGCAAAAAGTGTGGATCCAACTTTTGAATTTTGACCCAAATCCCATTTGGACCTGCTGCTCTATATGATGTTAGTTTTTGTAATCATTAGATACATATTATCCTTTGTAATCTTAAATTCCTGTTTTTTTCATGCTTTGATTATGTCAATGGCACTAGACCCGTACAGTTTGTACAGTTTGTGGATGTAAGTGAACCATTTGTTGCTAGAAAGTTGAAAATCAGAGGCAGCCTCATATTAGCCAGTACTGTGCCCTGCTATATTCCAGAATCTCTTAGTGTCTTTCAACCTTACAGCTAGAAACAACTCTGCCCATAATTGTTCTTGAGCTTTTAAAAATAATTCTTACATTTTTATGTTCTACAAATTTTTCTTGTCCTTGATCAGTGTATCCAGGTCTTTGAAAGGGATATCTTTTGTAAGAAAACTCATTTGTTTCCAGTGTAATCTTTTCAGAGTGTAAGGCTTTCTTTTAAATGCCGCTAGCTATCACCTCTGGCTTTAATGTTTAAAATAAAATATTGACTTTAGGAGTTGTTCCCAGTCTTTGAACCAGTCTAAAATTGTTCTTCAACAGAGATCATTGCTAGCTGGGGTTGAACATGTGTTCTCTATACCCAAATATTTATTCCATAGAACCCTGAAAGTGGACACTGCATCAAATTGCTATATTTGCAAGGCAACATGGATGGATGGAACCACCCATCTTTGTTGTATCCTCTCAGAGGACACCATCCACACCACACATTAATGCAACATGTTATATATGCATGACATCTCTCAATTCAACACTTATGTGGAGAATGAAAGGAAGGACCTTGATTCTGTGAACCTGAGCTAGTTTTACAGAAAGTCAATAGTGTCCTCTTACAGGGGTTTAGGTAAAAAAGCCATCACCCCTACTTAGAATCTCCGATGTTATCAACTATCAGTATCTTAATAACCCATTGATAGGAATATATTCTGAGCAGGCCTTGCCTAAAGGAATATGGAGATCCATCCGTGAATTTCATTATCTTTGAGAACACTGAGCCAAAATGACAGGGAAGGTCAGGAAGTTTTGTTAAAAGGTCAAATGGGCAAGACATATGTCCATATCACAGTTGTGCTTGGATACACAAAATCAAGATGGCAAATGATCCTCATTTGTGCTATGTTAGAAATGTGGTCTTCAGTTGGCAGAGGTATACACCCTTGTCCAGGAAGGGACCACAATCCTAGTCAGGGTAAGTCACAACACAACACAAATTATCCTGTGCCCACACTCTGGTAGCTTGGCACTGAGCAGTCATGCTTAACTTAGAAGGCAAAGTGTATAGTATTTGTGCAAGAACATACACAATTACACAGTGAAAACACCACAAAAATACACCACACAGGTTTAGGAAAATAGAGAATATTTATCTGAATAAAATGTTGTTCAAATGATTAAAATGCAATGTTATGACTTTTTAAAGGTTAAATCCCACTAAAGCTCTTAGAAACACAATAGTTCCAACTGGGGCTATCACGGTGTCATTGACTGAGTTGTTCCCAATAATCGCCACAGGTGCCGGTCTCGGAGTCGCATGGACCCCCAGGCACAGTATCTTTAGAAAACTAAGAAACAAAGACGTTGCATGGAGTCGGGGAGATGAGGTGTTGCGGGGTTCGGTGCGACGCCAGTCCCTTACAGTGTCTAGGTAGGTGAGGTGTTGGTTCCGCATTGCGAGGCAGGGGGAGGTGAGGCGTCAGTTCAGTCCAGTTGCAGGGGGAGCTGGTGCAGCATCCGTCGTGATGTGTCAGTTCCTTGTGACCCAGCAAAGTCATGGATCCAGTCAGTCAAGATGTGATGTGTCGACTTCCCAGTGTCGCGATGACCCTATGCGACATCAGCAGTGTCGCAGCAACCTCAGACTTGCATTGTAGACCGCAGTTGTTGCATGTAATGATGTCCATGGAGTGGAGCAGACTGCATTGTTGGTGCTGGTGCTGCTGAAGTTGTTCCTGGAATCACTGAAGTTGGAAAACCAGCTAACAGCAAGAAGATGAAATCTTTGCTGTCACTGGGATTTCAGAACAGGAGGCAAGCTCAGTCCAAGTCCTTGGACAGCACTTTTGGAGAAGGCAGAGTCCTTCCAGCACAGTCAGAGACCAGCAGGCAGCAGGGAAACAAGCAGGGCAGCAGTCTATCTCAGCAAAGCAGTCCGGATGAGTCATTTGGGCAGTTCTTCTGACAGAGTTCAGGTGTAGATCCAGAAGTGTCTGATTTGGTAGGGTCAGAGACCCAGTTTATGTACCCAAAAATGTCTTTGATATGGGGCAAACTTAAAAGAGTGGTTTTGAAGTGCACAAGTACCCCTTTCAGACCAGTCCTGTCTGCCAGGATCCCTGTGGGGGGTTATCAGTACTTTGTGTGAGGGCAGGCCACTGTGTTTGTGGTTGTCTGGATGGAATGCACAAGGGCAGCTGTCAACCAGCACAGACCAGACGTGGAATGGAGACAGGCTGTGAGGCACAGATGGTAGTAAGTGCAGAGAAATGACCACTTTCTAAAAGTGGCATTTCTAAAATAGTATCATTAAATCCAACTTCCCCAGTAAGTAGGATTTTCTATTACCATTCTGGCCATACTAAATAGAACATGGCTACTCCTTCCAGATCAGAATCTACCATTCAAAAGTATATGAGGGCAGTTCTAATGACAGTCTATGAGAGGAGAATGCTTCACAGTAGTGGAAAATGAATTTGTGAGTTTTGCACTACCAGGGCATTTAAAACACATAAGTAAATATATTGCATAGCACCCTGCCCTATGGGTTACCTAGGTCCTACCTTAGAGGTGGCATATGTAGACAAAAGGGAGTTTAAGGCTTGGCAAGTAGTTTCAAATGCCAAGTCCTAGTGGCAGTGAAACTGAACACACAGGCCTTGCAATGGCAGACCGGAGACATGGTTAAAGGGCTACTTATGTGGGTGACACAATCAGTGCTGCAGGCCCACTAGTAGCATTTAATTTACAGGTCCTGGGCACATGTAGTGCACTTTATTAGGGACTTACAAGTAAATTAAATATGTCAATTGGTTAGTAAGCAATTTTACCATGTTTAGGGGAGAGAGCACATGCACTTTACCACTGGTTAGCAGTGGGAAATTGTGCAGAGTTCTAAAACCAGCACAAATAGTATCAGAAGAGTGGAGGGATGCAGGCAAAAAGTTGGGGGATGACCACCCCAAGGCTGTCAGGTATAACATGTTATATATCAATAACGATGGAAAAAGTGTTCTAATAGATGGACAGCGCATTTCTCTCTTGGTGTAACCCTCAAGAACCTTATTCTTCATTTCTGAGTGCTCCTTCAGGCACATTCATAGGGATGCTTCCACTTTATAGAGGATTCTGTGTAGAATCATGCTACCATGTGGAAACAAACAAGATATACACCACAATGGTTTGTTCACTATACTTTCAGGCGCAGTAGTTCCTTGACAAAGCAACATTCAATCTCTTGGAGGTGATACACTCCGTATCCCATTCATCCTCTCTCTGTGGATTCATTCAGGCCATCTCAGATTTGAAGCATGGCAGATTCAGTAATAGAGACACAAAACAGTACAACATTAAGGGCTTGAATTTGAGTTGGAATTTACAGAAAATCATCTAATATGTAGGGAAGTTCTGAATCAAGGAACAAATCCACTGATGGAATGTCTTCAACTTAAGGGATAGTATGGTTGTGGGAATTTATGCAGGTGGATTCTCTTCCACATATTAGTACTTTCTCCAGAAACAGAATGGTTTTCTATTACTATGTATATCTAAATCATGTCCAGTAAACATCATATTATCAGAACTCAATCTGAAGCATCAACTGAAGTTGGTCTGTGATTGCATCTTTCAGGTCATGGTCTGGATCCACGGAGGTGGCTTGGTGATGGGTGGAGCATCAATGTATGATGGATCTGCACTATCAGCCTATGAAAATGTGGTGGTGGTCGCAATCCAGTACAGGCTTGGGATTCTTGGATTCTTCAGGTACAGCACTAAATGTTACAACAACAGCACAATATTTCTCATTTTAAATAGTTACAAAATTGTGCAACATTGTGAGCTTCAGCAAATGAAAATGAAGCTGATACGCAAGGACATTTGAATAAATGAAAATGAGAGAATTGTGGTATAAATTCTTTCTTCAGTACCTGTAAAACAAGCATGGGTTACACTGCTTTTTTTCCCTTTGTTACTTTAGTAAAGGTATAACCGGTCTCCTTCTAATTCTGTTACATCTCTCTTTTTACAGAGATTCTTTACATAGTGAAAAGCAAAAACAATTACTGTTTTCAGGTAACCATCTACTCTCCATGACATGAATGTGTTACAAAGTCTGTAGCTTTAACAGTGGTGAACCACAAACTCAGCATCATGTATGGATCATCTACAGCTTCTTCTGAATGGGTTCAAACTGGAGCTTCACATGTAAATTCTAAGTTCTAAATTAATTCAGATTTGTTTCACAGGTAGAAGTTTGTAGTGTGAGTGGTAGCAACAAATACAATGGTCTTTTCACATGTGTAGATTTTCATTCCTGTAAGAAATTGTGTCATTAGTTTAGAGGGGTGGTGGCTCCACACAAATAATAAGCACAATCCTTATCAGGGGAAACCACAGAAATCAGTAAATAAACCTGTGCGTTTAACACAGTGGCAGCTTGGCACGAAACCAGTCAGGCTTAACTTAGGGGCTGTTAAAAATGGGGTCATTGATTGACAGTCAGGTTACCCCTGTTCAAGCAAGGACCCTCACTCTAGTCAGGGTAAAAGAGAATCACCCTCAGCTAACCTCTGCTTACCCTCTTGGTAGCTTGGCATGAGCAGTAGGCTTAACTTCCGAGTGCTAGGTGTAAATTATTTGTACCAACACACACAGTAACTTATTAAAAACACTACAAAATGACACAACACCAGTTTAGAAAAATAGAAAATATTTATCTAGGCACAACAAGACCAAAACGACAAAAATCTACAATACACAAGTCAAGTTATCAATTAAAAATCAAAAAGAGTCTTCAAGTAGTTTTAAACACACACTAACACTGTTAGCGTGAAAATGTACCTTGAGTGTGTCAAAAATAACCCTGCACGGGCGAGTGTGCGTCAAAAAGGGCTTGCGATGCATCGATTCCACTCATGAGCGGGACCTTGCGTCGTTTCTCATTTCATCAGATCGGGCGTGTCGTTTCTTTTCTCCGCAAGAGAGCAATGTGTCGATCCGGTCAGCACTCTCGGGTCCGGGCAGGCCTTGCATTGTTTTTACACGCCCAGCGGTGTTTGCGTCAGTAATCAAGCCACACGATGATCCGAAACCACGCAGGCGGGTTGCTATCTCACCATCCTCCGTCAGCGATGCTGCGTGTCATTTCTCCAGCTCCGTGCATCGATTATTCGGTTGCGTTACAGGCGAGCGTCGATTTTCTGCCACGAAGGCGGCGGCGTGTCGATTTCCCAACCGCAGATCGAAGTCGTGTCAATCGTTCCCCCGCATGGCGTTCTGTGTGTGGATTTCTTCCTCTTAGGCAGCCAGCTTCTCCTTTCAGGATCCCAGGAACTGGATGGGCACCACAGGGCACAGTAGGAGTCTCTCCAGAGACTCCAGGTGCTGGCAGAGAGAAGTCTTTGCTGTCCCTGAGACTTCAAACAACAGGAGGCAAGCTCTAAATCAAACCCTTGTTTGTTTTTGTGTTCTCAAGATGGAAGGCACACAAAGTCCAGTCTTTGCCCTCTTACTCCGGCAGAAGCAGCAACTGCAGGATAGCTCCACAAAGCACAGTCATAGGCGTGGCAGCTCTTCTTCCTCAGCTCTTCAGCTCTTCTCCAGGCAGAGGTTCCTCTTGGTTTCCAGAAGTGTTCTAAAATCTGTGGTTTTGGGTGCCCTTCTTATACCCAATTTCTCCTTTGAAGTAGGCCTACTTCAAAGCAAAGCCTCTCTTGAATGTGAAATCCTGCCCTACCCAGGCCAGGCCCCAGACACTCACCAGGGGGTTGGAGACTGCATTGTGTGAGGGCAGGGACAGCCCTTTCAGGTGTGAGTGACCACTCCTCCCCGCCCTCCTAGCACAGATGGCTCATCAGGAAATGCAGACTACACCCCAGCTCTGAGTCACTGTCTAGTGTGAGGTGCAACCAGCCCAACTGTCAAATGGACCCAGACAGGGAATCCACAAACAGGCAGAGTCACAGAAATGGTAAAAGCCAGAAAATGCTCACTTTCTAAAAGTGGCATTTTCAAACACACAATCTCAAAATCAACTTTACTAAAAGATGTATTTTTAAATTGTGAGCTCAGAGACCCCAAACTCCACATGTCCATTCGCTCCCAAAGGGAATCTACACTTTAATCAGATTTGAAGGTAGCCTCAATGTTAACCTATGAGAGGGACAGGCCTTGCAACAGTGAAAAACAAATTTAGCAATATTTCACTGTCAGGACATATAAAATACATTATTATATGTCCTACCTTAAGCACACACACTGCAACCTGCCCTTGGGGCTACCTAGGGCCTACCTTAGGGGTGTCTGACATGTAAGAAAAGGGAGGGTTTAGGCCTGGCAAGTGGGTACACTTGCCAAGTCGAAATTACATTTAAAACTGCACACACAGACACTGCAGTGGCAGGTCTGAGACATGATTACAGAGCTACTTATGTGGGTAGCACAACCAGTGCTGCAGGCCTACTAGTAGCATTTGATTTACAGGCCCTGGGCACCTCTAGTGCACTGTACTAGGGACTTACTAATAAACCAAATATGCCAATCATGGGTAAGCCAATTACATACACATTTTGTAAAGGAGCACTTGCACTTTAACACTGGTTAGCAGCGGTAGAGTGCCCAGAGTAACAAAAACAGCAACATCAGAGTCCAGCACACATCAACAACCTGGGGAACAGAGGCAAAAAGTTAAGGGAGATCACGCCAAGGATTAAAAGTCTAACAGAGGTACTGTGTAGAGTAGCTATGCAGCACTCTAACAGTAATACAATGACAACACAAGAAAAATCCCAAACCAATTTAGAAACATATAGCGAATTTTAATAAATAACATGCCACTTAAATGTCAAAAATCCAGTTAGTAGAACCAGAGTTATGATTTTTTTAAGCTTCAGGCAAAAATAGCACCAAGAAGCACAAAGCAGTCATCGTGTGACTTTGACCTGGTCCACTGCAACAAGTTCAGGCTAACCTTGATAGAGAGCAAGTCGGGTAAAGAGAACAGATTCCTCCCATTTGAGAATTTACCTTTTCAAACAGTTCAGTTTGATGCAAGGATCCTCA
Organism: Pleurodeles waltl; assembly: GCF_031143425.1. Classification (NCBI taxonomy): domain Eukaryota; kingdom Metazoa; phylum Chordata; class Amphibia; order Caudata; family Salamandridae; genus Pleurodeles; species Pleurodeles waltl. Next base: position 435,268,246 of record NC_090451.1, on the reverse strand, counting down.
CCCAGAGATTCTAGCTGGTGGGTGCCACGAGGAGAGAGCTGTGGGCATGAAGAACAGGCCACTGTCAGAGTGTCACATTGGCAGACCGTGCGCTGATGCTGCCGACGCAAAGAGCCGGTCATTTTCGGAGTGTTATTTTTGCAAAATATGCTGGCAGTCATTGCTGACGCAAATAGCAGAATACTGTCGGAGTTTCACGTTGACAGAAGATGCTGACAGTCGTTTATGATGCAAAAAGCCCAGAATGTCTGAATTTTTACCTGGAGTGGAGTTCTTGAAGTTTTCAAGTTGGAGTACACCCCAATACCAGCCAAGGGTCAAAGGCCTGGGAAGGCACCTCTGGAGGGTGAAGGCAGACATCAGCAGGTGGTGCTGGTCAGTGGAGCAGTTGCAGGAAAGGCTTCTGGAAGCTTGTTGTGCCCCTATAGCTCAAACAAGAGGAATGCCAGCTGACCTTTGGAGTCACTTCTGGGACCCTGTGTTCAAGGCAAGCAGGCCCAATGCTCCTTCTTCAGACTATAGGATAGTCCTTCTTCTAAATCTTCACAGGTCCAGGAGTGTTCTGATTCTGGGTTCTGGGCATTCCACTTTTAGGCCCAGTGCCAGCCTTTGTGTGGGGACACTGTCTTTGTCAACTCTAACTGGTTCTGGTCATTTCTTCCCTCTTTTCTGTGTTTGGCTCCAATCAGTCTAGGAGAACAAAAGGTAGGCAGGCTCAGGTGTAAGCTGCATTTGCCGGTGAGAGGGTGGCAGCTTAAAAAGTCTGGAAGAGGGTGGGCACAACCCTCAGACTACTCTTTGAATTTTTGAAAGGGCTGAATGCAAACTCCTAAGCCATTGTGGTCAGAGAGGACGAACCTTCCCAAACTCAATGCCCATTTGTTCCCTTTTAGGAAGGAATGCACATCACACCACAGGTGAGCCATTAACAGTCATGTGACCCTTGACACTGGCAGATAGGTACATTTGGGTTAGGCAGAGAAATGGTAACTCTCTAAATGTACTGTAAAAAAACAAAACAACGACATAATACAGACAGTTTTATGTAACTATTTAATTAAAGGTTGTGCAATGATTTAGTATAAGGTTCCAGTGTCAAAATTAATAAATTCACTGTGGCAAAACTACATTGACATAATTTAATCCAGCAGCATACAATTTTGTTTTTTACAGTATTTTGAGCCAGGTAGTACAGGGTCATTGGTGCCATACCCCCTTTTGTCTTATCAACTTTCTAAACATAGCATTTTCAGAACAGTCACTTGAAAACCAACTTTACATTTAATGAGTGGAAGAAGTATTTCTCTGTCTGCCACCAAACTGAAGTTATCATTTATCATGTGTAATAAGGTAACCCAGTGTTATTCTGTGCGAGTGCCGGCCTTGCTACAGTAAAAAGCAACATTAAAAGTCTTTCACTGCTAGGGCATGTAAAACGTAACTACACATGTCTTACATTTTAAATACCGTGCACCCTACCCTATGAGCTTTTAAGGCCTACCGTAGGGAAGTCTTACAGTCATTAATAATGATAATTTAGGCATTGCTAAAGGTTTATTTTCCAGGTCAAAAGGGCAGTTCAAAACAGCACTGCAAGCTGCATTGGCAGGTCTGAGACAGGTTTGACAGTGTTATTTTAGTGTGTGACACAATGAGTGCTGCTACCTACTTGTAGCATTAAATTTACAGGCCCTGGGTACATGCACCACCATTTACTAGGGACGTATAGGCAAATTAAATGTGCCAATTACAGGTATATCAATTGTACCATTTATGAGGGAGGGAGGACAAGCACCTTACCACTGGTTAATAGATGTAAAGTGAACAGAGTCCTAAAGCCCCTTAGAATGTATTATTTTCAACTAATGCATGAATAGTAAGAAATTGTTTTGGATGCTGGTACAGATGTCCCTCAGGCAACAGGAAATATGCACCCTTCTTATCTACATAGACAGTGCTATTATCTCTTCCAATAGGAGTCCTCAACGTCTTGCCCATTACTGTTCAGTATTCATAAAATCTTGTCAAGAAATGTTTACAGGCCTAAGATTGTTGTTGCAAGCCACAAAGGAACAAGAGTCTTATCTTTTTTGTGGATGGTGAAAAAACTCCCAGAAAGCCCTTATATGACCACGTGTTACAATAAGTAATAGGAGACCAAAAAATTCCAAATTAATAACATAGGCAATGGTGGTTGCTGTTATTCTATTCTATTCTGTTAATTCTAATAGGGTATAGGAGGCCACAAATGCACACATTCACACTCACTCACACCCATGCATTCACACACACATACACTCATTCACAGAACACACTCACAAATACACATACGTTGATAGATACACAAATGCACGCACAATACATTCAAAAACATCACACCTGCTGCATCGTCTTGAGGAGGGATGTCTCAGTGGTTCAAGGGCTGCAGTCTCTCATTGGGTGACCCACTGTCAGACAGTGAGAGGAGATGGCAGTTCATACTTGTTACAGAGGGGGATGGGGCCAGTGAGAGTTACTGACCCCATCCTACTATGTGAAGGGGTATCAGTGATAGAAATGTGGACCAGGCCCATTCAGGGCTTAGAACTGAAGCACCTAGGTCTGAAGTTATCAATATCGCTCCACCTCATTATGAGGGTGAGGACCTCAAGGTGCTTTGTCAGGATGAGGAGGTCATGCCCACCACGCTGTGACTTCTTCAGTCACGCAAAGTTCAGGTCATACAGGCAGGCACCTGCAGAACATGTATAGGGCTTGGCTGCCAGACATGAACAAGAATACTGTTTGTCAGGCTGACCTTTGCTCAGCCTAAGAGACACTCTTTATGTAGGGAAAAAGGTGAAGGTTGGGCTCTTTCGCCCTTTAGGGCAGGCCGCTGCAGATAAGGAACATTGTTTATATTTGCTCTTAAGAAGGGTGGGTAGAAAGACTGTTGAGAAAAAACATCTTTTTGAATTTAGCTAGCTAAATACAAACAAGATAGGCAAGGAAGAGAAAAATTACGATGTTGAAACATTGCTGCATTACTTAAGGCTGAGAGTAAGAGCCTCATTTAGATTATGGTGGGCCCCCAAGTCACCCAGGTGGCAGCTACAGAGACAAGTCGACCATATCTTGAGCAGTCTTTCCATATGATGTGGAATTGTCAGTGCAAGTGCTTCTCCCAACACCAAGGATCACTTTTAGTAAATAATTACAATGTTGTTACATCTTTCAAAACTGTCCCTTCCCTTAGTGCAAGGGTTTCTTTTTGAAAATGATGAAATATGTGTCTCTGGCATGCTGGGATGTTTCTCCTATTATGTTTGGCAAAGTGTTCTTTTTTCTGCCAGGGACTGGCACTAAGTGCACTGTGGACCCAGGCAGGAATAAATACAGTGGAAATTAGGTTGGAAACCCTTCCCTTCATAGGGCAGGGCTTTCAATGTGATGGACTCATCAGTTTTGTGGCAATTAGCCATCCCTGAAGGTGTTTCAGATAGAAATAGAGCTATTAGAAACACTGTGGTTTACCCACTATAAAGGAGACAGGGGTCCAAAAGATGAGCAAACAGGACATCTCCCGATTTTTGTCCGATGTCTACTATGTCAAACCTCTAAATAAGGACCTAATTTTTTTTTTCTAAGTACTTGCAAAGGAACTCACTGAGACCCTTTACTTTAGGGGAATACTCAGGACACTTCTTCACAAGGCCCCTCTCTCCTTAAGCCAAAGGCAACAACATGCACTGCTTCCCAGCCTCAAGAATTCCTTGGGTAAATTACATCATTAGTGAGTTCTTTAAATTGGATGTGGAATATCCGTTTTGACAAACCTGAGACTTATAGGAAATCATTTTGAAATAATTATATAGAGAAGAGATTAGATTTATCTGAATAAATCTTTTATTCTGGACTGGAATGTTTTTCTTTTTTAAAGTCAGAGCAAGTGGGAGCATTCATTTTTGACACACATACATCTGCTTTCCAGATTGTCTTTGGCTATGAATGCCAGTTCTCGGAAAGATACGGTAAAAGGGATTTTAATCTGCACATGATTCAGTGTATCCTTTGAGCCATACATGCATTTTCAACAGTTATGTCCTGCTCTCATTTAGTTTGCAAGAGAACCATGCTCTCAGTATTGAAGAGCGCGGGCTTTACTTAGAAGTTGCTGCCCGGCTTTATACTTGTGATGTTGGAAAGTAATTCCAGAAATTACTTTCCACTGGATCACACTTTAAAATCATAAAGGGAAGCTGATCATGTTTATGTTTCAAGACCTTTGTTTTAATTAAAGTGTTCATAACACTCAATCAAGTACCTTATGTAGAGTTAAGGAATGACTCTAAAATATGTCAAAATTTGGATTTGCTTCCTAGATTGAGATTCAATAAACATAATGGACATAATTATATATTTGTCAATGTATTCTGGATAAATAGTTCAAATTGCCCATGCTGTATAGAAAAAGACAATGCAACTATTGCCAATTTAAAAACATATGGATTTTAGGAATTATTTTTATGTTCACATTTTGATGAACTATTTTATGGTTACCTTATTTAACCCAAATATATATCATTTAATATTCCTATGGTATCCTTATCCGATTGCTTTAGTTCTGTGAACCTAAACATGTATGGTTCCATTTCTACTATGAGAGATGTGTAAATGTAAAATACTAAGATATATACTTTGTTTCAACATACTTTCAAAAAATATAAATGATTCATTTATTGATCCAATTCATTAGAAGAGTAGCAGTTCTACAAAAAGTATGCCTACTCTATCAGTGTAGGTATCTGAAGTGTATGAAAACTGACATATAACCTCAAACAGTGGCAACTAGTCTGTTTTGAACCAGAGGAGGAAGTTAGATTGTTGAGTCTTAAAAATGAATAGATAAATGTACCTTGAGAAATATCATTACAACAAGCAACTAAAAAAGATGCACGTTTTAACTGCCGAGTAATGGATGCTGGAAGATCCTTATGTGATTAGCTATTAGGGATAGTAAACCTCCTACTATTTATGGATGAACAGAGGACACCTGGACACGAGGGGTAAAAGAGTCAGAATTTAATGGGGAATTCCTAAAGAATTTTTAACATGGCTACCAGCTTAATGTCGACGACATGAGGTGATGATGGATGAGATAATAAAGAAATGTGTCCTTCCCAGTACGGCTCTAATGGTGACAAACATTTTTTATTATATCATCTGTTCTCCTTAATGTAGATAGACATCAGACTTTGAATGCATTGGCAGAAAGTGACATGAGTGTTTTACACCGTCACAATGGCGAAGTAAAGTCCTTTCACCAAATTCTAAATCAGGCCATTAGTCTAGCATTAGTGTGTCTCAAAAGTGTTTGTTCCTGCTCTGCCTTTAGTCATGCAATACTATTCTTGGCTCCTGTTTTCCAGCTCATGTTTCTCCAATTTCCTTGTGACACCTGCATTCTACAATAGCTTGAAGAACAAATTTCTTGTGGATTTTGGTTGCTTTTCCTTTTTAGAGAAGATTTTTGATTTCATCTTTTCAAATGGTTTTCTTGTAATCATTTGAGACATGAGATGGTTGTGCAAGTCACTCATCCTTTTCTGTAGAACAAGACCTCATGCAGTATGCTAAATGACACTTACAAAATCCTAGCCCAATTTGTCAGGTAATTCTAGACAAAGCTGCAATATTTCAACAGGTCAAGGAAGTTACCTAGTATGAGTTGTTTGGTATTCACTAATTAGTACAATAGAGGTGGTCTCTGGATTCCATGTTTGTTGCTCTATTGTTGGTCATCCCAGGTGCAGAACAACCCAGAGTATCTAGGATGCAAGAATGCCATTGATCTTCTAAGTTTGAGACAGGGGCAGGAATGGCAAATGTCTTTGCTTATTTCCATTTCACCTGAAGATAGAAGTTACTGTTTTGACTTTCCTGATTTATGTTAGTTTTTCAAGTATGGAAAGACTTCAGAAAGATTGTAGAACGATACATCTTGGAGTGGAGACTTTCCATACTGACTAAAACACATGCAGAGAGATACTTGACATGCCTTAGGGAACTTCGAGTGAGTAAAGTAGCTAAGTTGTACATAAAGGAAACTTGCTTCATTCTAGACAGCCTAACCTGTGACAGGGATGTTCATCTTAATAAATTCATGCTCCGGGTTATTCAACAGCAGTCAGTTTTGATATCATAATTCAGTAGGTAGATCACCAATCGTCTGGTGTACCACTCAGCAACTCTCTTCAAACCAAAAGCAGGCTGCTGTTGTTGAAGCTCCTCCCTTCAGTAGCATCAGCCTGACCCTGTTAACTAGCAAATTTGCTGTCGTGCCCACCAGTTCGACAGCACCTGGAAGTCAGACGCAGTTTGGCTGTTTGTTGCCCGTTCCTCACCTGTTAATTGTGCCAGGGAGACCAGAGATGCCAGTGACCCCGAGGTTTGGCATTGGAGAACAGCAGTGGTACATCAGTGCTCAAGATTGGCCTTGTACCATTCTGTTTGTCCTGTTCGCTCTATATTGCCCTCATCGGACTGTATTAGAAGCACTGGAAGTTTAACAGCCCAGGTAGCCCTGCTGCTAAGCAATCCCACCACTATGTTTTCCCTCTGGGAACCGAGGGCATTCAGGTGCGTGGCAGGGTGGGTACGTGCCGACAGTGGAGGGCCAGGAGGCATATTGCAGCTAGTGTCAAGAAGTGCTAAGAAACTGCACATTTGTGGTGGGAGCTGCGAATGAAGGGAGGAGGTAAGAGGAGGTGTGTTTATATCCTATACCTTCTAGTATGGTAATTTGTGGTGAGACTGAGTGCCCTTGAGAGACGCTGGGAGAGCTATATGAGGGGTACCTTTGAATGACCTTAAAGAAATTAGCAGGAGACACCTGGCAACATTTAGGCCCTCATTTGAGTCTGGCGGTCCTAGGACTCCGGCCTCCACTTTATGACCATGGTGAACTTGGCATGGGCGGTGCAGAGGTCCCTCATGGACAGCCCTGTTGCGCTTTTCACTGTCTGCTTAGCAGACAGTAAAAAGCGCAATGGGTGCTGTTGCACCCGACGCACTGCAACATTGCCACCAGCTCGATTATGAGCCGGCATCAATGTTGTGGGCTGTTTCCTGCTGGCCCAGCAGAAACCTCGAAATAGGGGCTGCGGGAGGGCTGCCGCATGGGCAGTAACCCGACCACTGAAGTTTGGTGGGAGGACTTTTCTGCCTGCCAAACTCATATTCAGGGCCTTAGTTTCTATTGCAAAGGGTGTAGCAGAAAGTTGCATGAAGATGCAAGAGTATGATTTGGTGTTGGCAGCACGAAATATTGTTTTGCATTGAGTATAAAGCTAACAGAGAACCCTGGTTCAGCCTTTTTACTCAGGTATCATTATCAGAGCATAAGAGGTACACCTAAAGGATCTAGGAGTAGATAGGAGATGAGGTTCACCTCCTAGAAAGCATAGTTCTAGCTTGATAAAAGGCAAACAGGTTAGCAGAATGCCACAAAAGAGAACCAGACCATGGAGCGAGCTATTACAAAAAAAGAGGTCAGGGTCATGGGGTTGTGAGACTGAACCAAAAACAAGATTGCCCGGAGAGTTTAGACAGGAGTATAATCAATGCCATGGTGGGTAAGGACCACGCAGAAAAACAGGGAGAGAAGAAGCTAAGTACTGCTAATGATGAGCCGCTTCAGGAGTCTAGTAGGAATTCATTAAAACAATCAATAAATGATTTTGTGGGTAAACATTTTAAGAAGGATTTGAGGTGCAAGGTGTGACCCTAACGTAGATGGGGAGGAGAGGAGAAGTACAAGTTCATGCCATCTGGAGCAGTAATTTGTGAAAGATCAGTCATGAAAGAGCTAGATTAAGCAGTGAGGAACAAGACATTACCTGAGCCAAGACTGTCGTCCTCACTGCGGCTCACCCTACTCGAAACAGATGGTTGAACAAGAGAAGGATTAAAGAGGGAGCTTGATGCAGAATTCCTAGACTCATGAAAGAATAAGTAAGGCCTTGGGCCCAGATTTACAAAACTATCATGCAACGCAGCACAGCAGCTAAAATGCTGCGATGCTTTGCATGACAGTGAGAGAGCAGGAAAGCACCATATCTACAGAGATATGTCACTGTACTCCTCTCTCCATAGCGCCAGCACAGAATTTCACTGCTGAGCAGCATGCACACACCTTTGCGCTGTAGTGCAAGAGTATGTGCTTGAATCTAGCATAGGGCTTGTACTGGATGGGTTCTATTCCAGTACAGAATGCTATGCTTAGACTTCATTTAAAACTTTTCATACTTTGTATGTGTGCTGTACAGTGCAACACACATACAAAGTCCGAAAAGAAAGGCATTTCTCCTTTTACCGCCTCATTTCAAACGGCTTTACTTTTTTGGAGCAAAACCTTGTTTACTATTGTTAGTAGATAGGGTTTTGAGTCAAAAGCATGGGTGTTTTCATGGGAACGCTCATGTACAATCCACGTAATGCCCCCTTGATGCTAAGTAACGCAAAGCAGTGCTTTGTGCTGCTGTGTGTTAATTTTAGGCTACTTTCCACTGCAAAACAAGTTTTGTGCTGGAAGGCGAATGAGAAAAAATAACATTTTGTGCTAGTTTGCCTCACTTTTGTGACGCAAACCCAGCGCAAAATGTTTGTAAATCTACCTATTACAGTATGAAATCAATAATCATGGCAGCAAAAGTGAGAACATTGGAAGACCAGAGATCATAGGCGTTAATGGAGCTGCTCTCCCAACCCTAAAGACCTCACTGGATTTGTTAATTTTGGCTTCCCAGTCAGCCTCAATGTTAGATGTGATGCTACGAATGCTAAAAACTTTATGATGCATTTTGGAAGTAACAACGGCAAATAGCAATCTGGTAACTTCTCAGAAAACGCATCTGTAAGGCATTGCAGCAGAACTACAGCAGATAATATCAGTTGCACGCCAATATTAGTAAGACTGGTAGTTGGATATAAGGATACAACAACATATAAAGGCTCTAAACGAGGGGGGAGACGTTCCCTAAAACAAACCAAGGTGGGTCCCGTCAGTTTATATCTCAAAGCAACAAATGCTGATTAAAAAAAACAGGGGCTCTTTATAGGGTGCAGTACAAGTATAAGAAAACCTTTAAGGAAAGGGAAAGTGGAAAGGAGAGATTAAAGGCAGGAAGGAAACCCCCAAAACTGGCAATTAAGCAGGTAACAAAGATTGATTAAATGAGGATGACGATGAGGAGGAGGTTGAGCTATTAAGACGAGATAAAGGGGGAAAGCAAATTTTCGAGGAACAACAAAAAAGCAAGTAAGGAGCGTACAAGCAGGAGCCCTATAATAGGGCAAGAGAAGAAGAAGGTCTTGACACTGCGGGGTTAGAAGAATAGAGAGTGTGGATGGCGGCTCAGGTCAAGAATGCGAGAACAGTGAGCCCATAGTATATAAGTGGGAAGTAAGTGGCATGATGAGAGTAAAAGGTAAATCTAAGATGTCAGAAAACCATAGAAAACGTAGTCTATGGATTTATGTGGAACCAGAGCATGTACCTAAGAATGGAAAAAGGTTAAGGAAACTAATCCCACTTAACCAATGTCAACTCCTGTTTTCTTTCTCAAAATGCCCTAGTCAGTGAGAACTATCGACAGATGACATAAAGCAGATAGGATTTGGCTAATGGATGCAAATCACTTTGAATGTTTATCAGATACCTACTTTTCAACTCGAAAGGGAAGGGGGGGTGTATGAGTGACCTAGGATAGGACAAACTACTTTGCAAAGGCTGTTGGTTCAATCATGTAATACAGGAGAATTCACAAACTATCAACCTTGGAAATATTTAAAGAATTGCGGGAAACGTACAAGATTATGGCAGTCATTCTGACCTTGGCGGACGGCGGAGGCCGTCCGCCAAGGTACCGCCGTCAGAACACCGCACTGCGGTCGAAAGACCGCGGCGGTGATTCTGACATTTGCCCTGGGCTGGCGGGAGGCCGCCAAAAGGCCGCCCGCCAGCCCAGGGCAAATCAACCTTCCCACTAGGATGCCGGCTCAGAATTGAGCCGGCGGAGTGGGAAGGTGCGACGGGTGCAGTTGCACCCGTCGCGTATTTCAGTGTCTGCTGGGCAGACACTGAAATACTTTTTGGGGCCCTCTTACGGGGGCCCCTGCCGTGCCCATGCCATTGGCATGGGCACGGCAGGGGCCCCCAGGGGCCCCGCGGCACCCCCTACCGCCATCCTGTTCATGGCGGGAGAGCCGCCATGAACAGGATGGCGGTAGGGGGTGTCTGAATCCCCATGGCGGCGGAGCGCGCTCCGCCGCCATGGAGGATTCAGCCGGGGGAGCGGAAAGTCGGCGGTCAGAATGCCCGGCGGAGCACCGCCAGCCTGTTGGCGGTGCTACCGCCGACCTCCGCCCTGGCGGTAATTACCGCCAGGGTGAGAATGAGGCCCTATGTCTTACAAGAAGTGTGGCTGTGCGACGAGCCTGAATAGATCGAAGGGTTATTTCTGATTTCGGAGAAATAAAACTGAAAAGCTGTGTCAAGGCCACCCCTTCAGGAGGGTTGATGATGTTGATTTCAACTAACGTGGTAAAAAAGTGCCAGTTTTAAATGTAAATAGTACATGGATTTTTCACTTGTTTAGTTCAACAAGATATGCAAACGGGTTTTATAATCGGAATTAATGTGTATATCCAGTCAACAAATATAGAAGATTACGTTGCTGCCCGGCTAATGCTTATGAAAGAAGGCCTTCAAAGGTTAAATCCAAAATATGCATCCCAGATGGCACTTCTGATAGGGTTTTTAATCACAAATTAGATCCCCAAAACGGAGATTTATTATACAAAGATATGTTAAATACTCATAAGATGAGCCCGGCAAGCTCTCCATAAAATGTACAAACAGTACACAATTTTGCATTATAAGACTTTTTAGCGTAGATTGGGTTGTTTAGTGTAAATGGACACCTTAATACTAATCTCCCAGCAAGACAAACCTTTAGATATGGAAACCAAGGGGGCCCAGATTACATCTTTATTTATGCATGGTTCTTTTTTTAAAGTGAAGAATTTTAAGGTCTTAAAAATAGAAAGAAGTGACCATTGCACGTAGTGCTAAATGTAGGGGTATAGGGAAATTAGGAAAAATAATATTCCCTTGCAACTAGAATATCCCAAGCATCTTACTATAAGAATCTCAAATAAACATCAGAGACTTATTTAGATATTGGAGGACGGGTTACTCGCCCCAATGGTGACAGATATCCTGTTCGCCGAAATCTAAATCCTGTTATATCCTACGGGATTTAGATATCAGCAGATGAGATATCCATCACCGTTGTGACAGAGTAACCTGTCTTCCAATATCTAAATCACGCCCTAAGTCTTATGAGCAGTTTTTAGCAGCAGTAAGAAGAAATCTAGGGGAACGAGGTACACAACAATCTCTTAAACTGGCACAATGAAATAATAAGCCAAGTTGTATAGTGCCTAAAGGCTTAAAGGTTGAAGCAACAGTAAACACACGAAGGAGAAAAGAGAATCAATAGACACAAGGAAGAGAAATGTTTGGTTCAGTTGGGAAAGTAGAATGTTAAAACAGATAAGGAAATGGGAGGGGAAACTTAAGAAAATACACGATCATGAGTTAGAATACAATCTACCTAGGGCCAAAAGAGAATATAAGAGCAAATTGAATGGGAAGAAAAAAGATTATAATGGGAAATGTTGGAAAAATCTGCTGGAGGTAATTGAAATAAAAAATATAGGAAATTTTAGCAGCTACTATGGGATACAAGAGGAAAAGAAGTAGGAAAATTAGGAATCTTGGTTGGTGAAGATGCATGGGTTAGTCCTCTGGAAGAAGTAGAAGATGGTGAAAGCAAGTAGGCACCTAGACAGGAAAGCTTTATAGTGAATAAGGAGATCTTATCGCAAATGCCATCAGGAGGATTAAGGTACCTATAAAGCCCTCAAAGCTAACAAAAGCGGCCTGTCCCGATAACCTACCAGCAGTGATAATTAAAGCAAACGTAGACTGGTGGGCAAAATGTTACTACTTGGTATAACAAAGAACTTTAGCGCCTGGCCTATCCACAGAAATTTGGAAGGGGGCAACCATAAGACCCATTTATACATCAATAACCTTATCGCCTGTCTAGTTAATGCCTATGTTGATATCCTGGTGATGTGGAAGACCTGCATTCCAGTCTTACTATACATGGATGACGTGATTCCCATGGCCTGCACACCGAATGTTCTTTGCAAACTTGTAGGTTCTTTTGTATCTTTCATAGACAAACTGGATTTAGATTCCAAATTCAGCAAGTCGCACATTATGGCTTGTGGCCCAGGCAAAATTAGCATCTTGATTTGACCCATTGGTGGTAATATCTTGACAGGGGTTAACAGTTTCCCATACCTAGGTATTTATTTTGACTCTTTGGGTACTTGGCACAATCAGGTATGGGACGCTTGTTTGAAGATGTCCAAATCTGCAGGAGCTATACTCAACTTTCCACAGCCCCAAGGCCGCACTACTATGCTACCTTTTCTTTCAGTTTATAAAGCTAAGTGTTCCAGATGCTTTATATGGGGCTGGTGTGCGGGTCTACTTTGATTCATCATTGCTTTAGTATGAGGAAAACCAAGTCTGTAAGGCACTTCTCTCGGTCCCACAAGCCAGTTCACACTATATTACGCATACAGAGCTATCATTGCAGTACCTCTCCGATTTAGTGCAGCCTGCACATCTAATGCTTTGGGTATCATCTATCTGGACCTCATAGAAAACAGTCCTGAATAGGGAAAATTATCGAAGACAGCTTTGCACGTAAGCATGGACTTAGGTTACCGCGACTTACCTATCTAAAGAATTCCTTTGGTAAACTCCTAAATTCGTTTTACACTTCTATGAGACCTGCTCCTTTAATAGAATAGCATTAGGACTACCCTCATGTACTGTTTGAGTGGTAGATTATGTTCTGAAAGGAGTAACCAGGTCATATTTAGCATGGCCAGAATGGTAATGAAAAATCCTGCTTATTGGTGAAGTTGGATTTAATATCACTATTCTAGAAATGCCACTTTTAGAAAGTGAGCATTTCTCTACACTTAAATCCTTCTGTGCCCCCCAATCCACGTCTGGCTGGGTTAGTTGACAGCTCTCTTGTGCATTTTACTCAAACACCCCCAAACACAGGATGCTCAGTCACACCTGCACACATCTGCATTCTGAATGGGTCTTCCTGGGCTGGGAGGGTGGAGGACCTGCCACTTACATGTCAAAGGACAGTGGCCTGCCCTCACCAAATGGACTGCCAAACCCCCTACTGGGACCCTGGCAGACAGGATGGAACTGAAAGGGGACCTTGTGCACTTCTAAGCCACTCTTTGAAGTCTCTCCCACTTTAAAGTCGCATTTGGGTACATAAACTGGGTCCCTGAACCTACCAACTCAGACACTTCTTGACCAGATACCTACTGGGAAAGGAACTCTGAACCAGAACCTGCAACCTGCTAAGAGAAGCTGCCTGGATGCCCAAAGGACTCACCTGACTGCTTTGCTGTAATGGACTGCTGCCTTGCTGTTGCCCTGCTGCCTTGATGCCCTCCGGCTCTGCTGAGAAATGCTCTTCAAGGGCTTAGATTAAACTTGCCTCCTGTTTATGGAAGTCTCAGGGCCAAAAAGACTTCATCTCTGCAAAGAACTCCTTGTGCGGCAAAAATCGATGCACAGCTTGCCGCAATCGATGCACTCCCTGCTCTGCGGTGAGAAAAATCACTGCAAGGCTGAAATAGAACGACGCAGCCCTGCTCCCTGAGTGGAGATCGAAGCAGCGGCAGCATTGTGACCGGAACTTCGACATACAGGCCACTAGATTGACGCATAGTTGAGCTGGAATGACGCAGCCCGACTTCCTGCGACAGGAATCGATGCAGCACCTGCCGTGCAAAAGAAATTTCCCCACAGTGCCAACCAGATCGACGCAGCTCCTGTGACTTCATCCTGCACGCCCAGGATTTCTCTGCATCGTCCCCGGGGCATCCAAATACCCCGCAACCCGAAGAGGATCAAAGGCAGCACACCAGAAATCAATGCAAAGCCTTTCCTGTGTGGTAAATTATTGACGCATCGTCTGTCTGCACCCGGAGAAATCACCACACACCTCTCCGTTTTTCACGCATCTCCTCCTCTGCTGTCCCTTGCAGAGAATTTGAACGCAAACCAGGTACTTTGTGCTTGCAAGAGACAGTTTTTGCTTTTTTAAAGACTAAAGACTCCTTTTATGATTCTCTAAAGTGATATCTCAACTTGTACTTATCAAATCTTGATTGTTTTGACCTGTATTTAACCAGATAAATATGATATATTTTTCTAAACACTATGTGGTGTATTTTTGTGGTGTTATATTGTTATTGCATGTTTTATTGCACAAATACTTTACACATTGTCTTCTAAGTTAAGCCTGACTGCTCAGTGCCAAGCTACCAGAGGGTGGCCACAGGATAATTTGGATTGTGTGTGACTTACCTTGACTAGAGAGAGGGTCCCTGCTTGGACAGGAGTTAACCTGACTGCCAACCAAAGACCCCATTTCGAATAGATATCATAATTAATTTCAATAATTTATACAGGACATAGAGCACTCCCAAACGTTATGTCAAGTGGGCAGCACAGTCTACCAATTGTGTATTCTGGCTATCAGTGCCAGGCATCCATTGCTTGGTTTGTACAAAATGTTACTGAAGGTTTCCTTAGGAGCCCAACATGACAACTGATGAAAGTGTTACTGAATGTCAATGCCATCTGATTTAGATTCCAGGTCATGCCTCTGTCTTCCATGAATCTACATGTCCTATCAATTCAATCGACTGTTGCAATGTCTTTTTTATCCCTGCTTTCTGCCTTTGTCAATGTTTTCGTCTTTTTCTCCTTCTTTCTCCCTTTAGATGCCCTTGACTTACTTTTTTTGAGTCAAAGTTTGATAGTGAAAAATAAGTCCAGCCCACAGAAATACATTATTGCCCACCACGTGCAAACAGTTGCATAAACTTAAAACACTGCAGGCTTTTACATAGAATTACCTTGGACATTCCTGGAAGTATCTGTATCAGTAATGTGTAGTATTGCAATTCTTTTCCTTTCCCAGACCTACAATTGAGCTCTCTGCTGTAAGTAATGTCTTGGGGATGATTACTGGGCCAAAGGGATTAACAACAATATTGAGCTTCTAAATTTGCATTAAGATTGAGTAAGAGGCAACTGGCCGTCGTCTTGATCGCAAAGGAGGCTTCAATATATATGTTGTAGCTTTGGGACCTACACTAGTGTGCAATAATTAAATGCACCAGAACTGAGCACCCGTTGTTTTCCCATAAAGGGTTTACTGGCAAAAATTCACTTAGTGTGATCAAGGTACAAAAAGGAAGAAGGGGATGGAATTGATATCAACCTTAAGGTTTACAAACCTACGGCCTCATTTAAATCTTGGTGGAGGAGAATAAATACTCCATCACAAACATGACAGATGTCCTGTCCGCCTTATTACGATCCCATGATATCCTATAGAGCTTGTAATAAGGTGGACAGGATATCCGTCACGATTCTGACAGAGTAACCCCATCCGTCAAACTCTAAAGCAGGCTCTTAGTCAGTCATACGGTCTATGGGAACCTCAGCAGGGTGTGGTGGTGTTTTGCAGTACTCATGGTACCGGTGAAGTCTCTCGGGAAGGTGGTTGCAATAGTTTGTGTTTTTGAAAAATGTTAAAGATTAGAAAAAAACGTAGGTTTGGTGAAAAAGTTAACCTTTAAAAAAAAAAAAAAATAGAAGAGGCTTAAAATTGCATGCTTTTAAAAAAAAGAGGGAAGATCCGGTCATCAGCCTTCAGGACATCCTTTACCTAAAACGTCACCAAAGGTGGCCAATGCTCGCTACACATCGATATTTTTCAGTTTATGGGCATTTAGAAGAGACATATACAACAAATCATGTTGAGTCGAATCACAATAACTTCTAAGCGAATATCATCATGAGCTTAGCACATCACCAACTTATTCTGTCGCAAACATTAATTCTGGGAATGTTAAAAGTCAGTGTTTAATAAGGCAACCACGGTGGATCCACCCTCCTTTCTTCGTCCCCAATATTAGTGTTAAAATTAATTAATAGTCTGCATTATCTCTATTCTGCATTTAACAGATTGCTTCAGGAAAAGAGCACTTGTTTCTTTTTTGCTTTTCTAAATTATCTTTATTTCAGAGTTTCCCAGGTTCAGGAAAGATCCTGCTGTAATCATTGAGTGCCAAGGTTTACAACATGTTTTTTTTTGTCTGGGGGCTCACCAGTCTCTGGTTCTGTATGGTGCCCCAAATAGTTTTTATTTTGGACAACTTCCAATAGGAATATCACTTCTGAACGTATTAAAAGCAGGTCCTGGCACCTTCTATGCAGCTCGCAATTTGTTTAAGTGCTCTTGTAAAATATTATGATTGAAAAGAAGTCACAAAATTGAATATATTGACTAGGGATGTATAGTCATTTCAGAGACGAAATTGGATTTCCCTGTATTTAAATTTGATGTTTCGAAATGCTGTGTAGAATTTCACATATACTCCACAAAGTTTTCCTAAGAGCGGTTTGTCTTGCAACTCTGTTATCATTTGTGGCTGCAAATATCGATTCATTCACTTTTCCTCTCTATTTTTATTGCTTTTTCTTTTCTCTAATTTAATGTTTATGTTCCATTGTTGCTGAGTGAACTGCAGAATAATTGTTTTGTTATTTCTGCTATATTTTGTCAAGCATTTTTGCCTTCAGGCTCCTTTGCATCAGATACAAAATACTGTAAAAATCTTTACTTTGTTCAATATCCCTTTTTTATTTGTCCTTCAGTACCGGGGATGAACATGCTCGAGGTAATTGGGGTTTGCTGGATCAAGTAGCTGCTCTACAGTGGATTCAAGAAAATATTGCCAATTTTGGAGGCGATCCAGATTCGGTTACCATATTCGGAGAATCCGCTGGCGGATTTAGCGTTTCTGCACTGGCAAGTATAGGCTCGCTCTCTGCATTTTCCTAAAGAGTTCTAAGCATCGTTTTCCCCAAACCCCCCCCCCCCAACAAAAACTGTCTTTCATTCCCAAAGCACTCTCCCCTTCTTGCCTTCTGGGAAGCACTCACATCTCTAGGAGGGGACAATATGGGGAACGTGGTCCTGCTCTATCTGCCCTGATCCCCCTTAGACCCTACTCCCACCGGAGACAAACAGTGCACCTTGCCACTCACATGTTTGTCCAACTAACTTTCACTGCAAAGCAGCGTTATTTGCTTAAGATGTATAAATCTGACTTTGTATACATGTTTGTATATATTTATATAGATTTATCTCCGGAACATAAAAACATTTATTTTTTACATTTGACCTCAGTGGCGGTCCCTCAACCCTGCCCCAATATAATTTGTTATTTTTTTTTATTTTTTTAGACTCGGACCACCCTAAGATGGCATTTTCAGCGTGTCCTTCAGTTTTCTGCCAGCCAATCATAAAGCATGGTTGAGCTCACAGATCAGCAGGTCTGTAAGTGATCTTCTGCAGAAATATACACAGTTTTTGAGCCTTAATTGCTCAAAAACTATTGAATAGATTTACTGTTTGGCCCTAGGTTATGGGTGCCTGTGACCTTTAGAGGCCTGGAGGGAGGGGACCTCCTCTTCATTACAATTTGGCTGTGGTGATGGGCTCTTTGGGGCCACGGTCAGCTCGGGGAGGAGGAGCTGTGAACTCCCTCCCTTTAATTAACACATCAGGCCCGGGGGATGGGGTCCCTAGGCCCACAATCTGTTTGGGGACGGGGCCATGTGCCTCCATCCCCTTAATTACACACTACCCAGCCTTAGTTAGGACCTACTTTCTTTAGGAAAAGTGCTTTTTGCCTTGCCTATAACTTTGGCCTCATTGGACGAATCTTCACAAAATTTTCCAACTAAAGTGCCCTGCTATGTCTTATTACGCATGGTAAGGCCAAGTCCCAGGGGCATGTGGCAATAAAGAAATATAGCAGGGGACGCATGGGACCCCCTCCTATGGGCTCTGTGAGCCCTGAGGACCACCACCTCCCTAGGACTTGGTCATTATTATGGCAGGGGCCTGCACGGACCTCCCTCCTGTAAGATCTTTGAACCCCCGGGGACCACCACTTCGCTGGGGCTTTTGTTTTTTTTTAAAGGAGGGGGCAATGCAGACCCCCCCCTCCTGGGGCTTTAATATGTCCCAGGGACCACCACCTCTGAATTCCAAATAAAACAAATGGGCTGCACGGAACCCTGACCCCAGGGAACACCACTTCCCCATTGCTTTTTTTTTTTTAAAAGAGGGGTGCCACGCAGAACCCCCTTCTGAGGCTTTAATATGCCCCGGGAAACACAACCTAGGAATTCGAAATTAAGCATGGTCTGTGTGGACCACCTGGCCCCGGGGACCACAGCCTTCCTGGGGCCAAATACAATTTTTAACACAGGGAGGCAGGGACGCGAGTTATAGATGCCTTAGGGCACAAGTTATAGTTACTTGAGATAAATGTAACTACTAAATTTCTGCGGTTTTGTGCAAGTAAAATGTGACCCTACCTACCTATAACGTCCTGATAACCTTTGTTTTTTTTTAAGTGTGTGTGTGTGTGTGTATATATATATATATATATATATATATATATATATATATATATATATATATATATCTATATATAGATATATATAGATATATACTTCAGATGAAAAATGATGGGAATTCTCTGGGTTAAAAGCTTTCAGATTTTTTAATTCAGGAACAAACAAATGCATTTCAGCTACATCCTTTCTGCTTTTCTCAATGTTCAACCTTCAGTGATGCAAGCAGTTAATTATATACCTCACATGCAATTTCATTGGAGGTTCACATGTTGACATAAATAAAGGACTTCTCAGCTGATTACCAATCGTTTCTCTACACGGTGGCCATCTTATAATTTTTTACATTTCTACAATTAATGTTCATTACGGATAAAATACTTTCTACATTTAATTCATATATACCCAACAATCAAGTTTTGAAAAGCCTTTTTACTTTCCATGATCCTTATCACAATAACTATCCATTTTAGCAGAGGTAAATTAAAAATTATTTAAAAATTAATAAAAAATAATAATCATGAAAGCAAACTCAAACAGCAGACTACTCCACATCTTATGAGTAACCTCTTTTCTCTGCAAACCCTAATGTTTGTTGATTGCATAACAATAGCTTTGTGTGTGTACATCTATCTCCATTTACAGAGTCACTCATCAATTAAGCCCTGAATGGGCAATCATTATCAAATAATATCCATCTGGACAAAAGTAGATAGAAATCAAAATTACCAACAGTAACTTCTAATAGAGCACTGCTTCACATTCGATAAGAGGTTTATTTTTTCCACGAACAACATGTTCGCTTCATACAATACTTGTGTGTAAGAATATCTCTATCAACAAATTCAATCAAGCCCTGAATGGGCTAACTTCTGCCCTCATATTGTCCTACAGATTATACTCCTAAATGGGTCGCTAGCTCCTCATCACTGTTCAAGCCTCTTAGTATCTTAGTTTGTAAATTCACAATATACCTTGGCTCAAGTCTTCTCAGCATTAAAATCCTTTTGCCTCCCCTTCCGCCTATGGGAGCTTATGTGGCTGGTAAACTGTAAATTGAATGCAGTCTTATTGAGAATTGAGATATACTCCTGCACTTTCTCCTTATTGCTTTTCCGAATAATGAAAAGGTCATCCATATACCTGACCCACATGATGACCTCCAACCAAAATTAATTTTCCTCCAAACAGGCCACCTGCCATTTTAGTACAGACGGAAATAAACAAAGTCAGCACAACACACCCAGCAAAATAACACATTTTAAAACACAAGCGAGCCATTACAAATAAAGTCTCCTCTTAACCAGTGTCCAGGCATATCAATTGTATCACAATAGCAATAGGGATCCCTCTCAAGTATTTATGATTTGACTGAGTAACTGTAGGGGTAAGGTGGGGGGGCAATAGGAGTTTCCTCCTAATTTGATGGTTAAGAATGGGGCATTTATTTATATATATATATATATATATATATATATATATATATATATATATATATATATGTAGGAGGCTGGACTGGCTTGTAGTGAGTACCAAGGGGTACTTGCACCAGGCCCAGTTATCCCTTATTAGTGTATAGGGTGTCTAGCAGCTTAGGCTGATAGATAATGGTAGCTTAGCAGAGCAGCTTAGGCTCAACTAGGAGACGTGTGAAGCTACTACAGTACCACTTAGTGTCATATGCACAATATCATAAGAAAACACAATACACAGTTATACTAAAAATAAAGGTACTTTATTTTTATGACAATATGCCAAAGTATCTTAGAGTGTACCCTCAGTGAGAGGATAGGAAATATACACAAGATATATATACACAATAGCAAAAATATGCAGTATAGTCTTAGAAAACAGTGCAAACAATGTATAGTTACAATAGGATGCAATGGGGAAACATAGGGATAGGGGCAACACAAACCATATACTCCAAAAGTGGAATGCGAACCACGAATGGACCCCAAATCTATGTGACCTTGTAGAGGGTCGCTGGGACTATTAGAAAATAGTAAGAGTTAGAAAAATAACCCTCCCCAAGACCCTGAAAAGTGAGTGCAAAGTGCACTAAAGTTCCCCTAAGGACAAAGAAGTCGTGTTAGAGGAATAATGCAGGAAAGACACAAACCAACAATGCAACAACTGTGGATTTCCAATCTAGGGTACCTGTGGAACAAGGGGACCAAGTCCAAAAGTCACAAGCAAGTCGGAGATGGGCAGATGCCCAGGAAATGCCAGCTGCGGGTGCAAAGAAGCTTCTACTGGACAGAAGAAGCTGCGGTTTCTGCAGGAACGCAAAGGGCTAGAGACTTCCCCTTTGGAGGACGGATCCCTCTCGCCTTGTAGAGTCGTGCAGAAGTGTTTTTCCGCCAAAAGAACGCCAACAAGCCTTGCTAGCTGCAAATCATGTGGTTAACGTTTTTGGACGCTGCTGTGGCCCAGGAGGGACCAGGAGGTCGCAAATTGGACCAGGAGGTAGAGGGGACGTCGAGCAAGACAAGAAGCCCTCTTAGCAGCAGGTAGCACCCGGAGAAGTGCCAGAAACAGGCACTATGAGGATGCGTGAAACGGTGGTCACCCGAAGTCGCACAAAGAAGTCCCACGTCGCCGGAGAACAACTTAGGAGGTCGTGCAATGCAGGTTAGAGTGCCGTAGACCCATGCTGGACTGTGCACAAAGGATTTCCACCGGAAGTGCACGGAGGCCGGAGTAGCTGCAAAAGTCGCAGTTCCCAGCAATGCAGTCTAGCGAGGTGAGGCAAGGACTTACCTCCACCAAACTTGGACTGAAGAGTCACTGGACTGTGGGAGTCACTTGGACAGAGTTGCTGGATTCGAGGGACCTCGCTCGTCGTGCTGAGAGGAGACCCAAGGGACCGGTAATGTAGCTTTTTGGTGCCTGCGGTTGCAGGGGGAAGATTCCGTCGACCCACGGGAGATTTCTTCAGAGCTTCTAGTGCAGAGAGGAGGCAGACTACCCCCACAGCATGCACCACCAGGAAAACAGTCGAGAAGGCGGCAGGATCAGCATTACAGAGTTGCAGTAGTCGTCTTTGCTACTATGTTGCAGTTTTGCAGGCTTCCAGCGCGGTCAGCAGTCGATTCCTTGGCAGAAGGTGAAGAGAGAGATGCAGAGGAACTCGGCTGAGCTCTTGCATTCGTTATCTAAAGTTTCCCCAGAGACAGAGACCCTAAATAGCCAGAATAGAGGGTTTGGCTACTTAGGAGAGAGGATAGGCTAGCAACACCTGAAGGAGCCTATCACAAGGAGTCTCTGACGTCACCTGGTGCACTGGCCACTCAGAGCAGTCCAGTGTGCCAGCAGCACCTCTGTTTCCAAGATGGCAGAGGTCTGGAGCACACTGGAGGAGCTCTGGACACCTCCCAGGGGAGGTGCAGGTCAGGGGAGTGGTCACTCCCCTTTCCTTTGTCCAGTTTCGCGCCAGAGCAGGGCTAAGTGGTCCCCTGAACCGGTGTAGACTGGCTTATGCAGAATTGGGCACATCTGTGCCCAAGAAAGCATTTCCAGAGGCTGGGGGAGGCTACTCCTCCCCTGCCTTCACACCATTTTCCAAAGGGAGAGGGTGTCACACCCTCTCTCAGAGGAAGTTCTTTGTTCTGCCATCCTGGGCCAGGCCTGGCTGGACCCCAGGAGGGCAGATGCCTGTCTAAGGGGTTGGCAGCAGCAGCAGCTGCAGTGAAACCCCAGGAAGGGCAGTTTGGCAGTACCAGGGTCTGTGCTACAGACCACTGGGATCATGGGATTGTGCCAACTATGCCAGGATGGCATAGAGGGGGCAATTCCATGATCATAGACATGTTACATGGCCATATTCGGAGTTACCATTGTGAAGCTACATATAGGTAGTGACCTATATGTAGTGCACGCGTGTAATGGTGTCCCCGCACTCACAAAGTCAGGGAAATTGGCCCTGAACAATGTGGGGGCACCTTGGCTAGTGCCAGGGTGCCCTCACACTAAGTAACTTTGCACCTAACCTTTACCAGGTAAAGGTTAGACATATAGGTGACTTATAAGTTACTTAAGTGCAGTGTAAAATGGCTGTGAAATAACGTGGACGTTATTTCACTCAGGCTGCAGTGGCAGGCCTGTGTAAGAATTGTCAGAGCTCCCTATCGGTGGCAAAAGAAATGCTGCAGCCCATAGGGATCTCCTGGAACCCCAATACCCTGGGTACCTCAGTACCATATACTAGGGAATTATAAGGGTGTTCCAGTAAGCCAATGTAAATTGGTAAAATTGGTCACTAGCCTGTTAGTGACAATTTAGAAAGAAATGAGAGAGCATAACCACTGAGGTTCTGGTTAGCAGAGCCTCAGTGAGACAGTTAGTCACTACACAGGTAACACATTCAGGCACACTTATGAGCACTGGGGCCCTGGGTTACCAGGGTCCCAGTGACACATACAACTAAAACAACATATATACAGTGAAAAATGGGGGTAACATGCCAGGCAAGATGGTACTTTCCTACAATATATATATATATATATATATATATATATATATATATATATATATATATATATATATATATATATATATATATATATCTTGCCCACCCCACAACTAGTAAATTATACCTTCATCAGACTCTGGCCTTTAGAAACGTCCTCAATTTGACTGTATGAAGTTTGATTACTTTTACTATATCTATTACTTTTGTTTTTATGTTTGCATATCCTAGCAAAAGTCCTCTGGTCTTTCACAAACATATCCCAGGCCAGGAATGCCACATCACTTCCTTAGTGTTACTTTCGCCTTGGCACTCTCTTACCAGTCCTTGTTATGTTTATCTTGGCCATACATGTTTTGTCTGTTTCTAAGCTCAGGCTTAAACACCTGAACTTTTGCTCTCTCCAAAGAATTATGTGCTGATTCTTTCATTCCAATTTGGCATTTCCTCAAATTGGTGAACTATGCTCATGGCTTTATCAAGGGTTAAATCATCTACCAGAAATAATTTCTCCTGCAATTTACTGGTATTAGGTCTACGCACTGGCTGACCTCTAATAATTTACAAAATATATGTCTTACATCTTCCTAATTAAAAGTTTTTCCAAAATAAAGATCTAGTTTCCTTAAAGTAGATTTGTAGAGATCTGTTTCATAATCCTCTTCATCTAACTGTAGTGGTGCAAATCCTCCATCCTCCAGCTACAAGACAATGTTTTAACATAGCTAATTCACATTTGTCTGTATATATCTCTCTCCCTGTATGACTTCAATGTATTCTTCAAATACTTCAATCTAATGTGACCACTTTAAAACATATTCGCCAGGTTGCTGTAAAAATGGAGTAGGAGCAACTTCCATTATCTAGAAAAAACTCTACTGTATGCTTTTAATTATTTCATAAGAAATAGGCTCCAGTTAATAAAAATATTGTTACTTATCTTACACTAGGGCTTATCTTGCCCTAAGTCAACTGTTTTGGACCCTCTAGCAAAATAACACATAGGTTCAGTTCAGTGTGGTATGTATGAGAAAAGCAGGTTAGGTTTACCACAGACGTGCACCCTGCCCCTTTTCATGCGGAAGGTATGCATTCTGGCAAATGAAATGTTCCCCCTCTCAGGGGTGCATCAGAATCTAGGAAGCACATCTTCTGTTCTTAAAATGTCACACTCAAGCATCTGCACCAACATTAACACATTATATTTTAAAGACATTTATTGCAATATTATATGAATCAGTACATATGCTTTTCACATGAAACATATGAAACAGATTACCATGGTAAGGATTATTATGAGAGCGAACATGATGAACGTTTCTATCATGGTTCACAGCACCAGATTTCCTACTTCCTACACACACCCTTGTCACACTCTATGCACTACTTTGAGAGCAAAAAAATAATTTTACATTGCCTACAAGGGAAGCGCTACAGTTGTGGTTCTGCACACCTGCCACACAGAGGGCGTCTATGTTGTCAGACCTTCAGCTGGCAATGTTAGGAGGACCGATCCTTCAGTGATCAGAATTCAGCCAAACTCAATTCTAGCTCCATGAGTCCCACCTGAGTCCAGGAGACAGCAGCTGGTGATCTCAAGTCTGTCATCTCTCTGGGCAGCTTGGCTCGGGTGAAGACCTCTCTCCCTAAGTGGCCCAGTTCCATTGTTTATATAATAAAATGACCACTGCCTAATCTAGCTGATTGTAGGTGACAAACAGTACAGAAATACAACAGAAAATTCCAACCATAACCAGTATTCATTAGAGGCATCACCTCTGTGCATATTTTGCTGCTACATCTCACATATGAACCATACAACCCTGTAACATAGATATTATAGGACAGCTTACTCAGACTGTCTTGTACACTACTGATAAACCACTGTTGTTCAATCTGATTGTGCCAATATGTCATGGAAAACATGTAAAATAATTCATTCAAATCTGACCACAGAAACAAACTAGAATCAGGCTAATGCTAAGCACTTCTTAAAGATGGAGACTGGTGCAGAAATCTATATCAATATTTAATACAAACGTAATACAAACGTATGATGCAGAAAATTGTATAATATGTATAGATGTATATAAATATATATAAATATATATTACAGCATTACGGTAGCCATTCAATAGTTAGGGTTACCACACAGGGATTTCTTGGATTTTCTTTCCCTTAATACGTTTACATCCATTTGATGAATCTGCACAAAGCTTTGTAGACCTGTTGTACCTGTTACATTGTCAGACAACTGAAGGTTCTGTGGCGTTTGGCCAAGGGGGAGCAAAGAAAAAACAATGGGTCCCAAAATATGCTTGAAATCCAATGCATTTTACTTAGACTTTTATATTTCACACAGCAGCAAAACAGCTGAACAGACTTTAATGAAATTTCATAGCAGTGTACATTAGAATATGTAGGTGATTCTTGTTGCTACTGCAAGTAATGTGATGAAGTGGTTAAGAAGGTATAAGGGCCAACAACGTCTTGTAGCACAATCCTACTAAAAGTAGTAAAGAGGCCATAAATGTAACTAGTTTCAGATTTACTACATGAACAGCTAAAATACCCATTTATGGTCACAAGCTAATGAAAACCTATAAACAAACACATAACAAATGAATACATCTTAATCTACATACGTTTTCTTTGCATGCTCTCTGGCTCATAAAATAAAAACTGGCCTAATGAGCGAAACAAAAAACATCTTTCTTATGAACCACTGGACAGCATAATGTATAACAAAGCCTAGCAGTGAGCCACATAAACTACTATTTGGAGTACATGATAATTGGCCACTAAAAGAATAATATTCTCAATTTTAAAACAATAACAATGATTGCCTTTCACTTATTGTGTCCTTTATATGTAATACAATCCTACTAAACGTAACAAGGAAGCCTGAAAAAATAAACTAGACTGTATATGAAAAGTTTCAGATTTATTTCATGAACAACTGAAAGATTCATTTAGGGTCACATGTTAATGGAAAACTATAAATAATACATAACAAATAGACTGCATCTTCATCTAAATAGGTTTTCTTTGCATGCTCTGTGGTTCCAAAAATAAAATGCTGCCTGACGAGCAAAAAAAAATCCTTCTTCCATATGCACTCCTATGCCAAAATGAAAAAGTAACCTAGTAGTGAGCTACACAAACTACTATATGAAGGGCATGATAATCAGCCATTAGGAACAAAAATATTCTTATTTTTTTTTATAACAATGATTGCCTTTCATTCACTTTGGGCTTCATATGTAGCCCAATCCTACTAAAAGTAGCAAGGAAGCCCCAAAAATAAACTAGGCTGCATAAAGTTTCAGAAATAGTAAATGAACAACTAAAAGAAACATGTATGGCCACATGAGTATGTAAACCAATAAACAAGTACATAACAAATACAATAGATAAACCAAAAGAAATCACATTAAATCTGACTGCTACTCTGTGGTATTCCCAAAGATAGGAATTCCTCAGATATTAACAGGTAATAACTTTCCACTTGTATGACAAATCGCCACAAAACTTTCGAGAGCTATAGCATTTGCTATAGTTTGTGATGATGTACATTTTTGTGGGGAATCGTTAAGGGGTACAAAGATAAAAGTGGATACCAAAACATGTTTTTCCACCAATGCATTTTCTATAGATTATTGTGCTCAGCGTAGTGTGAAAACATTTACATGAAATTTGACAGGATTATACACCATGGTGCACAGATGATACTTTGTGGGTACAGCAGTTAATTACAGTAAGTCTTTTTTACGTTATAAGGCATTTAAAGCTAGCGATATCTGTCACCACTATAGTTTCATGAAATTTCACTAAATTTTGTGAAAGTACTATAGTATATGCCCATAAATTTATAAAAAAATATATTAAACTTATAAATAAATCCTGCTACCTATTACCACTTTAATAAAGTGGTAACAGGTAGGGACCGACTACTTACCTACATCTAAGGCCCTAACACTGAACACAGCCAAAGTGTAGTAAAACAATATGGCTGCCTTTTTATTCTAAAAACAGCAATTACCCAATTATATACTGGCTTGTCATCGTCATGTACCACCACATACTGCAAATTTATCACAGTATACCATGACCCAAAATATAACTAATGCCTAACTGTATTATTGGATTGCTGTACCCTTGTGTAACGCATGGTGTTACATGGGCAACGCAATGCCTAAGTCAGATTTGCAAAGCAATGCAAGGCCACCATGTGTGGCCCTGCATTGAATGGTAAATCTGCAGAAATGCATGGCAGTGCAATTCACTGTTTTGCATTACTCTGCACTCCATAATCTACATTGCTGCTAAATTTCACTATAAACTATTCCAGTCTACACCACTTCACTCTACGCATATCCACTGTATGAAACTCCATTCCATGCCAGTCCACTCTACGTTCTTACACTGTCTGCAACACCTCTGTATGCAACTACTCTCTTCTCTCTTACATAGTACCTACCGCCACTCTATGCCACTCTAGTCTACATCAGCTTAATGTATACTACAACACTGGATGCTACTCCCCTATATGCTATTCCACACAATGCTATTTCCACTCTACCACACTCCAATGCATGCTATTCCACTGTATGCAACTCCACTGTACATTATTCCAATCTATACCACACCAGTATATGGCATTCCACTTTATGCCACTTCTTGCTATGTTATTCGTTTGGATGTTACTGCAATGCTATTACACTCTATCTCCACTCTACCTTATTTCATTGGATACAATCCACTGTACACCCTTCTACTGTATGCTATTACACTCTACCCCAATCCAGTTCATGCCACTCCTGTCTATACCACTGCACTGTCCACTACTCCACTGTACTTTATCCCAGTATATGCCACTCCACTGTACACCACTCAATTATATTTCTTTACACTTCACTATCCAAATTTACAGTCAGCTCTAAGCCCATGCACTCTATTGTACCACTGTCTAATCCAATCTACAACATTTTCCAGTAGAGTGCAACACTGCACTCTACTCTATTGTATGAGATGCCTCTCCAATTTATGACAGTTTCCTTGACCTATGCTATGCTACTTCACTGTAAGCCACCTAACTCAATGCTAATCCACTGTAGCTTAATCTACTCTAAGCCTCTCTATTGTACACCACTCCACTTTACACTATTCTACTCTACTAGATTTTACTCTTCTGCACTCCACTGTTCAGTATGCTGGTGTACGCTATTCTACTGTATGCTATTCCACTTTACAGTAATCCACTCTGACACTACAGTTTATGCCACTCGACTCTAGGCCACTCGATTGAATGACACTCTCCTGCACTCTATATAACTCCACTCTATCATGGTCTACCACACTTCATGGCACTCTTTGACATTCTACTCCACTCTATCCCACACACTCCACTGTCCAACTCTATACTCCACTTTATGCCCATACACTCCAGTGTACAACACTGAATTCCACTATACAACATGTTCCTACACAAGACAGTACTCCACTCTACTCTATGAGAACCCACTCCAATTTATAACAGTTTACTACCGATGATACAGCAGTACACTCCACTCCATTCCACTCTGACACACCAATACAATCTATTGTACTTTATTGCACACTACGTTCACCACTCCACTTGTCTCTACTCCACAGTACAAGACTTTACCTCACTCTATGCTACTATACAACAATCCACTCCACGCAGCTCCAGTGTTTCACACTCCACTGTACAATATGCAACTCCACTCTTCAACACTCTACTACAATGTATGCCTCTCTGACACTTTACAACTGTCTATACACTGTCACTCCACTATCCAACACTGTACTATACTGTATGCCACTATACAACACTCTACTCTATGATACTCCTCTCCACTAAACAACACTGTACGCAACTCTTTCTATGACACTGCAGCCCAATTTACTCCACTCTACTTTGACACAGTACTCCACTCTATTTTGACACAGTACTCCACTTTACACCACTCCACTCCATGCCTTTGTATTCCATAACACTGTATGCTAATCCACTCAACCACACTCTACAACACTGTACTGTACACCATTCCACTCTATAAAAATCAACTAGACTACATGACACTCTAGTATACTTTAGTGTACATCACTGTCCAATACCTTATGACACCACAATACACTCTACTGTAAAGCACGGTACTGTAATTTAAGACACTTTACTCAACCATATGCTATGCCACTCCATTCTACTGCAGACCACGCCACTATAGTCTGTCACATGCCACTCCACACTATGACACTTTATTTAACTCTACACTATCCCATTCCAGTGTACCCCACTCCACTATGCTTCACTTTATCCCATTCTACGTCACTGTACTATACTCTGCTCTATACCACTCCACTGTCCGACACTCTTCTCCACTGTATGGAACTCCACTCTACAACACTGTACTACACTCTATGCCACTCTACTCCACTGTATGCCCATCCACTCAACACCACTGTACCACACTGTATGACACTTCATGACACCCCACTCAACTTCTCTCTACGATATACCACTTCACTATATGACACAACACTGAACTCTACAGTACTCTCCTCCACTCTACTCCATGACACCATGCCACTACACTGACCAATACGCTGCTACACTCTACTCCACTTTATTCCAATCTACCGTACTCCACTCTAGAACAATAGAATTTACAACGTTCTCCTCCACTGTATGATAAAACACTCCATATAACAACTCTCGACTTGCGACACTGGACTCCACGATTTGAAACTCATTTTTATAAAAAAAAAATATTGATACAGAAATTCACTGGAAAAAAACAAAGGTTAAATCCTGGTTACAGTTAGAAAAATGTATATTCCCTACATAACCTAAGGTTAAACTACACAAACTTAAAATATTCTAAAGTTATAGTTATAAATTTCATTTACGATTTATCCACCACCTTCAAGTTAGTATAAGTAGAGGACCTCGTTGCATACACTTTTCAGCTCGCTAACCAGACAACACTAATTATAACTCTCTACTCCACGGTGCACCGTATTCTCACAAATAATGTTTTTCCAATGTACAACACTACACTGCACAAGACTCTCCGTTATTCTAGTGCACAATACTAAACTCAACAACACTGAACTATATGACACTCTACTTCACTGAACTCCACTCTCTGCCTGTACACTCTACAATAGTCTTCTACATTCCATGCCACTTTATGATACTCTACTCAATGACACTCCAATCCACCACACTCCATTTTATGACACTCCAGTTGACGTCACTCCAGTGTACAACACTCATCTCTACTGTTCAACATGCCACTATACTGTACAACGCGGCTCAACTCTGTGATTCTCCACGATATGACTCATCATGCCACTCTACTATGTAACCCTTTACTCGACTGTACGCTATGTCACTCCACTCTACTCAACTCTTTTCCACTCTATAATACTCCACTTTACGACACTAGACTCTGACACTCTCCTTCACTGTACTGTAGTGCATTCCACTTTACGACACTCTACACACTGATTTGAAACACATTTTTATTAAAAAAATAAAAACCATTAGCATACAATGAAAAGAACAAAAATGAAGGATAATTTACAGGTAGAAATAATTTATATATTTTTTCTATACAAACCCCACTTAAAATACACAAACATACAAATTGCAAAGTTATAATTATAACTTCACTTTATAATGTATGCATCACCTTCAAATTACTATAAGTTGTGCACCTCCGAACAGTCTTTTCTCCTTACTCGCCCCACTATATTAAATATAACTCATGCCTTTCCTATGCACTGTTTATACCCTTGCATACTACATCACTTATTGCATCTGAAATCATAGCATTCATAAAAACACATAACTTCTCAAATGACGTTATTTGTGAAAATAGTGCATGATAGAGTGGTGAGTTATAGTTAGTGTTCTCTGGTTAACGAGCTGAAAAGAGTGTGTAACAAGGTCCACTACTTATAATAATGTAAAGGTGGTGGATAAATTGTAAATAAAAGTTATGACTATAACTTTACAAATGTATAAAGTTTGTGTAGTTTAAACATGGTTTACATTAAAAAAAAAAGTTTTCCTAACTATATCTAAGCTTTAACCTTTGTTTTTTCCATTGAATATATACATATTACCTACTGGCGGTCGCCAACAGGTAGTTATAGCTAGGTCTGCTTTTCAATAGGTGGAGCATTTTTTGGTTTGCTAATACATTTGGCCTTGTTTGATGAATCTTCACAAAACTTTCCAAAAAAAGTTCACCCACCTCACTTTCAGGTGATCTGTCAAGCAGGAGACTAGAGAAAAGTGGGGTTCCAAAATGTAAAATCCCCATGCATTTTCCACAGACTTCTTTTTAGACACGGCTGCTGCAAAAATTGCTGAAACTTATTACACCAAATTTGGCAGGAAGCTAGATATTGGTCTGCAGATTGTGCTTTTTGTGATTTGGTGTAAATGTGTTTAGTAGTTTTTGAAAAACTAACGCCCAAAAACAATAGTATACTTGGGCAGTTCGACTCGCGAGAGTCCCGCAGGAGTCCCACAAGAGCATACATTTAAAAATGGAGGCATGTTATTGTCAAGAGGCCCATTTTTCCCTCGGGCCTTAACGCTCTTGCAGGAGCTAGAGGCTGCTGCAAGTCTCGTGAGCAGTCTGATTGGCTGGCTGTTGGAATGTTAGAAATGAAATGGCTGCCATTACTGTTTACTGTGAAAAATGTGAGGTTTTGTAGACATGAAGTAAAAAAGCTATATAAGGGGGCACAAGAACAGCATGCTGTCCCCATAGATTTAGAGAGGATGTGTGGAAGGGATAACGACTGAGAAGATTATAAATGTATATTGTTTGCAACTAATTTTTACAATCTTGCGGTACTCTCGCTGGACTGGGAATAAAAAATGAGTAGATACGTTCACAATACATTATATTAGTAGGAATGGATATTGTGGTGCTTGTTTTTGAATGTGTGAACAATAAGTACTGTGATGAGTAGATGGTTAATTCTTATTAAACAAAAATGTTCAATGTCGCAAGTCTGTTACGAGAGATGGCAAAATATACAGGCACGAGGAAGCATTTAGGTGCTTCTCCTACCCTTGAGAGTCTCACAAGAGTTTGTTTGTGAGAAGTTAAAAGGAAACAGTAAAAACAAAAAGATCATGGAAATATAGGGGAGCTTTAAAAAGAGCTATTTTTCTTAAATGGTTTTCAGCACCTTTACTAAAATTGTGTTATCAAACATTTCTATAAATGTTGTGATACGTACATGTTTTTTAAAAAGGGTAGAACAAAAGCATGCAAGTTGAGGTGCGAAACAAACAAACAGTATTCCCTTAAAAACAAAAAGGAGAACAATTTACCAAAAACTGATTTTTTAAAAACTAGTGGATGGGGGCACTTGTGCTCTTGGGCAAGCTTGTCCTGGTCAGACCTGCTTGTCTCTGTAGAAAAAAATGATCTGCTTGCACAAGCAGAAGAAAAGCACTTTTTTAAACCACCTGTGCATTTAAAACCTGCGCAGGCAATGTATCACTTGGAGCAAATGATGTTGAAGCCCCTGTTGAATTGTCTAGCTCCACCACACCAGTTAACTCTGCCTGTGTAGGCCTTTGTGGATGCACAGAACTCTAGAGTCGCCATATGCGTGTGGTACTCATGCTATAATGTTTATTTCTTCTCTCTCTGCTAAACTCTTTCATGCAAAGTTTACAGTGGGTGTAATTTGCACAAATCTTTTGGCACCTGGACTAATTTCAAAAGTTTCCACACCCAAGGATTCATTGGGTGGTTGAGATGGCTGAGCTGGCGCAGAAACCCTGGTTGTTCCTCTGAATCAGATGGAGACATCTTTCTCTTCAAAGCCAAACAGGAAAGGAGAGCAAACAACTTAAGTCCACTCTCACCAAAGTCCAATAGTGAAATAAACCGTAAAGGATGGAATCTACATCTTCTAAATAAAGACATCCATATAATCCAATCAGAATCCTTCTTTAGGGTGTGCTCTTCTCTCGGACCTCTCACAA
This sequence comes from Pleurodeles waltl, assembly GCF_031143425.1. Taxonomy (NCBI): domain Eukaryota; kingdom Metazoa; phylum Chordata; class Amphibia; order Caudata; family Salamandridae; genus Pleurodeles; species Pleurodeles waltl. The sequence goes on along the minus strand of NC_090451.1, from coordinate 435,235,063 downwards.
AAGTGTCTTGTGGGCGTGTCGCAAGACCATAAAAAATGACTTATTTTATAGAAAAATACACAATTCATTTTTGTACCTTAAACAACATGTGCAACATTTCATTTTGTTCACAATTAAGTAAAAAACCATAAATAACTTAATTCTAAATGTACAATCTCTCAAGTGGTACGCGAGAGCCATATACAAACCACAGCCCCCTCAGAGTTCATGCATCCGGTTCTCGCGAGAGCCATCAAATTTTTAAAAAAAATAAACTATCAATCTTCTTTTATTCACTACTCTATTATCGATTAGCATTAAATAAATTGACTTAGATTTTTTTTAAACTAGAAATTCACTGAAAAAAGGTTAATATAACATTATTATGAGATGTAATAATAAAATAGATGTAATTTCAGATATCATCAGTGATGATAATTTACTACACATCAGGACTCGTTTTAGGCCAATGAATCTTTTGACCCAGTTGAGAGACACCTTAGGACGACATAACTAATCAATATGTCAATCAATACATCAATAATGTCATCAATATTTATCACAACAATGCATTTTACTTTAGTCAAAGACAATCAACTTAAAACACTACCATAACTTTACAGTCATGAATAACCACACCAGTTAAGTAGAATTTTACGAGTTGTATTCCCTTTTAGTTACGATTCTAAAAGCAGATGCATTAATCTCAAAACCAAGAAAAACAATAGCATAGTCACATGGCAACTCTGATAAGATTTCATTAAGGCAAAAATCACAAACATTAGAACATAACACGGCATGAACATAGATCAACTTTAGAAGAGTGTCATTAACGTGTCAGTTCAACAAAGCATAGATTCAGTCGTTTGTCTATTTGCGTAAGTTTGGTGAACCCCTGTCCTAAGCACTTTAGAACTTGCCAAATCTCCATCGAAGGTTTCACACATACAATTTGACTCAAACTCGACTTGTCAACCACACCCCATTGACCTATTTAAACCGCACAAATTACAACAGAAAACTAAGTGTCTCCTACACTTGTCAATATACTCCGGAGTCTTAGACCGCGACGGGTCCGTACATTAACAACCAACCACGTGGATGATTTTTTTGGAGCACAAAGCGCCACACTCATATGAAGTAAGCCGACTTCCCTACTCTCATACTGCGGAGTACGCTCACTCTTACTAAAACAACATTACCTGGCCTAAGTACATGCAAACTTCAAAAATCACCTGCAAAATGCATAAGCTGAGCAAGCGCAATATCCTACACCACACATGCTAAAACGTCGAGAACATTCCCAACTCACTTAGGCAGGCTCCGAGATCCCGGGAAAGTCATGGGGAATTTAGAACCACATCATATCTACAATTTGCATTTTCTCAGAAAAAGCAATTTAAACAATAATTCACCGTCCTAAGGCCCCAAAGGGCCAAACCGTCGCTCTGTTATCAGAACTGTTAACGCGTCCCTTTATGATAATTTACTACACATCAGGACTCGTTTTAGGCCAATGAATCTTTTGACCCAGTTGAGAGACACCTTAGGACGAGATAACTAATCATTATGTCAATCAATACATCAATAATGTCATCCATATTTATCACAATGCATTTGACTTTAGTCAAAGACATTAATCAACTAAAAACACCACCATGACTTTACAGTCATGAATAACCATACCAATTTAGTAGAATTTTATGAGTTTTATTCCCTATTAGTTACAATTCTAAAAGCAAATGCATTAATCTCAAAACCAAGAAACACAATAGCATAGTCACAATATGGCAACTCTGATAATATTTCATTAAGGCAAGGATCACAAACATTAGAACATAACACGGCATGAACATAGATCAACTTTAGCAGAGTGTCATTAACGCATAGATTCAGTAGTTTGTCTATTTGCGTCAGTTTGGTGAACCCCTGTCCTAACCACTGATTAGCATTGGCATGTTGGGCTTCATACAAAACAATTTAGAACACCAATTTGGAAAACATCTAACTATGGTCTCTGTCAAAAGTAAGCAGTTGGTACCTAGAAAGGAAAAGCAAACAGACAAATCACAATTTCATTGTCATAGTTACCCTCCAAGGTTTAGGTCAGCACTCAGATTCAGTCTTCGTCTTCAGGACATCAGTTGATTCGCCATCAGTCAAAACCTCAGCTCTCGGGCAAAAGGGGCACTTCCCTCATAAGGAGGTAAAGTGCAAAAATGGGCAATCTGAGGAAGAGGATGGTTTTAGTAAACCAATAAGTCACCAACAGAGTGACAAAGTTTCTGGATAAAATCAATAGCATACCCTAACTCAATTCTAATGGTTCTCAGTGTCAAGGGTTTTTATCCCTTTTTCGATGTACATTCCCCTAAAATTTCATTGGTTTACGGCTATACCCCACTATCTTTACCCTATTAGAAAACAGATTATGTAATTAATCTTTCACCCCATATTATTTTACAGACATTTTATTTGTCCATGTGATTGACGTCTTCGGAGGTAGCACGTCTGGTATGATTTCATCCTTCTGTAATTCTTTGCACATCTTTTGGTCAATAGCTCCATTGTCTTCACCAGTTAGAATGACCTTGTACATTATATTAATCTACAATGTTGCATTTTAGTTAAGACATTTCTACAACCAATATGAATTTCATGAGAACGGATCTACTATGGTTACATTCAGCTTCTAGTTTGAAGAAAACAAGAGGTCATGTCCTTTTGAGAGTCAGCACACTGCAAGCTAGGAAAAATACATTTTAAAATGAGAGCCAGGCAGCTAAGCTTCGGCTCATGCTAATTTCAGGCCTACAAAATTTATTAGCACAATTTCAATAACGTAATCATTAATAATTAGTATAAATCATACTTTAATATCATATTTTATCAACATTAGTCATTTTCATTAATCCACGTATACATTGGCGGCCACTCCCCGTGGTCACATTTCAAGTGCACGTTTAAGGAAAATGTATTAATATAATTTCTATGCGGCATTATCACACATTAATTCATAAACATTTCATGTTAATATAGATTATATAAGCTACGCTCTCTCAATGTCATTGAACATGTCATGTGTGATGCAATATGTGAGGTCATAGATGAAGTGAAGTACTATTGAATACCCATTTGAATGTAAAATTGACCTATCCAAGTGTAGGGATCACTATCACACCCAGATGTTGTCATTGGTGGTGTCCCAATCCTAAATGGTGCCATGTCTTGTATATCACCATGTGCTCCCAATGGCTTGGAAATGTGTATTTTCTGTGAACCAATCCCCAATCCAAAATGACCACTGCAACCAAGATGTAACTGTGTTAAAACACGGAAGCACAAACAGGTACAAGAGGACTCATACCCTGCGACCTTGTTTTACCAACTACAAGTTAGTAGAAATGTTCCTTCAGTATTCAGTTTCACCTCAAACAGGTGAACACTTATCCGGGAGTCCACTGTATCACCTCAGCCATCTAAATTAATCTGTCTTTTTCTCAAACAACTGGGTCAGTTGCCACAAACCTTTTCCCTTCCTCCTTCCCTTTGCTAAATTTGTTTTTGTTGTCTTTAGTACTCTGGGCACTTTACCACTGCTAACCAGTACTAAAATGCATGCGCTCGCTGCTTAAAAATTGGTAGCAGTACCTTATCCACAACTGGCATATTTAATTTATGTTTGGGTCCCTAGTAAAGTGCACTACCTGTGCCCAGGGCCTGTAAATTAAATGCTACTAGTGGCACATATAGGTCACCCGTAAGGTAGGCCCTGGCAGCCCATGGGCAGGGTGCAGTGTATTTAAAAAGTAGGACATGGATTAATATGTTTTACATGTCCTGGTAGTGAAACACTCTTAAATGTGTTTTTCACTACTGTAAGGCCTGCCTCTCCAATAGGTAGGATAACATTGGGATTACTTTATACATTTTATTAGTGTAATTTCCAACTGGGAAGAGATGGGACACCCACATTTGGTGTACCTGGAATCACAATTTAAAAACACAGCTTATAGTGAAGTTTTTTTTTAATTGCTGAAATTCTGCAAATGTCACTTTTAGAAAGTTGGCATTTTGTTACTTGAACAATTTGATGCCTTCTACATGTCTCTGGAATACACACCTGGGATGGATGACAAATGGCTTCCTGCATTCCTTCAAGACAGCCACACACAAAGGAGGGTAGGTGTGACTGAGTGGCCATCTGCATGTTGATGGGTCATCCTGACCAGGATGGGAGGGAAGAGCTGACACTTACACCTGAAAGGGCTGTGTCTTGTCTCCCGCGTCATAGTGAGTCTGGAGCCAGAGTCAAAAAGGCAGGGTCTTCTGTACCTCAAGGACATCTCTTTGAAGTCTATCTACTTCAAACGCCCAACTGGGTATAAGTAGTTGACCTCTGTCACAACCAAATCAGAACACTTCTGGAACTGAGGAGATTCTGCCAGGAAGAAGGACTGCTGTGCTGTAAGAAAGAATGCCACTCTGCTTAACTGCTTTGCTGTGTGGCCTGCTGCTTCTTGCCTGTGAGTGAGAAGGACTGGACCTGCATTCCTACATCTTAAAACCTAAGTTTCTCTAAGGGCTTGTTGGCTTGCATCCTGCTGCTGAAGTGTCAGGTATATCAAAGACGTCACCTCTAGCTTCAAGACAGGACCTGGACTTTGCTTGCTGTTAAGTCCTGCTCTGCCAAGTGGTGGTAACCCAATCCAGGGCCCTTAGAAGTGAGTATAAAGTGCTGCATCTGCCGGAACCTGCACATTGATGCTATTGCGCCAATCAGAACTAACGCAATGCCTGCTGCGAGATCGGGGTTGACGCATCACCGCCTGTTGCAGGGATCAGACCAGTGGATCGCACTTTGAAATGCCACATTGCCTCTGGGATCACCTTTTCGGAACCGACGCATTGCTGGCACTGCGTGGAGAAGATCAAGACATTCGTCCCCTCCAGCATGGATCAACTCGGAGTATCGCATTTTGAACCACCGCACTCGGAACTGGAGGTTCGCTCAACAGAGCCCAGGCATTGCTGCAGCTCTGTGGAGAGATCTGGCACAACACCCCAACTGCTTGGGGATCATTGACTCATCTCATGCTGCAACAAGAATGAAGGTACTTTTGCTCAGCGGGCCATTCGTGGTCCTGTAACAGACCTGCCCTCCATTGCGGGCAGCCTGAACTCTTGACTTTGTCCTGGTCCAGGTCAATTAATTAACTCCTTGAACACTATTTGCTTCTATGTGCTATTTTTACATTTAATCTTTGACAATTCATACCTCGACTTTTACTTACTGGATTTTTGTTGTTTTGGTCTTGTTTTATTTATAAAATTATTCTTTATTTTTCTAACTTGATGTAGAGTCTTTTTTGTGGTGTTTTCATTGTTTTATTGTTTGAAGTGTTTTACATACACTGTACACATTGCCTCTTAAGTTAGGCCCCACTGCTCTGTGCCAACCTACCAGAGGGTGAGCACAGGTTAATTTATGGTGTGTATCAGAAATACCCTGATTACGATTGTGGTTCTTGCTTGGACAGGGTGCATACCTCTGCCAAACAGAAACCCAGTTTCTAACATTCTCTAAAACTGGTATTTTTCACTTTATCAGTACATACTTTAACCAGCAAATGTTAGAAGAACAAATTTAAAATGTGTTCTACAGCTACCCTAATTGCCCCTCACTGAGAACCAGAGTAAACAAAGAAAGAAAGCCAATGTTTTAAAAGAATGCAGGTGACTCAATACACAGATCTACTTCAGAATCATGCCCAGGCCTTTGCAGAATCTTAGAACATGAAAATTTTGCAAATATTTTTCTCTGGCAAAGGAGGCACTCTACCCACTCCTGCTGGCCAGCTTGTTGACCCACTCACCATCAGAGGTGAGTGAAATATAAGAGTTGTATTTAAAACTTTACAGAAAGGTCACTAGCGAGAGGTAGCCTGTTTTAACTGACTTCAACGGAATTCTGAACTTGTGTGGGAACATTCCAATTCAGTATATCACTGATATACCATTTTCACATCTGTAGCTGTGGTAGAAGGGGAATTCGGAGCCTAATTGGAAATGTGTCGAGCCCTTCCAATCCGCGTCAAACCTCAGTCATAAACCCAGGTGCTAGGAGTTATAACCAGGAAGTGAAATGGCTGGGCATCTCCCCATTCTTTCATGTCCTGCCCCTACTCCCCAGCCCTATGATTCCCTAGTGGGTTTTTAGAGAGGGTGAACATGAAGGTAGAAGGGACCTACTAGTCTTTGTTCCTCATCTTGCCACCTCCTCTTCTATGTTAGACGAAGACAATGCATCGTCAGGTAAAGAGGTAAGGGGAACCACTGGGCAAAGTAAACATTGCTCCAGGTTTTTCCCTAATTGCTCTTTGCCAAGAACCTCAACTTAAGACCTAATAGGACAGAGTAGATTTCACCTATTGGTGTCCATATATACTTGGCAGCCACATATAATAGTCTTCCAACTCAGCCAGGAAGTGCCAGCATGCAACATTGGATTTCCTGAAACACCCTTCCACTGAACACTAGGGAGTTTTTGCTAGATGAGAACTGGCAGTGAAATGTGTCCACCATGCATGGCAATTATCACTGTTTTACAATGGAAATGCCAAATAAGATTATGTGAACTGGGAATGGCCAATTATATGTATTGGTTACTGTAAAGGCAGAATATCAGGTGCTGCGCAGTGCAGTCAGATTATCCATCCACTTTATGGTCCATCATTGGAGATTGGTAGGTGGGCATGATCAGGAAAGGCTGAAAGCAGTGGTTGACTTTTTGCATCTTTCATAACATCATTACTTTACTATAGCTAAATTCTTTAATAACACCTCTTGCTATATTGCCCATTTGAGCTGTGCCCTCCTCACTGAATCTGCCTGAAACAAAAAACATCTTTCATTTTCTCCTCAATTCCTCCTCATCAGAAATATGTTATTTATAAAAATGCAAGCACCGCACAATTATTGCATGGTCTCTGTAAAGTGTTATAATGCATTTTTATGTGAAGTAAAAACAATAAACAAATAATGGATAAGTGGATACAAGTAACGACTGTATGTAGCTCCTCATCTGACCACACCCTAGTTATAATATTCCCTTTTATGACTGGTGCTCAAAGGAATTAGGAAGGGAGATTTGTAAGAGTTAGCAAGACCTGCACATGTTTTCCCCCACATCAGGCCCCACCCCGTTTCTCATTAGAAGACTGGGTAGTGAAACATAGACGCTAAATGGATCAAGTCTTTTTACACTGTGCATCCACCTCCCAACCCTCAGATTTCTTGCTTTGGTATTAGAAGAGTGAGGAGGAAAATTGAGAAGCACTACTCAACCACTACCCTCCCCTCTACCTCCATTACTAACCCAGCAAGAAATCTATGCTGCATGAGCAGAGCTGAGAGAAGTCATCTCCTCCCACTTCTTCTTAATCTACCAGCCTTCCGGCCAAACCTAAATAAAGGACACAGTAAGGGGTCGATTCTAAATTGGCTTGTAAATAGAGATAAAGATGAAGTTACCAATTCTATCCCAGGTACCGGCCCATCCTAGCTTCCTGGCCTGAATTAGGGAAGAACATACAAAATCAAAAACATACTTGGTTTAATCCATTATGTGGGAGCCAGTCTCAGACCCTTTTTGTGCACATTTTCCTCCAGAATGTTTTCGGTCAGTGCTTGGCTTTTATCAGAACTCATTTTGGGTCCCTACATAGCAAATCCTCTCCTGGGTCCCTCCATATGCATCGAGTATATTGATCTCAGGAGCATCAATATTTTGCAGCTCTAAAACAAACATACATTGTTCAGGGAGTGATAGAATGCCCAATTCCTATCCAGGAGACTTTCTGCCAGCTTTGAACTAGAATTGATGTTTGCTAACCAGGAAGTGGTGATTACAGGTGTGGCAGTGGAGTGATGCAAAAGGATGGGTCCCCCCTGCAGAACCTGATGAGGGGTCCCAGGTCTCCAATATCTCAGAGATATTCTTTGGACTGAATAGGACTCCCCTGATGATTGGGCCTACCTAAAGGGCTGCCACTCTCCCCCTAGTCCCTCAACCCCCCCACCACCCATGCAAAGGGGCTGCTTGTGCCTTTATTACACCCCTGGTGTGTGCTAGTTGTGAACTGGAAATAATGTGTGCTCATCAGGAACTGGTAATTATAAATATGCTGATTGAGAAAGGACAGTGAAGCACCCAGTGATCTGGTAACAGGAATCAGAGTTTGATAGAAACCTAAAGAAATAACCAACTAGAACTGGCAATGATAGGATTTAGTGAAGTACAAAAGATCAGGACAGAGGAATGACAACTTTGGAAAAGAGTAACAGGAGATTAGGAGGAGCATTGTTTATAGTTATTGTCTCCTGTGTGCATGCACATCTCTTTGATATCCCTATACTCAGGGGACACAGGAAAAAGACACACCTGGATCTGTTTCCTAATGACATGTTCATTTGCTAAGAATACATAAGAAATATAGGGCCAGATGTATGAAAGGGTTTTACCCATTCTGTGTCTATGGGAAAATGTGTTCGTACATATGGCCCATAGTGTCTTTTAAAAAGAATCATGTACATATAACAGACTGATGGCATTACTTATGTGAGCTTTAGCCACTAGAACATGACAATGAAAAAGATGTGTCCATACCAATATTTCCCTGACTTTCGCAAGTGTATGTATACTAGACATACACAGGTGAGCATAGGGGTGCTGGCTTCCATCTACAAAAATGAAATGCCTCCCCCTAATGCTATTTTGGCTAAATTGGATACTGTGTATGGTAGAACTCTCCATTTCCTTGCGAAATAGCTCCTGAAATGTATTGTAACACAAACAACAAAGAGCAGTGAGTGCTGGACATTGTGTTCCTGAATGAATGGCCATGGTCAGAAGCCAAAAATACAGTTCCAATGCCTCTAAATTAATTGTCATAAAGATAAACAATAGACATTTATATTGTGATATATTCTGATGGGAACGATGCCACCTGTTTACTGCAAGAAAGAAACTGTTGACACTTTAGCCTCATTTCTTTCTGGTGACCGACCTCAACTGAATTCCCAGGCAGCAGAACTTCTTTTGTAGATGCTGATCATTAGACCTTTTTGTCCTAAGGAAGACCTATTTTAAACCACAGGAGAATGTGTCAAAACATGGTCAAAAATTAACACAAGCATACCGTGTAGATATAAAACCCTCGATTGATTGCAAACTTGTGACTGTACTGCAGTTCTGTAAAATTACGATTCAAATGGACATGGTATGTTTTATTCTATATATATGTGAATCATTTTAACTTTCACTTTTATATAACACCCTTGTTGTAAAACATGGTAATGTTCTGCTTTACTTCAGAGTGAGATTAAATAAAAGGGATGCCAAGAATGCAGCACTCTTAGTCTGAGTAATGAATCTATTAAGACACTTCTCAAGTCTCTTGCACAGGGAAAAATAATGTGAGCTTTTACTTCAAAAGCAGTAATGCAAGTGCAATTCTGAAAATAATCACAGCAGTGAAATAATAATGATCACATAACTCAACAATGGCTATTAAATGTATGTGTATATATATATATATATATATATATATATATATATATATATATATATATATATATATATATCAAACCAAGGCCCTTTCAGGATTAGAGTGACGCATAAATTATGCAAAAAAACAAAGGAGAACTCTGGGAAGTTCCCAATTTTAGGTGGAGAGCTGCTCTAGTAAGAAGCACCCTGCAACACCAGCGACACTCTAGATTTGCTCACCTTAAATGTCTGCTTATCTAGCAAAAAATGTAAGCATAGGATCAGCACAGTGCTATCCTTGACGAGCTAGATAGTGACAAAGTCTTTTGCCATTTGTACAGCAAAATCTTTAAGCATTGGACTGACATAGTGTCATCCTCGCCGAGCTGTAAAATGACAAAAGCCATTTACCACTCCAGGCACAGTATTACAGCTTTGGACTGTTAAAATACCATCCAAGCCAACCTGGAATGAGTAAAGCAACCCCTGACACGTGTTTCGCTCTCATTAGAGCTCTTCAGAGGGGTATAGCTTTGTCCAGACACAAGGGAGCACCCAGTATAAGTCAAACCAAGGCCCTTTCAGGATGAGAGTGATGCATAAATTATGCAAAAAACAAAGGAGAACTCTGGGAAGTTCCCAATTTTAGGTGGAGAGCTGCTCTAGTAAGAAGCACCCTGCAACACCAGCGACACTCTAGATTTGCTCACCTTAAATGTCTGCTTATCTAGCAAAAATGTTAACCATAGGATCAGCACAGTGCTATCCTTGCCGAGCTAGATAGTGACAAAGTCTTTCGCCATTTGTACAGCAAAATCTTTAAGCATTGGATTGACATATTGTCATCTTCGCCGATCTGTAAAATGACAAAAGCCATTTACCACTCCAGGCACAGTATTACAGCTTTGGACTGGTCAAATACCGTCCAAGCCAACCTGGAATGAGTAAAGCAACCCCTGACACGTGTTTCGCTCTCATTAGTACAAATGGCAAAATACTTTGTCACTATCTAGCTCGGCAAGGATAGCACTGTGCTGATACTATGCTTAAAAACTTTGCTAGATAAGCAGACATTTAAGGTGAGCAAATCTAGAGTGTCACTGGTGTTGCAGGGTGCTTCTTACTAGAGCAGCTCTCCACCTAAAATTGGGAACTTCCCAGAGTTCTCCTTTGTTTTTTGTATATAAATATATATATATATATATATATATATATATATATATATATATATATATATACATACTATGTAGTCACGCATGCAGAGTGCAAAACTAAAAATAAGAATTAAAAATGCCTCACCATGGGGCTTGACAGTGACATCATCCCTTTGTTTACCAGCATCAGGCTGAGGAACCCTCACAACCGAGACCGAGGGAGTTTTTCCAACTGCATGGGATTCTGAGCAAGACACCCTCCCCTCAGAAAGAATTCCTTCTAATCCGTTTGTCAAGCTTGCTCCCCTTATATACTTTAAACAAACTGGAGAGGAGAATTCTAGAAACCACTACTCCCATCGGGTAGGTTGTTGTTCGAATGCAGGCCGCACCATGTCAGTGTTGGAAAGGAGCACAGTTGAGACTGGCCAACTCTTCACAGTGTTTTTACAAGACTGAGCTTTTCCCTGCCTTACCATAAACGTTCTCAGCCTGGTACATTTTATCATCCTTGTTCCCCACTCCCCCATGTTATGTACCCATCCTTCAGTGAGGAAGAGCGAAAACATGTTACACAAGCTGTGCGCTGAAAAATACCTGACGGTGTGTGAAGCTAAGCTAAGAACAAAATGGAGTCAGTGGTCAAGATGGAGCTGTTGTTTAAATACAAATAGCATTATAGGTAAACAAATCTTCTGCACTCTCTTTATTGTGACTAGCGTTCTACTACAATGATATAGAATGACAGCGTTTTTGTGATCTTTCTTGTGCATTTTGTTCTGGGGATGGGGCCTGGTAGTACACAGCATGGTTTCTCTTTCTTAGGTTCTGCATGGTGAACTTGCTTTACTGCAACTCTAGTATGCACCTTATGCTTTGATTTCAGTGGGAGCTGCGGGAAAGGTGCAGTGAACATAAGGGCAGCAGCTGATGCTGCTGAGAAATTTAGGAATGTTGCAGTCTCCAAGTAGAAGAGGCAAAAGAGGACCTCATACCCCTGGTGAGAAATAAATATAGTATGTTTTGCAAGTTTGGGGCTACAGGAAACAGGTAGTCTGTGAATGGGCATGTTGAATAGTTCTGGAAATTGTTACAGAGTTTCAAAGAAAGGATGAGTGTGTCCCTTCTGGCAGTTTAATCAGAGTTGATAGGACTGGGTGCCCTGATATCACTTACAATTTCCTGCGAAACTGAGGATGTCTAACCAATATAAATTCTAAATTTTCACTGTAGTGGCAGCAACTCACGCTTTTGAGGAGAGCATTAAAGCAGATCACCTTAGTGAATGAAGTTTGTAGGTGATGTTCCCAGCCTGAACTTGGCTGTTGTCACAAAGGATATGAAGAGGAGAATGGGCTAATCAGTTACATGAACACTGAGAGTGTTACAAGTGGGTACAGTTATTCTTCTTTGATTACATTCCTACCTTAATAAAACATTTCATAATATGAAAACAACATGATACACAAAATGATACACAATATGCTACACAAAATTAAATACTTTTGAACCATGTAAGACTACAATGACTCCCTATTCAGGATAAGTGGTATGATAGCCGCAGCGTTTTACACATTTGCCAATTGGAAATTGTGACCAAACTATTTGCAACTACCCAGCCTGCCACCCAGAGCAACGGTGTTATGCCACTCACGAGAGATTGTGTTGGTTAGACATATTTCGAGCAAGCATCGGCAAAGCCAATACTTCTGACACTGGCTGCCAGCCTTTTGGTTTTATCAATTTGTCTTTGTTTTGGCGTGTTGTTTTGCAAAATGTTATAGTTGGGGGAAATGCCAGGTCCTCATCTATTTAAAAAACATACATTGCAATAGCAGTCACTTTCCCTGAACGGAACTGCTTTCAGTGTGGATATGCATATTGTGAATGGGAAGAATGCTATTATTCACAATGAAGATAGCCAGTGGGTGAAGTGGGCTGACCCACTGCTCCATGCTATATGCCATAGTAGCTGGAAGAGAAATATTATTATTTTATTATTTGCCCATAGCTACCGTCTTGTTATCCAAACTAGAAGATGGCCAGGGCGATTACAGTGTCCAAAAGAATACCTGATCGAATAGAGAGTAAGAGACAGCAAATATGCACAGATGACTGTGACAATGTATATGTGCATGTATTTGTGCATGTATGTAAAGCTTCCCACATGCTTCTTCTCTTTTCTGACTGTGTAATTTACTGTCTCTCTTCCCTTCCATATGAGGTCTAAAACTCTCTAAAAACTTTTCAATCGTTGTACCAGCAAACCCATTTTCCACCTTCTTTCGTACTCTGGTGCGGCTTTTTATTTTTTCCTCAAGTTTCTTTTCTAAAATATTGTTCACTACATTGCATGCAACATAATGGCTAAGCAGGATGTGTGTGTAATCTGTATTCCCCTGAACAGTAGTGGGCAGGTGGGTGCATATTTAGCAATCAGAGACATTCACAACTTCTTTATATAAACTAACAATTTGTACAAATGCGCTATAAGCATAAGTTTCCTCATCCTCGCCCCGTGATGTATGTCCCCTGCTCCCACCTCTTCCAGCAGGCATGTGTCCCTTCCCTCTGGAATATTTGCATGCCCTTGTTCACTTTTATTTATATAATTGTCCTCATCTAAAAACCGTATATAATTTCATTTGTATATATGATTATTATTTTGGTCAATATTATTCCTGGAACTGAGGTACATATGGCAGTCAACACTGCAGGCCAGTTCCTTTCTTCTTTCTTTCTTCCAGACATTATTCTTATCAATGAGGCTATTCACAATCTGTAGCTGCACTCAGGTCGTTACCCGGAGTCTCAAGTGCAATCCTTATGCTGCTGTCTTCCTTCCTCTTGTTCCCTTGGTGGTACCTCATAGTGTGGAGTCAGAGGTTAACTAGCACTTGACACCAACCAAGGTACTGTGTAGATGTATGCAGACAGGACCCACTTGCACCCTGTGTCTCCTGAGTTGTGCAACACGAGCAGTCCTATGAAGAGTCACTGCAGGACGCGCTGGCACCTCTTTGCTCCTGTAGGGGTGCAGCACGAGCAGTCCCGTCAGTGTTGACTTGTCTAGCTGACCGATCGGAGATTGTATCTCTGGGGTGGTGGTGGGCCTTTCAGCAACACCGCAGGTGGCTGTTGGAGATCTGTTGGTCATGCGGCCTTCTTGGTGTGTGAGCTGTGGGTCCAGGATGTCAGCCCCTCACACTTGACCACTGTAGTTGTTGTCAGTAAGATCTGGTAGGGTACCTTCTACCTCAATTGTAGACAGTGGCGCCTGGTGTGGGCCTTGACCCACACCCAATCCCCAGGCTGCAGTCCGTGATCCTGTGGTGTTTCTTCTTCTGGCAAGGCCTTCAGTACCTGGTGGTGGAGATGACGCAATGCCACTGTTATTTTTCTGCTGTATTGTAAAAATAGACCATCTGTCATTGCTAGTGGCGCGACAGACATGTGGCCTGGTATTTGCATGGGGTGCTCAAACACCAACTTGTGGGGGTTCAATTTTGTAACCCTGTTGGGGGTGCTTCTCATAGCAAGCAATACCAGCGGTAGTGCATCAATCCATGACAGTTCAGTCGCTGCACATATTTTCCCTATTTTGTTCTTTAGTACCCCATTTTTTCTCTCAACACCTCCCTCTGCAGGTGGGTGGTACGCACAGGGCAACTTCTGGGTTATTCCTAACCCTTTACAAAGGTCCTGAATCACATGTGAAATGAATCCTGGTCCACTGTCAGAACTTAAGTGTCGGTACCCCAAAGCGTGGTATTAGCTCTTTTAGAAGGCATTTACCAATTGTTTGTGCATCGCCGTTGTTAGTGGGGTACGCTTCTGTCCATTTGCTAAACATGCAAACTATTACTAAAACATATCTGAATTTGTGTTTGGGGGGGATTTCAATGAAGTCCATTTGTAAACTCTCAAAAGGTACGTGTGGCGGTGGGAAATGGCCTGGAACAGTGGGTGTACCCTTGCCTGTATTGTACTGTGCACAGATAGTGTCCTTCTTACACAAATGTTCTGCACATTGCCGAAACTTGGTATCAAACCAACACGGGGGAAACAGACAGATAATCCCATCCCGCCCCACATGTGAGGGGCGTTGAAAATGTAGGTCATTGAGGAGAGTAACATGGATGTCAAACATATCTTACCATTTGGGGCTACCCAAACTCACACTTTATCCTCTCTGCAGACACCCTTCCTCCATTCTTCTAATTCTTGCTCCCCAGCCTGCTGTTGAACACTTTTGGGATCAAAGTACTCACTTTCTTTCTTAGCCAGTGGGGCACATGTGATCTGTACCATTTCATAGTCGCATCCACATAGTGCTATCCTCTTTGCTTCCCTGTCAACGAGTGCATTTCCCATGGAAATGTAATCCCTAGCGGAGGTTTGAGCTGTACATTTCACAATTGCAATCCTTTTTGTCAAAAGTAGAGCTTGCAACAAGTCAGTAATCAATGATGCATGCTGTATGTGCTAACCAGCTTGAGTGAGGAACCCCCTCATTGCCCACAACTGGCCAAAATCGTGTGTGACCCCAAAAGCATATTGGCTGTCTGTGTAAATGTTTGCCGACCTTCCTTTTGCCAACTTGCAGACTCTTGTAAGTGCTACTACTTCTGCTGCCTGAGCACTTTTTACTGTAGGTAGCCTTCCTCCTTCCAATAGTCTGTTGGCTGTCCCTACAGCATAACCAGCCTGTAGCGTCCCAGTGTGGTCCTTAATGCATGACCCATCGACAAACAAATCACCCTCTGTATCTGGGAACTAGGTGCCTCTGATGTCTGGTTTCACCTTCGTGTGTCTGTCGACCGCTATAATGCAGTCGTGGAAGGAGATGTCTATGGAGGGGTCATCATGGTCATGCTCCGTAGGCTGGAGGCAGGAGGGATTCAGTATGGTGCACCTCTTAATCATTATGTGTGGTGCCAGCAACGTTAGCTCATATCGAGAGAGACAAGCATTTGTGAGGTGTTGAGTATTAATGGTAGTCAATAATGTGTCAACTGCATGAGGGACATGCAACACCAGTGTGTGTGCCAGTACAACATTCTCTGATTGTTTTACTGCTAGAGCGGCTGGTTCTACTGCCCTCAGGCATGGTGGAAGGCCAGTCGCTACTGGGTCTAAGGTGGCAAAATGATAAGCCACTGGGTGATAGAAGGAGCTGTCTCCCAGGGAGTAGCCTCCTTTCTCATGACAAAAGAAGTGGAATTCTTTATTGTTATCTAGGAGGCCAAGTGATGGTGCTGCGCACAGTTCCCTTTTCAGTTTTTGGAAAGCTTCCTCACAATCCATCGGCCATGGTATCTTGTCTGGCACTTCTTTGTGTGTGAGGTTCTGGAGTGGGTGTGCAATTAGGGAGAAATTTGGGATCCAATATCTGCAGTAGTTTGCCACCCCTATGAAAGCCCTCACTTTCCTCTGTGTTTGTGGCCTTGGGTATTGGTTTATAGTTGCTATCCTATCTGGCAGCAGTCTCCTTGATCCTTGGGACAGTTCATGTCCCAGATATCGCACTTTCAGTTGGCAAAACTGTAATTTCTTATGGCCCTTCCTTGCTTAGTGACATACCAGGGCCACTGTATCTTGAACGCATGATGTCCGTGGCAGTGACGCAAATAATAAGTTATCAATATACTGTACCAAAGTGGACCCTCCCGGTAGGCGCAACGATGCCAAATCTGTTCGTAGCACATTGGAAAATATTGAGGGGCTGTCACATGTGATCGCATCTCATAAATGCCTGTAACATTATCCTGTTCTCCTTACTTTCCAGAAATATCCCTTCAGGAGAGCAACTGATAGTACACTGCAACTTGCATTGGAGGTCCATTCCCAGCAAGTTGACTGGGCAATGTCTACCAAAGATGAAATGATGGTTATACAATGATAGGGCCTACTTTAAATTTTAGTGGCTATGTTATATATTCATTCACAGGTTGTCCTGTCATTCCTGCAGCTGTTATTTGTGTTCCCGATAGTGGTGCATCTGGTATGTTGGATGCTTTCAGCATTGACCTGGTTGCTCCTGTGTCCACTAAGAATGGTACTGTTTTACTCAACACTGTCCCGTCTACATGTGGACCGTATTGATCCACTGATATTACCAGACCCATGAAGTATGTGTCTAGAGGAGGCAGATATGGGAACCCATTCTCCTCCCTGTTCCACTGTCCTCCATCGGTCCGGGGTGGAGGTTGGGGTTGAGGTGTCTGTGGCCTGTCTTGGTGTGTGCCGTTGGTGGGGGCATCAAATACATTATCAGTGTAAGGTGGAGGAGGTGTTCAGTGTTGTTGCCTCGGCTGACTCTTACCTCCCTGTCCCCTTTCTAAGAGGGGGCATTCTGCTTTTCAGTGTCCCTGCTGGTTGCAGAGAAAGCATGCGGTGCCCGGAGGGGGTTGAGAGGATGCTCGTTCATTTTGCCCGCTGCCCTGTCCTCTGCCCCTCCCCCTGCCCTGGCTACCCTTGTAGAACTGCTTCTGCACCACCATGAACTTAATCTTGTCTCTTTTTGTCTTTTCTTCATCTGCCTTCTGCAGATGTGTTTGATAGTCTGCACAGTACCTTGCTGCTGCTAATACCTTGTCTATAGGTTCCTGTTGCCAACATACAAAGGATGTTTGTAAGTGCGTCTGAATGGGCTGTTGTAAGCCATATACAAATGTAGTGACAAACGCTGACATCGCATCCCCTAATGGATTTTTCATCCCACTTCTTTGCTGGTATACCTGAAGGAGACGATCATAATAACTGTTTACACTCATTTTTCTCTTGATTCGTATGTGTTATTTTTTTACCAATCTACCTTTTCTTCTGGCACCTTTCCCTTTACGTATTCCAGTACCTTTTTTCTTGCCTTCTCTACTTCTTCTCCTGGTACACCCCCTTTTCCCCTCTGTGGCTCCTCTTATGGCCACCCCACCACTTTCTTGCAATCCTCCCATGAGTCTCTTGGTATTATTATATAAAACAATACATCCAGGTCCTTCTAAAGTAACCCTCCCATTGCCACTATCCTATTTAACTCTGTGTACTTCTTCTAGGGTTCCTCTTGTAATTTGGGAAAATCCGTGGTGAATGAAAATAAGTCACTCCTATTCCAAGGTATATGGACGTAAGATGGTGTGGGGTCATCTTCCCCTGTAGATAGCGTTGGTACTTCTCTTAGGGGCAGCATTTTAACTGTCTCTGAATCTGTTCCTGTTTCCAGACCCTTGATAATCTGTGCTGTGTTGATGCCCTCCATCAACTCTTTCCACTTCTGTAACTTTAGCACTGCATAGTGCAGCTACTCTGTCAAGCATTATCCCAAGAATGCAACTCTGCATCTGTAAAGCTTAACTGGGAGGTGTCCCAACTGTACTCCTGTGGTAGGGGGCCTGTGCTTTTGGTGTGTTGTATGTTTTTCTGATGCACTTGAGTAGCCTGGGCCATTACTTCTGTACATGCTAAGGTCATTATTTCTTCTCTGTATGCCCTGGTATTAACCCTTTCTATC
Source organism: Pleurodeles waltl (assembly GCF_031143425.1). Taxonomy (NCBI): domain Eukaryota; kingdom Metazoa; phylum Chordata; class Amphibia; order Caudata; family Salamandridae; genus Pleurodeles; species Pleurodeles waltl. The sequence continues at coordinate 435,216,870 of NC_090451.1, read as the reverse complement.
TCTGCAAGTGTCATCCTTTCATCAATGAGATCAGTCAGTATGGCACGACATTTTGCGATGTCTGATTTGAAAAATGTTTTCTTTTGTAATACAGGAGAGCTGCACGGTGTAGTCCCCTTTGACTTGTTATCTCCTGCTCACTGATGTTGTTGGAACATCTTGTAAAAAGTTTGTCAGGAGGTCAATGTTGTGTTGTGCATGGTGTGCATAGACACATATGTCCCAGATCACCCTTTTTATTTCCTCAATTCCCCTGTTGTAATCCCCAGAAGTATCTTCAAACCTCTGCATCCAATCTGTGTGTAACAGGGATGGCACCTTGCCTCCTTTCCCCTCACTCTCATGTCGTAACTTTTCGCTAATATTGTTCATTTTTCATGCAGCATAGGCTGCTTTCTCTTTTATTTCCTGCAGCGACAGAAGGTCTGTTACAACTTTGAGTTCTGTTCTCTTTGCTTCCTCTTTTACCAGGTGCTGTACCAAGGCATGGGCTACTGCCTTCTCAGCTGAAGACAGCTGAGGAGGTTGTGTCCCTGTTGCAGAGCCCTCGAGTTCTCCCTTTGTGTCAATAAAAACCTTCTTGTTGCTATTCCCTAGCCTCCCCATCAGTATGTCTTCTATAAGTGGGTCCTCCTTATCCTCTTCTTTCATACCCTGTGCATCTTGTTCCTGTGGTTGTGCACTCACCACAGGAAGAGATTGAAATGTCCCCACTACTTCAAGTGTGTGTTCTCTCCAACCTTCCATTTTTTCTTTCCCTTTTTTTCCTGAGTAAAATCCTTTTTTCAGTTCCAATAATTCTTTATGTACCTTCTCTTTCACATCGCTAGTTGCACGCAACTCACGCAACACTGTGTCCCACATCCAAAACGCATCCCATTCTAAGCTCCTTATTTTCCATCCTTTGAGAATCAACATCTGTTGCAAATATGACAACTTATTCATGTCATATGTGTCAATCTTAGGAAACTGCAAATCTGGTCTCCCGGCTGTCAACTTATGCCACTTGTCAAGAAACAGTAATGTCTGAAGCCCTTGTTTAATAGCGACTTGATGCGTTGGGGAATCTTTAGGGGGGCTGGGCTTTTGGGTATCCAAATGTTCCTTACTAAGAGAGTTCCCCATGACTTATCTGCAACTGTCCCTTATGGCGCTACACAAACAATTCAGTTGTACTTGGCATGGGAAAACAAAAGGATGTCTGCAGGCGGTCCTTGCCCCTCATTCCCAGTAAAACATGAGGGAGCAGACAATGGGTATCTCAAGCAATCAGACAGTCATCTGCCAGCAGCGTTTTTTATTAGTGAAACGGAGAGCGCATTTCAATTTTACCACACTTCACTCTATTCTTGTTCACCGTAAGCATCCAGGTTGGAAATAGGTAGAGGCCAAAAGTGCTGTCTTACCGGCGTCCTTGTACCGTCCTTGTAAAATAAAATGTGTAATTTTCAATTTTCTACAATTTTGCCAACAAGATGATCTACTTTTTAATTTTAGTTTTTCAACATGTACAGCTAACTTTTAGCAATACACCGTAGACAAATGGGTCTAAGTTTACTCTGGTTTTAATTTGTTTCAGATATTATCCCCATTGACCAAGGGTTTGGTCCACCAAGCCATATCTGAAAGTGGGGTTGCATTGCTTCCAGCAATAATCAGCATCGATACAGATACAACCACCTACGTAAAAAATGTAAGTGCTTAGTTTAATCGGTTGATTACACATTTATCCACATGCCTATTTATAGTTATCTGTTTGTCATCTGGGTTGCTACCTGTCAATACGTATAGGGTTCTACACAAGCAAATTAAGCACTGCAGAGGTTTCAATTATTTCAAAAAGTATTCGGCTGGTATTGGGATGGCTGTTCAATTTTGAATACCACATTATAGGTAAACATGGGAGTAAATGGGCTACAAGAAATTTGGTTTACAAAATATGCTCTACATATGGTACCATGAACTCCACAGCCTTGAGGTAATTACTTTTTTAACTACCAAGCTGTTGTTCAAGGTATGGGTTTATGTTTGAGAACCGCCACTATCAAACTACCAAACAAAACACTAATAGTTCCAAAAACCAAAAAACACTTTGTGCTAGTGTATGTGTAGCATGATGGAATGGGTAATTAGGTCTGGGTTTTTTCAGCGAGCTGTCACCCAGATCTATTATTTTTATTATACTTTGAGCAGACTCTGGCCCTCCGTCCCCCCACACATGAGCCCCCCACCCCTACCTTGCAACATTATTTTTCTTGCCAGACACTTTTGGCATAGACTTTAAACTTTCTTTGTCACAGCTTGGCTCAGTTCAGAGGACTGTCACAAGGGGACAGCAGCCAGAGATAAGAGCACCAGGCACGCTCTTTTCAGGGCTCCACACGGCCACTTTAAAATCTTTTTATATACCAAAAAGCAAGCTTAAAATTATTTTATAAAACATGTCGGGTTACAGTTATAATGAGTTTGTATCGTTTTATTCTTTTGTCAATTTGAAAGCAGCTACAGTGTTGCAAAGACACTTAACTTTATAACAAACTTTAAAAGGCGTGTAGTCAAAATCAATAGTTTGTCTTTCAAGGTAATAGAAGTGCACACTTTGAGCTAGTTTTGTTACTGGAAAGAAAGGAACTATTTTTAGAAGGATGTCAGCAATTTACACAGGTTTTGTGCAGCCACTTACAGTGAGCCCATAGTTAAAGTGGGCTGAGTCACTGAGTATACTGCGATGGGTGGAAGCAAATTGTGAATGGCAATTTAACAGACCAATAATCAATGTCTAGTGGCTAAAAGCCAATCCGGGTATGTATGTTATGCATGTTTTGGCTGGCAAGATAGCAAAAGCTATTTCAAAGGCCAGATGTAAAAAGCAAAAACTGGTGCTTAGAAGCTGGCCTTCACAATGCACATCCATTTTTAATCACACAAATATGGTGTCAGGAAAGCCATCTAAGAAAAGGCACATTTCTCATTGAAAGCAGCACAAGTCACATAATAAACAAAGAGCTTACTTTCACAAATCATTTGTTAATCAAACATTAGGACATATTAATGACCCATCAATGTAGTTCATAGGGTCACAAATGAATCCTAATTTTTGACTTACAAACGATGTGGAACAAATATTACAAAAAAATCTTAACTAAGTTTGATGTAGAATACGGAATACAGTGATAAAACAGCTGCAGCATGTGATCAAATTGGTGATGAAAGTATCATTAAAGAATAGTACTGAATAAGAAGAATACCAGCTGTCAGGGACCATATTAGTGGAAATGAGAAACATATGAAACAATAGAATACGTAAAGACTTTGAAAAAAGAGAGGAAACGGATGCAATTTAGAACACAGAAAGGGGACAAATACCATGTCTTCTTTCGTAGGTGCATATTATTTGTTTACTACTTAGAGACAATTACCTGCAGTACTCAGCAAAAATTGGAGCAACATCCAGACTGCCAAACTTAAGTTTTGCCCAAAGCCTTGCAAAAATATCTGATCAGAGGAAAAATCAATGGCCGTGAGAAACAATGCAAAAACATTTATTTAGAAAGGAATTGTAAGGATGATATTGAAACAGCGCTCAAAGAACAGATTTCAGCTACCAATTCCCCAGGTATCCAGCATGATTAAAGAAGTGGATACCTTGAGATCCATTTACCACATTAGTATGCAAAGTGAGAGTATCTGTAACATTCAAAGAAAATCAGGCATGCGTCCAGCAGTCTTTGGTTAAAATTCCAAAGAAAAAAGTTGAAAAATAATTGGTGAGCTTCAATATTCCTAAAATTAAGAAGGGACATGTGGTTAAACATTGCCCTCAACTGTTCATACCAGTGTGAAATGCGGTATATTTAAACGGTGGATGAAGAAACAGGAGATCTTGAAAAGAAGAGATGAGGAGTCTTAACTTCCTAATAACATTTGCAGATTATCTGACTGTGCATTCTTACAATAAATTACCTCTCAAAAACTGCATAGCAAAACTCTCAAGGGCAACCACAAAGAGCAGCACCATTAGATTAACCCTGTGAGGAGTTCCAACTTTTCTGGTGTGTTGCCCCTGTCTGCTGTCTGTGTATGTAGCAGTTGTGCTGATTGGAGAACAGATCTCATCTGTTGTAGTGAACAGTACACTTATCTCTGCCACTTGTAAAACTATAACCTGTGGTTTTAAACAGCATGTGCCCTTGATAGTTATGCTGCAGAAGATATCTCCCGCTATTGAATTGCAATATTTTCATTGTTGTGTATGTTAAACTGGCCGGTTCTTTGGTTAAGGTAGATTACAGTTACTCTGCATTCTTCAACGATGTTCTTATAGTTCTTAAATATGGAATATGAAATATGTGTTTCTTGACTCAACTCAACCACAGTGCATTCAAATGAAATACACATTTGTGGCTGGATCCAGTATACTTCACACCTTATAATCACTGCTCTGCAACTCAGAAAGCAAATGGCTTGCATATAAAGCAAAGGGGGTAAGGGAAATCTGCATTAGACCAGTCGGGGGAAATGTATCTCTTAACTGGACGTGTGACACCCGTATCTTTAGACAGAACAGGCCAATATAGACTCTGTGGTGATCATGGCTTTAGGAGGTCTGAGCCACATTATAGCTGCTAGAATCTTTTCCTTGATATCAGATGACAGAACGGAGAACAAGGGTGGTGTTGGAAAGCACAAAAGAGCTTCAACGGTCTGTACAGAGTCCCACTGTCTTTTAAAAATAGGTTGGAAACTATTCTGGAATATGTCTTACCAATTAAGTACTAAAAAGCAAGAACAAATAAACCTGACAACAAATGGTAAACAAAGTCATTTATTTACGCCTTTATCAATCACATTTGGCCTCCAGCCTAACTATCACCCTTGTTGAGAAATGTTAAGGGACTCACAGTATATAAACATGCATTGGCAATGCCAATAGTTCTGGCTTTAAAGGAACATTGTATTGTAATTTGAAACATTACAAGCAGCTAGCATAGGAATGGATACATGTGTCTGGAAGCAGACAACTGTAGAATAATATTGATGTAGGTTAAATGGCCAGGTCTGTCAAGCTAGAAGTAAAAATCCATGTAGATAAAGGACTGCCCTCCTATAATCTGTGCTGCTGCCAGATAAAAACACAATAAAGTATCTACTTATCAAAAGGCACTTTAATAGCTTTAAAATTTCATATGTATGCCCATGAAAGTTCGATCTGAGGTAGCTGGATAAATAAACAGGATGATCACAGCTGCTTGGAAGTCAAGCATTTTTTTGTGGAAGCACACAACGTCTGCTCAATCAAAACATGTACTTCTGATTCACAGCATGTGGGTGGAACTAAAACACTTATATAGTGATGCTCACATAATTGTCTGGCAACAGCTGCACTCTCATGCCACACCATAAATATGTGTGTTTGAGATGAGTAACATTATACTAAATGGGAAACAAGTCACCAGAAAATCTTGGTTTCAATGTACACAAAATATATTTTTGGAAAATGTTTCCAAACCGTATTCTTTTAAATGTATTTGGAGACAAACACCTATGCGGGATAAAAAAATGAAATACAACTGAGATACTGCATTGGAAATTACATTTGGTAAAAATAATTATGTAAAGTGGTTAGTCTATAAAACAATATGTAATTTGGACGTTGTTAGACCTGTCAGCTTTAGGGTGGTCTTCCCCCAAACATTTTGTCTTCCGCCTCTATTTTTGCTGATCTCATTTTTGCTGGGCATAGGACTCTCTGCACGTTACCACTGCTTACCAGTGCTAAGGCACATGTGCTCACTCCAAAACATGGAAACATTGGCTAACTCCCAATTAGCATATTTAATGTATTTGTAAATCCCAAGTAAAGTGTCACTACATGTGTCCAGGGCCTGTAAATTAAATGCTACTAGTAGGTCTGCAGCACTGACTGTGCCACCCACCTACGTAGCTCTTGTTTCTTGCCTGCCATTGCAGCCTCTGCGTGAAGTTTCAAACTGCCATTTCCACCCAGCAAAATCAACCTTTTACTAGGTCCAAACCTCCCTTTTTAATACATGTAAATCACCACAAAGGAAGGACCTAAACAGCCCAGAGGGCAGGGTGGAAAATATTTAAAACGTGGGGTATGTATTTTTGATTTTTACATGTCCTGGTAGTGAAAAACTCAAATTCATTTTCACTACTGCAAGGTTTACCTCCCAGATAGTATAACATTTGAGTACCTTTAATAAGCAATAGTTTTCAAATGGGAACAGGTAACCCTTTCATGTTTGGTGTCTTTGGAATTGTAATGAAGAATCCTAACATGGTGAAGTCCGATTTCTTTATTACAATTTTGAAAATGCCACTTTTAGGAAGTTGACATTTTCCTGCCTTACCTATTTAATGCCTATAGTCTGTAACTGGGTTATATGACTGGGTAGAGCTGACTGTTGAGCTTTGCGTATTCCTCCTAGACATTCACACAAAATATGTAGCTTAGGTGTACCTGGATGTACCACCACTGGCAGGATGTGAGGGAGGAGCTGGGCACAGCCCCACTTACACTTGAATCAGCTGTGTCCAGCCTCCACACAATATCTGTCACCATAAGACAATTCAAGTATCACACACCAGCTGACGTGAGGTGACACCATGTCCATTCTAGAGCACTGGTAATCATACCAACCTAATGTGAGATTGTTATGGAGATCACAGACCAAACATTAACCAAAAGTGTCTGACGTGTGCAAGAACTCTGAACAATGGATTTCCCCTGTATTTTCTATTTAATAGGAGTAGTTTCTATTCAGTTCCTAACGGGAACGTTTTCCTGATCAGTTAGTACTGTCCTTAACCTTCTCTAAGCTGAGAGAAGTAGTTGGCGTCCCTTCATTATGAACTAAGGGGAACAAATGGATATCTGAAGAAGGGAACACTTGCATCTCCTTCACTACTGCATACGTTTTCCGAAAGAAGTACTAACCTGTCAAAAAGAGTGAGGATCAAAGTTTAAGGCTATTATGGAGACCTATAGGACTGCAATCAACAGCCATCTTCTTTATATGAGCTTCTCTAGAGACTTGCTGCGCTCCTGGCAGCTTCTAGCTCTAAGATAATGCATTGGTAGTTCCCCTCCTGTGCCACTACTTTCAGGAAATGTGCATGTTTTGAAAAGCTCTTTTGGTTTATGATTTGGCCACCACAGGGGTATATTTTTCATTTATGGGTTGTTTTCTTATTAATCAAACAAAGCTCCTACTGTCATGATCTTCCTTTTTTTACCTCTGCACTCTGGCCATTAGAGAGCCACCCACAACATTAATTTTGTGGACCAACGGGAACCCTGGCTGGCCCAGCTGACAATGCACCCAACAAGCACAGCTCCTGTTGCAGGAGCTGGCTCTCTTGCCTTCTGTGCCTACAGGACTGCAAAATGGTGAGGTTGGAAGGCTGGCAAGTAGGTGCTTTCTCCTCATTCTCCTCAGACAAAGGCAAAGGTTAAGAAGGTGGAGGTACACAGAACTGCCCACATAGCCCTCCAAAGGTGCAGCGAATAGCCTGAATGCAGCAGTGCTCAATGACAAATCTTTGCATGAAGCAATGGCTCTCCTGAGGGGTATAACATAATCGACGGGAAGATTTGACATACCACCCTTGTAGTTTATAACCCTTTGGAATTACATGTTGACCTACTGCCTGACAGTACAGAAATTTTGACCTGGAATACTGAAGAACTATCGAGCAGGCCCAGCATGAAGGAGGCAAAGTAAGATCATATTCTCCAACACCGTTGGGTTGAATTGAACAGGGTGCATTTTGCTCCTCTTGGCCCACTCTAGCCAACATAAATGTTTGATTAGGTCCTTCAACCCTCTAAATCATCATTAATTTCTTCTGGGCCTCAGGCTGCTGAGTTTTGAAGCATATTTCGTTAGGACCTTGCAGTGGACTGCGCTCCTTCCAATGAAGGTGAGCTCAGGGCCTGTCCTCCAGTCTCGTTGACTCATCAGCCTGATCTTCAGGCTGATTTTCTAGCTCCAGCATATAGTGTCCTACTTCCAGAAGCAGGGAGATACACAGTACTCAGTACCGCTGCTCCAGGTAATCTCTTTGGTCCACGGTCTTTCTTCAGGAGCACCCATTGCCCTCAAGGCAGATTACAATGCACAGCGTGCAATCTCCAAGCCCCATGATCACCTTGCCATTTGCAGGGTGGCTGGGTATCCAGCAGGAGTTAGGGAGTCCTGCACAAGGGGTAAGTACAATAGGCCAGTTCACAGAATTTCTAGAGGCAGCATCTCCTCCAGGGTCCCTAGCAAACCAACCTCTAATGTCTCCCAGGGGGAGTAAGGAAGATAATGACACAGGTCCTGGAATCAAGGGCCCACCAGAAAACAGGAAAGCACAAGTCCAAAGTGCCCAAACACTCTTACCAGATGTTTGTCCACCTGGGGTCCTCCCTTCCTTTTTATTCTGCAGTTCCTACTGCTTCTCAAAGTCTTTTAAAGGGATTTAGAATTGGAGAGAGTTATAAAAGGTGGGCATCTCTGCCTATTACAAATATGCTCCAGCACCCCACCACACTGTATCTATCCTCCTGCACAGCATCTTGGGAGTTATCAGGATGGTGCATTCAAGCTTTGGATGCTCAGCTTTCTAGAGCCTATAGCTCCATCCGAAACTGGTTCCATCCCTCCCTTGGGTGTTAGCCCAAAGGGTGACATTTAAAGGGGAAGCCACCCTTTGGTGGGCAAATGGCAATAACACTCCCAAGAGGCTGCCTTTTGTTCAGGTAGACAGGCTGAAGACAGGGCCGAGAGGGAAGACCAGTGCCCAAACTGTTTTTTTCTGTGGGAGGGTAGCCACACCTCTAGGAAGGGCTACCAAGCTCCTCACAGTCGAGGAAAGGTTCAGACATCTTGAGGGTGGCTAGAATAGTGTACCCTGGGATTGCTTGTTGCTACTATTTGCCAAAAATTAATCACAAGAAAAGAAGGAAACTGGTAGGTCATTGGCTAGTGACTGTGTGGTCCCCTCTGGGCATGTTCCTGGGACACATAGGGCACCCCTGGCACCCTGAACCTCAGATCACACCGGAATCGGAACAAGAACCAATGAAAGACTGCCCTGCTGCCCTTGGAATTGCGCACAAAGAGAGGCTGCACAGTCTGCTGCCTGCACCTACTGCACTTTGTGCTAACGAAGTTAAGACTATGCCCTTAGCTCCTGGTGTGGGGAAAAGTTGTGCCCCAGTCTCAAACCAATGCAGTGATTCCAAAGATCACTTGGCTGATCCCCTGCAGCCCATTCCAGGGACATATGAGCAGAAGAAGCCCAAACCAGAAAGTTGTAGCCACTGCAGAAGATGTGCAGCTATCTGCTGCTGGGTGCCCCAAGAGACTGATCCTCAATGGCCTAAAGTTGCACCTGAGTCAGCTGGAACCGGGATTGATGTCAGAGTTCTGATTTGTCCCCAAAGAGGGACACCAGCCTCCACCAAGGGTTTTTGCTCTAAGCACTGGGTCCGGAGACCAGTAACTCTGCAGCAGCTGTCCTTCTACTGTCTCGAGGACTTTGTGGGATCCCAAACTCTGTGGCCAAAATCGCCCCACCTCGCTAGTGGACCGAGGAATCACTACAAAGGCGCCCTCATCGACCACACAGCAATCGGAGCATCCTTGACTATCTTTTCATCCTGCATCCCCAGCATCCCGACCACTCCATTATTGCCTATGGCAAATGTGTTGTAAAGTTTGAATTTGTACTGGAAAACACTCTGGTGGCCAGATAACTGTCCATATCTACCCCATTGTCCCCAAGACCTTCATCTTGTCAGATTTGGTTGCCCTAACCAGGCCGGAGTAGCCAAAGTAACTTTTACAAACTTTTGAAAGGTTTCCAAACTTTTTGTTGACCAATGCTTGTCTGTGGTTGGATTACAAAGTGATAATATCTTCAAATATCTATAACTCCGGAACCCTGCAGTTCATTTTGCTCATCACGATCTCTAAAATATCATAAAAATACAATCTATTTTTATAAATAGGTGTCCTATTTTTTTTTTAGTTGTGTGACTTTTTTGTTCTGTTGTTTTGGCACTGTGAAATGCTTTACACTAATTTCCTTTGTAAAGCCTTGCTGCTCGAAGTCATAGCTACCCAGGGTTGAGCTAAAGATTGTACAAACGAGCCTGGCCGGACCCAAGACAGTGTTTTGTGAGTGTATTCCACAGTAAGTCTGCACAGCCATACCATATAATACACCCATATCCTCACAACTACAAACTTACAGTGAACCACTGCAGACACATTAAAGCACAACAGACAAAAACTATAGCAAAAAAGAAGTGGAGATATTTCTTTAGGGGTACTCACTTACATTTTAAGGTCTGGACAGGCCTAATCTAATTACTCAAGATCCCATCTGTGCAGATACCGAGCAGAGTTAGACAGTAGTCCCACTCACTCAGCCTGCACATGCATGCACAGATATGCGCACACACATCCACATGCAACACCAAACCTTTTTTTAAGACGTGCACTGGTGTTTAGCATTGAAAACCATTTTAGCAGAGTTTATAGTAAAGGAGGTTCAGTTAGTACGACTCAGTCACAGCAGACTTGCAGGGACCAAGGGCCAGATGTAGCAAACCGTTTTACCCATTCTGTGTCTATGGGAAAATGTGTTCGTACATATGGCCCCAAGAGGTTTAAAATCCTAAACTCTAGGGTGGTTTACACCGATCAGCAACTTTTCTTCACAACGCATTGGAAAATCAAACATACTTACCCATGAGTTAAGCGTGTAATTGGATAAGATATATTTATATGCAGTTACTTGTAGGTGAAATGCCAACAAAATAGTTACAAGGTGTGAGTTAAAATTAAAGGTGTTTACCTATTAAATTTGTAGCCAGCAGAAAGGGTTTACATAGTTACAGGATATATTTAAAAATAAAAATTAACTAAAACAAGCGTAATCAGCAAATTTGGATCACATATAATTATATGCACTCCCATACCCACAGCATAGTTAATTTCCTTTTATATGCAGCGCAACAGCCAGGGCTACCGACTACAGAGCTGGGAATCCCATGTTCAAATCTCGGTGCAGGCTCAACATCCTGTGATTATGGGCAAATCACTCAATCTACCTATGCCTATGGAGAGCGCCTGGATACCCACATGGGTGATTAGCTGCGCTAAACAAATCTGAGTATTTATTTAAACACATGACCTCTGACCTTGTAAGATGTGTTTAATTATACAAAATACGTGTGTGTTTTAGCCACTGGCTGTAAGAATCAAAAGACACTGAACACAACTACAGGAATGTAAAACCTAATAGCAGTAAAGGCTTGACTTTGTGTTGAGCATTCCACAACAGATATTGCCGTTTGATTGTGATGCAGGTTTTTGGTGACTCTATTACCAAAGTCGACAAGATAATTATTATTAACCGCAGAATAATAAAACAGGATCGGCTGTTCCAGAATTTGAACCTCTACGCTTCAGATACATGGCTCTTTAGAAATAGTGCATTCAATCTCGGCTTTACCTGGGCTGAAGGACTTTCCAGCATTAGTAAGTGTCAGAAGGAAGAATTCTCTAAAAATAAGATCTCTGATTTTAAATAGTCATACTGGCCTAGGGATGGAAGGTATGCACAGTTCTCTTAGAAAATCGCAGAATGATCACAAAGGGAGATAAAAACATAAATATTATTTGAAATCTAAACTCTTTTTCAAAACCTTTCGCTTTGAATTGCACTAATGCTTCAGCGTCCTGATAACACGTTTTCCCAATTCTACTTTAGCCACATCTGATGCAATGTAACCACTCTTTCACCTAGAAAATAAAGTGTGCCAACTCTGCAACCGCAAACATGAGTCTGCGAGATGTCTGAAAATGTTTCAAGGCTCAGCAGTGACTGGAGCAGAAAGAAGTATAGACAAACACTGATAAGGCCTGTAGTTATGGCTTTTCCTGAGGGAAAGTGCTTTTTCATGGATGAATGAATGGATGGATGAACGAAAACATAGAAAGATAGATAATAGGTGGGTGACTGTACACAACTCAACTGCATCGAGGGAAGAAAAAGAGAGAGAAGAAAAATAAGAACAGGCCAACCAAAGTGAGATTTTGAACAACAAAGATAGAGCTCAGAGTGGGGTTCCATTATAAACAACAATATTACTTAATGGGGGGGGAGGGGCTTGGGTTCGTTTTTCATATCTTTGCAAGTATTGCCTTAAAAATACTCACGTATGAAATGATTGGAAATCAATAAGACTACACACACCGTGAGTTCGGTTATTTCTACTTTCACACACTACACCTTGTGGAATTAATCATTTGAGGGGGCAGGGTATCATCAAGGAGCCATATCTGTGTATCACACTAAAAGAAGAGATAGAAAGATAGAAGGTATTACTACTATACACCCTCCAAAACGAAACAGATGCACAGTAAAAGTACAGTAGCTTGTGTCCTCTTTATCTTCAGTGGAAAAAAATAGATCCTTTCCTATGGGAACCAAAAGCCAAAGATATAAATGCAAAAGCCTCACCCACATTGTTGCGGCATGCTTCATCATTGGCTAGTCCACTCCATCATTATATGATGATACCATCATTGTGTTCTTAATCTCTAGAAGAGGGAGATCAGAATAAGTTACTCTGGGTATATCAGGGGTCCAGTCATAGCAATAAAACTAGCTCTGTGTATACCCAAGGCAATTCCTTTATTTTGTGTGTACACATGGCACGGTTAATCACAATCTAAGGATGATATTGTGAGCTTTTGTCTTGAACATTCTTCCTAGCTATGATTTGCTAACATGTTTCTCTTGCAACCCAAAAGAGAGGGTCTAAGGCCTTCATCAGGGCAACACAGTTACTCCTAAAATCTGTCCTACTTCCATATGCGTAAACGTCTTGAAGGTTACTTTTACCTGTGGATCAAGAAACATTATCATATTATGAATTACAAATCAGGTTTTTCATTGTAACCTATTTCTTTTGTAGTTCTATCTGTCTTTTCTCCCAAAGCATATTTCAAAAAGTCCTAGATAATTTGATTTCATGGTGAAATATCATGCATATCACATGTGGAAAAAACAATGTGCATGAACGACTAGTAGACAATCTACTTACCCTATTCTTAAGGGGTTTGAGAACAATAGTCACACCATAACCCTACTCATGTACTCACGCTGTTAAAAATAGTAGATATTGAATTATGTGTCTTAATTCCTATTCTGTCACAGTTATGTTATGCAGTTATGTATTTTCATAAATGTCAAAGGATTCAGAATCGGAATGTAGTAAAGGAGCTTCCTCATTTATGTCTGTCTGCATGTAGAAGTCATCAGCTAAGTTCAATTTGAAAATCATGGGAGCTTCCTATATCTCGCAATGTAGGAGCTATGAGCTGAGTCTGGCATAAAGTACCAATCTCTTTCAATTCATAACAAATCCGAAACCTCTACTTGAAGTAATTGGTCCTCTGACTCAGACTAACTGATGGAGGAAACTTCAGACCAGGAGGAAGACAAGGCCCAAGAAAAGGTGTTCCACCTCAGAGACCATTGGGGTTAGGCATGTTCCAGGATCAATACTGGGCTTGGCCATATACCCATGGATATCCAAAACTCATGAGCCAACTCTTCCTCCCATCGAAATTCCAAGCACAACCGCCTTTTTTTCTAGAAAGAGGCAGGTGACAGGGAAGCGGAAGGAACAAAGAGCAGAATATAACATGGAAGGACACACAGCAGACGCCAAGCACCAGTGAGAGCTAAAAAAGAATAACAGTGCAGTGCCCAACTTGAGCGGGAAGACTCTGACAGAGACACATTTCAGCATACTCAACAAGGACCTAGGCTTTGTCTACCCAGACAGGTGACTTTTTTATGATACACAAGGAAACTGCCGAATTCTTTAGAAGGTTTTGTGTACAGCTTTTTTCCAAAGGCCAGGAGACAACTGGTGAAGTTGAAGAAGGCATTGATCTCAAGACAAAAATCGACTCTCACACCCTCTACCCATGAAATGCAACCTGGGGTGCTGGTTATTGAATATGCAGTCAGCAGTGACAGAGATTGGATGCACAGCGACATGAACATTTTCACAATATCACAAACGCTGAACAACAAGCTATCAAGCAACTTTCAGAGAACACAAATATTTTAAGAAAGCAAGCAGACAAGGGTGGTGCAATCGTAGTCCTTTCAGGGGGTGTGCAGAAGTGAGTGCATGAAACCACTGGATGTTGAAAGGAACTGTGAAAGGCTGACAAGAGATCCTCACGAACTGTTTTAGAGGAAGTTAAATTCTTGGTGGATACTGGGTTGGAGAACCGAGTGATTATTAAAAAAAAGAAGCAGAATTTCAATCTTGCATCCTGTATTTTTACATTCTCATAAAAGTTCATGAAGAAGGGTATTCACCCTCTGGTAGACCTATTGTCTCTGGTTTCGACTTGGCTCTCTAACCTTTGTCTAAGTTCTGTGATTTGGCCTTAAAAACGGATTGTGCAAAAGACACCTACCTGTTTGAAGGACACAAAACAGTTACTGAATATGCTGTCTAATCTGAGGTATAATTCTAAGGAAGAATTGATAATTAGTATGGATGCAGAAGTATTTTATACAAGCATTCCACACGAAGGGACCCTTAAGGTACAGGACCTAATATTGTCAGCAATCCAATGGGATTCTTTAACACCCAGATAATTTATAATGAATTGACCTTCCTTCACTCTTGCAAGAAACTACTTTGAGTTTGAAGTGGATCTTTTTACAGTCTGTTGGGATGACAAAGTCATCTGAATGGTAAGAGACATATATCCCTGCTCTGACTGCCCAACTGTAGTATTATCTGGATCCCTAATGCTGACTTTTTGTCTTAGGCGAATACGGGTCATGTGTGTGTGCCATGACATAAGACCTGTCTTATGGACTGGCGTCTTGTTGAACCGGGAGGGGCATCTAAAGCACTGTCCTCAAATGAGTAGAAAGCTATTGTCTTTACCGGAAGTTAAACAGCACAAGCAGGGTGGTGGCAACATACTGTTTAGTGAACAGGACCTTTTTACCCCATGTCACTAGAGTGAGGACTACAGTCTCTCTCACCTTTTTAAAAGTTCCACTGCTGTGTGTTTAACTCACCCCTGGCCAACATCAGGTGGATGTAAAAGTGCGTGTGTGATGAAAATATGTGCTGAGTGCATTTACGCTCACAAGAAATACACTACACAAAGAGTGAAGTGTGGTACAGTATGCACATGCAGTACTGAACAATGTTTGAAGACTGAGTGCATGTGCTGCATGTGGGAATGCTGGCGGTAGCATAATACATGAGGATAACAGTACTAGGCAGTGAGTGTAATGTGAATGTACACTGAGTGCAGAAGTGCCTGCACTAGTATATTACATTGAGCATCTTGGGTTCCATTTTGAGAAGTCCAGGCCTGCCTGGTGAAAACATGAAGTGTAGAAGAATGCCCCAGGCAGATTAATGTTATAACTGCATTCCTGTAAGCTGAGTGGGACAAGCACCACATGACTGGAGAGGCTCTCCCTGTGCATTTCAAAGGTCTATTTGATTCAGTGACAGTAAGAGGAAGAGGCCTGGCCATATCTCAGTAAGAAGGAGATGGGGCTGATAAGGGAATCATGAAGAGTAGGGCCGAGGGCCTAGAATTAACCTTTTGATGCACATATCACTGTTGTTGACATTCAGGTGGGAACTCTGGTCACTCCCCTGAATCTTGTTGTGGGTTAATCAGCCTCAGAGTTCTGCCTGCTGTGACAGAGATCCTTCAGGAGGAAGAAGAATGTGGAAAGTTGTCCATTTCAAAGAAGTAGAACCCCAACATAAAACTGCAAAGACTCAGACACTAAATTATATCTTTGCCAGGCTTCTACCTATGACCAGAACTAGGGGCCCAAGGCTGCTAGTTTGCCTGCTGCTTGAGCGAACATCACACAGGGAAGCGAAAATCACCTGCCCAGGAGCCTGGAGCACCAGCGACTGCTTGCTCACCAAAACTGGTGTGCCCGTGAGGAAGAGAAGAGCATTGGAAGGAGCAAGGTCCAGAACGGAGTCTAGACATGAGGACTCCCTGTGCGAGGTGTGAGGAATCCATCCTTGCACCATGCCGTAGCCCATGTGCTGGACTGAATCA
The DNA here is from genome assembly GCF_031143425.1 of Pleurodeles waltl. Classification (NCBI taxonomy): domain Eukaryota; kingdom Metazoa; phylum Chordata; class Amphibia; order Caudata; family Salamandridae; genus Pleurodeles; species Pleurodeles waltl. Next base: position 435,200,704 of record NC_090451.1, on the reverse strand, counting down.
GCAACCATGTATGCGAGGAGGGGCCGCTGTGATCCCCTCTCCCCGCACCGATCGGCTAATGGCCCATGTACCAAAATGCCTTGGCGACCCCATATGCCGCTGTTGAGTGAATTAAGGGGTGTGGTGAGAGAAAACTGTCCCGCACTGATCGGGTGAAAGCCTGTGTGTTGGATCGCCTTGGCGACCCAGTATGCCAGGAAGGGTCGCCGTTGAGTGAATCTAGGAATGAGGCAGGAGAAACCCACCCCAACCGATCATGCGGTATTCCATGTGCCAGACTGCCTTGGTGTGCCGGTATGCCAAGAGAGGCCGCCGTTGAGTGAATCGAGGAAGTGGTGGGACAAACTTGTCCCCAAACCAGTCGGATCGTAGCCCATGTGCCAGATTGCCTTGGTGGCCCTGTATGCAAGGTCGGGCCACTGTGGATGCCACCATTAGGTCAACGTGACTGGATTGTGATAACCGAAGAGGCAACTCTGTATGCCAGGAGGGGCCACCAGAGACGCTGTAGCTGAGGGGTCCGGGCCATTACCCAAGAAACTGGTGTAACAAATGAGGACCCAACAGAATCCTGTGAACTGCACCAACGGAACCCCATCGGAGCAAGGAGGCCACCATCCACATCCCTCCTGGGGGAAAAGCGACTGCATGACTGATGGAGCTGGAGCAACCCTGAATGTCAAAATCTGCAGGTAGCGTGTCTCGAGGGAGAGAGCTTGTGCCTGCCAGGTGCTGTTGCATGTGATTGTGCGCTGTCCGACGTAGTCAATCCAGAACAGGACTATGCTGCACTCCTGAAGGGTCCTCTACCTCCGGAGCAGGCAAACCAAGAACTGTGCCTTTGGGGCCGCGGGGGACATACCACCATTGGTGCTGCTAACCCCTAGACTCTAATGACTGAACGTGCTACCAGAGTCCAAGGGAAGAACTCTTGAGTATGGCTCACTAGTTCACATTCCCAGGATGCAGCTATTAGTGCAGGGGAAATAACACCAAACATGTTGCACTAGAGGTTGGAGGACAGGGAGTGACCTGACAACTATAGAACCCCGACCTTAAGGGGGTTGTGTTATTGCTCTTTGAATATCCTTTACCTTTGCATGTGGAGTGTTAAAATTAAAATACTTATTTTTATACAAAATCAAGTATTTGAGTTGACATTGCTTTATTGTCGTGCTGCTCACATGTTGAGTTATGAGTCATGTTCTATGATCTCTATCTGAGCTTCCTCTGAAGGAGCCTAGACTGCTCGAGCTATGCTGTCCAACTAAGAGTCAGGTGCAGAAGGGGGTGCTTTACCCAGTTGAGCTGGATCCATAGTATGATGGGCCCTGGGACATCTGGAGTAAAAGGCCTCAACCACCCCAGTTGGGTCCAGCAGCCACCATGTGCACCGTGGCCCCTAAACGAGGTTCAAACACAGACCCATGGGACTTCCACTGAGAGTACATTTGTTCCTATTCTGGCATGTTTGCAATGCCATGATTTTGAGACAAAGGTTATGTTTTGTGGTGACAACTCCTTCTGTGATATGATCAAGATTCCTATAATTCACCTTCACTATCAATGAGAATGAGCTCAATTTTCTGGACTTTGGGATTTTTGAAGCAGATTAAGGCATAAAGACTGAGGTTTATTGCAAAGCCATCAATAATAGCACTCCCCCAAGTTTTTCGTTCATGAGGACTCCAGGAAAATCTCCCTTTTAGTGAGTTCCTGAGACTGAGGCGAAATTGTACAGACAAAGGGGATTACAAGAAGCTTGCAAAGAAACTGGCAGAGAAGTTCATTGAAAAATATAAAAATGGCAGAGAAAGGAGCAAGAGACAGTGACTGTGATACATTAGGGTCAGGTAACCCTGTAAGAAACTGTACAGCGCTTTCTCAAACAATGTCAAGAATTTAATAAAAATCCCTGTAGGTTCATGAGTTCAGGAGTACTAAAACTGGACCAACAAATCTTCTCCTTTGAGAGGCAGCAGAAGTATAAAGGACTTAGGGGGTCATTACAACCTCGGCAGTCTTTTTACAAGACCGCCGAGGGACCGCCGTGCGGAAGACCGCCAGTAGTGGCGGTTTGCCACTCAGCGTATTATGACTGTTGGCTGCTCTCCGTCCTTTTTCCGATGGAGAGCCGCCAACGTCCCTTTACGGTCCCTTGGCGGTCTCCACCGCCACGCCAACAGAACACCGCCCAGCGAATCACGTCCTGTGATTCGGCGCGGCGGTGTTCTGTTGGCGGTGTGGTGTCGGCGGAGCAGCCCCCATGTCTCCCGTCCCCTCCCGGAGGATCGACGGAGCAGGTAAGTTGATCGTCCGTTAGGGGAGGGGGGTGGGGGGTGTTGTGTGTTGTGTTGGTGCATGGGGGTGTGCGTCTGTGTATGTAGAGGGGGTGTGTGAGTGCGTGTATGCTTGCGGGTGTGTTGCGTGTTTTGGGAATGAGTGCGTGCATGTCTGTATGTATGTCTGTATGGATGTGTGCGTGTATGTCTGTATATGGGTGTGCGTGTCTGACTGAGTGTGTGGATGTAGGCATGTATGTCGGTGTGTGTGCGTGTGTGTGTTGGTGGTGCCTGCGTGTGTGTCGTGTGTGTGTGAGTTATGTTATGTTGGGGGTCGGGGTGGGGAGGGGGGACCTGCCACCTTTGGGGGGTGGCAAGGGTGGTGGGGGGTGTAGGGGAGGGAGTCGGGGTGGGGGGTGGGGGAGACACCTATCAGTGCCAGGGAAGGAATTCCCTGGCACTGATAGTGCTTACCGCCATGACTTTCATGGCGGTTCCTACCGCTGGAAATCCACAGCGGTAAGCCAGGTCAAAATACCGGCGGCGGTATTGTGACGCCCACCGGGCTGGAGACCCAGGTCTCCAGCCCAGCGGGCGGAACGGAGAAGCAGCGGATGACCATGGCGGTAACCGCCATGGTCATAATACTGAAAAAAATACCGCCAGCCTGTTGGCGGTCTTACCGCCGCTTTAACACCGTCTGCCAGGGTTGTAATGACCCCCTTAGTCATATGCAGGAGACCCAAAAGCAAAGACATAATCCCAAGACAATGAATTCTATGGGATAAGCATCCTGTGACAGGCTATTTTCCATGTGGCCAATGTAATGTGTGTTCCCTTATGGAGAAAACAAAAAGAATTGTGCTAGGCTTACCAGCTCTGCAAATGTGGGCTGAAACATATAGGATTGACCACAAGGAAAGAAAGAACACACATTAATGAGCTTAGGGGTACATTCAAATGTAAGGAAACAGTTACGGAAATGATATGCTACTTCCTGGAAAATGTCATCAAGAGGATGATTTCAGATGGTGTATCTTGGAAAATTGAAATCCTGGGACCAATCACATAGCTAATACCCTGCTTATGTTCCAGCAGAGATGGGTCTACAGACTGAGAACGGACTCTCAGGGACTGAATGATGACATCCCATGGTTCCAGGTGTGACACAGCTGACTAACATGTTCCCATTATAACAGTTACTCAGCAAAGTAGAAGAATAAATCAACACATTCCTTGGTAAGAACCAGATCCTAACATCACTGTATAGGAGAAATTCACTCATTAGTATTATCAGTGTCATGTCAGTCTATCTTATGGGTACCACACACTACAAAACTGGAACATCTGAAAAATAAATTACCACCACAGAAAGCAAAAAAAAGAGGATCCCCCCCCAGTACCCCACCCACGCAAAAGGATTCAACAGTTGAATGCAGGAGGCTTGCACATTATATTACCATCTGCAAAATCTGCCTCCTTATGTACTATTGTTTCTCAAAATGGTAAAAATGTAGGACTACATTCCTCTGGACCAGGAGGTGTGTAAAGAGGTCATGGGTACCTGCTTTCCTTTTTTCATGGAGTCTAAGACTCCATAGTTCTCCTCGAGGCAGTAATGGAAAGATGGACTTCATTTCCCATGAAGACTGTGGATGCAAAGTCACTACACATGTCTATGTGTGACAGCTTCCATCATGCTCATGAACCCTGCTTTCTGAGTGGAGTTATAAGGGTTCCAACCAGCGTGTACAGACCCAGGAAGGAAGGAAGCTTACAGGTGATCAAATAGGTGGCTGTACGGAACCTGTGCCTTGATGAAGTCGGTATGGAGGGTAGCTGGTACTTAAACAGGACAGTGTCTTGATTACTTATTTTTTAAACAGGGCCACAGTAGTGTCTATTTGTTCAATGACTTGGCATGTTTCGGACAAAGCTGGAGCTGAAAGCAAACGTCATGAATTTTGGGGAGCATGAAGTACTAGGTGGAATTAAAGCCGCCATGCCTATGTGTTTTCTGTGAAGTTATGGGTTAATTGTTACCCACAGTCATTGTTATCTCTTATTCTTGCATGTTTGGGAGAATGAGCTCATACTGGCTACTCAGTACGAATGAATGCATGAATATATTATGTGGTTTCCCAAATTATCGTCTGTGATGGTTGGACACTTTAGCCCACTGCAACCAATGATACAGTTTGCTCATCAACGCTTGTCAGGTAAGAAGCTTCCAATATAAATGTGAAGTCTGTTTTTTACATATGAGGGAATGAGGATTGAAAAAATGGCATGAATATGAGTCACATAATCCTTGTATGCTCAGAAGACTGTGGAACCAACAAAGGTGTTATGATAATTTGTGTGCACTATAACTTTATAAATCATGGAGAAATGTGACAACAACTCCACTTTAAAAGGTATATGGACTAACCTTAGCATAGACATAAAAAACAGGCAGACATTGATACTTGGCCTGAGATTGTTTTTTTATGACAGACCCAGCCGATAGCTTCTATATCGCGAGACAGAGGAGGCTCGCGTGTTTTTTTAATTAAATTTTGATGTCAACTTCTACATATAGCCAGACATTAAGTGAGGAGACTCCCTTACTACTTTAACCAGACTGAATCCTTGGCATTTATGAAAATACACAACTGTCACAGAATAGGAAGTAAGACACAAATTCCACTTCTACTTTTTTAAGTGTATGACTACAAGTTGTTCCCCCACCAGTGTGTCTATTGCTCTCAAACCTTTTAAGAACAGCGCAGTTCAGCGGTCTTCAAACTTCTTGATGCTGAGACCCCCTCCCAATCAACATTTTTTAGGTGTAAGGACCCCTTCATGACAAAAATTTCTAGAACCTGGTTCTCCTCATCATCGACAACCATAAATGCCCCCTATTCCAACAGCAAATCAGTTTTACGGTACAGAAATAATATTAGCCAGTGTTTAGCAAACCAAAGTTTTGTGGGTGACTCCTAGTTATCTTAGTTTGCTGTTGTTGGCTTTAGTCATGTTTGGTGGGGGGGCTGGAGGGCCTTGAGAGTCTGAGCATGAAGAACCATGTGCTAGCACTTCCGACCCAGTAGTATAACATCCTGTGCTGTGCCCCCATGCACCATAGGGCTTCATTAATGTGTGCACCTGTGACACACTGCTTTCATTTTCTGCTGCTGCGTGGGGGTGAGAGCTGGCCTAGGTGCAGGGGTGCAGCCATATACTGAAGCAGGCCCTGTCTGGACGGGAGAGTAGCTGTGGCAGCAGCTAGCACATTACTGTTGAACAGTGCATGTCTGCACGACTTAAAGGTGAGTTGCCCCTCACAATAAAAAAACACATATACAGGGTTCAGTTTAACCCAAAATTAAGTCAGTGGTTGCACACTGTCGCTGAGGCATGCACCAAACTGGAGGCACAGGCAGCAGCACGAAAAAGAAGCATAACTGCTGCTTGCCGCCAAGGCCGAGTGAGTCTCAGGTGTGGTTAGACTGCTGCAGCCAGCACAGAACAGCCCATAGGCCAGCGCGACCAGTGCCAGCTATATTGTGATGAGCGAACTGTACTCATTGAGCGTCAGTGCTGTGTAAAGTGCAGTGCTCCAATTCTTGCCAACTTCCCAACATCCACACAGGAATGGGCCAACCAGCTCTTGAAGTGCATTAAAGAAAAGTATGGGAACTAAGATGCAGCATGCAATAGGGGTGATGTCCATGAGCCTGGGAGTAGGGTCAAAAGTGTGGCAAAAAACAAAATATTATGTAGGTTTTTTAGGTCTCTCCCTGTCGGATAGCTACATATAAAATGACATACAGCTTAAAAGAAAATGCACTGCAGTGGTCTGTGTGTAACCAGAAAGCCACATAATTAAATGTTGGGTGGTGCAGTGGAAAACAGTGACTTGTGTATTTTTAGTGCTAGGTGGTCACAACCTGTAACAGAAAGTACTGTGAATATGAAAGTCATTATTTTAAACTTGCATTACAAACAGTTTGAAATATACTGCTATAAAATGCATTAAGTTTTACAATAAAATGGGCCTTCCAAGATATAGATTTAAGCAATACCCAGACTGAGTAATGCAATTTTGTTTACATACCTGCCACTTCAACACCTACTTGTGGTAGTAAGCGCTATGTAAATAAAATTACAATTAAAAGCACTCACAACACAGCTCAGGTGTTAACTGCACTACCACTCAAAAAGAATATCACAAAGATTTGATCAATTAAAGCCAGTTTACATTTGCAAATTACCTTTTACATTTGCAGACTAACTCTTAGCATACATTTGCATTTCTTTCAGGTAGCAGCCACCCTGGCAGGAAGTTGTTTATCTGTCTGCCTGGCTTTGGTTTCAAAGTGCAGGACACTCCCTGAAAGACACTTCAGCTGAAGCATTTACAATATCAGAATTAACTGTACCCCGAGGGTTGTTTTACAAAATGTAGGAGAACAGTTTTCCATAAATCGTTTTTGAGCTGACAGTAAGGCTGGGGAATGCGTGACTTCCTTCCCATGACTCCACACCCTTCCTGGGGGTTGCGCCCCACAGACTGAAGACCTCTGTCGTGCATTGTTGGACCTTGCCCTTTTTGCAGGGGCATCCCCAAACTTTTTGCCTTCTGCCTCCAGGTTCTCTGATCAGGTTTTGTTGGTTTAGGACTCTGGGCACCACTGCTAACCAGTGCTAAACTGCATATGCTGTCTGTCTAAATTGTTTTGGTGATTGGTTATCCCTTATTAGCATATTTGATTAACGAGTAAGTCCTTAGTAAAGTGAACTGGAGGTGGCCAGGGCCTGTAAATCAAATGCCACTAATGGGCCTGCAGCACTGATTGTGCCACCCACATGAGTATCCTGTAGACATGACTCAGACCTGCCACCGCAGTGTCTGTGTGTGCAGTTTTAAACAGCCAATTCGACCAGGCAAGTGTACCCACTTGCCAGGCCCAAACCTTCCCTTTTTTGTACATGTAAGGCACCCCTAAGGTAGGGCCTAGGTAGCCCCATGGGCAGGGTGCAGTGTATATAAAAGGGAAGACATGTACTGGTGTGTTTTCCATGTCCTGATAGTAAAATACTGCCCAATTCAGTTTTCACGATTGCAAGGCCTATATCTCCCATAGGTTAACATAAGGGCTGCCTTTACATATCTTTTAAGTGCACTTTCCATTTGGGAGCAGATGAAGATGTGGAGTTTGGGGTCTCTGAACTCACAAATTAAAAATATATATTTTGGTAAAGTTGGTTTTTAGATTGTCAGTTTGAAAATGCCACTTTTAGAAAGTGGGCATTTTCTTGCTTAACCATTCTGTGTCTCTGTCTGCTAGTGGAATCTAAGTTGGACTGTTTGTGAATTCCCTCTAGGCAGTGACACAAAGGGAGCTGGAGGGAGTCCGGCCTATTCTGATAAGTCTCCTGGGCTAGAGTGGGGAGGGAGGAGCTGACACCTGCACCTGAGAGGGCTGTGGATGTCCTCAAGCAATGCAGTCTCTGACCTCTTGGAGTGTGTCTGGGGCCAGGCCTGGGAAAGGTAGGATCTTGTAAACAAAGAAGACTTTCTTTTGAAGTTTGCCAACTTCAAAGGCAGAAATGGGTTTAAGTAGTGGACCCAAAATTCCGGACTTTTAGAACACTTCTCGATCAAGAGGAGCCTCTCTCAAGGAGAAGAGCCAAAGAGCTGGAGGAGGAGTACTGCCCCTTTGCTGTGTGTGCTTTGCTGGATCGGCCTGCAGTTGCTGCTTCTGCTTTAGAGAAGACAAAGACTGGACTTTGCTGTGTATCCTGCATGTGACGTTTCTCCAAGGGCTTGGACTGAGCTTGCCTCCGGTTAAGAAGTCTCAGGGACAGCAAAGACTTCAGCTACCAGCCTCTGGGTTCACTTGCTGTGGACCCCAACTCGCCAGGTGGTGCCTATTCCAGTTTCTGGGCCATTGGCATTGAAAGCTGGTTGAAAAACCAAGAAAAAACAAATGCACCAATGCTGGATGAGGCCTGGACTGACGCTGCTGCCTGATCCCGCGACATCGCCTGCCACCAAGGCCATGGCCCCCCCGAGAGTGCGACGACCCCGACTGACATCGGAAGCCTGATGCAGACGTCCTGTGACTTTGTGAGTGCTGTGTCACCGATGTCTGTGACACCCGACTCCGCCGCGGCGCCTGCAGCCCCATGGCGTGACTCCGACCCTGTGAGGTCACCCCACTGTGTCTTGACCCGCCGCACATTGACCCCAGAGCATAAGGACGATGCGTCGCACCAACGCTGTCTCATCTCCCCTGCTCCGCATCATGGACCCAGCGCTTCGCACCAACGTCTATGCTCCGCAGCACCGGAACCGACACAGCACCAGATCCAGCGAAGCCTCGCTTCCCCGACTCCATGCACCGGCTTCTTTCCTCCCTTTCAAAAGGTACTGTACCTGGGGGTCCGTGCAACTCTGAGACCTGCATCATTGGTGTTGGATTGATGGCAACAACTCTCACGACGCTGTGATAACACCAAATTGAAGCATTTGTGTTTCTAAGCGCTATGTTGAAGTTTAATCTTTGAAAATTCATAACTTTGCTTGTGTAGGTTGGATTTTAAATATTGGCTACTGTTATAAACCAGTGTTTTCACTGTGTTACTGTGTGTGTTGATACAAATACTTTACACATTGCCTCTGAGATAAGCCTGACTGCTTGTGTCAAGCTGTTAAGGGGGTAAGCAAGAGTTATTCTAGGTGTATCTCTCTTACCCTCACTAGAGTGAGAGTCCCTACTTGGACAGGGTGTAAAATGACTGCCAACTAGAGACCCCATTTCTAATATGCATGTGTTATGTGTGATATTTCACCATAAGTTGTCACTATTGAAATCAAATGTTATTGGGCTTTTTGAGGTAAATAGAATTAGAGAACTACAAAAGAAGTAAGATACATTAAAAAACATCTGATTCATAATCCATATTACAATAATGCTTCTTGATCCACAAGTAAAAATAACCTACAGGACTGTTCGCAGTAAGGCCTATTCTTACCTGCATGTACCCATGAGGGCACAAGATGGATTTCACGGGTACCAGCAGTGCTTAATTTGTGCTTTTTGTTTCCGGTGCTGAGCACCAGAACTTATTTGTGAGGGCCGGGGCTTATTCTTATGCCTCAAGCATTTGCTGCGAGCAAAAGGCACATATGTGAAAGACGGAAGAAGGAAAAACTAAAAAGCGTCATAAAGGGACGTTGCAGAAAGAGCTGAAGGGGCAGCGGTGGCCGTAAATGGATTGAAGAGGCCCGAGATGGCTTCAGGATTACGCTGCCTTAGTATTCAGTGCTGGCAGATTTAATTACAGCAGCCTCGTGTTTAAGAGAAGGGCTTTGAGCACCGGCACCTCTTAATTTACAAATTAAGCACTGTGTACCAGTGTTTCCCTGAAAAAGGCCCTCGGCTCTCTTATTTTGGCTCATAGAGTGGCTGAAACATGTTGGCAAATCTTAAGTAGGAAGGATGTGTGAGACATAAGCTAAAAATACCATCCTTAGTTTGAATTTAACCCTGCCCTGTGTACCCACAATAAAGGTTTTCACTTGGGTATACAAAAAGGTAGTTTTATTGCTACATCTGGACCACTAATATAAACATAATTACTTATTCTGATCTCCCTATTAGTATCATAGTATCATCCTATCATGGTGTAGGGACTAGCCAGTGAGGAAGCATGTCACAACAATGTGGGTGAGGATTTTCAGTCCAAATCTTTGTCTTTTAGTTCCCATAGGACAGGATCACTAATGCCAGTGAAGAAAATGAGACAAGCTGCCATAACTTTTTCAAGGAGCCCTGTCTGGCACTGTGAATACTGAACCATTTCGCTCATTCGAAGTTCGAGAGACCAGGTTCTGATGCTGATCACACTTGGAGCAAAGCCATTTGTAGGGCCCTCAGATTTACAGATGGGTAACTGAGGCACGAGGAGGTAGAGATTCCATAGGATCACAAGGCTTATCAGAAGACTTTGGATTAACATGTACTCACCACTAAAACTCAACATGCAAAGCAAATAAATTAAATTCCTTTGCAGGTTCCCATTAAGAACCTACCAATTGAAATATGTAAATATTATTTTACAAAAGCAGAAAAGGATGCAATAAGGCATTTTGTGAATTATTTGACGTCGATGCTGGTTGAGAGTCAGGCTTCCTCACTTTATGCAGAGCGATGAAAGGGGTGCTTAATGATGACCTGCTTAAATTACAGTGGTAATATTGGTGCTGATTTACCACAAGGAACTGGCAAACCAAAAAAATGTGTTTATTTTGTAGATGAATGTGCTTCATCATTGTTTTTTTAGTTTGATCATGAATTAGTGGTTCGAACGACGAGTGAGTGCATGTATGTGTGAGCAATTGACTGTATGAATGAATTAAAGAGTGTGTAAGCACATGGAAGGATGCAGGAAGTTTACACCAATCCTAAAGGCTAAGGATGCAGACAGCAGGATCGATAATATTATAATAATGACAATGTTATTATCAGTATAATGCCAGTGCAAGCATGACAACTGGACTATGCCTGGTGATGGTCACGTTAGTTGCCGCTGTCGTCTTCTTGTGTATGATCATAGATGTGGTTTATACTTTGTATGCATAGTACAGTAATTTTTTTTTCAAAGAAAAACAAAAGAATACATTTATTATGAAGGTCTTGGGGACTGTGTGCTTCTTTTAAGATAGCCACAACTGTTTCAATTCCTTATCTACCTTTGTTTCTTTGTGTATTCAATTTGGGCACTTTAATTTTTAACTTTAAAAAAGTTTTCCGTACTCATACCTCGAAGAATAGCAGCACGGGTGGGGAGCCAATTGGAGTGGAGGGGCGGAGTCTGTAAGAGCTTCATACCTTTCCAATGCAGGCAGTAGCGTGGAGACTGTGTGATCAGAACTTCTTTTAAAATAGCTGCAACTGTTTTAATTCCTTATCTACCTTTGTTTCTTTGTGTATTCAATTTGGGCGCTTGAACTTTTACATTTGGTGGCGTGTTTGGCCACGCTCACTACCACGGAGGGGGAGCCAATTGCAGCGGAGGGTTGCAGTCTGTAAGAGCTCTGTGCCATTCTAATGGAGGAAGTAAGGCGGACACTCCACAGACACGTGCCACCGGTGCTCCAAAGGCATGCCTAAGGCAAGCCTGTCTGCGCCCGTCCGTGTTCGGAACCCTGGTCCTTTCAAAGGCAATGGTTTGGTGTACTCTAATAACCAATTGCTTGCTCTACAACTGAGCCATCCTTCTAACTGTCCATGTCTGAACTTGGGAGTAAGTCAACCCTCATGTGGGAACTGTGATGTTTTCTTAGCCAGTAATGATGGCCACACGTTAGCAGTTAAAAATGCACTAGTGTCGTATTTGGGCTGCAGTGAGTCTGCACCATTCTCTTTCCTAAGTTTGAACTGGCTCTCTCTTCCTAAACACCAACAGATATCTTTAATTTTGAGGGGATTTCGTGCCTGATGTCCTGTTTTTAACGGACGCTTGGCTGCAGGATTACTCTGCGCCAGATATAATTGCAGCTTTACCATCTAACTATGCAATTATGAGGAAAGATAGACAAGGCAAACTTGGAGGAGGAATACTGGTAATATATAAGATGTCTTAAAATCTTAAAACTGAAGCCCTCGATATTCCTGCTTGTGAGGCCCTTGGCTTTTCTATTGCCTTTATCTCTATTTTACACTATCTAGGGTCTTGGTCTGTAAACTGACAGGTTACGCGGGGGACTGGTCTGCTTCTATCTCAGATAGGTTATACCCTCTCATTCTCAAATCTGCAAATTTTTTGTTATTGGGGAATCTCAATATCCATCTGCAGGACCCCAACTGCTTGCTGGCGTGTAATCTTATTGAAGATTTGAGTATTCTAAATCTTACCTTGTGCAATACTCTTCCCACCCATGAAGCCAGTCATTTGCTGGATCTTGTTTTTGCTAATTTTCAAGAGTTGGAGGTTGATCCACCTATCCCTCTAGCATGATCCGATCACAGCCCAATTCCTTTTTCCATCAAAGCTCCATCTGCCTAGGGTCCTAGGTGTCATAATTCATCCACCATGGCCAGGAAATTGTCCGAGTTGGACGTGGTTTCTTTTAATCACCAACTTCTCATCACTAGGGCCAGGCTGGCTGATTCGGCCAGTGTAGATGAGGTATTAGTGGATGGCTGGACATGGAACACTTTGGACGTAGTTTTGCTGGTAGCACCCAGACTTTCATCTAGAACATTACCACCTGCTCTGTGGTTTAATGACTCCTTGTGTGTGGAGAAAAAAATGATGTAAGGCCTTGGAACGAGTTTAGAGCAGGTCCTGTGGCATTTCTGCCAAAGTAATTTACAAGAATGCCAATAGGCATTATCATGGACTCTGTAAAAGGGCATGTGCTTCTTTCTGTAGTGATAACCACACGAAGGCTCAGCTCTTAGAGAAGGTTCTGTTTAAGGTATTAAAGGAGCTTTCTGATCCTAGCCACAAGGCTTCAGTGCCTCAGCTGTCGCAATCTCTGTGTGAGGGTCTGGCATCACTCTTCATAAAAAAGGTAGCTGATATGCATTCGAATTTTGCTAAGCATGCAAGCAGTCCTCTAATGATACCTCATTCTGGTAGCACTGATTCAGTGCCTAACTCCATCTTTAGCACAGATTCAGTGCCTAACTTCATCTTTAGCACAGATTCAGTGCCTAATTCCATCTCTGTGATTCTAGGTTGCGCTATGCCTGAGGCAAAGTCTCACCTGAATAACTTGAGCTAATGGCCATCGCTGAATACATCCTCTTTTCTGGGTCTTTTTCAGTCTATTAAATCCTGTTCACCACTGGATCCAGTACCTCTTTTATACTTGGTTTGATAAATTCAGATTTGCTTCAGTTAGTAGTGAACATTCTTAGTTCCTCTTTGCAGGAGGGCTTCGTCCCTGATTCCTGGAAACACGCAATGGTGTTGCCACTTCTGAATAAGCCGAACCTAGACCCCAATACTTGGTCTAATTTTATGCCCATCTCTCTGCTGCCTGGATTTCCAAGGTTCTGGAAAAACATGGGAATGTCTCATTGACATCGTATGTGGAAAATCTAAACATACTTGATCCTTCTCAATCTGGTTTCAGGGGTGGACACACTACTGAATCTGCCCTCCTTGGAGTAACTGACCATCTTAGGAAGCTCCTGGATGAAGGTGGCTCTGCTGCCCTCATACTTCTGGATTTGAGTGCAGCATTCGATACTGTGTCACATCCAGTCCTAATTGAGAGGCTAGTGTCTCCAGGGCCTGGAGATAGTGATTTGGCGTAGTTTAACTCATTCCTTCACAATTGATCATTTCAGGTTTTTTCAGCCAACCCAATGTTGGGCAAGCAGTGTCTAACACTGGGCGTCCTTCAAGGATCAGTGCTCAGCCCGTTACTGTATAATATCTATGTTCAGCCGCTAGCGGAAGCCATGGAAAATTGTGATCTAACACTTTTTTTCATATGCTGCGGGAACTCAAATAGTCTTTTCAATATCATCGGCGAAAGCCCAGGGACCCTCTGAGCTTATCTTGGGTTTGAAGTCTATTGAAATCTGGATAAGAAACAAGTCGCTCAAGCTGACCAGGGATAAGACAAAGGTGTTGATTCTGGGCAAAAAACGTCAGCTTTGGTGGCCTCAACATTGGTCCTCTTTTTGGGCCCACTTTCCACTCCTTCTCCTAAGGTAAAAAACGTGTTTTTTTTTGGGATGAAATCTGTTAGTGAGCTCTCAGGTGGTCAAGGTGACATCATCCTGCTTTGCCATACTAAAATGGTTGAAGAAGTTCATTTGGATCCTGTCGTCTCGTCTCAGAAAAATGTGATCCAGACATTAATTTTGTCGAGGCTGGATTATGACAATGTCCTTTATTTGGGCATTGACCAGACTTCCATTCATTATCTTCAGACAGTTCAGAATGAAGCAGCTCCTTTTCTGTTTCGACTCCCGCGGTCCGCCCCGACCTCCCAGCTCCTACAAGAGCTTCATTGGCTTACAGTTCCGAAACGTATACAGTTTAAGGCACGGTGCAATGTGTTTAAGGCTAGAGCTCAAGTTAGCCCATGCTTCATTCAGAAGGTTATACTGCCTTATCTTCCAACGTGTTCTCTGGGATCTCAACATATGGCGTTGCGTACAGTTCCCTGGTCCTGTCGGACTTGCATGGAAGGCCTGTCTTTTTCCGTTCTGGACCATAAAATTTGGAACTGCCTTCCACTCCCTTTGAGGAACTGCTCTACTCTTTCAGTCTTCCATAAGAGTCTGAAGACGTGGCTCTTTTCGTCTTGGGGTTGTCCTGCTACTGTCTTTTTGGATTAGCACTGGGAAACCGTAAAAGGGTAGCTGTGCGCTTTTCAAAACCAAAATCAAATCAAATTGTTTAAAAAAATACATACACTGCCCCTTTTACTGCGCACCAGTTGCATTTTTTGATGGTATTCTGCTGTTTCACTGCTGGTCTGAGATGAAATGTTCCACTTGAGAACAATGCATCGTGTTTCCTCCTTTATTGTTGTAACAAGGTCAACTAAAAACCCCACACTTTACAATGTAATGCACTCCGCCCCTGAAACGGATGCATTTGCACTAACCCATAGCCAATGTCTAGTCAGGCACCGGAGTATGGTCAGTAGCACACATGCTGGCTGCAGGATCCCTTCACTGCTACTTCTGCTGCAGAAAGGGCATTGCAGCTGGTCAAGGAGCCATGTGGAGCCACTGTTACTGAGACCCCAGTGGTTGTCCTAGTAACTTGCAAAACCTAACACAACAACTGATCCTAAATGTCACAGCCATCTTGGTCCAGCATATTTAAATACATTTGTTGTAATGATGATGCTTTCACATTATAGTGAAAGATGCGCTTTGTTTTACAATTGTTCACAATTGTTGCATTAAAATTAATCTGATACAATGGGGACATTTTCCTTTTAAAAGGAACACTGGGCTCCCAATGAACACACGGGGTCGTTTCTCAACAATCACAGAGCACCGGGAGCACCACTAACAATGCTATAAAAGATCCCTTTTCGGGCACTTTCAGAGCTTGCTTTGAACTCTAAGCACTGTGTCACAATTGGGGGACTATGGACACCTGATGCTCACGTTTGCTGTAGAGAGTTCAGGCATGTACTTGAAGCTGGCAGTGGGTCTCCCTGGTCAGTAGAAACAGAAAGTATCCACTTCGCCTCCCAAACTCAGCAGTCAGTGTGACTCCATCCCTCATGTCACGCCAAAACCCTGGCGTGGAGGGAGGGGAAGAATGCAGAAATGAGCCCAAACTAAGGGGAAGCTACTGTGGGCAGCCAAGCCTTATCTATTAGCATTTGTTATTGTCAGGCAATGGAAATCACAACTGTGAAGTGCAAATCTGGGAGAGAAAACGCAGCAACAGCATGCAGCACTCTAATGTCTTGCAACAGGTCATGTTTATATTGTAGAAGGAAATGAAGCACCTAGGTCTCATGAAAGTATGCAGTGGGGTGCCAATCTAGCACAGTCGATTTTCAGTCAGTAAAAGCAACCAGGGTTGAGGATGCATGTATAAGCACAACCAAGCTACAAGCAGCAAATATATTTTCCTTTGGTGAGGGAGAACCTCGGGGGGCGTTACAAGCATCCATTCAGAGTGTGCACTGCTTCCGGGTAACACAGACGTTCTGCCTTAGCTGCTGCCAGCTCTGCCACGCTGAACTAATGCACATACGGATATCAAAGGGACCTCGCATGGGTGCTTTACCATCCGAGCGTTTCAACGGAAGTACTGCTTTGGTAGCCTCACAGGCTAGACTTCATACATCATGGGCGATAGTTACAGCACCGAATGGTTGTAATGTGAGTTGATACCAACAAAAACTATGTCTGAGGAGGGGGTGCCCCATTACCTCTTTGTCTATGGATTATTATATATTATTTTCATAATATCTAACATACAGCTAAAAATGCAATTGACAGCCCTAAAAAGGGGACTTGTAGTATACCTCCAGCTATTGCATAATTACCCTGCCTGAACCAAATATCGTACATCCGCTACACCATAGTCTTCAGAATGTCAGATTCTGCATTATTTACAAAGGGGTTAGGTAGGAATGTTTGACAATATGATAACCTGATTGTTCGGAGGTTTTGGGTGTAATCGAAATAAAACTTAAATTATTTAATGATTAAACTAGTTCTATTCCCTGCTTTCCTTCAAATCAGTTTCCTCAAGTTTTTATCTAGGAATGGCATTCATCGGCCCGATAAAATCAATCTTGTGAATGCTTTTATTGTAGAAAAGTGATTTTCCTTTTGTTAGATTTTTTTTTAATAACAACAGCCCTCTGGTTTTTTGAAAGACATTTTTTCTCCTTTTTCATGAGTGGTACCCAAATGCCATTCCTTTGTTCATTTCCTACCTTCCCAGGAGCATTGAGCCCCTTTCAGTTCCTTCCCCTCACTTCATCCTCAGTGCTGGGCCACCATGAAAGCAGCTAACTGAGAAGGAAAGGAGAAGACAACTGCTCCGAGGTTTTCTGCATTTGTTGACTTTCCAATATTTTTCGATATGTCGAATGGGGGATTTCGGAGAGAAAAGTTATTCAAAGTATGCCAGCTAGACCTAAAAAATGTCTACTGATATGAGGGTTAAACTTAGATATAGAAGTGAACGGAGACTTTTAATAAAGTATTAATAATGAATTATAGAATGAGCGGTGTCAAGCAAGGGCATGTGCTGGCCCTTATCCTGTTTAAACTTCTATGTCTCGAGACTGCCCGTTTTATTTAACAAGCAGTAGCAGTTCTTTACCTGATTGTTTTGGCTTTTGTATACAGAAAAACGCTTTGAAGCTTAAGCAATACTCAGCAGAGGTCACAAAGGGATAGCAGTTGTCTGTGCTTCCTTTCTGCTCACAAGGATGTGGGCCCTAGCGCTGCCCCTGCAGTACCCATACCTGGCTGTATATTGGTAAAGCTTGGCAAATACAGTTTCGCTATACAAGAGTCAAAACAACTGGCACTGTCTTGGGTGAGAGAGAAAGAGTCCAGGAGAGGTCAGTCCAGATGGGAAGGAGCTGCGCATTGTCCAGGTGTGCAGTGCAGTGTTTTCGAAGGGAGAAGCCCAGGTTGAAATGGAGGAAGCAGTGCAAGGTCAGTCTGGAGAGAGCAGTGACAGGAGCCACTCAGTCAAGGAGTGAGTTTGGTCAGGCGCAAGAGCAGTGTAGGTTCAAGCAAAGGTGGAGGAGACACAATTTTCTGGAGGTCGCATAGATATCCTAAGGAAGACTCGCACTGGGTATAAGGGTTCTCTTTGGGAACCAAGGCACGAACTGAGCCATCAAAAGGTGTAAACTAGGCATCAAACGTCATGAACAAATAGGATAGAGACTTCAAAAATTTCAAAAAAAATAAACATTTCTCAGTCTCTCAATTAAATCAACACGAATATACTACAATATATGTTTTAAACATGAAACATCAAAAATTTACCCAGTATGTCCTAACAACAGTGCCAAGATTACCCAAAAATGTCAGTTTATCACGTTCTCAATTTATAAAGCATGCATCGTTATTGTCACCGCGAAATTAGAGTAATTGCAGTGGCAGCTGGTGACATTTGAAAGTGGTTGGGAGTAAACGACGTTGATATGACTTTTATGTAGCAAGTGAAGCGAACAAGCTTAATTGACAAATGTGGGGATAAGGGACGAGGTCCTCCTCCCGAGAAAACAATGAAAAAAGATTTGCAAATGCTGCATTGTAAAGCAATTGAATTTACTGGGAAAGCAAGGGTAAATAAATCATTGGGAACATGTAGACTTGAAATATTAAACACATTAAAAACTGCCCCAAATCCTATTGCAGTAACGTGTTCAACACTTACAGTAGTGTGCAAAATGTACTGCACAAGAACTTCAGGCCCCTTGAAGTGTGTGCTTGCCCAGAGTCTTGCACTGCATGTGGCATCAACTTTGGAAGAAAATGCTCCAACCAGCTGCTGGCTGCAATCCGTCATGCAGAAATATGGCAGGCAGGTCTTTAAGTGGGATGAAAAAAGTGGAGGCTCTCTAAAAGTGAACATGTAACTAAAATTCTGTGGTACCCACAGTATGCCACCTGACCTGTATTTTGGTTTCTCTCTTAGATGTTATTGCATCCAGATATTTACCACAACAGACATACACCTGAAACCTGCTAGTACTATAGGATTTGTCAATGGTTGTTAGCGCTTTAAAATAACTGAGTAACAACAATAACTAACAATGGCAATGTTTTAATTCTGAAATTGTGAACTAAATTTCGTTGAGACCTGTGGAAGGAGAATTGGCCTTCAGTTACATGCGCTTTATGTTGGTTATGTTGCCCTTTTTTTCGATGAATCTCATTCATCTGTGCCTCTTCAACCTCATCTCTTTCCTCTTCAGCACCCTCTTTTCACTCACCACCAAATGTTTTCTTCGCAACTCCCTCACTTCACCACTCCAAACCTACACTACACACACTCACAAGTAAGAACTTTCTTTTCTTTTAGTTTGCCTTATTTGACATCTGTGTACTCCCTTCACACACATTCACACAGATTTTCATTTGCAATTGGAATACATGGCCATTGCTCTGTGTTCTCTGCAGAAAGGCCAACCCCATGACACTTTGCTTTTCCTTCAGCCTTAGAGCTGGAGCTCTTAATTGCAGCCCCTCAAACTCCTGGCACAAAGCTGAGTAAGCACTATAAAACAGTAATAGTATTCACAAATCAAAATACTGAAACACAACATGATGAAATAGCTAACACACTTGTTAAATGCAAGATTAATAAAAACGCATAAAATTAAATGAGGAACTAAATCACTGACATACACTACCTTAATGTTTTTTATTGTGATTGTTTGTAAATCAATCTATTTTTGGCAGTAATGTTAACGGCATGAAAACAGGGCCAGTTTTAAAGCTATATGACAGAGCCAGATCCCCCAACTGCAAACATCAAGCATGATACAGCATGTAACTCTATTTAAAATCCAAACATGTCCAGAGTGGAGATAATACATTCTAGAACCATTGTTGTGCCAATTATTTCAAATAGAAAAGGACCTTAATAAGCAGCAAGTATGCACACCATATTCTAGGCATGCATATTCCTAGCATATAATGTTTTTCACATTGTTCTGTTATTTCACAAATCATGACACTATAAGCACATAATTCTCCCCCTGCGCTCATCTTGGCTATTTTGATCAATTTTGCAAGGGAAAAAAGTCCTCCTCCTCTTTTGAATCAATTTCACAGGGGAACAAATAAGGCAGCACCACTTCTAAAGGGGACAGAGACCTATAGCCACAGGCTGGGGTGTTACAGTGGGGAGGTCAGCATGACCAGAGGTGTTAGAAATGGGGTTTTTGGTTGGCAGGTAGATTGCCCTCTGTCCAAGCAAGAACCCTCACTCTAGTCAGGGTAAGTCACACACAATCCAAAATCAGCCTGTGCTCACCCTCCGGTAGCTTGGCACGAGCAGTCAGGCTTAACTTAGAAGGCAAGGTGTAAAGCATTTGTGCAATAAATCATACAACACCATAGTATAACACCACAAAAATACACCACACAGTGTTTAGAAAAATATAGAATATTTATCTGGGTAATTGTAGGTCAAAACGATCAAAGTTGCAATACGAATTTGTAAAGATATCACTGAAAAGTGATATTAAGAGTCTTTAGGTCTTTAAAAAGCAATAAAGTGTCTTTCAAGCACAGAGTACCTGGTTTCTGGTGGGAAATCTCCTCAGAGGGCCACAGGAGAAGAGATGCGTGGAAAAAGGGGTGTGTGCGTCGTTTTCCGCTCAGCACACACAGACTTGCGTCGTTCTTTTCCACGCGGGGAAGTCGGGCGTCGTTTTCCGGCGCGCAGACAGTCTCTTTTTGTGGATCGCGGGGATTACCAGATGTCCCGGGTCTGTGCGTGGGTTCTCCTGCTTATTTTCCGGCTGCGCGTCGTTCTGCGGGGCTGCGCGTCGAAGTTTCGATCTCACGGTAGGCGTCGCGTCGATTTCTCCTTGGAAGTCGGGCGTCGTTTTCCTTGCGAGGCCGTGCGTCGAAATTTTGGTCTCACGGCAGGCGTCGCGTCGATTTCTCCTTGGAAGTCGGGCGGCGTTGTCCTTGCGAGGCCGTGCGTCAAAGTTTCGCACTCACGGTAGGCGTCGCGTCGATTTCTCCTTGGAAGTCGGGCGGCTTTGTCCTTGCGAGGTTGTGCGTCGAAGTCTCGATCGTCCCGAGGGCGTCGCGTTGATCAGCGTCGGTGTGCGGCGTTTTTCTCGCCGCGAAACAAGCTGTGCGTCGAAATTTTCGGCGCACGGAGCGTCCACGTGAAAGGCAGAAGTCTTTTTGGTCCTGAGACTTCAAGGAACAGGAGGCAAGCTCTATCCAAGCCCTTGGAGAGCACTTTTACAGCCAGACAAGAGTTCAGCAAGGCAGCAGGCCAACAGCAAGGCAGCAGTCCTTTGTAGAAAAGCAGACAGGTGAGTCCTTTGAGCAGCCAGGCAGTTCAGCAAGGCAGCAGGCCAACAGCAAGGCAGCAGTCCTTTGTAGAAAAGCAGACAGGTGAGTCCTTTGAGCAGCCAGGCAGTTCTTCTTGGCAGGATGTAGTTTCTGGTTCAGGTTTCTTCTCCAGCAAGTGTCTGATGAGGTAGGGCAGAGGCCCTGTTTTATACTAAGTTGTGCCTTTGAAGTGGGGGTGACTTCAAAGAGTCTCTAAGAAATGCACCAAGTTCCCTTTCAGTTCAATCCTGTCTGCCAGAGTCCCAGTAGGGGGTGTGGCAGTCCTTTGTGTGAGGGCAGGCCCTCCACCCTCCCAGCCCAGGAAGACCCATTCAAAATGCAGATGTATGCAAGTGAGGCTGAGTACCCTGTGTTTGGGGTGTGTCTGAGTGAATGCACAAGGAGCTGTCAACTAAACCTAGCCAGACGTGGATTGAAGGGCACAACAAGTTTTTAGTGCAAAGAAATGCTTACTTTCTAAAAGTGGCATTTCTAGAATAGTAATATTAAATCCGACTTCACCAGTCAGCAGGATTTTATATTACCATTCTGGCCATACCAAATATGACCTTCCTGCTCCTTTCAGATCAGCAGCTGCCACTTCAACAGTGTATGAGGGCAGCCCCAATGTTAGCCTATGAAGGGAGCAGGCCTCACAGTAGTGTAAAAACGAATTTAGGAGTTTTACACTACCAGGACATATAACTACACAGGTACATGTCCTGCCTTTTACCTACACAGCACCCTGCTCTAGGGGTTACCTAGGGCACACATTAGGGATGACTTATATGTAGAAAAAGGGGAGTTCTAGGCTTGGCAAGTACTTTTAAATGCCAAGTCGAAGTGGCAGTGAAACTGCACACACAGGCCTTGCAATGGCAGGCCTGAGACAAGGTTAAGGGGCTACTGAGGTGGGTGGCACAACCAGTGCTGCAGGCCCACTAGTAGCATTTAATCTACAGGCCCTAGGCACATGTAGTGCACTCTAATAGGGACTTACAGGTAGATTAAATAGTCAATCATGGATAAACCAATCAATAGTACAATTTACACAGAGAGCATATGCACTTTAGCACTGGTTAGCAGTGGTAAAGTGCTCAGAGGTCAAAAGCCAACAACAGCAGGTCAGAAAAAATAGGAGGAAGGAGGCAAAAAGTTTGGGGATGTCCCTGTCAAAAAGCCAGGTCCAACATGACCCCCCACCAGCCTAAAGCCAGGGGAGAACAATCACTATCCTGATGTACTTCCCTGTTTGAGGCGACAGAACAAGGACCCAGGCCCACAACAGCAGGGGCATGCTCCAGTTCTTCGCCTTCCTGACTCCAATTGGATCCCTCTGTCCATACTCTCAGGGCCCACTAAGCCCATCCATGGGGAACCTTTCTCCTTTCCTGCGGATCCCATCTGTGCAGCACCTAACCTTACTTTGCTCACAGATGTATCCCAGGAGCAGGGTAGTACCCCCATGACCAACATAGTGGTGTTGCCCACTCTACCCCTGGGGTGTGACACTTGTCCCCTCCCCAGGGATAACTCTGTCCACCCGGACAGCAAGCCACAGTGATTACTGACAGCTGCCAGGGATGAGAGCCAGGCCCCAGGCCTCTCAAAGCTCTCCAACCACTGTGGCTGTGGAGAGTGGGGGGCGGTAGCCCTAGGTGCTGGGCACCCTTTAACCACTCTCCCTTCCACCAGGTCAGGGATGACAGCCTGAACCTGGTCCTCCCCTCTGGGGCTTTGTACCCTCCCTCCTGGAGCGGTACCCCCAGAGTCCAACATGGCCAGGGGGCTTACAGAAGTCGCCCTGTACCATTCCTCCACCAGTGCAGGGCTGTTAACCTGCCACTGGCCCTCCAACCTGGGGTCTGTACCTTCAGGTTGGACTAGGGCCCGGGGTGAGGCTTCCCTCCCCCTGCCCTCCCTTCTGGGGTCCAGCACCCTCCAACTAGGAGTGGCCTCCTCAGAAGACAACATGGTAGGGGCACTGTTATCAGTAGCCCCTCCCTCCAGGTCCGGGGGGACACCCTGAACCTGGTCTTCCAGCCCAGGGTCTGTACCCTCAGACTGGATCACCGCCTGGCAAACCAGGACTTCCTGGGAGGCACACCTACCCCCCACCAGGTCAGAGTTTAACCTCTGCACCTGCCCATTCAACTCAGAGTCACCACCCTGAAGTTGAACAATTGCCTGGCACGCCAGGACTTCCGGGAGGGCACACTGACCCTCCACCAGGTCAGAGTTTAACCTCTGCACCTGACCATTCAACTCAGAGTCACCACCCTGAAGTTGAACAATTGCCTGGCACACCAGGACTTCCTGGAGGGCGCACTGACCCTCCACCAGGTCAGAGTTTAACCTCTGCACCTGACCATTCAACTCAGAGTCACCACCCTGAGGTTGAACAGTTGCCTGGCACACCAGGACTTCCTGGAGGGCACACTGACCCTCCACCAGGTCAGAGTTTAACCTCTGCACCTGACCATTCAACTCAGAGTCACCACCCTGAAGTAGAACAATCGCCTGGCACGCCAGGACTTCCTGGAGGGCACACTGACCCTCCACCAGGTCAGAGTTTAACCTCTGAACCTGGTTCTCCAACCTAGGGTCACCATCCTGAGGTTGAACCATTGCCTGGTATACCAGGACTTTCTGGGGGGCACACCTACCCCCCACCAGGTCAGAGTTTGACCTCTGAACCGGGTTAGCCAACCCAGAGTCACCACCCTGAGGTTGGGCAATTGCCTGGCACCCCAGGACTTTCTGGGAGGCACACCTACCTCCCACCAGGTCAGAGTTTAACCTCTGAACCTGGCCATCCAACCCAGAGTCGACACCCTGAGGTTGGACAACTGCCTGGCACGCCAGGACTTTCTGGGGGGCACACCTACCCCCCACCAGGTCAGAGTTTGACCTCTTCACCTGGTAAGCCAACCCAGAGTCACCACCCTGAGGTTGAGCCATTGCCTGGCATTCCAGGACTTTCTGGGGGGCACATCTACCCCCCACCAGGTCAAAGTTTAACCTCTGAACCCGGTTATCCAACCCAGAGTCACCACCCTGAGGTTGAATCCTTGCCTGGCATGCCAGGACTTCCTGGGGGGCACTCTCACCCCCCACAAGGGACACGCCGTCCCCAAGGGCCACACAAGAGTCTGGTTGGCGCAGGTCTCCCGACCTCTGCCCATCCGGCAGAGTCTGGGTTTCCCCCAAACCAGAAACGGTCTCACCTGGGTCATTCCTGGGGGGCTCTGCTCTCAGAGCTGACCCCTGACTTTCAAGATCCTCCACTGGGGTCTGCCACCCCCTCTCAACCCTATGTCTGGACTTCTGCACCCCCTCACTAGGAGTGGTACTGCCAGACACCAGAACTGTTGGGATGCTGTCTACAGTCATCCCCCCAAGTTCTTCTGCCACTGCGGGGCTTCCCTCAAAAGGTGGCCCTACGGTACAGGTTAGGCTCTGAGACCTACCTGGGACACTACAATCCTTTCCCACCTCACTTGGTCGGGAACCACCTAGACCACTCCCTTCAGGAGCACCCCCAAATGCCTCTTCAGACTCTCTGGTACTCACCCAAAAGTCTGCCTCCACTGTAAGTTCCCTGGGGTCAGAGAACTCACACTCCACCTGGTGTTGGCGTAGCTCTGGAAAATAAGGACCAGACATATGCTCTCCAGCAATTACATCACTCTGCCCTTCACATGTATTAACCACAGTACCCTTCACCCAACCACCTAGTAACTCAACCTTGGAAAAGCACTCTACTTCACCCTCCTGAGACTGGTGAGACAGTATCTGTCTGTCCCTGACACTCAACCCAAACTCTTCTGGGATGTCTCTACACTCTATATCCAGGACATCCACCAGGGGGGAACCCTTTTCTCTGTCACTCTCTGCTAGAGTCAGTAAAGTGTCCCTCCCCCCAGTAGGAATATGACTCCCTGTGCCAGTTCCCCAATCCTTCTCAGGGACCCTGTGCATAACGGGAACTACCTCATACCCTTGAACCGCCTGGGGTGTGTCAACTCTCTTCTTCAAGTTGGGTACCACATCTCTGGGCTTGCGCCCTTCTTCAGCAGTACTAGATGCAAGATTTTTGCTGCCACCATCTGAACTGGACTCAGCCCTTCCGGCCTCCAGTTTCAGCTCTTTACAGCTCAGCTCTTGAGCTGCAATCTTTTCTTCTTCCAGGGCTAAGAGACTTGCTGCCTCAGCCCTTTCAATAAACTCATCTAGCTCTTCCATCCACCGTGCTTGAGCCATGAGCCATTCTTTTTTCACTGGGTCTCTTTCCTCATCTGAGTCGTCCTCCTCCTCCTCTGAGGGGTACTTAGTCATTTGGTTTCTTGCTGCCTCTCTCTCTGCCCATCTGTCTTCCTCCCAGACTATGTAGGCACGTAGCATCTCTGCTTTAGTAGATCTCTTTGCTACAGGAAGGCCACATTCTCTGCAAAGCTTCCTTAGGTCAGCCTTAGTGAGGTGGTCAGTAGGCAAAAAGAATAAGTAGGTAAGCGATCCCATTCTGATAGGATCTTACCAGCAAAAACCAAAATCCAAAGTCCAAAATATCAATAGTATATCCAGGAGGACATCAGAGACCAAAAAGTCAAAAAAGAGATAAAAAATCAAGTTGACCTTCAACTGTGGGTAGGTAGTGAAATACTTAGCTACTGTATGTCACTGCACAAACACAAGTCCTATCCTCACCGCTGATCACCAATGTTAGAAATGGGGTTTTTGGTTGGCAGGTAGATTGCCCTCTGTCCAAGCAAGAACCCTCACTCTAGTCAGGGTAAGTCACACACAATCCAAAATCAGCCTGTGCTCACCCTCCGGTAGCTTGGCACGAGCAGTCAGGCTTAACTTAGAAGGCAAGGTGTAAAGCATTTGTGCAATAAATCATACAACACCATAGTATAACACCACAAAAATACACCACACAGTGTTTAGAAAAATATAGAATATTTATCTGGGTAATTGTAGGTCAAAACGATCAAAGTTGCAATACGAATTTGTAAAGATATCACTGAAAAGTGATATTAAGAGTCTTTAGGTCTTTAAAAAGCAATAAAGTGTCTTTCAAGCACAGAGTACCTGGTTTCTGGTGGGAAATCTCCTCAGAGGGCCACAGGAGAAGAGATGCGTGGAAAAAGGGGTGTGTGCGTCGTTTTCCGCTCAGCACACACAGACTTGCGTCGTTCTTTTCCACGCGGGGAAGTCGGGCGTCGTTTTCCGGCGCGCAGACAGTCTCTTTTTGTGGATCGCGGGGATTACCAGATGTCCCGGGTCTGTGCGTGGGTTCTCCTGCTTATTTTCCGGCTGCGCGTCGTTCTGCGGGGCTGCGCGTCGAAGTTTCGATCTCACGGTAGGCGTCGCGTCGATTTCTCCTTGGAAGTCGGGCGTCGTTTTCCTTGCGAGGCCGTGCGTCGAAATTTTGGTCTCACGGCAGGCGTCGCGTCGATTTCTCCTTGGAAGTCGGGCGGCGTTGTCCTTGCGAGGCCGTGCGTCAAAGTTTCGCACTCACGGTAGGCGTCGCGTCGATTTCTCCTTGGAAGTCGGGCGGCTTTGTCCTTGCGAGGTTGTGCGTCGAAGTCTCGATCGTCCCGAGGGCGTCGCGTTGATCAGCGTCGGTGTGCGGCGTTTTTCTCGCCGCGAAACAAGCTGTGCGTCGAAATTTTCGGCGCACGGAGCGTCCACGTGAAAGGCAGAAGTCTTTTTGGTCCTGAGACTTCAAGGAACAGGAGGCAAGCTCTATCCAAGCCCTTGGAGAGCACTTTTACAGCCAGACAAGAGTTCAGCAAGGCAGCAGGCCAACAGCAAGGCAGCAGTCCTTTGTAGAAAAGCAGACAGGTGAGTCCTTTGAGCAGCCAGACAGTTCAGCAAGGCAGCAGGCCAACAGCAAGGCAGCAGTCCTTTGTAGAAAAGCAGACAGGTGAGTCCTTTGAGCAGCCAGGCAGTTCTTCTTGGCAGGATGTAGTTTCTGGTTCAGGTTTCTTCTCCAGCAAGTGTCTGATGAGGTAGGGCAGAGGCCCTGTTTTATACTAAGTTGTGCCTTTGAAGTGGGGGTGACTTCAAAGAGTCTCTAAGAAATGCACCAAGTTCCCTTTCAGTTCAATCCTGTCTGCCAGAGTCCCAGTAGGGGGTGTGGCAGTCCTTTGTGTGAGGGCAGGCCCTCCACCCTCCCAGCCCAGGAAGACCCATTCAAAATGCAGATGTATGCAAGTGAGGCTGAGTACCCTGTGTTTGGGGTGTGTCTGAGTGAATGCACAAGGAGCTGTCAACTAAACCTAGCCAGACGTGGATTGAAGGGCACAACAAGTTTTTAGTGCAAAGAAATGCTTACTTTCTAAAAGTGGCATTTCTAGAATAGTAATATTAAATCCGACTTCACCAGTCAGCAGGATTTTATATTACCATTCTGGCCATACCAAATATGACCTTCCTGCTCCTTTCAGATCAGCAGCTGCCACTTCAACAGTGTATGAGGGCAGCCCCAATGTTAGCCTATGAAGGGAGCAGGCCTCACAGTAGTGTAAAAACGAATTTAGGAGTTTTACACTACCAGGACATATAACTACACAGGTACATGTCCTGCCTTTTACCTACACAGCACCCTGCTCTAGGGGTTACCTAGGGCACACATTAGGGATGACTTATATGTAGAAAAAGGGGAGTTCTAGGCTTGGCAAGTACTTTTAAATGCCAAGTCGAAGTGGCAGTGAAACTGCACACACAGGCCTTGCAATGGCAGGCCTGAGACAAGGTTAAGGGGCTACTGAGGTGGGTGGCACAACCAGTGCTGCAGGCCCACTAGTAGCATTTAATCTACAGGCCCTAGGCACATGTAGTGCACTCTAATAGGGACTTACAGGTAGATTAAATAGTCAATCATGGATAAACCAATCAATAGTACAATTTACACAGAGAGCATATGCACTTTAGCACTGGTTAGCAGTGGTAAAGTGCTCAGAGGTCAAAAGCCAACAACAGCAGGTCAGAAAAAATAGGAGGAAGGAGGCAAAAAGTTTGGGGATGTCCCTGTCAAAAAGCCAGGTCCAACAAGAGGTCTCAGCACAATATACAAGTTTAGCATTATAACTCTAATAATTAACTTGGGACAAGGTGCCGAATCTCAAGTAAGATGCTAGCATCCTGTCCTACCATGTGAAAATGCGAAAGCCTGGGATCTCTGCCTCTGAATGACAGACGCCTTGCCTCATGCAGGGGCTCTGTCTCCAATGCACGAAGCTGTGACACTAACAGCATCACTGGCCTACACTGGATACCTCCATAGTCTACGACAATGAAGGGCTTTAGAAAGGTAATCTCTGTGTTGTGCGTCACATTGCAGGAAGTTGATTGACTGCCTAGCTTCCGTCTCATCCTTCAGAGTGGATTGTACGACAAAATAAAGACTTCAAAAACAACTACTGCCTTAACAACGAGGTCGGAACACCGACCTTGTTGCTACTACTAATGATTTTACCACGAATGCCTTAACAACGATATTTTGTTGTAAAGGCATTCCTGATAAAATCATTAGCAATAGGCACCATTCACCCTACATACCTCACCCCACCCCCCCAACCCCACCCCAAAACCTAAAACCCCCTGACCCCCCACCCACTCCCCAAAACCAAAAACGCCCCACCCCCAACCCCATCCCAAAACCTAAAACCCCATGACCCCCCACCCACTCCCCAAAACCAAAAACGCCCCACCCCCCCAACCCCACCCCAAAACCTATAACCCCCTGACCCCCCACCCACTCCCCAAAACCAAAAACGCCCCACCCCCAACCCCACCCCAAAACCTAAAACCCCCTGACCCCCCACCCACTCCCCAAAACCAAAAACGCCCCAACCCCACCCTAAAACCTAAAACCCCCTGACCCCCCACCCACTCCCAAAAACACCCCACCCCCCAACCCCACCCTAAAACCTAAAACCCCCTGACCCCCCACCCACTCCCCAAAACAAAAAACGCCCACCCCCCCAACCCCACCCTAACACTTAAAACCCCCTGACCCCACACCCACTCCCCAAAACCAAAAACGCACCACCCCCAACCCCACCCTAAAACCCAAAACCCCCTGACCCCCCACCCACTCCCCAAAACCAAAAACGCCCCAACCCCACCCCAAAACCTAAAACCCCCTGACCCCTGACCCCCCACCCCCTCCCCAAAACCTAAACCCACAACTTACCTTCGCCAACTCCCTTCTTTGTACCTTAACCACGCATGTTCGTTGTTCAGAACATACGTAGTTAAGGCACAAAAAACCGGAGTCGTGGTTAAAAAAAGCGTTGTTGCGCTTTCGTTAACCACGACTTTCGGGGGAAAAAAGTCGTAAAAAAGGATGTTTCCCTTCAGAGTGAGATGGAGCAGGCAGCCTGGGACATGCAACCAAGATTTGTTTAGGCATGCAATCGATCGTATCTCGAAATAAATCAATCTTTTCAATATTTCTTGCAGTAAACATGTAGGAATCTCAGAAGGGCGCAACCCCAGACCCCTAATGGAGAAACCTCCCCTGAGTACATGTAATTGGAGCTGACTGCGGAAGTTGCCAGGGGAGGGTCTCAGTTTGAACAATAAAGTGAGAACCATGAGGACCAGGCAATAGGGACACTAAGCCAGAACTGCAAGTGCAGGACAAAGTAATCGTTGAGAAGTTTGTAAACAGTTGTGTGTTTGAGACTCTCACCGCTGATTTTGTTCAATGCGTAGTGCTATTAATCATTTCCACTTCTATTTGACAGTTTAGCATCTGACGTTTAATGTTATTTATGAGGCAATTTTAAAGGCTCAAGTTAAGTCTCCTCTTTGGATAATTTCTAAGTGCTTAGATAGCAACCATTAGAAATAGTCGCAAGTGTTAGGAGTCAGATTTGTGGAGTTAAAAGCAAAGCATGCCACTGCTGCTCACATTGTTCTGTGCTGACAGAAAATGTAGCCTGTGAACTTTGTTGGAAATAATTCTGAATTTAGCTGTTCCCGGAAAGGCACTGCTCAGAAAGTAGGTAACAAAAACGTGTTTCTGTTCAGATGAGCATTTGGCAGATCAGATCTAAAAGTTGTTCCACAAAGCTGCTCCTACTGCTTTATTACTGATAAACAGGTTTATTCTACGATAAAATCCACAAATAGCAACCATTAAAAAAGTTTCCATACCTGATATGGCCTCAAACCTTGTTGCTGAAATAAAATAAAGTTGCTAGCTCCAGCTTCTCCCTGAAGGAAAATACCTCCAAAAGTAGCACAAGAAAACTGTAGGTAACCGGGATCAAAATTAGATTTGAATGATTTCAAACATCCAGACATTTAATGCCTTTGTTGATGCACTTTCTCTACAGTCTACCCAGTAATATTGGTTGCACTAAGATGCATAGGAATATTAAAAATAAAAAAAACATGAAGCAGAGGCGCTGCTCCCATGGCCTCTCCTCGGCCACAACCTACACTGGCGGCTCCCTCAAGGCAGCACTGGCAGTACATGCTGGCACTGTTGCCAGTCCTCCTATGGTATTTCCTTGTTGCGCCTGCTGAACTGCAGGCATTCAGTTCAGAGGGGCACTAGCATCTATGAGCTCTGTCACGCACACTGTGTGTGCCAGTTTGCTCCTTCCACTGGGCAGGCAAATTGGCAGCTGATGCAAGTGGCCGAGCATGTATTCCAAGGGTGGTGATGCAAGCAAGGAAAATGGGCTCCCATCCCCGATTTAGTAGTTTAAAAAATGCTATAAGTGGGGTGAGGTAGGAAATTCAGACACCTGAGCCTGGGTGTCACTGTACCTGCTGCATTATTGATATCTGCACCCTTGGCTGACTCCCTCCCACCACCTCTGTAAAGCCACCTCCGTACTGGGGTCCAAATGCAAGGACAGTCTTTTTTGTGTGAGTTGTGTCACGCTTGGAAACAGGTGTGAAAGTGGGCTCCGCTGGATGGGGCCATGCCTTGAGGCAGATTTTTTTAAAGAGTTGTGCAAAAGGGAAACACAGCGCAGACCACTGCTGCTGACATCCTCTGAGCTGGCGCTCAAACAGGCTGCCTAATAGCATGAACACACATTTGCATCATAGTGCAACATTTTTTAAGCCTACCCAGATCTGCTTCTTTGAAATGAAACTGGGATTGGCACTGAGTCCTGTGAGAATGACACTGCTGCAGGACATAGTTAATGCCAAACTGAACCACTCCGTGGAATGGGTTCACGGGGAGCACTTTGGTCATTCCAACCTCCAGGGAGGAAGCTAACTGAACACTGTTAGGGTGTATAAGAGATACTTGGACTGAATGCTTCTTTTAAATTTGACATAAAAATATCACTAAGAGATAATATTAAAAGTTGCCTTTTAGAATATTTAGGGGAAACGTCTTTAGCGGTTTGGCATCCTGCGTTTGATCACTTGTTTGATCTCCAACCCTAACCAAATATGTTGACAATATCAACTGATGTATTTCCTGTTAATAAGTCGGGGCAACTGCTAGTGCTGATTGTCATGGGCGCTGGTTTGGGATCCTTAAAATGTCATATAGATTATCTAAATTTAAGCCTGAGGATGGTTTTGACATAGTATTCGAAAGTAAGGCCTAGCGATCGGTTTGGTATGTTCCCCATTGTATGCACCTTTATTTGTGACCACCCTGGAACAAATTCAGTTGTTAGCAAGGATATTTCATGTGGCTTACTGAAATGTATTTTGATATTAAACCAATAATTTGCAAGTTTTCTTTTGTTGAAAACAATCAGCATATGTTTATGAAACTGGCTTTCTCCATGTAGATATGCCATGTGCTTTACTGAAATGTATCTTGATATTCAATTATTAATATGCAGGTTTTCTTTTGTTGAAACCAATTAGCAAATGTTTATGAAACTAGGTTTCCCTTCTAGACGATTGCTAACTTGTCCAACTGTGAAACAAGAAGTTCAGTGGCCATGATTGAGTGTCTGAGAAAGAGAACAGAAGAGGAGATTTTGAAGGCTACCAATGAACTGGTAAGTGAACATTAAGACTTAACACTGCATTAATCAGTTCTTAATACAGGAAGTGAATGTAACTTTAATTCAAAAGATCTTATGCCTGCAGAGTATGTGAAAAGGTAGCGGCTCAATTAAAGTTGATTGAGTAGTTGAAAGTTAACTCTGTTGACTATCACTCAAAAGCTATGCCTCACCGTTTCGTTGTTCTCATTGTTAACCTGTGCTTACTGCTCTGCTGCGCGTGGTCTTCTTACTCAATATATTTGAGAATTGTTAGTTGAAACCTTCAGTTCAAGGGCAAGGGAGATGAAGTTCTCTGCCAGTGGGTTAGGTGTTTTCTCAGGTTAAACCAGGACAGCTAACAGATCAGTGTACACAACAATCTGATGACAAACATGATGGTGACCCTGAAGGAAATACTTGCTAACCATTGAAATCCATCTTAGGAAGATTATGTTTAAATATGCCTATACCATTGCAGAAGTGGGCTACTCTTGTGCAACCCTTTCCAGAAAAGAGTATTTTTGTATTTATTATATTGCACCCAACACTGCTCTGCAGCTCCTCCAGGGCCCTGAAGTGATGCCAATTGAGTGTTGTCTCACGGTGAGAGGATGTAGCATAGCAGTTGTGAGCAGGCTACCACTTTTGGTATGGAGTTGGACTCATATGCTAAAGGTTGGTCCACTTCTGTAATGTCTCAAACAAGCATTTTCAAAATCAATATGTCTGACTTTTATATTAAAAAGCTTTTGTGTGTTGAGCAAAAATTGCTCAATCATCTACAACTATACCTCTTTTTCAGTCTTTGTGATGACCTTTCCAAGTTTTGGCACCATACAATTGGTGCCATTCATCAGTTTTTAATTTCCACCCAACTCTCTTGTCCCTCTTCAGGAAGCATCCACTCCCTAGCAAATTAACTGATGCTGACTTGCATATCCCAGATACAAAACAAGGCAACCACCAAGACAATCATGATAACTAGATCTGATACCTGGTTTGCCACCTAAATCCATGTTCTCCGATCCACCTCCTTAAAGTGGTGGTGGATTGGAGAACATGGATGAAATGGAGAACCAGATATCAGATTTAGTTTTTGTGAAAGAGGGCCTCTTTTTGCACAGTTGCCCTTAATTGTCGCCGATTCATAGTGCTGATTCAAATGCTGGCCATAGTCCAGTCAACAGTGTATAAAACATAAAACATGGTAAAATTGGTTAACTTCTAAGAGGCCTAATTCATTTTCCAATGTGGCCGTGTTATATGGGGTTGGAAAAAACAATTACATAGAAATAAATGTCAACTGTGCACTGCAGCACATGTTGTATCATACACTAGGCTGACCACAAAACTATGACATCAGACCTACCTGGGAAGCCTAACTGCTGCTGCTTTTAGACATGCAGGGAAACCTGTCAAAATAACCCTTTTTGACATAAGAGTCCTGCTTTTAAATGGATCACCCATAAGTAGACCTTCTTTCCCACAAGGTAGGGTGTCTAGTATTTAAAAGTGGTGCTCAGTGTTGACAGGTACCCAAATGTACTAGTTCCCAAAAGCTATTTTCTATCGAAGGGCCCAGGCAGAAAAAAAAGTTAAAAAAAATAATAAT
Source organism: Pleurodeles waltl (assembly GCF_031143425.1). Classification (NCBI taxonomy): domain Eukaryota; kingdom Metazoa; phylum Chordata; class Amphibia; order Caudata; family Salamandridae; genus Pleurodeles; species Pleurodeles waltl. Next base: position 435,167,274 of record NC_090451.1, on the reverse strand, counting down.
AACTCTGCTAACTTTGGTTTGGGACATGCTGCCAGAATACCTTAACCACTATTATTAATGTTTTTAAAAATTCTATCCAGTGATGGGGTCAGATTTTTAAAAAAATATTTAGGAAATTGGCTTTTAAAAAGGTCAGACTTTGTTTCCCTGAACCTCTAGTGGGCTAATTAGCATTTGCTCCCCAGCATCTGGCCTGTCAATACTACTTCTTAATCAGGATGTGGAAACTAGTACCAGAGCACAAACAATGCCATAGGCCATTTGAGAGGAGGACCTAGGAGGTTGGTATGTTACACATTTGTCAGGGAGTGAAGTCATTCCAGAGGTAATAATAATAATAACAATATGATTTATCAAGCACATGACTACTTCTACTGAAGTGTCAAAGTGCTAAAATTCTGCAATGTATTGAGAAGAGCTCCATAATAAAAATACAGCTAAATTAAACTTAAAAAGCTAGGTTTTTAACTATTTCCTAAAAGAGGTTTCAAAGGATGTTTGACGAAGATGTACTAGAAAACTATTCCAAATATTTTGAGCAAGAAATCTAAAGGAGATGCCCCCTATTTTGGTTTTGTAGAACTTAGTGACCTGCACTAACCTGGGCCAATAGGACCTCAAGTTCCTCACAGGGATGTATGGTTTGTTCAAAGACTGCAGATAGCATGGACAAATTCAACAATGCCTTAAGACAATAGCATAATGCTTTGAATTGGATCTGCTTCTCAGTCGGCAATCAATGCAGGTCCCGCAGGCCAGTCCTGACTGAAGCCTGTCTGTGGATATTTAATAACAACCATGCAGCTGAGTTTTGGGTTCTCATTAGTCAGTTAACGCTTGTTGCAAGAGACCTAAATAGATAACATTGCAAGGTCCAAGTGAAAAATTACCAACACTTGGATTATGTCTTTCTAGTCTGAAGAGGGCAAAAACCCTAATATAATTTCCAATACCACATTCCCACAGTCGTTTCAGTAAGATATTGTGGGAAACTGCTAGTTTGACTGCTACTTAAACTAATGGCAAAGCCACCACTTCCCTTAACAACATATGTAACAACATATGTAAGTTTTCCCTAAGGCAGGCCTATAGAGCCTTATGACAGGGAGCTGTATATTATTAAGTAGGACATATATTTTATATGTATGTCTTAGCAGCAACACCACTAAATTGCTGTTTTTTTGTGGAAAACCTAGTAGCCCCATTGGCTACGACAGGATTACCAGTGTTGCTAACTTCTGACTGGGTCTACCTAACTGGGTATTGTAAGGTATCAAATTAATTGTGGCATTGAACCTGACCTGCTGCTCAGGTTGAATTTAATGTCACTATTAAAGTAATGAAATTGGTTGAAAGTTGCCACTCTGTGACTTAGCTGGTCCAGTAGCCTCACACAGGCACTGGCCAAAAGACAGCCTTCTGCCCGCCTGGGGAGACGTGTGAATGACTCCCAGGCTTAGGAACAATAGCAGCCTGCTGAAGGGCAAGGTCTTACACCCCCTGAACAGAAAGCCACTCAGGGTGTTAACCCAAAAGACAAGCTTCAAAGAGAAAGCTGCCTTTGCTGGGCAAATGGCATTCACACTCCTGAGAGCCTGCCCTTTGTTGTGGTAGATGGGCTGGTGACATGCACAGAGATGGGGAAACCAGTGCCCAAACTGGGTTTCCTGTGTAATCCACAGATAGCCATACCTCTATGGTGGGCTACAAAGCTTCTAACAGCCAAGGAAGGGTGCCAACATATTGTAAGTGGGCAGGATAGTGCACTCTAGGATTGTAAAGTCAACACCCGAAGAAAGAGGGCCTGGTAGTCTATTGGCTAGTGACTGTATGGCCCCCAGTTGCATCTGAGTCAGGCGGACCCATGAGTCATCAGACTCCAGACTGATCTCCCAAGAGGGACCCTAGCCTCTACCAAAGCATTTTGCTCCAACCGCTGTGTCTGGAGATCAGTAGCTCAACAGCAGCTATCCTACTGTCTTCAAGAGGACTTTGTGGGACCCCAACTTCTTTGGCCAAAGTTGCCCTACATCACCCATGGACGAAGGCATCATACCAAAAACACCCCTATCAACTGCCCAGCACTCAGAGCATCTTTTCATCCTCTATCCCCAGCATCAGAATCACTCCATTATAGTCTATTGAAGTTGTGTTCTAAATTTTGGAACTGAACTTGAAAACTCTCTGGTGGCCAGGTAACTATCCAAATCTACCCCATTGGACCCCAGACCTTCATTCTGTCAGATATGGTTGCCCAAACCAGGCTGGGGAAGGCAAACTAACATTTACAAACTTTTGAAGTTTCCAAACTTTTTTGGTGGCCAAAGCTTGTTTGCAGTTGGATTAAAAAGTGATACATCTTTATAGATGATTGCTAGTTAGATCGCCATATTGCACCCCAGAATACCAAACTAAAAATGACAACACAGTTGAAGCGGCGGCTCTGACACATTTGTGGCTTTGTGACATATGGAGGGAGACCCACCCAACTGAGCGAGAATACAATTGTTACTCTCCAACATATGGCACATTTAGTGTGCTAGATCGAATCCTAATGACTAAACACGGGCCCCCGAGGGTTTCGGAGGTGACTCACTTATCACGCTATTTATGAAGCATGCCCGGCCGTGTGCACACTTGAATGGGGTTGCAGTCACTGATCGCCCTGTACATGGCGATTCCGAACAGAGGTATTCCAGGATAGTGTAAGTCGGAAAACACTTCCGGAGGTTTGAAGGAATACTTTGAGGGTAATTGGACTTCCTTACAGAGCTGTGCCACAGAGTGGGAGGCGATGAAGGCATTTTTCAGAGGTGGATATGTGGGCCTTGCATGCAGTGTGTGCAGAACTCTCGAATCAGAGCTCCTCACCAAGGAGGAGGCTCTGGCGGAAATGCAAAAATCTCAGCCTAGAACTGAACACGACTTGTGTGAGGAGGCTACTCTGTGACATCAGGTAGCATCTGTGCGAGACAGACCTGAACACTTCACCCTAGAGTCTTACCACCGACTGTTACATAGAGAGGGAGACAGCTCATGGTGCCTCCTAGCATGGATACTTAGAAGCGAAAAACCACAATCCCCTATATTACACCTCAAGACCCCAGCGGGGACTGATGTATATACACAATATGATATCATGAATGCACTCAGGGACCATCTTGAGTTGGTGTACACCAGCTCATGTATCCTGGATGGGGAACTGGTTTCAGCTCACCTGGTGAGTTTACTGCTCCAGCAGGAGGAGGAATTACAGTACAAGAGTTAGTCGCTGATCTCACGCTAGACAGGTATTGGCATGCGTCCCTGGGAGCAAATCTCCGGGTAGCAATGGCTTTGCAGCTGAATTTTATCAGGTTTACACATTAGACTTAGCACAGCACCTCCTGTAGGTATATCGTGAGGTGAAGGAGAGGGAAGTACTACCTTCCTACTATGAGAGAGGGATTGTTAGACTTTTGCCCTTTTGCAGGGTCATCCCCAATCTTTTTGCCTCCTGCCTCCTATTTTTCTGACCTATTGTTGTTGGTTTTTGTTCTCTGAGCACTTTACCACTGCTAACCAGTGCTAAAGTGCATATGCTCTCTGTGTAAATTGTATGGTTGATTAGTCTGTCCATGATTTGCATATTTGATTTACTAAGTAGGTTCCTAGTACAGTGCACTAGAGGTGCCCAGGGACTGTAAATCAAATGCTACTAGTGGGCCTGCATCACTAGTTGTGCCACCCACATTAGTAGCCCTGTAATCATGTCTCAGATCTGCCACTGCAGTGTCTGTGTGTGCAGTTTTAACTGTAAATTCGACTTGGCAAGTGTACCCACTTGCCAGGCCTAAACCTTCCCTTTTCTTACATGTAGGACACCCCTAAGGTAGGCCCTAGGTAGATCCAGGGGCAGGGTGCAGTGTATGGTTAAGGTAGGGCATATAGTAATGTGTTTTATATGTCCTGACAGTGAAATTTTGCTAAGTTCGTTTTTCACTGTTGCAAGGCCTGTCCCTCTCATATGTTAACATGGGGGCTACCTTTAAATATGATTAAAATGTAGATTCCCTTTGGGAGCGGATAGACATGTGGAATTTGGGGTCTCTGAGCTCAAAATTTTAAATACATCTTTTAGTAAAGTGATTTTAAGATTGTATGTTTGAAAATGCCACTTTTAGAAACTGAGCATTTTCTTGCTTATACCATTTCTGTGACTCTGCCTATTTGTGGATTCCCTGTCTGGGTCAGTTTGACAGTTGGGTTGGTTGCACCTCACACTAGACAGTGACACAAGAAGCTGGGGTGTAGTCTGCATTTCCTGATGAGCCATCTGTGCTAGGAGAGAGGGGAGGAGTGGTCACTCACACCTGAAAGGGCTGTGCCTGCCTTCACACAATGCAGTCTCCAACCCCCTGGTGAGTGTCTGGGGCCTGGGCAAGGCAGGATTTCACATTCAAGAGAGACTTTGCTTTGAAGTAAGCCTACTTCAAAGGAGAAAAATGGGTATAAGAAGGGCACCCAAAAACACGGACTTTAGAACACTTCTGGAAACCAAGAGGAACCTCTGCCTGGTGAAGAGCTGAAGAGCTGAGGAAGAAGAGCTGCCCTGCCTGTGACTGTACTTTGTGGAGCTATCCTGCAGTTGTTGCTTCTGCCAGAGTAAGAGGACAAAGACTGGGCTTTGTGTTGCCTGCCTGAAGATCTCCAAGGGCTTGATTTAGAACTTACCTCCTGTTTTTTGAAGTCTCAGGGACAGCAAAGACTTCTCTCTGCCAGCACCTGGAGTCTCTAGAGAGACTCCTACTCTGCCAAGTGATGCCCATCCAGTTCCTGGGACCCTGAAAGGAGAAGCTGGAAGCCTAAGAGGAAGAAATCAACGCACAGAATGCCGTGCGGAGAAAAGATCGACGTGACTGCGATCCGCGGCTGAAAAATCGACGTGCCGCCGGCTTCGCGGCTGAAAATCACTGCTTGCCTGCAACACGACCCGAAGATCGACGCCCGGGGCTGGAAAGCACAGCATCGCTGATGGAGGCTGGGGAGATCGCAACGCGCGCGGCGTGGTTTTCAGATCATCGTGCGGCTGGATTTCTGACGCAAGTACCTATGGGCGTGTAAAAACAATGCAAGGCCTGCCCTGACCCGAGACTGCTGACCGGATCGATGCATCGCTCTCCTGCGGAGAGAAGAAACGACACGCCCGACCAGACGAAAGAAGAAACAACGCAAAGTCTCGCTTGTGAGTGAAATCGAAGCATCACAAGCCCTTTTTGACGCACACTCGCCCATCCGGGGTTATTTTTGACACACCCAAGGTACATTTTCACACTAACAGTGTTAATGTGTATTTAAAACTACATGAAGACTCTTTTTGCCTTTTAATTGATAACTTGACTTGTGGATTGTGGATTTTTGTCGTTTTGGTCTTGTTTTGTTTAGATAAATATTCTCTATGTAAACCTGTGTTGTGTCATTTTGTAGTATTTTCATTAAGTTACTGTGTGTGTTGGTACATATACTTTATATCTAGCACTCTGAAGTTAAGCCTACTGCTCATGCCAAGCTACCAAGGGGCTGAGCGGGGGTTAGCTGAGGGTGATTCTCTTTTACCTTGACTAAAGTGAGGGTCCTTGCTTGGACAGGGGGCAACCTGACTGCCAACCAAAGACCCCATTTCTAACAGGGATGTATTACCATGATACTAAAGCCGAGAGCTGGGCAGTCAAACCTTTCCTTCTATCGTCCACTCACAATGATAAACACAGACACTAAAGTACTATGTAAAGTTCTTGCCCTCCATCTGAGGCCAGTGACTACCCACCTGATACACCCTGATCAGTGTGGGTTCATAGCAGGCCAGAACACAACTATGAATTTAAGGAGACTGATGCATGTAATGCATGAGATGGAGGAGAGAGAGGAGGAACTGGGGGTGGTGTCAGTTGATATAACTAAGGCTTTTGACACTGTGGACTGGTGATACTTAATGGGGGTGAAACAAGCGATGGAATTCAGACAACAGTTCAGGGCCTGGCTAAGGTTGCTATACACCGAATCCAAGGCTAGAGTCTGCCTTGGTTGATTATGCTTGACCCCATAGACGGTTGGAAGGGAGACACAACAGGGTTGTCCCCTGTCCCCCTGCTATTTGCAATAGCATTAGAACCTCTGGTGATACAAATCTGACAGGAAATGACGGAGTGGGGTATACAGGTCAGAGACATGATGTATTTAGTGTCACTCATGCAGATGATGGATTATTCAGTCTTACAGCCCCAAGGGACTCACTGCCCCTACTTCTGAAATACCTTGACACCTTTGGAGACCTCACTGGGTTGAGGATTAACCCACGTAAATCTCTGTTATTCCTCTTGGGGGGACTGGCAGGAAAGGAAGTCACCTCATTACCCCCATTGCCATAAAGATGGGGCACTGAACAGTTCAGGTATTTGGGAAGAATGATTGCCTCTACTCCAAACAATACAATATAGCTAGAATAACGGGGGGTCTTCGGGCGTCAGTGCAATTCTGGACTTTCCTGACACTCTCTGGGATGGGGTACATCACAGTAGCAAAGTTGGTCTTTCTGCCACGATGCCTTCATACCCTACAACACACATTTGATGCTCTGCCACGGGCGACCTTCAAACATCTGCACTCACTGCCCACAACACTAATACGGGTGGGTGGAAGAAGTAGGGTAGCCAAAGAGTACCTGCACCTAGCCACGTCTGAGGGTGGTCTTGCTGTTCATATTTTGACATTATATTACCTTGCATCTCAGCTGCAGCACACAGGCCACTGGCTTGTGGAGGGGGAGAATTGTGAGAAAGCTCTGTTGGTAAGTGAAACGCAGTACACAACACTCCCACAGCTAGTACACTCCGGCGGGCAGTACACAACACTCCCACAGCTAGTACACTCCGGCGGACAGGATTCAAACAGGGTCCCATTTCTCATTAAATAATGTAGCATCATTATGGGAATGGGCGGTGAAGGTAGTGTTGGGGAATTTACCATTTGCCCGGGAATTTACCTTCTGGGACCTACCTTTCAGTATCTTGCTGATTTTGTAAACATTTCGACAGGGAGGGAAGGGGGCTGCAAGACACTGAGTGATTTATACACAGATGAGATATTTATCACCTTTGAGGGGGCACAGAAAACATTTGCAGTGGGAGAGGGTTATTTCTTAAAACATGCTAGTATCAAAAACATAACACAAGATTTATGGCCTATATATCCAACCCTCCCTCTTTGCTTCTCTTTAGGGGCCTATCAAAACTAAGGAGGACAAGAAACTAGTCTCCTAGTTATACACAGCTGTGCTGGCAGATTAGGCTAAAAAACAGTTACGCCAGAGCTGCCTGGGAAGAAGGGCTGGGGACACCTATAGAGGTCACATACTGGCATAGGATGTGTTCACTGGTTCGCACAGTATCTTGTAACGTGTGATTTAGTTTAGTTTAGTTTAGTTTCGTTTTATGAGTTTATAGAGCGCATAGCTACCCTAGGGCATCCCAGCGCTAAAAGTACACAACGATTCTCAGAAAGACCAAAAGGAGCAGATTAACTGCAAAAAAGGATAGTTTTCAACTTCTTCCTAAAAAGAAGTTCTGAGGATTCATGGCGAAGTTCAGAAGGCAGAGCGTTCCAGAACTGGGCAGCCCTGATGGTAAAAGAATTACCACCCCATGATCTCTTGACACAAGGTATATAAATCTGTCGAGAAGATAGAGATCTCAGGTGTCTAGAGGGAACATAGAGGGAGATCCGCTTTCTAAAAAAAAGGAGGCCCCTATTATGTAAGGCTCTATGAATAAAACACATAGATTTGAAATTAATACACTGTTTGATCGGGAGCCAGTGAAGAGTTACCAGCGCCGGTTTGGCAGAGAGGTGCCTGGGGGAGTTCGTAAGAAGTCTAGCTGCTGCGTTCTGCACAATCTGCAGCCTCTTTATTACATACTCTCGGGAACTGAGATATAAAGAGTTCCCATAGTCCAGGTGAGAGAGAACCAAAGCCTGGACAAGAATTCTTCTGGCAGTAAAAGGCAGAAGATTAAGAATCTTCTAAGAGCTCTGATTAAGCCAAAACAGACCGAGGAGATTCTTTTTACTTGCAGCTCCATCGTTAAACGAGGGTCAAGCAGAAAACCTAGGCTTTTTACCTGTGCCTTTGGGAAAGGCAAGCTATTAAAAGCTTCCGAATGCAAAGCCAAAGGGGAGGCAGGGGTACCATTGCCTACGATCAGTACCTCCGATTTGCCATCATTAAATTTAAGTTTAGATAAAGTCATCCAATCCCCAATATCCTTCATACAACTGGCCAGATTAGCGGAAGAGGAATCCCCAATACTAGAAAGGGATACCACTAATTGAGTGTCATCGGCATAGGTGACCATTGAAAGATGATTATAGGGAGTGACTACTGTGGCCAAAGATGATAAATAGATATTGAAAAGAGTTGGGCTCAAGGAAGATCCCTGAGGAACTCTACAAGTCAGAGGCACAACATCAGACAGAAAAGAACGATCCAAAACTTGGAAGGATCTTCCTGTGAGGAAACTTGTGCACTTTATTTACATTGTACATACATTAAACCAACACTCCCACACAAAACAGACCCTAACAGAAATAGCAGTTGTCACTTTTGCCCCAAGCAAAATGCTACTTTTTTACATTTAACATGGCTCTGCCCACTGGTAGCAACCTTCCGGAAAACAGTGCTCCTGCACTTGACTGGACACTGTGGCATAAATATACCACAAGAACCACTAGTATGCCTACAGGGAGACATTAAGTCATGTAAGGGTAGGAAGATGACACTCAAATTCAGTAATTTGGTTATATTATTGGAGAAACCAAGGGTGGCCATCACATGGTTAGGTCAACTGGGTCCTAGTGTGGATGGATGGAAAAGAGATGTTTCAGAATGGATGGTGGTAGAGGAAATTTGTCTGAGGAAATGTAGACAAGATGACAAGGCAGTTGAAGATCTATAAATGGGGGATACATGAATGATGAAGTTTGAAGGGAGGGAAAGGAGAAATTCTGGAGAGCACGATGGACGGGAGGGGTGAATACAATGGATGGTGAGACCACAGCCTGCTTACCTGGACAGTAGTGCAAAAGGATAATACAAGTGGAGTTCGCAGGAGGTAGACTATTGCTTCATGAGCTGGGATATTATGTTTATTATGGTTATGATTATGATGACCTTGCCTGTCAACTGTACAGACATGGCAGTCATGTTTCTTTATTTTTTTTAAATAAGGATTTGTTGAAATGTTTGATAATTGTCTTGGTTTTAAAGACGGCAATAAAATAAAAAGAATCTTTAAAAAAAAGCGATAATAGCTTTGAAGATCTGTATCTCAAGAGCCCTCTGGTGGAGTTTGCTTATTCTCTAAAAATTTCTAAAATATAATCTATTTTTATAAATAAATTAGTGTGATATTGCTATCATGTTGTGTGACTTTCTTGTTTTGTTGTGTTGGTACTGTTAAATGCTTTACACTAAGTTTCTTTGTTAAGCCTTGCTGTTCAAAGCCACAGCTACCCAGAGTTGAGCTAAAGGTTGTACAAGTGAGCCTGACTGTAACCAAGGCAGTTTTTGTAAATGTTTTCCGTGGTCAGGCCACATGGTTGTACCATACAATAGACCAAAATCCTCACACAGAGGAGAGGAACAGAGTGATGTCATTTCTGACAACTGAATGAGATCAAATTTCATAGAGAACTTGTTTTGGAACATGGCATGAATTTATGCAATGGAGCACATAGGCATGCTGGTAACAGTAGGACAGAGTTCAAAGTATAATTAGATTCATCACTAAGCTCATCTCCAGCTCTTATACTCGGGTGCGGCATACAAGTATCATAAGACATTAAAAGCTAATGATTAAAACCTGGAAGATATGTGTAAGGATTTGATTTCCAAAATACTTTCTAAAGTCTGTAAATGAAAATTGAAGGTTCCAGGTTCCAAACTAGTGTTCACAAGGTAAGCAGGCTCACAGAAGGTCTTGAAGTAATGCAGCCCGATGGCAGATTTGAAGGATCCTGGTGCTATCTCCCCTTAAGAGTTTCTTCTCAGTGACCAAAGGCAGAACAAAGTCAATCAAACTGCAATAGCACTTGGAGATTGTGTAGTAACATCAGAATCTGGAACAAGCCCCAAACGTAATTTCAGGGCCCTAATAAGCTTCATAGAAAAAAGGTAAATTATGGGTTCATCTGGAAAACGGGCTCTCTCATTTCTGAAGTTTTTGTATCTTGTCCAAACAGATTCAGTTGTGAAGCAAGTACCTTTTACAAAGGTTCCTCAATGTGTCAACATAGTGAGCAAAGACTTCTGGAGGCACTGGTGTGAAATTACTCAAACATTGGGTATTGTATAAGATCATTTATGTGGCAGGAGAAGAACTTTCCTCTGTGGCAGAACAAGCTAGTGCTAGTATTTCAGAAGACGGATTGGTATGCACATCTTCAGAAGTAACAAGTTTAAGGTTGATGGCATCACTAGGTGGCAGATTAGTAGGAAAATGGTATATTATAGGCAGGGTAATACTGTAGGCATGCAAGGGAAGTCTATATATATCAGTCCATTAATTGACAGCACCAAGCAGTATGGCCCTACTGTACTGATCATGAGATGTTGAAACACAGGATCCAAGTGATGTCTTCTTCCCTTGCAAGATGATTGAGTTTGCACACAGGAGGATGTTCATCAGTCTCTTCTAGCTGGGTGTCAAGTATGAAGGAGTCTTTTGCATCAGAAATGGAATGTCGCTCTGGATTAGGCAGGGACACTAGATCCATTGGGATGACATGGACAAGAGCAGACATAAAAAGTACAGTCACTACCAATAGCTGAGATTCTAGCGAGTGTGTGGATGGGATCAACTGGAGAGACTGCTATATTGCCTGCTTTCTCATCCAGTTAATAATCAAAAACAGCATAACTGTGTAGTAATGTTATTTGGCTATGATAATAGTACATTTAACCAATCTTGCTCTCCTTTTAAATCCTCATTTAGACATTGACTTAGGCTCAAGATTACATACTCAATCAACAGCTATCACAGGAGGGTCTGAGAAAATTAAAAGCACTACATTCTTCCCGGATAAATTAATTGTCTCTCAGGAGGCTCTCTTTAAAGCCATACATTTTGCTAGCTGGTTGTTTGGAAGCTATATGTCTAGACACAGCCTTTTGTTTTTACTCCCAAACATCTTGGTTCTAACTATGCCACTCAGTGACAGAGGAATCAGTTTAATATGGGATGTTTCAATCTGTCAGAGAGTGAAGGCAGAGGCAGGTGATTCCAAAAGTAACACTTAGCAACGTGACAGGGCACAGTAAATACCAGCCTACTCAAAGTATAACTGTGGTCACAGAACTACAGAGAATAGGAGATGGATGTAGACAGGGACATGTAGCGAGACAGGAGACAGGCAAGAACAAGGTTTCACTGGTATAGGAACCAAAACAGGAATCATACCAGGGCTCAGGTCTGTAACTATTGTAGAATTAGGCTCAGCAACTAAGTTCATTGAAGAGTCATTAGCAATGTCAAAGGATGTGTCTGCAGTTTTAGAAAAATTAGAGGCAGCCTTGTGAATCCCTTGATCATAAAAGGAAGTGTATTTTAATTCTGCAGCTGTTAATGATATTTCTCTTTCAGCTCAGTTTGTTTCCACTTACACACATCTATTGAACTCAATGTCACTATAAATCAAAGCAAGGATGTCAGTGCTAGGTTAGCAGGGGTGATTTTCAGAGGAAATATATCCGTTTATCACATTCTTCCAGTAAAGGCGTACATATTCATCATACGGATCAATTATCTTCCTCTTTAGTGAAAAAGTATTTAGTGAGTCCTTTAACTCAGTGTCACTCATTGGGTACTTGGCTGATTTCTGTATAACTTGATTTAACCTATGATTTAAACCAGGAATGTGTAACTGATTTGCAAACTCCACAGGAGAGTGTGCAGGTTTCTTGTGAACAAAAGCAATACTACAGGGCTCCAAATACTGTGACTAGGGTCTCATTCACCCTTACATCATAGTGTCCCAGTGTAAGGTGACTTGAAAGATTGATCCAGTGAGCAAACCTCCACACATAGAACAGTGATATATTGTTTCTCTATTACTTAATTGGACTTGTAAATAGTAAGAACAGTGGTGCCAGGGCTAATGAGCGGTGCAACATTTACACTATTGTGCAACATTTACACTATTGTGCATGCTAGAAGATTCTACTAAATGACCCAGATATTTGTTCTTTTCTTTTAATTGATGCCCAGACATGAAGTCAAGGTGCTCAGAAAAAACAACCTAAAACATTGTGATTAGTAGAAAAACAGGAAAGAAACTGCCATAGAAATGCCCATTCTCTAGAATAAGACAGGCTCTTTGTACCTGACAACATGCTTGAGAGATGGCAGATTCACTACAGTGGATGGTGGAAACGTACGTGTTGCCTATGGGTTGATGGTTTATTCATATGTGCACTATTTGATGCTGAATAATCAGAAACAGCATGACTGTGGAGAAGCGATATTTGGCTATGACAATAGTATATTTAACCAATTGTTCTCTTCTTACGATTCTCTTGCAGACATTAATTCAGGCTCAAGATTACATGCTCAATCAGCTGGTATCATAGAAGGGCCTGAGAAAATCTGAGCGCTATATTCTTCAAGGAAAAATGAATTGTCTCTCAGGAGGCTCTCTTTAAAGCCATAAGTTTTGCAAGCTGCTTGTTTGGAAGCTATATGTCTAGAGCAGGCCTTTTCTTTTTAATTTCAAACATCTTGGTTCTAACTATACCACACATGCCCGGGGTATCAGTTTAATATGGGGTGTTTCAATCTGTCAGGGATTGAAGGCAGAGACAGGCGATTCCAAAATTAACACTTAGCAAGGTGACATGGTAAAGTAAATACCTGGCAATTCAAAGTATAACTGTGATCACCAGACTACAGAGGATAGGAGATGGCTGTAAGCAGGGACAAAGATAGAGACAGGAGACAGATAAGAACAAGGTTTTATCAAAGTAAAGGATGTACTAGTATATGACATGAAGTCTCTTAGGAGTTTAGGGAACACCCTTTGAAATGACACCAGAAGATTGCTCTTAACAACAGTCATATAGTGAAGTCAGAGTTGGACCTGCTCTTATAGTACTGTCGTACATAGTGCAAGGTGGACCGAGACTGGCAATAACAATGAGACAGGTAAGACTCCAAAGGACCTGGATGCAACAATAATAATATTACTAGACGTCTTTCCCTTACCTAATAGAGACGAAGCCAGAGGCCACACTGTAAATGGATATGGACTGCAACAGACAGTGGACCTTCTTTGAAATGCTACAGAAACCCAGAGTGGAAAGAATAACCAAAATACAGGACAGACAATACAGCAAGGAGACAGGAAGAGCACTAAGCAAGGAATTATGGACAGGGCTTTAGAAATCAAGTACAGGAATACTGGGATGAACAGCAGGCTATGCTCAACAGGCACCTGGATACGTAATGCTCTGTTGGTACACGAAAACTGGAAAAGGATTCAGAACAAGAAATTCAAAAATGGAACATGTAATGCTCCCTGATACTTGGATAACACAGGAAATCAGGACAGGATCAAAACAGTAAATCAGAAAAAAGGAAACAAAGGGAACCACTGATAAATAAGTTGGATACATTGTCAAAAGCCCAACAGGAAAATCACAAAATTCAGGACATGAAGACAGAAATGGTAGGCAGAAAGAAAGATGAGTCAGTGAAGCAAGGAAAACACATAGGCACAATGGGGCACAAGGGAGTCACAGGAAAGCAGGACACTGCAAAAACAGTAGCACAAAATGAGACTCCACACTCGGGATTTTAAATGTTCGGCTCCTTAACATTCTTCTAAGTTACTGAGTTCAGAACTAGGACACCATAGGTGTAGCAGTAGGCTTGAAACGCTTAAAAATAATTAGATAAATAAGGATTATGTTACTTAACCTGTAATCATCTGTTCATGGCATGCAGTCCTGCAGATTCACAAGGTCTGCATACTTCTGCCATCTAGTGTTGGGTCCAGATGTGTGCAAGTTATTTTCTTTAAAGACGATTCTGGAGTCACAGAGTAAAGTGACCCCTCCTCTTGGTGATATTGGCCATGGGTATTGACTCTATTGTTAGATTGTTTTCCCGCCGTCAGGTGGGAGGAGTGTGAGTAAAGTGTTGGAAAGAGATGTCCATGCATAGGAAAATATATAAAGGATACTGTAACGGCCACAGGTGTCTGGGGAGGAGGTCGAGCACCTGTGAATCTACACATTACATGCCAAGAACAGACCCTTACAGGGTAAGTAACATAATCGGTTCAGTGGCATGTGTGGCTGTAGATACACATTATCTGCATAGGCTGTTAAGCAGTGTCCTCCAGAAAGTGGTGGCTAACCTGTGGGTGATACAGTTGTTTGACAAAGGGTACAAAGCACTGCCTGTCCTACATTTGCTTGTTGGCATGCTAATACAGCCACACAGTAAGGTTTAGTGAAAGTGTGGGGAGTTGACCAAGTGGCTGCTTTGCAAATTTCAGTTACTAGCATATTGCCCAGGAAAGCCATGGATGCTCCTGTCTTGCCAGTTGAGTGTGCTCTAAGAGGTGCGGGAAAAGTTATTTTATCTTTGGTGTAACAAGTCTAAATACATTTAATTATCCATCTTGGAATGCCCGATTTCGATATGCTTCCCCTGTGTGAGGGACCGAAAAAGCAACAAAGATTTGCTTGCTTTTACAGAGCTCTTTAGTTCTGTCTACATAGTACAAAAAACTGGCAATTCAACTGACTGGTTTAAGTGGAAAGCGGAATCTACATTTGGAAGGAATTTTGGATTAGTGCGAAGGACTACCCTATCCCTTTGTATTTGGAAAAAAGGTTCTTCAAACTTTAGGGCCTGGAGCTCACTGACATGTCTTAGTGAAGTGGCTGCTATTAAAAAGGCTACTTTCCATGATAGAAACTGAAGAGGACAGTTCTGCAATGGTTCAGATGGTGGCCCCATAAGTTCAGTAAGTACAATATTGAGATTCCAAGCAGGTGAAGGCAGCACTCTGGGTGGAATTTCTCTTTTTTGACCTTCAATGAATGCTTTAACAATTAGTGTTTCAAACAATGATATGTGCTGCCTGTTTTGCAGGTAGGCAGCTACTGCAACAAAATGCAGACCTATTGAGGTGTATGCTAGGCCACAAGTCTGCAAATAAAGTAGATAGCAGACAATATTTTCAACAGTTGCATTAAAAGGATCAATATGTTTCTCACTGCAATATAAAACAAATCTTTTCCACTTAGCAGCCGAACACACTCTGGTTATGGGTTTTCTCGCCTCCTTGAGAATAGTCATGCATTCTGGAGGGAGAAACAACCATCCAAATTATATTACTTCAGGAGCCAAATCGCAAAGTTGAGCTCTTTTGGATTTGAATTCCTGACTTCTTTATGGTGCTGAGTGATAAGATCTGGATAGAGAAGAAGCTTCTCTTGTGACACTACAGAGAGCTCAAGTAGTGTAGTAAACCATGGTTGTTGTGCCCAAGTGGGAGCTACTAGAATTAGGGTGAGAGATGTATGTCTGAGCTTCCAAATCACAAATGGAAAAATCGGGAGAGGTCGAAAAAGGGTAAGCAAATCCCTGACCAGTTCATCCATAGAGCCTTGCCCTTGGATAGTGGGTGTGGGAGCTTGGAGGCGAAGTTTGGGCATTTTGCATTGTCTGCAATTGCAAACAGATCTATGTGTGGGAACCCGAACCTGTGAAAATATAGGAGGAGGACCCATTTGTGCACTTGTTGTCCAACCTGTTGAGGAGGTCAGAAAAATAGTTGTCCTCCCCTGGAAGGTGTTCTACTAACAGCTGAGTGTGGTGTTGTATTGTCAAAAGCTTAATTATCTGAGGTAGGTCTGATCACTTTAGAGAGTGTGCCTCCATCCTCCCCACCCCCTCCCCATTTTTGTAGATAAAACATAGCTGTTGTGTTGTCTGTCCGGATTAAGACAACTATGTTGGTCAGGTGAACTATGAAGGCTTTGAGAGACAAATTCATGGCTTGAAGCTCTACGTAGTTTATGTGTAGGACTTGGTGTCTAGAGTCCAGGAGTCCCTGGCTAGAAAGGTGCTGAAGGTGAGCACCCCATCCTGTGAGGAGCACGTCCGCTGTGAGAATGAACTGGGGAACTGGGCTGAGAAATGGCCACCCTTTTGATAGGTTTTGTGTATTCCACCACTGCAGAAAGTGATGAGTGTGGCTGCCCACCAGCACTAGATCTTCTAACTGACCCTGTGACTGAGACCATTGACTCGCCAGACATTCCTGCAGCAGGTGCATGTGTAATCTTGCATGTGGTACAATTGCAATGCAGGACACCATCAAGCCTAATGTGCATTGATCTATTCTGACAGTTATGAATTAACTGGGGCGAACCTTCTGCAGCAGAGTTATGATGTCTTGAATCCTGATTGCATTTGGATAGGCACGCCCTATCTGGGTGTTGAGGATAGCCCCTTGATAAGGCTGTATCTGTGAAGGTTGGAGGTGTGATTTCTCCATATGTTGATGGTAAACCTCAACTGAAGGCGAAGCGTGGTCTGTGAGTGTTGCAGGCACCTTGTAAGTATACTGGATTTGATGAACCAGTCATCCAGGTAGGGGAAAACGTGAATACTCTGTCAGCACAGATGTGCTGCAACTACTGTCAGGCATTTGGTAAAGACACAAGGTGCTGTAGTGACCCTGAATGGCAGCACCTTGAACTGAATGTTTTCCCTGAATAACAAACATAAGGTATTTGCATGAGCTGGATGGATTGGAATGTGAAGGTAAGCATCCTTTAAGTCTAGTGCAGGCATAACGTTGTTGTGCTGGTAGCAGGGGGATCACATCCTGGTAAGTTATCATAAGAAAATGTTGTGATAGTAAATAACGTTGTAGAGGCCTGATGTCTAAAATAGGCTGAAGTGATCATCCTTTTTGGGAATTAGAAAGTATAGGGAGTATACCCCAGTGCCTTTATGATGAATAGGGACAGGCTCTATGGCTCCTTTGTGAAGAAGAGACTGTACTTCTTGATTTAGCAAATGTAAATGTTCACTGGAAAATCCTGTGTTTGTGAGGTAGGATGTTTGGAGGGATTCTGTTGATCTCCAGACACTAACCATGTTGGATAATGTCAAGCAGCCACTGGTCTGTTATGGTTTTCCAAGTGGGGAAGAAATGCTGCAGACATCCCCTGACAGATGTTGCATGGTCGGAAGAATGAGAAGAGATTCACTGTTTGGAGGTGGAAGGGGTGGCATGAGTGGAGGCACCCTTTCAATGACCCTTGGAGTTGTTATTCCTATATGAACCTCAGCGATATCCCCTGGAGAGGCGGTTTGATGTTGTTGGCTATAGAAGGTAGAGGCATCTGATGATGTTATTTTGGTGCCCTGTTTGAATATGGGTCATCAAAAGGAGCCACAAGGAGTAGATGTTTGACGTGCCACCATAGATTTGGCAACTTCTGTGTCTTTTTCCATCTTCTCTAAAGTTTGAACTACCTGGGGACCAAAGAGATGTTGTTGGTCAAAAGAGGTATTTAAAAGTGTCTGCAGCACTTCTGGCTTAAAACCAGATATGCGTAGCCAGGCATGTCAATGCAATCGTACACTTATCTTTATGCCCCTGCCAGCAGTGTCTGCTGTATTAAGAGCAAATCTAATCGAGTTGTTGGAGATCAGTTTGCCCTATTGAACAATTTGGTCACCTTTTTTCTTATACTTCTCAGGGATATGTTGGAGGAGCTCCTCCATTTCATCCCAATGTGCTCTGTCATATCTTGCCAAGAGCCCGTGTGTATTGGCAATTTGCCAATGATTTGCTGCCTATACAGGCACCCTTTTATCTGATGCATCAATAGGTTTTATCTGGTGAAGGCCATCTGCTTTTGTTTAGGAATTAACCCTTTTGTGAGCATTAGATACTACTAGGAAGTCTGGAGGGAGGTGGCCCTAATGTAAGGAGGATCTGAAGGTGCTGTTTTGTGTTTTTTTATCCATACTTGGTGTAATAAAACAGGCACGTACCGGATCTTTAAAGATCTCATCTGCGTGACGGGTCATCCCTTCTAACAGAGGCAGGTATTGGCATGCCTTAGTGGTGGAGGAAAGAGTCTCAAAGAGGAAATCATCATCTACAGGGTCTTTGTGTAAGGAAACCTGATGATATGTATCTGCCCTAGCTAAGAATTCCTGGAATGAGGTGGCATCTAATGGGGGCAATGGCTTAAATGGGGAAAGGTCTGGGTCGTTATCTCCTGGGGGATCAATGTCATAAGTTTCCAAGGGGTCAGAAGATGGTTGATTTAGGTTACCTCCCCCATGTTGTTCAACCGCATAAGATTGTGGGGATCCTTGTGGAGTGAAATCAGTTATATGAATGAATGAGTTATGTGGTGAAGACGGTGGAGGTGATGAAGGAGGTAGAGGAGGTGGTGCTGGAGAATCAGGCAAAGGAGGTTGTATAGGACTGGTGGCAATGTCCTTCTTTGTCATTTTAGGATGTGAAGACAAATTAATGGCCTCCTAGAATGAAAGCTATTGCTTCAATGGATTAGGCATCAACTTCACTGCCTTTGCCAGATTTCGAATGGTAGAGGGTTGAATGTGGATTTCCTTTGCTTCGGTTTGAACCTTTCAGTCATACTCTGTAAGATCAGTTCTAGAACTGAAGTGGAAGCTTTTGATACTGAAGTAGATTTTTGATTTGGTGCTCGAGTGGTCTGAGCCGGGGTGCTGGGAACCGAGGCGGCAGATGGTCGGCTCGGTCCCGAGAGTGATCGGCTCGATACAGCAGCAGGAGGTTTCAGCTTGGCTTTGGGTGCTGGGCCCGAGGGCAGGACAGCCTTAGCAAAAGATCGGTGTCTACCATGACCTGTCAGCAGTGGTGGCCTGGAAGGCGTTTTTCGGTCTTTTGGTGGGCTGGCCAGAGACATGTGTACTCACTGTGTGCTGCCCTGAAGGAAGATCTTGTATCTGGATGCTGAGCTCGGTTTCTGAGTCTGATTCAGGATCTGGTATTAAGAAATCCTCTTCCTCTGCTGCTGAGGCTTTGTTCAGTTTTACTCCTGTTCAACATCATGTTGACCGAAGATGTCAGGTGTCTACCCCAGTACTTTGCTCTACATTCATTTCCAACTTGCTAGACGATTCTTTGATGTTTTCTATGACCAAAAAAGATCGACACGCCTCGCAACTCTCCTCATTGTGGTCAGGAGACAGACACAGGTTACAGACCTGACAGAGGTCAGTGTGCGGGTATTTTGCATGGCAGCTGAGATAGAACTGAAGTTAAGTCCATTCCATTAGCAGAGCATTGACGATTGAATCCGATGAGATGAGAAAGAAAGGCCCCAGTGGGCAAGTTCCGAAGGACGCAGATTTAGAGCATTTAATTGACGGCTGACCATTGTATTCTGTTTTTAAAGGTATAAGGTAGAACGCAAATGAAAACAATACCGACGAGTATAAAGGTTAACAAATGCCCGAGGGGAGCCTGAAAATGGTCTCGAACTTGAGCATGGTAGAAGACGTCCAAATTTGATGGAGGAAAGAAAACAATCTAATAATGGAGTTGATGCCCATGCGCAGTATCTCCGTGAGGAGTGGTCACTTTATCTGATGGCTCCAGAAGCTTCTTCGAAGAAAAACAACTTGCACACATCCGGACCTAACCCTAGATGGCAGAAGTATATGCACAGCATGTGAATCTGCAGCACTACATGCCATCAACAGATGATTACAGGGTAAGTAACACAATCCTTATTTATCTAATTATTTATTATGCTTTTCAAGCCTACTGCTATACCCACAGTGTCCTAGATCTGCCCAGATATCATTAGATATCACAATTCTTACACTTCTTTAATGCACTAATGCTGCATGACCTGATTGATGATCAAGTGCTGGCCTGTTCTCCAGCCCAGTCCGCCTTGGAGAATCTCACCTTACCTTTGGCGTCCAGAGTCGTCATGTGAAGCGTGGACAGTCAATGCCCCCAACTTCAGCCAAGTGTAAGTGTTTCCCAGCTGAAGCACAAAGAAACTGTTGAAGAAAAATCAGGTCTCACAATGAATTGAAGCCTGATCATATTTATTGAAAACAAAAAATCAATAGTGTATAAGTCACAGAATTAGGCAACAAGAGTTACCCTCTGTATCCGATGAGCATAAGTTATGTTATGTTAAATAAATGTATAAAGCACATAGCTGCCTCTGAAACAGGGCTTTCCAGTGCTAACCACCAGACTCAAGTACTACATCAATAAACAGCTAAAGGAAACTAACTTCCTTATTGCTGAAGGGCCAAGATTTGAGCTTTTTCCTAAAATGTAAGTGATTCTGGATATTTCTTAGCTCAAGAGGCAAACTATTTTCCAAAGGGCCAGAGTTAATACTTAAAGGGAGTGGCCGCTGGCCCATTTCCTGGGGAAACAAGGAGTAACCACCAGGTTAAGTTCAGCAGAGCGAAGTGCTCTAGTTGAAAGATAGGGTCACAAAAGATCAAACAGGATGGGAGCACCTTGAGTGTTCATGATTCTGTGAGTCATGCTAAGGACTTTTAATTGACATTGCTTCTCCAACGGAAACCAATGGAGCTTGCGAAGGAGTCCAGAAATGGGGTAGAACATCTGCAGAGAAAACAGCAATATGGCCGCTGCTTCTTGGACCAACTGTAACTTATTTAGGATAGATTTCTTGTAACCAAGGTAGAAGATGTTACAATTATCTAGATGGGATAGATTAAGAAACAGAATAATCACCTAGTGAATATGTGGTTGGAATAAGCCCGTAATGGGTTTCAGCCTTCTCAGAAGACCAAAACAAGTACCCGCCAGAGAGGTTACTTGTTTCTCAAGACTAAGGGGGTCATTTTGACCTTGGCGGACGGCGGAGGCCGTCCGCCAAGGTACCGCCGCTGAATGACCGCACCGCGGTCAAAAGACCGCGGCGGCCATTCAGACATTTCCTCTGGGCCGGCGGGCGCTCTCCAAAAGAGCGCCCGCCGGCCCAGAGGAAATGCCCCTGCAACGAGGACGCCGGCTCAGAATTGAGCCGGCGTAGTTGCAGGGGTGCGACGGGTGCAGTTGCACCCGTCGCGTATTTCAGTGTCTGCAAAGCAGACACTGAAATACTTTGCGGGGCCCTCTTACGGGGGCCCCTGCAGTGCCCATGCCATGGGCATGGGCACTGCAGGGGCCCCCAGGGGCCCCCCGGCACCCACTACCGCCATCCTGTTCCTGGCGGGAGGCCCGCCAGGAACAGGATGGCGGTAGGGGGTGTCAGAATCCCCATGGCTGCGGAGCGCGCTCCGCAGCCATGGAGGATTCACAAGGGCAGTGGTAAACCGGCGGGAGACCGCCGGTTTACCCTTTCTGGCCGCGGCTGAACCGCCGCGGTCAGAATGCCCTCGGGAGCACCGCCAGCCTGTTGCCGGTGCTCCCGTGGTCGGTGACCCTGGCGGTCACCGCCCGCCAGGGTCAGAATGACCCCCTAAGTTCATTCTCCAGTCATATGCCTAGATTTAGGTGCAGGGGGGAGACAGACTGGCCAGCATGTATTTCCCCATGACTGAGTATGTTTGCCAACCAGTAGGATCTTTGTTTTAATTAAGTCATTCATCCAACTGGCCACTGACAGCATTTATCTCTGGAATTTGGAAATTTCTCTAGAGGAGTCAGCAGGAAAAGAGAAGACAAGTTGGGTATCATCTGGGAAAGATACAATTGAGACCCCAAGATGTTTAAGTACCTCAGCCAGAGGTCTGACATACAAGTTAAACAGGGTGATGCTAAAAAAGGAGCCCTGAGGAATCCCATGTTCCAGAGATATGGGAGATGAAGAAAAAGGTGGGAGACAACCTGAATAGAGTGGTGGATAAGAAAGGATTTGACCCAGGACAGTGCTTTGCCCTGAATGCCTATGTCAATATGGCATTGTAATAGCACCTTGTGAGAGACGTGTTGAAAGCGGCACTCAGATCTAAAAGAATAAGGGCTGCTGAGCTGCCTTCACAAGGAAATAAACAGACTGTTGAATTCCATTAGGGAGAAACAATCATACAAATGTGTAAATTGAAGACGTAGTATAAAAGTATACCTCAAAATGATGCATTATCTCTCATGTTCCCATGGTTTTTATTTTAATTGTTTATATTATAGAGGATAATTAAATATGCAAAGCAGACAAAATACTGAGCAAAAAACAACTCTTGATTTTTACTATTGATATACGAGTAAATAAGACCAAATAATAATGAAAAGTAAAAGCTAAACCAGAAACACCCAAGAATGATGCATCAAGTATACCAGTTGTCAGCTCCAACTGTCAGTCCAGGTATCCATTCTTTCATCGATCTGAAGTTATTGTGCAACTTTTATCTTTAAATGAAACTTCCTGTATTCACTGATGTACCTAAGGTGGTAATGGGTTTATCTGCCATCTTAATAATAATAATAATGTAACCACTACCCAGCAATAAAGAAAGGAGAAATTCCACATTGGCTAACTCCTAATGGGCATATTTAACTTTACTAGAAGGCCATAGTATATGATGTTCAAAATAGCGTCTTGGTATGGGAAGTAAAATGTCACCTATGGGCTACAGCACGATTGTGCCATCCACAGTGTGAGCATGTAAACATGACTCTACCACTGTAGCCTGGCAGGTGCAGGCTAAAACCTGCAACCTGCCCTGGCAAAATAAAAACCTCTCTTTAAAACATTAATAAGTCATCCCCATGTAGGCCGTTTAGCCCGCAAGGCAGGATGCATGGTTTTAAAATGTAAGACTTGTAGAATTTAAAATTAACATGTCCTTTCAACGACTAGTATCACCCAAACGTTATTTTCCCTGTGGCAAGTATGGCTGGTCTATGAAGAAACACTGTGAAGAGATACTACATGTTAATTTTGATATCTCTGGACTGAGACCAGAGCAAAATATGATTAAAACACCATGTTAATGTTTATTAAAATCCCAACCTAAAGATGACATATGATTTTTACTGAATATTAAGGAAAAGTAACTTTTAGAAAATTCATTTTTGCCTGCCTGAAGCTCCTGTGGGTAAGATGCATTAGCTCTCCAGCAGAAGCACATTGAGTACTTAGCTCTGATAAGGTGTGAAAACTGTTCCCAGAGGAGAAACAAAAACTTGGGTGTGGGGAGATGTCCTCTCTTTCCTTGACAGGGAGATCAGTTTTGGTATTCCAGCAACTTAATTTACTTCAAAGTGGCTTTACCTGCCAAAGGCGAATGTTAGGGAATACCTTTAAAGGCCCCAGCTTTTGTTCTCCCAGTTGTGTGAGTGCTACCTCCTAGAATGGGTTTGAAGTAACCATGGAGGAGGGCACTGCTCCTTATCCAGGACACAGCACAGTTCTGGGTGTACACACACACTCTCTGCACAAAGGAAGAAGACTTTCTCCATCTCAGATTTTAGGAGTGAGATGCACTTCGGGATTGTTTGCAGTAGGACAAATAAGACCTGCTGCAAAGTGAGCAGGGTTGGCTCTGGGAACATTTACCCTGTTAGTAGGGAGGGTCCAGGAGTCAACCCCCACCCACTAGCTAGTGACAGGTATAAATGCTGCATCCCAAGAACAGAAGAGGAATGGGCCTCCTGTCTGTGACCTGAGACGACCTGTGAAGACTGATCTGCTCCCTCTTGCACCCAGGACAAAGAAGTGTACTCCAAGGACAACTTGGCTAACCTCCTGTGTGGCTACAGTGCTACAAATAGCCCAGCTGACCAGTACTAACTGGACCAGACCTGGACCCTGCTGGTGGTTTCTGCAGAAGTGATTTTTGACCCCCAAGTGCTGTTTCTGGGGCCCTGGGTAGAATTGCCACCTTATCCAAGAGAAAAATACTGGCCCTTTGTTACTGTTTCAAGAGTCTGTGTAAACTGGGTATTGGTACTAAATAGGACTTTAAGTAAAAACGGAGGAATTAATTTGTAACTACCTTTGTTTACCTACTTTGGGGGTTCGTAGCATATCTTGAGAACATATTTAAATATGCTTTCTATTTATATTTCCTGTTTGAAGAATATAAAGATAAGGATTAAAAATACCATCTTCAGCTGATTTCGCTTTTTTTTTTACAAACCGGGACATCAAAATACTGGTGGTGCCGGTAGAAAGCTGGCCAGGTGGCACCCGTAGTACTGGGACCCTTGGCTATGTTTATCTGCACCTCTCTTGTCACCCCTTGAAGCCTTGAAGCCTTGGACTTAAAACATTTTTACACTTCTAGTCCTCAGGGAGGCCAGGACAAACCACCCCATCCTTTCCTGTAAAGGTGTGACTTCACTGGGCTGAGAAAACAGGTTTCTCCCACTCAGAGCTTCTCTGCAGCAGCAAATCCAAATCTGTGGACCTCTGTGATAGGGTATCTGGCCTTGTGGAACTCAGTGTCAGACACAGCCACAGCCTATGCCCACTGAAGTATTCTGAGCTCCAAAAAGAGACCAAGTCCAAAAGTAAGAATCTTGACTGTGCGAAGGTGCCAAAAGTATCTGACCAGTGACCAATACCAATGGCTTTAGCGGTACCTCATCCAACGGCTATCTGACTTTGTGAGGACTTCCTCAGCTACAGCCTAGTGCGCTGAGGGGTTTAAGTCCCAAAGTAAAACCTCCAACCAAATCAAATCTGTTGGTTGTAGCCAACCCATGCTTTAACGCAGTTGGCCTGACATCACACCTAGACCATCAAGTACCATTGGTACTTTGTGCCTTTTGGTGCTATTTTTTGTTAAATCTTTAAAAGTTCTTATCTCCCTTGTTGGATGTTTGTTGTTTTGGTGCCATTTTATTCATTACATTTTACTCTATCTTTATAAATTAGAGTGTGATTTTTAAAGTGTTATGATTTTGTTTTTTTACTGTTTTGGTGTTTCTAAATTCTTTTAACATTTTCTCAAAGTTAAGCCAGTCTGTTTTGTGCTATATCTACCGGCGTTTGAGCTGTTTGATGTTACTTAGACTTGCAACTGGGAAAACAAGACAGAAACTGTGGTGGGCGCCAAATAAACTACCTTCTCACACCATCTATAGAAACA
Source organism: Pleurodeles waltl (assembly GCF_031143425.1). Classification (NCBI taxonomy): domain Eukaryota; kingdom Metazoa; phylum Chordata; class Amphibia; order Caudata; family Salamandridae; genus Pleurodeles; species Pleurodeles waltl. Next base: position 435,142,120 of record NC_090451.1, on the reverse strand, counting down.
GAAAATAATACCTTTGGCTGGTGGCCTACTTTTGGCAAAATGTTAGACAGCATATTCCACTGTAATGTCTTCAAATGTAGGTGCAGCTCACTGTAAAAACAACATCCTATTTGGGGTTACCCATCGTCTAATGTAGAGTTTGGCAAACAGAATACTCTGTCACAAATATGGTCCCTTCACTGTACCACACATACATTATAGCCTATGGCACTTGTAATACAGTGGACAGGACATTTGGCACTTTTTGGAAGACTATCCCATCTGCCAAGCCCGAAATAAGCTGACTATCCCATCTGCCAAACCCTACATAAGCCCCATTGTCTCTTGATATTTGCATATTAGGTCAAACCAAGGTTAGAAGGCTTAAAATATGTATTGGTTGTGATGGAAGAACTTCAAGCCACATGGCCACAAGTTGTTCTAGGGTGTTGGGTGCAATTTCATGGAAGCCCAAGGAAAGCACTAACACATCTTTGCTGCAGGAAATTACCTGCTGATGTGTCAAAATACAATAGACGCTGTTTTGGAAAGTATGAAAAGTATGTAAGCATTTACTTTAAGATATTTTTAAAATAGGAGATTTTGGCATGTTCAATCGTAGTCCTAAATCATCAAGTGTGTTAATATGAATTAATTCTTATATATGCTTAAGGAAATACCCTGTGTATCTTACTCTTCACCAATACCCCTTTATATTGTTTCAGAGAAAATAAAATTATCCCTAATGCGGAAATATTGATAGAGTGGAGGTTTCCAAAGAACTTGGCAAAAATCAGCCCTTGCATGTAGGAAAATCCATTTAGTCAGTGCTCTTATATTTTTGAAAAAGTGGGCAGGGGTGTATTTTGGAGTACCAAAATATAGTTGATTTAAATGATTGCATGAACACACCAGTTTACAAACTCACTGGACAATCAGTTTGGCTGCTCACTGATGTTCAGAAGTATCACCTCCTATCCAGAACCGTTACACCTCTACTGTAAGGAATGGATTTTCAACTATGCATATGCAACCAAATATTAAGCACTAAACTTTTTAAAACATTTTTAAAAATGCATAACTAGGACAAAAACTAAAAACTAAGGACATTTTGTATCTGAGGCAGATCAAGTAAATCAACCAGTATATGGACATCGTTTCTGGGAATAGTCAAAGTTTAAGTCCATTGTATTGTGATAAATGTTTGCAATTATGATATCAGGAACTTTCAGTGTTAATATTTGTGTTTTGGTGGAGTTCAGCTTACTCCTTGTTATTTGCCAATATGTTCTTTTGCCACAATTGTGTATGTCCATGGCTGGACAGGGCATTTTTTCCACCAGGCATTTCCCCAATGGGCTAGAGACTTTGGAGGCCAATTTTTAAAAGCTCGGGCAGCTCCTGGTGCCTCTGTTACATTCCCCAGTTCCCCTAGGTTAAGTGCAGCAGGCACAAGGAGTCTAGAGAAAGAGAGGGAGGAATGGGAAGGTAGAGAGAAAGTGATCAGAGAGGAAGAAAAGAGAAAAGAGAGGAGAGAAAGGATGGATGGCTGGAAGAGAGAAATAGCACAAAGAGAATAAGGGAAAGGTGCTGGTGTGAGTATTTTTGCAAGGGCTGCTTTTGGTGCTCCAGTCTGGCCCGGTTGCACATTCAGAATTTTCTGTTATGGCAGAAACATTTCAGCAAACCCCTGTGTCAAAAATGAATCTCCAGCTACTTGTAAATGTGAAATGTATGGAGTTGTTTCAATTTCTGAACGGGGGGTTCAATCTTGTGGAAAAGAAGCCCCAAGAAAAGAGGACACCAGTGTCACATACCTAGGCCCACAGTTATGGTCCAAAGAGGGTCTGATTAACAAAGCCCATAAGATTTTCTAACTGACCCTATTGAAGACCTTTCTAGTGTTGAGTATGTCTGGGATGTGGTTGTGTATCAGCAATGTTAGAATGCTCCATGATGTTATGGTGTGCAAAACCACCATGCTGTTCTGGAGGAACAATAATTGGGAGTAGTATTGTTAGCCATTTGGCCTATTTTTTGGTGAAAATTATGCCAGCAATATTTAAAAGAGAAGTTGAGTGATGAGATGCACAAAGTTTCTGATCCTTGCCTTGTGCATCACATTCTCTTTAGATAGCAAGTGGCAAAGTTTGGGGATAATGAATGAGAAGAAACAATTTTGAACAAGAATCAAAAAAGAGGGCAAATGGCATCTAAAAATAATTCATAAAATGCGATGGGATAAAAACTTCATTAGACTGTTTGGGATGAGCATTACTGCTTCAACGTGTTCCTTGTCTTTATTGTAAGACGAGATTCAGGTGTTTATCTGCAGACATTTAATATGGTTTACATTTTTTTTAGCTATGTCTTTTATCTCTGCTATAGGATTCCAACCCTTCCACCTGTAGGATAAAAATTTGAAGACACCTAAATATTATACTTTTCCCTTTGATGGTATATCTTGTGGTTTCCATAGCGTTCTTGGCTAAAATTTCTTTTGTCATTAGGGAAGGATACATCCTGACCATTACATAACCATTTGACTTGTCCACCCTCCTGTGACCTGATACACACACGTATGTATGCCCCGATCTCATGTTAGAGGTCAAGGCGAACACTCGCACAGAGAATTCAAAGACACACAGTTCCCATGTCTTTTGTTCCCAGTACCTGCACCCAAAGCAGAGAGGTCTGCATCTACCCAGCACTACAATGGCAATGAGGAAGAGCCGGCCTAGCAGCCTCCCATCCACCTTCTCCAGCTGCCAGTCTCTGCCTCACAGCATCACCCCAGGTCCAAACATTCAGGCTCTAATGCAAATAATTCTGTGTACCCGCATGTGCTGCCCCCTCCCCCACACAAAGGGCAAAAGCCACCATTTGTGCCATTCATAAAGCCTCATCTGTCAGGGTATGCAATGACCAAAGCTATCCCTACTTGCAGGGAAGTATCCTATCCTGCTCCACCATGCCTGGCAGATATGTTGCAGGACATGCAGACTGACAGTAACGACTGCAACAGCACCACCAGCATACAGCCGGCAGCTGCTGATCCTCACATGCCAGAACCAACCTCAACAGGGCAGTGCCACCACCCACGTACCCACCCCACCACAATAAGTGATCTCTCTGTCACCCCACCTGTGCCAGGGACACGTGCTATAGCCTGGCACTCTTCACCCGACCTCTGACGCCCACAGCAGCCACCACCAATCACCATGAGCACAGATCAGCTAGAGAACGTGCAAGCCGTGCCACTTCAACAGGAACCACCACCGCCCCGGGCTAAGTCAAGTCTGCCACAACACCTCATGCCAACCCATGCCATCGGAAATGCATCTAATCCACTGCCTCTCTTTAGTGCCTCTGCCGATGCACCCCCTCCTGCTGGCATACGTGGTTGGCAGACCTAAACATCTACTTCCAGGCCACCAAGGCGAGACAAAGACTCTTTGCTACTGCGTTATGCAGGGGAGAAGAGCTTCAAACTTTTCTGCAACCTCAGCAGAACTGGAACTTATGAGAACTATGAGGGAGCTATTGCAGCCCTTAATGCATGCTTGGACACCACTGAAGATCCAAGACTTCGGAAAGTTCAAACTATGATATGTCCTCCAGAGTGAGGCGAGAATCTATCAAAGTGTTCTATGCTTGCCTGCTGGAATTAGCCAGCTTGTGTATATAAGAGGATCTGCAAAAGGAAGTGCACTCCAAGATCATACAAGGCTGCCGGCCGGCCGCTCTCAGATTCCACATCCTCCGTTAGCCCATAATGAAACTTGATAAGATTCTGATGCTTGCCCGCTCTCACAAACTATCCAGTCGTCGAGCAGATCAGACAGAACTGCAATTCCTGAAGTTATAGGCCAACCTGAGCCCACTTCACGGCCCATCAAGATGGAAAGAGCAGTGGCAATCTCAAAAGGGCCCCCGTGCTGATCCACCCATGGTGCCACCCAACAAGAGAAGCAAAATGTGCTTGGCTTGCCTTCCCCTCAACCACTTTTCCAAAGTCTGCAATGGAGAATTATGTCAGCCTAACCCTCCCTCACGAGGCTGCAGCATGGATCGAGCAATAACACAAGACCACCCATCAGCACCAGAAGGCGCAAAGTCCACCACCACCCACAGATACGCCAATCTTCCTCATTCCTATACCTTGAAGCCGGGGCACCCGCATGATGGATCCGCCCCACCTGCCAAGTCAACACTGACAGCACATCAATCCTGTCACTCATGGACAAGGAAACCTCGGTAAACATCACAAGCCTAAGACAATTCAACACTCTGAACCCATGTTCTACCTCGCAGCCCGAATATTTGACTACGGAAGTTCAACACATATCCCATTGGCAGGAGCCTTCACCTGTGTCACGTCCCATGCCATCCAATCACGCCCACCTTTGTCATCTCTGCAGACTCCTTAGCTGCAACGCTGCTGAAAGGCTACAACTCATCCACTTCACCACAGCCATCGGCAACTCCTCCTGTGACATCAACCACCTACTCCTCAACTTCCCTCATCCATTCACCGGCCTAAGCCGCCTGTACGGTCCTCTGGTATCGCTCACCATCAGTTTCTCAGTCCAGCCGATTGCCCTCCAACACCGCAGAGTTCTATTTCATCTCCGTCCAGCAGTGAGCAGTGAGAGCGGAGTTGCAAGAACTGGAAGATGCTGTAGTCATTGCAGAGTATCCGGCCCAACCAAATGGGTATCCCCTATGGTGGTCGCCAACAAACCCAAGCAGCCTGGAAACATCTGCACATCTCCCTCACAATTGATGATCTAATTGCCAACATCAATGGTTCAAAGTGGTTTTCAAAACTGGACTTAAATTAGGTTACTACCAACTAAAGCTCCATGAGGACAGCAGGTACATCACCACCTTCTCTACTCATGTTGGCATCCACTGCAACTGAAGACTCAACTTTGGAATATCGTCAGCAGCAGAAGTGTTCCAAAATGCAATCTAAGAAGTCCTGGCACGTCTCAAGAAAGTCATTAATGTCAGCGATGATATCCTCATCCATGCACCCAACCTGGACAGTCATTGCTGTCCCTTGCATGCCCCCTAATAACGATCAATACAGCCAACCTCACCCTCAAACGAGTAAAACGCCAATTTTTCCATCAGGCGATGGAATTCTCTGGATGCATCTTTTCCAGTGAAAGTGTCAAAGTCACCCCTTCCAACTCCATTGACATTAAAAAAGGCAGCCACACCCTCATCCAAGGATGGGGTTAGGAGCTTGATCTTCCTTGCTACATACTGTGAGAGGTTCAGCCCCAACCTGCCAACACTTGCAGGCTCACTTGTAGTGAAGCCCTCTTGGACCCACATTGGTTCTCGTTTTGAGCTTCATTTTATATTGTATATTTTACATGTTTTAGTTGTATTGCTTTTAACAGTTACATTTTACACATTTTGCTTGCATGTTATTATTCTAGCAGAGCCGCCCTGAGTGCCGACGTAAAGATACTACTCGTAAATGCCTTATGTGAATTCCCAAAGTCGTAAACTTAGACGTTTGGTCTAAGTTTAGAACAAACGTCTAACTTTACCTTTGTGAATCGGGCCCATAGTGTACGAGTTACTTGTTTAGTTAGCCTTTGCTCAACATGAAATCAGTACATCCTGTTTAAGGCTTAGGACCACTAAACATGATATCCTAGTGCTTGCATTGCCCATTCAGAAGACAGCTTCTAAAATCTAGAAATAGCACTGCACTGACCCAGAAGGGGCAGAGAGGCATTTCAGCAGTGACCATCCTGGGACAAATGCTGTATTTGACATGCAGCTTTAAGGGCACTAATCTTCCAGCTTCCCGAGAGGATTACCATCCATACTACAGGCTGATGCAGGTTCCAGGTATGGAGCTAAGGCTAATCTCTTAGATCGGGCAAGGGTAGAAGGCTACACCCACTATGCCCTGAGTATAGTCTTAACATTAGGTGGGGGCATCTAGCATGCACTCGCCATGGTTGGGTTGTTCATTATCTTTACCATGTGCATAATGCTGGTAATTTTGCTCTTTTTCATCTGCCTAATTATTGCAGTTCATTCTCTCTATACAAGATTAGGATTGTTTCAATAAAATTATTGAAAACTCATCTTGATTCTCTCGTGTTTTTTGTCTGAGCATACGTGAGTAATAGAACAAAAGGGTAAAATCTGTTTCCATGACTTCCTTAAAAAAATATTGTCATGTTTAGGTTGCCTTAATCAGCTCCCACCCAGTAGGTTTAAGTGTTTGGGTGAGGTACTGTCAGCTAGCCAGAAATTGGGCCGACCGTCTCTGATGTGTGGAAGGACTCGGTCCACCATATTCTGAAGTTCTGTCATCCTAATACACGGTTCTCTTACCTTAATAGGAACCGTATTACATGGCGTCACCAAATCATATAGGTCAGGTACTTATTTAACAGGTCTCCTAAGTAGTTTTCTCCTGTGTGCACAAGGTGCCCTAATCACCTTAAAATGGAGACGTCTGTGGTGTTAGGAATCAACCCTGCTCAGCAGTATAGGCAGCACCTTTATTTGTCTGTGGGCTGTTCAAACTTCAACCTTAAAAGGATACTACACTTTAGTATTTCCATCTCTGAATTTCATTCACCAAAATGGGGAATCCAGTAAATATTCTTGCTAATTGCAGACCTGCTGCACACAACATTTACTTCAACATGGGCTAACTAATGGCTGTGGAGAGGTTACGTTTGTGGCTAAGGCACACAATGCGTACAAAACTGAAGTATTTTACTTATGTGTCACTTTTTCTGCAATGGATGCAAACACATTTCATACATACACAGCGCCCAATGTACCAGGCCAATACACACTATATCACAGCTTAGAAACACACTTAACATATCAGGAACCCTACCACACATTGTAGAAAATGTTAGATTGGGTCCCCTCAGCAATGATGGGGCCATATGGCCCATTTGAGCTTGCTATACACTATATCCTAATACATAACATTTACCTGTGGGTGAGTTATGTCCTTTATATAATAATTCAGTTAGATTATACAGATGTTTAACACAGTTTGTTTGTACATGGGAGGAAATTCCATTCTGGATTACTCAAAAACAAATCAGCTTGAAGCAGTGCTTCCTCACACGGAACCCCAAGATAAAAATAGAATTCTTACAATGTGCTTGTCACTTGGAATGGTTCCCTCCATCAATGACTGCCACATGGGGTACAGTCTTAGCTGCAATCTATACCATAACTCATGGTACACCAGAGGTGTTAAAACAAAAACAAAATGAATATGGGGCTGCTCCTGCCCTGGTCTTGGGGACAAAATTAATTGGCAACTTTGTGACAGTGTCCTCAATTATTTTAGGAAATATAAAAAGGGAAAGCAGTAGCACTGCAGTTGGCCAACACCTTGCATTATTAGATTAGGAACACGAGCTGCCCAAAATTATTGTTGAAACCTATGCATCCATAGATCGAGATAATTTGGGGGTCAGACCAAATAAGCCACAGCTTAAAGGAAGTTCTGAAAAAGACAATACCAAGCAAGCACCCAGCCCTTCTAAGAAATGCTGGGATAAACGAAGAAATAACAAGGGAAAAACAAAATCAAGGGGAGAATCTTCACAGTTGGAAAGCTCTGAGAAACATAATTTACGTAACCGTGATACTTTAAAACAGCCTGACAGGTATCAGTACACTGATACACACCCTTCTCGTTCCTTTCAGAGCTCAGCTGACAAATGGTCTGAGAAAGTGGGGGTCAGAACGCAGACAAGAAGAGTATGTGAAACTGAAAAATGTACTCACAAGCCTCATCTGACATCATCATAAAAAAGGAGGAGAAACTTCCACAACACAACCCTAATTACGAAAGAAGGTTGAAGGAATTCCTGTAAAATATGCTGCACATACTGAGAACATTATATCAGAACCAGACATGGACAGTGACTCTGCTAGACTGTGTGGCAGAGGTCATAATAGTTTGCCAAAATCTTAAAGAGTTTTTGGATATAAAAGCAATTGACAACTACATAGAAGTCAAAACACCAGATCAGCGGCTCACCCCTCCTTACAGATTATGCAAATTAAACAAACAGATTGAAGAGGAAATAATGCACACAATTAAAGTAAAATACTGGGAAATATTTACACTTAGTTATGACATTCTCTTAGCCAAAACGGGTTTGCCTCCAGAGTTTGTTAGAGCCCTTCCACAAGGGGAAGATGTAATATTGCCATTGTTCTCGGTCCTTGTTCCTGAAGAAGTAAAACAAGCATATGCTGCAGAATGGGCTCTTACACAAGCTCCTGCACTATACAGCAGCCATGTGGGCTGGGATAAGGACTTGCCTTATCATGTAATACCCATATGGTCCAGTCCGCAAGTACAACCACAATACCCAATCAAACATGAAGCAAAAGCTCATGTGAGAGAGATGCTCTCACAGCTAAAGTACCAGGGAGTAATTGAACCCTGTATATCTCCTGTGAACTCTTTATTTCCAGTAGCTAAGCCGGATCATTCCAGATATTCCTATAGAATAGTCTTAGATTGCAGATACTTAAACAGCCACACAAGCACATTTGCAATACCAAATTCACACAGTACAGCATTAATGAACAATATTGTCCGTAAAAATTACGAAACAACCCTGAATGTTTCCGAACTGGATTTTCTGCTAAAACATAGCACCTGAAAGCTGGGATCTAACTGCTTTTTCCAGGTTCGTCTCTCAGTGCCACTTTTGGGGTCCCTCAAGGGTATAAGAACAGTCCAGGACTGTTTTCAGCCCATGTAACATCAATATTACATGGTATTAATCCAGAAGCCTTGTCCTATGTCAATGACATATATCTAATGGATGATGACTTCAACACTCACAAGCCAGAGTAGATCATATTGTATTGGGATCTGCTGAGCAGTGCTACAAATGCAACCGCAAAGAGATTAAAATTCATTTTTCTCAGTGTCCTGTTCTTAGGATGCAAGTTGTCAAATTTGGAAAGAAGCCTGGCACCACACATCCTAAAGAAGTGTACCCAATTACAACTAGCAACTACCATTAAAAACTGCAATCCTTACTAGGATTCTATAATTTTGGCAGAACATACATCCCACACTATGCAGAAAACTACTGTACAATTTAATTCATCCAGACTTTTCCAGTAAACATTGGGTATCAAAACACAGACAAATACTCAGATCATTACAGACTGACATGCTTGAAGCACGACATTTACATTCATGCATAAACAAAACAAACTTGGTCATCCGAATACTACTGGATGCTATTGGTTTCGCCTGTAACATTCAATGAAGGTGACACAGTGCAGATTGCATATAAATCACATTTATATTCTAAAGCTGAAATGAGTTTGGCATCCACTGAACAAATCCTGACTGCAGTCCAGATGGCTGTCATTAAGGAAAGACCTATGGCTCAAGGCAAACACATTATTGTTGTTACTCACGTCCCAGCCTTGGAGGCTGACACAAAGGCCAGCATTTCGAACACAAAAGCCTTGCATCCAAGGTGGATATAATGGGCCACTTCCTTGACTGTCACTGATGTAGATTACGTTTTTGACCCTACACTACAAACTCAAGAATTTCTCCAATATGAACAAGAATACCCCATGCCCATTAATGTATTGCCTCTTGAACAGTATAAATGAATCATATACAATGACTGTTCAGCTCAGTCTTTTATAGGCACCAAACACTAATACTCAGCGGCTTGCACAGCTGTTTATATAATGAGAGATGGAGAGTCCCACCCTCAACACCAATTTACGCAGTCCGTAGGGGGTTGCACTGCACAATTGGCTGAACTAAAAGCTCTGATTCTAGCACTGGTGCATCCAAATCCTGCGTTCTCCACTCTTAGTGTGTGATTGGAGCTTTTGTGTCCATTCTTTCATTGGAAACTTGCATTATTGGTGCCTAAATCAATTCAGATACTCTAAAGGAAATACTATTAAGCATAAAGTGCTTTTGAGAGCGTAAGGATAGTCTGCCACAGGCTCATGTAATACATATCTGAGTCACCATTGATGACTTTTTTCTTCTTGCTCATAAATGGGCATTGTCTTCCAGAACGCGCTGCTGCAGAACTGGAAGGTGAGGTGTTGAAGCCTCATCTGTCTTCCCACAAAGTGCGAAGAGACCTGTCCCTTGTGAGCATTTATGCTTTTCCAAATGGAATTGTCTGGAATAATGTTCTATATGATATTTTTGGTTCAACAGAAGCTATTCAAATTCCATATGTTGCTAAAGTCATTATGGATGATGTTATAACAGCAGGTGTTGTGCCTGACTGATGATTGGGATGTTTCTTCAATGCTTTCTGAGCTTTAATATTATGTAATTGAAAGGGAGGATACATAAATGAATTAAGCCTATTGCAGTGACATTTTGTTACCATCCTTATGCATACCATTACCAACATACAGCTTGCAGTCCACATAAACTTTTCAATTATACACATTGTAAACATTACCTGACTCTACCAGAAGGGGCCAAAAACATATTTAGACAAATTCACATATTTTTCTGGGTATTATACTTCAGATCCTGTGTTTTTATTTTATTTTAAATTAACACTTTCAAAAGCAATAAAAACATGCTCACCAATACTAAATTAAGTCTCTGATGGTGTGGAAGGACTTAGTCCCCCATATTCGGAAGTTCTGTTGGCCTGATACCCAGTTCTATTACCTTAGTAGGAACCGTATAATATGCTGAGATGCCTCACCAATATGCATAAGGAACAATGGTTCACAACAATTTTAATCAAGAAACATTGCAGTCTCTGTAGGGTACACAGAGACCACATTTTCTTTTTTCTTAAAGTATTTTTTAAGTCACACTTACTATATGTACTCTCAACATGTGTGACCCGCTGAATAGTTAGATTTGCTTGTTCTTGAGACAAATACAACTTCCCTGTTTATCAATTTATTTTCATAGTAAACAGAAAATATGTTTTTGATTTTTTTTAACAAATCAAGTGCTCACACAAGTGAAGAAATGTGCAGTGATAAGTGGCATGTGACAAAACTATACATCAAAAGGCTAAAAAAGACATATGATTCCTTGTGCCTTGTATGATTCTCTTTAAGGTTAGAGAGTGGAGTCTATAGATGTCTATAGTCAATGGCATTTCGATCTCAGTTCAGTTCGAAGTCATCATCAGGACAAACAGTGAGCACTAGGTAATGAAACGGCTATTTGGAAAGTCGTCTAGTTGATGATTCAATATAGGGGGTCTCATGTGATAGCGGGGAAAGATGGGGACTTGCCTTGTATGTCATCAGCAGGATAACCAAGGTACTCTAGTCAGCCCTTATGGAAACCATGTGAGCGTCTGGTCCAGAAAGTAATCAGGGTGCCAGGTAGTACAGTACACTGTAAAAGGATAAAGCAGTAGTTGCTCTTTGGAGTGGGGCTGGAATTAGACATAGAAAACTGCAAGTGCACCTTTTAGAAATTATAATTTGTAATCTCCCTGGTGAAGGGTAGTATTCTTGGGGACTAATGATGCAATCTTTGAAGGCAGGACACCGGGGTTTCTGAAGCGTCAATTATTTCCAGTCTCGGTGGCCCCTGCAATGAATACGTAGGCCAATGTACTAAACCTTGAAAATATATTTAAGAAAAGTGGCCAAGTCAGTAAATAATGTGAAGGAGACGCCAGAAGAGTGGTATGAAGCAGCAGAATCCTACCTTGTATCATAGGTTGAAGGCCAGCAGAATTTGAGCATACAAATCGGCAAATCCAGGCACCATTTCCATGGATTTTCTATGTGATTTAGCTCAAAATTAAGTCAGAGGCCCTGGGGAGAATTCCTCGGGGCCCTTCGTAACCTAACCGCCTTTGGCTTCTAAGAGGAGCCAGGTTAAAACAAGCATTTGCAAAGCGATGGGTCTCGCATTTGCCTGAGTGAGAGGTATTAGCGTTATAAATTCCTAACTGGACTTTTCTTGCCACACAAACTGAAAATAAAAACAAAAACAGTTGACATAAGCGAGCCGATTCAAAGCGCCACTGCCGCCATGAGCCTGAGCGCGAAGGAAAGACACAAAAGAAAAAAAAAGGAGTTCGCTCGCAGTCAAAGTTATCGGCAAAAGTGCAATTATCCATGTAACAGGGTCGATGGCCAAGGCGGTAACAAAAGGTCAAGCATTTACCAATGAAAACAAAGGATTTTTGAAAGGCAAGCCCATGAACAAGTGATGAGCATCCCGTGGGCGCGATTAAAAGCCGAGATACATACCAACATGTCAGAAAAGCAGCTCTTGCGCGCTGCTATGCTCAACCTAAAAAAATAAGTCTCTCATCAGCAGCAGCTGTCAAATGGTCTAAAGGCAGGAGGGTGACTTTTATGCCACATCACTAAGCATGCTGGGAGTTGTAAATCCACGCTTATAATGGGCAAAGTGTTACTTTTTGTTTTCAAGTATTTTTAAATAAAGCGGGCCTAGCTTACAGGAGTAGCAGAGCACATTAAAGAGAACATTTCGGCAGTCTAGTTACAGACAGCTCCAGCTTTCTGCTACAGGTGGCTTTGTATACAATACGCTACAGAGCCAGTCCTTGCCAAATATTAGATGGATTTCGTGTCAATCTCAGTTGCCTTAGTCTTACTGGTGGCTTTCCTCCCTATTCTGTATTTGACCCGCCAACAGGACCTTCTGGGTTTCAAAACTGGTAAATCTGTCATTCGTCCTGCTTGTCTTTTGAAACAATAGGCAATATTCCTTCCATTTTGGCTTGCCTACTGTAATGCCTTTTTCCACAGGCTTTCCAAAATGGAAATTCTTTTAATATGATTTTTCAGGTTATTTTTTCACAGCACTTATTCTTCATTAGTTTTTCAGTTCCAACAGAAACCGAATGACCTCCCAGCTCACACAATGAGACGCCGCTTGGTGTCAGTCAGACAGAAGACAGGAGTGCACCCGCCCATGTCTTTGAGCCGTGCTTATGTGAGACAATTATTTTTTTGACATGTGCTCCTCTTCTGTCTTCTGCTATATAAATCCTCAACATCGGCAAAATTACACACTATATACATTACTAACTAAATCTTGTGCTAAGTCACACTAAAGCATTGGAGAGCCCACAACCATGGGCATTCAAACCTGCAGCATTGTGACCAACTACTGGTCTTCGCAATATTGTTACCATGATAGTAAAAGCAAAACAAGCACTGGCAATGCCAGTCGGTCTCAGAAGAATATTTACATATGAGTTAGACAGACTGGCATTGCCAAAGCTTGCTACTGTTGGAGGAGCACCTTCAATGAAATGTGTGGGGTCTAGCTGAAAACATATTACAATTATGTCCACCACTGAACTTCTCAGGGAATGCACCCAGTATTCAGAATGCCCTTCCAAAACCTAAAAGGCTGGCTTCTTCACTACAATCTTTAAAATCGAAACTAAAGGATCATTAACTAAACCTGTTCTAACACTGCCGAACATGGCATATATATATAAGATGCTGATGAGACACAGATCCTGCAGAGGCACGTTCTATACGTGAAGGCGCCATGGGTTGAGTCGACTGCGTACTGCTGGATGAAGGGTGGAATGCAAGTACATCTTGACATAGATGTGGTTGCAGATGTTTAACCAACTAAATAACTTGGAGCCACGTCGCACACATGGTCTAACGTGGTTGTAGGACAAAGTTTCGCTGCCACAACCCCTCAGTTAGTGATGGCTACGTATTCTATCTATCCAAACTCTTGGTCTTATATAAAATACTAGGGCACAAAATTTAGGATAAAAACTGCTAGTGCAAAATACTGTTATTGTACAGAGTCGGGACTTATGCTCCATTCAGAGTTCTCCCCTTTAAAAAGTGGGACTAACAGGTGTCAAGGGTCTTTGCAATCAGTAATACCAAAAGGCATTGTACACGTGCCCTATTGTGAACATGCTAAATATATATACTGGTCACTTGCCTTACTAGAGTACATAATATGTTCTACTTACACTATCTCGCAGATGTTGGTCATCTTATCCTCACAATAAACTTCTGTTGTAATGCAGACTGACACCTTTCGGTGCAGTATATCAAAAACTATTAAATATTTATTTACTAAATAAACAGAATAAAGTAAGGATGTAAGATTTGGTTTCTGGACATATAAATGCAGGACCTACCCAGGATCACATTTGTTATTTTCATGTCAAAAGCAGTAATAGAACCCAGGTCTCTGGGTTAACCTCATCAACAAAGCTTTTACAAAAAACTGTCATTAGGATTTGTGTTCACGTTTACGAAGAATGAGCGCAGTGAAGAGCATGTTTTGAAAGAAATGGGACATACATGCCCTGAGCTTTGTGCTTTTTAATGCGGAATGAGTGGGCCCTAGTGGGAATGGGGGCATATTATACTGACTAGTAAACAAGAGAACCCTCAGATCCTTAATCCCTTCTCTGCCAGGCCTTTTCCCACTCCTGTGCAGAGCCTTTTTTTGGCTATTTGGGGCAGTTCGCGCTTAGGCCCTCATAACTTTTTGTTCACATAAGCTACCCACGCCAAATTTGCGTCGTTTTTTTCCAACATCCTAGGGATTCTAGAGGTACCCAGACTTTGTGGGTTCCCTTGAAGGAGACCAAGAAATTAGCCAAAATACAGTGAAAATTTCGTTTTTTTTAAAAAAAAAATGGAAAAAAGGGCTGCAGAAGGCAAATTAATGAAAATGGCATCAACAAAGGGTTTGCGGTGGCAAGATCACCACCTTCCCAGCTTTCAGGAACAGGCAGACTTGAATTGGAAAACCCAATTTTTCAATACAATTTTGACATTTTACTGGGACATACCCCATTTTTACTATTTTTTTGTGCTTTCAGCCTCCTTCCAGTTAGTGACCAAAGTGGGTGAGAAACCAATGCTGGATCCCAGAAAGCTAAACATTTCTGAAAAGTAGACAAAATTCTGAATTCAGCAAGGAGTCATTTGTGTAGATCCTACAAGTGTTTCCTACAGAAAATAACAGCTGAAATAAAAAAAATATTGAAATTGAAGTAAAAAAAACAGCCATTTTTCTCCATGTTTTACTCTGTAACTTTTTCCTGTGATGTCAAATTCTTGAAAGCAATATACCGTTACGTCAGCTGGACTCTTCTGGTTGCGGGGATATATAGGGCTTGTAGGTTCATCAAGAACTCTAGGTACCCAGAGCCAATATATGAGCTGCACCTTGCAATGGGTTTTTATTCTATACCGGGTATACAGCAATTCATTTGCTGAAATATAAAAAGTGAAAAATAGGTATCAAGAAAACCTTTGTATTTCCAAAATGGCCACAAGATAAGGTGTTGAGAAGCAGTGGTTATTTGCACATCTCTCTATTCCGGGGTGCCCATACTAGCATGTGAATTACAGGGCATTTCTCAAATAGACGTATTTTTTACACACTGCCTGACATTTGGAAGGACAAAATGTAGAGAAAGACAAGGGGCAATAATACTTGTTTTGCTATTCTGTGTTCCCCCAAGTCTCCCAATAAAAATGGTACCTCACTTGTGTGGGTAGGCCTAGCGCCCACGAAAGGAAATGGCCCAAAACACAACGTGGACACATCAAATTTTTTCACAGAAAACAGAGGTGTTTTTTATAAAGTGCCTACCTGTGGATTTTGGCCTCTAGCTCAGCCAGCACCTGGGGAAACTTAGCAAACCAGCATATTTTTGAAAACTAGACACCTAGGGGACTCCAAGATGAGGTGACGTGTGGGGCTCTGACCAGGTTCTTTTACCCAGAATCCTTTGCAAACCTCAAAATTTGACCAAAAAAACACCTTTTCCTCTCATTTCGGTGACATAAAGTTCTGGAATCTGAGAGGAGCCACAAATTTCCTTCCACCCAGCGTTCCCCCAAATCTCCCGATAAAAATGGTACCTCACTTGTGTGGGTAGGCCTAGTGCCCACAAAAGGAAATGGCCCAAAACACAACGTGGACACATCACATTTTTTCACAGAAAACAGAGGTGTTTTTTACAAAGTGCCTACCTGTGGATTTTGGCCTCTAGCTCAGCCGGCACCTGGGGAAACCTAGCAAACCAGTGCATTTTTGAAAACTATACCCCTAGGGAAATCCAAGATGGGGTGTCTTGTGGGGCTCTGACCAGGTTCTGTTACCCAGAATCCTTTGCAAACCTCAAAATGTGACCAAAAAAACACCTTTTCCTCTCATTTCAGTGACAGAAAGTTCTGGAATCTGAGAAAAGCCACAAATGGCCTTCCACCCATCGTTCCCCCAAGTCTCCCGATAAAAATGGTACCTCACTTGTGTGGGTAGGCCTAGCGCCCACAAAAGGAAATGGCTCAAAACACAACATGGGCAGATCAAAATTATCAAATACAAAACTACCTGTTTTTGCAGGGGGGCACCTGCATTTTTAGTCCTGGGCTCACCAGCCTTCTAGGGAAACCTACCAAACCCAGACATTTCTGAAAACTAGACACCCGAGGGAGTCCAGTGAGGTGTGACTTGCATCGATCCCCCAGTGTTTTCTTACCCAGAATCCTCAGCAAACCTCAAATTTAGCTAAAAAATCAAACTTTTCCCACATTTCTGTGTGGGATCACCGCACTGGGACACATTTCATACCACCCAATGTTCCCCTCAGTCTCCCGGTAAAAATGATACCTCATTTGTGTAGGTGGGCCAAGTGCTTGTGAAAGGGAAGAGCCAAAAACATGTCGATATTGAGGGGGAACAAAGGGGGTCCAAAAGGGCAGTTTGCAAAAAAAATGTTTAGGCTGACACGTGCAGCAGAATTTTTATCGGTATAGATGAGACAATGCTGGGTGGTAGGAATTTTGTGGATTCCTGCAGATTCCGGAAGGTTCCATCACAAAAACGTGGGAAAATTGTGTGACTTCCAGCAAAGTTGGAGGTTTGCAGGGGATTGTGGGTACAAAAATGGTGCGGGTGCATGTGAAACACACCAGTCTGGAATCACCCAGATGTTTAGTTTTCAGATGTGTCTAGGTCTTGTGGATTTTTCTACATGGCAGCGTCCCAAAGTCCATAAAGTGCAGCCCTCACCATTCACCATTCCAAGTGGGACGATTTTAAGAGTAAGCCAAGTTCTCATGGCCCAAATGTAAAACTAAAACCCAAAATAATCAAATGTCTTCTTGCTTGCTGTGGGATAAGATGTTTTAGAGTGCGGGGGAGAGCTGAAAGACTGTTACCCCCTTCAGTTGAGGTGGGGGCGTAACCAGGCTCATAATGGTTGGTAGCCACCACCCCAATATTTTTAGTTTTTTTTAAATTCCCTGACATCTAGTAGACTTTCTGCCCCCACCCCCAGAACAACTTTGTCCCCATTTATTTGGGGTGGGGGTATGGCCATACCCTCACCCTCTTACTTTTGGAAAAAAACTTCCCTGGCCTCTGGTGGGCTTTCTGCCCCCCCTTGGGGTAGATGGGCCTTCCAAAAATAGGCCATGGCCAACAATAATGTGCTCCCATGGGGAGCGACCCTTACCCAAGGGGCTGCCTCCCTAAAGAAAACACACGCATACACACACACCAATCCCTGGTGCCTAGTTGTTTCTGCCCCAATCTCTAAAAAAACTAACCAAAAAAACACACAAAAAAAATTAGCCCTGGCGCCTAGAGGTTTCTGCCCCCCCTGGGGGCAGATCGGCCTAATACCAATAGGCCGATCTGCCCCCGGTGGGGGTAGAAATGGCCTAAAATAATTTTGCCACCCTAGGAGCGACCAATGCCTTCGGGGTCGCTCCCCTTGCGTGACATTGGCGCAAAAAAAAAATGATTGAAAATCGGCCGATCTGCCTCCAAGGAGGGCAGAAATGGTCTAAATACAATTTGCGCCCCCAGGGGAGCGACCCTTGCCTAATGGGTCGCTCCCCATCTCTAAAAAACAAAAAAAAAAAAAAAAATTAGGCCTGGCGCCTAAAGGTATATGAAACCCGGGGGGGGGGGACAGAAATGGCCTAAAATAATTTGCCCCCCCCTTGCCTAAGGGGTCGCTCCCCTTGTGTGAAATTCACAAAGAAAAAAAAAACTCCCTGGTGTCTAGTGGTTTCTGTCCCCCTTGGGGGCATATTGGCCTCATAAAAATAGGCCAATCTGCCCCCAAGGGGGGCAGAAATGGCCTAAATATAATTTGCCCCCTAGGGGAGCGACCCTTGTCTAAGAGGTCGCTCCCCACCTCTAAAAAAACAAAAACAAAAAAAACAAAAAATGATCCCTGGTGCCTAGAGGTTTCTGCCCCCCCGGGGGCAGATCGGCCTAATAATAGGATGGTCTGCCCCCAGGGGGGCAGAAAAGGCCTTAAAAAAAAATGCCACCCCTGGTAACGACCCTTGCCCAAGGGGTCGCTCCCTTATGCCAATTTCCAAATAAAAAATTAATCCCTGGTGTCTAGTGGTCAAAAGACGGATTGCTTTACAATCCGGCTTTTGAAACGCTCAGGGAGACTTCAAAGGGAAGGAAATTAATTTCCTTCCCTTTGAAGCCTCTCTGGCCTCCTCCACATGATCGGAAAAGAAATGCTTTGCATTTCTCTTCCGATCGCGCTGGAAGCTGAGCTCGATGGGAGGAGGCCGCTGTGATTGTCAGCGCGCGATGCGTGCTGACGTCACAGGCAGGGGGCGGCGGGGTGGAAGGGTAAGGGATTCCCCATCCATCCACGACCGGGGGTGTGGTTGGTGGTTCCCGGGTGCAGGACGAGGTGATCACCTCGTCCAAGGCACCCAAGCGGTTAAAAGTTTTGAATTTGAGGGACATGTAGATTCCATGTCATGGGGTCTAAAGAAGAGGCGGGTCCTCTTTAGAAGTGTATGACGGGGAATCTGTTCATGAAATAGGGCATGTCACACCTCAGAAACCATAAAAAAAGAGTTAAAGCTATTAGCATTGTTAACTCGTAACCGGACTTTTCTTGACACATAAAGTGAAAATGAAAAGTAAAACAGTTTCACATAAGTGAGCCAATGGCCACCATGAGCGGAAAGCAGACATACAAAAGGAAACAGAAGTTCGCTTGCAGTGTAGCATATTGGCAAAAGTGTAATTATCCATGTAACAGTAAAAAGTGCAAATATCCATGTAACAGGGTCGATGTCAAGCGAAGCTTCCGACTACTGCTCAGCGAGATCACGCTGCCTACAAAATGAAGAGAAAAAGTAGTCCAGAAACCATACCGAAAACATGGAGCCTCGTATGTTGTCAGTAGTTGGCCGGTGTGCTCGAGGCGGGCTAAACACCGGAAAAGGCATGAAGTATGCATGCCTTTCACTAATTAAATTAAGCAAATTTCAAAATGCAAGCCCATGAACCAACCAAACTGATGGGCATGGTTAAAAGCCCACAGAGAGATTACACCAGGTACAAAGCGATTTGCGCTCGACCCTAAACAGCAGCCTGCGTGTGGCGTGCGTGCTCAATGCTGGCTTGGTGATTAGGAAGGAATTAGAACATGTGCATGCATTGTGGCCCCAGGGCTGCGTGCAAAGGTCTCATTTGATAGTTAATTGAATAGAAGAACGCCTCTTCGAAACTGAGAGGAGAGGACTAAGGAGATTCTAGTTCATACATTGGTCGAATGTATTGCAATCAATAGACAATAAATAGGTACTGTTTCCTTAAACCTCACAAATAGTGGGCAACTACATACCGTAAACATATGATAAGAAGTATTGTTTCATTGTATAATGTAAATATGATACATCATTGAATGATAATACTATACAGTAAGCGAAAAAGAAAATAATCAGATAAAAGTAAACCCCTGAAAGATACATCATTGGGGAGAGATGTTTACAATAATCATAGTATTTATATTCAGGCATACATTGGTTCGAAAAGTAGATCGGAACAGGGAAAGAGAAAAGATAACAGGTACAATCTAACATATAAAAAAGATCAGTGACCTATTGAATGAGACAGGATATGGATATTTAGTCAAAGTATAGCGTTCCATTCCTTCATAGTGTTTAGTCCCTTTTCAAGTATAGTTACATTTGAAAAGCCCTTTGAATTCGAGTCTGTTTGGCAAGTTCTGTATGCCCCTTCTCCTATGCTGAGGACTGAGGATTGTATCAAAGACCTGCCAGAAAAATCATTCTCAGTGTGATAGGGTGCAAGAAAATATTCGACCAGCAGTGCAGAAGCAACTTTGCAATGGATTCCATTCCTATCTTGGCAAATCCTAGCTTTAACTTTTTGAGTAGTTTGAACAATGTAGATCTGATTGCAAGGACAGCAAATGCTGTAGATTACATTGTGCACTTTACAATTTTAGAAGAAGTTCAGTTCCTTGTGTATGTCTTTGAATTTAAATGTTTTTGCATTAGCTGTTGAGTTGCAAGCTATACAATTACCACATCTGAAGTAGCCCTTGACAGCAGAAGATTCAAGGATGTTTGGATAGTTTTATCAACTGGTTTTGGCTTATACACTCTCACCAGGTGGTCTGTGAGATTTTGTCCTCTCTTAAAAGAGAAAAGTGGCATCTCCAAGGTGAGAGAGAGCAAAGTCCAGTGTTTGATGCTTTTAAGCAGTTTGTTGCTGGTAGGACAAAAAGCAGTGACACTGGTGATTTTATCAAAGGGTGTTTTCATTTTGAGTTGTCATAGGACGTCCCTGTGCGAGTACCAAGACATCAATGCATGGGAACCAACTGTGGACAACACCATCCAGGCCCTTAAAAGAGCTCTCCTCCAGGAAATAGTATTGGCCTACTTCGACCAAATAAATGAATCAGAGCTAGTGGTCGATGGCAGCCCCATTGACTTTGGAGCTGTCCTAGTGCAGCACACATGAAATGACCACTGGGCACCTGTCCCATATGCCAGCAAAGCCCCTACTGAGACCAAAAAGCGCTGTACCCACATCAAAAAGGAAGCTCTCGTCATCAAGAGGTGCTGCCACCAATTTCACCTATATCTGTGTGGTTGTCCTTTTTGAGTCATCACAGATCATAAACCACTCTTTGCTGGTACTGAGCCACACCCACCACCCAAAATGAAAAATGGGCCTTGCAGCTCCAGAAGTACCAACTGACAGTGGTGTACAGACCAGGCTGCAGCAGCTCCATCGACTATCTCTCCAGACATCCACAACAACCAGCAAGCAGCCCATCCAGCCACTCCTTCTAAGGAGATGAATACATCAGTTGGGTGGCAGAACTCGCCTGCCCCAAGACCATCACTTATCAGGACATCGCCACAACCTACGACCCGGGCATCCAGAGAGCGTGGAAAGCTACCACATCTTAAAAATGGAAACGTTTCCACTGATACATTGGGAGATATGATGACATCACTCAACATGACTTATCTGCTCCAAGGAATATCTGGCACAAGCTCATTACCACATCGCCAGGCCTCTTCCTTTGTGGGTCCAGATTGTCATCCCTCACTCACGACAGGTGACCATGCTAGCCCTGCTGCACACAGGTCACCAAGGATCTACAAAAAACAAATCCCTCCTGAGGCATAAAATCTGGTTCTCTACTCTACACACAGAGGTAGATGACATGGTGATGCAATGTCACTGGTGTCAAACCAGTAAGCTACCAGATCGACCACCTCCAGTAGCAACTGACTGTCCTAGTGATGGCCCTTGTGTGACATGAGCATGGACGTTTGTGCGTTGGCCAATGGATGCTACATGCTAGTCATCCCTGATGCATTCTCAAAATTCCCATCATAGACATGCTGCAGGCAACCACTTTTAAACACCAAGAGATGTCTCAATAAGGTCTTTGTGATGTTCAGAGTCCTGAATACCCTCAAGAGTGATTATGAGCCCCCGTTTCAAAGTCAGACTTTAAACAATACCTACGGTCCCTTGCTATCAACCACAAGAAAATCATTCCTGATGGCCCCAGGCCAACGGGGAAGTAGAAAGGCTGATGTGCACCCTCAACAAATCTATCTGCATAGGGGGCGCACAACATGTTACTGTGCATGAAGCAATCCACAAAACCCTGTGGACCGACAGCTGCACTTCTGACAGTACAACCCAAATGGCACCTGCAGATGTCATGCTCGGGAGGGGTCTCCGTGATAACATTCCTCAGGCTGACACATGAACCCATGACCTGGTAGGTCCATGCCGTCATTTGACATTCCACCCTTATAGCTTGTATCATACTTGAGAGGGGCAGCAACAGCAAGCGTTTTACACATTTACTTTCTTCTGCCTCCCAGTTTAATTTCCCAGAGAGTGTTAGGACTTCTAACCTGTACTGAAATTGAGGGCGTACCATAGCATTAAAAGCAGACACAACAGGGCGGAGGGACGGTCTCCCATATTTGCTACTAAACTGTCTTAGCCCCCATACCAATGTTAATGCTCTGTTCCTTAGAGCTTCTGTGTGTTCTTTCCATCTTCAGAGTCAAACCACATACCTAAATATTTATATTTGTTTACCTTTTCTACTTCTTCTCCTCTCCTCCTAGAGAGTAGGTAAATAGACTCTTCTTTTTTCCTTGTTCCATTCTTTTCATTTTATCCATATTTACTACCATTTTTTTCCCTTGACAGTAAGAGTAAAACACATCTAATTTTCTTCGTAGCCCTAATTCCGTCATGTCGACTATCACCAAGTCGTCTGCATATAATAGGCAGGAAATATGAACTCCATCCATTTTTGGGTGTAGACCTTTAACCTCCTTTAACAAACCTGGTAAGTCTGACAGAAATATAGCGAATAATATTGGAGCCCGCACACATCCTTATAAGGATCTTCTTTGCGAGTGATCCACTCGTATCTAAAATTACTTGGGCCCAATTTTGCGAATGCAGACCATGGAGAGAAATTATAGGTCAGAGTCAACCCCCAACTGTTTTAACATATCCCATAACAATTTTCTATCTACCAAATCAAACGCGGCACGAAAGTCAACAAAACAGCAAAATAAACATCCTCACATTTCAAATGTATTTTTTGCGAATGACCAAAGACTAAAACAGTGGTCAATTGTCGAGGGACCTTCTTTGAAGCTGCCTTGCTCTACAGGTATCAAGTCATTTATCTCTGCCCAGGATTTGATTTGTCCCAGCAATAACTTTGTAAAAACGTTTTCACCTACATCCAATAAGCTAATTAGGCGATAGGTTTTTTGGATGTGTTGGGTCATCCTTTATGTAAATCGGCCTAATAATGACACCCTTCCAATTCGCAGGGTAACAACCATGATCAAAAAATTTATGAAATGTAGCATAAAACAATTTGGCCCACAAGTCGATATTATTTTTCATTATTACTGCTGGAAGATTGTCTGGACCCGCAGCTTCGGTTAATTTAGGCGCTGCAATTATTTATTTTATCTTTTGCAGGGTAAAAGCTGACCTTACATCCATACCTATCTTCCTCTTGACTCCCCATTCTCCTTCCACATCCATTCCTCTAAATACATTACCCAGGTGATTATTCCAGTCATCTTCACCAGCCAAACACCGTAACGTTCCTGTAGCTTTCCCCTCCCTTATCAGCTGCCAGAATCTCCTAATGTTTTGTGTTCTTATCACATCTGCCATTACCTCCCAATTCCTATTTATCTATTCCCGTTTCCTCTGCCTTAAGATTGTTTTATAAACTTGCTTAGCTACACGTAGGTTCTGTTCTACATCAGTAACGCTTTTTTTCTTAAATTCCCTTTCTAGTTTCTGCACCTTCCGTATCTGGTTCCTACACTCCTGGTGATGCCATTGTTTTTATTGGCCCTACGTACTTCTCCCTTCGTCTTTTCCTCCTGCATTATTTTTTACTTTACATTTAAACAGTCCACTATTAACTCAATTCCCCTATTATATCCCTTAAAAGTGTCATTTGAATCTTCCTCCATTCTAATATCTCTATAATTTATTATCAATTAAGTAGTTTTAAACTATTTTTGGTTATTCAGGTAGTTATCCTACATGGGTACTCTACCTGCAGTGTCAGCTCTTTTTCTCTTTCTCTTTGGGCGTTGTTTACTGGCCCAATTATTAACCATAGGGGGCAATGATCACTGCCCTCTAGGTGCTCAATTCCAAAGTCTAATACTTCTCCAAAATGCCAAGTATTTATGAAGGCCTAATCAATAGAGCATGCCTGATTTACCTATTTAAAAGGTTTGTTTTGACGGGCGATCCATAATCATATGTCCAATTATACAGAACAAACCTAGGGATCCCAGAGTTCTAACTAGGGACAAGTCCCAGGTGGAACAATCTACAGTTGGAAAGGTACTATGCGGAATTTGTGCAGCTGCTAGCAACTCTTTATATAGTTTATCACAACTATTGGGGTCTAGTTTATGATTAAAATCTCCCAGCATTAAAATCAAAATGTTCAGCTTTACCTGTACATATCACTTCCAAATCTTCCACAAACAAACCCTGTTGGCTATCATAATCATGTGTCATCCCTAGTTGTGTATTTACATTAATTATCATAAGCTGTCTAGACTCTCTAACAATATTGTAAATAAAGAAAGCACGTTCCTAGTTTTGCTTTTCTTTCTTCATTTATTTTCTGGACAAGATATCTGCATCCAAACCCTGGCAGATCACAGCAGCCACTGAGTCCACCTTACAATCTATCTTCATCATTATAAATTCCATTCCTAGTTGCCAAGCAACTACCAAGACACTCTCTAAATACAACATATACTCTCTGAATATAACACATCTCCCTCCCTATAATAACATAAATCAAAAATACTATGAGTAAAATACCACTGAGGCAGGAACAAATCTAAAAGCAACACAACCAAAAAAAAAATTATATATATATATATATATATATATATATACATTATAATCAGTATTAACTCTCACTTTCACTAGCACATACATCCTATATATTGCTCCGTTATTCTGTGTAATAATCTCTTAGATATTCTGGCGTCTTGACCACCCTCTTTTCCATATACGTTCTCTCTAACACTCCTTTATCCACTGTTTCTGACCTTCCATACTGGGTTTCCATCCACCCTCTTATTTCCTGTACACTACATTTAACCACATTCACCATATTCCACCTTCTACATCCTCCAAATCTACACTGAATCTCCTTACCCTGACCACACGTTTGGGTTCCGACCACTTAGACAAACCCTTTTTTGTACCTTGCCCTAATCTGGTCCGCACCCAATCTCTAACCATCACCTGCACTCCTCCACCTTACCTTTCATCCTTCCATCATACTTCCCTTGCATCTTCTCCACTCAACATAACAAACTCTTGCCATCAACACCTTTTCTACCTGCCCTACCAATCCAACCTGGTACAGTCTTGGTAAACGGCTTCCTGCCTTTCAACAACATGAACGTGTCTCCAACGTCAAGGAATGTGGAGTTGTCTGATAATATCACAATAAATTCTTTATCTCTCTTTTCCAATCTAAACCATTTTAGAGTGACAATTGTATATTCTCACCCAAAACCCTATTGAACCTTTCTACCAAACCATTCTCACTGCAGTTCTAATGTGCTTGACACCGCACCCTACTAAATATTCTTCAAATTCGCACGAAGTGAACTGGGGATCCTTATAAGTCACCACCTCCTCAGGATAACCTTCCCTTCTTCATACCTCTTTACAGAATGCTATGATCATACCTGCCTTAATATCCTTCACCACACTAACGTCCGGCCATTTAAAATAATAGTCTGCCATAACAATCGCAAAATTCTTTCCACTTGCAATCAATTCAAATGGACCACACACATCCATTCCCACCTTCTGCCAAGGGTTGCACTGGAAAGGAATAGGTACAACCGGCGTTCTCTCATTCATATGAGTTTTGTCACTTCACGCACAACATAAACAATTTCTCACGTACCTTTCAATATCCTTATCCATACCTGGCCACCACAAATCCTCTCTCGCTTTCCTCTTCATACCAGACATGCCCCATGCCCATCATCCAAAATTTCCAACACATCTTGTCTCAGTTTGTAAGGCACAATCAATTTGTCTCCTCTCCTCATCATATTGTCCTGCTCTGAAAATTCAGACCACACATTATCATAATTTGTTACCAATCTGGCCTCCTCTCCTAAATCCGACCACTGCTTGCCCAAAATTGTTTTTTTAAATCTGCATCTCAGTATCCTCCTCCAGGGCTGCTTTCCATACTTCTTCACTTATGGCCTTTGTATTTTTGTACTGTAAATCTGCCACCAACCATTCTTTATCTTCTTCATCAACCTTTACCTCAACAGGTAAGCTTGAAAAACAATCAGCATTTACATTTGCTACACCAGGTACGTACTTCACAGTAAACGTATATTCCTGCAGTTTGTACAACCACTTCACAATCCTTGATGATGCACGGTTGGCACCCTTTGTAGTAAACATATCCACTAATGGTTTATGATCTGTACGTAACTCGAATCTCCTTCCCCATACATAATTCCTGAAATATTGAATTCCCCACCAACAAGCCAGTGCTTCTTTCTCAATTGCAAAATAAGTTGCTTCCGCACCCTTCAAAGTTCGCCAAGCAAATGCTATCACATGCTCCTTTCCCTTGCGAATCTGCATCAGCACTGCCCCCAAACCATACATACTAGCATCAGTCAAAATTATGGTATGATCTTGCGTTACAAACGGTTTCAATTCAACCGCATCAACAATGCACCTTTTGAGTTTGAGAAATGCTTGTGGACACTCACTTGACCAAACATACTGCTGATTTGTCTTCATCAGTATGCGTAAAGGTTGTGCTATATCTGCAAAATTCTTAACAAATTTGGCATAATACTCCGCCAAACCTAGAAATGACCTCAACTGATCCTTATTCACTGGACTAGGTGCTTTTTCAATGGCCTCCATTAAACTGGCTTTGGGTTTTATGCCCTCCCAAGATAATGTGTGTCCTAAATATTCTACGCTTTGACGGGCAAACTTACACTTGTTTACTTTGACCGTCAAACCCGCTCCTTCCAAGATTTGGCACACCCTTCTCCATGCACGGTCATGTTCATAAAAATGTTCTCCTCACACCAACACATCATCCTGAAAGCATCTCACATGCTTAAGCTCACCTAATAAATTCTGCATAACTCTCTGGAAGACTGCCGAAACAGATGCCAGACTGAATGGCAGGTGTACAAATCTAAATGCTCCTTGAGGCGTGATAAATGATGTCAAATGTTTCAATTCAAATGTGATGGTATGAATTTGACAAATCTAAGGTCAAATATATCTTTCCACCCTGAACACCAGCCAGCAATTCATTTATATTGGGGATAGGGTGCCTATCCACCCATATGTTGTCATTCAGATCCGTCAAGTCCACACACATCCTGATCTTGCCATTCGGTTTACGAGCTAAAACCACTGGACTCATTCCGAAGATTACATTTTCTCTATTACAACTAACTCCAGCAATCTTGCCAGTTCATCCCTCACAGCATCTTTCAACACCACTGGTACATTCCTCACCTTATGCACCTTGGGAACTGCACCTTCCTTCAGCACAATTTTATGATTATTTTTTTTTAAACAACCCAATTTATCATTGAATAAGGTAGGAAACTCTACCTTCCATCTTTCTGCCTCTTCCTGCAAAACAGTCAAAACTTGTTCTCCCTCATTGGGATCTAACAATATTTTTAAAGCCTTTTGTTCCTTCCATCCTAACAAACCACAACCATTCTCTACTACATACACCCAACACACGGTTTCTCTTTGTTTTAAACCACTTTCCCACAGAAACAACCTATAATGGGAATTTTGTTGCCTCCATACCCCACCAATTCTATGTTAGAACTAGATAAATCACACTGTCCTAACTTGAACCACGTCATTTTATCAATGAGTGTATAACAAGAACACGAATCTGCCCACATATTCACTGCCACACCATTTATGCTGATTACACACTTCGGGGTTTATATTGATCTTGTTCCAACTTAGAAATTCTGTTTTCTTGTATTTGTTCACATGTGGAGATGTCATTAAGCATAAACACTTCTATAAAATCATCAACATCCTTATCCTCATCGGAAGGACTATGTTCCTGAACATTATCACGTATACAATTTACACTTTTCTTCTTATTTGAACTTTTCTTTTGGTTACAAACTTTAGAAAAATTTCCTACTTTGTCACACAGGAAACACTTGTCAGCTCTCGCAGGACAGTTAATTGAAAATGCCAAATGTTTTACACTTCTGCATCTATTGCATTTTTTCTTCCCCTCCTCTTTACTGCTAGTCTTGTGTTTCACACCATTAACTGACTGTACCAATGAATCATCTGCACCATTTTTTCCCAATTCCTTAACATACCTTGATGTATCCTCTACCCATTTTGCCACTGTTATAGCTTCATCTAAGGATGGATCTTTCAGACTTAATAACTTTTCTTGAATATGCAGCCTTTTCCTACGATTTATCAATTGATCCCTAATTATTTCCTCCTGCAAATCTCTAAACTTACATGTATTTGCTAGCGTTCGCAGCGCACTAACAAATTGATCAATTGACTCATGCAGCGCTTGCACCCTTGAAAATAATTTATGACGTTCCACCACAATGCTTAACTTATGGCCAAAATTATCCTCTAACGCCACCATAGCTCTAGTGTACACATCCTCCTCATCCCCCTCTTTGTCTGACCCACCGTTCTCATTTACAACAACATTCACAGAGAGCAACATTTTCAAAACCTTCCTTCCCTCCACCCCTAGATTATGTTTTAATAAAGCTAACTTCCTTTTAGCTGTGAAAATGGCTCCACCCAGGGCCTCCATATATGGTTCACCCGGCACAGATAAAAATGTAGGCGTGGTGCTATTGCCTGCCTAATGTAATACAATAATTAAATCCTTATTTTTTCTTTTGAAATAAAACAACAAACCAAAACAATAAAAGTAGTCACTGTTGTCCAAATGCATTCATCTTGGAGAAAGACCAATTAAAACTGCCATCTATTAAACATCCAAAGAAACAGGAATCCTCAAAATTCTATGAACAGTTTTCGTGTCATGTACGATGTGCTTCTGCCCCAAGGTAGTGCAATTCACTGAAGTATATGCATAGTAAGTCTGCTGTATTGTTGAGTGGTAACTGCGTCGCACTCTGTGTTCTTTTTTTTTTTTATTTTTTTTTTTATAACAAACACCCTGTCTATTTTCCATGGCAATCTCCCTTGTTGTTGGAAAATATCCAGTTTCGACGATTCCAAACACTTGTATCGTTTAGCGGTACCCGCATCGCACTCGGTGTTCTTTTTTTTATAACAAACGCCCAGTCTATTTTTTATGGGCAATCTCTTTTGTTGTTGTCATTTCAACATGTCTGCAGAGACCGCGTCTGTGGAGACGAAATAATCACAGCTCATGCCTCCCTTCAAAGAGAAACACGGGCCGCAAACGTCCCTGCAACGCGAGGTAAGATAATCGGCATGCGCTACTGTTTTACTGTTTTCTCCCTTTGTTATTTTCCAAAAATGAGACCCTGGCAGATCACAGCAGCCACTGAGTCCACCTTACAATCTATCTTCATCATTCTACATTCCATTCCTAGTTGCCAAGCAACTACCACGAAACTCTCTAAATACAGCATATACTCTCTGAATATAACAGTAAAGGTCTACTTGTCCCACCATTAACCAACTGCATTTAGTTTTTACCTCAGTAAGTCTGTTCTATATTCTTGATGAAATCAGCGTAATTATGCCCCCTGTTGGCCTGCCTGGACCTTTGTCTAGTTGCACCCCTAAAGAGCCTCATAAAACCATCTACAGGTTCAGGTTCTTCACACAACAAGGTTTCCTGGAAACACATTATATCACATTTCTCCAGCTTTCCTTTAAATAGATCTTGTTTTAAATGTTTTCTATAGCCTCCTAAATTCCAGGAAAAAATCAGGTGGCTGTGCGAAGAGCCTCATTCCTAATCCACATCACTCAACCCCCCGCTATAATTATAAAGGGGGTTTACAAGGGGTTCAAAGCAATTCCTCGGCTTTAGATCATTATGCTCTGTAGCTATAGTTACACTTAATCTGTCATTATTGCCATCCTCACACATTCTTTGATTTTTACAACCTGCCGAGTTGTACTGCACTTGGATGGGGAGCAGACCTGCATGACATTTAAGGTCTCTACTATTTCCTTCCTCTAGCTCTGGTTAGCTTAATTGAATCAGTCTTATACCCTCCTTCATTAACTCCATCTTTCCTTTCAATACCAATTGCTTGACACATTCAGAGTAAAAGAGAGCCTTTGTCACCTCCACCCCTTCCGAGTTTAAGACAAACCCTATTTGCTTTATGTCTTCCGACCCAATCTCGCATAAGCTTGGGCACAAGGCCATAACTTCTAGAAGGCGCGTGCTATTCAAGGGCATTAACTTGCTCCGCCATTTTCTACCAATCTCCCCTCCCCAGGGTTCCAAATATACTCATCTACTCTTACTTCCTTTTGGACTGTCCCTCTTTCTCTCATTTCCAGGGCCCTTTAATGGTGATGAAATCCTGCCCTTCATCTGGCAAACTGAAATATCTATTTCTATACTTTTCCCCCTTTTTACCAGTCTTCTAATGTTGTTCTCTTCCTTTTTTTTCCTACTTTCCCTTCTTTCTTCCATTACCGATACCATTCGTTGGGGGCACTTCTTTCCTTTTACTAACTGAATGTCTTCTCTATGTGGTCCACTAGGTAGCCTCCATTTGGGGCAACCGCTTCCCATCCTTGTCCTTGGGTTGAACTTAGTTTCTTATCCTGCACTACCTTCCCCCCTCTCTCTGTGGACTTTTTGCTCCCAAAGTTTCTTTGCCTAGAGTTTTCTGCATTAGGACCATTGCACTTAATAGGGATTCAGCAGGTACAATAGTAGTATCTAAACTAAGGGCAGACTGCCTACCCAAGGGAGAAGAAGGCAAGAGTGTATCGATTTTGCTTACACCACTGATGCCTCCCCCAGGGCCCTCCTTCTCTTCCTTTCCTAGTGCAGAACAAAACGGAAATCTCCCTTCTAGCATAACACTATCCCGAGCTTGGGGTGAGAGGCATTGTAGGAGGCTGGACTGGCTTGTAGTGAGTACCAAGGGGTACTTGCACCTTGCACCAGGCCCAGTTATCCCTTATTAGTGTATAGGGTGTCTAGCAGCTTAGGCTGATAGATAATGGTAGCTTAGCAAAGCAGCTCAGGCTGAACTAGGAGACGTGTGAAGCTACTACAGTACCACTTAGTGTCATATGCACAATATCATAAGAAAACACAATACACAGTTATACTAAAAATAAAGGTACTTTATTTTTATGACAATATGCCAAAGTATCTTAGAGTGTACCCTCAGTGAGAGGATAGGAAATATACACAAGATATATATACACAATAGCAAAAATATGCAGTATAGTCTTAGAAAACAGTGCAAACAATGTATAGTTACAATAGGATGCAATGGGGAAACATAGGGATAGGGGCAACACAAACCATATACTCCAGAAGTGGAATGCGAACCACGAATGGACCCCAAACCTATGTGACCTTGTAGAGGGTCGCTGGGACTATTAGAAAATAGTGAGAGTTAGCAAAATAACCCTCCCCAAGACCCTGAAAAGTGAGTGCAAAGTGCACTAAAGTTCCCCTAAGGACAAAATAGTCGTGTTAGAGGGAGAATGCAAGGAAAACACAAATCAGCAATGCAACAACGATGGATTCCTGTCTGGGGGTACCTGTGGAACAAGGGGACCAAGTCCAAAAGTCACAAGCAGCTCGTAGCTGGGCAGATGCCCAAGAAATGCCAGCGGTTGGTGCAAAGAAGCTCTTACTAGGCTGAAGAGCTGTAAATACTGCAGGAACGACAAGGGCTAGAGACTTCCCCTTTGGAGGATGGATCCCACACGCCTTGGAGAGTCGTGCAGAAGTGTTTTCCCGCCGGATGGACGCCAACAAGCCTTGCTACACGCAAATCGTGCGTTTGGCGTTTTTGGACGCTGCTGGGGCCCAGGAGGGACCAGGAGGTCGCAAATTGGACCTGCAGAGAGAGGGGACGTCGAGCAAGACAAAGAGCCCTCACTGAAGCAGGTAGCACCCGGAAAAGTGCCAGAAACAGGCACTACGAGGATGCGTGAAACGGTGCTCGCCGAAGTTGCACAAAGGAGTCCCACGTCGCCGGAGACCAACTTAGAAAGTCGTGCAATGCAGGTTAGAGTGCCGTGGACCCCGGCTTGGCTGTGCACACAGGATTTCCGCCGGAAGTGCACAGGGGCCGGAGAAGCTTGCAAAGTCGCGGTTCCCAGCAATGCAGCCCAGCGAGGTGAGGCAAGGACTTACCTCCACCAAACTTGGGCTGAAGAGTCACTGGACTGTGGGGGTCACTTGGACGGTGTCGCTGGATTCGAGGGACCTCGCTCGTCGTGCTGAGAGGAGACCCAAGGGACCGGTAATGCAGCTTTTTGGTGCCTGCGGTTGCAGGGGGAAGATTCCGTCGACCCACGGGAGATTTCTTCGGAGCTTCTGGTGCAGAGAGGAGGCAGACTACCCCCACAGCATGCACAAGCAGCAAAACAGTCGAGAAGGCGGCAGGATCAGCGTTACAGAGTTGCAGTAGTCGTCTTTGCTACTATGTTGCAGGTTTGCAGGCTTCCAGCGCGGTCAGCGGTCGATTCCTTATCAGAAGGTGAAGAGGGAGATGCAGAGGAACTCGGCTGAGCTCGTGCATTCGTTATCTAAAGTTTCCCCAGAGACAGAGACCCTAAATAGCCAGAAAAGAGGGTTTGGCTACCTAGGAGAGAGGAAAGGCTACTAACACCTGAAGGAGCCTATCACAAGGAGTCTCTGACGTCACCTGGTGGCACTGGCCACTCAGAGCAGTCCAGTGTGCCAGCAGCACCTCTGTTTCCAAGATGGCAGAGGTCTGGAGCACACTGGAGGAGCTCTGGACACCTCCCAGGGGAGGTGCAGGTCAGGGGAGTGGTCACTCCCCTTTCCTTTGTCCAGTTTCGCACCAGAGCAGGGGCTAAGGGGTCCCTGAACCGGTGTAGACTGGTTTATGCAGAATTGGGCACATCTGTGCCCAACAAAGCATTTCCAGAGGCTGGGGGAGGCTACTCCTCCCCTGCCTTCACACCATTTTCCAAAGGGAGAGGGTGTCACACCCTCTCTCAGAGGAAGTTCTTTGTTCTGCCATCCTGGGCCAGGCCTGGCTGGACCCCAGGAGGGCAGCTGCCTGTCTGAGGGGTTGGCAGCAGCTGCAGAGAAACGCCAGGAAGGGCAGTATGGCAGTACCAGGGTCTGTGCTACAGACCACTGGGATCATGGAATTGTACCAACAATGCCAGGATGGCATAGAGGGGGCAATTCCATGATCATAGACATGTTACATGGCCATATTCGGAGTTACCATGGTGAAGCTACATATAGGTAGTGACCTATATGTAGTGCACGCGTGTAATGGTGTCACCGCACTCACAAAGTTCAGTGAATTGGCTCTGAACAATGTGGGGGCACCTTGGCTAGTGCCAGGGTGCCCTCACACTAAGTAACTTTGCACCTAACCTTTACCAGGTAAAGGTTAGACATATAGGTGGCTTATAAGTTACTTAAGTGCAGTGTAAAATGGCTGTGAAATAACGTGGACGTTATTTCACTCAGGCTGCAGTGGCAGGCCTGTGTAAGAATTGTCAGAGCTCCCTATGGGTGGCAAAAGAAATGCTGCAGCCCATAGGGATCTCCTGGAACCCCAATACCCTGGGTACCTCAGTACCATATACTAGGGAATTATAAGGGTGTTCCAGTAAGCCAATGTAAATTGGTAAAAATGGTCACTAGCCTGTCAGTGACAATTTGGAAAGAAATGAGAGAGCATAACCACTGAGGTTCTGATTAGCAGAGCCTCAGTGAGACAGTTAGTCACTACACAGGTAACACATTCAGGCACACTTATGAGCACTGGGGCCCTGGGTTACCAGGGTCCCAGTGACACATACAACTAAAACAACATATATACAGTGAAAAATGGGGGTAACATGCCAGGCAAGATGGTACTTTCCTACACAACCCCCCCCCAAACGAAGGACAATAAGACTAGCCATTACCTGATGAGTCTTCATTGTCTAAGTGGAAATATCTGGAGAGTCCATCTGCATTGGAGTGGCTACTCCCAGGTCTATGTTCCACTGTATAGTCCATTCCCTGTAGGGATATGGACCACCTCAACAATTTAGGATTTTCACCTTTCATTTGTTTTAGCCAAAGTAGAGGTTTGTGGTCTGTCTGAACAATGAAGTGAGTGCCAAACAGGTATGGCCTCAACTTCTTCAGAGCCCAGACCACAGCAAAGGCCTCCCTCTCAATGGCAGACCAACGCTTTTCTCTAGGGGTCAACCTTCTACTAATAAAAGCAACAGGTTGATCCTGGCCCTCAGAATTAAGTTGTGATAGGACTGCCCCTACTCCTAATTCAGATGCATCAGTTTGGACATAGAATTTTTTAGAGTAACAAGGGCTTTTCAGGACAGGTGCAGAGCACATGGCCTGCTTCAGCTCCTCAAAAGCTTTCTGACAGTTTGCTGTCCATAATACCTTTTTAGGCATTTTCTTGGATGTGAGGTCATTAAGAGGGGCTGCAATGGAGCCATAGTTCTTAATGAACCTCCTGTAATACCCAGTGAGGCCTAGGAAGGCTCTCACCTGAGTCTGAGTGGTAGGGGGAACCCAATCAATAATAGTTTGGATTTTCCCCTGAAGTGGTGCAATCTGTTCCCCACCAACAAGGTGTCCCAGATAAACCACCTTACCCTGCCCTATCTGGCACTTTGAAGCCTTGATAGTGAGGCCTGCCTTTTGCAGGGCCTCCAAAACTTTCCAAAGGTGGACCAGGTGATCATCCCAGCTGGAGCTAAAGACAGCTATATCATCCAAATATGCTGCACTGAAAGCCTCCAGCCCTTGCAGGACTGTGTTCACCAACCTTTGAAAAGTGGCAGGTGCATTTTTCAAACCAAAAGGCATTACAGTAAACTGGTAATGTCCTCCAATGGTAGAAAATGCAGTCTTAGGTTTAGCATCTTCTGACATTTTGATCTGCCAATACCCTGCAGTCAAATCAAAAGTGCTTAGATACTTGGCAGATGCCAGTGTATCTATGAGCTCATCTGCCCTGGGTATAGGGTGAGCATCAGTTTTGGTTACCAAGTTGAGACCTCTATAGTCTACACAAAACCGCATTTCTTTCTTTCCATCTTTAGAATTGGGTTTTGGTACCAGTACCACAGGAGAAGCCCATGGACTGTCAGAGTGCTCAACCACTCCTAGTTCCAACATCTTCTGAACTTCTTGCTTTATGCAGTCCCTGACATGGTCAGGCTGCCTATAGATCTTACTTTTGACAGGTAAACTGTCTCCAGTATCTATAGTGTGCTCACACCAAGAAGTGGTGCCTGGCACAATGGAGAAGAGTTCTGAAAATTGTCCTAGGAGATTTATGCAATTATCTTTCTGCTCAGCAGTAAGACAATCAGCCAAAACTACACCTTCCACAAGAGCATCTTGTTCTGTGGAAGAGAAGAGATCAGGTAGAGGATCACTGTCTTCTTCCTGTCCCTCATCTGTTGCCATGAGCAGGGTGAGATCAGCCCTGTCATAGTAGGGTTTCAGGCGGTTGACATGGAGCACCCTAAGGGGACTCCTGGCAGTGCCTAAGTCAACCAAGTAGGTGACTTCACCCTTCTTTTCAACAATTGTGTGGGGTCCACTCCATTTATCTTGGAGTGCTCTTGGGGCCACAGGCTCCATGACCCACACTTTCTGCCCTGGTTGGTACTGAACCAAAATAGCCTTCTGATCATGCCATTGCTTCTGGAGCTCTTGGCTGGCCTGAAGGTTTTTACTGGCCTTTTTCATGTACTCAGCCATCCTTGATCTGAGGCCAAGTACATAATCCACAATATCCTGCTTAGGAGCTTTTAAAGGTTGTTCCCAACCCTCCTTTACAAGTGTGAGTGGACCCCTAACAGGGTGTCCAAAAAGAAGTTCAAAGGGGCTGAAGCCCACTCCTTTCTGGGGTACCTCCCTGTAGGCAAAAAGGAGGCATGGTAGAAGGATATCCCATCTCCTGCGGAGTTTTTCAGGGAGTCCCATAATCATGCCTTTGAGAGTTTTATTAAATCTCTCCACCAGTCCATTTGTTTGTGGATGATAGGGTGTTGTGAACTTGTAAGTTACACCACACTCCTTCCACATGGCCTTTAAGTATGCAGACATGAAATTGCTTCCCCTGTCTGATACTACTTCCTTTGGGAAGCCCACCCTGGAAAATATTCCCAGGAGGGCCTTTGCCACTGCAGGAGCTGTAGTGGTCCTTAAAGGAATAGCTTCAGGATATCTTGTGGCATGGTCCACTACCACTAAGATAAACCTATTGCCTGAAGCAGTAGGAGGGTCAAGGGGGCCAACTATGTCAACCCCTACCCTTTCAAAGGGAACCCCAACCACAGGCAGTGGGATAAGGGGTGCCTTTGGAGTGCCACCTGTCTTGCCACTGGCTTGACAGGTTTCACAGGACTTACAAAATTCTTTTGTGTCCTCAGACATCCTAGGCCAATGAAACAATGGTACCAATCTGTCCCAAGTTTTCATTTGACCCAGGTGCCCAGCTAAGGGAATGTCATGTGCCAGTGTTAGGAGGAACTTTCTGTACTCCTGAGGAATCACTAATCTCCTGGCAGCTCCAGGTTTAGGATCCCTATGCTCAGTGTACAAGAGGTTGTCCTCCCAGTAAACTCTGTGTGAGTCACTGACATCCTCATTAGCCTGTTTGACAGCTTGCTGTCTGAGACCCTCTAATGTGGGACAGGTTTGCTGTGCCACACTCAGCTCCTCTCTGGCAGGCCCGCCTTCACCCAAAAGCTCAGCAGTGTCTGCTTCCAGCTCCTCTGGTGTAGGTTCTGCACAGGGAGGGAATTCTTCTTCCTCAGAAGTAGAATCCACTGTAGAGGGAGGGATAGTAGGAAGTGGTTTGCTTCTACTAGCCCTAGCTTTAGGGAGCACTTGGTCCATTGTTCCAGGATCCAAGCTTCCCTGTCCTTTTTGCTTTTTGGCCTGAGCCCTTGTCAAAGCAAAAATATGCCCTGGGATGCCCAGCATTGCTGCATGGGCCTCCAACTCCACATCTGACCAAGCTGATGTCTCCAAAACGTTCCCTAATAGACAGTCTACAGGTAAATCTGAAGCTACCACAACTTTCTTTGGACCAGATACCCCCCCCCAGTTGAGATTTACAACAGCCATGGGGTGGCTTTGTGTTATGTTGTGAGCATCGGTTACTTGGTACTGGTGTCCAAGTATGTGTTGTTCAGGGTGCACCAGTTTCTCAATCACCATTGTGACACTGGCACCTGTGTCCCTGTAGGCCTGGACCTCAACACCATTTATTAGGGTTAGTTGCTTGTACTTCTCCAAGTTATGGGGGCAAGCAACCAAAGTGGCTAAGTCAATAGCCCCTTCAGAGACTAAAGTAGCCTCTGTGGTCTCCCTAATCAGACCAACCCCAACTAAATTACCAAAAGTGAGCCCAGCTACTCCCTTGGATTGGCTATTAGTAGGTTTGCTCCCACCACCACTGCTATTAGTAGGGACACTAGGTGTAGCAGTAGGGGTTGTAGTGGTAGGAGCTGTGGTGCCTTTCTTTGGACAACTGGGATCTGTTGTCCAATGGCCTTTTATTTTACATAAATAGCACCATGGTTTCTTTTCCTTGTTCTGATTAAAGGAGGATTTGGGCCCACCACCCCCGCCAGAGTGTTTTTGTGGGCCTGATGAAGACTCATTTTTAGATTTGTCCCCACCCTTGTCAGAAGACTTACCATCCTTCTTTTTGTTGCCATCTTTGTCACCCCCTGTATGAACTTTTCTGTTCACTCTTGTTCTGACCCATTTGTCTGCCTTCTTTCCCAATTCTTGGGGAGAGGTCAGATCAGAGTCCACCAAGTACTGGTGCAACAAATCAGACACACAATTATTAAGAATATGCTCTCTCAGGATCAAGTTATACAGGCTGTCATAATCAGTAACTTTACTGCCATGTAACCACCCCTCCAAGGCCTTCACTGCCTGGTCAATGAAATCAACCCAGTCTTGTGAAGACTCCTTTTTGGTATCTCTGAACTTTATCCTGTACTGTTCAGTGGTTAAGCCATAACCATCCAGGAGTGCATTCTTAAGAACTTGGAAATTGTTAGCATCATTTTCTTTTACAGTAAGGAGCCTATCCCTACCTTTTCCAGTAAATGATAGCCATAGGATAGCAGCCCACTGCTTTTGAGGGACATCCTGTACAACACAGGCCCTCTCAAGTGCAGCAAACCACTTGTTAATGTCATCCCCCTCCTTGTAAGGGGGAACTATCTTATGCAGATTCCTGGAATCATGCTCTTTTGCAGGATGACTATGGGGAATACTGCTGCTGCCACCATGGGTATCTAAACCCATCTTCTGTCTTTCCCTCTCTATTTCTAAAGACTGTCTATCCAAATCCAGCTGTTGCTTCTTGAGCTTCAGTCTGGTTTGCTCCACTCTCAATCTATTGAGCTCCCTTTCTAACAATCTGTCATCAGGGTGGGTGGGAGGGACAT
Organism: Pleurodeles waltl; assembly: GCF_031143425.1. Classification (NCBI taxonomy): domain Eukaryota; kingdom Metazoa; phylum Chordata; class Amphibia; order Caudata; family Salamandridae; genus Pleurodeles; species Pleurodeles waltl. The sequence goes on along the minus strand of NC_090451.1, from coordinate 435,103,566 downwards.
TTCTAGATACAGAGGTATGATGGGAATGAACAGAAGGAGACCTGTCCCTTACAGAGGGCACCCTAACAGCTTGGCTACCAGTATAATGTGAGAGCACATCATCAGTATGATGTGATTCAACCTCTGTACCAACTATGCTAGACTGTCTAGTAATGGGCAGGCTGAGAAGTTTCTTTCCTGAACCTTTTCCTGGGGGAGTCCCTGGATCAGATTGAGAACCATTAGCTACTTTTTCTACAGATTGGGCACTTATGGCCTTATCCTGTACTCTAAGCATATTAATTAACAGTTCTAAGGAAGGATTCTTCCCTACACTCAAACCTCTCTCTATGCAGAGACTCCTTGCTCCTTTCCAGCTAAGGTGATCATATGCAAGTTTGGACAGTTCAACTTTTTGGCCTGTGCCAGACATTTTTTTGAGAGAGTTAAAGTGATAGACAAAGAGAAAAAAGTTTTCAGAACTTTTTGGAAAGACAGAAAAAACTTTTTAAACTTTTAAGAACTTTTTGAAAGTTTAGAAGTACTTTTCAGCACTTAGAAAAGAGTGAAAAGAGGAAATGCAAAACTTTTTGGCTATGTGTATATACACTGACCTTGTTTTGTATATTTTTCTCGTATGAAAAGTACAATGACAAGAGTGGTAAGTAGTCTCAAAGCACTTATCCCACCGCTGCACAACCAATGTAGGAGGCTGGACTGGCTTGTAGTGAGTACCAAGGGTACTTGCACCTTGCACCAGGCCCAGTTATCCCTTATTAGTGTATAGGGTGTCTAGCAGCTTAGGCTGATAGATAATGGTAGCTTAGCAAAGCAGCTCAGGCTGAACTAGGAGACGTGTGAAGCTACTACAGTACCACTTAGTGTCATATGCACAATATCATAAGAAAACACAATACACAGTTATACTAAAAATAAAGGTACTTTATTTTTATGACAATATGCCAAAGTATCTTAGAGTGTACCCTCAGTGAGAGGATAGGAAATATACACAAGATATATATACACAATAGCAAAAATATGCAGTATAGTCTTAGAAAACAGTGCAAACAATGTATAGTTACAATAGGATGCAATGGGGAAACATAGGGATAGGGGCAACACAAACCATATACTCCAGAAGTGGAATGCGAACCACGAATGGACCCCAAACCTATGTGACCTTGTAGAGGGTCGCTGGGACTATTAGAAAATAGTGAGAGTTAGCAAAATAACCCTCCCCAAGACCCTGAAAAGTGAGTGCAAAGTGCACTAAAGTTCCCCTAAGGACAAAATAGTCGTGTTAGAGGGAGAATGCAAGGAAAACACAAATCAGCAATGCAACAACGATGGATTCCTGTCTGGGGGTACCTGTGGAACAAGGGGACCAAGTCCAAAAGTCACAAGCAGCTCGTAGCTGGGCAGATGCCCAAGAAATGCCAGCGGTTGGTGCAAAGAAGCTCTTACTAGGCTGAAGAGCTGTGAATACTGCAGGAACGACAAGGGCTAGAGACTTCCTCTTTGGAGGATGGATCCCCCACACCTTGGAGAGTCGTGCAGAAGTGTTTTCCCGCCGGATGGACGCCAACAAGCCTTGCTACACGCAAATCGTGCGTTTGGCGTTTTTGGACGCTGCTGGGGCCCAGGAGGGACCAGGAGGTCGCAAATTGGACCTGCAGAGAGAAGGGACATCGAGCAAGACAAAGAGCCCTCACTGAAGCAGGTAGCACCCGGAGAAGTGCCAGAAACAGGCACTACGAGGATGCGTGAAACGGTGCTCGCCGAAGTTGCACAGAGGAGTCCCACGTCGCCGGAGCCCAACTTAGAAAGTCGTGCAATGCAGGTTAGAGTGCCGTGGACCCCGGCTTGGCTGTGCACACAGGATTTCCGCCGGAAGTGCACAGGGGCCGGAGAAGCTTGCAAAGTCGCGGTTCCCAGCAATGCAGCCCAGCGAGGTGAGGCAAGGACTTACCTCCACCAAACTTGGGCTGAAGAGTCACTGGACTGTGGGGGTCACTTGGACGGTGTCGCTGGATTCGAGGGACCTCGCTCGTCGTGCTGAGAGGAGACCCAAGGGACCGGTAATGCAGCTTTTTGGTGCCTGCGGTTGCAGGGGGAAGATTCCGTCGACCCACGGGAGATTTCTTCGGAGCTTCTGGTGCAGAGAGGAGGCAGACTACCCCCACAGCATGCACAAGCAGGAAAACAGTCGAGAAGGCGGCAGGATCAGCGTTACAGAGTTGCAGTAGTCGTCTTTGCTACTATGTTGCAGGTTTGCAGGCTTCCAGCGCGGTCAGCGGTCGATTCCTTATCAGAAGGTGAAGAGGGAGATGCAGAGGAACTCGGCTGAGCTCGTGCATTCGTTATCTAAAGTTTCCCCAGAGACAGAGACCCTAAATAGCCAGAAAAGAGGGTTTGGCTACCTAGGAGAGAGGAAAGGCTACTAACACCTGAAGGAGCCTATCACAAGGAGTCTCTGACGTCACCTGGTGGCACTGGCCACTCAGAGCAGTCCAGTGTGCCAGCAGCACCTCTGTTTCCAAGATGGCAGAGGTCTGGAGCACACTGGAGGAGCTCTGGACACCTCCCAGGGGTATGTGCAGGTCATGGGAGTGGTCACTCCCCTTTCCTTTGTCCAGTTTCGCGCCAGAGCAGGGGCTAAGGGGTCCCTGAACCGGTGTAGACTGGTTTATGCAGAATTGGGCACATCTGTGCCCAACAAAGCATTTCCAGAGGCTGGGGGAGGCTACTCCTCCCCTGCCTTCACACCATTTTCCAAAGGGAGAGGGTGTCACACCCTCTCTCAGAGGAAGTTCTTTGTTCTGCCATCCTGGGCCAGGCCTGGCTGGACCCCAGGAGGGCAGCTGCCTGTCTGAGGGGTTGGCAGCAGCAGCAGCAGCAGCTGCAGAGAAACCCCAGGAAGGGCAGTATGGCAGTACCAGGGTCTGTGCTACAGACCACTGGGATCATGGAATTGTACCAACAATGCCAGGATGGCATAGAGGGGGCAATTCCATGATCATAGACATGTTACATGGCCATATTCGGAGTTACCATGGTGAAGCTACATATAGGTAGTGACCTATATGTAGTGCACGCGTGTAATGGTGTCACCGCACTCACAAAGTTCAGTGAATTGGCTCTGAACAATGTGGGGGCACCTTGGCTAGTGCCAGGGTGCCCTCACACTAAGTAACTTTGCACCTAACCTTTACCAGGTAAAGGTTAGACATATAGGTGGCTTATAAGTTACTTAAGTGCAGTGTAAAATGGCTGTGAAATAACGTGGACGTTATTTCACTCAGGCTGCAGTGGCAGGCCTGTGTAAGAATTGTCAGAGCTCCCTATGGGTGGCAAAAGAAATGCTGCAGCCCATAGGGATCTCCTGGAACCCCAATACCCTGGGTACCTCAGTACCATATACTAGGGAATTATAAGGGTGTTCCAGTAAGCCAATGTAAATTGGTAAAAATGGTCACTAGCCTGTCAGTGACAATTTGGAAAGAAATGAGAGAGCATAACCACTGAGGTTCTGATTAGCAGAGCCTCAGTGAGACAGTTAGTCACTACACAGGTAACACATTCAGGCACACTTCTGAGCACTGGGGCCCTGGGTTACCAGGGTCCCAGTGACACATACAACTAAAACAACATATATACAGTGAAAAATGGGGGTAACATGCCAGGCAAGATGGTACTTTCCTACAGGCATGGCGATGAAGATTGCTTAGGTTCCAACAAAAGCTCCCCACACAATCATTTCCTCTGCACCCCCTAGGAATAAGTCCTCTATCTGCAGCTAGTCTAAGCCCTGAGAGTCATTCCTTATAGATTGTTCAATTTCACTCTGATTGGAACCACAAATATTGTTCGTCTTCATCACCTTTGTCATCTGTGATGCACTGCGAGTCTTTTTTAAATATTTCGCCACAAATTCTTTAATTGACACCCTCAGTGGGGTTACTGGGCATCCTCTTGTTGCAATGTCTCAAATATATCCCCTCCTTCTTGAATGCTACCTGGAAGCTGACTTACATTTATGACTTCCTTTATTTTTAAGGCTGCCTTCGGTCCTTTCCTCATGCCACACGTGCCACGTGACAGAACTTTTCTCACCAGCATGCTGTATGTTATAAACTGTATGTCAAAAGCCTGCGGTAAGTACTCCAAGCACCGGACTATGGGGGATTCCTGGATAGGTGCAGGGAGGGCAGGCGTCCTGAGAAGAGCAGGCCGTGCTGGCAAATACCAGCCACGTTCACTCCACTCAGAGACCTGCAGCTCTGTGCTTTACCATCCCAGACCCCACTTTAGTTCTCCCAGAACTCCTTATCTCCTTATCTTCGCCTGTCCTGCACTTGATTTGCAGATTGATAGTACTTCCGTGCCCAGGTAAAAAGTCTCAGGGCACAGGATGGGTGAACCGCTAGCCACTGACTGGACTAACCAGTTAACAAAGTCCAGGCCAAAACACCTAATTGTACCTCACCATACCCCCTCATGCTGTTGCTGTCACTGCCACACCATGTCTTTCTTCACTACTGCCACCTTACGCAGCTGTCACTGCTCCCTTTGTCTTTGCTACTTTCACTACTTTTTTGATGCCCACCTGCTATCCACTATCCGCCCCCTCCTGGGGGAACCGCAGGGTGCCGTTAGTAGGTGCAGGGGGCACCGGAGAGGCGTAAGTCACAGTCTGGCTTATATCAGCCTCAGGTTATAATGTAAGGCGTGCGCAGGGAGGAATGTGCAAAGACTTAATTGTGTCTCAAAGATCTCAAAAGTCTCAATGTCTCAAAAAGCTCCAAGGTACCTTGTATGTGTGCTCACTCCTCTCTGCAGCCGGACCCTGTGAGCAGAGACATAGACACTGTCTCCCGGTGCCCGTTGCTTCTCTCGCTTTTCTTGTTGCCGATGTTTTTGCCCCCCAAACGAGTTCCCAGACAATTACAGATGGGGGCACAGACGCTGAGATACTCCACGATGCTGATGCTGTTGCCGTGATCGTTTTTGCTGCGTTTCGTTGTGTTTGCGGCAATAGTTCCTACAGCTCCTATGGCTACTGCACCCGGCTCCTGGTGTTCACGGTGCACGCGTCATGCCATGCGTTCCTCCGGAACCACAGCTCCTCCCGTCCGCTTCCAAGTCTGTACCCACTAAAAGAACAGTGCTATTGCCACTGGTTGTGTCTGGGTTGGACTACGCTAACGCTCTTTATGCAGGTCTGCCCAAGTACCTATTATAGAAACTCCAGATGGTGCAGAATTATGCAGCTAGGATGGCTCTTGGTAATTCCAGACGAGAACAAATTTCAAAGTATTTACGCGGTCTGCTCTGGCTTCCTGTTGAGAACAGGTTCTCTTCAAGTCCTCTCTGTTAATGTTCAGAGCACTCCATCGTTCAGGTCCTGAATCTGTAAAGGCCAGGATTTCTTACTATTGCCTGAGTAGAGTTTTACGGTCTTACAATAATTACGGTCTTACAATAATTTTCTGGCAAGGGTTCCTAGAGTCTGCCTCGCTAAGGCGGGAGGTCGCTGTTTTACTTTCTTGGACCTCCAGTGCTGGAACATTCTTCCTATTAACCTGTGGCAGGATGAAGCTTCCTTTCAGAAAAAACTCAAGATTTGGCTCTTTTCACAACAATCATTTAGTATATTTTCCTATTACAGTTGAAAGCTGGAAAACTCTCTTGAGTAGCCATACTCTTTATAAATCCTATTTTACATTATATTTTACATGACACTAAAATGTTTCCCTCACACAATAAAATCAAGCTCATAAAACTTTTAAAATATAAATTTTCCAATAAAAACAGGAAGTAACACAACCACAAAATACACAGAGCCATTTATGAGAGATAGTTTACATTCTTCATAGGTGACTTTGATTAGTACGCATGTGCAAAAACTACATAGGTAGCAGTATGATATTAATATAGAGTCTAACCATCCAAGCTCATAAAAACCTTACTGAATCAGCCACTTTTGCTCACAAATAAAAAATGCAATACTACAGAAAGTCTGCCAATTCCCTTACAGACACTTCGACAAAGACCATTTTCGGAGAAGCCCTGTGAAGGTGGGGCCACCATTTTCCTTCATTAAGTATCAACAATTTAAATAGTGGTTGGCAAAATGGCATATTTCCCATCTGATAACTGCAGACAATTTCGCTGCTTCTGCATCTGTCTCCTACACTTTTGAAAAAGGAGGAATCCAAGCCCTGTAAATCAATAATTCCTCATTCCAGACATTGAGGAATGAAAGAAATTAGGATTTGTTTGTGGGTTTCTTTCCCACGCGTGGAGCTATGGATCAGGCACAACTTCACTCCAAGCAGAAAAAAACACAGGGAATACCACATTTAACTCATCCTGCGGTAATTTTACACATCACTGGTTTTGAAAAGGACAAAATGCACCAAATATTCTGCATATGAAGATGTATTTGGTTTAGAGTTTACAATAATTTCGATGGCTATGTGGGTATATTTGTGTGGGTTGACATTTGTTTGGCAAAATGTGATTGGAATTTCTATGAGTGCAATCTTTAGCGTGTGATCACTCTGAATGTGATTGTCTGGGGAAGATATGTTTAGTGAAAGGTGGCCCTCTTGTAATAGCCCATGTTTGAAACAAGTGCTAGATTTGTTTAGTTCCTAGCATCTGTCCTTATCAACTACCCTGTCCCTCTCTGTGTCCCAGTTCATTTTTGCATCTGTTTCACTTCCTTTTCATACTTTTTTATATGTTTCAATCAGTCTCATTTTGGGTCTGTACCAATTCAATGTATTAGATGTCTCTGTACCTTGGTCTTTTTAGGTCTGGCCTTAAAATGCCTTTAGCTGTGTGTTAGCCTCAGGTTTTAAAAAATATGCATACAAAAATACAGACATATATGGAGGCTCTTAAACAATACTCGTTTGCTGTTGATCCATTCAACAGTCACTCAAATATTGCTTCCTCCCAGTGCACCACAAAGTATAAGTCAAAGAACCAGCACACTTCAGCTACAGACTGTCTTCACTTTGAGTTATTACATTTTGCCCTTGCACATGTATATATACACCTAAAAAAATAGTTTCCAGGGTGTCATTGCTTGACAGCCTAAGATGGAGGTCAGAAGTTGAACAAGCTCCATTCCACCAGTCTCTGATCCTACCATCTTACCTGGTGGCAGAGCCGGATGGCTGCAGCAGGCAGGCCCAGCTATGCAAGCCTAAATGACATTCTGCAGCTTTGGGGTTGTTGGGGCCCTAGGACTTGCTGGTCCCACTCAGGATTCTCCACTGCTGACCCTTGGAATAGAGAAGGTTTTTCTGGAGTGGCCATTCCCTGGTCACAAGGGTGTAACTATCCCTCATTGATCACCTAACTTTGCTGTTGCCTGGAGTCTGCTGAGCTGTGGCCTGTCTCCCCATCCCTGGCTGAGGTTGCAGGGAGAGTATGGAGATCTTGACCCCCTGCCATGGTGTATAAGCCCAATATCATAAATCAAATCTGATCGGACTGCTTGTGCCACCCAGGGGACCTCCTTGGGGATGGGGGCTCCCCTTGAAGTTACTGGAGACTCCAACTCACCTTCAGCCTCCCACAGTGACCAAGGACAAACTGCCCCACCCCAGCAAACAGGACACATTAGATAACTTTGCCCACGCCACCAAGGTGACAATGGATGGTTCGTAGGGAGAAAAGAGTTGACCTGTCAATGCAGGCCATGACACCCATCAAGATCCTTGCAGCCATCGCTCAATTACACGACACACTAGAAACCAAAATTGGAGCGGTCAGCACTGATGTCCGTCTACTTAGACAGTATCTACGGTGAGCCATAGACAGAATAGCAGAGGCTGAAATCTCGGTCTCGGGCATGGAAGACACATTGATAGACATGCAGTGAACAATCACAAGACTAACCTCAACAACCAAGGAATCAGCACAGGTGGAGAACGCAGAAGGAAGGTGTTTGAATTGACCCTTTTTGTAGGGTCATCCCCAAATGTTTTGGCCTCCTTCCTCCTATTTATTCTGACCAGTTTGTTGGCTTTAGGAATGTGGGTACTTTACCAATCCTAAAGTGCATATGCTCTCTGTCTAAATTGTATTGGTGATTGGTTTCTCCATGATTGGCCTATTTGATTTACTAGTAAGTCACTAGTAAAGTGCACTAGGGGTACCCAGGGCCTCTAAATTAAATGCTACTGGTGGGCCTGCAGAACTGGTTGTGCTACTCACATGAGTAGCCCTCTAAACGTCTCAGACCTGCCACTGAAGTGTCTGTGTGTGCAGACGTGCACTGCCAATTCGACCTGGCAAGTGTACCCACTTGCCAGGCATAAACCTTCCCTTTTACTACATGTAAGTCCCCCCTAAGGTTGGCCCTAGGTAGCTCCATGGGTAGGGTGCAGTGTATTTAAAAGGTAGGACATGTGCTGGTGTGTTTTACATGTCCTGGTAGTGAAATACTGCGAAATGCAGGGCAGAGACCCCCTAGACACCAGGGATTTTTTATTTATTTTTTATTGTTATTTTCTTTATGTGGGGAGCGACCCCTTAGCAAGGGTCTCTCCCTGGGGGGAAAAATTAATTTTAGGCCTTTTCTGCCCCCCTTGGGGGCTGATCGACCTATTTTTATTAGGCCAATCAGCCCCCAAGGGGGGGGGGCAGAAACCCCCAGACACCAGGGATTTTTTTTTCTTTTTTTTATTGACATGAGGGAAGCAGCACCTTGGGCAAGGGCCGCTCCCCAGGAGGCCAAATTATTTTTAGGCCATTTATGCCCCCCTGGGGGGTAGATCAGCCTATTTTTATAAGGCCAATCTGCGCCCAAGGGGGGCAGAAACCACTAGACACCAGGGTTTTATTTTTCACATTATTGAATGGGGGAGCGGCCCCTTGGGCAAGGGCCTCTCCCCGGAGGGAAAATATTTTTAGGCCTGCCGGGGGGGGCAGAAACCCCTAGACACCAGGGATATATAAATTTTTATGTTTACTTTTGTTTTTTCCATATGGGGAGCGACCCCTTAGGCAAGGGTCACTCCTGTGGGGGGGGGGTAATTGTATTTAGGCCATTTCTGCCCACCTTGGGGCGGATCGGCCTATTTCTATTGGGCCAATCTGCCCCCAAGGGGGGCAGAAACTGCTAGACACCAGGGATTTATATTTTTTTGTGTCAATTCATTCAAGGGGAGCGACCCCTTAGGCAAGGGTCGTTCCCCTGGGGGTCAAATTTATTTTAGACCATTTCTTCTCCCGTTGGGGGCAGGTCGGCCTATTCCTATTAGGCCGATCGGCCCCCTTGGGGGGGCCGAAACCACTAAGGCACCAGGGATTGGTGTGTGTGTATGTGTGTGTTTTGTTTGGGGGGCAGCCCCTTGGGCAAGGGTCGCCCCCAATGGGGGCACATTACTGTTGGCCATATCTGCCCCCCTTGGTGGTAGATTGGCCTATTCTTGGAAGGCCCATCTGCCCCGAAGGGGAAGATTTGTTTTCCAAAATAAGAGGGTGGGGGTATGGCCATACCCCCACCCAAAATAAATGGGGCCAAAGTTATTCTGCCCACTAGTGGGCAGATGGGACAATTACTCCCGATCCACACCCCGGGGGCAGAAAGTCTACTAGATGCCAGGGAATTAAAAAAAAATAGTGGGGTGGTGGTGCTAACGTGTCCCTTTATGTCAATTGTATACACATCAGGACTCGTTTTAGTCCAATGAATCTTTGGACCCAGTAGTGAGTCATGAATAACCACACCCTTTGATAGAATTTTTATGAATTTTATTCCCTATTGATTACAATCTACTGGCAGGAGTGTTAATCTCAAAACCAAAAAAACATAAAAGCATCGTTATAACATGGCAGCCGTAATAAGATTTCATTAATGCGAGAATCATAAACATAAGAAGGTAACACAAAGTAAACATAGATCAGAATGCAAGAATATCGTAAGTCTCAGTTCAGCAAAGCACCATGTCAGTCTCGTCTATTTGTCAGTCAGGGCAATAACCTAACCGCTAATTAGCATCAGCATGTTGGGCTTCATGCAAAAATAATTTGGAACATCTATTTAGAAAACATCTAACTATGGTCTCTATTAAAAAATACAGCAGTTGGTACCTAGAAAGGAAAAAGCAAATAGACAAATTACAGAAGCATTGTCATAATTACCCTCCAAAGATTAGGTCAGCACGCAGGATCAGTCTTCGTCTTCAGGACATCAGTTGGATCGCCAAAGGTATTTTTCAACTAAAGGCAGGGGACACTTTCCTCTTAAGGAGGAGAAGTATAAGGGCAGTCTAAGGACAAAGATGGTTTATTTAAGCCTCAAATCACCAAACAGAGTGACAGAGTTTCTGGATAAAATCGATAGCATTCCCTACCTAATTCCTCCCGTCTCTTTGTGACATGAGTTTTTATCCTTTTTCGTATCCCCTTCCCCCAAAATTCTATTGGTCATTTTCTATACCTCGCTATCTTTGACCTATCAAATTATACATTAGGTAATTCCAATTGTCACCCCACGATAATTTACAACACTTTGATTGGTCTTTACAATTGACGTCTTCGTAGGTGGCACATCCGGGGTTACTTCATCCTTTGGGACGTCTTTTGGGTCATGAGCTTCTTTATCCACGGTTAAATGTCCTTGAATATTTCTTTCGTATACTTTTGTTTCAAAATCTGTATAAAACTTATACTAAGGCATCTAGCTTGCGGATGGGAACAGGATGAAGTTAGCTACATAAAACGAAGGAAAAGAACAAATGCTGGGTCATGGCCCTTTACGAATCAGTACACTGAAAAACAGAGAAAAATACTTTAATATGAGAGCTAGGCAGCTAAATCTGCAGCTCACGCTAACTTAAGGCCTATGAGTTTTAAATGCAATATTATAAACGCCAATATAAGCTCGATTAATTATGATGCAAGCAATCACTTTTATAACTAACATTAGTTCACACACAATGGTATTTCTGTGTTCTATTGACATGATTCGAATACACGTTAAGCAACTATTATTCATTGTCGTTTTCTATGCAGCATTGTTAGGCATTTATATAACGTTTCACGTTTAGCACATGTAATATTTAAACTACGCTCTCTCAGTGGCTACCAACCAGTATGGGCCTGGTTATGCCCCCACCCCAACTGAAAGGGGTAACAGTCTTTTCAGCTCTCCCCACACACACTAAAACATCTTATCTCACGGCAAGCAAGAGGACATTTGATTATTTTGAGGTTTGGTTTTACATTTGGACCATGAGCTTGGCTAACTCTCAAAATCGTCCCACCTGAAATGGTGAGGGCTGCACTTTTTGGACTTCGGGACGCTGCCATGTAGAAAATCCACAAAATTCCTACCACCCAGCATTGTCTCATCTATACCGATAAAAATTATTCTGCACTTGTCGGCATAAAAAAACTGCCCTTTTGGAACCGCTTTGGTTCCCCCTCAATTTTGACATGTTTTTGGCTCTTCCCTGTCACAGTCACTAGGCCCACCTACACAAGTGAGGTATCATTTTTACCGGGAGACAGAGGGAAACGTTGCGTGGTAAGAAATTTGTCCGGGTGCGGTGATCCCACACAGAAATGTGGGGAAAATGTGATTTTTTAGCTAAATTTGAGGTTTGCTGAGGATTCTGGGTAGGGAAGCATTGGGGGATCCACACAAGACACACCTCCCTGGACTCCCTCGGGTGTCTAGTTTTCAGAAATGTCTGAGTTTGGTAGGTTTCCCTAGATAGCTGCTGAGCCCAGGACCAAAAACGCAGGTGCCCCATGCCAGAACAGGTAGGTTTTTTTTGATAATTTTGATGTGTCCAGATAGTGTTTTGGGACATTTCCTTTCGTGGGCACTAGGCCTACCCACACAAGTTAGGTACCATTCTTATTGGGAGACTTGGGGGAACGATGGGTGGAAGGAAATTTGTGGCTCCTCTCAGATTCCACAACTTTCTGTCACCGAAATGTGAGAAAAAAGTGGTTTTTGGCCACATTTTGAGGTTTGCAAAGAATTCTGGGCAATAGAACCTGGTGAGAGCCCCACAAGTCACCCCATCTTGGATTTCCCTAGGAGTCTAGTTTTAAAAAATGCACAGGTTTGGTAGGTTTCCCTAGGTGCCGGCTGGGCTAGAGGCCAAAATCCACAGCTAGGCACTTTGCAAAAAACAGGTCTGTTTTCTTTGGGAAAATGTAATGTGTCCACGTTGTGTTTTGGGGCATTTCCTGTCGCGGGCGCTAGGCCTGCCCACACAAGTGAGGTACCATTTTTATCAAGAGACTGGAGGGAATACTGGGTGGAAGGAAATTTGTGGGTCCTCTCAGATTCCAGAACTTTATGTCACCGAAATGTGAGGAAAAAGTGTTTTTTGGCCACATTTTGAGGTTTGCAAAGGATTCTGGGTAACAGAACCTAGTGAGAGCCCCACAAGTCATCCCATCTTGGATTCCCCTAGGTGTCTTATTTTAAAAAATGCACAGGTGTGGTAGGTTTCCCTAGGTGCCGGCTGAGCTAGAGGCCAAAATCTACAGCTAGGCACTTTGCAAAAAACACATCAGATTTCAATGTAAAAATGTGATGTGTCCATGTTACTTTTCCTATCGCCAGCATTAGGCCTACCCACACAAATGAGGTACCATTTTTATCGGGAGACTTGTGGGAATACAGAATAGCAAAACAAGTGTTATTGCCCCTTGTCTTTATCTACATTTCTTCCTTCAAAATGTAAGACAGTGTGTAAAAAAGACCTCTATTTGAGAAATCCCCTAAAATTCACATGCTAGTATGGGCACCACTGAATTCAGAGATGTGCAAATAACCACTGCTTCTCAACACCTTATCTTGTGCCCATTTGGAAATACAAAGGTTTTCTTGATACCTATTTTTCACCCTTTATATTTCAGCAAATGAATTGCTGTATACCAGGTATAGAATGAAAACCCATTGCAGGGTGCATCTCATTTATTGGCTCTGGGTACCTAGGGTTCTTGATGAACCTACAAGCCCTATATATCCCCGCAACCAGAAGAGTCCAGCAGATGTAATGGTATATTGCTTTAAAACTCTGGCATCGCAGGAAAAAGTTACAGAGTAAAACGTGAAGAAAAATGGCTGTTTTGTTCACCTCAATTTCAATATTTTGTTTATTTCAGCTATTTTTTTTCTGTAGGAAACACTTGTAGGATATACACAAATTACCACTTGCTGAATTCAAATTTTTTCTACTTTTCAGAGATGCTTAGCTTTCTGGGATCCAGCATTGGTTTCACACCCATTTCTGTCACTAACTGGAAGGAGGCTGAAAGCACAAACATTTTTAAAAATGGGGTATGTCCCAGTAAAATTCCAAAATGTGTTGAAAAAACGTGGTTTTCTGATTCAGGTATGCCTGTTCCTGAAAGCTGGGAAGATGGTGATTTCAGCACTGCAAACCGTTTGTTGATGCCTATTTCAGGGAAAAAAGCACAAGCCTTAATCTGGAGCTCTTTTTTTTCTATTTTTTGAAAAAAATGAAATTTGTGCTATATTTTGGCCTATTTCTTGGTCTCCTTCAGGGGAACCAACAAAGTCTGGGTACCTCTAGAATCCCTAGGATGTTGGAAAAACAGAACGCAAATTTGGCGTGGGTAGCTTATGTGGACAAAAAGTTATGAGGGCCTAAGGTCGAACTGCCCCAAATAGCCAAAAAAAGGCTTGGCACCTGAGGGGGAAAAGGCCTTGCAACGAAGGGGTTAAATATCTTTTAAGTGGAGTTTCCCATTTGGAGCAGATGGAGATATGGACTTTGGGGTCTCTGAACTTACAATTTGAAAAAAACATCTTTTGGTAAAGTTGTTTTTTAGTTGTCAGTTTGAAAATGACACTTTTAGAAAGTGGGAATTTTCTTGCCTAGCCATTTTGTTCCTCTGTCTGTCTGTGGAATCCACATCTGGGTCAGACTAACAATTGGGCTGTTTGTGAATTCCCTCTAGACAGCAACACAAAGGGAGCTGTTGGATGGTCCTACATATCCTGATGAGGCTCCTGGGCTAGAGTGGGGAGGGAGAAGCGGACACCTGCACCTGAAAGGGCTGTGCCTGTCTTCGCACAATGCAGTCTCCAGCCCCCTGGTGTGTGTCTGGGGCCAGGCCTCGGCAAGGCAGCATCTTGGGAACAACAGAGACTTTCCTTTGAAGTTTGCTTTCTTCTAAGGTAGAAATGAGCATAAGTAGTGGACCCAAAACCCCAGACTTTTAGATTAGTTCTGGATCAAGAGGAATCTCTGCCAAGGAGAAGAGCTTGATGCTTGAGGAGGACCTGGCACTCTTTCTGTTGCTTTTCTTTGCTCTGCTGTCCTGCTTATGCTGCTTATGCCTAAGAGGGAACGGACTGAACTTTGCTTTCTGAAATCCTGATTATGAAGTTTCTCCAAGGGCTTGGACTGAGCTTGTCTCCTATTAAGAAGTCTCAGGGACAGCAAAGACTTCATCTACCAGCCTCTGGGTTCATTTGCTATGGATCCTAACTCACCAGGTGGTGCCTATTCTAGTCTCTTGGCCCCTGGGTTTGAAAGTTGGCTTAAAAACAAGAAAAAACAGGTGCACCTACTCTGGATGATGCCAGGACCGACGCTGTTGCCTGACTTCGTGACACTGCCTGCACCTGAAGCTGTGGTCCCCACTGGAGTGCGACAACTGTGACTGACTGCAGGCCTGACGCAGCTGCAGCCCCTGATGTCCTGTGACTTGGTGAGTCCTGAGTGCTGTGTCACTGACATTCATGATGCCCAATCTGCCCTCGGCGCCTGCGACCCCTTGCTGTGATGCAACCCCGAGAGGACGCCTACTGCTTCATGACCTGCATGATTCATTGTCTCCCCCGGAGCACAAGGAACTGATGCTTTGCACTGACGCAGCATCTCCTCCCCTGCTCTGTTGTAAGGAACCAACACCACACCGGATCCAGCAATGCCTCTCCTCCCAACTCCATGCACCAGCTTGTTTCTTCGTTACCAAAGATACTGTACCTGGGGGGCCATGCAACTCCATGACCCAATCCATTGGCATCAGATTGTTGGGAACAACTTAATCACAATGCAGTGATAGCACCAATCTGAAGATTTTGTGTTCCTAAGCACTATAATGAAGTTTAATCTTTGAAAATTCATATCTTTGCTTGAAGACGTTGGATTTTTGCTGTTTTGGTCTTGATTTTTCTAAACTGATGTTGAGTGCTTTTGTGCTGGTTTCACTGTGTTACTCTGTGTGTTTGTACAAATACTTTATACTTTGCCTCTGATATAAACCTGACTGCTTGTGCCAAGCTACCAAGGCGGTGAGTAGGGGTTATCCTAGGTGTGCATCTCCCTTACCCTGACTAGAGTGAGGGTCTCTGCTTGGACAGAGTGCAAACTGACTGCCAACCAGAGGCCCCATGTCTAGGAGAAGGGCCTAGGATAAACCTCTATTTTGTAGGACTTCCTGAAGGCTGCAAGGGATTTCCCCCAGAAAAATTCCTGGATCAAGGGCTGTGCTCTATCTTGCCAAGGGAAGTCCTCTCATCCTGTTTTACCATTGAGCAGACTCAGTGGGCTTTGACCCAAAGTCTGCCTCCAGGGCACCTCCTGGGTCCATGATACCACATATACTGAAATGTGTAGACAGATGCAATTCTTCAACAAGCTCGATCATAGGCAGCCACGCTGTTTCCGCCTTATAAAATCATAATCTTCCCAAACTATACCAAATTAGTACAAGACCAACAACAATCCTTCATAGCTGCAAAAAAGAAATTGTGAGACTTGAACATCCAGTACATGGTAATGTAGTCTGCTAAACTCCAGGTCATGTACTTGGATAAAGTCCTCTTCTTCGACTCCCCCAAAGTCATTGTTTAGTGGCCGGATTAAAAAAGTCCATTCCCATCTGCACATGCCACCGCCACAGGACTTCAGTCCTTCTCCCAAGAGACTCACACGGTCCCCTCCATGGCAATCACAAACATGCGGACGTGGCAGGAACCACTCCTGCTCATCCTGGTGAGACAGACATCTCAAACCTGATGCCCCATGAGAGGCCTGCATGATGGAAGCCCCAGAGGGAGCCCAAGGAGGCCCCACTGATGATTGATCCTCATAAAAAAGTCTAAATATATTAGGAACCTCTTCTCTTCATAACTACTTGAAAATGATGACATACCATCCAAGACTTTTGTCAGTATCTCCCAGGCAGACTACAGAGTAATCCAACCAAATGCACAGTACCGCCATTCACTCATCCCGTTAAAAAAGAGACAGAGTGGCTCAAAGAGAGTGACATATTTCCCCACCCCCTTTACAACCAGTGATCCTCGAACATTGCTCCATCAAAGACTTCAAGCTCTACCACGAGCACTGGTACTAGCTTTTGTTCAAAGGGGACACGTTGTGGCGCAATGCCTACGATGTCCCATTGGCACTGCAGGTCAATCCGCCATGAAGGATGCTTCACTGTTTAGAAGTATGGGGAGGAGATGGGTTGTTATGGTTGCTATTTTGTTTGCCTTTTTTTATGTTGGTGCACTGGACAATCCTGGTGGGTGAACCCCCTCCTCTGCACCACTTCTCCTGTTAGATGATCACTAACAATAATGCAGCCTTGAACACCCAGATTAACCTTATGTCCTGAAACACAAACAGTCTATTAGACAAAATTAAAATATCTGCAGTCCTCCGCAGTGCAAAACATATAAACACCAACATCCTTTTTCTCCAGGAGACTCACCTTCTGGGGAACAAGTCTCCCTTTCTGGCACAATATGGCTATTAGCAGATCTACCATGACGGATTCATCAGGGGATTGGGGGAGTAGCCATATTATTAAAAGGCCACCTCCAGTATGAGGTTCAGAAAGTGTAGCCTGACCAACGTGGCTGATACTTAGCCATTGCGAGCCTTTTACACGGTCTCCCTGGTGATTGGAAGGGATGGAATGGGGTAGTAGAGGAATCAATTGATAGATTTTGTGCAGAGGGAGCGGCCACCCCGTATTACAACCATTCCTGAAGGCACAGGGTCTCTCCATATAGATGCAAGAGTAAATACTTTCTACTACGTGGCACGCAGTATCCTTTCCAACCTCCATTATTTCTTCAATCCTAATATGGACACACACAGACTGTTAGATGCACAAATCCTCCCCCATAGTCTTTCTTACCACTACCTTTGATTATTAGCCTGAACACAAATGATAATAGGACTCATGCGTGCTGGAGTCTGTCCACTGGTTCTCTCCGATACATTGTACTCACTTTGCAAGTGGAAGGCTCAATAGACTCTTATTTCACCCTGATCTGGGAATCAGTCACTTCCCCGGGCAGTTTGTGGGAAGCCCTTCCGGCTCTCTCTGAGGAAAGATAATTAGTTACCTGACTGCGAAGGAAAGCAGGAAATGACAGACAACCTGAGAATTGGAGACACAGATCTAATACCTTGAATTCCCCTACACAGAAACTGTATAACAACATCAACCACATCCAAACACAATTATGACAGATACTGCTCGAAGAGGCTAAAACCATCTGGATGACTTTGTAATCACATACTTATCAATGGGGATCCAAAGCCAATAAACTACTCCACTGCCTGTGTTCCTGCATTACACCCCAGGACCCAATCTCATACCTACTTACCCCTACCGGACAGAAAATTACTGGGGTCAACACTATTGCCTGTTACCTTGCACAATACTATGCAGCGATATACATCCACAAAGATACCTTATCAGGGACTTTGATCCACAGCGTTGCCTCAGACCTGTCCCTTCGAACCCTCTCTGACTGTGAGGGGAGATCACTAGAAGTGGATCTCATGAGCGGACAATTCACTGTAGCATTGTGCCGGATCCAGTCTAGTGAAATGCCAGGCCTAAATGGTTTCCCACGCAAGTTCTTTAAGTTATTCATGCACAAATTAAGCGAGCCTCTCAGTGAGTCCCTGAAAGAAGCTGTCATTAACACTCAACTGTCCCCTAACTTTCGGAAGGTAGAGGTGGCAATGATCCCCAAACCAGAGAGATCCTCAGACTTTTGTTCCTCCTATTGCCCCATCTCACTCTTAAACACTGAAGTCATGATCATTACCAAGGCATTAGATAATAGGCTGGCCAGAGGCATCCCCTCCATAATCTACCCAGATCAGCAAGCTTTACGCCCAAACGAGCCACATGACATAACATCCGATGACTACAAAATGTGATAGGCCTAGCAGATCAAATAAACAGACCAATACGGTTGGCAAGCCTTTGATTCTGTAAGTTGGGCATATTTCTTCACTCGTCTTTGGTACCTCCGCTTCAGATCCAAATTGATAACATATGTTAGCTCCTCTACATTGACCTGACAGTGCAGGCTAAGGTAGGCACAGAGACGTCTGAGCCACTCCCCATTGAACAAGGCACACAGCAGGAGTGCTCTTTGTCCCATCTGCTGTTTGCTATTGCCATAGAACCTTTAGCGGAGTGGCTCCGAATTGACACACCGATAACAGGTTTTGACTGGGGACCAGGATTCTCAGATAGAATAGTCTTATATGTAGATGGAGCACTTATCTTCCTGACTGACCCTGAAACTTAGGGCCCACTGGCGCTGCAGATCCTTAAAAAAATTGGAGATACAACTAGTCTAACCACAAATTTAAATGAATCAGCTGTCTTCGCAATCTGTCCTCCTACGTTAACCCTGGGATCGGCAGTGGGTATACCAACAGCCTCACATAGCTTTAAACATCTGGGGGTGCACATATTAACTGTAACTAGACAGACTAGTGGCAGATGTAAAGGCCTGATCCACACTCTTACTAACCCTCATGAGGCAATCGGCCATTTACAAAATGGTCTCACTCCCCACTTCCTATACCAAGTATATAATTACCCATACAGACTCCACAAGCTCTTTTTCTGTAAAGATCACTCCATGCTCCATAGCTTTCTATGGAACCAAGGCCTCCCACGAATCGCTCTCTCTTAATGAGTTAAGCCGATACATGAAGGTGGCATCGCAGCATCCAACACTAAAGCATATTATACAGCATCCCAATTAGTGGTCATTAAAAAATGGCTATACAACACTCAAGGCAATCCAGCTCATGCGCTAGAGAAATGTGCACTACTAGGGGTGGCCAAGTATTATATGGATGGAAAGCTCTGCATTCACCATGGTGACATTGGTAGTGATTTGGATACAGAAAAGCACCCTAAAAGCCACAGGTTGGGATAAGAGACTTACTGGTCGGATACCACTGTGAGAAGGATCTACCCATAGTCAGGTGGCTGCACAAGAAAGCTTCTGCCAATGGGTCATTATCAGCATCTCCCCCTTTGAGATCTGATTGAGGGCACCACACTCAAAACCTATCAGACACTACAAAATGAATATGCTGTACTCCATAGTCAGTTCTATAGATATTTACAATTGTTATGCTCCCACACCATACATCTGAGGGCTGAATTACCTTCCAGAATACAATTTCTTAGAGGCCATACTACTCACGGGGAACAAGAGGACCACAAATTATCACAAGTTTACTGCTCCATTGTACATCATGCTCCTGATATTTTCATAGCTCTATGAAAGGCCTAGGAACAAAAAGCACGAGTTGAGACACCAAGGCTTTGCTTCAATCAGTTAAAATAGCTTCATAGAACCTACCTTCCGAGATACAGACTTAAGAAGATGGGGCTGACTACCTCCCCCATTGACTATGGTGCAAAACACAACAAGGAGATTTCCTACCTACTACCTGGGGATGTACGAAAATGCACCGGTACTGGGAATGAGTTCTCCCCTGCCTAGATCATGTATTAGGCCAACCCATCACACACAACCCCTTGCTGATCCTTCTTCATTGCACTACTGATTTAGCTCTGGGTTACTACAGGCTAGTGTTGCTTTGGCTGTAGTTAAAAGTGGCAGAACAAGACACGCACATTGGAACATAGAAATCACACTGTCAATCATAAAATAGAAAAAGGGAATGGACTTGTGCATGTTTAGGAAACAAGGCTAGAAGGTGCCCCCAGAAACACACAAAGGTATAGGAAACATGGGAAGGCAATAAAGGCATCACTATCAAGAGGAACAATCCGGCGTGATGATTCTGGACAACAAAATCTAAACATTTTTGGGTCCAGAGCTGCCTCTGGCAACTGTTACAGAGATTTAGGCCCTCATTTTGACAATGGCGGTAAATGCTGCCTACAGCAACAGTCTCCCGAAGACCGTGCCAGCGGCTAACATCTGTCCGCCATAATATGACCACAGCTGGATTTCTGCCACAAGAAGGGTGGAAATCCAGCTCGCCCATGCTGGCGGACAGTGTTAAGGTGGTGATGCTACCACCAGCAGCACCACGCCAGTAGACCGCCGCCAGCCCTGTTATGTGAAATACTATGGCCTGGCGGTGTTCTGCTGGCGATAGCAGAGAAGACCCCTGGGTGCAGGTAAGTCAGGTTTCTGACAGGGGAGAGGAGTGAGGAGTGTTGTGTATGTGGGTGGGGATGTGTGCATGAATGTGTGAGTGTGTACATGAATGTGAATGAGTGTGTAGGGTTGTTTGTGTGTGTGTGTCTGCATGTTTGAGAATGTGTGTATGAATGGAAATGTGAATGCGTGTCTGCATGTCAGTTTGAATGTGTGTACGGATGTGTGCGTGAATTAATGGATGCATGTGTGTATGCCTGTGTGAGTGAGTGTGTGAATGCGTGTCGTGTGACTGCGAGTGTGCGTGTATGGGGGAGGACTGGAAAGGGTGAGTATTTATAGAGAGGGGGTTGTCTGGGGAGTGTTAGGGGAGTGGGTGGTCCTCTTACCAGTGACAGGGAAGGAATTCCCTGTCACTGGTAGGGCTTACCACCATGGTTTTTGTGGCAGTAGGCAGGGTCATATTGCAGTACAGTACAGTAGCGGCCGCGGGGTTGGAGATTGTTATCTCCGGCACGGCGGCTGCTACCGCCATGGCGGTCGGTGTGGTATATTGGCGGGTTGGCTTCAGCTAACCTGCCAATGTCATAATGTGGTGGTACTACCGCCACATTTGCACCGACCGCCGGGGTCATAATGACCCCCCCTTAATATGTACTGCCTGGGGTTTGGGGGTAGGGCCTTAGGAATGCAGCACCTTTTGTTGTATTGGTACTACGATACATCCTGTTATACTTGCAGCAAACAAGAATAAAATGTTTGTACTTTTCAGTGACTGCCAGTCCCGATGTATAGTAGGCTGTCATCAACCAGTTCCAAAACACACAAGCCATTAATTGTAAGTTGCAATGCTGATTCTTCACTATCAACCAACTTTGATATATTTATTTATCCTTTAGAAGAATGAGCTCAAGACAGTAGAGTAGCAAGAATGTGTATGGAAATTTCTAGGTTGAAGCCACACCTCTTCAGCTGTGAGAGTGACAGTTCCAGAACTAGACAATTCTAATACACTAGTATCATAGTTACATGTATTTATTGTGTGTAAAAATTCCAGGATATTAAAGTCATCCCGGAATAGATGTACAGTAGCCATTTTCGATTGGGGTGGACAGCCTAATACCTATAAAAAAAGAACAAGTTTTTTTTTTATAAACAACTTCATTGATTTTTTTGTTATAACAACTTAATAACAGGTCACATCTACACCTTTGGTATGTAGTCATTGCAGTATACCGGATAGGGTTTTGATAAACAAAACATTCTCTTGACACATTGGCCTTCATTACAAACCTGGCGGTCGGTGATAAAGCGGCGGTAATACCGCCAACAGGCTGGCGGTAACAAAAATGGAATTATGACCACGGCGGAAACCGCTCAGACAGACAGCCACTTTAACACACTGACCGCCAGGGCGGAATAAACAGTACCATGGCGGTAACCGCCAACAGCCAGGCAGAAGACAATGTACCGCCCACTCTATTATGACTGGCTTATCCGTCACCTTTTCCGGGGCGGTACCAACGACATCAAAAGCCTGGTGGAAACAGATCTCATAAGTCAAAGGCCTCACCTGTGGAGACTCAGGGAACAACCACAATGCCATGGAGCCTGAGCTGCAAGTTTTCCCCTTGCTCGACTACCTTCTGCTCCATTATGAACACCAACGCCGGCAAAGACAACCACAGTGAGTACTTCTGCCTAGCACACAAGGGAGGGGGAGGAAAAAGAGAGTGACGCACAAACGTAACACACACACACCCACCCCAACACTATACACACAACCAGAAGCAGCAAAATAACATATCTACCCCGTACCCCTGAGGAATAATACAAGGACAAAATGATTTGAATAAAGTGAGTGTAATACAGTAAAATACTATGAATAAGTGCATCAAAATCCAAACGTATATGCATATTTATAAATGAAGGGACACTGCCTAGTCCTCAATGTCCGTGGGTCACAGGGCCACAACACATAGGCCAAGGCCCCAACTCACTCCTGCAACATGGAGAACATTGAAGGGGCATCAGGTCGAAAATAGACAGGCACCTCAGGGAGATGGGGAATGGGGAGCACCTCAGCCGGAAGATGGTACAACACCACTGGTCCTGGAGAGGGCAACATGCCCTGTGCGCTGTTCTGGGGAGTGTAAGGCCACAGTCTCTCAAGTGGGTGATTTGCCCACTGCTTGGTCCTGGGGAGTGCAAGGCCACAGACTCTCTAGTGGGTGGTTTGCCCACTGCTTGGTCCTGGGGAGTGCAAGGCCACAGTCTCTCAAGTGGGTGGTTTGCCCACTGCTTGGTCCTGAGGAATAATACAAGGACAAAATGATTGAATAAAGTGAGTGTAATACAGTAAAATACTATGAATAAGTGCATCAAAATCCAAACGTATATGCATATTTATAAATGAAGGGACACTGCCTAGTCCTCAATGTCCGTGGGCCACAGGGCCACAACACATAGGCCAAGGCCCCAACTCACTCCTGCAACATGGAGAACATTGAAGGGGCATCAGGTCGAAAATAGACAGGCACCTCAGGGAGATGGGGAATGGGGAGCACCTCAGCCGGAAGATGGTACAACACCACTGGTCCTGGAGGGGGCAACATGCCCTGTGCGCTGTTCTGGGGAGTGTAAGGCCACAGTCTCTCAAGTGGGTGATTTGCCCACTGCTTGGTCCTGGGGAGTGCAAGGCCACAGACTCTCTAGTGGGTGGTTTGCCCACTGCTTGGTCCTGGGGAGTGCAAGGCCACAGTCTCTCAAGTGGGTGGTTTGCCCACTGCTTGGTCCTGGGGAGTGCAAGGCCACAGTCTCTCTAGTGGATGGCTTCTTCCACTGGTTCTGGAGGGGGCATTGTGCACAGTGAGCTTCATCCTGTGGAGGTTGGGGTGAGTGGATGGATTCTCCACTGGTTCTGGAGGGGGCATTGTGCACAGTGAGCTTCATCCTGTGGAGGATGGGGTGAGTGGATGGCTTCTTCCACTGATTCTGGAGAGGGCATTGTGCCTGTGAGGTTCATCCTGTGGAGGATGGGGTGAGTGGATGGCTTCTCGACTGGTTCTGGAAGGGGCATTGTGCCATGTGATGCAGATCTTGGGGAGTACAAGGTCACAGTCTCTCACCTGGGTGTCAGACCAACAGGATTTTCAGGGGCCAGGATGCGCAACAGCCCATGGATGCAGGACTACACACTGTCCGCCGGCGGTGACGGCTTCTCAGTCGTGGCAGTGGTGCTGGCAGTGGTGGGGGGAGGCTCCAGCCCTTCCCCTGCAGCCTCGGACGGCTGTCCACTGGGGCTGCTGCTGCTGGCAGTGGTGCTGGTGGGAGTGCTGGCAGTGGTGGGGGGTGGCTCCAGCCCTTCCCCTGCAGCCTCGGACGGCTGCCCATTGGGGCTGCTGCTGTTGGCAGTGGTGCTGGTGGCGGTGCTGGCAGTGGTGGGGGGAGGCTCCAGCCCTTCCCCTGCGGCCTCGGATGGCTGAACCACGATGGTTGGGGGTGGGGGGCTCCGAATGAGTCCCAGCACCAGGCCTCCTGTCCTTCCTGTCTTCCCTGTAGCAGCTGGGGGTGCCTCCTTGCCCTTCCCTGTAGCAGCTGGGGGTGCCTCCTTGCCCTTCCTTGAAGCAGCTGGGGGTGCCTCCTTGCCCTTCCTTGACGCAGCTGGTGGTGCCTCCTTAGCCTTCCTTGATGCACCTGGTGCAGGCACCCTGTCAGTGTTGCTGCCTGATGCCTGGGATCCTCTCCCACCTGCATTAGCTGTTGACACTAATGTGGCTGTGGACAGGGTGGCTGAGGTGCTCGCCTGGGTTCTGACCACCCTGGCCCAACGTGAAGGACGGGAGGAGTGGTAGGGAAGAGGTCAACGGTGGAGAAGAAAAGCTTCTTAGGGACATTGGGCCGGTAAGAGGGTGAAGGTTTGGGAGTGGAGGAAGAGGAAGTGGTTGTAGGAGGTCTGTCTGCTGATTTTGGGTTCAGGTGCATGGGCTGGATGCTGTTGTGTAGTGGATGGCTGTTGGGTGTCTGAGTGCTTGAGTTTGTCTACTTTGGGAGGAGGGGGCACAGACACAGTGGGAGAGGACACAGGGGACGTGTGCATGGATGTTGGGGGGGTGACTGCCAGTGAGGGGTGTGTAGTGATAGGTGTGATGGTGTGAGTGGATGAGGATGTAGTGCATGCAGGTGTGAGTGTAGACGCAACTGGGAGGGAAGTGGACGAGGAGGAGGAGGGGGGCACAGTGGAGGCAGTGGATGTTGGTATGTCTGCATCTGGATGGTGTTTGTGTGAGTGCCTGTGGGATGATGTGTGGTGCTTGTGTTTGCCTGAACCAGTCCTATGTGTTGTCGTGTGTGCATGCTGGTCTGCCTGTGTGCTTGGGATAGGTTGGGGCTGAGTGGAATGGGACTGGGTAGAGGAAGTTGGAGGGGGAGGCTAGAAACAGGGGCAATGGCTGCCATCAGAGAGGAGGCCAGAGCCTGGATTGATCTCTGTTTGGCCCCCATGCCAGTGTGAATGCCCTCCAGGAATGCATTGGTCTGTTGCATTTGGGCTGCCAGCCCCTGGATGGCATTCCCAATGGTTGACTGCCCAACAGAGATGGATCGCAGGAGGTCAATAGCCTCCTTACTTAAGGCAGCAGGGCTAACTGGGGCAGGGCCTGAGGTGCCTGGGGCGAAGGAGATGCCGACCCTCCTGGGTGAGCGGTCACGGGAAACATGCTGAGGGCCTGCTGGGAGGGCGGTGCTGGTACGGGGGTGGCGGCTGTACCTGTAATTTGGGTGGGCACAGAGGTGTCCGCCACCACCAGGGAGCTTCCATCGGAGGAGGTATCACTGTCCGAACTGTCCACTCTAGTCTCCGGCGTGGTACTCGCCTCGCCCTTCGTCCCACTGGTGCCCTCGCTGTTGGTGGATTCAGCCTCCTGGGCCCTGTGGGATGCAGCTCCCTCCGTCGCCGGTGCCTCCGCTCCTCCGCCAGATGATGCTAATGCACATAAGGACAGGGTGACAAAACAAAAAGGGGGGAAGAGACAAAGGATACACTTGGTCAATGGCGGCAACAACACCACTGTTGGCGTACACGACACACATAGGGAACAGTCCTACGCACTAGGCAATGCACTACCAGCCACAATGCTAGTCACCAGCCCATGGACATGGACACCTAATGGCAATTGCAGCATACCTGAGACCCACAGACCCCTGCCCAGTAGTTGATGCCTACTAGCTTGGTTAGAGGAGGTTTACATCAGACCCTGCCCAACATGGGACCTACCCTGCAATGTCCGGCCTGGCCTAGGCGCACCCGCAGGCCCACATCCCCCATCCGGATACCACCCCACCACACGCAAGTAGTATATTGGAGCACCGTACTTACCGCCTTGTGGCTGCTGTGATGCCCCAAGCACCCTTCCAGCTCTGGATAGGCCACCGCCAGTATGAGGGCCATCAGGGTGGTCAGGGTTCGACGGGCACCCCTTTCTCATTGGGAGGCCGTCGCCAGCTGCGCCTCCCCCGTCTTCTGTGCCCAGCGTCTCAGGTCCTCCCACTGTTTCCGACAGTGGGTGCTCCACCTGCCATAGACCCACAGGGTCCACACATCCTTGGCGATGGCACGCCATATACCCTTTCTCTGATGGGTGCTGACCTGCAGAGAAATTCACAAAGGTAAAGGTATCAGTCAGACCGTCCTGCCTGTTATGCTCTTGGCCCACCATAGCCCTTCACATCCCCTTACGCACAGACATGGCCAAACATACATGCAGCATGCTGCCCAGGGCCCTCCACCAACCCCCCTCACATGAGGACTTCACACACAGCACTCAATGCATTCATGCCCCATGCATCGTGCTCACATCGTACTCACCTGTTGGTCTGGAGGCAGCAAGTGAGTGAACAGATAGAAAATGGCGGTCATGTTCGTGGCAGTGCGTACCATCACTGCCGGCATACATAACCATTGGCCATTGTAACCCATAGGGCCCAATGATAACCAATGAGGAGTTGCACGGCAGTTCCCGACCACCTCCTGCAATGGCACACAACATCAGCGGAATTACCTCATTTCCATCTGTCCCTCCATACAGGGCAGGCGGATGCCATTTCGGTGGGGGGAGGCAGGCCATAGCATCTAACAGTGTCACAGTACACATAAGCATCATTTGGACCTATCCAACAATATACTGTTACAATCACAACATGCAATGAAGTGTAGTGTTTGGAAATATGCGATACTGACCAGCTGCTCACTGTTTGTTTCCCATGGATTGCAACCCCTGCAGATGAATAGGAAATAGAGACATCCCAGTGTACAGAGCCCTGGTGGACTTGGCAACAATGAAGGACAGGGACATTATTCTCACCTATAGACTGGAAAGGGCCACAATCACAGACCTGTGTGCCCAATTGGAGCCTGACCTGATATCTGCTATCCGTCACCCCACCAGGATCTCCCCTCTTGTGTAAGTCCTATCTGTGCTCCATTTCCTGGCAACTGGCGCCTTCCAAGTGACAGTGGGCTTGACAGCTGGAATGTCACAGCCAATGTTCTCAATAGTGCTGACCAGAGTGTTGTCTGCCCTGATTAAGCACATATGCAACTATATCATTTCCACCCCAGGTGGAGGATTGGGCACAGTGAAAGCTGATTCCTATGCAATGGGACATATCCCCAACCTTATTGGGGCAATTGATGGTACAAATATTGCATTTGTCCCCCTCGGAAGAAATGAACAGGTGTGCAGCAATCGAAAGAACTTTCCCTCAATGAATGTGCAGATAGTGTGCCTGGAGGACCAGTACATCTCCCATGTCAATACAAAGTATCCTGGGTCTGTGCATGATACCTTTATCCTGAGGAATAGCAGCATCCCATATGTGAAGGCCCAACTCCAGAGGCACGGGTGTGGCTAATAGGTGAGTCCTCGTTCCCAGCCAGTGGATGTTGGTGTATGGATATGGTGTGGGCCCTAAGGGTTAGTGTGTGTCTAACAGGTGTCCCTCGATATTTCCAGGTGACTCTGGTTACCCCAACCTCTCATAGCTACTGACTCCTGTGAGGAATCCCAGGGCAAGGGCAGAGGAACGTTACAATGAGGCACATGGGCGAACAAGAAGAATTATAGACAGGACATTCGGCCTCCTGAAGGCTAGGTTTTGTTGCCTCCATCTCACAGGTGGTTCCCTGTGCTACTCTCCCAAGAAGGTGTGCCAGATCATCGTGGCATGCTGTATGTTGCACAACCTTGCCTTACGTCCCCAGGTGCCTTTTCTGTAGGAGGATGAGGCTGGAGATGGGCGTGTGGCAACAGTGGACCCTGTGGACAGTAAAGATGAGGAGGCAGAGGATGAGGATGAGGACAACAGAAGAGCAATAATTTGCAATTTAATTCCAATGACACACAGGTAAGACAGTGTAACTTCACTTTTAATTGACAGTTTTGTGTTTGACATTGTCACTGGCAGGCTGATTTTCCCACTTCTATGGCCACTCACTATACTCTTTGGCATCTCTATTTGCAGATATTTGTGCCCTACTGTTGCTCCTGGTGAGTTGACTACAGGCCATTCCTATGTATACATAACTGTACAGTTGTATTGCAGTGTTTATACCTTGTTAAACGAATAAATAGTTAAATCATTTGACATAGTCCATAGTTGTATTTTTTTTTAAGGGTGTTTATTTAAGTGCTAATAAGTAGAGGGGGATGTGCAATGGGCTGGGTTGATGGTGGAGGAAAGTCCAGTCTATGTGGATCACAGGTGCATTGTCCAAGGGGGCATAGGAAGGGGAGCAATGGCAGTTCAAGGTGGATAGGGTGACAGGGTGGGACACAAGGGTGACATTTAGGAGAGTCTTAATTCCTGGCGGGGGTCTTGGCAATAGTCTCTGGCTTCTGCCTGGATTGCAGGGAACGTTTGCGGGGTGGTTTTCCTTCTGCAGGGGGAGGGGAGCTGGTGGCCGGTTGGTCCTGTGGTGGAGCCTCCTGTCCACTAGCGGCAGCGAAGGTGGAGGGCTGTTCATCGGTTTGGCTAGTGGTAGGGGCCCAGTTTCACTGCCTCCCTTATTGTGTTGGCCATGTCTGCCAGCACCCCTGCAATGGTGAACAGGGTGGTGTTGATGTCCTTCAAGTCCTCCCTGATCCCCAGGTACTGTCCCTCCTGCAGTTGCTGGTTCTCCTGCATTTTGTCCAGCCAGTATCTGGGCCATCGTCTCCTGGTAATGATGGTATGCTCCCAGGATCGCGGTGAGTGCCTCCTGGAGAGTCGGTTCCCTGGGCCTGTCCTCCTTCTGTCGCACAGCAGTACTCCCAGCTTCTCTACTGTCCTGTGCCTGTGCCTCCTGAACAGTGTACCCACTGCCACTGACCCCAGGTCCCTGATCGTCCTGTGTTTGTGGGGTTGCCTGGAGTCCCTGTAGTGGTGGACACACTGCTGATTGACGTGTCCTGGGGACAGAGGTATGGGCCCGCGGGTGGATACTGCGCTGGTGTTTCCTGAGGGGAAAGGCTCTGTGGTGGTATGGACTGTGCCTGGGTAATCAACTGTCCAAAGATCCCTGATGGACCAGGTTGGTCATCCAGATCCAGGCGTCCAGAGCTGCTGTCATCACTGTGGGCCTCTTCTGGGCGGGACTGGATTTTGCTCGCACCTCCTCTCTGGTCAATCAATCAGGGATTTGTAAAGCGCACTACTCACCCGTGAGGGTCTCAAGGCATTGAGGAGGAGATGGGGAGAAGGTGGGGGGAGGTGCTGCTACTGCTCGAACAGCTAGGTCTTGAGAAGTTTCCTGAAGGTAATGAGGTCTTTGGTCTGGCGCACATGGGTGGGAAGAGTGTTCCACGTTTTGGCGGCGAGGTGTGAAAATGATCTACGGCCAGTTGTAGTTCTGCACATGCGTGGGGCGGTTGTGAGGGTGAGGTCAGTGGAACGGAGATGCCGGGTCGGGGTGTAGAAGGAGAGTCATTTGTTGAGGTATTCTGGTGCAGTGTTGTGCAGTGCTTTGTGAGCATGGGTGAGGAGTTTGAAGGTGATTTTCATGTTGACTGGGAGCCAGTGCATGTTTTTCAGGTGGTCTGTGATGTGGTAGTGGCGGGGGATGTCAAGGATGAGGCATGCAGTTCTGGATGCGTTGCAGCCTCTTCTGGAGTTTGCCCGTGGTTCCTGCGTAGAGGGCATTGCCGTAGTCCAGTTTGCTGCTTACGAGGGCTTGGGTGACTGTTCTCCTGGTTTCAGTGGGGATCCATTTGTAGATCTTTCGGAGCATGCAGAGGGTGTTGAAGCAGGAGGAGGAGATGGCGTTGACTTGCTGGGTCATGGATAGTGAGGGGTCCAAGATGAATCCTAGGTTGCGTGCGTGGTCAGTGGGAGTCGGAGCAGTTCCGAGAGTGGCAGGCCACCAGGAGTCATCCCATGTGGAGGGGATGGAGCTGAAGATAAGGACTTACGTCTTGTCTGAATTGAGTTTGAGGCAGCTGCTCGTCATTCATTCGGCGATGGCCTTCATTCCTTCGTGGAGTTAGGTCTTGGCAGACTCCTTGGTCAGGGAGAGGATGAGCTGGGTGTCGTCGGCATATGAGATGATGTTGAGGTTGTGCGATTGGGTGATGTTAGAGAGCGGGCCTTGTAGACGAAGAGGGTCGTGCTGAGGGACGAACCCTGGGGTACACCACAGATGATTTTGGTGGTCTCGGAGCAGAATTGGGGGAGGCAGACTCTCTGGGTTCTGCCGGTGAGAAAGGAGGTGACCCAGTCCAGGGCTCTGTCATAGATTCCTGCATTGCTGAGGCGTGAGCGCAGGGTGTGGTGGCAGACGGTGTCGAACGCGGCCGAGAGGTCCAGGAGGATGAGGGCCGTGGTTTCGGCGCTGTCCAGTATGGTTCTGATGTCGGTGGCGGCGATGAGGGCGGTTTCGCTGCTGTGGTTGCTGCGGAATATGGATTGGGAAGGGTCCAGGGTGTGGTTCTCCTCTAGGAAGCGGGTTAGTTGTCTCTTGATGGCCTTTTTCGATGACTTTTGCCGGGAAGGGGAGCAGGAGATAGGCCGGAAGTTCTTGATGTCCTTTGGGTCCATCTTGGGTGTTTTGAGGAGGGTGTTGATCTCGGCATGTTTCCAGCTCTCCGGGAAGGTGGCGGACCCGAAGGAGGTGTTGATGATCTTCCGTAGTTGGGGTGCAATTACGGAGCTTGCTTTTTTGAGGATGTGGTGAGGGCAGGGGTCAGATTCAGAGCCGGAGTGGATGGTGTTCATGATTTCGATGTGGTGTCGTTGTCATTGATGGGGGTCCAGGAGAGCATAAGGTTGGTTGGAGGTGAATCTTTGGTGTTGGTGGTTGCCGGGGGGAGTCTGGTGACGCTGGCCAGAGGACCTGTGGGGATGTAAATGCAGTGTTATTGTTTCTGCATGTGACATCTTGTGCATGGTTGTGTTGCCCTCTAAGGTTGTTGCCCTGGCAGCTTTGCCTTGTGTGAGTTGTTATTTGGTGGGCTAGTTGTTTCCCTCTAGTGTGCGTGCTTTAGTGATAGGTGTCCATGCAGGTCTGTGAGGTGTGTCCATGTATTGGTGTTGCATGCAGGGCTTGGTGCTGGGATGAATGGGTTGTGATGGTGGGGTATGTGGGAGGTGGTGAAGTGATGTGAGTGAGGGTGAGGGTGGGGGTTTGTGATGGCATGCAGGTAGGGGGGGTGATAGTAATAGAGATTTGACTTACCAGAGTCCAGTCCTCCTCTTACTCTTGCCTGGCCCTCAGGATGTATGATTGCCAAGACTTGCTCCTCCCATGTTGTTAGTTGGGGGAGGAAGTGGGGTCCACCGCCAGTCCTCTGTACAACTAGTTGGTGTCTTGCTGCCACGGAACGCACCTTCCCCCGTAGGTCGTTCCACCTCTTCCTGATGTCGGCCCTTGTTCTGGGGTGCTGTCCCACGGTGTTGACCCTGTCCACGACTCTCCGCCATAGCTCCATCTTCCTAGCAATGGATGTCTGCTGCACCTGTGATCCGAATAGCTATGGCTCTACCTGAATGATTTACTCCACCATGACCCTTAGCTCCTCCTCTGAGAACCTGGGGTGTCATTGTGGTGCCATGGGTGTAGTGTGAGTGGTGTGTTGGGGTGTGTGATGTAAGGTGCGTGGATGGTTTATAGGTGATGGTAGTGTGTGTCTGTGGTCTTGTCTGTGGTCTTGCTATCTCTCTTGTGGCACTTGTTTGTATTTGTAAAGGGTTGTGGATAATGTGTGTGTGTGTTTTATAGTGGTGTGGGTGTGGTGTGTGAATGGGTGTCAGGTGTGTGTAGTTTGAATTGTCCAATGTGGTGTTGTTTTGTATGTGTGTGTGTGTATTTTGAGCGCAGCGGTATATATCGCCAATGGTTTACCGCCGCTGAATGTCCGCCGGGGTGATTCGTGGGTCATAATGTTGTGGGCATAGTTCTGTTGGCGTAACGGTGAGGGTTTGGATACCGCCAGTTTATCACCGACCTTTGGGCTGGCGGACTTGTGTGTGTGGCTGTATAGTGACGGATTGCTATGTGTGTGTCATAATATGGGTAGCGGTGATCTGCCGCTGCGGCAGTATGTTGGCAGCAGTCAGCATGGCAGTAAGCTGTACTTACCGCCACTGTCATAATGAGGGCCATTGTGTCTCCCAAGAAATTCCAGGATATTAAAGAAATCCCGGAATAGTTGTATAGTAGCCATTTTAGATGGGGGTGGACATCCTAATACCTATTAAAAAAGAACACGTTTTTTTTTATAAACAACTTTATTGATTTTTTGTTATAACAACTTAAGAACAGATCACATCTACACCTTTGGCATGTAGTCTTTGCAGTCTACCAGAGAGGGTTTGATAAACAAAACATTCTCTTAACTCATTGTGTCTCCCAAGAAATTTCACATTGAGCTATCAACCCCATGCTTGAAAGATTATCCATTGTCATCAAATGTCAAAGAACTCCCTTCCATTTACCCCCCAATTTATTGTATTTGGCTGGACATCAACTCATTTCATAGATTAGTTTTTCCAACTGAGCACACCAGTCCACTCCTCACCTCCACCAGACAAGTGTGGGCACCGCCTCTGATCTCCAGCTGGCAGCTATGTCCTTCTTGACAACCAGGGATGCTATTCTCAACTGGGTCTTAGAGATTGAGTAACGCTGTTGCATTTCTTGAAAGGAGATCATATTAGAGCCTACCCAGATATCTCCCAAGAGCGAAATGCCTATGTTATCCTGGTTGTGGAACCCCTTCAGAGCGGAGACTTCTCGAAGCCACGTGCCCCGCCACAGTGGGGTCTGTCGGGTGAGACGCGCCCACCACCCTGTTTCTCGCTGTGTCGCCCTCCACCCCATTAGTACATCCTTGTCAGTGCGGGAATTTTTTGTCAGGCGTTCAAGCTGATATGCAGGGTCTGACCACCCACCTCCCAACCAGTCATAAAGTACCAGCAGCTGAGTTATACCACATAAATTGCCATGCCACGGAGTCCAGTTCATCAAATCATCGCTTGGGGAGCTGGTAGGGAAAGTTCTGCAGAAGATAAAGGAAGTGGGCAGTATCATCATCTTGTACAAAGCAATTCTTCCCTGGACATTTAGGGGTTGGGTTTGTCACCTCCTGAGGTCTTCCTTAATCTTCTGGGTAAGCGGTGAGATATTAAGAGACCATGCCACCTCAGGCAATAGGGTGACAGTGATAATCAGATACCAGAATCTATTACGCCGGATTGGTATATTGTCTAGCCAGTCGTAACAATCTCTCGAGGGGTGCAATCGGAACAGTACAGACTCGCTGTGGTTAAGCACTAGGCCTGGTGCCTCAGAAAACAGTTCCATTAGTTGCAGACACTGGGGACCGTTCCTTGCTGGGTTTGTCAAGTAAACAAGTATGTCATCTGCGTACAAGGCAATGCGGTCCTCTCGTCTGGTGGGCCAAGCCCATCCACTGAGTAATGGGTCATCTCTTATGATTTTCACTAGTGGTTTAATCGTTAAGGCGAAAAGGAGTAGGGCTAGCTGACATCCCTGGCGGGTCCCTCGTTGGATGGGAAAGGGGTCGGAAATCACTCTGTTCACCTGTACTCGGGCTGTTGAGTTGGAATAGAGGAGTTACACCAGCCTTCGGAATCTAAGGACGATCACTGCTTATGTAAGCACTTGAAAGAGATATGACCAAAGTACTGTATCAAAGGCTTTTTCGAATTCTGTAAGTAGTAGTGCCAAATGTGAGGGCAGAGAGTGGCGATAGGCCAATGCTGTTTGGTGCCGCCAAAGGCAATGTCGAGTGCTTCTGGTTGGCATGAACCCACATTGATCTGGGTGGACTAGGAAGGGTAACATTCTCTTCAGTCTGGTAGCGAGTATGGTGAAGAGGATTTTCATTTCAGTAATGAGAAGTGAAATGGGATGGTAGGCAAAACAATGTATTGAGGGGGGGTGGGACTTCGAAATTACCACAATAGCGACCTGGGCAAGGTCCAAGGGGAGGTTTCCAGTCTGCTCAGCCTCATCAGAGAGATTCAACAAGTGCGGGGCTACAAGATCCCCACACTTGCTGTACAGCTCTGTGGAATCCGTATGGCCCCAGGGTCTTGCCCGGGGCTAGCGTCGAGCTAGCCTCTTTGATTTCCTCTAATGTTATGGGCTCATCTAGGTTCTTTCTTTTCATGTCTGAGAAGCGGGTGAGGGACAAGTCTTGCATCAGCAGCGCCTCTCACTCCGATTGGGGTCGCAGGCGTTCTGCATACAGCCCAGAGTAATAGGTAGCGAAGCTCCGGTCGATAGATTAGGCGGTCGTACAGGTGCTGTGCGAGTCATCTACGATTTCGGGGACAATTCTACCAGCCAGAGGCTGGGATACCAACCATTGCAGCAATTTACCATTTTTGTCCCCCCAGCCATATATTCGGGGAGTCGAGGCGTGCCACATGTGTTTCTTAGATTCAAGAGTGAGATGACAGATTTCTTACTTCAGCAGCCCCAGTTGCCTGGTGGTGGTGGCATGGTTAGCGGGGGAAATTTGCAACTCCAGATGTAGTGCCTGGGCCTCAAGGTTCATCACCCGCTGGTTCTTCGCTCGCGCTCTCACCCTGAGGAGATGTCTAGCATATCCTCGGATGGTGGCCTTGCAGGCGGCCCACACCATGCCCGACGATTGCACTGAACCAATATTGTGTGAGAAGTAGTGGTTTAGTTCCTTTCTCAAGGCTTGGACATAGTCGTCACCCGGGAGGTACCAAGCGTTTAACCGCCACATATGGTGTTGGGTCTTCTCAGGGTCATCCATCTGCACCAGAAGCAGTGCATGGCCAGAGATCCCGTGTGGGAGTATCTGTGTGCGTCTATAACTTGGCAAACATCTGATGCTGGCGTAAAAAGGAGGTCTATTCTCGCATGGGTATGGTGTGCAGCTGATGTGTGTGTGTATTGCCTCATTCTGGGGTGCCAGATCCGCCACATGTCACAGAGGCCCAGACTGTCAGCCCAGCAGCATAGTTGCTGGGCTCGGGCGCTCCAGGTCAATAATAGCGCACCCGTGGTATCAGCATTTAGGCATATGATGGCATTAAAGTCACCCCCCAAGATGGTTAAGCCTGGGGGAATTTGCATCAGAATCTCCTGGAGGTTCACCAGGAACCGTTCCAGCGTACCAGGGAAGTGTACACACTTAGGAGATTAATCGGCTGGCCATTCAGCATTCCCGCTACAGTGCCATATCTTCCTTGTGGGTATAGTTTAATTGTGGAGGTCACTATGGGTACCGAGCGATGCAGCAGTATTTCCACCTCCCTAGAGTCTCTGATAAAGACTACATGGTAGGCCCTGTCATATCTGCCTCACAGTAACATAGGGCACCGGGTTCCCAGCAGCTGCGTTTCCTCAAGTATTAATATAGAGGGAGCAAAGCGGCGAATAGCGCCAAAAACTGCAGAGCTCTTAATTTTATCTAGGAGTCTGTTTACATTCTAAGACAGGACTGTCTTACGGGGCCCCAGAGCGTATGGGGGAACAGTGTTTGATGGCATTTAGGACTGTGTGCACGTCTAAATCTCCAAGGGAGGGAGTCCGTGGATGAAAAGCCCCTCTAGGAGAGTCATTTGTAGAGAGTAGATCTAAGGGTATGACAGGACCACCTGAAAAAGGAAAATTGTTAACACGCATGGAACATAACAGCAATTTGTCTACAAAACTTTCTATAAGTACTTCCTCAAACCCCTCCAACTGTCCCCCACCCCATACTTCCATACCCGTAGCATCTGTCACCCAAGAACACAACTGAAAACCCCAAACCAAAGTATCTATAGCAGGTGTGGAGTGGTGGACCCCTCCATGTAGTTGGAGTTCTGCAATAAGGCCCCTATCCCGCTGTCAGTGCTGGTCAGGAAAACTCCCTTTCAGTTCCTCAAGGTTTACAGGGCATCAATGTTTGTTCTTGCCTCATGTAAAGGAGGGAGTTTGGCTAAGGCGGTCATTTACTTGAGCCAATAAGATCTGTCCCTCCTCAAACTGTTGCAGCCAGCCCTGGTAGAGCCGAGGGCCACGCAAGGTCTGCCTCAGAAGCTAGGGTCGCCTCACTTTGTTTTCTGCGGCGAGACCGGGTAGACCGGGTACGCCGCCATCTGCGCCTCAGTCCCAGCGAGTTATCGCAGCTGGATGTCGAGGAGCTCCCCAGATGGGGAGACGGTCCTCTCCTGGTAACAATGTGTTCTTCAGTGAGCCAGTCTCAGGCAGTTTCTGGTGTATTAAAACAGAAGCATTTCCCGTTGAAAGAACAAGTTTAATGGTGGAAGTCAATCCACAGTAAATGTGATCTTGCAGAAGTTAATATGTTGCTTTTTCGTACTTGTTTGAGGAAAACTTGGACCTAGGTGCAAAGCTGTGCTTTATGTATTTTCTTAAGATGCCATTCTAGTATGCCTTTTTAATAACTCGCTCTTCCAAAGTGCAAGCATGCACACAGGAATGGCTATAATGTCATTGAACTCTTCAGTTAGGACATCTGCTAGTGGTGGAGTGCAATTAACTTTCCATTCCATTGCACTGTTCTGTGAGGACCGCAGTTGGTAGAATATACAAAAGTAACTTTTCACCTCCATCTCAATTGTAGTATTCTGTGAGGACCTCTGTTAGTAGTAGAGCATAAAAGCAGATTTCCATCTCCATTGCAGTCTTCTTTAAGGACCATTGTTACTAAAGACAAACTATAGCTTTCCATCTCCATTATACTCTTTTCTAAGGTAGTAGAGTTGATGCTCTGTTGGTAGGAGGATGAAACTACTTTTCCATCTACACTGCCCTCTTCTGTGAGAACCTCTGTTGGTAGTATAATGGAATCGCAACTTTCCATCTCCATTGCCCTCCTTTGTGAGGTCCTATGTTACTAACATAGCACAACTGCAGTTTTTCATTTTCATCTCTCGTGTATTCTTCCATGAGGACTTCTATTGGTAGTAGAGTGCAACACATTTCCATCTACATAGTACTCTTCTGTCAGGAGCTCTATTGGTAGTGCAGTGCAACTGCACATTTTTATCTCCATTACACCTTTTGTAAGTATCACGATTAGTAGTGCAGCACAACTGCACCTTTCCATCTTAATTGCACTCCTCTGTAAGAACCTCTATTGGTAGTATCATGCAACTTCACATTTTAAGCACCTTTGTATTATCCTCTAACAACCATTGCATGCAGTAGAGTGCAGTAAGCTTTCCATCTCCATGCACTCTCCTGTGAGGACATCTGAAAGCTGTACAGTAACAATTTCCAGAACTCATTTGAGGGTGTGAAAAGCTTAGACCTAGATGGAGGGCAGTGCTGTATGCATTTTGGCAAGATGTCAACTTTATCAGTGTACACATTCATTTGTTTTGTGTGGTTCAAATATGTTTTTTATTAAAGTGGTCCTGATGCTGAAGATACAGGATGCTGGGGATGCTGAAAGATGCTCCGGGTACTCGGTGGGCCACAGGGGTCTTCTTGCTTTTATTCCTCTGTCCACACACAAGGAGGGGTGGTTTTGGCCAAAGGGGTAGGTGTTCCTCGAAGTAGAAGGTGCAGTAGAAGAACAGCAGTGGCTGGATTACCAATCTCCAGTCATGGTGAGTCAAGCGGTTTACTTTGGTTAGAGCTAGTGTCTGACTTAGGCAACTAGTCCCCAGCCTGTTGATTCTCTCGGGAAAAGCAGGCACAGGTGTGACTTTTGAGTCCGGGTGGAGGTCTTCTTGGCTGCACATCAGCGGTCAGCAATAATTCTGTGAAGATGTCTACGGACTAGCCAGAACCGACTGCCCAGCTTTTATGGCACTGGTGCTGAAATAGGGGGTCAGCTGACTGACCCTTGAAGTCACTACTCCAGTCTGGACTTTTCCATGAGTCATGCACCACAGGCACAGTCCTCTCTTCACTAGCCCAAGGAGCAGCAGGTGCAGTCCAGCGGTTGATGCAGTCTCTCTTGTCAAGTCCAGGGGCCAGCAGGGCAGTCCTTCTTAGGTCCCTTCTCCAGTCCAGATGTGATCTGTGATTCCGGGTGCCAGGGGTGCCATATTTAAGCCCAGTAGGTGCCCCTGGGGGTCTGATGCGGTCACTGGTCAATGGGCTACAAGGTTCCCCCCACTGTGTGATGACTTCTCACTTTAGGTGGCATCTAGCAATCCCACAGTGTACTATTCTGCACACTCTCAGAAACCCCTCCTTGGTCGTGAGGAGCTTGGCAGCCCTCCCTAGAGGTGTGAGTCAAACTCTGGGTCAGAATGGACACTGCCCGCGTCTTCATCCCCACTCTCAGGGATGATTATTTCCTCCAGATCCTTTGCCTTGGCAGAAAGAACTTTTGGCAAACATTGTAACTTTTTCTTCTTTGGGAAGCAGGTGCCTTGTTACAGAACTTGGAAGTCGCAGAAAAACTTTTTTTCAATGTCGACTTGGAGATTTCTTTCAGTGGTCACTGACTTATTTTTTGTCTGGTACAGCTAAACACAAGTTCTGGATCCCACCGCTAGGCACCAGTGTGAAGTCTGGGGTGTACTATATGATATGGCTGTGGGGCCTTATCATACCATACAATACACTCACAAATACCATCTTGGGTCCAGTCAGGCTTGATTAAGTAACCACAAGCTTTCACCTTGGGTATCAGTGGGTGTGTGCAAAAAGGCTCAGCAAAGGAACTATGTGTAAAGCATTTAACATCGCCCAACAACGAAATAAGAAAGTCATAACACACAAAACAAAGAAGATACGAATTGAAAAAATAGTTTATATTTTTTTATGATTTTTGGGACCTTGATAAACAACTTTAGAAGGTATTACCACTTTTAAATGAAACCGCTAACAAGCAATGGTCACCAATTACTTTGGAAACTTTTGAAAAGTTTAAAACAGTCAGTTTGGCTACTCCAGTCCAGGTTGGGTGACAAATTCTAGCAGGACAGAGGTCTGGGGGGCCAGAGCTGACACTTTCGACAGTTACCTGACGACCACAACGTTTTAAGGCAAGATCCGAATTTTACAGGACATCCGTCATAGACATCAATGGAGTGATCTTGAGGTTGAGGGATGCAGGAAAAAGATGCTCAAAGGGTGCTTCAGTTGTGGTGCGGTCAACATGGATGTCTTTGTGGGTGTTCCTCAGTCCACAAGGGAAGTGGAGTGAACTTAGGGCCTGATTTGGAGTTTGGCGGATGGGGTTACTCCGTCACAAAAGTGACAGATATCCCATCTACCATATTACGATGCCATTATATCCTATGGACCTCGTAATTTGGCAGACGGGATTTCTGTCCCTTTTGTGACGGTGTATTCCCATCTGCCAAACACTAAATCAGGCCCTTAAACAGAGAGATCAGGGTACTTCCAAGTCCTCTACATTGCAGCAGCAGGCCAACCAATGCTGGGCTACTGGTCAGCCTGCACAGAGGTGGGGGCTAGTGTCCCTTATGTGCAACAAATCAGGACTTGGATAGTACTCCTGGGTGAGGCAGGCTCAGTTGCAACTTTTGACTATCTCGGATTATCCTCGTAGGTGCCCAGCGGCTGGTAGCTGCAAAACCTCTGGCTACCAACGTGTTGGTTTGAACTTCTTTAGCTCTTGTGTCCCTGGAGCTGGTTCCAGGAGAGCAGCCAACTGTAGGTTGTAGCTGGGATTCATGTTTTTCCCTAGATGGAGCAGCAGGCACAGTCCAAACTTTGCTAGCCCAGCTGGTGCAGTCCTTCTGATGGTGCAGCCTCTCTTTGTGTGAGTTCAGGGTTCAGAGTGCCAGGGTGCCATATTTATCACAGGAAAGTGCTCTGAGGGGACCACGCGCTCTCTAGCCAATGGGCTACTGAGTCCCCTCCTACCTAGTGATGAAGTTCCTATGATATGTGGCGCCTGGCTATCCCAGTGTGCCACATTCCTGTCCCTTTCAAGATGGCACAACCCTTCCTCAGTTGTCAGGAGCTTGGCAGCCTACCCTAGAGTTGTGGCTACCAGAGGGCTACACGCCCATAGTAAAACTGGTTTGGGGGCACATATTTCTTCCTTGATCCAGTCTCCACTTTGTCTGCAGAAGCAAAAGGCATCCTGCTCAGGGACGTTGATTCTACTTCCCTCACAAAGGCAGTGTCATTTTGAAGCTGGCCTTTCGGGCTAACACCTTGAGTTACCATCCTGGGAGAGGAGATAACACCTCGCACTGCAGCAACTGCCTTTGTTCCCGGGCCTGGGAGTCATTCATACATCTTCCCAGGCAGTCAGAAAGCTGTCAGTGTGCCAGGGCCTTTGTGAGGCCACTGGCCTAGCTGGAGTACAGAGTGGCAATTTTTGAAAAGTTGCAAAACTTTAATTGTGGTATTAAATTTGAACTTAGCATCAGGTCAGTTTTAAAGGCACAATTATTTTGATACCTTACATGAACCATTCAGGAGTTAGCCCGGTTGTGGTGCCAACTGGTAACCCTGCGTTAGCCAATGGGGTTCCTAACTTTATCCATAGCAAAATGGCACTTTGGAAGTTTTTTCTGTCAAGACATATTACAAATATATGCCCTACTTAATAAAATATAGCTCCCTGCCATAGGGCTTTTCAGGTCTTCCTTAGGATATTGTTAAGGGATAGGTGGGCTTTGCCATTGATGTGAATGGCAAAGTCAAACTGGCAGTCTAAACACTGTCCTCCAGTCTGCAGTGGCAGGCTGAGAGCCATTCACATACAGGGCAGCACAAACAGTGCTGCAGACCTGCGAGCCTTACATGACCGGTACCATAGACTAGGGACTAAATAATTTCTTGCCAATTGGGTGTATCCAATTTGACATGCAATTTGGTCTGGGTGGCAGGCCTGAGTGCACTCTCAGATTCGAAAAACTGGCAGCAGCAGTCCAACAATGTGGGGGCATACATGCAAAAAGAGAAATTTCCTTACACCAGATAATTCATCAAGATTGTTGATGACACCCAAACCTTTAGCCAAAAGATGATATTGTTCATAGGGTCTGATAACAGACATCAATATTGGGTACTCAAGAGTATAACCTACTCCCTCTGGCTTCTCTTTAGTTGCCAATGCACTGTCTTTGCTAGCAGTGGTCTCAGAGACCAGAAAGGAAGAAGAAAATAGAAGCAAGGTTCTCAGAGCAGTGTTTTTCATGTGGCGCCCTTGCTCTTCTACTAGCCCCTCATCAACAAATATAATGATGTGGATGGGCTAATACTTGTGGAAAGGGGACAATCCTTTGATGTACTTGGGGCCAATGTGTACACGATCTCACTTTCTGTTACCTCTGGAATTTTGGTTAATCAACAAATCTTTGACTTGTTAATATTGTTCTGTGAATTGAAGAGCACATCCTCTGTTACAGCCATGTTCCATGTTTTAACAGTATGGTTACAAAATTCAACTGATGTTTTAGTATAATTTATTAGCGACTCATTTATTGTTCTGACGGTGGACGGCCAGGCTGCTACAGCCATCGAGGTCGCACATCAACTAGGCTTGTGGCACACACGTTTCCACCTCCCTTCCAAAAATGAAGATTCCACCCTACGGCTAGGGATATTTCCCAGAAAGTGCTTCTGCCAGCATAGTAGGAGCACTTTCAATGAATCTGCTCAGTGTAGTCAGACCACTGAAGCATGGCGCTCCAGACATCACTTTTTTGCTTGTTTTTTTTCCAAGAAGAAATGAAGAATAATGATACAATTTTTTTCCAACTACATGCTGTGCCGATCCTAGAAAATTTGTCAGGGACAGCGATCATTTTCTCCTGCCAAGTCCGCTGTGCACTTCATGGCTGACCTGGGCAGGAAATAAACTGTGTCAGAAGTTCTGCACCAAATAGAGCGGGCCATCTGACAGAATGAAGCCGGTGGTTGTGTAGTGGCAGGCGTGCCAGGAAGGTGTTTCTGACAGTGGAGTCAACTGGGACTCCACTATCAGAAACACAGCAGTTTCCCTTCCTCTTAATGTAGGAAAGTACCATCTTGCCTGGTATGTTACCCCCATTTTTACTTGTTTGCCAGTTTGTTTTTGCCTGTCTCACTGGGATCCTGCTAGCCAGGACCCCAGTGCTCATAGTTGTGGCCTGAATGTGTGTTCCCTGTGTAGTGCCTAACTGTGTCACTGAGGCTCTGCTAATCAGAACCTCCGTGCTTATGCTCTCTCTGCCTTTAAAATTGTCACTACAGGCTAGAGACCATTTTTTCCAATTCTAATTGGCACACTGGAACTCCCTTATAATTCCCTAGTATATGGTACCTAAGTACCCAGGGTATTGGGGTTCCAGGAGATCCCTATGGGCTGCAGCATTTCTTTTGCTACCCATAGGGAGCTCAGACAATTCTTACACAGGACTGCCACTGCAGCCTGAGTGAAATAACGTCCACGTTATTTCACAGCCATTTTACACTGCACTTAAGTAACTTATAAGTCACCTATATGTTTAACCCTCACTTGGTGACGGTTAGGTGCAAAGTTACTAGGTGTGAGGGCACTCTGGCACTAGCCAAGGTGCCTGCACATAGTTCAGGGCAATTTCCCCAGACTTTGTGAGTGCGGGGACACAATTACATGTGTGCACTACATATAGGTCAATACCTATATGTAGCTTCACAATGGTAACTCCGAAAATGGCCATGTAACATGTCTAAGATCATGGAATTGTCCCCCCATGCCAAATCTGGTATAGGGGTGCCAATCCCATGCATCCCCGGGGCTCCAGCATGGACCCCAAGTACTGCCAAACCAGCTCTCTGGGGTTTTCACTGGAGCTACCACTGCTGCCAACCCACAGACAGGCTTGTGCCCTCCTGGGGTCTGGGCAGCCTAGTCCCAGGAAGGCAGAACAAAGAATTTCCTCTGCGAGAGGGTGTTACACCCTCTCCCTTTGGAAATAGGTGTTAAGGGCTGGGGAGGAGTAGCCTCCCCCAGCCTCTGGAAATGCTTTG
This sequence comes from Pleurodeles waltl, assembly GCF_031143425.1. Taxonomy (NCBI): domain Eukaryota; kingdom Metazoa; phylum Chordata; class Amphibia; order Caudata; family Salamandridae; genus Pleurodeles; species Pleurodeles waltl. The sequence goes on along the minus strand of NC_090451.1, from coordinate 435,060,733 downwards.
AAGGGCACAGGTGGTGCGCTCCTTGCATAAGCCAGTCTACACCGGTTCAGGGATCCCCCAGCCCCTGCTCTGGCGCAAAACTGGACAAAGGAAAGGGAAGTGACCACTCCCCTGTCCATCACCATCCTGTGTACTGTGTGAACTACAGCTGCTAGGGCTTTGATGCACTTTTGCAAGGAATCCTTCATGCACAACACAACCCAGGTCCCCAGCACTCTGTCCTGCATTGCTAAACTCGGTAAGTTGACCACCGGCTTCATGGGACCCTCCTTTGTAGTGTTGAGATGACTGCTGTGCTCAGTTTTCTTGAACCCGTGTCCAAGTACTTCTGCAGGTGCTGCCTGCTTCTGCGTGGGCTCTCTGTGTTGCTGAGTGCCCCCTCTGTCTCCTCTTCCAAGTGGTGACCTTCTGGTCCTTTCTGGGCCCAGGCAGCACCCTTTTTCTTCAACTGCAGCCTTTGCAGATAGCAAGGCTTGTTTGCAGTCTCTGCGTAGAAACAACTCTGCATCCTCCAGCACGCTGTGGGACATCTTCTTTACAAAGGAGAAGTTCCTGGCATCTTCCGTTGTTGCAGAATCTTCACCTTCTTCCACCCGGAGCCAGCCATTTTGCACCTTCATCCAGGGTTTAGAGGGGTCCTGCCCCCCGGACACCTTTGTGACTCTTGGACTTGGTCCCCTTCCTCTGCTGGTCCTCAGGTCTAGGAATCCTTCTTCAGTGCTTTGCAGTCAGTTGTGCTCTTTGCAGAATCTCCTATCACAACTTTAGTGTGTTTCTGGGGAAATAGGGTCACTTTACTCCTACTTTTCATGGTCTTGGGGTGGGGTATCTTCGACACCCTTAGTGTTTTCTTACACTCCTAGTGACCCTATAAAAATTACACTAAGCCTGGGGTCCCTAAGTGGTTCGCATTCCATTTTCTTAGTATATGGTTTGTGTTTCCCCTAGGCCTATTGCATCCTATTGTATTCTACAGTGTTTGCACTACTTTTCTAACTGTTTACTTACTTGATTTTGGTTTGCGTGTATATTCTGTGTATTGTACTTACCTCCTAAGGCAGTGTATCCTCTGTAATATTTTTGGCACATTGTCACTAAAATAAAGTATGTTTATTTTGAGTAACTCTTGAGTATTGTGATTCTTATGATATAGTGCTATATGATATAAGTGGTATAGTAGGAGCTTTGCATGTCTCCTAGTTCAGCCTAAGCTGCTCTGCTATAGCTACCTCTATCAGCCTAAGCTGCTAGAACACCACTAATCTACTAATAAGGGATAACTGGACCTGGCACAAGGTGTAAGTACCCTCAGGTACCCACTATAAGCCAGGCCAGCCTCCTTCACTTAATGAGGCAGAACACCAGCAGGTGGGATCTAAGGCATCTTCTCATTTTTGTTTGGTACCGTGTTACCGCTCACCTGAAAATAAGCCCGCTAGCCATATCCGGCACCTGCTCGAACAGCCACATAAGTCTCTAGCAAAATTAAACTTTGCACAGTGGTGGCAGCGTAGACGATGGTGTCTAACACATTACAGTTTTTTTTAAATTTCTTTTGTATAACTATCTTTAGTGCATAACGATATAAAATATAATTTTTTTTCAGGACCTAAAGGAAATGTACTTCCCGATTCAAATAATAAATGAGCCATTTTGTTTAACTTTCAGAATTATCCCTACGTGCCCGCTGTTGTGGATGGCATATTTCTTCCGAAGAGCCCAGAGGAACTTCTGGCAAAACTAGAGTTCCACCCTGTTCCCTACATGATTGGGGTCAACAACGACGAGTTTGGCTGGGTACTTTCCGCTGTAAGAACAATTTTATACACTCTTTCCCATACTGTAATCCTACTTTTACAAGAAAAATGTCATGGAACTGGTGATAAATGTTCTACTACTGGAAACAAAAATGCAAAATTATGATTTTGGTGCTAAGCTAAGAAAGAAAGGTGAGTATTGCACTAGTGGAAAAAAAGAGAAAACAGGGGACGTGATAGTAAGAACCAAACTAGCAAAATATAGAAAGAAAGTTAGATTAAGAGGAATAAAGGCATATTATTCTCTCCAACCTCTTACCTTCCAACGCCTTTTGATCCTCTCTATTCCAGAGAGCACAAAGGGAGCGAAAGAGATGCCTAAAACCATCCTTCCTAAAAACTCCAGAATAAAAAAATAAAAAAAGTTAAAACATCAATGTTTTTACTCTCAGAAATATTAGGTGCAATTAAGGAAATTGACAATTCGATGATGTTGCAGCTTCAACACAGTGAAAACGCACCTTTCAATAAATGGCAAGCTTTTGTCATACAAAAGAGGTATCCCTTCTTCCTGACCCTACGGAAATGAACTGAAATGACTCTTATATTCCTCTTATCACAATCCAAAGTAAGTGCCAAGCTCAGTAGTTTTGCTTTTTTTGTTACTCCTCACTTGTGTTAAACTTCTCTTACTTATTTCCACTAAAAATGTACCGCAATCAAAAAAACTCTGTACTATCACACAGCACATGTGTTCAGTTTAAGGATCCCTTAATATCAGCTGTTATTTCCTAGACCCATATTATTTCATCTATTTTAACACATTTTTTTCCATTTGTATTGTGAGAACCTGGGGCCAGATGTAGGAAAGGAATTGCAACTCGCAAACGGCAAAAACTGCCGTTTGCGAGTTGCAAATCACATTTTCCTATGCAGAAATGCATTCTGCGAGTCGGACCGACTCGCAAAATGCATTTCAGAATCGCAAATAGGAAGGGGTGTTCCCTTCCTATTTGCGATTCCTAGTGGTATGCAACACCATTTGCGACCGCATATGCGGTCGCAAATGGTGTTGCAGTTACCATCCACTTGAAGTGGATGGTAACCCACTTGCAAATTGGAAGGGGTCCCCATGGGACCCCTTCCAGTTTGTGACTGGACCCAGAAACATTTTTTCAGGGCAGGGAGTGGTCCAAGGGACCACTCCCTGCCCTGAAAAAATACCGAAACTAAAGGTTTCGTTTTTTTTTTTAAGTGCAGCTCGTTTTCCTTTAAGGAAAACGGGCTACACTTAAAAAAAAAAAACTGCTTTATTTAAAGCAGTCACGAACACGGAGGTCTGCTGACTACAGCAGGCCTCCATGTTTGCGAGTGCCCATAGTCGGTATGGGGCCGCAATTTGCGACCCACCTCATGAATATTCATGAGGTGGGTCATTGCGACCCCATACCGACTTGCAGACGGTGTCTGAGACACCGTTCTGCATAACATTTTGCGACTTGCAAACAGCGAGTCGCAATGACTCGCTATTTGCAAGTCGCAAAATGTTATTTTGCTACATCTGGCCCCTGATTCTTACAAAATTTAATGAAAGCACTAAAGGCAAAAGATTATAGTAATGCAAACAGATAAATAACTTGGGAAACTATACAATTCAGGTAGAGTTAAAACATAAACTAAAAGGCAAGCACAGACCCTGACTCCTGGGCCCGGGAACTACAGGTCCACTCAGACATAATCCGATTCAGAGCAACACTCCCCTTACAATACAGCTTACCCTCTCTTGCCAATGTTATTCCTGTTCCCCCTTCCGCAATTGACATCCCTATCTGGGTCTCTTGACTAATTCCTTACAGTGAACACTCAAGTCTCTTTTTCCAGTTTACCACCCCCGCAATAAGGCACACTCACTCAGGGTCAGACTTAGCTGATTGTCTGGTTTCCAGACAATCCACTTGTAGCATGATTACAGAACAAAATTCTAATATGGTTGGTAACATGCCCTTAAATCAGTATTGTTAGATATTGGGTTTTTTGTTGGCAGGGGTATGTACCCTATCCAAGCAGAAACCACAATACTATTCAGGGTAAGTCAGATGCCCACCATAATTTAACCTGTGCTCATCCTCTGGTGCCTTGGCATGGAGCAAACAGGCTTAACTTAGGAGACAATGTGTAAAGTATTGGTACAACACTTAGATCAGTAAAACAGTGAAAACACCACAAAAAAAATCAATGAATAAAACAAGACCAAAACAACAAAAATAAGTAGGGGTTGTGATATGAATTTTTAAAAGAATAAACAGCTGTAGTGCTTAGAAGCATAAAGTGCCAACCAGGATTATCTGGTCACACTAGATCAGGTCAAATCTGAAAGGTCAGGCTGACCATGATGGAGCATGGGTCGGAAACAGGGTCTGGCCTTGGCAAGCTGAAAACAGTACCTTGGTTCAGGAATGCTTCAGAATCAAGGAAGGATATGGGGAGTGATGCGAGGAGCAGCTGAGTAGATGCATTGTTGTTGATCCTGTTGATGTAAGCTATGCATTGGTTTCAAACCACAGAAAAGAGGATACGTCGCTGCTCAACCCCTCAGATGTAGGTGAGGCTCTGCTGTTGAGCTGCACAGTCGTGATGTGTCAACGCTGAAGGAGAAACGTCTGTTCCGACCGGCACAATGACGGCCATGCATGGATTTTTGCAGAAACAGCTGAATAACCCACCTCCAAGGGCCCAGGGCTAGATTGGCAACACTTGGCAGGGCAGGACTCACAGATGGTGGAGTCCATAGGCTATAGCAGGGTTGAGTGAAGTCTTTGATGTCCCTAAGACTTCAGAATAAGAGGCAGGTCAGCAAGCTGTTAGAGTCACTTCGGTTCTGGGCCTGTAGAGATGCAGGTCCAGTCCTTCTCACTCCAAGGCAAGGAGGGCAGCAGGAAGCAGGGCAGGCACATCAGAGAAGAAGTCCAGCTAAGTCCAGCAGAGTGGCAGTCCCTTTGTAGCACAGAAGTCCTTCTTTCGGGCAAAACGTCCTCAGGTCCAGAAGTGTACTGAGTTGGTGGTGTCCCAAATCCAGTTCTTATACACAGTGGTGCCTTTAAAGTGGGGGAGACTTAAGAGAGGACTTTTAAGTGCACAGAATCCCCGTCCCTGGCTCCAGACTCACTACAGTGTGGTATGCAGCCTTTTGTGTGAGATAAGGACACAGCCCACTCAGGTGGGTGAGCTCTGCCCACCCCATGCCCACCAATCCAGTTAATGACCGACCAGGCTGTGGATGGCCCATCATTCACACCTAAGCTTCTTTTGTGTGTGGCTGTCTAGAGGGAATGCACAAGCCCAGCTGTCACCCCGCCCCAGATGTGTATTGGAGACAGGCAGTAGGCACCAAATGGGTAAAGTAAGAAAATGCCAGATTTCTAAAAGTGACATTTTCAGAATTACAATTTAAAATCCGACTTCACCATAAGGTGTGATTTTGAATTGTGATTCCAGCGATACCAAACATGAGGGTCCCATCTCTTCCCAATTGGAATTTACACTTATAAAATGTAATAAGGTAATCACAGTGTTAACCTATGGGAGAGATAGACCTTGTAGAAGGAGGTTTCTACTACCTTAAAATGGTAAACTAAAAAGTGCATGTCCTACTTTTTAAGAACACTGTGCCATGCCCATGGACTGTCTAGGACCTACATTGGGGCTGACTCATGTGTATTAAAAAGGAAGCTGTGGGCCTGGCAAGAGGGTTAGCTTGGTTGACATGGCAGGTTAAAACTACACACACAGAGACTCTGCAATGGTAGGCCTGAGTCATGTTTGATGGGCTACAGAAGTGGGTGGCACAATCAGTGCTGCAGGCCCACCAGTAGCATTTTTAGGTTTTGCTTGCATGTGCTGCTTGCAAAATCTATTATTACTATTATTAATATTAAAAAAACTTAAAAGAGGCTTAGAACTTGTCCCTTACTTACCATTGGCTTAGTCCAACGTCGCTCTGATTAACGTGCTTCCATTGCCCAGCACGCCATCTGCATGTCGTCCTGCTTCACTTCCTTTGTCTTCTTCACCGATCTTGCCGTTGGGTTGCCCCTGGACCATGTACTCCCTCTGGTCACTTCCCATTGGACACTGGTCAGTGTCCTTCCTTTGGTTACGACGCTGAAGGTCCTTCTTTTTTCTTTCTGCATGCCATCTTCCTTCTTCGCTACCGTCTTCTTTCTTCGCTGCTGTCTTCTCTGTCTTCTTTCTCCGCTGCTGCCTTCTTTTTTCTTTCTGCATGCTGTCTTCTTCGCTGCGGTCTTCTTTCTTCACTGTTGTCTTCTGTGTCTTCTTTTTTCACTGCCATTTTCTTTCTTCTTTGCCGCATGCTGCCTTCTCTGTCTTATTTCTTTGCTGCTGTTTTCTTTCTTCTTCACCGCATGTTGTCTTGTCTTTGCTGTCTTTTTTCTTCTTCACTGCATGCCATCTTCGTTCTTCTTCTCCACCATTTATCTTCTGTCTTCTTTCTTCACCGTCTTCTTTCTTCTTCTTCGCATGCCATCTTCTTTCTTCTTCTCTGCATGCCATCTTCTGTCTTCTTTCTTTGCTGCTGTCTTCTCTCTTCTTTACTACATACAGGCCCTCATTCGAACCTTGGCGGGCGGCGGGCACCGCCCGCCAAGCGGTAACCGCCGAATGACCGCTCCACAGTCAAAAGACAGCGGCGGCCATTCCAACTTTCCCGCTGGGCCGGCGGGCGCCCTCCAAAAGAGCGCCCGCCGGCCCAGCGGGAAAGCCCCTGCAACAATGAAGCCGGCTCCGAATGGAGCCGGCGGAGTTGCAGGGGTGCGACGGGTGCAGTGGCACCCGTCGCGATTTTCACTGTCTGCTAAGCAGACAGTGAAAATCTTTGTGGGGCCCTGTTAGGGGCTCCCCTTTTCTGACCGCGGCTTTACCACCACGGTCAGAATGGCCCTGGAAGCACCGCCAGCCTGTTGGCGGTGCTTCCGTGGTCCCCGGCCCTGGCGGTCATGGACCGCCAGGGTCGGAATGACCCGCACAGTCTTCTGTCTTCTTTCTTCACTGCCACCTTCTTTCTTCTTTGCAGCATGCCATCTTCTGTCTTCTTTCTTCACTGATGCCTTTCTTCTTCTTCATCACATGCCAACTTATGTCTTCTTTCTTCACTCCCATCTTCTTTGTTCTTTATCCCATGCCGTCTTCTGTCGTCTTTCTTCACTGCCCTCTTCTTTCTTCTTCATCACATGCCGTCTCTTTTCTTCACTGCCAATTTCTTTCTACTTCTTCTTCATTGCATGCCATCTTCTGTCTTCTTTCTTCACTGTCATCTTCTTTACCGCATGCCGTCTTCTGTCTTCTTTCTTCACTGCTGTCTTCTTTCTTCTTCACCCCGTTGTCTTCTGTCTTCTTTCTTCACTGCCATCTTCTTTCTTCTTCGCCACATGTCATCTTCTGCCTTCGTTCTTCACTGCTATCTTCCTTCTTCCTCTTCACCGCATGCCGTCTTATGTCTTTTTCTTCACTGCTGTCTTCTTTCTTCCTGTCTTCTTTCTTCACTACCTTCTTCTTTCTTCTTCGCTGCATGCCATCATGCCAATAGGTTTCGTCTTTGTCTTTCTCTGTAACTGGATTACAATTATTTAAAAAATGTTATAATAATTTTTGTTTTAAATTTGATAAACCATTGACAGTTTCTCAAACTTAAAACAAAAATTATTATTACATGTTTCTAATGTTTTAGAATCTAGTTATTTAGAAAGAAAAAATAAAGGTGAAACCTATTGGCTTTGCCAATGCTGGTTATTTTTAGGCCCTGGGCACAAGTAGCACACTTTACTAGGGGCTTATAAGTAAGTGAAGTATGGCAATTGTGGATAAGCCAGTGTTATTATGTTTTAAGCAGAGAGCATATGCACTTTATACCTGGTTAGCAATGGTAAAGTGCCCAGAGTCCTAAAACCAACAAACTAATTCAGCAAAAAGGGAAGGAGGAGGTCAGAACATTTGGGGATATGTGCTGCCTTCTCTTTTATCATTTTTTATAATGATTTTTAAAAATTCTGACTGGTCCCAAACTGCACAACCCAAGGTAACATGATTTGCACTAGCAAATCTTTTCTCACAAATGGTTGGCACATCCTAGTTGGACTCCACTGCATCAATACCCTAGTGGGTGAATCCCATAGTTTTATTTAAATGTTTCTGATTTCACCTGTGCCACTCCTATCCGAACCATATAGTCTTCATTATAATTGACAGGACACACCATCGTCCACTTGGTTCCAACTACCAGCTCCTTTATGTGGCTCAAGGTCTTTAAGAGAAAAAATTTGTGCGCCTTGTTGCTCATACGCTTCTTCAAGGTGTTCCTATACCTTAAGTACATTTTCCTGTTTGTGCTGGGAAGCTACGTCTTTCATTTGATTGCAACTACAATGCTCCTGAATGGACCTCATTGCTATTAAGTGATCTTTGATGTTTTGCACCTTTCCCACGGATTGTTCACTAGTAACACCTTGTTAGACAAAATGGACTTCAGTAAAATTGCTTTACTGTGCTAGGATGACGTATCTTCTGTTAAGTTCAACCTGGGAATTATTGGGTTGCCTTATAACCTTTATATAAACTGGCTTAATGTAAGTCTTCCTTTTAGCTGCCTCCTCACCGACTCTTGGTGAATCCTAAGGATATCTATAAAAATGGGTTAGTGTACAAGGAAGTTTCAACTCCCACCAGATTGAGCCTGTTCTGCTCCTGGATGGAACCAAAGAACTTTAAGTAATATTGATTTATTGTTGTAAGAAGATGCACCTTCAGTTTTGTTGCATCCATGCCTCTCCTGGGCTGACATTGTAGCTTTAAATATCCTATTTGTTGTTCTAGGAATATGCTTGCTCTGACTGGTTGCACTTTGCCACTCCTATGTGGACCAGATAATCTTAGATACTATGGCTCGGTTATACAATGAACCTGTATCCTCCTTTTGGCTACTCATAGCCTCATAGTCTCTAAGAGTTATACAAAAATATCTGTATCTTCCTTCTGGAGGACCCAGCAAGTGGCGTAATGAAACTGGAGGCGGGCCCACTGCAATGGACATAGACGACCGCCCTCTGGACTCACTCAAGTAAGATGCTGTTCATCAGGGACCCCCTGCACCGCCGGGGCTGCATTGGGCCTTTGTTAGACCGGTGGCACCAGCACTTGGACAAGTGGCATCTTAAATTTGATTAGACTAATGCTTGTCTTGAGAAGACTTCATAGTTGCCGAGGATCTTCATCTTGTATTCAGTTTTACACTGTAATTTTACATTAATTGCACACTAATTTTACAAACTTAATCTGAAATCACTTCTGACTTTATTTGGTCACTGTTCGACCTGACAGCCTTAGGGTAGTCTTCCCCAACTTTTTGCCTGCCTCCCTCCATTTTTCTGATCGTATTTTAGCTGGTTTTAGGACTCTGTTCACTTTACCACTGCTGACCAGTGCTAAAGTACATGTGCTCACGCCCCTAAACATGGTAACATTGGCTCATACCCATTTGGCATATTTAATTTACATATAAGTCCCTAGTAAAGTGCACTAGAGGTGCCCGCTGCCTGTAAATTAAATGCTGCTAGTGGGCTTGCAGCACTGATTGTGCCACCCACATAATTGGCCCCATAACTATGTCTCAGGTCTGCCATTGCTAGGTCTGTGTGTGCAGTTTCACTACCACTTCGACTTGGCATTTAAAAGTACTTGCCAAGCCTTAAGTTCCCCTTTTCTTACATATAAGTCGCCCCTAAGGTAGGTCCTAGGTAACCCAAAGGGCAGGGTGCTATGCCAGTAAAAGGCAGGGCATGTACTTATGTGTTTTACACGTCCAAGGTAGTGTAAAACTCACAAATTCATTTCTCACTACTGGAAGGCCTGCTACTCTCACAGACTAGCTTTAGAACTACCCTTATATACTTTTAAATTGTAGATTCTGATCTGAAAGAGTAGCGCTGTTATATTTGGTGTGGTTGGAATGGTAGTAAGAAATCCTACTTACTGGTAGAGTTGGACATTACTATTTCAGAAATGTCATCATTAGAAACTAGGCATTTCTCTGCACTTACTGCCATCTGTGCCTTACTGCCTGTCCCCAATCCACATCTGGTCTGTGCTGCTTGACAACTCCCCTTGTGTATTCCACCCAGACAGCCATAAACACAGGACACTCAGCTGCATCTGCATTCATGTGCATACAGAAAGCTTTTCCTGGGCAGGAAGAGCGGGGGGCTCTCACTTACACTTCAAAGGCCAGTGGCCTGCCCTCACACAAAGAACTGATAATCCCCTCCACCCCCCACACCCCAGGACTCCTGGCAGACAGAGCTGGGCTGAAAGGGGAACTTGCGCACTTCAAAACCACTCTTTGAAGTTTTCCCCACTTCAAAGGCACCTTTGGTTATATATACTGGGTCTCTGACCCCACCAGATCAGACACTTCTGGATCTACAACTGGACTCAGTCAGAGGGACTTTCTGGCTGCCCAAAGGTCTCATCTGGATTGCTTTGCTGGAAGGACTGCTGCCCTGCTTGTCGCCCTGCTGCCCCTGACTCTGCTGGGAGGACTCTGCCTTCCCCAAAAGTGGCCTCCAAGGGCTTGCATAGAGCTTGCCTCCTGTTCTGAAGTCTGAGGGCCACAAAGACTTCACCAAAGAGTAGAAAATCCCAGTGCTCCAGAAAATGTACGCAACACCTGCAGAAATCGATGCAGCGATTGGCTCGTGGCTGAAAAAAATCGCCACATCAGTGGAAACGACGCATCGTCTGTGGCCTGCCGGAAAATCCGACGCAGCCCCTTATTTTTCAACACATCTCCTCCTCTGCAGCCCCGTGAGTCATTATTCTTGACACATCCCAGGTAGTGTGTGTAACAAGAAACAACCACTGAATCTTAAGGATTGAGACTCATTTAAACCTCTAAAAGGTATTATCTTGACTTCTGCATACTGGATTTTGTTGGTTTTGTCTTATTTTATTCAGATAAATATTCTCTATTTTCCTAAACTGGTGTGGAACACTTGTTGTGGTGCTTTCACTGTGTGACTGTATGAGTTACTGCAAAAATAATTTACACATTGCTTTCTAAGCTAAGCCTGTCTGCTCTGTGCCAAGCTACCAGAGGGTGAGCACAGGGTAATTTAGGTTGTGTTTTGACTTACCCTGATTAGGATTGTGGTCCCTACTTGGACAAGGGAGTATACCTGAGCAAACTAGAGACCCAATTTCTAACAGTCACCAATACTTCACTCTGAAGAGTACCTCGTAGCTCTTACATGTCCTTTACAAGACTGATTATGGACTACTGGTAAATTACAAGAGCGACTGAAATGTTCACGTGAATGTAGGTATTAGTACTGGGACATGAAACAAGCATTCACATGAAACTAATTTAAAAAACAATATGGAGTCAAGCATGGAACACTGCATTCAAATAAATCATAAAGGGCAAAAATTATCATTGTAAACCTGGAGACAGTTTAAGAATCTGTCTCATACGTGTCCAGAAAGAAGGAGGCAACCAGTACCCGAACCTTTCTTGTAGGTTAAGCAACAGACATGATTGAACCCTTGTCTTTATGAATATCTTTATAGCGGCATGTTGCCAGAACTATGTTAGGGGGGAAATATATTGTTGACAAGACTTGGTACCTGCCTTGTGAAATCTGTTATTGTCTGTTCCACCTCCTGCTCACTAGAGCTAACTTCCTGAAACCGAAAATAGTAGGGAAAGTCAGACTGCAACAACAGCAGCGTTCATCAATTTCCCTCACACCTCAAGAGACCCTACCTAGGACAGTGTGGGGATGGGACAGGGAAGTTGTCCCTGTAAGGCTAGAGTATTAAAACAGCCACATTTGGGTGTACACTGGTACCATGGCACAGCAGGTGACAAAACTTGCCAGAAAACGTTTTGGGTTTCAATGTTTCAATCTAAAGCCACATCCAAAAGCATATCTAAGATCCCTCTGGCAGGAATAAATTTGATAAGCCTGTTCTCACTGGGCGTTATGGGAAATCTAAAATCTCTCAAGTGGCGAGGAGAAAAATCTATAACCTAATCAAAGGTATTTTTCTCTGAAGACCTGAGGAGAACTTGGATCATGTTTTCGATATACCTAGCATTTACAGGCTTCTTAGGCTATTCATCATTTCAAAAGCCTTTCTGAGATGTTTGTTCCCTAGAAGCGTGGTCCAGGATATTGTTAAACTGTCATTCAAGGTTCATCTGACAATATAATAAATGGCAGCTGGATTGAATTTATGTATAGAGGATTATGCGTGCTCATTCATAAACTAGCCGAATACCATCCCCAAATCAGACACAGAACCCGATTTCAAGGTAGCCAACAATGGGATATCTGTCACAAAATGGTGTCTGCCCGATCTGCTCAATTCTTGCTCTCCCCCTCCCCACTTAGAGGACAGGGGACGGAGGTTATCTCAAGGGAAGACTGTTCTCTGGAAAAAATCGACAAGAACGTTTTAAGAGGACCTGGCCTTTATCCCCCAAATGATCTGTCCACCTGCGCTTTTATTTTTTGGGTCCTAACATAAACATTGTTGGATCCAGGCACAACCGTTTATCACCACCTGGGGCAATTAGTTATTATTTATCCAAAGACAGACCCCGACACTGAGGGCCTATCTTTGGGGGAAAAAATACTGAGAACAAGTTCATCATGGTGGCAGGTGCCAATCCAGAGACATCTGTTCACCCTGTGTGCAGCTGGTAAGACGAAGACCTGTGCTACCTGAGCCCACAGCCTTTTAAGTGATGCAGTACGTTATTTGTTTTTGTTTTAATTGCTGTGATTAAATATTTAGAAGAATGTACTCTTTTGTTTTATGGTCCAGGGTTTAATGAACATCTCTAATTTCGAAGAAGGCATGGATAAAGAAGTCGCCATTAAAAATATAGACATATTTCCTACGGTAAGAAAAACGTAATGTTATAACAAGGGTGATAAATTCAAGCACCACTAACTTTTATTCTGTAGTTCATCGTAATGCATGTTCAGGGCCTGGAAATTGCACCGCTAACAGTGTCCAGATTGCAGACAATGTTTGGTTTAGAAAGACTAGCCAAAATCTGGCAACAAATATGAAATGAAAAAATGAAGAAATGTCCTGGGTTCTTATTTTGTACAAAATCCCACCATACTGTGGTTGATTGAAACAAAGGATGTGTTTGTTAGTTTGCCTCTTAGATTTCACCAGGTCGGCTAACCATGCTTTGATTGTGGGGAGCTGGGCCAAATATCGGATCACATAGCATATTTTCAAATTTGAATGGGAAAAGTTGACATTTTACATCACGGTTTTGCATACCATTTAGTATAAAACAATTACTCTTTACATCTCGCATGTTGTTTATTTTGTAATTACTGTACAGTAGTTTCAAATATGTGCTCGGCAGACTCGTCAACCAAAACAATTAAAGTATAGGAATCAACTTTAATAGGAAAAGAATACCAAAATCAGTGACTCTTATGGACCGGGTGCAGAAACACAGACGTGAAGCACATTGGTCTTCAAGTTATAGGTTACTGTGACCAGTGCATGGCAAGATTATTTGCGCAGTGAATGGCAAGATACAATCTTGGCATACACAGGGCACATTGACCTATAACTTGAAGACATTATTACAACAAAATTGTGTAGTTCTTTAGAAGACTGAATACAAAATCCTCTGTACTAAACATGTAATGCAGAATGTTTGCTAATATTAATTTAATTTTTAGATTGTAATAAAAAAAATGATAACATAGAAGCTATATTGTGTTTGCTTTATTTACTTTTTTGAAAGGGTTAATCATTTTAAAATGAATTAGAATTATTGCTAGGGCTACGTTAGCGATGGTTATTAGGCTGAGGGTTGAGTCATCGCTACGAATTTCTCACTTAAAATTGTACAAAATCAAAGGTGACAGTACTCAAAGTAAAACAACCGAAAAGGTTATGAGTTAATTCAAGCAAGCTTTTAAAAGGCCATTAAAAACGACGAAAAAAGAGCAGTGGGATAAAGGATTACTCTGTGTGTGAAGGGACGGATTGTGTAGAGGAGGTTTCCGTCAGGGAATGAAGGCAAAGAGGAAAGTGGGGTTAAGAAAGAAATCCTCCCATAAGCAGCAATATAAATTCTGAATATGCTCCTGTAATACACAGAAAGGGCCACACGGTGGTGGTATTAGACCATATCTAATAAATTGTAAGCACTATTTTATGACAAAATAAAGGCAAAATGTTACGTCAATGATACATTGTGTAAACATGTAACTATTCGTAATGCAGTGGTGTTTCCCGACAAGCAGCTAAAGGTGCCTTCAGCAAGATGCTAAAAAGAAACATTATGCAACAAATACGCAGTGTTTCCCAAACTGTGGAGCTGATTTTTGGTGGCTCGCAAAGTCAGAGCAATAAATAAAGATGCCTTTCATTCCTGTGGTGAACTTCTCACACGTGGTAATTCAAAGGCAGAGGTCAAATGCCTGGCTGTTTTATTCTTTTACATGCGAATATGTTTAGTTTTCTTTGTCGGACTGCTAAGTGACAGGAGTAATACCTGTAAATTAACTCTGTGGATCCAGCAATTAGAAAAGAGAAAAAATGAAGCACTTTTGTTGTAATTTTGAAGTATGCTAGAAACAGAGATTCTAATAGGATCAAAACAAATCAAGACACTTGCTTGGTGATGCACAAATGATAAATATTCCCAGAAAACAGATTTCCACACATTATCATTCATGTTATATAGTTTTATCAGTAAAAATGTATGGCTGTGCAGATTGTTTCAAGACCTATATTTTTAAATGTTATCTAATACAACACAGGAGTTATATAAGTATGATTTAAATCACATGGTAAGCAAAACATGGGAAAGCACATGCCCAACTATCCATCACGCGTCCACAATATCTATTTCCCCCTGTAATGAAAGTCATCATCCAACACTCAATACATATACCGTTCCCTAGGAGCGAGGGGGGTGGGGGGGCGCAACCTCCACTGGATCAGTGCCAACATCCACAATGATATCAGAGCTGTCACTATCTTCTGTGGCAACATTGGGGTCTAGAAGTCTATCACATAGGCCCTGCCAGATAATTAGTTCCTAATCTACTTTTTTATCTCTCCTACTGAGCCTTATATGAACCTCCTCTGTTTGTGGCCACTCTGCCATGTCCCTAAGCTACTGTATCTTGAGGGCCCACTGAGACATCCAAATGACGACAACCCTGTGCCTGGCCAGCACCATGGTAATTGCAGAAATGTATACAACATTTTGTGACTTTTTATGTCACCCAGCATGCAGCATTGCAAGGTGTGCTCTACTCTTAAGTGTGTGGCCTGTTTTAATTCATCCACCACCTGACTCTAGAAACTCTGCACTGCCTGGCAGTCCCAGGCCAAGTGTGGGACTCCCACCCCCCAGCACCACAATGTGGGCAGTTATCCAGTCAGGTCGGTGTCATACAATGGAGATCTCCGGTAGTCAAATAAGCTCTGTGCAGGAAGTTATTATGTACAAACTTGAAGCAGGCATTGAAGGAGAATATGTAAGTTTGCAGAAGTTCGCCCAGTCCCTATCTTCAAGTGGGGTTCCTAAGTCAGCATCTCAGGCTACACGGGCCCTCAGGTCTCTTCCTGCTGCATCAATCCTCATGGATTTGCATAATAGTGTGGGCAGATGCATACCTGTCCTGCAAGACAGCAGGAACCCCAGAGCGTGGGGGTTCCCGGGTGCGGCAGGGTAGGAGGGATAGATCTGCTTGGCCACCTCGGCCAAACCCACGTGGTGTAAGAAGGTGCCCTGGACCCAGTGCAAACTCCGTGCAAGCCTCTTCAAATGTGATAAAATTCTCTCTGGGATACAAGTCCCTAAGTTGAGTACAACCACCCTCGGAGGGTGGTTGTCTGTCGTATTATGGATAGGTATGTCTTTCGAGACCCCTGCGGCCCCCATTTAGCAGTTCTGGCAGCCGGTCTGCTTCCACCATGCATGCCAGCAGACGTTTTTCCCAGATGTCTCCTGTGTCCATCCATCGCGCTGCATGCTGCAAGTGGACGACACAATAATACAGGTCCGGTCGTGGTACCTCCAGTCTGCCCTGTTTATATGGTCTAGTTAGCGTAGCCAGGGCCACCCCCTGAAATCTGCCTGCCCACAGCAAGGAGATGAGGAAGAAAGATAGAATATGACATTGTCTGCATACAGCGAAACAATGTGCTAAACGTTCCTCAAAAGTATGCCCCAATCCCCCAGTTCCAGGTGCACCCAAACCACCAGATGCTCCATATGGAGTGAAAACAGAAGCAGCAAGAACGGGTAGACCTGGCTTTAGGAAAGCACCATCTTTCTTAGCATGTTACTCCATATTTACCTTATGTCAGTATGTTTTTGCCTGTCTGACTGGGATCCTGCTGGTCAGGACCCCAGTGCTCATAGTTTGTGGCCTAATGTGTGTGTCTGTATAGTGCTTAACTGTGTCACTGCGACTCTGCTAACCAGAACCTCAATGCCTATGCTCTCTCTGCTTTTAAATGTGTCACTGTAGGCTAGTGACTTCATTTACCAATTTCAGTTGGCACACTGCCCCCCCCCACCCTTTATAAGTCCCTAGTATATGATACCTAGGTACCCAGGGCATTGGGGTTCCAGGAGATCCTTATGGGTGACAGCATTTCTTTTGCCACCCATAAGGAGCTCAGACAAACCCTTCCACAGGCCTGCCATTGCAGCCTGCATGAAATAGTGCACACACTATTTCACAGCCATTTTCACTGCACTTAAGTAACTTATAAGTCACCAATATGTCTAACCTTCACTTACTGAAGGTTAGGTGCAAAGTTAGTAAGTGTGAAAGCACCCTTGCACTAGCAAAAATGCCCCCACATAGTTCAATGGCCAATTCCCGGGACTTTGTGAGTGTGGGGACGCCATTACACACGTGCTCTACATATAGGTCAATACCTATATGTAGCTTCACAATCCTAACTCTGAATATGGCCATGTAAGGTATCTAAGATCATGGAATTGTCCCCATTCCAAATATGGTATTGGGGAGCCAATTCCATGCATCCTGGAGGCTCCACCAGGGGCCCAGAGTACTGCCAAACCAGCTCTCTGAGGCTTGCAATGCAGCTACATCTGCTGCTTCCTCATAGACAGGGTTCTGCCCTCCTGGGGTCTGAACAGCTCAGTCCCAGGAAGGCAGACCAAAGCATTTCCTTTGGGAGCAGGGTGTTACACCCTCTCCCTTTGGAAATAGGTGTAACAGGCTGGGGAGGGGTAGCCTCCCCCAGCCTCTGGAAATGCTTTGCAGGGCACAGATGGTGCTCTCCTTACATAAGCCAGTCTACACCAGTTCAGGGACCCCCAGGCCCTGCTCTGGCGCGAAACTGGACAAAGGAAACAGGAGTGACCACCCTTGTCCATCACCACCCTCGGGGTGGTGCCCAGAGCTCCTCCAGTGTGTCCAAGACATCAGCCATCTTGCTTTGCAAGGTGTGGTGGCACTCTGGAGGCCTCTGAGTGCCCAGTGCCAGCAGGTAACGTCAGAGACCCCTCCTGATAGGTCCATACCTGATAAGGTAGCCAATCCTCCTCTCAGGGCTATTTAGGGTCTCTCCTGTGGGTTCTCTTCAGATTCTACTTGCAAGTTTCCAGCAGGAATCCTCTGCAACTACTACTTCATCCTCTGACCTCAGATCAACCGCAGACTGCTCCAGGAACTGCTGCAACAGCAACAAAGTATCCAGAAGGGATACTTTTTCTCTGCAACCTCAGCTCCAGCCAGCAACTGTAACAGTTTCCATGGTGTGCACGCTCTGGGGACTCCCTGTCTTCACCCTGCACCAGAAGGACCGAAGAAATCTCCCGTGGGTTGACAAAGTCACTCCCCTGCTGATGCAGGCACCTTCTAAGTCGACGACTGGTTCTCTTGGACTCCTCTCCTGCCGACGAGCGTGCTCCTTGGGACACAGAGGGTGGACCCCATCAACACAGACTGTCCTGAGGTCCTGCTGTCCCAATTTGGAGGAGGTAAGAACTTGCCTTCCCCAAGAATGACCGTACCCCTGTGCAACACGTCTTCTTCACTTCCTGAGGCCTCTGCGCACTATTTGCAAAATTCCTACATGCACAGCCTGGCCCAGGTCCCCAGTACTCTATCCTGTGAGGCTCAACTTGCTGGGTTTTTCCTCCGACAGCGTGGAACCTTCCTTTAAAGTGCTGCACCAACCGCATTTTGCACCTCCTTTGTCACTGTGTCCTGGGACTCCTGTGGGTGCTAGCTGGTGTCCTGAGGGCTCTCTAAAGGTCTGAGAGTCCCCTCTTTCTCCTCACACAGAGTTGAGGCCCCCAGGTCCCTCCTGTGTTCCGACAGCACCAACTTAACGCAAACTGCGACTTTGCTGGAACCAAGGCTTCTTGGAAGAATCCAACACCAAAACTCACCTGCATCCAACTTCTCTTCATGGGATATCCAGAGCACCATGCAGGAACCTGCTGACATCTTCCTTAGGTGCCTTTCTGCAGTCTTTGTCCAACCGGGACTCTTTTGTTGCACCCTCTTCTGGGTTGGTAGGGGTTCCTGTCCTTCCTGGAACTTCTTTCTACTTCTGGACTTGGTCTCATTCCTTTGCAGGTCTTCAGGTCCGGGAATCCACCATTTGTTGTTTGCAGTCTTGCTTGGTTCTTGCAATAACTCTAATCACAAGTTGTAGTGTGTCCTAAGGAAACTTGCAGTACTTTACTCCTGCTTTTCTGGACTCTGGGGTGGGGTAATTTACTTACCTTTATTGTATTCTTAGTCTCCCAGCAATTCTGCGCACACTACACTTGTTTAGGGGGGAATTTGTGATTCGCATTCCACTTTCTTAGTATATGGTTTGTGTTGCACCTAGACCTATTTTCTCCCATTGCATTCTATAGCATTTCTTATTGTTTGCACTATCCTATATCTAATTACTTACCTTATTTTGGTGTCTACTGTATATATTGTGTATAATACTTACCTCTAGAAGGAGTATTGCATCTAAGATATTTTTGGTACTGTCACCCAAATAAACTACCTTTATTTTTGGTAACACTGAGTATTGTCTTTACTTGTGTATAAGTACTTTGTAACTATAAGTGGTATTGCAGGAGCTTTGCATGTCTCCTAGTTCAGCCTAAACTGCTCTGCTATAGCTACCTCTATCAGCCTAAGCTGCTAGAACACTACTACATTTTACTAATAGGGGATAACTGGACCTGGTATAAGGTGTAAGTACCCAAGGTACCCACTACAAACCAGGCCAGCTTCCCACACTGACAAGTCCCGCAACCCAGAAACTTTCTCTTAACGACTCTGTCCTATGCGCACTCTGGTACCGGGTTCGGTATACAACAACTGAACCCTCCAGCAAAATTGGGGTCTGAAACCCATGACCCTCAGGACCATGAGTAGATATCCCCAGTCCACTGTGTTGACGGCTTTTTCTAGGTCAATAGAGACCAACATCATTACCTTGTTGCACCACTGAACTTTGTGAAGAAGATGGGATAAGTGCCTGAGATTCATTCCAGTGTTCTGTCCAGGGATAAACACACACTGGTCCTCATGTACCAGGCTGGTCATGGGGGAGGGGGGCAGCTAGTTGGCAAGTAGTTTACAAGGATCTTCACGTCAGAACTAATAATGGTGAAAAGTCTGTATGCTGTGTGATCGGCCTTGTTGCCGCCCAGTTTCAGGAACATACATATCACTCCCTCACTCATAGCCTGCAGTGGCATCCCTTTGTTGCAAGCATTGAGGAAGACCTTAAAGAGGCCCTGTGTTGTTATTGCTGAGAAAGCCTGGTAGAATTTGCAAGAAAGCCATACCCACATGGTGTCATAGCCTGTGGGAGCATGGGTAATGCGGCCCTTAGCTACTCAAGTTCTAAGGGTACTTACAGTGCCTCAGCTGCTGCAGGTCCAAATTTGGGCATCGCCAGCCCCACCAAAAAAGGTGTGTTATGGTCCGGAGTTATATCTGGGTCCTCAGTGTACACTTGCTGCAGGTGTTCCCTGAATGCGGCCACTCTGTCTGCCTTAGTGGTGACCTTACTGCCCCCGCCCTCCCCGGCACCATTAGGTGTGTTGAAAGCAGAGGCAGATTCTCCCTGCGCAGGATCCAGGCCAAGAGCCTACTTGACTTGTTGCCGTCTCTTAGCAGTCTCTGTCTATATTGCTTTAATTAATGCTTTTCTAGACGGTCCCAACTCTGTTGCACCCCGCAAGTTAGCCCTGGCATGCTACCCTCATCACATTTTTAAGGGCCTACCATTCCATGGCCCTATGCACTGTGAAGCCCCAGTTAGCCTCCATGCAGTTTATCAGCGTCTTTGATTGCGCCTCCCTCCCAGACGGGTTCATCAGGATATGTACTGGCATCATCCATGACACCTCACTTTGTAATGGGCCACCCCAGTGTACCGCGCAGCTGACTGGAGAGCGATCAGACAGGAAGCGCGCAAGGTATGTCACCTCAATGTCCTCCGTCCGAGGGATCCTGGCTGCCGGTATCCTATCTAACCTGCTAAAGGTGTAGTGTGTCTTGGAATGGTAGGTGTATATCCTTTGGGTGTGGTGGCCTGTCTGCCAGATGTCCACCAGGCCCATGTTCTGCATTACCCCACTAAGCGTTGCTGTCATAAGCAGTTTTGTGCTCGCTCTGGGGGGTGTTCTGCCTAAATGGCAGTCCAGCACGCAGCCATATGAGGGGTGACTTCACATCCTGCAATACTAAATCCTGCATGGCCAAGAAGGCAGGATCGTCAGTGTTTGGGGCGTAGGCATTCAGTATCATTAACGTCCTTCCCTCCAGGGTGCCCTGCAACAACACATACCTCCTTCCCACTTCAGCCTCCATGTGAGTTAGGGAAAAAGACAGTCCCAGAGCCATCCAAATTAATGTGCCCTTGGCATATGTGGAGAATGAGGAATGAAAGACCTGACCCTACCACTTATTTGCTAGCCCAGTAGCTCCTGCCTCATCAAAGTGTGCTTCCTGCATGGATGCTATACTTATTTTATGCCTTTTAAAAAAGGTGAATACTCTATGGCCCTCATTCTGACCTTGGCGGGCGGCGGAGGCCGCCCGCCAAAGTCCCGCCGTCAGGTTACCGTTCCGCGGTCGAAAGACCGCGGCGGTAATTCTGACTTTCCCGCTGGGCTGGCGGGCGGTCGCCTTCAGACCGCCAGCCAGCCCAGCGGGAAAGAGGCTTCCACGATGAAGCCGGCTCGGAATCGAGCCGGCGGAGTGGAAGCTGTGCGACGGGTGCAGTTGCACCCGTCGCGTATTTCACTGTCTGCGCAGCAGACAGTGAAATACATGTAGGGGCCCTCTTACGGGGGCCCCTGCAATGCCCATGCCAGTGGCATGGGCACTGCAGGGGCCCCCAGGGGCCCCGCGACCCCCCCCTACCGCCATCCGGATCTCGGCGGTCCGACCGCCGGGATCTGGATGGCGGTAGGGGGGGTCGGAATCCCCGCGGCGGTGCACCAAGCTGCGCCGCCGCGGAGGATTCAATGGGGCCGCGGTACACTGGCGGGACCCCGCCAGTGGTGTCGGTCCGACCGCGGCTTTACCGCCGCGGTCGGAATCCCCATTGGAGCACCGCCGGCCTGTCGGCGGTGCTCCCGCGGTCCTCCGCCCTGGCGGTCAAAGACCGCCAGGGTCAGAATGACCACCTATATCTCTTGATGTAGGTGCCTAATCCCGTGAAATTACAAGTCAGGA
Organism: Pleurodeles waltl; assembly: GCF_031143425.1. NCBI lineage: Eukaryota > Metazoa > Chordata > Amphibia > Caudata > Salamandridae > Pleurodeles > Pleurodeles waltl. The sequence goes on along the minus strand of NC_090451.1, from coordinate 435,039,168 downwards.
TTTTGTAGTCAGCTCCATCACCCACTGATTGTTCTGTGTGATCTCCCCACCCTACTGTGTCATCTCTACTCTCAACTGCTGTCCAACCAACAACGTAAGTAAATAATACAAACTAAACACTCCCCATCCAGACACACACAAACATAGCACAACTTTGTGACTACCTATGCCCACCCACTGCATGTGCCAAGACGTGCACATCACCCCAGCCTGTCCAACAGGGACCAGCTAACACACTCAACCTGCAATCAGACCCGCCAGCCATTCAGACCTGCACACATTGTCCAAGCTCCTCGCAGTTGCAACTGTTTTTGCCCGGTGTGTCAATGCTCCTGATCCAGTAATATCTGTGTCACACTAGCATGATGTTTCAGTTCCGTATTGTCCAGCCGCCCAACACAGCACTGTCAGGCACATCACACCAGTGCCGTTTTAACTTCCAGCAGCATTCAGTCCCCCCAATCATTCACCGCACAAGCCCCCAGTTTAATAATTTAAGGGCATGTGTTACATTCATTTATCTCTCACCCCGACTGCCTGGTCCTCTGATCATGAGGCGCTAGTGCTGGTGCTGCCTCTGCTTCGCTGATGGACACGACCAAGGAGTATGTCATGCTCCTGGTGAAGCCTCCCCCATCCATTGGCGCAAAGCATCTTGCACTCGCCACTGAACCTCATGCACAGTGCTTTAGGTCTTCTCGCCAGTGAGCTAGTTTGTCCGAGAGAGAGGCGCAGCAGTTCAGTTTGTTCAGTATGGTGCCCCACCACTGCTTACAAATGGACCTGAGACCAGCCTGGGAGTGTCCTGCCACACAGCCCACCTGCCAATATGCCAATAGGCAGCATTGTTTCTTCCTATGGGTCCCTACCAGGGGCAGCCCCTCCACGAGAACGGAGAAACATCACCCTGCTCAGAAGAATGCACCCAGAATTAAAAAATAAAATGGAAATAAACGTTCTTTATTACCATTTTATTTTTCTGCACCCATTGTGACGGAGCACCAGGATGGGGCGGGGCAATTGGTACTGAGCGGCAGCAGGGAGCTGTGCACTTCTTTAAATTGTGCATGCCCCTTTGGCCGGCCATCTTGCAACGGCCAGCCTGACATGCACACTGTAAACATCTCTAATCCAGTAGTCTTAAAACAGCTGGGTTAGAGAAAGCACAAGCCTCCAGCGCTCTTGTGAACACTGAGAGAATGCTCCCACCAATCCTAATGCTGCTTTAATTCTGGTTACCAGCATGAAAGCAGCATCAGGATTGGCTAGTGCAGTTTGCTGGGTCCAGTCGCACGCTGGATCGGGAGGAGAAGGCCCCTTGTAAGACGGTAAGTGCTGTTTAAAAAAAATAAATTTTATTATTGTACCCACCTCCCGCACCCCATTGTAAATAAGAGCCAGCTGTGGTTAGTCCCCACTCCAGTCGTGCCCCCGACAAGAAGGAACAAGTTTCTTCACTAGTTGTTGGAGACTTTTCAGTTAGGGGGTACACCTCCTACAGTCCAGTGCCCCACTGTGTTGCACCCGCCTCTGTGTGTCATGGGTACAGGCTCCCTGACATAATAACAAACAATCCTTAAAGAAAGCATATCCACCGCGCAAGGTTGACCAACAGTATTCCCTGGAAAGTATTTCCCTTTTATGGGACAGGAAGCTGGCTGAGAATATCTGAGAACTGTGGTTCTATGAGGTGCGGTGCATGCGAAAAATGCATTGTGCTGTACAGAAATGAGGATTCCTGACACCACTACAACCCCGGCAGTGGGGCAGACAATTCCACCACCTTCTATTTTTCGTATAATAATAACATATAACCATATAAACACACATCATAATATCAACCATTCTCAAAAAGTACAAATTTCACCCCCTGCATTAGCCAACATACTGAAGAACTATCCTATGCAGTAGCTGCCAAGTTAACGAGACCTCACACAGCTTTCTGCCCTGAACCAAGTCTGGTAGCCACCAACACCTGACTTCTACACATGTATGACACTTATACCACTTCACATAATGGGAGACACTGTAATAATCTGTGTGTTCTCTTTTTGAACCCTTTTGTTATATGTTACAGAATGTGTTTATGCATACTAAAATCTAATAAAAAATGTTTGCAAAAAAAAATCTAAAGTACTTTATTTCAGGCACAAAGGACAAGTTATATAGATTTTAACACAGCCGTCTGCCATTGTGATTCCATTCAATAAGTAATACACACATTTCCACCTGTTGCTGCAGAAAGGAAGGACAATGCAATACAATGTGAGATACTTAAAATGGCATCGGAATTGCAGAACATACAAAACATGTAAATCAAGTGCAATGCCTAACCAACACCAGTAGTCTCTAATCTAGATTTATTCCCTATCCAAAAGGCCACATATTGTTTTCTCTATCTCTATCCAAGTGTCATTGGTTTATTAATGGTTTGAACCTGCGCCACTGCAATATACCATGTCTTATAACTTACTGTAATAAAGTCTGAGTCTTTGGAAAATGGTAGTGCTTTAACCTTATATTTGCAAAAAAAGGTACTTTATGATGGGAGATAGCAGTCACTCCATATCTTGGTGATATCTGAGACCCGTGAAATTCCATATAGAAGCGTCAGGAAGAATTACTTAATTTCATGCTTGTCATGCCCTACTCTGTTGACAAAAGATTGACCTGCACAATCAGTTTTCTAAACATGTTATTGGTTTCCTCCAGCGGTGGCTTGTGCAGAGCCAACATCTGGCCACTAAATTACCATAGGTGATGTTCTTTAAGGCCAAAAGCCATAATAATATTGATGGGTACATGGTCAAACCAAAGCCTTTCCATACCTCGCATAAAGGGAACAGTACAAATAAAGGCTATTTGGGTCTTCAATTAAGTCAGAAAGGGATAACCTACAAATTAATTGTGCAGGGGAACTCGGGTTGTCCACCAAGTAAAGCAATAGTTTAACACAGATTTCATAAATAACTGACTCATATTCTAGCTGTATGTAGAAAGCCAAAGAAGGGGCGGACTTGGGTAAGTTGCAAAGCTATTTGAGGAACAAAATTTTTTTGGTGGCTAATTTATATTCATATATTCTACGCCATAAATTGCAGCAATGACCCCTTTTGCTTTAAAGACTGTAACTAATAAAGATAATGATCAGTTCACTGAAAATCTCCTCCGGACCTCAGTAACATAGGATTGCTATGCTGTTATTGATTACTCCATTTCCAGATCCCCTGTCAGATGTATATCCAAATATTAGAATTCTTGGAGCACTCCAGAATATTAGAGTCTAAATGTATGTTATTCCTAAAAGACTGATTATATTTTGTTTTACTTTTATTAATCTTCACTTCTGTTTTATTACAAAATTACAGGAATGAGCAGAGGGGCCCGCTAAGACCCACTGGCATTCGAGATAGAATAGGGGCGCTGGTGACATACAATGGGGTTTTCACAACACGTCTAAGGGCATCAGTTAAATCAGAGTCAAGTACAATAGGCCATTTATATATAGGCTAAACAAGGCTGGTGCAAGGACTAGAAACTTCCAATAGGCCCCCAACTTACAAATATATTTGCATAAAGAAATGTAATTGCCCCACAGAGTTGGACTGGAAAGCGTCTATTATGCAAGACAGTCCAACACTAGCACACATTTAAAATTTAAAAATGTGATGTAAAGAGCTTCATTCCACAGAAACATATCTTTCTATGAGTTTGGAAGGACCCCCTTATCGACTGTGCAGATGATGTCTAGAAAAACAGCCAGCCAGAGGGAAGGAGGTTCTTAGAAGTCAATTCCTGTAAGCAGCCTTCTTTGTAAATCAGAATAATCTCAGTTCCGCAGCAACTGGGTGGGCTGGGGGATTCAGGTACCAGGGAATTACCCAGTTTCTGTATATAGGAACCCCATATTTCAACATTGCATTTGTAGATGTCTTTGGATACTTTGTCAAGATTTGAGGCCTTAACACTCCTCTTTAGGAGTATGGTTCTCGATACGTCTTAAAATCTGAAAGATGATTTGAAATTAATAGTACCAGTGTTAGTCAAGGCACCTCCATCGGAGCCATTAAATCAAATGCACCACAGACAATATACCTGTATTGTATGTACAAACTCTAGATGTGGGAAGACCGTAAAAACTAAGATATATATAGATGTGTACATAGATATATATATATATCTTTCTCCAAATGACCCCTTTCTGGGCGTGCTCCATTAAGTCGGTGCTCGTGTCCGGGATGGGCCAGCCCTGTAAACAAATCTCCACCAAATGACACAAAGTCACAGTGATCAAGACCTTGGTGGTTGAAAAGCGTTGGTGGTGTTTGGGTTACTCGTTTCTGTTGTGAGAATAAACATCAAACAGGATTCCTGTGTGTGCCGTGTATGACTTTGTGTCATTTGGTGGAGGATATATATATATATATATATATATATATATATATATATATACTTAAAGTATATACCTCAAACAGATTACAGCCTTCCAATTTCAGCTTAATGCATCAGGTTGCATCTTTACAATTTGTTTAAACTTCCTATATATATATATTAATCTGCCTATTTTTCTTAGTGTGTTAGCTCAGAATTTTTTAATGTTATTGCTTATGATACCGACCTCTGCTAAACATCTTAACAATCTTAAGTGTGCAATGTTTTTCACAATGGGAGTATGGTACTGCAAAAGGAGAGGCAGTATCTAAAAAATATGTTTCTGGAAAGAGTAGTAAACGATCATATACTTCAGAAAGGAAATGATCTATGGTAACAGTTCTACTGCAGGGTAGGAAAGATGATCCTTATATTCAGAAGACAGCAGAAGGAGAAGTGCCAAAAGTAATTTCAGAGAATCATGATTGCTTTCAATTCTCAGTTTGACTAGTGTGTCCTTCATTGAACTCTGATGCTCTCGTTTAATCATAAAATCAATTATATGTCAATCAAAAAGGCTCTGGGATGCAGATTATCTGTAAGGAGGCTGAAGACCTCAGACTGATTTCCTTTGCCAGAAGTACCAAAAGCAGCATTGACGACCCTGGAGGGGACACAGAAAATAGGCCAAATATAAATAAATTTGTTTTTTTGGGGGGGAAAAATAGGAAAAAAGGTAATCTAAATAGAAGAATCTTTTTTTTCACAAAAAGCATCAACAAATGTTTTCCTGCACTAAAGTCACCATCTTCCCAGCTTTCCGGAACATGCAGAGCTGAATGAAAAAAATAAAATTGTTTATCACAGTGTTGGCATTTTTCAAAGAAGTAACCCATTTTTCCTATTTACTGTGCTCTCAACCTACTTCCAGTTTGTGGTGGAAACCAGTGTGAAACCCATGTGTGATCCAGAAAAGATATGAATTTCTGAAAAGTAGACACAATTTAGAGTTCAGCAAGGGTTCGTATGTGTAGATCTCTCAAGGTTTTCTCAAATAAACTAACTGTTGAATTAAAGAATGACTGAAAATAAGTAGGAAAAAACAACCAGTTGTGACAACTTTTTCAACGGTAACCTTTTGTCAAAATGGCCAATTTACAAAATCAATATTCCATTACTTCTGCTAGGCCCTTCTGGTAGTGGTGATATATAGGGTTTGTAGGTTTTCCAAGAACTCAAGATACCCAGAAACAACAATTGAGCTGCACAGTACAATGTGTTTTCATTGTGTACAGAGTATAGACCGATATAGTGAAATATGTAGAGTGAAAAATGGGAATCAAGGAAACCTGTGTATTTCTGAAATGGGCACAAGATATAGGCCCTCATTACAACCCTGGCGGTCGGTGTTAAAGTGGCGGTAAAAAAAATGGAATCATGACCACGGCGGAAACCGCCAACATAGACAACCACTTTAACACTCCGACTGCCACGGCGGTACAAACAAACAGCGCGGCAGTAACCGCCAACAGACAGGTGGAAGACAATGTACCACCCACCCTATCACAAGATGCCAATCCGCCACCTTTTCTGGGGCGGAACGAACACGAACAAAAACACAGCGGAAACAGGACTTGGAAGGGAAAACACTCACCTCTCCACACCCCACGAGGAACCAGGACGCCATGGAGCCAGAACTTCAGATACTCCCTGAGATGGTCTTCCTGCTCCTCTATCAGGAGCACCAAAGACGGCGGCGACAACCACGGTGACTACTGCACCTACAACACAGGGGAGGGGGGAGGGAAAAGAGAGTGACACACACACACACACACACGCAACACCCCCACCCTCACCCACAACAACATACACACAAATACATGGCGCAACATTACATATACACCCCCCCTGGAAGAACGCAAGGACAAAAGGAAATGAGTTGGACGATTGTAATCATGAAAAATCCAGTAGTCAAAACTCGAAATACAGTATATACAATTATGTACACCAACTACACAAGTCCGGAAAGTGCACCAATTATTGTCCGTGGACCACTGGGCCCAAAATGCATGGGCGAGGCCCACACATGATACCAGACTTCAAACGGAGAGAACACTGCAGGGGCATCAGATCGAAATGAAACAGGTACCTCAGGGGGAGGGGGGGCACCTCAGCCTGATGAATGCACAACGCCACTGCTCCACGAGGGGGCTCCATGCCCACTGCTGCATCCTGGGGAGTGCAAAGCCATAGTCTCTCAAGTCTCTCCAGTGGGTGTTTTGCCCACTGCTGCATCCTGGGGAGTGCAAAGCCACAGTCTCTCAAGTCTCTCCAGCGGGTGTTTGCCCACTGCTTTATCCTGGGGAGTGCAAAGCCACAGTCTCTCAAGTCTCTCCAGTGGGTGCTTTGCCCACTGCTTTATCCTGCGGAGTGCAAAGCCACAGTCTCTCAAGTCTCTCCAGTGGGTGCTTTGCCCACTGCTGCATCCTGGGGAGTGCAAAGCCACAGTTTCTCAAGTGGATGCCTTTCTCCACTGGTTCTGGAGGGGGCATTGTGCCCAGAGTGCTTCATCCTGCCAAGGACTGAGGTAGTGGATGCCTTTCTCCACTGGCTCTGGAGGGGGCTTTGTGCCCAGAGTGCTTCACCCTGCCAAGGACTGAGGTAGTGGATGCCTTTCTCCACTGAAAGTGGTGCATTATGGAAGCTGCCCAGGCTCCTGGAACTGACCACCAGCCTCGGACGACTGACCACTGGGGATGGCAGCCATGTCTGCGGTGGTGCCACTGGCTCAGGATGTTGCGGGGCCGCTGGCGGTGCTTGCAGCGGTGTCAGTCACGGCGGTGCTGGCGGCGGCCTCTGTGGCAGCGGTGCTGGCGGCGGCCTCTGTGGCAGCGGTGCTTGCGGCGGGCTCTGTGGCGGCGGTGCTGGTTGCGGGCTCTGTGGCGGCGGTGCTGGTTGCGGGCTCTGTGGCGGCGGTGCTGGCGGCGGGCTCAGTGACTGCGGTGCTGGTGGCGGGCTCTGTGGCGGCAGTGCTGGGGGTGGCCTCAATGACAGCGGTGCAGGTGGCGGTCTTCTCCGCCGTACAGGTTGGTGTCGACGTGGACAGAAGGTGTGACACTAGTCCCATTGTCGGTGCCACCATGCCCTCTCCTGACCTGCCCTTTATTTTCTGGCCCTTCCCCACCTTGGATGGTGGCACAGCTGTCTTGCCACTATCCCCTTTCGTTTCCCCTGAGCCCTTGGTGGCAGGTGTTTTCTGCTTCTCCCTCTGGGATGTGGGCAACATTTTAACTTTTGCAGGTGGCGGAATGTCCTTGCCCTCGCTCCATGGCACACTGCCAGCCCTGATGGTTGGCGCACTCCAATAGCCTGCAATTGCTAGCACCACTGTGCCTGGTGATGTGGTGGCTGAGGTGCTGGGTTGGGACCTGGAAAGCCTGGCCCTAGGGGACGGACGGGGGAAGATGTGGGGAAGAGGTCAATATTAGCCAGGAAAAGTTTCTTTTTTAGATACACTGGGACGGGTAGATGGAGGGGGTTTGGGAGTGGAGGAAGAGGTAGTAGTTGTAGGAGATGTCCGTTTGCTGAATTTGGGTGAAGGTGCATGGGCTGGAGGCTGTTGTGAGGTGGATGGCTGTTGGGTGGGTGTGTGCCTGCGTTTGTGTGGAGGAGGGCTCACAGACACACTGGGAGAGTGTAGGAAAGTACCATCTTGCCTGGCATGTTACCCCCATTTTTCACTGTATATATGTTGTTTTAGTTGTATGTGTCACTGGGACCCTGGTAACCCAGGGCCCCAGTGCTCATAAGTGTGCCTGTATGTGTTACCTGTGTAGTGACTAACTGTCTCACTGAGGCTCTGCTAATCAGAACCTCAGTGGTTATGCTCTCTCATTTCTTTCCAAATTGTCACTGACAGGCTAGTGACCATTTTTTCCAATTTACATTAGCTTACTGGAACACCCTTATAATCCCCTAGTATATGGTACTGAGGTACCCAGGGTATTGGGGTTCCAGGAGATCCCTATGGGCTGCAGCATTTCTTTTGCCACCCATAGGGAGCTCTGACAATTCTTACACAGGCCTGCCACTGCAGCCTGAGTGAAATAACGTCCATGTTATTTCACAGCCATTTTACACTGCACTTAAGTAACTTATAAGTCACCTATATGTCTAACCTTTACCTGGTAAAGGTTAGGTGCAAAGTTACTTAGTGTGAGGGCACCCTGGCACTAGCCAAGGTGCCCCCACATTGTTCAGAGCCAATTCACTGAACTTTGTGAGTGCGGGGACACCATTACACGCGTGCACTACATATAGGTCACTACCTATATGTAGCTTCACCATGGTAACTCCGAATATGGCCATGTAACATGTCTATGATCATGGAATTGCCCCCTCTATGCCATCCTGGCATTGTTGGTACAATTCCATGATCCCAGTGGTCTGTAGCACAGACCCTGGTACTGCCAGACTGCCCTTCCTGGGGTTTCTCTGCAGCTGCTGCTGCTGCCAACCCCTCAGACAGGCATCTGCCCTCCTGGGGTCCAGCCAGGCCTGGCCCAGGATGGCAGAACAAAGAACTTCCTCTGAGAGAGGGTGTGACACCCTCTCCCTTTGGAAAATGGTGTGAAGGCAGGGGAGGAGTAGCCTCCCCCAGCCTCTGGAAATGCTTTGTTGGGCACAGAGGTGCCCAATTCTGCATAAGCCAGTCTACACCGGTTCAGGGACCCCTTAGCCCCTGCTCTGGCGCGAAACTGGACAAAGGAAAGGGGAGTGACCACTCCCCTGACCTGCACCTCCCCTGGGAGGTGTCCAGAGCTCCTCCAGTGTGCTCCAGACCTCTGCCATCTTGGAAACAGAGGTGCTGCTGGCACACTGGACTGCTCTGAGTGGCCAGTGCCACCAGGTGACGTCAGAGACTCCTTGTGATAGGCTCCTTCAGGTGTTAGTAGCCTTTCCTCTCTCCTAGGTAGCCAAACCCTCTTTTCTGGCTATTTAGGGTCTCTGTCTCTGGGGAAACTTTAGATAACGAATGCATGAGCTCAGCCGAGTTCCTCTGCATCTCCCTCTTCACCTTCTGATAAGGAATCGACCGCTGACCGCGCTGGAAGCCTGCAAACCTGCAACATAGTAGCAAAGACGACTACTGCAACTCTGTAACGCTGATCCTGCCGCCTTCTCGACTGTTTTCCTGCTTGTGCATGCTGTGGGGGTAGTCTGCCTCCTCTCTGCACCAGAAGCTCCGAAGAAATCTCCCGTGGGTCGACGGAATCTTCCCCCTGCAACCGCAGGCACCAAAAAGCTGCATCTCCGGTCCCTTGGGTCTCCTCTCAGCACGACGAGCGAGGTCCCTCGAATCCAGCGACACCGTCCAAGTGACCCCCACAGTCCAGTGACTCTTCAGCCCAAGTTTGGTGGAGGTAAGTCCTTGCCTCACCTCGCTGGGCTGCATTGCTGGGAACCGCGACTTTGCAAGCTTCTCCGGCCCCTGTGCACTTCCGGCGGAAATCCTGTGTGCACAGCCAAGCCTGGGTCCACGGCACTCTAACCTGCATTGCACGACTTTCTAAGTTGGTCTCCGGCGACGTGGGACTCCTTTGTGCAACTTCGGCGAGCACCATTTCACGCATCCTCGTAGTGCCTGTTTCTGGCACTTCTCCGGGTGCTACCTGCTTCAGTGAGGGTTCTTTGTCTTGCTCGACGTCCCCTCTCTCTGCAGGTCCAATTTGCGACCTCCTGGTCCCTCCTTGGCCCCAGCAGCGTCCAAAAACGCCAAACGCACGATTTGCGTGTAGCAAGGCTTGTTGGCGTCCATCCGGCGGGAAAACACTTCTGCACGACTCTCCAAGGCGTGGGGGATCCATCCTCCAAAGGGGAAGTCTCTAGCCCTTGTCGTTCCTGCAGTATTCACAGTTCTTCAGCCTAGTAAGAGCTTCTTTGCACCAACCGCTGGCATTTCTTGGGCATCTGCCCATCTCCGAGCTGCTTGTGACTTTTGGACTTGGTCCCCTTGTTCCACAGGTACCTTCAGACAGGAATCCATCGTTGTTGCATTGCTGATTTGTGTTTTCCTTGCATTCTCCCTCTAACACGACTATTTTGTCCTTAGGGGAACTTTGGTGCACTTTGCACTCACTTTTCAGGGTCTTGGGGTGGGTTATTTTGCTAACTCTCACTATTTTCTAATAGTCCCAGCGACCCTCTACAAGGTCACATAGGTTTGGGGTCCATTCGTGGTTCGCATTCCACTTCTGGAGTATATGGTTTGTGTTGCCCCTATCCCTATGTTTCCCCATTGCATCCTATTGTAACTATACATTGTTTGCACTGTTTTCTAAGACTATACTGCATATTTTTGCTATTGTGTATATATATCTTGTGTATATTTCCTATCCTCTCACTGAGGGTACACTCTAAGATACTTTGGCATATTGTCATAAAAATAAAGTACCTTTATTTTTAGTATAACTGTGTATTGTGTTTTCTTATGATATTGTGCATATGACACTAAGTGGTACTGTAGTAGCTTCACACGTCTCCTAGTTCAGCCTGAGCTGCTTTGCTAAGCTACCATTATCTATCAGCCTAAGCTGCTAGACACCCTATACACTAATAAGGGATAACTGGGCCTGGTGCAAGGTGCAAGTACCCCTTGGTACTCACTACAAGCCAGTCCAGCCTCCTACATTGGTTGTGCAGTGGTGGGATAAGTGCTTGAGACTACTTACCACTCTTGTCATTGTACTTTTCATAAGAGAAAAATATACAAAACAAGGTCAGTGTATATACACATAGCCAAAAAGTTTTGCATTTCCTCTTTTCACTCTTTTCTAAGTGCTGAAAAGTACTTCTAAACTTTCAAAAAGTTCTTAAAAGTTTAAAAAGTTTTTTCTGTCTTTCCAAAAAGTTCTGAAAACTTTTTTCTCTTTTGCTATCACTTTAACTCTCTCTAAAAAATGTCTGGCACAGGCCAAAAAGTTGAACTGTCCAAACTTGCATATGATCACCTTAGCTGGAAAGGAGCAAGGAGTCTCTGCATAGAGAGAGGTTTGAGTGTAGGGAAGAATCCTTCCTTAGAACTGTTAATTAATATGCTTAGAGTACAGGATAAGGCCATAAGTGCCCAATCTGTAGAAAAAGTAGCTAATGGTTCTCAATCTGATCCAGGGACTCCCCCAGGAAAAGGTTCAGGAAAGAAACTTCTTAGCCTGCCCATTACTAGACAGTCTAGCATAGTTGGTACAGAGGTTGAATCACATCATACTGATGATGTGCTCTCACATTATACTGGTAGCCAAGCTGTTAGGGTGCCCTCTGTAAGGGACAGGTCTCCTTCTGTTCATTCCCATCATACCTCTGTATCTAGAAATGTCCCTCCCACCCACCCTGATGACAGATTGTTGGAAAGGGAGCTCAATAGATTGAGAGTGGAGCAAACCAGACTGAAGCTCAAGAAGCAACAGCTGGATTTGGATAGACAGTCTTTAGAAATAGAGAGGGAAAGACAGAAAATGGGTTTAGATATCCATGGTGGCAGCAGCAGTATTCCCCATAGTCATCCTGCAAAAGAGCATGATTCCAGGAATCTGCATAAGATAGTTCCCCCTTACAAGGAGGGGGATGACATTAACAAGTGGTTTGCTGCACTTGAGAGGGCCTGTGCTGTACAGGATGTCCCTCAAAAGCAGTGGGCTGCTATCCTATGGCTATCATTTACTGGAAAAGGTAGGGATAGGCTCCTTACTGTAAAAGAAAATGATGCTAACAATTTCCAAGTTCTTAAGAATGCACTCCTGGATGGTTATGGCTTAACCACTGAACAGTACAGGATCAAGTTCAGAGATACCAAAAAGGAGTCTTCACAAGACTGGGTTGATTTCATTGACCAGGCAGTGAAGGCCTTGGAGGGGTGGTTACATGGCAGTAAAGTTACTGATTATGACAGCCTGTATAACTTAATCCTGAGAGAGCATATTCTTAATAATTGTGTGTCTGATTTGTTGCACCAGTACTTGGTGGACTCTGATCTGACCTCTCCCCAAGAATTGGGAAAGAAGGCAGACAAATGGGTCAGAACAAGAGTGAACAGAAAAGTTCATACAGGGGGTGACAAAGATGGCAACAAAAAGAAGGATGGTAAGTCTTCTGACAAGGGTGGGGACAAATCTAAAAATGAGTCTTCATCAGGCCCACAAAAACACTCTGGTGGGGGTGGTGGGCCCAAATCCTCCTTTAATCAGAACAAGGAAAAGAAACCATGGTGCTATTTATGTAAGATAAAAGGCCATTGGACAACAGATCCCAGTTGTCCAAAGAAAGGCACCACAGCTCCTACCACTACAACCCCTACTGCTACACCTAGTGTCCCTACTAATAGCAGTGGTGGTGGGAGCAAACCTACTAATAGCCAATCCAAGGGAGTAGCTGGGCTCACTTTTGGTAATTTAGTTGGGGTTGGTCTGATTAGGGAGACCACAGAGGCTACTTTAGTCTCTGAAGGGGCTATTGACTTAGCCACTTTGGTTGCTTGCCCCCATAACTTGGAGAAGTACAAGCAACTAACCCTAATAAATGGTGTTGAGGTCCAGGCCTACAGGGACACAGGTGCCAGTGTCACAATGGTGATTGAGAAACTGGTGCACCCTGAACAACACATACTTGGACACCAGTACCAAGTAACCGATGCTCACAACATAACACAAAGCCACCCCATGGCTGTTGTAAATCTCAACTGGGGGGGGGTATCTGGTCCAAAGAAAGTTGTGGTAGCTTCAGATTTACCTGTAGACTGTCTATTAGGGAACGATTTGGAGACATCAGCTTGGTCAGATGTGGAGTTGGAGGCCCATGCAGCAATGCTGGGCATCCCAGGGCATATTTTTGCTTTGACAAGGGCTCAGGCCAAAAAGCAAAAAGGACAGGGAAGCTTGGATCCTGGAACAATGGACCAAGTGCTCCCTAAACCTAGGGCTAGTAGAAGCAAACCACTTCCTACTATCCCTCCCTCTACAGTGGATTCTACTTCTGAGGAAGAAGAATTCCCTCCCTGTGCAGAACCTACACCAGAGGAGCTGGAAGCAGACACTGCTGAGCTTTTGGGTGAAGGGGGGCCTGCCAGAGAGGAGCTGAGTGTGGCACAGCAAACCTGTCCCACATTAGAGGGTCTCAGACAGCAAGCTGTCAAACAGGCTAATGGGGATGTCAGTGACTCACACAGAGTTTACTGGGAGGACAACCTCTTGTACACTGAGAATAGGGATCCTAAACCTGGAGCTGCCAGGAGATTAGTGATTCCTCAGGAGTACATAAAGTTCCTCCTAACACTGGCACATGACATTCCCTTAGCTGGGCACCTGGGTCAAATGAAAACTTGGGACAGATTGGTACCACTGTTTCATTGGCCTAGGATGTCTGAGGACACAAAAGAATTTTGTAAGTCCTGTGAAACCTGTCAAGCCAGTGGCAAGACAGGTGGCACTCCAAAGGCACCCCTTATCCCACTGCCTGTGGTTGGGGTTCCCTTTGAAAGGGTAGGGGTTGACATAGTTGGCCCCCTTGACCCTCCTACTGCTTCAGGCAATAGGTTTATCTTAGTGGTAGTGGACCATGCCACAAGATATCCTGAAGCTATTCCTTTAAGGACCACTACAGCTCCTGCAGTGGCAAAGGCCCTCCTGGGAATATTTTCCAGGGTGGGCTTCCCAAAGGAAGTAGTATCAGACAGAGGAAGCAATTTCATGTCTGCATACTTAAAGGCCATGTGGAAGGAGTGTGGTGTAACTTACAAGTTCACAACACCCTATCATCCACAAACAAATGGACTGGTGGAGAGATTTAATAAAACTCTCAAAGGCATGATTATGGGACTCCCTGAAAAACTCCGCAGGAGATGGGATATCCTTCTACCATGCCTCCTTTTTGCCTACAGGGAGGTACCCCAGAAAGGAGTGGGCTTCAGCCCCTTTGAACTTCTTTTTGGACACCCTGTTAGGGGTCCACTCACACTTGTAAAGGAGGGTTGGGAACAACCTTTAAAAGCTCCTAAGCAGGATATTGTGGACTATGTACTTGGCCTCAGATCAAGGATGGCTGAGTACATGAAAAAGGCCAGTAAAAACCTTCAGGCCAGCCAAGAGCTCCAGAAGCAATGGCATGATCAGAAGGCTGTTTTGGTTCAGTACCAACCAGGGCAGAAAGTGTGGGTCTTGGAGCCTGTGGCCCCAAGAGCACTCCAAGATAAATGGAGTGGTCCACACACAATTGTTGAAAAGAAGGGTGAAGTCACCTACTTGGTTGACTTAGGCACTGCCAGGAGTCCCCTTAGGGTGCTCCATGTCAACCGCCTGAAACCCTACTATGACAGGGCTGATCTCACCCTGCTCATGGCAACAGATGAGGGACAGGAAGAAGACAGTGATCCTCTACCTGATCTCTTCTCTTCCACAGAACAAGATGCTCTTGTGGAAGGTGTAGTTTTGGCTGATTGTCTTACTGCTGAGCAGAAAGATAATTGCATAAATCTCCTAGGACAATTTTCAGAACTCTTCTCCATTGTGCCAGGCACCACTTCTTGGTGTGAGCACACTATAGATACTGGAGACAGTTTACCTGTCAAAAGTAAGATCTATAGGCAGCCTGACCATGTCAGGGACTGCATAAAGCAAGAAGTTCAGAAGATGTTGGAACTAGGAGTGGTTGAGCACTCTGACAGTCCATGGGCTTCTCCTGTGGTACTGGTACCAAAACCCAATTCTAAAGATGGAAAGAAGGAAATGAGGTTTTGTGTAGACTATAGAGGTCTCAACTTGGTAACCAAAACTGATGCTCACCCTATACCCAGGGCAGATGAGCTAATAGATACACTGGCATCTGCCAAGTATCTAAGCACTTTTGATTTGACTGCAGGGTATTGGCAGATCAAAATGTCAGAAGAGGCTAAACCTAAGACTGCATTTTCTACCATTGGAGGACATTACCAGTTTACTGTAATGCCTTTTGGTTTGAAAAATGCACCTGCCACTTTTCAGAGGTTGGTGAACACAGTCCTGCAAGGGCTGGAAGCTTTCAGTGCAGCATATTTGGACGATATAGCTGTCTTTAGCTCCAGCTGGGATGATCACCTGGTCCACCTTTGGAAAGTTTTGGAGGCCCTGCAAAAGGCAGGCCTCACTATCAAGGCTTCAAAGTGCCAGATAGGGCAGGGTAAGGTGGTTTATCTGGGACACCTTGTTGGTGGGGAACAGATTGCACCACTTCAGGGGAAAATCCAAACTATTATTGATTGGATTCCCCCTACCACTCAGACTCAGGTGAGAGCCTTCCTAGGCCTCACTGGGTATTACAGGAGGTTCATTAAGAACTATGGCTCCATTGCAGCCCCTCTTAATGACCTCACATCCAAGAAAATGCCTAAAAAGGTATTATGGACAGCAAACTGTCAGAAAGCTTTTGAGGAGCTGAAGCAGGCCATGTGCTCTGCACCTGTCCTGAAAAGCCCTTGTTACTCTAAAAAATTCTATGTCCAAACTGATGCATCTGAATTAGGAGTAGGGGCAGTCCTATCACAACTTAATTCTGAGGGCCAGGATCAACCTGTTGCTTTTATTAGTAGAAGGTTGACCCCTAGAGAAAAGCGTTGGTCTGCCATTGAGAGGGAGGCCTTTGCTGTGGTCTGGGCTCTGAAGAAGTTGAGGCCATACCTGTTTGGCACTCACTTCATTGTTCAGACAGACCACAAACCTCTACTTTGGCTAAAACAAATGAAAGGTGAAAATCCTAAATTGTTGAGGTGGTCCATATCCCTACAGGGAATGGACTATACAGTCGAACATAGACCTGGGAGTAGCCACTCCAATGCAGATGGACTCTCCAGATATTTCCACTTAGACAATGAAGACTCATCAGGTAATGGCTAGTCTTATTGTCCTTCGTTTGGGGGGGGGTTGTGTAGGAAAGTACCATCTTGCCTGGCATGTTACCCCCATTTTTCACTGTATATATGTTGTTTTAGTTGTATGTGTCACTGGGACCCTGGTAACCCAGGGCCCCAGTGCTCATAAGTGTGCCTGTATGTGTTACCTGTGTAGTGACTAACTGTCTCACTGAGGCTCTGCTAATCAGAACCTCAGTGGTTATGCTCTCTCATTTCTTTCCAAATTGTCACTGACAGGCTAGTGACCATTTTTTCCAATTTACATTAGCTTACTGGAACACCCTTATAATCCCCTAGTATATGGTACTGAGGTACCCAGGGTATTGGGGTTCCAGGAGATCCCTATGGGCTGCAGCATTTCTTTTGCCACCCATAGGGAGCTCTGACAATTCTTACACAGGCCTGCCACTGCAGCCTGAGTGAAATAACGTCCACGTTATTTCACAGCCATTTTACACTGCACTTAAGTAACTTATAAGTCACCTATATGTCTAACCTTTACCTGGTAAAGGTTAGGTGCAAAGTTACTTAGTGTGAGGGCACCCTGGCACTAGCCAAGGTGCCCCCACATTGTTCAGAGCCAATTCACTGAACTTTGTGAGTGCGGGGACACCATTACACGCGTGCACTACATATAGGTCACTACCTATATGTAGCTTCACCATGGTAACTCCGAATATGGCCATGTAACATGTCTATGATCATGGAATTGCCCCCTCTATGCCATCCTGGCATTGTTGGTACAATTCCATGATCCCAGTGGTCTGTAGCACAGACCCTGGTACTGCCAGACTGCCCTTCCTGGGGTTTCTCTGCAGCTGCTGCTGCTGCCAACCCCTCAGACAGGCATCTGCCCTCCTGGGGTCCAGCCAGGCCTGACCCAGGATGGCAGAACAAAGAACTTCCTCTGAGAGAGGGTGTGACACCCTCTCCCTTTGGAAAATGGTGTGAAGGCAGGGGAGGAGTAGCCTCCCCCAGCCTCTGGAAATGCTTTGTTGGGCACAGAGGTGCCCAATTCTGCATAAGCCAGTCTACACCGGTTCAGGGACCCCTTAGCCCCTGCTCTGGCGCGAAACTGGACAAAGGAAAGGGGAGTGACCACTCCCCTGACCTGCACCTCCCCTGGGAGGTGTCCAGAGCTCCTCCAGTGTGCTCCAGACCTCTGCCATCTTGGAAACAGAGGTGCTGCTGGCACACTGGACTGCTCTGAGTGGCCAGTGCCACCAGGTGACGTCAGAGACTCCTTGTGATAGGCTCCTTCAGGTGTTAGTAGCCTTTCCTCTCTCCTAGGTAGCCAAACCCTCTTTTCTGGCTATTTAGGGTCTCTGTCTCTGGGGAAACTTTAGATAACGAATGCATGAGCTCAGCCGAGTTCCTCTGCATCTCCCTCTTCACCTTCTGATAAGGAATCGACCGCTGACCGCGCTGGAAGCCTGCAAACCTGCAACATAGTAGCAAAGACGACTACTGCAACTCTGTAACGCTGATCCTGCCGCCTTCTCGACTGTTTTCCTGCTTGTGCATGCTGTGGGGGTAGTCTGCCTCCTCTCTGCACCAGAAGCTCCGAAGAAATCTCCCGTGGGTCGACGGAATCTTCCCCCTGCAACCGCAGGCACCAAAAAGCTGCATCTCCGGTCCCTTGGGTCTCCTCTCAGCACGACGAGCGAGGTCCCTCGAATCCAGCGACACCGTCCAAGTGACCCCCACAGTCCAGTGACTCTTCAGCCCAAGTTTGGTGGAGGTAAGTCCTTGCCTCACCTCGCTGGGCTGCATTGCTGGGAACCGCGACTTTGCAAGCTTCTCCGGCCCCTGTGCACTTCCGGCGGAAATCCTGTGTGCACAGCCAAGCCTGGGTCCACGGCACTCTAACCTGCATTGCACGACTTTCTAAGTTGGTCTCCGGCGACGTGGGACTCCTTTGTGCAACTTCGGCGAGCACCGTTTCACGCATCCTCGTAGTGCCTGTTTCTGGCACTTCTCCGGGTGCTACCTGCTTCAGTGAGGGTTCTTTGTCTTGCTCGACGTCCCCTCTCTCTGCAGGTCCAATTTGCGACCTCCTGGTCCCTCCTGGGCCCCAGCAGCGTCCAAAAACGCCAAACGCACGATTTGCGTGTAGCAAGGCTTGTTGGCGTCCATCCGGCGGGAAAACACTTCTGCACGACTCTCCAAGGCGTGGGGGATCCATCCTCCAAAGGGGAAGTCTCTAGCCCTTGTCGTTCCTGCAGTATTCACAGTTCTTCAGCCTAGTAAGAGCTTCTTTGCACCAACCGCTGGCATTTCTTGGGCATCTGCCCATCTCCGAGCTGCTTGTGACTTTTGGACTTGGTCCCCTTGTTCCACAGGTACCTTCAGACAGGAATCCATCGTTGTTGCATTGCTGATTTGTGTTTTCCTTGCATTCTCCCTCTAACACGACTATTTTGTCCTTAGGGGAACTTTGGTGCACTTTGCACTCACTTTTCAGGGTCTTGGGGTGGGTTATTTTACTAACTCTCACTATTTTCTAATAGTCCCAGCGACCCTCTACAAGGTCACATAGGTTTGGGGTCCATTCGTGGTTCGCATTCCACTTCTGGAGTATATGGTTTGTGTTGCCCCTATCCCTATGTTTCCCCATTGCATCCTATTGTAACTATACATTGTTTGCACTGTTTTCTAAGACTATACTGCATATTTTTGCTATTGTGTATATATATCTTGTGTATATTTCCTATCCTCTCACTGAGGGTACACTCTAAGATACTTTGGCATATTGTCATAAAAATAAAGTACCTTTATTTTTAGTATAACTGTGTATTGTGTTTTCTTATGATATTGTGCATATGACACTAAGTGGTACTGTAGTAGCTTCACACGTCTCCTAGTTCAGCCTGAGCTGCTTTGCTAAGCTACCATTATCTATCAGCCTAAGCTGCTAGACACCCTATACACTAATAAGGGATAACTGGGCCTGGTGCAAGGTGCAAGTACCCCTTGGTACTCACTACAAGCCAGTCCAGCCTCCTACAGAGAGGACACGGGATGTGTGAATGGTAGTGGGGGTGGTGAGTGCACATAAGGAGTGTGTTGTGATGGGCGTGCTGGTGATGGAGTGAACATAAGGAGTGTGTTGTGATGGGCGTGCTGGGGATGGAGGTAGTGGCTGAGGATGTAGTGCATGCAGGTGTGAGTGGAGACAAGACAGGGAGGAGGGAGAAGTGGAGGAGGGAGACACAGTGGAAGCAGTGGATGTTGGTATATCTACATGGGTGTGATGCTTGTGTGAGTGCCTGTGGGATGTGTAGTGCTTAAGTTTGCCTGAGCTTCCTTTGTGTGTTGAGGTGTGTGCATGCTGGTCTGATGGTGCGCTTGGGATAGGCTGAGGTACAGGGGATTGGGTCTGGGTGGAGGAAGTTGGATGGGGGAGGATGGACACAGAGACAATGGCTGCCATCAGTGCTGAGGCCAGAGCCTGAAATGCTCTCTGTTGGGCTGCCTGGCCAGAATGAATGCCCTCCAGGTATGCATTTGTTTGTTGCAAATGCCTCTCGACACCCTGGATGGCATTCAGAATGGTAGATTGCCCAACAGTGAGGGATCTCAGGAGGTCAATAGCCTCCTCACTGAGGGCAGCAGTGCTGACTGGGGCAGGGCCTGAGGTGCATGGGGTGAAGGAGATGCCCACCCTCCTGGGTGAGCGGGCACGGGACACATGCTGAGGGGCTACTGGGAGGGCGGTGCTGGTGGGGGGGTGGAGGCTGTGCCTGTTGATGCGGGAGGCACAGAGGGGCCCGCCACCACAAGGGAGCTCCCATCAGAGGAGGAGTCGCTGTCGCTGCTGTCACCTCCTGCCCCCGCCGTGGAGCTCCTCTCGCCCTCCGTCCTACTGGTGGCTTAAGACTCCGTGGTCTCGCCCTTCAGGGCCAAGTGGGATGCAGCTCCCTCCTGCTCCAGTGCCACTGCTCCTCTGCCTGATGATGCTATTGCACACAAGAACAGGGAGACCACAAAAGGTGGGGGAGACAGAAGAAAGACATGTTCAGTGCATGCAATACCACTACCGTTGGCGGACACTACAGACACAGCAGCCCTCTGCACTACGCCATACACTTATAGTTCCTAGATTATTCACAGGGCCATGGGGTACAAGGCCTGTGCCCAGTGCTGCACACATGGAAGTCACAGGAGCCTGACTAGGTGAGATGGCTCTTACCACTGGTGGGGTTGGGGTGCGACATAGCCTGCCTCACAAAGGGACCTTGCCTACAAAGCTCGCCCTGGCCTGGGGTGCCTGCCCACCTCCCCCACCCAGACACCTCGTAATGCGTGCAGAGTCAGATGGATGTGACTGTACTCACCCCCTTGTGGCTTCTGTGGTGCCCTCAAGCGCCCATCCAACTCCGGATACGCCACCGCCAGGATCCGGAACATCAGGGGGTCATGGCCCGACGGGCACCCCTCCCACGTTGGGAGGCCATCCCCAGCTGGGCCTCAACCGTCTTCTTGCTCCAGTGGCAAATGTCCTCCCATCTTTTCCGGCAGTGGGTGCTCCGTCTGTGGTGGACCCCCAGGGTCCGTACGTCCTTGGCGCTGGCAAGCCAAATATCCTTCTTCTGGTGGGTGCTGACCTACAGGAATAGTACATGGGAAAAGGAAAAACTTTAACCGTCCGGACCGTCACAGTCATTGGCCCATGTTCCCACCCTTGCCCTGACGCACATACACTCACCGTCCGCTCATGCAGGGCTCAATCCCCCCCCATGATAGTAAATGGCGGTGACGTCCGCGGCAGTGCGTACCGTCACCGCCGGCGTACATCATCATTGGCTCCTGGGACCCATAGGGTCCAATGTTAACCAATGCAGGATTGCGCCGCGGTCTTCGACCGCCTACCGCGACAGTGTAGAACGCCAGCACAGTTACCTCAATTCCCCTTGTCCTACCTTACAGGTCAGGCAGCCGCTGTTTAATAGGGCCACATGGCATTAATAATAACTGAGTCACACCTATCTAGGCCTTGCATACACACAGTAACAGGCACATTGCGGATTAACAAATGTGTGCTAATGACATTTTGTAATACCTCAGTGTTGGCTGACTCACTGCTCGCTGTTCTCGTCCATAGGGCACGTCCGCTGGGGCAGGTGATGAGATGGCGGCATCCTCCGGTGTACAGACCGCTGGTGGACCTGTCGATAATGGAAAAGAGACACGTAATAGTCACCTACAGACTTGATCGTGCAACAATCCATGAACTGTGTGCCCAGTTGGAGCCAGACCTGATGTCAGCTATCCGCCATCCCACAGGGCTACCTCCTCTAGTGCAGGTCCTGTCAGTACTCCATTTCCTGGCAAGTGGGTCTTTTCAAACGACAGTGGCCATTGCATCAGGG
Organism: Pleurodeles waltl; assembly: GCF_031143425.1. Taxonomy (NCBI): domain Eukaryota; kingdom Metazoa; phylum Chordata; class Amphibia; order Caudata; family Salamandridae; genus Pleurodeles; species Pleurodeles waltl. Next base: position 435,017,490 of record NC_090451.1, on the reverse strand, counting down.
ATGTCCCAACCAATGTTCTCAAACGTGTTGTCCAGAGTGTTGTCTGCCCTGCTGAAACACATGCGAAGCTACATTGTTTTCCCTCAGGTGGAGGATTTGCCTACAGTGAAAGGTGACTTCTATGCCCTGGGACATATCCCCAACATCATAGGTGCCATTGATGGGACACATGTGGACTTGGTGCCCCCCCCGCAGGAGTGAACAGGTGTACAGAAACCGGAAGAACTACCATTCAATGAATGTGCAGATGGTGTGTTTGGCCGACCAGTACATCTCCCATGTGAATGCCAAGTTTCCTGGCTCAGTGCATGACACATTCTGAGGAATAGCAGCATCCCTTATGTGATGGGACAACTCCAGAGGCACAGTGTGTGGCTAATAGGTGAGGACAAGGACCCTATACCCTGGGAATAGTTGTCTGGGGTTGTCCCTACAGGTTAGTGTGTGTCTAACAGTTGTCCCTCAACATTTGCAGGTGACTCTGGGTACCCCAACCTGTCATAGCTACTGACCCCAGTGAGAAATCCCAGGACAAGGGCAGAGGAACGCTACAATGAGACACATGGGTGAACTAGGAGGGTGATCGAACGGACCTTCGGCCTTCTGAAGGCCAGGTTCCGGTGCCTCCATATGACAGGTGGTTCTCTCTACTACTCACCAAAGAAGGGGTGCCAGATCATCGTGGCCTGCTGTATGCTGCACAACTTGGCTTTGCGACGACAGGTGCCTTTTCTGCAGGAGGATGGGCCAGTTGGAGGTCTTGTGGCAGCTGTGGAGCCTGTGGACAGTGAAGAAGAGGAGGCAGAAGAACAGGATATCAACAACAGAAACAATGTTATCCAGCAATACTTCCAGTGATACACAGGTAAGAAGATATCACTGCCTCACACATCTCATACAATTGTTTGACCTATCATAAGTCTGTCACCCAGTGTATGGACCCCGACTTGTCACTTTGCCTTTCCATTTAACAGATGTGGGTCCACTGTGTGACCTCTGCTATATTACCTCATGGACTAGAGCTGTGTTACATCGGTATGTGCACAAGTAAATTGACATTGCTATATTCCATTGTTATTGCAAAGACACATTTGTGAAAGCACAGACTGACTCCAGATTGTTTTGTGATTGTTGTGTGTTTATTTTTGTGCAAATAAAGGGAGGGGGTTGTAAAATAGTCAGGGGTGATGGTGGAGGAATGTCCATGGCAGAGTCCAGTCTATTTGTTTCACAGGTGCATTGTCCAAAGGGGCATAGGAAGTGGAGATAGGGCAGTTTAAGGATGGACAGGGTGTCAAAGTGGGACAGAAGGATGACATTCAGGGGGGTCTCATTTCCTGGCGCGGGCCTTGGCAAAGTTCTCTGTCTCGTTCCTGGATCTCAGGAACCGTTTGCAGGGTGGTTCTCCATCTGCAGGGGGTGGGGTGCTGGTGTTGTGGTCCTGTGGCGGTGCCTCCTGTCCACTAGCGCCGGTGGAGGTGGTGGGCTGTTCATCATTCAGGCTTGTGTCAGGGGCCCCTTGTTGTGCCACAGTGTCCCTCCTGGTGTTGACAAGGTCCTTCAGCACCCCTACAATGGTGACCAGGGTGGTGTTGATGGACTTGAGTTCCTCCCTGATCCCCAGATAGTGTTCCTCCTGCAGCCGCTGGGTCTCCTGAAACTTGGCCAGTACCGTTGCCATCGTCTCCTGGGAATGATGGTACGCTCCCATGATGTTGGAGAGGGCCTCGTGGAGAGTGGGTTCCCTGGGCCTGTCCTCCCCCTGTTGCACAGCTGTCCTCCCAGTTCCCCTGTTTCTGTGCCTCTATCCCCTGGACCGTGTGCCCACTGCCACTGCCCCCAGGTCCCTGATTTTCATGGGGTGGTGGGTTTGCCTGGGTTCCCTGTAGTGGTGGACACACTGCTGCTTGACGTGTCCTGGGGACAGAGGGATGGGCCCGCTGGGTGGGTGCTGTGCTGGTGTTTCCTGAGGGAGGAGTGTCTGTGGTATCTTCTGCCAGTGTCAGGGGAACCGACTGTCCCGAGGTCCCAGATGGGCTGAACTGGTCATCTTGATCCAGTTGGACAGAGCTGCTGTCGTCACTGTGGGCCTCTTCTGTGGGGGGAGTGGACATGTCTGAAACCTCCTGTCCAGTGACGTTGGGTAGGGGTCCTGCAGGGGTGTAAAGACATGATTATTGCATCTGTGTGTGCCATTGTGTGCAATGGGTGAGTGACCCTGTACTCCAGTGCTTGCATTCTTGTCTAGGTCCTTGTGTGATAATTGGTTTGGGGTATGTGTGGGTATCTGTTGTGGACATGCTTTGGTGATGGGTGTCCATGCTTTGGTGTTGCATGCAGGGCTTGGTGTTGGGATGGGTGGGTTGTGATAGTGGGACATATGTGAGGTGTTGAAGTGATGGGGGTGAGGGTGGGGGTATGTGATAGCATGCAGGTAGGGTTGGGGGTATAATAGTTAAGAGTTGACTTACCAGAGTCCATTCCTCCTGCTACTCCTGAGAGGCCCTCAGGATGCAGTATTGCCAAGACTTGCTCCTCCCATGTTAGTTGTGGGGGAGAAGGAGGGGGTCCGCCGCCAGTCCTCTGTACTGCAATCTGGTGTCTGGAGACCACGGAAAGCACCTTCCCCTGTAGGTCGTTCCACCTCTTCCTGATGTCATCCCGTGTTCTTGGATGCTGTCCCACTGCGTTGACCCTGTCGACGATTCTGCGCCATAGCTCCATCTTCCTGGCAATGGAGGTGTGCTGCACCTGCGATCCGAAAAGCTGTGGCTCTACCCGGACGATTTCCTCCACCATTACCCTGAGCTCCTCCTCAAAGAACATGGGGTGTCGTTGAGGTGCCATGATGTGGTGTGGGTGATGTGTGGGGTGGTGTGTGTTGTGATGTGTGAGGGGATGTTTGTGTGTGTTGTTTGAGGTGCGTGGAAGTTGTGTGAGTGATGATGTTGTGTGTCTGTGGATGCTAGTGTTGTTTCTGGTGGTGTCTCTCTCTGGCCTTCTTTCTCAATTTTGGTAGTAAGGGTTTGTGTGTAATGTGGGTGGGTGTTTTATATTGTATTGGGTGTGTGGGAGTGGTGTGTGTATGTGTATCAGGTGTGTGTATTTCGATTTGTCCAATGTGGTTGTGTTTTGTAAATGTGTGTGTATTTTGAGCGCAGCGGTGTGTACCGGCAATGGAATACCGCGGTTGAAAGACCGCCGTGTGTATTCGTGGGTCGTGATAGTGTGTGCGTATTCCTGTTGGCGTGACAGTGAAGGTTTTGTTATCGCCAGCTTATCACTGACCTTTGGTGTGGCGCACTTGTGTGGGTGTCTGGATTTTGGCAGATTCCGAGCTGTGGGTTGTAATAGCTGTAGCGTAATTCCACCGCCGCAGCTGTGTGTTGGTGGTCTTCTGCATGGCGGTAAGCAGGATTTACCGCCAATGTTGTAATGAGGGCCATGGAGTTTAGAAGTATTTTTCAAAATGTCTTCTTTCTTACACAATAGCTTAGTTTTGGAAGGCACAAATGCAGCGTAATCCAATTGGTAATAACAAATATCCTACTATTCTATGCTCCCACATGTCGTCTGATATAAATGGTACCTCAGTTGTGCGGACAGGCCTAGTGCCTGCAACAGAAAATTACCCAAAACGCAGCATGGATACATCACATTTTTCTACTCAAAACCGACCCGCTTTTTGCAAAGTGGGTAGCTGTGGGTCCGGCAGCCAAGGAAATCTAGCAAACCTGTAAAAAAATTTAAACTAGACACCAAGTGGTTTGCAGGAAGGGGTGCCTTCTGCGACTCTGGCCATGTTGTTTTTCCCAGAATTCCTTGCAAACTTTCACAAAAAATCAAATTTTCCTCACATTTCTGTGATGGAAAGTTCTGGAATCTGTGGCACACACTTCCTTCCAGCCAGCATTTCCTTAAGACTTCTGATACAAAATGGTACCTCAATGTGTGGGTAGGCCTAGTCCCCGTGGCTGGAAACGGCCCAAAACGCAACATGGATACATAACATTTTTCCACCCAAAACGGACCAGTTTTTTTGCAAGGTGGGTAGCTGTGGATTTTGGGCACTAGCTCATCTGGCACCTAAAGAAACCTAGCACACCTGTCCATTTTTTAAAACTAGACATGTGGTGGAATCCGGGATGGGATGACTTAAGTGAATCCCAAGAGGTTTTTTTACCCACAATGCCCTGCAAATCTCATATTTTGTCTGAAATCACACAATTGCATTACATTTCTATGATGGAAACTTATGGAATCTGCAGGAATCAACAAAACTAACATTGCCCGACCAGTACTAATAAAAACACTGCTCCACTTGTGTGGCTGGGCCTAGTGCCCACGATAGGAATGGATCAACAAAATTCAATGGAAGCCCGTGCATGGGGACCCCTACTGATCTCAGTTAGATCAGTTCCTGTCCCAAGCACTAGGTCCAACCACACAAGTGGTGCATCGTTTTTATCAACATAAGTGGAGCAATGCTGGATGATAGGAATTTTGTGGTTTCCTGTAGATTCTGGAAGGTTCCATCACTGAAATGTAGGGAGAAATGCATGATTTCAGGCAAAGTTTGAGGTCTGCAGGGTATGATGGGTAAGGAAACCTCATGGGATTCACACAAATGTCTGTGGTTGGTAGGTGTCTATAGGTGGTGGCCTTGCATGGCCTCAAATCCCGCAGCTGCCCCTATTGCTGAAATCTCCACTTAGCAATTTAGGGCCTTTTGTGCCAAGGTCTCTTGGCCCCACCACACAAGGGAGGTACCAATTTTATCAGAAGACTTGGGGGAATGCTGTGTGGTAGGAAATGTGTGACTCCCCACAGATCTCAGAAGTTTTCATCATAGAAATGTGAGAAAAATGTGTGTTTTAGTCAATGTTTGAAGTTTGCAGGGCATTGTGGGTTAGGAAATGGTGTTAGATGCATGCGAAACACACCACCCTGGACTCCCCCAGATGTCTAGTTTTCAGAACTGTCTGGGTCATTGGTAGGTTTTCCAGATGACAGCCTACTCAAGCTCAAAAAGTGTAGCCATTCATCATGGGAAGTGAGATGATAGTAGGAGTTAGACAAACTCTCCTGGCCCATTTGTAAAAAAAAAAAAAAAAAAGAATCAAATGGTTTCTTGCCTGCCATTGGAATGGGATCCTTTAGTCCACAGGTGAGTAGAAAGACTGTTGAGGTTTTAGGGGTGCGGGTGGGGCCTGATGTAAGGCTAGGAAAGACATACCCCATTATTTTATTAAAAGTAAATATTGCTGCCATACATTAGGCTTTCAGCCCCCAGGGTGATGGGGCAGATCGGGGTAATTACATCCGATCTTACCCTCCCCCCCCCCCGGTGAAGCTTAAAGACCGTTTCTCTATTTACTTGGGTGGGGGCATAGCCATGCAGCCCTCATCCCTATATTTAAAAAGAATCCCTGGCATCTAGTGACCTTTCTGCCATGCAGCCCTCATCCCTATATTTAAAAAGAATCCCTGGCATCTAGTGACCTTTCTGCCCCCCCAGGGGAGACCAGGATAAAGACCCTAATTTTCCCCTTGGGGGTGGAAAGCCTCTTAGTTGAGCTAGGGTCATAGCCAGGCCCACTGTGAGCAGCCCCCACCCTTATAGTTAAAATAAATCCCGGATATCTAGTGGACTTTCTTCCCCCCCCCCCCGGGATAGATTGGAGGTAATAACCCCTATCTCCCCCCTAGGGTCAGGCAAAAATGCTGTTTCCCTATTTTTATGGGGATGGGAGCATGGCCATGCTCATGCTGGGCAGCCCCCACCACTACAATTTAAAAAAAGAGTAATCCCAGTGTCTAGAGGGCCTTCTGCCCCCCCCCACTCCCCTCCGGGGCACACACCAGGGCTACTTGCCCCCATCTGCCCCTTGGGTGGGGCAGAAAGACTGTATTACAAAACAACAACAAGGGAAAGCACAATCCCTCTCCCAAAGGGCAGTCTTCCCCCACTGGTGTCCAGTGGATGGAACGCTTCCTGGTGATCGTCCTCCTGCCACGATCCCCAAGCAGGGATCCTCTGGGCAGAGGTACCATTGGCAAGTGGAGAGTCTCCCGTTTCCAACAATATATCTCCTATCAGAATCAGTGCTCAAGGGGCTGAGATAGACTCCGGGCACTGATTCAATGAAAGTAAAATTAGCCCATCGGCTCCTTTTACTTTCACTTTTACTGAAATGACGTCAGCGTGCCTTGCGCACCAACCAGCATTACAGTTAAAAAAAAGTAATTTGGATTCTCTTCCTGAGCAGCCAGATCTAAAAAAAGAATAAAGGACTCCCTCTGGTGCAGGGGGGCCTTTACACACTTCCCCAGTGTCAGCCAGTGGCCGACAAACGCACTGGGAAGAGAGTGAAGGTGTTGGCCTTATACATCTCCTCCTCTTCCTTCTAAACATCCTTCAAAATATCCACCCCTCTTATACTTCTGTGATGTATCATTGGTTTCCTCTCTTCCAAATCATCAATAACTTTCTTCTCAATGGAACTCATTTAGCAAGTCAAATTATGTCTATGAGCTTGGGCTGTGTCAAGCTTAGTTGGGGACCTAAAAAAGTGCTGAACTGTCTCCTTTTTTTTTTTGCATTAGGTTGAGAATGCAAGTGTTTGTACATGGGGACTTCAGAAAAGAAGAAGAGCCTGATTTATATATGGGCAGTGTGTATAATCTGTTGCAATGAATTATACACACCACCAACTCAATGGTCCATCTGATAGATTTAATTGTGGGCGGACCATCAGTTTGGCTACTGCAGTGCCTACTTCATCACTGCCACAGCCAAACCTCTCCAGCGGTCCAATAGAATAAGGAACATTGAAGAAACAGCTACATGTCCACCCACCTGATCAGGATGGGGAGGCATGTAGGCATTTTTTTTTCTGTCCGTCACCGCCAGGCAAACCCTGGCGGTGAGGGAGAGTAACATGTAAATAATGCTCCCCTTGCTATGGGACATACTTCCTATGGTGGGGGGTATTCATTTTTTTTATTTTCAAAAAGAAAATCCAGTTTTGGGATTGTCTTTTTCAAAATTAAAAAAAATGTTTGGTGAAAGGTTGATCATACTAACGCAACCCTGTACCAAACAGTAATATACATTAACAAAAACCGCTGTGACATTGGTTCCTGCCAATGCTTTATAAAAGATTGCCAGCTTGGTGGTCATTTCTAAATTTGGTGGGTGGTCCCTCCACCAGGGGGACGAAGTAATTTTAACTCCATCCCCATGGCGGAACAATGGGCCATCTGCTGTAAAATAAATTGGCCCAGAAGTCATATTTCAAGAAATAATATTCAAAGTGACCAAGACTATATAAAAAGTGAAGCAAAATGCCACAAGGGATGCCATAGGCAAGGGAAATACGATAGTACGTGATTTTTTCAGCTACTAAGGCAGGTAAATGGAATATAGTGGTAATCAGAAACCGTTACATTTGTGTACTCGTAAAGCAACTTAAAGAACGTATTTGTCGAAAAGTCTCCCTCAAAGGCATGTTTATGTAAAATTTGAAGGTGGGAACTATGTCTATCATCTACCAGAGGGGTGTGTGTGGAGGGCCTAGCTGAAGACCTAATAGGACCAGAGACAACAGCAGACTTCAACACTATCAGCAAAGTAGCTATGAAAAGGATAAAAATAATCAGTACTACAATTACCACTACTATACATTGGTTCTTAGTAAGAATAACTATATTTTCTCTACAGTCAGACGTTAAGAGTAGAACAGCAGCAGACTTATGATCTCTGCAATTGGTTTCTACTTGTGCAAAAACGCAAAACTGTTTTGTCAACACAGGATTAGTTTATGTACAGTTGTCTTCATGAGTCATTCCTAGCCCTACTCCATCTTCTTCTAGAATGACAATCCTACTCTTTTACAGGAGTCTTGGCCCTAAGGACTCTTCAGAATTCAAAATAAATCAAAGTTCAATAAACTTCCATTCATTGACACAGTTTGTTAGCATTACTGGGATGATTCTCCAGGAACTCAAACTTTCACTGTTGTAGCCTTAATCATGGCGGGCCTGCAGGCACTACTCTCTGATGCTCTAAATCATAGAAGATTGGATCAAGTTCACTGTCGAAGTAGCAAATACTCTTTTCAATCTCCAGAGTACTGGCTGTACATGTTCATTATCACTTAATCCACTTGACTCAGGCTCCTCGTGACAGTCTGTGGGATACGTTCAACAGATAGGCTTCGGTCTCAATCTCACCTGCCTTCATGGCCACTCTTCTATCCCACTGTCACTCCTGTTCACATTACCCGACTTTTCACCAGGATCAGAACTGTCAATCACCTGCGCATGAGACTGGTTCACTGCAGTTACCCCAGATTCACTCACCACAGGCTCAGGACTTGCCTTGATTCAATTCTAAGTTACTTCTAGAACATGTACCATAGGTTGGCTTTGAGGCTCTTAGATACTCACTTCAACCCTCTGCTCCTTCAAGGTGACCACAGTGTTGTGGTTGAATCAGTGTCAGGCGTCACTACTTCTTCATTGAGACACCTCCCTCACTGGGTTTGGGAGGCATGTACCCAGTTAGGCAGTCCACCGCATTTGACTGCCTTGTTAGTGTCCAAGATAACCTGGAAGGGGCCTTTCCAACATTGTTCCAGCACAGTTTTCTGACGTGCTTCTTCACCAAGTTCCAGTAATCAGGACTAAGGTTGTGGTACTGCTCCTAATGCAGAAGGGCAAATGTAGCTTCAACCTGGCGCACTCCATCAGTCAGTCCTTTGCAGTAATCAAGAACTATACATCTTCAATATATTCATAAGTGCATTAGCAAGCACAGCAGGCAACCTCAAGACCCTCCCCATGAGGATCTCGTGGGGTGACAATCCTGTTCGACAATAAGGAGTACTTCATCAACAACAAAGGCATCCAGCCACTTTGGAGAGGCAGATGCACATACTTCCGCCAACCATGACTTCAGCATCCCATTCACCTGCTCAAGAAAGCCGGAAACCCCAGGTCGGTAATTACAGTGCAGTTGTTGTGCTATTTGCAAGGCTACACACAGCATTCTCAAGACCTCTTTATTAAAACGAGAGACTCGGTCGGACTCCTGAGGAATCGGGAATCCAAACCTGGGGATTAATTTACGCAGCAACAGCTTTGCTATAGTGAGGCTGTCATTTTTCCTGTTTAGGGTAAGCTTCCACCCAGCATGAGAAAATGCAGACTATAAGCAGGACATTTTACAGCTTGTTACAGTAATTTTGATGAATTCCACTTGCATTCTGTTAAAGGGACTTCTTGATCTTCCTATGGGTGACTCATTATTACAAGAGTCCACTGGTCCTGGCCATTTTTACAAGGTCATACCCTGACCCCATTTTACTGGCCTTGGGATTTTGCGCAATTTACCACTTCTAACCAATGCTACAGTGCTTGTGCTCTCTCTGTAAAACATGGTTACATTGGTTCATACCTAATAGGCATATTACAATTACTTACAAGTTCCTTACAGCGTGGTATCCCATATACCAGGGCCTGTAAAGTAAATGCTACCAATGGGTCTGCAGTATTTATTATGCCACCCACCTTTTTCACTACTGTGAGGCCTACATCTCCCATAGAATAACACTGAAGGTACCTTAAAACATTATAGAAGTGTAATATCCAAATGAGACCACGTAGGCATTTTGTGTTTGGTGTCTCTGGAAATGGTATATAAACTCCTAGCTTATGATAAAGTCAGATTTTGAAAAAGCCACTTTTATAAAGTTAATATTTTCCTGCCCCTAGTCCCTTTGTGCTTGTAGCCGGTCTTGGGTCACTTGACTGTGTGTAACTGACAGACTTTGTGAATTCCTCCTAGACTGTCAAACAGGAGAGGGATTAGGTTTGCCTGGATGGGCCATTTCCTGACAGGATGGGGTGCAGAACTGAGCACAGCCCCACTTAAAACTAAATAGCCTGTTCTCTGCCTTCACACAAAGATTCTAACGACCCCACATCATTACTACAGCCAGCTTGGAGCTCAGGCAGAGGAGGAGGGGAATTCCATGTACTTCAAAGGCACTGCCTAGAAGCTTCTCCCACCTTCCAGAACCAGGGCACCAGGGTATAAAAAATGGACCTCAGACACCAGCTATTCAGTACACTGCTGGACCTGTGGATACTCTGCCAGGAAGTAGGCTGGTGTGCTGCTGAAAGGACTGCCACTCTGCTAGACTGCTATTCTGAGGGAACTGCTGCTATGTTGTGCTGACCGACAGCCCTCTTGCCTGGGGAACAAGAAATGGACCTGCAACTTTATCTTGAACCTAGGACACCAAAGTGACTCCAAAGGTTCACCTGCTGGCCTCCTGATCTGAGCCTCATGAACATAAAAGGCTCCCCAACATCCTGCACCAGCCCTTGTCCCAGTTGCACTGAGTTTCTGCCCCCTAAGTGGTGACTCTCAGGTCCTGGACCCTTGGTGCGGCTCACAGGCTCTGAAATCAAGCTTTATGGCTCCTCGCAACTGTGAACGGGACCATTTGCACCAAGCTCTCACTGCAAATCAGTGCCAAGCTCCGTCAGCCCAGCTCTTTGCACTGCAGCATCGACTGCTTGCGTGGACCGTGACCACAAAGCTCTAACAATGCCCCCAGTGACACCAGTCAACTGTTCATGCTTCGCCGACAGCCTCCCACGACGCTCTCCCTGCTCCTAACGTTCTTCCCCAATGCAAACAGGACCCTTGGAATGAACTGTGAGAAGGTAAACTTCAGCAGGCCTTTCCTGGTGACTGTATCTGACCAGCGGTCAATCGCAGTCAGCCTGAAAGTGTGACTTTGACCCAGTCCAGCATGATCAGTTATCCCTGGTTAGCGCTTTATGCTTATAGACGTTACTTTTCACTTTAATATTTACCTGAATATTACCCTTTGAATGTACAGGACCCATGAACATAGTACCAGGTGACTTCAGCTGCATACTAGTTCCCAGATGTCACATGATCATTTCCACTCCTTTGTGCTGTGCATTTCACCATTGCAATTTCTCGGGGCATCTGTAACGCCTTGAGTAACCTCATAAAATAGTCCCCATTCCTAACAGGTAAGCCTGATGATGCCATGAATCCTCTTTGTGACCACAACTATCTAAAGTCATGAACAACACAAAAGCCATATTGACTATCTGTGAAAATGGTAACTTTCAATTGGGCTGAGACACTGGAAGCTCTAGTAAAAGCAACCAATTTGTCCACTTTAGGCAGAATTTACGCCATGGAGCCAGGAGGCTTCCACTCCACCCTCTATGCTACAAACAGTGTAAGTAGCTCTCAAATTCCCCCCATCGTCGCTCAAGCATGAGTAGTCCACAAACAACACATTAATGGGCTCTACTATGGGTTCATCTTTAATCTCAAGTCTTGGCTTGGTGCACAATTCTGTGACAGTCACGACCAAACTCTCCCCCATCAGCTTCAGTATCAGGCACAGGTAACAATGTGCAGGGATAAGACTGCAGCATCACTTCACTATAATGTTTCCAGCTGCTAGTATGACCTGTTCATACTGCATAAGTCTGCTCCTGGTCAGATGTTTGGTATTAGTGCGACTGAGTACTTCAACATTGTGAGGTACCATCACTATAAGAGGATAGCCCATGACTATGTTCTCACTTTGCTCGATGCAGACACTAATTGTCGCTACAGCTTTAAGGCATCCGGGCAGCCCTGCAGTTGTAGGGTCAAGTGTAGCCTAGAAATAAGCAATAGGTCTTTGGGAATCAATGTGTTTAGATAATCACTGAGAGTGCACAGCCCACATTCTCAAGGCAAAATAGTAAAAACTCTTTACTGTAATCTGCCGCTCCCAGGGCCAGGGTTCATCAGGGACTTTCTCTCAACTCTAGGAAAGCATTCATGCTTTTGGTGCCCCATGGTATTGGATCAGACACATCCTTATGTGTCACCCTCTCTATAGGCCTCACCATCATGGAAAAGAAAGGCATCCACTAATGAAGGTAGCCCAACATTCCCAGAAACATCCCGACTTCTCTCTGTGTGATTGGAGGGTTCATTTTCAAAGTGGCAGAAATTCTCTTGCCACACCTTCTTTGCTTATTTCTCAATGTGATGTCCCAGATACAGAACTTCTTTCTGGCAGTATTGCTCCGGAATACTTTATGTCCATTTTCAGCAAAATGATTCAACAGTGCAATAGTATCTTGTATGCATGCCTCTTGCGACATTGACGCTACTAATAGGTCATTAATGTCATGAACAAGGACTGAGTTACATGATAATTTCAAAGCTTCCAGATTTAAGATTGAGGGGCTTTCTGTATACCCTTGTGGGTAGAGCTCAGCACCATGCCAGAATTCTATTTTAGAACTGGAATGAAAAGACAAACTGGCTCTCTTAGCGCAACGGTTATGAGAACTGCGTTTGGCGTAGGTCGACCACTGTTAAAAACTCAGTTTCACAGGGTATCTGAAACAATATCACAGAAGGATTCAGTACCACAGGACAACATGGGACGACAATGTTATCAATCTTTCGCAGGTAGTGCACAATGTGGTACTTGTGGCTATGTTTCAGCTGGCTCATAGTAGGGGAGTTACATGGGCTCCCTAAAATCCTTTTTTTAGAATTCCTTGCTGTATCATAGATTCAATCACTGGAGCAATTCCAGCAACTATATCTGGTTTAAGATTATAGTGTTGTGTTCGGGGATATTCAGCATTGGATTCAACAGTAATCCGAGCTAGATTTAAGGAGTCCAGTCTCCTTGCCTAAGACATTCCAGACTTTAGACTTTACAGTTGGGAGGATTTAAGTGTACTATATGATATAGCTGTGCTGCCTTATTGTGCAGTACACTTGTAAATACTGTCTTAGGTCCAGTCAGGGTTGTTTACTTAACCTAAAGCTCAACCCTGGATAGCTGTGACTGTAAGCAGTAGGGCTTGGTGAAGGAACTATTTGCAAAGCATTTAACAGCACCAAACAATGAAATAAGAAAGTCACAACACACGAGCGAAAGATGACACCAATTTATAAACACAGATTATATTTACGTGAATTTTTAGAGATCTTGATGAGTAAAATCCACTGGAGGGTTCCGGGGATACAGATTTTAGAAGATATTATCACTTTTAAATGCAACCACAAACAAGCATTGGTCAACAAAAACTTTGGAAACTTTTGAAAAGTTTGAAACAGTTAGTTTGACTACTCCAGCCCTAGCAGGGTGAACAATTCCAACCGGACAGACGTCTAGGGGGCTAAAGTGGACACTTTGGACAGTGGCCTGGCCACCACAGCATTTCAAGGCAAGTTCAAACTTTACAGGGCAACCTCCATAGAAATTAACAGAGTGGTCCTGTTGCTGAGGATACATGCAAAAGATGCGCAAAGGATGCTCTGGTTGTAATGCGGTTGATGGAGTGTCTTTGTGGTTGCTCCTCGGTCCACGGTGAAGTGAGGCAATGTTGGCCAGAGATTGGGGTCTCTCTAAGCTCTTTACATTGCAGTAGCAGGCCAGCAGATACTGGGCTACTGGTCAGTCCCCACTGCAATTGGGGCAGTTCTGAAGGTGAAGGCTAGTGTCCCTTGGGTGTGACAAATCCGTACTTGGATGGCATTCCCAGGTCAAGCAGACTTGAGTACAACTTTTGGCTGTCTAAGATTTTTCCTCTTGGGTGCCTGGCGACTGCTAGCAGGAAAACTTCTGCAGTGGTTGTCGATTTGGACTTCTTCAGCTCTTGTGTCCCTGGAGCTGGTTTCCAGGAGATCAGCCGATTGATTCTTGGAGGCACTGCTTTGATCTGGAGCCTGGAATCAACTTTTCCCAGAGGCAGGAGTTTTAGGCACAGTCCACTCTTCACTAGCCCGAAGTGCAGCAGGTGGAGTCTTTCTGACGGGGCAGCCTCTCTTTGTGTGAACCCCAGGGCAGCTTGGCAGTCCTTCTTTGGTTCTCTCACCAAATACCATGTGTTCTGAGGGGCAGGCTGCCAGGGGTGCCATATTTATCCCAGGAAAGAGTCCTGAGAGAACCACAGGGTCACTAGCCAATGGGCTACTGGGTCCCCTCCTACCTAGTGACAAAGTTCCTATGATGTGTGGCATCTGGCTGTCCCAGAGTGCCATATTCTTGCCCCTTTCGAGATGGCTTGACCCTTCCTCAGTCATCAGGATGTTGGTAGCTCACCCTAGAGGTGTGGCTACAGGAGAGCTAGATGCCCATGGAAAAACAGGTTTGGGGAGAGTTTGCCCTTTCTGGCCCTGCCTCATTTTGTCTGCAGGATAAAAAGGCATCCTGAGGGGTGTTGGCTCTACTTCCCTCCCTTAAGCGGCTTCCCCTTTGAAGCTCATCTTTTGAGATAACACCCTGAGTGGGCATCCTGGGAGAGAAGTTAACACCTTGCTCTGTGGCAACTTTGTTTCTGAGCCTGGGAGTTGTTCACACATAGAAAGCTGTCTGTGCGTCAGGGCATTTGTGAGGCCACTGGGCTAGCAGGGGTACAGAGTGGCAACTTTCTAAAAGTGCTAAACTTTAATTATAGTATTAAATAGAACCTGGGCATCAGGTTGGGTTTAATGCCGCAATTAATTTGATACCTTACATGACCTAGTTAGTTAGTCCCATTCAGGAGTTAGCCCATCCTTAGCTCTACCATGGAATGCCATCAAAGCATGAACATAAAAAGCTGCAAATCTGTTGAGACAGGCCATTCCTGAAACATCCCATGTCTCCTGGAGACATATAATTTTAAAGGATTTCAGCATTTTAACCTCAAGATACCTGTCTAATACAAATCTTACCCCAGCCACATTCCAACTAATTAAACCAAGATGGTTTGGGGTCCCTAAAGGTAGTTCAATACCTCGTGTGGCCTCCTCCCCGTTAGCCTCTGGTGCTAAAAGTCAGTCCTGCTTATCTAGAGAAGATAGGGCATCAAACCTATTACTTATCTGAACTTCTGAGTTAATAGCCAGTTGGGGGACCTCTGTGATGTGCCCTCTTGTATACCCTGACCCCGTAATGAGCTTCCTCCTTAGTATCGTCAACCAGACCCTGAAAAGTGTTCTTCAATCAATCAAAGAGAATGCCGCGAAGAAAATACTAATCACCGCTAGTGGGTTATCAAAAGGAGCAAATACTTTTCCTAGCACTACCACAGACAACATCATCTTACCTCAGATCCCTGGTATAGAAGACCTTGTCACTTCGTATGCAAAATTCCGTGCCTCTCTCTGCATCTCAATAGGCCCAAATCCTGGTGAAGATATAGTTGTTACTTACCTGATTTCAACTGAACGAAATGACACATTGTGTAGTGAAACCAGAAGCGATAAAAATAATGCCTGCCATGTTAAAATGTAGCCAAGAAATGCTACATTGCTGAGATTTATAAATTCTAAAAGCAGAAACAAAAATGTACCTATGAAATGCAGAAGGAAACGCGAAAACCTTGCTCAATCAACTGCTAACTGGGGTGACCTGACGAATCTTAACTGAATGCAGTGACGTGTCTTCTCAACTGATCCTATAAATTAGATGGCAAGATAGAAGGACTTCTAATTAGAGAACTCTCAAGGCACCATCTTAGACTGGGGAGCATAGCACAGATCACGAAGTTGTCTGCTCTCCCGTAAAGGCAATGCTCACAACCGTTTCACCTATTTTCCGGGGATATGTCATTGATCCATCTAGCTCCACATCTAAAACTACCTTCCCTAAACGTCATAAAAAGAGGCGCTGTACCCTAACAACAAAAAGCAGACAGCAAAACCAGCCCACTCACATTGGCACTAATGCAGCCCCCAACCATCCAAAGCCATGCAGTACCTGCCACTAATCAAAATAGTATGTTTCAAGTATATGTAGGCAGAACAGTTACCAACAGTCTGGTCTCCCTGTTACAGGAGGAGCTCTTTTACCCCAATGCTCTAGGTGTCCTCAGACAAGTTCCAATTATCTCTAGTTGTCAAAGAGTTTGATACAATAACATTTAGGCTATTCTAACTAAAGTGTTTTTTGATAAGGCACCTGCAGAGAGGAAAAGAACACGAAACATATAGAGCATGTTATAAATGAGCAATTCGTGTGACTCTGGCCTGGTTAAAAGTTAGGTCAAATTTAGAAAATCATGGCTTCCAAGCAAGTGCAGTTAACATGAGTAAATAAATTGATTATATTTCGGTTATACATGTGTGAGTCTCACTATGAGTAAATACAGCCACCTACTGTTATTCTATTAATACAGTACAGAGAGATTAAAATGGTTTTCGTATAACATGCTAAATGATATGTACGTGCATGAGGCATAAATTGGCAATAGTTGACCAGCGACCTGGTCTACATCCTCACTTTCGCTCACCATGACAAGCTTGTGGGTGACACAAATAAATGAAGGTATAACAAATATCTACCCACTGGTGTCGGCAAAATTTTAATTACGCAGGTCTAATCTGAGTAACTTCAGGAATTTTGTGTTACCCTTGTTTCGTAAAATGCCTGAATTTACTCCACTCTGGGTAATTACAACTGGAAAAATCATAGAGCGATGACATTGCAAATGACCAGAATGAGAGCCGCTGGCAATCATGTTGCTTGTATTTTTAGCACTATGTTTTTTATCATGAAGTGTGTTCTTGCATTAAAAATGGATGCAACAACGCATTTCACACAAAAATATTGCACTATGTGCCATATCTTCATTTCACAATATGTATAGTTTTATAGACATTTTGCGTAATTATGCAAAAGCCATCGATGGAAATGTTAAAAACACTACTTTTCATGAAGTTTGTTTGGTCTGAATGTTTTCTTGGTCAGTCAAAAGAAGAGTGAGGTGTGCATTTCTTCCTTTATTTCAGGTTTTGCTTAAGTGTAACCTCAAACATTTACTAATGACTGGCTTGAGAAAGAGAATCAGGATGTAACTCCTTCTTTACTTACTAATAATATCCTATACCCATAAACTCTATTCCTCATCCCACTTCTTATTCGCCTCCCTCACTTCCAGGTGACATCCCTGGTTTCGACACTATATTCAGCTATACCATCAAAAGAGGAAATGTTTTTTTCAGGGACACCTAGTCTGGGGAAAACAAATGGTCTGATTAAGGTTATAATGTTATCTTAAGCAACAGGATGTCTATCTCCGAATGTGAAGGCTCACTTCAATGAATTAGTGAGAAATGGAACAGCAATAACATAATTGGACTAATGAGTCTACTAGTTATGCATCAGGCTATACTCAGTTGTCTTGAAATACAATACAGGAAAAACTAGAACATATTTCAGGCCACTTACGAATGCGGAGGAATCTTGACAGTAAAAGCAAAAGATTAAAAAAATGTAGAACCCAATGACGAGGCACTCCTTAACAGAGTGAAAGTAAAGAGTATGCAGCTACTCAGCAAAAATGTCCAGTTTATATATTTACAGTTACAAACAATGAAAAAATAAACATACATGATCAATTAACACATTATAATTCCATAAAAGAGAACAACAAATGCTACAAACTCTCATAGTACATTAATCAAGATGCTATAGAGGAAAGGAACAGAAATACATCGCAAAGTAACTAGCAAAGTCCTTACATTCGATTTACAACATACATTGAATAAAACATATTGCTAGCACCAGACACTAAAGGGCAGAAAACACTTTGGTCTTTCATTAATTAAATGTATTAAATATCCTTGCATACAACGAATTTATGCAATTTTGCAAGTGGTTTTAATCTGAGGATTAAGCACGAGTGTGCCAATTCATTAGTCTACCAGGTATCAAAAGTTCAGGGAAATGGACATATTCTACCAAGACATAACAAACATTGCATACTATAGTGATTTAGTTCCCTAATATTTCCCTTCTCATAAAGTCGTGGAGTCAGGGACTTACTTTTGATCTCTGCCATGCCCAGTGAAAGGCATAAGGCTGCTACAGAAAGATTGACAGAGCCTGGGCTACCTTTTCGACATGTTCCCTTTTAAAATCTCAAATACCTTAATCTGCAAAACCGGGACACACTCCATTCTATTAAGGAGGACTACAAGGACTTTAATTTCAAACGCTTTTAATAAAGACAAAAACATGTATGTCCCATTCTCTTGATGTTTCATACAACTCTTCTGACTAAAAGGCTGGTTAAAAATACTCTCAGATAACAATACTGATTTACTCAGTCTAATACCCGTGTAACCACATTCCATTAAATTATCGTTTTTCTTTTGTTCATAAAGTTCACAACCTTACTTGTTGTTCCTTTATCAGAAGCTAATTTCCTTAGGAATATTTGGAGAAACCATCTATTGTAGACCTATTGGTGTAAGGTCTATGATTAATATATCATCTGCATACTGTCGCACAACTGTTGGTACATGTGCTCTGAACAGGGAAAATACAAAAAAACAAGGATACACCCATGCATTAAGCTATTTTTATTTGATTTTATTTTATGTTTTCATCTTTTGTGATAATCCCTGATTTGTACTTTTAGGAGTTGCACCCAGGTGTTCGAATGGAGCAAGGCCAGAATATTTAATGTTCCCTCTGGGATTTTTTTTTAATCCCTGGGTATTGTCTAGTCAACAAATTATAAATAAATGTTGTACGGCCATTCCTTCTCTTTTATCATAATTCTGGGGTATTATTTTTAACACCAGGATATTATTAGTTGCAAAGCAGTTTTTTCAGAATCCTGTGAGGCCCAAAGTGGTCATATTATCATCAGCAGCCTTACTACTGAAATGACTAGAGATGTGTTTGGTAAGTAGTTTACTCATGGAATCTAATAAGGCAATACGCCTATACTTCTGGGGTGCATTTAACTCACTTTTATTTATTGGCAACAGAGCTATTTGATCAATATCAGCCCAATGGAAGGCGCCTGTATAATTACTCTAACATAGATTTAATCACAACCTTTATCATTTGGATTCTTCGTGTCCATTTTAATAGAAAATATAATCTACTGAAGGAAAAATAGACTCTACTACAGACCTTAACTTCGTTATCTTCATAGCCATCCTGAATATGATTAGAAATAACACAATTAATTTCCCTATGTAGACTTCTCAGACTGTTTCCATAGTAGATAGTAGGGCCTTCCCTCTTATGTAGAATAAAAGTGTATGCTTTACCTGTAGTTATCCATAACAACCATGTGTCATTTATTTTTATCACTTTGTTGAGGGCGCACCACAATTGATCCCACTTTACGTTAGTCTTATGGTTTTTTTTCTCAGATACTTCTTTGTCAGACTAATAGTTATATTGTTATTCTTCTCTTGTGGACTGTACATAAAAGGTTGTCTCTCATAAATTTATTTAGATTACTTTTCAGTGAATGTTCATCCTCAAATCCACCATTCATGCAACTGCTATTACAAACCTAAAATTGTTCAACATCACTGTGTTGATAAATATTTATAATCTGATTATGTGTATATTCTAGATATGTATAGTTCTTTAAGAAATATGTACAGTTACTATTTCATAATAATAAATTATACACATAGGCCCTCATTACGACCTTGGCGGGCGACTGACGCCGCCCGCCAAGATCGGACCGCCGGGCGGCCGCCAATGCAGCCACACTCCCGCCGCGGCCAACCTAGTTTCCGCCCGCCGGCCCAGCGGGGATCTCGGCCGCAACACAGGAGCCGGTGGAGCCGGCGGGGTTGTGGCTGTGCGACGGCAGACAGTGAAAAGCTGCACGGGGCCCTGTCAGGGGGCCCCTGCACTGCCCATGCCAGTGGCATGGGCAGTGCAGGGGCCCCCAGGGGCCCTGCGATTCTCCGTACCCCCAGCCTTTTCCTGGCAGTTCAAACCACCAGAAAAAAGCTGGCGGTAGGGGGACTCGTAATCCCCTGGGCAGTGCTGCAAGCAGCGCTGCCCTGGCGGAGGAAAACCGCCGGGACCACCGACGGTTCCGGCGGTGCGACCGCGGCGCTTCCGCCGTGGTCGAAATACCATGGGAAGCACCGCCAGCCTGTTGGCGGTGCTTCTTTCGAAACAACCCTGGCGGTAATGACCCCCATACTCTTTAAGCCTGTTTAGCAAATGTTTTTTTTCTTACAGTTAAAAATATATATATATCTGTGTATGTGTGTGTGTGCATGTGTGTATGTGTGTCTATACATACATATGTATATATTATTCTATGCTTAACATGTTCATAAGTCATTGCATAGCTCTTAGATGAATTGTTATATTAGATACTTACGAATCCCTGATTTCTTTTTTATATCACAATGAGCAAATGTTTTCTTAACTATTTATCAGCAAACAATTCGCTTTTGAAAAATTGAGGAAAGATAAATTAATGTTAGAAAAGTACACTTATTAATTAACATCAAATATTAAAAATCTTGAAAGCCTGTGTTTATACAATACAACTTTACTTATATTATTATACCCATTCTTATATTCCTTGCACATATATTCACTTACTATGTATTTACATATCTATTTATTTATTACTCTAGTCCTACTATACTAGAGAACAAAGACATAAAAATAAATAAAATTCAATAAATACATTAAAAAAAAAAAAATTAAATAAATAACTAAATAAAAAATAAAATGTACTCTCTAGTAAGCTTTACTGTGCCTCTCCATCACCCTATGTCTCTATCAATCTATCCTCCATCCCATCTCTGACTCATCCCAAACCCATTCTACTACTTTGATCTCTAAAATAACCCTGCCTAGGCTCTTCCCTCCTCTACTGTTCCTGGCTCACCCCACACCTCATTTAATACTATGATCTCCCAAACAACCCTACTAAATTCTCCCTCATTTATCTCACCTTTTACTCATCCAAGACCCCTTCTGGTACTATGATCTCCCTAACCCCTTTCCACAGACTCCTTCCTCCTCCAACTCTCCTTTACTTCTGCCATGCCTCATCCTATTATTATAAACTCCCAATTAACACTTCTGGATTCTTCCCTTCTTTATCCCTCCATTACTGTAGTCAACCCAACTAACAAACTAACATAGCCTCTGCTCAAATTAACTCATACTAATACGGTACTCATATTTCCCTATACTAATCCACCACTAATTCTTCTTGGGTTACGGAGTAGCGTGCTACTCACCGAAAAGTGCTTTGAAGCCCCGTCAGGGGTAGTAAGCGCTATATAAATATTACAATGACAGCATCATCGTTAAACTCACTATCTGTCTCAGTGGATAACTCCACAAAGCAAACATGCCAATCACAGGTGGAAAAGAATCCCTCTTTACACACATCATTATGCGAATATTGAAAACATTCTTGACATTTCAAGACCTGTATACACATATTTTCCCTGCTGTCTACTACATCCTCTTTGCCCCTGGCTTTCTTTTGGGCACACTAGGCTCTGTTCAGTTTTGGTCTTATTAACAAATCTGTTACAATGAGGTGTGACTTACACGCAGAAATTCACGAATATGCAAGGAGTACATAACATTAGCTAACCAAAAAAAACAATGAATTGGGACTTAAGCCTGTTATTCTTTCCCGTTATCCTCGGAATCTCATTATTTCTGGGATTTAACATTCAGTCCCCGAGTCAGACCACCTTGCCCTGAACTTCATTTCTTCCTGGTCACAAACACACTTTGCTGACCAGTTTCTAACCCGAAATCAAGTTCTGATGATCAACACATACTCGGCTTCATTGTCTTTTCTCTCGCCCTTCCATGCCTGCCGTTCGGGGATCATTTGTTTGGAAATGGTCCTATGGAATACTTCAGGGATAAGCATTCTTACACTTAAAGACATGCCTCTAGCCCAGGGCCTGGGACAGCAACGGGTGCACTTTCAAATGTATGGAATCAACATTTTAATGTACACTCAAAGACTCAATTAGGTAGAACCCAGATTGTCTCAACAAATTTCGCAACTGGATCCCAGAAAAATTCCTTTTCTTTAATACGGCAAAACTAAGATCACCGTGTTTAGTTTAACAGACCTGAGGTCCATGTCCTTCAAATGACTCCAGAATCTGGGATGACCACAACCTACAAGCACAAAAATGCAACAGACCTAGGAATTTCATTCAAGGTCAACAGGACTTTTTCATGCCCTATCAAGTCATGGTCAGGGGGTCAGTTTGAGGCTGTCCCTGAAAAAGTATTCCTTTACTCTACTCAGTACATCAGTATTCGGTAACAACATGTCTGGAACACTGTAAAGCAGTGGTTCCCAACCTGTGGTCCAGGGACCATGGCGGGGCCGCAAAGCCTCTTCAGGGGGTCCACGACTGCTTAGAAAATTAAATAATATTACCAGACTAATAAACTGTATATATATATAAATTGGCAACATGTACAATTGAACATTTTAAAACCTACTGTAAGTGTCAAGGAATTTGAAATTGGAGGCTTAAAATTAAATTATTATCCTCAGATTGATTTGTGGGAGCAGTGCAAGTACATCAAACAGATTATAGTATGGACAATGTGTGGCTTCAACTGAATTTAGAAAAGCTCCAAGTTTCCTATTAAAATTATTTTGTATTTATTTGCAAAATAAATAAAAGGTGTTTGTTGTGTATATGTTTGAAGAATCCTTGTTTCTTTACTCAGTGGGGGTCCCATGATTCAAATTATGATTCAGTGGGGGTCCCCGGGTTCCACTAATTTTAAAGTGAGGGTCCTCAGAAGTCAAAAGGTTGGGAACCACTGCTGTAAAATGTTTTATACTGGAATTCCCACGAACAAATTATAATAGCAGAAGCATGCAGCTAGCATGTGCCCAAATCACCAGAAGCATGACCAAATATACCAGCATTAACAAGACTTAATTAGCTGCTGGGGTAAGAGAGAACTAAGTATAATTTTCTCTCTACTGTACATAAAACATATTCTAAGAAAAGGCCCCCTTGCATCCCATTTAGGGACTTCTGGTCAGCTACATTAATCAACAAACCTTTGTGAGAGCAAAAGAGAAGAGGCAGCTCTCTAGAAATTCAAGTGCCAAAGCTAGGAAATGTGTTAAACCCTACCTTGAGGGAAGAACCTCACTATCTGTGCTTCGAGAACCTAATAAAAACTGGGTTACTCATTATGGTCTTTGACTAGGTTGCAGAGTTATTGGTAGCTAGTAATAATATCACATGGAGTTTGTGACCTGCCTAATGTTGGGCCTTGATAGCCCAGAATCCTGGATTTGTAACTATAACTTTACAGTGCTGTAACATAATAAAGCTATGGAAATAATAAATAAATAAAAGATCCAATATTCCAAATGAGAGCCAAAGAACTGTTTCTTTGACTTTAGTATGCACATCATAAGGGCAATCTGTAGCCTGTCTCACTAGAGTTGAGAGATGACTTTCTAGTTCCAAGAACAGCTGAAAAGTTTTCTTTCCATACGGGTCTTCCATAATAGTTATTGTTCAAAACACAAAGTTAGGGTCCAACCTTAACCCCTTTAAGCCCTGCTTTTCTTAAGTGGCTTGCAAGGGTTCTGAGAAGTTAGTTTTCTCACTGGCTCTTCTGCGGTCTTAACAATGGTGTCTAATACCTCTCTTAGAGATTCAATCAATCAAGTCTAATAGAGTGCTGCTTGTCACCTGGGGGGGTCTCCAGGTGTTGTGGGGGTTCTGCAAGCATAGGCTCGGTCGGGATGTTGGTCGAAGAGCCAGGTCTTGAGCTGCTTCCTGAAATTCTGTAGGGAAGGGCAGGTTTGCAGATGTATGGGGAGGTTGTTCCATGATTTGGGTGCTATGTAGGAGAAAGATCGGCCTCCAGAGCGGTTGTGTAGGATGCAGGGTACATGGGCCTTGGCGAGGGAGGAGGAGTGCACTTGCAACAAATTCCATGACACTAACATGCTCTTTTGTGCTTCATAGGGTCTGCCACATGAACATAACCTAATACTTTTGGATGAGTACATAGGAGACACAACTGACCCACAACAAATTAGAAATGGTTTTGTTGAAGCACTTGCAGATGCACTATTTGTGGTACCAGCAGTCAAAACTGCTAAGCTCTACAGAGGTGAGTTGTAAGACCATTTGTAAACTCTACAAGATTTTTTAAAATATTTCTGAGGTTTGGGCGCCTTTTAATTTTAGCTGTTTTCCCTGTGGTTCTTGATCCAGCAATAAAATAGTTTTCAAACACTGCATATTCAAATTATTTTTATTTATACTGTCATATTAAAAAAGGCTTGTCTTTACTGTGCAATGATGTCTAAATTGATGCCTAAACTTCAGTATGTTTAAGTATCAAAGAAGAGAACTCCATCTATATGCTGAATGTTAAAATTCATATGGCTATATTGGTATACAAATGTGAAAGTCTCCCACAAATAGACACAAAAATAATGATTAGCAAAATGCCAATACATATTTGCTGTTTACCAATTATTAGTTAATAGAAAGTTCCTAACAATGCCCTTCTCAGGTACCAACTGAACTCCTGTAATGCTAGAATCCCCACATGATCTGATGGTGACAGAGACATCACCATGCTGCATTCATGTCAGGATACCCACCCGACCCTTAACTGTTAGAACCATTGCTTACCGTGGGGGAATGCCAGAGTGCCTACATCCAAAATAGCTGCGTTGATGTGTCTCCTTGGGGCATGGGTTTTAATCCATCAGCATTACAACACTATGCATGGCATACCTGCTGTATCTACAGAATGCATACAGGAGTGGCAGAGGCTAATTAGTGAGCGGTCAGCAGCTGGTGACATTGTAGAGCCATGTGGGCTGGGCGTGGCCTTTCTTCTGCCTGAGAGATGCCTGCTGTCACTTCTGTGGACCAGCGAGGGGAAGCTGGCTGGTTGTTCAATGGGGATCTGGAGGATTCCAGTCCCCATCAGGTAGACATCTGCACCCCCTAATCACTGGAGGCCTTAGGGGCCATTAGGGGCCCGGTCAGGGCACAGCCAAGGCCTGTTGCTAAGCACAGTAGTCCCTTTTATGTTGAGGCTCTGCCTTCTGCCACTGACGTGCCGGGAGGCCACATGTCAGCTGTGCAGGACCCTGAGTGATTTTGGGCCTCATCGTATAAACATGTGCTCTCCTTGGTGCCAGAGGCTGCTGTTATCCAGGGATCAGCATGCTTATAAGGAGAGGTTCCATACTGAAGGCAGGACTGCAGGGGCCTCCTCAGAAAGCTCTGTGACTACAGGAGATTTGTCAAGGCAGTGACATCTAGATATCTGCAACACTGCCAGGAACTGGGGGATGAGGTGAGGTGGAGTGCGACTATATCCTGAAAGTGGCATTGATAGTATGGTCATGGTTAGAGGGTAGCTGTGCTTTAGGGGGAGTCACATTCTCCTCGTTGACCTGGGACCAGCATGCTGAGGGCATCTGGCAATATATCCATTTTGATTGTACCTTGGCAGCCTTGCATGGAGCACCCCAGGGGAGATGTGCAGTAAGTGAGGTGCCAGTTGCTTCTCCTGGGCACTGATGCACACTGTATCAGCAAACTTAATGGCTATGGTTGGATTATTTGTGTGAGCATTGTTGGTCTCGCTGGGCAGTATTTGGGCCTATAAGTAGATATACTTTACCTCTTGTATTGAACTCAATTGGTCTGCTGGACATGTCTGGCTGTAGTTTGAGGGCAGTGATAAGAAATCTTCACTGCAATGACTAAGGGGCTTTGAGAAGTGCTCACCAGGTACACAGGAAATCAACTGCGCCATACTGTTAATTAAAGTAGCCCCACGCCTTGGCACTCCCACTGTTAAAAAAGTCCAACCACACTTCGGTGCCCTTGGCAGTTGCATGTATTGAGCATGCAGCTGTTGCCCTACATTTTACCTCACTTTGACCATCTGTCTGTTAGTGAGCATATCAGACTGTCGCAGAGTGACTTAACCCTTGGTTGAATGTGGGTTCACAGGGTGGGTGATCCTCACCGCATATTGGGTCCACTTTCAAGTAGCCCCCCTGACAGCAACTGGGGGGGTAAGCTACAGTAATAAATCCAATTTCAGTTTGCATTCTGTAAAAGTGGCCAAAAGTGACCACAGGCAATCACAACATCTTTTGTCATCAAACACCTGAACTAAATAAATGGACACAGAGCAATCTACACCCCAGTGAGAACCCATGGATTCCATGGAATCCATCAAAGACACTGGTGTCAAGTTTTTTCTTCTGGAAATACAGAAGCTTATAGTCCCTAGACAGTAGAATTGACAACTATGCCTCCAGGACTGATCGCATGAAAACTAGGGTATACAAACACCAGGAATCGATCAACGTGGTTAAACAGAGAGTATCTGACATGGAGGATGTGCTTGGATCCAGGAATGAGAAACCGCTTAATATGGAAAAAGTCCTACGCCTTATAATCGCACAGAATAAAGACCTGAAGGCTAAGTCATGCAGAAGTAACTTGTGAATTTTAGGTATGATAAACTGAGACAAATGAAAAGGGCAAACTGGAAGACTACATTGAGTCTATGCTCATCACCCTTTCTGGTGCTAACAGTTTCTCTAATTTTTATGGTCTGGCATGACAGCGCAGCTATTGCCAGGCAATTATGTGATTATCACTAGAGAGGGGCTTGGCTCCGCTCACACGTTGGGAGCAAGGAGTACGCGTTTTGATTGGATAGAAGTTGTGTACCTCCAAAAAAAAGTGCTTGCCCTCGAGCAGCTATGATCATTTTTTATTTATCAAGCTACCTAAGCTTGAACTTTCAAAGGAGCAAACGTGACTTTGGACTGCAATTAAAGTGTTTTAGATAACTAGATAATTTGTTATCTTTCTCTGGCAACAGCACAGCTCAGAGGAGGGCAGTTATTGACCTACTTGGACTTTTAGGTCTCGCTTGACAGTGCAACTGTCACCTGACCCTTTAATCTAAACCAATATTGTTCTACAGCTTTTTGCTTCCACACAAATACATATCTATTTCCATGCTATTTACATCTAATGCGTCACATACCATACCCGTTCATTTAAAGCCAGACATATTGGCATTGCCAATGCTTGTTTGATTGTGGAGAGGGCACACAGATCCCTTGCCTCCAAGCTGCTGATGGATGCCCCAACCCATCCTGTTACCGCTATCTCCTCATTATAGAGACTGTGACACAGCTCTCTGCCTGGCTAGGAAGAGGGTGTCTCTGGCATATGCAGGAAACTCCATTGTTCTCTACCTGATCTTTACCATCATGGGCCAGGAGGCTCACCAGGAATTTCTGCCAGTCAAGAAGACAATTCAGCAGACAGGACATCCATACACAATGCTTTACCCAGCACACATAAAGATCACTATTGAGGGTAAAGCGCATGTCTTCAACACACTTAAGCTGGCCATGGCTTTTTTGCAAAAGGTGACATTGCATGAATCTTAGTGTTGACTTTGAGCTGATATATGCTAACATAAGTTAAGGTGGAAATAGTGATGTCCAGTGCAGCATGCTATCGTGATGCGATTGAATAAGCTCCCGTCACTTGTACATTTTGAAAAAAAAAATTAAAAGCATTGTAAATTCCTAAAATATGCATCAACTAGAGAACCAATGTGTATTGTGCTGGCCCCTAAGGGAGGCTCCCAAAGAGCTCTCATAGCCTTACAATTGAATGGAATTAGCCAATATGGTGAGCTGGTTTTAAGTTCCTCACGCACTCCTTATTTGCCTAATCTGCAACACTTTGATAACTCCTCATCTACCCACAACTACTGTGTCTCTCACAACTTCAAAAGAAGTAGTATTCATCTTTTACAACTGAGACTAGGAGGGAGATCTTTGATTGTTATCACTGCTGAGACAAAAAGTACTAGCAATAAGCAGTAAATAGGTGAAAAGTCTACAACTGTAACTACAGCTAAAAGACTGTGAGTTACCCCCACAAACGCAGCACTAACATTATCAGAACCAATAAAGCGAATGCCTGAATGAAGTTGCACAAAATCTATCAACGCTTAAGTATAAGCAGGGCTATGACAAGGAAACATATTTTCTTTCAGAGAATACCCCATAGTTCATTACTGATTTTTAGTTTGCCTCTACTGGCTCGTCAGCCCACCTACATCAAGCATATTAGTGCCTCCCTACATGAACTGGACTAATTAAATCTGGAACATTAAAACTGAGACAGAATATAGATCTTATCTGACTAATTCAATCCTAGAGAATATGATAACATGCTCCCAAAAGGACAATGGAACTTAAGTAATAAATCAAGGTGAGGAGACCTAAACACTGGATATTGGACCAGTAATTTCAAGGGAGTCAATAGTTACTCAAAACTTGCTTTCCAATGGTCCATGAAAAAAAGCAGTTAAACAACAAACAATCTCTGATTGCTTTGCTACACTAAAATCTCCACCCAGATATGGGACTGTGACATGATCATTAAAAATTTTAATTGTAATAACAAAATGACAGCAGTTGCTAAAATAAGTAACACAGCTACACTTCAACATATGCACGATCATGACACAGGGGCTCATTACGAGTTTGGCGGTCCCAATGTGGGACCGCCAAACTCGCGGGGAGGATGCCACCGCCATGGCGTTCCCCCCCTCCCCACCCTATTACAAGGTTTCTGCTGGCCTGGCCTGGCTGACAGAAACCTTGAAATAGAGTGTTCCCGCCGTTCAGTGCTACGAGATAGCACTCAGCTCCTTAAAGGGAGCTGAGTGCTATCTCGTAGCACAGAGGGAGCCGTTAAGCACCCTCAGAATGCGCACTGTCAGCAAAGCAGACAGTGCACATTCTCATGGTGCTGGGCAGGTGGGTACCTGCACTGTCCATGCCATGTGCATAGGCAGTGCAGGGGCCCACCTGTGCCCCCCTCCACTTGTTCTCCCCCAGTCTTTTCATGGTGGTGAAACTGCCATGAAAAGGCTGCCAGAGAACATGGTTGTAATCAGCAGGCTGACTGCAAGGAAGACCGCCGTCACCCCATCAGGATTTAGGATCCTGGCGGAGATGATGGTCCGACCTCCAAACTTGTAATGTGGTGGTCAGACTGCCGGGGTGGTCCGACTGCCACCACATGTCATAATGAGGCCCATAGAATATGAATTAGACTGAGAATCGAATATGGATGGCTACTTACACCAATAACTAAATACAACACTAGCAACTTGGAATTAAATGAAATACTAGACAACCATGAGGTTGTTACATGAATTACATACAGTCTGTCAGCACAAGCAATACTGCAGGCAACATATAAGACCCTAATACACATGAAACAGGGCAAAATACGAAACATAACAGTAAATAACTAGGTAAACAATTATGATAGTAAGCTTTATGATACTCCTCAAACCTATCCAGTACTAACAGCAATGAGTGCAATCAGCTATAATCCACACAAACAATTAGATAACCTTACTGAAAGTTTAATGGCTAAACTTTGCAACCTTTTGCTTATTGATGATATCATTGACAAGATGCAGTTCCTATTTTATAAAATAGTAACCCAGGTGGATATAAGTAAAGTTACAAGAAATCAAGCTTTACAAAAGATTGGTAGCAGTAGATACATCACTAAAGATGAGCGTTATGAAACTGTGAATGTTCATGCAAAACAAAAAGCAACAACACCTACTCAAAGTTAGATAGGAAAGGCCTCACAATGCATTCAAACATATAAATTGAAGACAAAGAGGACACACTTAGAAATACATTCACTAGAACTCTTATCACAAATGGAGAAACAATGGAACTGGAAAAATTAAATACAATCAATTTGTACAATAGTAAAACATATATAAGATTCAGTCCTTCCACCTCAATGGCAAAAGCTACACCTACAGAGCTGGATGGCAATTTGCTACCATATGTTTGACTAAAAAATGTATAAGATTAAACAAAAGGTTGGGTCTTAGAAATAGAAATAGTCCTGCTAAAAGACCTGCCGATCCAGATTTAAAATAACCCCCAATCTTCAGAGGAAAGGATGCAAACCACGCTAAACACAAAACACTGGCAACAAAGACTGCTAACAAAGCAACGTGCATTGTAAACCCAGTATGTCAACTAACGTTTAGGAAATTCACCAGCTAATCGCAATAATATCCCTATATTCAGCTTAATAGTAACTGACCATTACCAGGCAGAAATGATTCTTATTCCTAGCAATGCAAAATATTAACAAAAGAGACCAATAACAATGACGTACCTGACGTAAATCAGCAAATAGGTCACACTAACAATACAAAACAGGAAACTGGCTTGAACAAATACCAAAAGTAATTTCTGCAAGTGTAAATACACTTAAAGAGAAACATTGACTCTAACAATCAACAAAAGGTGGAATTAACATAAAGAACTAGTCCTTATAATATAAATAGTGAAGCACAAATGAGGAACTGAAAATAAGAAGGGGGACTGCCCCTGGAAAATACAACTTGTCATTTAATACACAAATAATCCACATTAATAAAAAAAAACACAACTCCAACAACGCAAGCCAACAGCAAGAGAATAAAGACCTGGAAATGTAACTATTGATTATTGCCCCATCTACCAATGGGAAGGACATCATGATATACTGAACTTCCAGATTCTTCTCAAACTGCTCCATTCTTTCGAACAATCAGTCAAAAGCAACTCCAAAGACTTAGCAAGTATCAAATGTATTACTGATTACAATGTCGGAAAAGAAATCAAATGCACCAGTTTGTTAACAACCTTTTGGCCCACTAAACTATGGGGAACAAAAGACAACCTGAAAAACTGGGGCTTAATATTAAAGAGAGCTATACGTACCAAAATATCTTTAGGCAACAATGGTTAGGTACAAAGAGCTCTACTGAACGCCCAGAACTCTGTCAACTTTGCATTTTCAAAGGTTCAAGTACACTTAAATCCAGTGAAGTGGAAAATGTAACAAGCCTATGTAATGCAACAGGTCTCGCATTTGCTGAGTTAGAGCTATTGGCATTGTAAACTCATAACTGAACTTTTCTTGCCACATAAATTGGTCAGCCCTGTCTCATAATTTGGTCTTTTCCTGCCACGTAATACCAGTGGCCCTGCATATAACTAAAGCACTTCCATTTACCTTCTTCCTCTATCTGCATCAAAAAATGAAAATGTTGCCATCAAGGAGCCGAGGTGGCAGAGCACCTCTAACCGATCCAAACACAGTAATAACTCTATAGTAGGATATAATGCAACAACCCAGGGGGTGTGGCACACAATCCCTTGGCGCTCTTAAACTTACAGAACTCGGGATGGGGGAATAGACACTATATTGCCCTTAAATATTTTCTAAAATACATTTCCATTCATGGTCTATAAACCACACCCGCAGATCTTTGATGCGTTCACATGCATTCAGGGTCAAAGTGCCATCAGTAAGTAGAGGTATGTAATAGATCAAGAGAGCTTAATTTTAGGTTAAATTATTCAGTCACGACAAAAAAACATTAATTGGCAAAGTCACGTCTGGTAATGGCAACCAGCCTTTTGGCTGTGCAAAAGATTGTTTTGTCATGGTTTTTGCACAACTTTATTGTGGAGGAAAGCTGCCGGATCTTAGTCAATGTAAAAAAAAAATGGATGAAACTAAAGGAAACTACTTTACATTTGGATGTATCCTTATGCGAGTTCAAAATGCTAACTTTATTGCTGGGTGAGTTACAAGCCATCAGAAACATTTGAAAAAAACATTGTCTAAGCACAAAATTACTGTTTGATCTCAAAAAGCCCAAAACACCATAGTAGTCCCTGACACTGACGGGGTCTGCTACTTGGGAAAGAGCAGTGTATTGTTACTCACAGTGAATTTAGCCAATGGCTGAAGTGGAATGATCCACTGTCCCATGCTATATTATGTATTGGGAGGAAGAAAAATGTTAATGACACAAAAACAGACAAATAAATGAAGAGGGCTGCCTCAAAGCGCCAATAAATAACTACACTATATGCATAATTTTTGAAAAATCAAAAGGTGTTGGCTAACACAGAAGCTAATAATGTGCACTGCTCTAATACAAGTTTTTCATCGGTCTTGTAGTTCCATGACAATGAGCTTGGGAATATCTACAAATGTTCACATGATCTTGTCTGTTTGGAACCTACCGGCCTGGGCCTTGCTGAATGAAGTGCAATATTTGGATCACTTTCCTACTCTCACCATATGCTACCCTTTACATAATTCTGGGAAACTTTGCACCCTGCCATGAAGCGCTGGTGTTAAACTGCAAACATTCCAAACCAAAACACAGCAGCAAAGAAAGTAGGTATTAGAACTTCGCCGCAA
The DNA here is from genome assembly GCF_031143425.1 of Pleurodeles waltl. Classification (NCBI taxonomy): domain Eukaryota; kingdom Metazoa; phylum Chordata; class Amphibia; order Caudata; family Salamandridae; genus Pleurodeles; species Pleurodeles waltl. The sequence goes on along the minus strand of NC_090451.1, from coordinate 434,985,299 downwards.
GTTATGAAAGCACAAACAGAAAGTAAAAAAAAATGATTATTCAAAGTGCATAGCTTGTAAGTGGTCCCTTTCTAATGCGAGATGCCCAAGGGTGGCTCCTCCGTTAGAATGGAGGAGACTCGCCCCCCTCCCCGCCAGCAGCAGCAGGAGCTGCAAATCTTTAGAAACAAAATGACAATAAGCTATTTTTATTGTCGCTTGATTTCTAAGAGGGTGGGGCCATGGGGGTGACGAGCATGGAGGGGAGTGCACAGAGTACTCCCCTCAGTGCCCATGTATGTTTGGCCGGCCATCTCGGTCCGGCCAAACACACATGTGCACAAGGGCTCTCTCCAGCACGGCACTGTGTAGCCGAGTTAGAGAGAGCCGGCAAAGGCTTCCACTCTGCGTTGAAGCGCCCAGCCAGGGTGCCCCAGCCAATCATAATGCTGCTCTGAGCAGTGTCCTGATTGGCACAAGGGAAGGCTGGGAGCCTGTGCCTGGGTGCAATGGCAGTGATGCGGGAGCAGTGCAGCGACAGGTAAATAGATTTATTTTTTATATACATATATATTTATTTTGCCTCCCCCACCCCGCCACCATGCCGAGACGCCATCCGCAAATGGAGATGCCTTAAGCAAGTCCTGGATTTTTAGCTAAAACTTCAAGTCTCAGAATGCCAAATGTTGTCCGCTTAAAAAGACAAGAGTGGCTGAAAATACCGCCATTTGACCTGTTTCCTTTTACTATGTAAATGGTACAGGTGTTCAGAGTGATCAAATGACTCCATGTCACCGGGACATCTTTCAGTTTTTAGACTTTGCTTTAACTATAGTTTTCAGGTGTGTTGGCCACACTGGCTCTATTTAAAAAAAACACAACTCACAAAACGCACTGATATGTAAAAACAAAGTCCGGGAAAGACAAGGCGTTTTCCCCGTGATATTGAGTCATCCCGTTCCTCTACCCGTGATGCAAACTGAAGTGCATCCATGATCTTTCTGTAAGTTATGGTGTATAGGCTTGGAAGAAAGCCCTGGGGGCACAGTCCTCCACAGCAACACGAGCTGTACAATGACCGCAATGAGTATCAAACGTGCTCATTGGGGTGAAGTTCAGTCATACATGTCCACTCAAAATCCCTGTGGTCTCTAAGAGGGTTAACAGTGCAACAGGTAACAAGCCCAGTCAATGCAAACTTACAAATGTGGGAGGTGGCAAAAGAGTATTTCTTAAACCTTTCAGCAAAGGAAGACTGTGAAATATATGCAGACAACAAAACATGGCATTTAACTTAGTTCACAGATTATTGCACCAAGCAAGAAGTTTAAAACGATGTATGTAGCTTTTAGACCACAGATCATTGTGTGAAGCTAGAGGTTACATAAGCCCACAAACTGTCAACAAAACAAGGGCGTGAAGCTCCAAGAAACAGTCATAACAGCACATTGTGAATTTATATAGAGGGTACGGTTTCAAACTCTCGTTTACTGTAGCGCCTCTGGCCTAGGCTTGGACCCTGATCTGGAACAGAGCTGGTCAGACCGTACCCTGGCTGTGGGGCCTTCTCTTGCATCCTGCAGCTGAGGTGTGCGCCCTTCAGAGGTGTGGGTGTGTGCTCAAAACACAGGGCAAAAGACTGGAGGAAACGTGTAAAAGAGCAGGTGCGCCACTGGCTGCTGAATGAGCAAGGGGTCCTTGGATGTGAATAAGGATGGGGGTGGCTCCCTTCCCATCCCCAACGAACACCTAGCAGAGTTCTGAAATGCAGCTGCTCAGCTGAGCTTATAAGGATGCTATTCCACCCCTTCAGCCACTACAGAGCTCATGTAATACATTCCCCAACATACAATATGCCCAAAAACTGGTAGTTATGCAAAGCGCTCCAATACTGCCGACTGTGTTTGTGGTGTTTAAAACTTGAAAGCGGGATAGAGCAAAAAGCCTGCAACATTTACTGCACTTGTGATGCACACGAAGCAGTGAACGGGTGCAGTATCCTAGGCTGTCCATAGGTGTCCCTTTAATGCAGCCACCATGAATGAAAATGAATGTGGGGGTGCACAATAATGCAGCTGCCTAGATTAAAATAAATGTGTGATGCAAATAGCAAGAATCAACGTCATGGAGGGGGGAGAGACAAGAAACAAGAGGGATTACCTTTAATGCAGCCAACATGAATTGGAGAGACAAATGAAAAAAGGAGTGCGCACACACAAACGAACGTTTATGGCCAATTGTGCAAAAATCCATGTAACAGGATCGGTCCCCAAGGAGGTAACAAAACAGCCTCAAGGTGGGATAAACTTAAAGCAAATACCAACGACATCAAGGGATTTTTTAAAGGCAGGGCCACAAATGAGTGAAAGTGAAGGGCGTGAGGTGGCTAAAGCCCACAGATAGATAACAACACATCAGAAAAGCAGCACTTGGGCCCTGCTATGCTCGACCTAAAAATATTACTGACAGACCACCCAAAAGCAAAGAGGTCTGTTTTATACCCAAGAACTGAAGAATTACAACCAGAAGACCTGAGGAGAGAAGGATACTGAATATCCAATGAAAGTCTTACCTACGATCAATGTAACTCCTGGTGTTTCATTACAACCCAAAAGCTTCCAGCTCGATCAGCTTCAGATATGCTCTTTGAACATCTTAAAGATGGATCGACAACTGAAACGTGTGGTATGTAACATAATTAGGAGTCCTATCTTTAAAAGCATCTAATACCAATCTTAACAATTACTTTTGTGGTTATAATATATCAGACAAGATGACATTAAAAACATTGATTATAAAGGAACTGTACAAGTAAGTAGGTAAATTGAGGTGCTTAATCATTCAATAAATGACAATTTTAATAATGATCTATGAATTACCAACAATCGTCGATCTCCCCAAAATGCACAGGTTAAAACACAAATTGTTAATTAAGAAGTCAAAGAATGGTGTTTTCAGTCCAACCTGGAAAAACTGTCTAAATATAAACATTGAATATCTGCAATCAAACTATCATTTTGAAAGTCAATCGTACCTAGACTATAACATGTGCGCGCAGACAAAAAATCTTGTTGAATTTTCCATCTCATACATTTCTCTCATCTAACTTGAAGGATCGTGTAACAATGTTTTCATGAGGCAAATATGCAGGCTATGCCACTCACAAAGAAACAATTGATCATATTGTATGTTTGTATCCTAAATTACACGACTTAAGGAAAATACATAAGACCAATATATTTTGTGAGTGTCATCATAACAGTCAAAAAGGCTTATGAGCTACGACTTAAAGGACAGTCTCCCACATGTATTGGATGGACCATGACATTTTTTGTTATAGCAGAAAATTAGTTAAAATAACTGAAATGATATGTTAATACTAATTGACATACAATACTAAGAGGTATACCACAGGAATTATATCGTTTTAATCTAGATAATTGTTCTGAAAATGGTGTTGATTGTACAGGGTTTTTAATTGAACCTTAATAATAAAGAATGACTCAACTCAGTATGAAAATGTCCACATGACCTGTGTAGTGTTTGCTGTCCCAGTACTTTTGTCACAGAAGTAAGGGCTCCTTTCCCATTGCCAACTTCGCCTGAGTTAAATGGGTAAGACACTACACTTTCGGCTGTCCCAAGGTTAAGTCCTACTCTGTTTTGTGTGTTTGTTACGAAAGTAGCTATTGTGCTATTAGAGTGGGGGAAGGTTGGAATAGCGTGGTCACTGGTGCATTTGGAAAGTCACTGAGGGTAGGCAATTGGGAAAGGTTATTGAAACCAAACAAAGTTTGCTAACTGCATATTGTTTGTTGTACTTCCAAATTGGAAATGTTTGGCACTACCTATTGGGGATGATGAACAGGAGTGAGATTGCAATGTTATCATGGCATCTTCCTAGGGTAATAGAATATTTGTGTTCATGACATGGAAAGTAAGAGGATTGAATAACCCACGTAAGATGCATCAGATGAGGGCGTACCTAGACCGGTATAAAGTGAATTTTGCACTCCAGGAAACTTGCTGGACCACCACATCTGAGTCTAGATTTGTAGATCGCCGGTGTGCATATAAGTACACTGAATCAGTCTCATCCTAACCAAGGGGTGTATCCATTCTCATTAGGAAAAGGGTGCAATTACACTATTCACAATCAGTGTCTAGTGCCTGAGGTCGATATCAAAGTACAGGGGTTGCTTGGGGCAAAACATACTACCACTGTTAACATGTATGGGCCCAATGTGGATGACCCATGTTTTATTCAGTTAGTGTGAAATAGGTGTTTTTTTTTGTATTCCCACAAAGAATAACTTGGAGTTGTGATTTTAACCTTGTGCTTGACAAAGCATGCAACAAAACTTGCATCCCTAACCTCTACACATCCTCTGCAGCTGCACTGTTGACAGAATTCATGGCTACTCATAATATGTTGGGTGTGTGGAACAGCAGGAACCCCTGGGAAGGTACATTTGTATCTTCAGTGCATAACATCTGGTCCAGACATGATTTTGGAATGGTTACACAAGATTTTTCTTCTTGGATCAGCTCTGTTTGCCACCTGGTGAGAACGCCCTTGCATCATTCACTGGTACAATTTCAGATCCGGATTCTTGGATTGAACCATGCCTTCCAGGGATGAAGTCAACACCCCCAGCCCCACCCCCTACCCACAGGGTGTTGACATGTTCACGGACGAACTAAAGAAAGTAATGAAAGAATACCCCTTCATAAACAGGGGCTCTGTGAAATGTAATATCAACTACAGGGAAGCGCTCAAAGTGATTCTTAGAGTCATTTGTATGCTAAAACAAACTGGGATATTAAAAAACCTCATGGCCCACATAGCAACATTAGAAAAAAAATGAGAACCGAAAAATTAAATTCATGATTGTCCCAAATGCCACCATTCTGACTGAAATTCAGGAAAAGCTCTGAGGCTAAAGGGAGGCTGTTGATAGAGAGATAGATTGAGTTGAGATACCCGATCATGAGTATTTGGAGAAGGGGAGTAGCCTGGAAAAACTCTGGCTAACCTAATCAGTCAGATGTCTTGGGGCAGAAGAAATATTAGAAGCCTTTGCAAACAGGGGTAGCTCCTCCGCAATGGCGAAGGAGCATCACCCAACTGGCCAAGAGCCAGCAGCTGAAAAATAAAACTATATTTGATTATCACTTTATTTTTCAGCTGTTGGCTGAGTCAGCATGTGCAGGGAGGGGCGGGGCTGGGCCATGGGAGGGGGGAGGAGGAGGAGTGGAGTGAGTGCACTTAAGTGCTCATATCAATTTGGCAGGCCATCTTAGGCTGGCCAAACTGATATGCGCACTTGTGTTTCCCCAACCTGGCTGTGTTGCACAGCCAGGTTGGAGAAACAGCACAGCCCCCAGTGCACTGTCTGAGGGGCAGACAAAGCCACTCAGACCAAACCTGACGCTGCTCTCAGCAGTGCCAGTATTGCATAGGGCACCTGTGCTAGTGTCCCAGGGACTGCTGGGACACAACACCATTGGGAGAGGAGCAACGTGGCTGGCAGCGGTAGCAGACAGATACGTTTTTTGTTGTTATTTTTTTAAACTTTTATTTCCCCCCGCACTTCCCCAATCCCCCTCTTGAGATTTGTGGCAGTCACCACTGTTTGCAGACTTTCTCACTACCTTGTGTTCCTCAAAGATCAGCACTGTATGTACATATAAATGAATATTGTATTAGTATAGAGCAAACCTAGCCAAAAGGCAGTGGCATGCTCTGTAGGGTCAAAGACAATCCTAAAGTCAATAAATGATAGGAGAGGTGGCTGGGTTGTGGACAGTTAATGCGTTGTGTCCTTTAAAGAGGTGAGGCTTCAACTCTACTCTTATCAGTTGGAGCAGTTTTGGGGCAATCCTAATGGGTACAGGGATGTTGTTCCAGATCCTGAGTTCAAAAATGAAAAAAGCCTGCTCACTTGGTTTTTTTTTCCACTTCTTAGTCTGCAGCCTAGTGGCTTTGTGTGTGCTGATTTCTATCCAAGATGGTAAGGCTGTGTGCAAGATAAGTGAGGATGCTGGTTGTGATGGTTTTGTAATGTATATAATGCAACTGGTTTTGAAGATGGTGCAAGCCGGCAAGGGTAGAAAATGGAGTCACATCAGGATGGGGGTCATGTGATCATATTTCCTCAGGTCCTGACTTAGATGAGCCGTGGCATGTAGGATGCCGTCTAATGACGCTAGTGTGGAGCCTGGGAGACCACATAGCATGGCATTACCAACAGGCACATTACAGAGTGTGCAGGCTTTAATAGCAGTTCTAGAGTTGCTTTCTAGAATAAATTGTTTCATTTTCTTTAAAAGAGAGAGCTGGTACCAGTCTTTGTTTTATTTTTTGGCAATGTGTTGTTTGAGGGTGATATTGGTGCCTTGAGTGAATCCATTGACTTGGCATTTGGTGAAAGCTGGGTTTCGAAGCCTTTAAGTTTCATAGCCTTGAGCCAGGTTTGTAAGGGTTCTTGTTTGTTGTTCTTGGCTTTTATGTTGTTTTTCTGTTTGTGGGAATTCTGTACTGGCTCGTCAGATGAGCGACGAGCGGTGGATACCTGGATAATGTGCAGGCAGTGTATGTGGTGTTGTATGTCTTGATGCTTTTATAATTGAGTAAAGAACCAAGTGACTATGTATGCTTATTCAGAGAATATTCAGACCCCACACTGGTTTAGACTAGCCTTCCACAATAGAGGAGCTAACAACAACAATACAAAGCATGCCTGGTTGCCAAGCTCCAGGCAACGACGGAACTAACTTTGAATTCTATAAAGAATTTGGCCTTCATTTAGCACTTCATCCACTGTAACTCTTGGAAGGAGCGCAGTCAGCGCATATTCTCCCCCCTCAATGAGTGAAATAATTCTGATCACATTGTTAAAACCAGATAAACAGTCAGACCAATGTAAATCATATTGTCTGCTATCCTTAATGAATACAGACTCTGACATTTTTGCCAAGCGCCTGGCTAACAGACTACTGACCCGTTTTACCCAAAATGGTGCTTCATAGTCAGTCATTCTATCGGGGAGGTCGAGGTGCATAATTTGCGGACTATATTTGAATTATTACATACATTGAATCGAGAACTGAACATGGCAGCAGTGTTCTTGGATGCTGATAACGCCTTTGACTCACTTCGGAGGAAGTTTCTTTTTATCATATTCGAAAGCATAGGCATGCTCACATCATTTCTGGACTGGATAATATTACTATATAGCTGTCATACAAAACAGCTTTTGGTGAACTGTTAGCTATCTAACCCAAATGCAACTCAAGGGATGTCAGCTATCCCCTATTATCTTTACTTTAGCAATCAAACCATTAGCATATATGTTCAGGCGGAGAACATCACTTCAGGGATGCAAAGCTCCTCTTGTCACTGCACATGGCTCATTCTCTATTATTTGTTAGGGAATCCAGTTGCAGTTTATCATCACTAAGGTCATTAGATCTGGCTACATGTCTGAGCTTATAATCCATTGAAACAAATCCCTAATATTCCCCCTCAGACAAGATACACCTAAATGTCAGTTAGACTATCCATTACAATTAAACAGCCAGGCATTTGTATTAGTCGTGATATGCAAACTATTACTAGGGAAAATTTTGGTGTTGTTATTAACAATGTACAGGAACAGGTTAGGTGGTGTGTTACACTTCCACTGTCAATTGCAAGGCGTATGCACCCAGAGCCTGAAAATTAAATGCTACTAGTGGGCCTACATTACTCATTGTGCCGCCCACTAAAGTAGCTCTTTAAAACATGTCTCAGACCTGGCACTGCAGCCAGCAGTGATGTTTAAACTACCAATTCAAAGTGGCAAAATAAACCTTTTTTTAAAATTACAAGTCACCCCTAAGGTAGGCACTGGTGAGCACATCGAGCAGGGTGCACTGTAGTTAAAAAGTAGGACATGTGTTTTTAGGTTTTATGTGTCCTGGTACTCAAAAACAGCTGAATATGTTTTTCAGTGCTGTACGATGTATCTATCCCGCAGGATACCACTGGGTTAACTTATTACATTTAATGAGTGTTACCTTTTGACTAGGAACAGGTAAAAATGTCAAGCTTGGTCCCAAATGAAATGTCATTTAAAATCTTTATTAATGATAAAGTCAGATATTAAGTCACAATCCTGAAAATGCCACCTTTAGAAAGTTGGAATTTTCTTGTCTGAGCTATTTGGTGACTCATGCCAGTGTCCTCAGTCACATGACTGTGAATACCTTAGCTATTGGGCTTTGCGTTCCCCCATCCTTCCTCCAATAGGATTGATGTAGTTTAGCTACAGGAAATAAAAAAATATTCATAAGAGAGATAAAAGGTTCAATGACACCTTGATATTCTCATTGCAATAGAATTTCCCTAGCAGGGCATTTAGCTTCATATTTAATAGGGTATAGTGGTTGCATTTCAGGGCTGGACATTATAGGTATAATGTGATAAGGCTAATCTCTATCCCAACCTGCTTGATTGTTCTGGGGCTTGTGCCAGAGCCCATTTTGCAGCATATACTTTTTTTAACTTCATCAGGAACAAGGACAGAAAAGGATGGTAAAATTACATCCTCCCCTAGCTGGACTTTCCTAACAAATTCAGGAAGCGAATCTACCTAAGGTAAGAGAATGTCATAAGCATTCAACAAGTTCTGCCAGAATATTACTTTAATATTACTCTGTGTGTCACTCTTGATTTGGATGTTCACATCATAAAGTTTATTTGAGCGCTTAGACAGTAATCTGGAATTTCAACGTACATGGTCATTAGTCGGTCTTGCCTCCAGAAACTCTTGTAGAGTCTGGTGAACTATTGAGACCTCTGCTGCGCTGTTGAGCAGTGTTTTTGCCCACGTCTTGTTCAGAAGAAGAGTCCTGAGTATTTATGGAATATTTAGCAGAAATTCCTACCACTTCCTTCTTTTTAAATTATGGTTTTTGTTGTGGAAATTTCTCTTCCTTTTTTCTGATGAGATCACAAGAGTGTTGTGAATCCTTTTTCAGTTGCACATACTCTTCTTGCCTCTGTTTGCTTCGTCCCACTCTCTCTGACTTTCCATCTGAAGAGTCCTGTAAGGAATGAGAAGGATGTGTATCAGAATACTGATTCTTACCAGGCTTTTTAATTGTATCACAGATACATGAGTTCTAACATTTCTCAGCGGACTCCTGTTGTGGAGATCCACTCCCTGTTTTTGTTTGATCTTTTTTGTTTTTATCCCAGCACTTATTAGAAGACTAAAGTGTCTGCTTCGTGGTATCTGTATCAGATTTTGTTTTAAGTTGTGGCTTGCCAGGCCTTGTTCACATATTATCCTGATCTATGGACGCATAGATCGCAGAAATATTTTAGGTAGCTTGCATTCTTGATCTGTAGCAGGAACTGCAGCAAGATGCTGGCATATTGCCAAAGATTGACAAAATCATTGAGGACACCGTGGCAAAATTGTCAATTAATTTCATCCCCAAATCTAGGGAAGGGGCTGTCTCATGTTCAATTTCAAATTGTTTTAGCACTTCAGTAAAACAGGAATTGATTGGATACCGTGTTTTATAGTATATACTGCAGCAAACACAGTACCCCATGTAGCACAATCTTCAACTGGGGAACCATACCAAGTGGAAGACATAGGGGCTCATTACAACTCTGGCGGACGGTGTTAAAGCAGCGGAAATACCGCAAACAGGCCGGCGGACAAAAAAAGGGAATTATGACCCTGGCGGAAACCGCCAACAAAGACAGCCACTTTAACACTTCGCCCGCCACGGCGGTACAGACAAGCAGCGCGGCGGTCACCGCCAACAGACAGGCGGGAGACAATGTACTGCCCACACTATTACAACCCGCCAATCCGCCACCTTTTCCGGGGCAGATTCACCGTGGATAAAAACACGGCGGAAACAGCTTTTGCTATGGGAAAACGCTGACCTGAACATATCCCACGAGGAACGAGGAATCCATGGAGCCGGAACTCTAAATACTCCCTGCCCTTGTGTTTCTGCTCCTCTATGACCAACAGCTACGTAGGCGCCGAAGACAACAGTGAGTACTGCACCTACGACATGGTGGAGGTGGGAGGCAAAAGTTAGGGGGACACCCACCAAACACCCCCAACCCCACCCTCGCACATGACAACATACACACCAATGCATTCACAAAAATCACAGTAGCAACCCACAATCCCCCCGGAAGAATGAAAACACAAAGCGAAAATCGGTCAAACAATGTAATGTGCCAATATACATGTCATACAAAAATATACAGATATATGTTTGAAAATCAGTCCTAATTATATACAAGACGAGAAGTAGTGCAGATATGTACATAACAATGTCCGTGCACCATCAGTGAAAAAATGCATTGGCGAGGCCCACAAACGATACCTGACCACAATCGGAGAAAACACTGCCGGGGCATCAGATAGAAATACGACAGGCACCTCAGGGGGAAGGGAAGGGGGGGCACCTCAGCCAGATGACTGCAAAGCCAGATCCACGACAGGGCTCCATGCCCATTTATGCCATCCTGGGGAGTGCAAAGCCACAGTCTCTCAAGTCTCTACAGTGGGTGGCTTGCCCACTGTGCCATCCTGGGGAGTGCAAAGCCACAGTCTCTCAAGTCTCTACAGTGGGTGGTTTGCCCACTGTGCCAAGGTCTCTACTGGTACTGGGGGGGACTGGTGCCCAGACTGGATGAGTCTCCCCGTGAAAGGTCGTGTCCTGTCACTGTCCCAGCTGCACATGGGATAAGGATGCCTGATGTGGCGGTCCATTCTTTCCTACCCGGTGCTTGCCCTGTGCAGCGGTGCTTTGCAATGGCGGTCTTTGCCCTGTTCAGCGGTGCTTTTTGACATGGCGGTTCAGGACTGTTCAGCGGTGCTTTGCCATGGCGGTCTTTGCCCTGTTCAGCGGTGCTTTGACATGGCGGTCTTTGCCCTGTTCAGCGGTGCTTTGACATGGCGGTCTTTGCCCTGTTCAGCGGTGCTGTGCCATGGCGGTCTCTGCCCTGTTCAGCGGTGCTTTGCCATGGCGGTTCAGGACTGTTCAGCTGTGCTTTGCCACAGCAGTCTTTGCCCTGTTCAGCGGTGCCTTGACATGGTGGTCTTTGCCCTGTTCAGAGGTGCCTTGACATGGCGGTCTTTGCCCTGTTCAGCGGTGCTTTGCCATGGCGGTCTTTGCCCTGTTCAGCGGTGCTTTGCCATGGCGGTCTTTGCCCTGTTCAGCGGTGCTTTGCCATGGCGGTTCAGGACTGTTCAGCGGCACTTTGCCATGGCGGTCTTTGCCCTGTTCAGCGGTGCTTTGCCATGGCGGTTCAGGACTGTTCAGCGGTGCTTTGCCATGGCGGTCTTTGCCCTGTTCAGAGGTGCCTTGACATGGCGGTCTTTGCCCTGTTCAGCGGTGCTTTGCCATGGCGGTCTTTGCCCTGTTCAGCGGTGCTTTGCCATGGCGGTTCAGGACTGTTCAGCGGTGCTTTGCCATGGCGGTCTTTGCCCTGTTCAGCGGTGCCTTGACATGGTGGTCTTTGCCCTGTTCAGAGGTGCCTTGACATGGCGGTCCTTGCCCTGTTCAGCGGTGCTTTGCCATGGCGGTCTTTGCCCTGTTCAGCGGTGCTTTGCCATGGTGGTTCAGGACTGTTCAGCGGTGCTTTGCCATGGCGGTCTTTGCCCTGTTCAGCGGTGATTTACCATGGCGGTCTTTGCCCTGTTCAGCGGTGCCTTGCCATGGCGGTTCAGGACTGTTCAGCGGTGCTTTGCCATGGCGGTCTTTGCTCTGTTCAGCGGTGCTTTGACATGGCGGTTCAGGACTGTTCAGCGGTGCCTTGACATGGCGGCCTTTGCCCTGTTCAGCGGTGCCTTGACATGGCGGTCTTTGCCCTGTTCAGCGGTGCTTTGACATGGCAGTCTTTGCCCTGTTCAGCGGTGCCTTGACATGGCGGTCTTTGCCCTGTTCAGCGGTGCCTTGACATGGCGGTCTTTGCCCTGTTCAGCGGTGCCTTGACATGGCGGTCTTTGCCCTGTTCAGCGGTGCTTTGACATGGCAGTCTTTGCCCTGTTCAGCAGTGCTTTGCCATGGCGGTCTTTGCCCTGTTCAGTGGTGCTTTGCCATGGCGGTTCAGGACTGTTCAGTGGTGCCTTGACATGGCGGTCTTTGCCATGGAGGTCTTTGCCCTGTTCAGCGGTGCTTTGCCATGGCGGTTCAGGACTGTTCAGCGGTGCTTTGCCATGGCGGTCTTTGCCCTGTCCAGCGGTGCTTTGCCATGGCGGTCTTTACCCTGTTCAGCGGTGCTTTGCCATGGCGGTTCAGGACTGTTCAGCGGTGCTTTGCCATGGCGGTCTTTGCCCTGTTCAGCGGTGCTTTGACATGGCGGTTCTGATAAGGACATTGGTGTGTGGCATGACGTTCTCTACACTGGACATTGGTGTGTGGCATGACGTTTCATCATTGCCCAGCAGGGCTGTGGCAGCCGGGGCCCTCCAGGGCAATGACTCCGGTGGTGGCGGTGGTCTCCTGCCCAGTGACGATACTTGGGCCCTCCTGGGCTGTGACTCTGGCGGTGGTCTCCTGACCAGTGACAATACTTGTGCCCTCCAGGGCACTGACTCTGGCGGTGGCGGTGGTCTCTGGACCAGTGACGATACTTGTGCCCTCCAGGGCACTGACTCTGGCGGTGGCCTCTGGACCAGTGACAATACTTGTGCCCTTCAGGGCACTGACTCTGGCGGTGGTCTCCTGACCAGTGACGTTACTTGGGCCCTCCTGGGCACTGACTCTGGCGGTGGTCTCCTGACCAGTGACGATACTTGGGCCCTCCTGGGCTGTGACTCTGGCGGTGGCGGTGGTCTCTGGACCAGTGACGATACTTGGGCCCTCCTGGGCACTGACTCTGGCGGTGGTCTCTGGACCTGTGACGATACTTGGGCCCTCCTGGGCACTGACTCTGGCGGTGGTCTCTGGACCTGTCACGATACTTTGGCGGTGGTCTCTGGACCAGTGACGATACTTGGGCCCTCCTGGGCTGTGACTCTGGCGGTGGTCTCTGGACCAGTGATGACGGTGCTGGCGGTTGTGTCTCGACTGCCGGAAATGATGGCGCACTTCTCCGCCATGACACTCACAACAGGCTGGGGAGACTTCCTCTGGCCCTTCCCCACCTTTGGTGGAGTCACAGCTGACTCTCCAATCCCCTTGGAACCCATGTCAGTTGTTTTCCCACCAGGAGTCTTAACACGGTCCCATCGTCCACTCTCCAATTTTAGAGCCTTTACAGGGGGTGGGCTGCCAGTGCCTTGGCTCCGGGTCCTACTGCCTGCCCTCGTGGCCGGTGCACTCCACAAACCTTGAACAGGCACCACTGGTATTGGAGGCTTTTTGGCTGAGGCGCTACGACGGGACTGATGAATTGGAGGGGGGGTGGGGGCAAAAAGGTCAACTTTACAGAGGGACAGTTTCTGACGAACACTGGGATGGGTAGCTGGAGGGGGCCTGGGAGTGGAGGAAGAGGAGGTGGCTGTAGGAGGTGTCACTTTAGCTGTTTTGGGTGCAGGTGCAGGTGCAGGTACTGGAGGCTGTCGTGAGGTGGATGGATATTGGGTGAGTGATTGCCGGCGTTTGTGTACTTTGGGAGGGGGCGTCACAGACACACTGGGAGAGGACACAGGGGACGTGTAAATGGCAGTGGAGGTGGTGAGTGCAGGTGAGCGACTTGTGGTGCTGGGTGTCCTGGTGCGATTCATTGTGCCTGTAGATGTGGTGCATGCAGGTGTGTGTGTAGACGAGACTGGGAGGGAGGAGGGAGGAGGGAGAAGAGGAGGAGGGGGACACAGTGGAGGCAGTGGATGTTGTTGTGTCTGTATGTGGCTGAGGCTTGCGTGAGTGCCTGTGGTGTGTGTGGTGCCTATGTTTGCTTGAGCTTCTTGTGTGTGTTGACTTGTGTGCATGCTTGTCTATAGGTGTGCTTCGGATGGTCTGTACAGGAAATTGGGTCTGGGTGGAGGAAGTTGGAGGGGGGAGGCTAGACACAGGGACAATGGCTGCCATCAGTGCTGAGGCCAGAGATTGCAGGGTTCGCTGAAGGACAGCCTGACCAGAATGAATGCCCTCCAGGAATTCATTACAGTGTTGCAACTCTCGTTCTACACCCTGGATGGTATTCACAATGGTAGACTGCCCAACAGTGAGTGACCTGAGGAGGTCAATGGCCTCCTCACTGAGGGCAGCAGGGGTGACTGGGGCAGGGCCTGAGGTGCCTGGGGCGAAGGTGATGCCCACCCTCCTTGGTGAGCGGGCACGGAGCGAATGCTGAGGGGCTGCTGGGAGGGCGGGGCTGGTAGGGGAGGTGGCGGCTGCACCTGTAGAGGCGGGGGGCACAGATGGTGCCGCCACCACAAGGGAGCCCACATCGTCGAACGAGTCCGTGTCGCTGGTTGGTGATCCGGTGGCCGACATGAAGCTCCCCTCACCCTCTGTCCCACTGGTGCATTCAGAGTCCGTGGTGTGGCCCTCCATGGCCATGTGGGATGCAGCTCTCTCGTGCTCTGGTGCCACTGTACCTCCGCCTGTTGATGCTGATGTACAAAAGGACAGGGAGAGCATAAAAAGGGGGGGAGACAGAAGAATGAGAGTTTTAGTGCATGGCATACCGCTACCGTTGGCGGACATGACAAACGCAGCTGCCCTATGCATTACGCCGTGCTCCTGCCCTCAGCACATGCAATTTCTGGGATATGCCGTATATGGCAATGGTGGACATCTGCGCACATGGATGCCACAGGGGCAACTATACCGCGACTGGGCACTCTGCTGAGGTGGGGTAGAGTGCCACATGGCCTACATTACGGAGGGGCCTTGCCTACCTAACTCGCCCTGGCCTAGGGACACCCACAGCCCACCTCCCCCACCCAGACACCTCCACTGCACACAAAGTCCGCAGAATGAGAGTGTACTCACCCCCTTGTGTCTGCTGTGATGCCCTCAAGCGCCCATCCAACTCCGGGTAGGCCACCGCCAGGATCCGGAACATCAGGGGGGTCATGTTACGACGGGCACCCCTCCCACGTTGGGAGGCCATCCCCAGCTGAGCCTCCGCCGTCTTCTTGCTGCAGCGGCGAATGTCCTCCCATCTCTTACGGCAGTGGGTGCCCCGTCTCACGTGGGCCCCCAGGGTCCGGAACTCCTTGGCGATGGCACGCCAGATGTCCCTCTTCTGGTGGGCGCTGACCTACATGACATGCACAAGGGAAGAGGAACAGTCATTACCAACTGCACCGTCGTTGTGAGTGGCCCCCTCCCTACTCTGGCCATTTGGCCCATTCATTCACATGCATTAATGTTCTAGGAACTCTGCTCCCTTCCCTCTTCCAACCAGCCCTCTCCACACAGGCCTAGCCCATACAACGTGCTCCCTGTGTACTAACCTGTTGGTCTGGAGGACCGTAGAGTAGCGTGTACTGGGGGAGGACCCCATCCACGAGTTTCTCCAACTCCTGTGCAGTGAAGGCAGGGGCCCTTTCCCCAGATGCAGCAGCCATCGTCGCTTCCAGACCGAGGTCACAGCAGCACTTGCAGTGTAGGTCCTCTCCTGTCGAAGGTCAGGTATCTAGTGATTGAACAGATAGAAAATGGCGGTGACGTCCGCGGCGGTGCGCATCATCACCGCCAGCGCACCTGTTCATTGGCTCCTGGGACCCATAGGGTCCAATGTTAACCAATGCAGCATTGCGCCACGGTCTACGACCGCCTACCGCGACAGTGTGCAACGCCAGCGCAGTTACCCCACAATCCCATTGTCCCACTTTTGAGGTCAGGCCGCCGCCATTTCAGGGGCCCACATGGCTTCATTACTACTACGTCACACATAGCTAGGCCTACACTCAACACACATATAGGAAGGGTTTTGTGAGTGGTGTAGTCTTGTGTGTAACTGTGGGTACATACCTGGAGGAATAATGACTGGTTCTTCGCTGTTGTCCTTCGTAGGCACCGTCTGCTGGGACATATGAGAAGATGGCGGAATCCTCCGGTGTACCGACCGCTGGTGGACCTGTTGACAATGGAAGAGAGACATGTCATCGTAACCTACCGGTTTGACCGTGCCACAATCCAGGAACTATGTACCCAGTTGGAGCCAGACCTGATGTCACCAATCCGCCATCCGACTGGAATCCCCCCTGACGTGCAGGTGCTGTCAGTGCTCCATTTCCTTGCAAGTGGGTCTTTTCAGACAACAGTGGCCATGGCATCAGGGATGTCCCAGCCTATGTTTTCCAACGTCTTGTCCAGAGTGTTGGCTGCCCTGCTGAAACACGTAAGGAGATACATCATTTTCCCTCAGGTGGGGGATTTGCCTACAGTGAAAGGTGACTTCTATGCCCTTGGACATATCCCCAACATCATAGGTGCTATTGATGGGACCCATGTAGCTCTGGTCCCCCCCCACAGGAGTGAACAGGTGTACAGGAACCGGAAGAGTTGTCATTCGATGAATGTACAGATGGTCTGTTTGGCAGACCAGTACATCTCGCAGGTAAATGCTATGTTCCCTGGCTCAGTGCATGACGCCTACATCCTGCGGAATAGCAGCATCCCTGATATGATGGGTCAACTCCAGAGGCACCGTGTATGGTAATTGGGGGACTCTGGTTACCCCAACCTGTCCTGGCTATTGACCCCAGTGAGGAATCCCAGGACCAGGGCAGAGGAATGGTACAATGAGGCCCATGGGCGGACTAGGAGGGTGATCGAACGCACCTTCGGCCTCCTGAAAGCCAGGTTCAGGTGCCTCCATATGACAGGTGGATCCCTATTCTACTCACCGAAGAAGGTGTGCGACATCATCATCGCCTGCTCCATGCTCCATAATTTGGCTTTGCGACGCCAGGTGCCTTTTCTGCAGGAGGATGATCCCGATGACGGTGTTGTAGCAGCTGTGGAGCCTGTGGAGCCTGTGGACAGTGATGAGGATGAAGCTGAGGAAGAAGACAACGACAACAGGGAGTCAGTCATACAGCAATATTTCCAGTGAGACACAGGTGAGAACATTTTCATTATTAGCATTACATTAACTTTCACACGTCTACCTCTATCCTGTTTTTCGATTTAAATCACTATTTGGTTACTGAGTTGTACCCTTCCATTACGGTTTCACAGGTGTGGTTATCTACGTGTCAACTGCTTGCATCCTTCAAGGGCTTGTGATGTGTGACATAGGTATGTTAGCTTTACAATGGTACACCATTATGACACTGTCATTGATAATACATTTTTACTAAATCACAGACTGACTCCAGATTGTTTTGTGTTTCAAGGGTGTTTATTGAATTGCTCAGAAATGGGAGGGGGTTGTAAAATGAGGATGGGTGATGGCGGAGGAATGTCCATGGCAGAGTCCAGTCTATTGGTCACACAGGTGCACTGCCCATCTGGGCATAGGAAGTGGAGCTGGGGCAGTTTAAATATGGACAGGGTAACAAAGTGGGACAGTGGGAGGACAAACAGGGTGGTCTCATTTCCTGGCGGGGGTCTTGCCATCTTGCTCTGTCCTGTTCCTCGATCTCAGGGACCGCTTGCGTGGTGGTTGTCCGTCTGCAGGGGGTGGGGTGCTGGTGTGGTGGTCCTGTGGCGGGGCGTCCTGTCCACTACCACCGGCGGAGGTGGTGGGCAGTTCATCGTCCTGGCTAGTGTCAGGGGCCCCTTGGAATGCCACGGTGTCCCTCAAGGTCTGCTGTATGTCCTTCAGCACCCCTACGATGGTGCCCAGGGCGGAGCTGATGGTCCTGAGCTCCTCCCTGAACCCCAAATACAGTTCGTCCTGCAGGCGCAGGGTCTCCTGCAACTTGTCCAGGACTGTCGCCATCGTCTCCTGGGAGTGGTGGTATGCTCCCATGATGGAGGATAGGGCCTCGTGGAGAGTGGGTTCCCTTGGCCTGTCCGCCCCCTGTCGCACAGCAGCCCTCCCAGTTCCCCTGTGTTCCTGTGCCTCCGTCCCCTGGACTGTGTGCCCACTACCACTGCCCCCAGGTCCCTGTTGTTGTTGGGGTGTTGGGTTACCCTGGGTGCCCTGTAGTGGTGGACACACCGCTGATTGACCTGTCGTGGGTAGGGAGGTTTGGGCCCGCTGGGTGGGTGCTGTGCTGATGTTACCAGAGGGTGGAAGGTCGGTGTTGGGCTGTGGCTGGGCAAGGGGAACCGACTGTCCCGAGGCCCACGATGGTCCGGGCTGGTCATCAGGATCCAGTAGGGCAGAGCTGCTCTCGTCACTGTGGGCCTCTTCTGGGGTGGAGTGGTGTTGTCTGGACCCTCTGGTGTGGTGACGGTCCTTCGGGTTCCTGCAGGGGCAAAAGAGCTAGATTATTGCACGTGTGTGTAATGGTGTGCAATGGGTGGGTGTTTGTGTACCCCAGTGCAAGCATTCCTGTGTGTGGGGTTGTGTGGTGATGGTTGGGGGTGTACTGGGTATGTGCAGTGGGCATGCTTTAGTGAGGGGTGTCCAATGCTTAGTTGTGTCATGCAGGGCTTGGTGTTGGGATGGGTGGTTTGTGTCATGGGTACATTAGTGAGGAGTTGTAGTGATAGGGGAGGGTGTGAGGGAGGGGGTGTGTGATAGCATGCAGGTAGGGTGGGGGATATGATAGTTAAGAATTTACTTACCAGTGTCCCATCCTCCACCGACTCCTGCAAGGCCCTCAGGATGCAAGATGGTCAAGACTTGCTCCTCCTGTGTTGTTAGTTGTGGGGGAGGAGGTGGGGGTCTGCCGCCATTCCGCTGTACCGCGATGTTGTGCCTGGAGACCGTTGAACACACCTTCCCCCGTAGGTCGTTCCACCTCTTCCTGATGTCCTCCCTATTTCTTGGGTGCTGTCCCACGGCGTTGACCCTGTCGACTATTCTGCGCCATAACTCCATCTTCCTGGCTATTGATGTGTGCTGTACCTGTGAGCCAAATAGCTGTGGCTCTACCCGGACGATTTTCTCCACCATGACCCTGAGCTCCTCCTCGGAGAAGCGGGGGTGTCTTTGGTTTGACATAGGGTGGTGTGGGTGATGTGTGGGGTGGTGTATGTGGTGATGGTTGTGGTGAGTGTATTGGTGTGTGGTGTTTTGTGCGTGGATGTTGTGTGGGTGATGATGTTATGTGCCTCTGTGTAGTGGGGTTGTCTATTGCTGTGCTCTCTCTGTCGCCTTCGTCTCTAATTATTTGTCGTAGGGGTTTGTGGGTGTGTGTTTTATATTGTATTGGGTGTGTGGGAGTGTTGTTTGTATGTGTGTCAGGTGTGTGTATTTGGAATTGTCCAATGTGGCGGTGTTTTGGAGATGTGTGTGTATTTTGAGCGCGGCGGTGTGTACCGCCAATGGAATACCGCGGTTGAAAGACCGCCGCGTGGATTCGTGGGTCATAATAGCATGGGCGTGTTTCTGTTGGCGTGGAGGTGGAGGATTTGTTTCCGCCAGTTGATCACTGACCTTTGGTGTGGCGGTCTTGTGTGGGTGTCTGAATTTCGGCGGATTCCAAGATGTGTGTCATAATAGCTGTGGCGGAATGCCGCCGCGGTGTATTGGCGGTCTTCTGCGCGGCGGTAAGCGCCTTTTACCGCCAATGTTGTAATGACCCCCATAGTGAAAATTCCAAATTTGCCTTGGGGTTCTGTTTGTGGAAACATGGCTTCAAGCTGTTTTTTTTTTGGTACAATCCAAAACTGAATTTTCTCCCATTTAGTGGGTATTTTACCTATTATCGCAATAACAGTAACAGGACTAATAGCAGGCACAGCTAACTGTGGCTGCCCAGTGTGAACAACCCTTGCTAGGGCAGCAGTTATTGTATGCATAACAAGCTGCATTATACGTTGATACGGTTTAAATAAATTAGTATATAAACCACGCACTTTGACATTATTTAATGTTCCTATATTTGGATTATTTGGATATGGTCTGTAGGTGGTTAAATGTGGCCAGACTGCCCCATCATTGATAAGGGGACTCAGTATTATAGGTTGTAGTATGTGTGGGAGGGTGCTTTGGAACCAATTTTGATGTTCCTAATATATAAATAGTATTTCTTAACATTCATAAGGTCTGTATACAGCCGTAACTACTGCCTCAGTGTATGTATGAAATAGCTGTGTATTAGCATTGACTGCAGGAAAGACAATCCAGGAGTTAAAAACTTTGCCTTTATAAGATTTGTGTGCCTCAACCATGTAGGTAACATCTCCTCTGTCAATAATGAGCCCATGTGCAGTTATATGTGCAGTTACTGCCTGTCTACAATTGACAGGTATAGTCACTGGTTGAGCCATACATAATGAATGATATTCAAATAAAGGTAAAACTATAGAACTATAGTGGTGTAATCCATTTTAAACATTCAAGCTTGAACAATTTACAGATATAAATAGGTGCTGCCTATTAAGCTGAGGAGGATGAATTCTTTTCACCACAGACATCTCCGTGTAGAAGTGAAAAGGAGCCTTTGGCACATGTAAGAAAACTACTCAGAAAACCCATTCAATAAGTACCTGACCTAAAACATTGGTGGAGCAATGTTATACGGTCCCTACGAGGTCAGTAGGACTATGTATATTACAATAAGAACGTCAGAATATAGAGACTAAGGGCCTGATTTAGATTTTGATGCTTTTACCGCCAAGCCGTGTCGGACCTGAAAAGACCCTCAAGCCAATAGCGTTCCACCCGCTATATTTAGATGTTACAGCTCTGGAAGCGGTGGACTGGTGACTGATTGCTGATGGCGGGAGACGGCGAAGGAACCCATTGGACTTTGTACAATGGTAGGGGCTATGGAATAGAGGTAAGTGACACACACACACACACTGTCCCTTATGTGTACCACTGCACTACACAACACACCACATACACACCATCTCCATTACAATTCCAACACAACACAATGCATACATGCAGAAAACACACACATACATCCATGACACAACAAACACACACCACTGACACTGCACTTACACATGACACAATTGCAACAACCAACACAACTACACACTCAGCTACGCATACACAAACAAGCACTACTACACACATCATGGCAACATCTGCCACACAACAACACTCACCTGAATGTGTCACACTGAAACAGAACATACACAACAACATCATTCTCACATTCAAGTGACACACATACAAACACAACCACACCACCCACTCCAGGTCCCTCCATCTCAAACAGCCAATCCACACTGTCAACATCAGGGCAGTGCACGCTCTACGGGCGACTGCAATGCAAAAACCCAGCACTTATGAGATAACGTAATTCATGCATTATGCTGATATGCTGTTGTTTAACCTTTTGCATTGCAGAGTTTAATCCTGAAGACTTATATTCAAGGTGCTTATAAATACTGTTCATTTGCAATGTATTGCTGCAGGTTTTCAGAGTGTGTCAGGGTGTGGTCCCTTTCCAGGGCTTTCTAGAAGCATTCTCTGCAGCATGACTGGGTGTGGTTTGTGGGCTGGGCCAGACTCTATATAAGGGAGCCAGCCCAGCTCCACGTGCTCACTATTCAGAGGTCCCGGTGCAGAGCAGCAGCAACTTCCTGAGCTCCTGTTCCGGAGGCCTACTTTGATCTTCCAGGCCTTGTCCTTCCTTGTATTGGTGATCCTTGAGCAGGGCGGTAAGACGGAGGTCGGGCTGGGCCCCCAATCCCGTTTTCAGAGGAATTCGAGTTCTTGGGCCTAATTTTCATGTTGAGAGAATTTACCTTGTGCGTGTGAATGTGCTCTTGGTTTTTTCTGACATTTACAAAGTGGCTTTCGAATCGGCAAGACGCGCTATTAATTTCTCGTGTTTAACTCTTGATATTCATTGTGTGCTACCATTTCTTGGCAGTTACATGGTGGCATTCGAATCGGCAAGACACACAATTCATTTCTCGTGTTTAACTCTTGATACTCATTGTGCACTACCACTTCTTGGCAGTTACATGGTGGCATTCGAATCGGCAAGACGCGCAATTCATTTCTCGTGTTGAACTCTTGATATTCATTGTGCGCAACCATTTCTTGGCAGTTACATGGTGGCATTAGAATTGGCAAGACGCGCGATTCATTCCCCCAATTAAAAACTTGATGTTTCAGATCGCTTGCAGTGTGTGCGATCATTTCATGGCATTTGCATATTCTTGTTGAAATCAGCAATGTGCGCAATTCATGTTTCTGCATTTAAAACTAAGAGTTGAAATTCTAGATGTTACAATATTTGTGCATAATAAGTCCCTTAATACAACTCCTATTGTGTTGCAGAAAATGCTCAGATAATTTTCTTGTCCTCATGCAAAAAGACCATGTTTGATTTTGAAAACATAATTCCAGAGGGTTCTTATGTTCCTAGTCAATGTGTAACTTTTCATTAAGAGATTCATTTGAGAAGTTGTATTAATCATTCTTGATTCCTTCCTAGGTAACCAGACGTTTTGAGGTCTAGTTATTTAGTCCATGCTTACGTTGTCCATTGTTACAGCATGACAATGCTTAGAATCATAGTCTAGTAAAGATTAATGTGATATAATCTTGATATTGTGTGTGTTTAACCTTTTGTTTCCCACAGGTCTCCTTCCCAGCTAATCCCCTTTTCCCCCGCTTGGACTCTCTCAGTCTCTGTAATTATTTTATCAGAGTCTAGGAACTGTCTGGTGGTGGGCATGTTGGAAACGTGCCCAGACCCCGAGGATCTGGTCTCCCTGACACACACATTCTGACTCACATACAAAACAAATAGCAGAAACCTACCCGTACAAGGCCCTTAGCAATGTGCAAACATGGACAATGGTGTCTAGTGTGAGTGTACCATCATTGTGTGCCAGCTTTAATTTTTAAAGGACAGTTCTATATGTGTCAAGTCGCAGATGGAGGAGGAATGGGGGAAAAAAGGGGAGTTTTCACCCCTACCAATTTGCCAACTCAGAAGTGGAGGTCGGCCACCACTTTTTTCTTGGTCGGAAGGTACGTCCAAATCTGCACGGCAGGAAGGGTAGCTGAGGTCCTGCCGGCATCCACTTTTCCCTCTCCTGCCATTGACGTGGGCAGTGTTCCTTGGCAGAGAAGGTAGTTTGAATGCGGACTTTCAGCTATGGGATCGCCAACATATAAATACAGCTGGTGGCCTACACGGCTTCAGACAGGTTTTCAGTTGAAAAGTCAACTACAGAACCATTACCGCCAAGATCTAAATCAGGCCCTTAGTCTACCTATATAGTCAGTAATTGCTGATTTTTCTCAGCTAGCTCACAATACCTCATCCAGCCCCCGAAAATGACCTGAGTAACAGTTACTGTTGGCAACCTCAAACATGACACTCTGTTTCCTGAGAAATCCATGGAAACAGATTTACAGTTTTGTTTGGTCATTCTTGCATGCCCAATGTAGACACAAAAAAGATATGAAAATGCATTTTCAAACATTTATTAAAATGATCATATTCTGGCATAAAAAGCATGAGCTACGATTATTAGAAAGATGAGACACATTACTATAATCAGCATTATTAGAATGGTAAACAATTCAACCAAGTTATTTGTTATTAATATTGGCTCACTCCTATCTATATCTAATACTATACTAAAGAGAGCATAGCTGTAGTACCTGATCTGCCAGATCAGTTTGATACTCTGATCCCCATGCCCTGGTTTTAGGTGTCAGGAAGCCGGTCTAAGTGTACGGGTTATGTTCCTTAGGATGGCGATCGGGGTCAGCAGGGCTTCATCACAGTCACAGTTCACAGAGTTCCCATGATCATCTGGTGTGAAGTACTCCTCTCAATGAGTGTAGCATGGACGCTGTTTCTCCTTGCCACATTGCGACAGAGGTGCGGAACAGCCAATTTGGTTTGTCTAGCAGAAATGGGTTGTCTCGTAACAAGCACACAAAAGAAAAACAAAGGCATTGCTTACTGACTGTATGTCCCTAGACTGAATGTGCAGACTACAGAGCGACAATACCTACCAGTATTAAATGCATATGCAGCACATTCTCGTATTAGTAGGAAACTGTGAAAAGTCACCATCAGAAAAAGATGTCAAGCTAAAACCTTAATCAAAACTGGAGACATAATGTGGCCATGCAACACTGACACTGTTTTTTTGTCACCCTGACTTCCTGGAGCCTTAGCAGGAAAAGGAAGGATTTTTTTAAAACCAGATGTGGGGTTTGCCTAGAATATTCCCCCATTTCAAAGTTTGGCACCAGGAATAAATATTGGACCCTCAGAACACTTATTCAGTACCCTCCTGGACATTAGAGAAGAAGGACTACCTTGCTACCCAGAAGGCTGCTCTGTTGCTTGAGGCCTTCCTTCTTCACCAGAGGACTGCCATGCTGCCATATATAAAGGGGGGAAGACAAAACAAACATATGGAGGTCCACCATATGTGCTCCAAATAACTCTAAAGCAACAAAAGGGGAGTATGCAGTTCCTTTTCAGAAAAAAAGGAAAAGCAATGTGCAGGTTGTCATGGAGACTGAGGATTAGGAATACTAGGTATTCAATTACACACGGGCAAGAGCCCTCACACACGCAGATGGCACTGCAATGCCTGGCGGGCACCCTCAAGAGGGCTCTTTGCTGTAGATCTTTTGTTGTATGTCGTACGAGAAGTGTGAGTTTAGGTGTATGGGCTCTTAAGTGTAGACTGGTGTAAGTGGATGTGAATTAAAAAAAACTAAGAGGTAGGTATCCAATTGCTAAGGAGCAAGAGACCTCACACACTCAGATGAGAGTCTTGCAAAAGAAAGTTTGTGCATAGGTGGATCAACATATTTCTTGAAGCTAATAGTCATTATTGATCAATGGCAATTCATTAGGACCAGGGTACCTAATCTACACAGTGGTTGCGAAAGTGTTGGGGATATTGGTGAAATGTGCCCAACCACTTAAAACAATTGAAAAGAAGTGTATTTGAAAATACCTTCAGGTAATTGAGATTGACCTGCAATAAAAGGGTAGAGAGTATAAACCATGAATATGGTCATGACAACAGCTTTCATGTATTGTATTGTATTGTATTGTATTGGTTTATTTATAGAGCGCATTCCGGCAAAAGCATCGAAGCGCTAGGCAAACCAGAGACACAGGGAAGAGAGCACAAGCTAACCCAAAAGAGCCAAATTTGCAAAAAAAAGTTTTAAGGCTTTTCCTAAAAGAAAAATGAATTGACATTTGATGGAGCAAGAGGGGCAGGCCATTCCAGAGCTTGGCCACTTCCACAATAAAGGCCCGGTCTCCCCATCTGGCCTTGTTACAACGAGGCACCTTGATCATGAATTTGGAAGAGGATCTCAGATATCTCGACGGTTGATAAAGATGCAGAGTAGACTTCAAATAGTCGCATCCCTCCGACTGTAATGCTTTGTGAGTAAGACAGAGTGTGGCTAGGAGTGTTGGCATGTCATGATGGATCAACCCATAATAGTGGAGGTGCACGATTCACTGAACGAACAAACAAACCATTTGAACACATAAAGTGACACACCGGTGAACATACCACGTGACATAGAAAACCCAATAATGCTTTGTGTGGTAAAACTCACCCCATTAGGCTTGGCGTAAAGGCCCCATCAGATGGGAACAGAGGTCATGCTCAAGCCCAAACTACAAAATTTATAAGAATCGATTAATAGAGGCTTCTCTTATTGTTGGGCACTAAAGGCATTGTCCTGCGTGAGGGCAGTGTGTTGTGACACGAAGCACACAGAGTAACTGTTTTGCTGTACATCAGACTGAGAAAAGACAAAATGAAAGGAATGCCAACAATGCAGCACTCATAGGCCCTCATTATGATCTTTGAGGGATGCCCCGCTGCCAACTGTGCCGGCGGTCAATGGAAGACCGCCAGTGGCGGCGGTCGGCATCCCACCAAATAATGACGCCTGGAGCTCACCGCCATTGATGGCGGTGAAGGCCACCAGGCGCCATGCTGGCGGTCGGTGGGGGGGGATGCCGCTCCACCCTCACCGTCACGTCAGTCCAGACTCTGACACACCTATGATGATGCAGTCATAGGCATGACGGTGAATGGAGGTGCGGCGATGCTGGCAGAGCAGCATCCACGGAGCCCGTTCCCTCCTGGAGCAGCGCCACGGAACAGGTAAGTGCTGCCTGAGAGGGCAGGGGGAGGGGGCGTGTGTGTGTGAGCGTGCAAGTGCATGGGGGTGTGCATGAGTGTTTGTGTAGGGGGATGTGTGTTTGAGTGTAGGTAGGCATGTGTGCATTTAGGTGAATGGATGCATGACGATGTGGGGGTTTGGGGTTTGGGTGGACCTGTATGTAGGGGTAGAGGGTAGGGAATGGTGAGGGTGAGGGTGGAGCTGGGAGGCACACAAGGATTTTTTGGGGGGAGGGTTGGGGTATCGGTTTTCAGGGTTCGGGGTGGGTGGTGGGGGCGGTTCTAAGGGTGTGGGGGGGTGGGTGGGGGTAGCGTTAAGGAGGGCCTGGCGTATAACATACAGGTGACAGGAATGAGTATTCCTGTCACCCGTAAGCTTTCCGCCAGAAATCCCTGGTGAAAATGGGATCATCACCCCACCTCCGGCCTTCAACGCCGGGTCGAATGTGCCTACAGTCGGCCTGGCGTGCGATTCTGGCCTGGAGGTGGTTGGTAAGGAACTGGCTGCTTTGCACCCAGATCACTACTGAGTTCAGAATATGGCAGTCTGGACCATAATTCATAATGGCCACCTTAGTCTAAGTAATGAATTTATTAAGGCGCTTCTCAAGGTTCGTACAGGGAAAGCGGTTAAGTCAAATGCAGCAACACAAGTACACTTCTGAAAATAATCACAGCAGTAGAATAATAATGATCATAGAAACAAACAAAGACAATACACTAATTCAACCATGGATAATATCTCTATATATAGTGACTAAATATTCATGCACAACACAAAGATAAAAATAAGAATTAAAAATGCATCTCCATAGGGCGTGACATAGACATCATATCTTTTTGCAAGCTGCAAGCTATGAACCCAAACAACATCGAAAAGAGAGAACTACCCACAATGGGAATCCGGGCAAAGGCTACCCACTCCTGGAAAGAGTTCTGTCTAACCTCGGTCATCAAGCTTCCCTCTTAAATACTGTAAACAAGCTGGAGAGGAGAATTCTAGAAACTTCCTCCTCCCATACTATAAGTTGTTGTTCAAACGTTGGCTGTACCAGGTCCGTGTTGAAAGAGCACGTTGAGAGATTGGCCACATCACAAGGTGCGCTTCCAGGAACGAACTGTCCCTGGCATAAAAATAAACGTTCTCTGGTACATAATTATCTCTCCTTCACTCCTCCATGTTATGTCCCTGCCTTGGTGAGAAAGAGAGCAAGATGAGCAAACAACATGTTGCATAAGCTGTGCATGGAAAAATACCTGCACCACCAATATGACGGTGTTTGAAGGTAAACTAAGCACAAAATGGAGTCAGTGGTCATGATGGAGCTGGGGGTAAAATACAGATAGCAACAGAGTAACCTACCCCATCTCTGCCACCTCGGGGGAGGAGGATCAGAGAGCTACTAGAGGTGCACTACGTCAGTTTAGTGTCTTGAGTGCCTGAAGGAATATTGGGTCGCTAGCTGGCAGAAGTATGCATCCTGTCCAAGTAGGGATCACAATCCTAGTAAAAGCAAGTCAATTACACAAGCTAAATTAACCTGTGCTCACCCTCTGGCAGCCTGGCATGGCGCAGGCAGGCTTAACCTATAAGGTAATGTGTAAAGAATTTGTGAAACAGACACAATAACACTGTAAAAGCACACAGTTAAAGCACACAAAAGGGTTTCCACACGGATTTTGAAAAATAGATGATATTTATCTGGTTGAAAGAAGACCAATACGACAAAAATATAATTCATAGCAATACGATATGCAATGTAGGAAAAGTATGATCACTACAGTGCTGTCAAGATTAAGAGTAATTTGAAAGGGGCTCGTGGTAGAGCCTTTATGGTATTTCGGAAAGAGTACGTGTATGACTTAACGCGCAGTGCGAGCTCGTCGGGCCGTGTGAAGCTGACCCGAGACTGGGATTCAAATCACGAAAGTTATTTCACTGCAGAGAACGCAGCGGATGTGCTGGACCACTCAGGCAGTCGTGAAGTTGGTTGTGTTGCTGCCCCTATTATCAATATGGTGACCCTAATACAAGATGCACGGTCCCCGTACCTGGGATGATGCGTTGGAGTGCACAAGCACTTCTAGGCAAAGGCTTACGATGATGAACCCTACTCATTGCATCCGCGTCTCAAGATCTGAGCCCGCTTCTGTACAGTTCTCAGTGCTGCGGGCGGGACTGGCAGTTGGCGTCCTTGCCGCCAGTGCCTTTGTCCACGTTGCTTGTGATGCAGGACTGGTTTGTGCAAGTTCACAGCTCACCTGGGGTAGGCAGGCCAGTGGCACATTACTTAGCAGGTCAGTACTGGCAGTGCATTGAATAGTGCAAACTGGTGAGACAGCACTCCTGGCCCTGGTGATCAGCACTCGGTCACAGCACTCACAGAGGGAGCCCTGCACTCACCCTTTCAGTGATGGGAGGCCCATATGTTATTTCTACCAAACGACAGGGTCTTGGATGTCCCAGAGACCCTCAATTAAACCAGATGCAAGTCAGCAAGCCCTTGGAGAGGCTCTGGTATGGATGATCAGTCCTGCGGGTGCAGGGCAGAGACCAGCAGGCAGCAGGGCACCACAGCAGGGTGGAACAGCAGTTCCTGGGAACAGTCAGGTCTGGCAGAAAGACATTCCTTGTGCACAGCAGTCTTTACTCTAGCAGAGTTTCCTTGAGTCAAGACATGCACTGCCTTAGTGGGTGAAGAGGCCCAGTACTTATACTAGAAAGTGCCTTTGATGTTGGGGAGAGCTACAAGGATTTATGTGAAGTGCACAGGTCCTCCTTCAGCTCAACCTAGGCTCGGTGGCGGCAATTAGCCCTTTTGTGTGGGCTCTGGTCACTACTCTTTGAGATGAAAGTGTGAGCCCTTCCCAACCTCCTCCCCAGGACAACCCATCAGTATGAAGATTAATTCATATGTAGCTAACTATCCTTTGTTGTGGGTGTCTGAAGGGAATGCACAAATGTAACTGTCACCTAACCCCAGCCAGATGTGTACTGGAGACAGGCTGTAGGTACACAGGGCAGAGTGTGCAGAGAAATGTTCACTTTCTAAAAGAGACATTTCTAAAATAGTAATAATAAATTTGACTTTACCAGTAAAGAGGATGTATTATTACTATTCCAATGGTACTAAACATGATGCAGCTATTCCTCTCATGTCAGAATTACAGTTTAAAGATATTATAAGGAATTCTCAACACTGGCCTATAAGAGGGGCAGCTCTCACAGTAATGAAAAATGTCTGAGTTTGTCATTACTAGGACATGAAAAGCTTAAAGATACATGTTCTGCCTTTTGCTTTCATGGCACCCTGCCAATGGTGGATACACCTATGTTGCCATGTTTGGGGGAGAAGCACTGGTTAGCAGTGGTAAAGTGCTTAGAGTCCGAAGACCACCAAAAAGATACAGCAACACAAAAGGAGGTAAAACAGGCAAAATGTCTGGAGTAAGACTACCCTAAGGATGGCAAGTCTAACACGTGTCTCCCCCAATCTGAGAGTGGGGAGAGCTACACAACCTCTAGGGAGTTCTCATCACTAAGGTGGAAGAACTTGGCTAGACCATCAGCATTAGCGTGGTCTACCCAGGTCTGTGTCTAACCCTGAAATCCAAACCCTGTAGGGAAGTGGAAGGCCTTAACAGTTTTGGATTTGCACCCCTCATTGCCATTAGCTACCTGTGGTCAGCCTGAATCTGAAAGTAAGTGCCAAGCATGTATGGCCTCAACTCTTTCAGGGCACAAACCACAACAAAAGCTACTTTTTCTATAGCACTTCACCTCTGTTCCAGGGGAGTAACCTCCTTGCAGTTAACGCTATGGGATAATCTAGGCCTTCTTCATTGAGCTGTGACAATAATGCTGCTACGCCGGGATCTGAGGCATCAGTTTGTACAATGAATTCTTTGATGAAGTCAGGGGCCTTCAGCATAGGAGCTGTGCACATGGCTTGCTTCAGGAAATCAAAAGAGTTTTGGCATGCTTCTGTCCATATCACATTGCTGGGCTGCTTTTTAGAAGTCAGCTCAGTCATGGGGGCAACAGTGGTGCCATATCCCTTGGCAAACCTCCTATAGTACCCAGTGAGGTTCAGGAAGGCTGCTTTGACCTCATTCTGAGTTTTGAGGGTCTTCCAGGCCATGACAATCTCAATCTTAGCCTGGAAGGGTTGCACCTTACCCTTGTCCACCAGGTACACCACTGATCCCTGCCCTATCTGGCACTTACTGACTTTGATAGTCAGGCCTGCCTGTTGCAGGGTTGAAGCACTTCCTTGAAGTGGTAGAGGTGGTCTTCCCAGCTGCTAGTGAACACAGCTATGTCATCCAGGTAGGCAGCAGAGAAGGCCTCCAACCCAGCAAGTACCTGGTTTACCAGCCTCTAGAATGTGGCAGGAGCTTTTTGTAGACCAAAGGGCATCACCCTGAACTGGTAGTGGTCCTCCTGGGTGGCAAAGGCAGACCTCTCCTTTGCTCCATCAGTTAGGGAGATCTGCCAGTGCCCGGATGTGGGAACTTAGCAGCACCTAATCTGTCAATCAGCTCCTCAGCCCGGGGGATGGGATAAGCATCAGTTTTGGTTACAGAGGCGGTCATTCTGACCCTGGCGGTCAAAGACCGCCAGGGCGGAGGACCGCGGGAGCACCGCCGACAGGCCGGCGGTGCTCCAATGGGGATTCCGACCGCGGCGGTAAAGCCGCGGTCGGACCGGCACCACTGGCGGGCTCCCGCCAGTGTACCGCCGCCCCATTGAATCCTCCAAGGCGGCGCAGCTTGCTGCGCCGCCAAGGGGATTCCGACCCCCCCTACCGCCATCCAGATCCCGGCGGTCCGACCGCCGGGATCCGGATGGCAGTAGGGGGGGTCGCGGGGCCCCCGTAAGAGGGCCCCTACATGTATTTCACTGTCTGCTGCGCAGACAGTGAAATACGCGACGGGTGCAACTGCACCCGTCGCACAGCTTCCACTCCGCCGGCTCGATTCCGAGCCGGCTTCATCGTGGAAGCCTCTTTCCCGCTGGGCTGGCGGGCGGTCTGAAGGCGACCGCCCGCCAGCCCAGCGGGAAAGTCAGAATTACCGCCGCGGTCTTTCGACCGCGGAACGGTAACCTGACGGCGGGACTTTGGCGGGCGGCCTCCGCCGCCCGCCAAGGTCAGAATGAGGGCCAGAGTCTAGCCGTCTGTAATGCACACAGAACCTTAGTTCAGGTGTGGTGCCCTGTGGGGCAGCCTTTGGTACCAGAGCCTTAAGGCTGGACCAGGGGCTACCGGAGACTTCTTTCACCCCCAAATCCATCAGCTTAGCAATCTCGCTCTTGATGCTGGTCCTCACCTTATCCCACAACCTGTAAGACTTTTGCTTCACAGGGAGGTTCTCTCCTGTGTCCACATAATGGGTACACAGGTGGGTAATCCCAGGAGTAAGGGAAAAAAGGGAGGAGAATTGTTCCAATACTTGGCGGCAGTCCCTCTGTTGTTCAGGGGTGAAGGTGGGGGAAAGGATCCCTTCTTCCACGGCCTCATCCTTCTCCTCGGAGGCTAAGTGGTCAGGTAGAGGTTCACTCTCTTTCTCATCAGCTCCATCAGTCACCAGCAAGATGGTGACCTCAGACCTCTTAAAGTGGGGTTTGAAGCGATTGATATGAAGCACCCTATATGGTTGCCTAGGGGTCTTAAGGAACACCACGTAGGTGGCCTTACCCTTCTTCTCAACGATCTTGTAGGTCCTGGTCCAGTGATCTTGGAGGGCCCGAGCTCCACAGGTTCCATCACCCATACTTTCTGCCCAGTCTGGAATTACACAGCGGTAGAGTTTTGGTCATACGACTCCTTCATTACAGTCTGGCTGGCTTCTAAGTTGTCATAAGCTTGCTTTCACAATTTAGCTATTTGGCTACGGAAGGCCAGCAGGGAGTTCACTACATCCTGGTGGACCTTCTTGGTAGCTTGCTCCCAACCAGTCTTCACCAAGCTAAGAGGTCTCCTGACAGGGTGCCGATACAGAAGCTGGAAGGGGCTGAAGCCCACTCCCTTCCATGGTACCTCCTTGCAGGCAAACAACAAACAGGGCAAGAGGATATCCCAGTTTCTCCTCAGGGCCTCAGGCAGACTTCTGATTATGCCTTTTAGGGTCTTGTTGAATCTCTCAACAAGCCTGTTGGTTTGGGGAAGGTAAGGCGTGGAGAACTTGTAGGTTACTCCGCACTCTTTCCACATGGACTGCATGTAAGCAGGCATGAAGTTGGTCCCCTATCAGATACCGCTTCTCTGGGGAACCCACCTAACTGAAATCCCCAATCTACTACAGGTGCACTGGTGGTCCTCAGAGGTATGGCCTCTAGGTACAGTGTGGCATGACCCCTCAGACCCAGGACGAACCAGTGATCAGAAGTGGTCTGGGGATCCATAGACCGAACAATGTCAATGCCCACCCTATCAAAGGAGGTGCTAACGACTGGCAGTGGTTCCAGGGGAGCCTTCAGCTTCTGCCCTGTCTTCCCACTGGCCTGGCAGGTCATGCAGGTTCTACAGAACGTGTCTGAGTAGGTCCTCATCTTGGGCCAATAAAAGTGGGGGTCAGGCCTTGCAAAGGGCTTGTCTGGACCTACGTGTCCTGCCAGGGGTACCTCGTGAGCCAGCTCCTGTAGGAAGACCCTGTAGCATTGGGGGACCACCATGACTCTTGTTGTCCCATACACAGAAGCTTTAGGCTCACTGTATAGGAGGCCATCCTTCCAGTAAATGTGGTAGCTCCCAGAGACATCACCTGTTGCTTAGGCTTCAGCCTGTGGTCTCATGCCCTTAAGGGTTGGACACTCCCTCTGTGCCCTACCGAACTCCTCCTTGGCTGGTCCTCCTCAGGAGTTGGTTTACCATGCCCTCTGCCTTTTCCCTTTTTAGCAGCTAGCTGGGCCATTGTTCCAGGCTCCAGCCCTCCCGGGCAGATGTGGGTCCCTTAGTAGTACAGATCCAGTCAGGTGACCCCAACATCTCCACATGAGCTTTGACTTCTCCCTCCTTCCAGGCAGAGGACTCTAGGCCATTACTTAACAAGCAGTCCACAGGCATGGCAGGTCTTACAGCAACTCTCAGACAACCTGAAACCCCTCCCATCTCAAATGGAACCAGGGCCACTGAATAATGACCCTCTCTGTTGTCAGCCACCACAACTTGGTGGTCTGAATTGGGAATCACCTGCTCTGGGGATACCAGTTGACGCCTTACCATAGTCAGACTGGCACCTGTGACCCTTAGAGCCTCAACACCTTGCCTATTGATGGCCCATTGCCTCTACTTGGTAGAATTTGATGGTACATGGATCTTAGGAACCATCTCCCAGTCACCCAGGGACACTGGGGTAACCAGACGAAACTCCCCCAATAACTGAAACAAACTCCTCCCCCAGCACTATGCTAACCATCCCTAGGTTCTTACAGCCAATGGGAGGGTGTGGTCTTTTTGGACACTTGAGGTCTCCCTTGTAGTGTCCATTCTCACCACACTCATAGAACTTGGGTGTTTTGGGCTGCTGACTTTTGTCAGGTAGTTTTGTTTCTGTTTGCCAGATTGGGAATATGAACCAGACCCTTTCCCTTGTGAGTTGTTTTGGGGGCTTTAGAGAACTCCTTTTTATCTCCCCCTCTTTCCTCTGGTGGGAACCCTGACCACCCTTTTGGGAGTCCCCCGATACCTTTGTGGACACTCTGGTGCTGACCCTGGTGTCTGCCTTCTCAACAAGCTTCCTGGGATCAGTCAGCTTGCTATCCACCAGGTGTTGGTACAGCTCTGTAAAACAACTATCAAGCATAAGCACCTTCAAAAACAAGTTGTACAGCCCATCAAAATCATTCACTTTGATGCCCTTCACTCAGCCCTTCAGTGCCTTACCAGCATAGTCTAGGAAATCTACCCAGAGTTGTGTGTTCACTTTGCATCTGGCCCTGAACTTCTGTCTATACCTTTCAGGGGTCAGACCAAACTTCTTGACTAGGATGGCTTTCATAACAGGGTAGCTGGTTTGGTAGGCCGCCTCTAAAGTAAGAAGGGTGTCCCTCCCACCGTGGCATGTACCACCAGAGACTACCTCCCAAGAACTCATCTGGGACCCTGTGCACTCTTAGAGCCACCTCATAAGATGCCAGCCACTTAGCCACATCAACCCCCACACTGAAACTGGGCACCACATCTTTTGTTATGTGGATTTTAGACCCACTTGAAGACACTGCAGGGATGCTGCCACCATTTCCATTGCTGGACCCTGCTTCCAGGACTCCTGCGTCCAGTTCTCTCAAACTGTGCTCATGGGCCAATATATTCTGCTCAAGAGCCAGTTTTCTCTCCTCCTGGGCCTGGTCCAATCTGTCAAGCTCCAATATGAGTATTCTTTCCTCTGTCCTGTCTGCAACCTCCTCTGTGACCGGTTTCTAGAAGAGACACTGCTCCCTTGTCTGGAAACCACTCTTGCTTCTGGCAAATTGTTGGCCCTTTCCACAGGCGGTTCCACTTCCCCATGGGAATCCAGGCTCAAGTCATCCTACTCCAGAATGTCCTGTTACTCCTCTGAGATGTCCGCCCCTGCAACCTGAGCTTCCACCCAGGCTCTCAAGGATTTCTGTAGCTACACCTTCCTGGTGAAACCCTTTGTAGACACTTGAAAGTCCTTGCAGAAGTCTTTCAGCTGTTGCACATTGTAGAACTCCACCCTGGTCAGCTCAAAGTCAAATACTACAGGTGCAGGTGGGTCTTCTCTAGAGCAAAACATAATGTAACAGAAAACATCCAAACAGGGAGACCTGAAAATTTTCAAAAATGCCAAATGGTACAGGTCAGGCAAAGATTTTGCCAACCAGGAGGTATGGATTTGAGTTGGTCCAAGTATGGAGTTGTAGTGCACACTGAATCACAATATGGTATTGCACAAACACAAGTCCTATCCTCACTGCTGATCACCAATGTTAGAAATTGGGTCTCTAGTTGGTGGAAGTATGCACCCGGTCCAAGTAGGGACCACAATCCTAGTCAGGGCAAGCTAAGTTTACCTGTGCGCACCCTCTGGCCTCTTGGTGCGGAGCAGGAAGGCTTAACCTAGAAGGCAATGTGTAAAGTATTAGTGCGACACACATAATAACACAGTAAAAGCACCACAGAAGAGTCCCCATACAGATCTAGAAAAATAGATATTTATCTGGTTTAAAGAAGGCCAATACGACAAAAATCCAATTAAGAGCAATACGATATGCAATTGCGTTTCTAGGAAGAGGTTTAAGCACAGGTTTACAATGATGTGCCACCCTCACTGGGTCCACGTCTCTGGATCTGAGTCTGCTACTCTACGGCTCTTGGTGTTGCAGGCGGGACTGGCGGCTGGAGTCTTTTCTGCTGGTGTCTTTGTCCACAAAGCTCGCAATGTGGATCTGATTCACACTAGTGCACAGCTCACAAAGGGGTAAGTGGGTCGGTGGCAAGCATTTAGCAAATCAGTTCGGGCACGGGACTCAAGGGGAGCACCTTTTGGCAATGGGAGGCCCAGATAGCATTTCTAATAGGCGACGGGGTCTTTGATGTCCTGAAGACCCTCAATTAAACCGGAAGCAAGTCAGCAAGTCTTTGGAGACACTTTGAAAGGGGTGATCAGTCTTTTGGAGGTGGGCAGGGCAGAGATTAGCCGGCAGCAGGGCAGCACAACAGGGCAGAATAGCAGTTCCGGGGAACAGTTAGGTCTGGCAGAGTGACGATCCTGGCACAAAGCAGTCTTTACTCCACCAGAGTTTTCTTGAGTCCAGAAGCATACCGTCTTAGTGGGTCAAGAGGCTCCGTACTTGTACTAGAAAGTGCCATTGATGTGGGGGAGGACTACACAGGATTTCTGTGAAGTGCACAGCTCCCCCTTTCAGCTCAGCCTTGGCGCCAGACTATCAGTAGCGGGTAATCATCCCCTTTGCACAGTTCTGGTCTCTACTCTTTGAGATTTAAGTGTGAGCCCTTCCCAGACTCTTCCCCAGGAAGACCCATCAGTATGCTGATGAATGCAGATGTAGCCGAAGCTAAGTATCCTGTGTTTTGGGTGTCTGAAGGGAATGCTCAAGTGTATCT
Source organism: Pleurodeles waltl (assembly GCF_031143425.1). NCBI lineage: Eukaryota > Metazoa > Chordata > Amphibia > Caudata > Salamandridae > Pleurodeles > Pleurodeles waltl. Next base: position 434,949,081 of record NC_090451.1, on the reverse strand, counting down.
GTCACCTAATCCCAGCCAGGTGTGTAATGGAGATAGGCTGTAGGCACACAGGGCAGAAAGTGTAGAGAAATGTCCACTTTCTAAAAGTGGTATTTCTAAAATAGTAATAATAAATCCGACTTACCATTCCAATGCTACTAAACATGATGCAGCTACTTCTCTCAGATTAGGAATTACAGTTAAAAGATATTATAGGGAATTCCCAATGCTGGCCTATGAGAGGGCAGGCCTCACAGTAATGAAAAACGACTTTCCGAGTATTTTTATTACTAGGATGAGAAAACATTAAAGGTACATGTCCTGCCTTTTGCTTACATGGTAACCTGCCATATGGGCTACCTAGAACCTACCTTAGGGATGGCATGTAAGAAAAGTGGAGTTCTGGGCTTGGCAAGAGGTTTTAGATGCCAAGCCAGGATGGCAGTGAGACTGCACACATAGGATCTGCCGGTGCTTAATTTGTAAATAAAAGGTGCCGGTGCCCAAAGCCATCCTCTTAAACACACTGCTGCTGTACTTAAATGTGCGAGCACCGAATACTGAGGCGGCGTAATCCTGAAGCCACCTCAGGCCTCTTCAATCCATATAAAGCTTCTCCCTGCCCCTTCAGCTCACTCTTGCAGCTTTCTTCTTTCTCCCTTTGAGACGCTTTTGCGTGTTTCCCTTCCTCCATCTTTCCCATATGTGTCTTTTGCTCGTAGTAAATACTTGAGGCAAAAGAATAAGCCCCGGCCCTCAAAAATACGTGCCGGTGCTCAGCACCGGAAAACAACAAGCACAAATTAAGCACTGAGCTCTGCAGTGGCAGGCCTGAGACATGTTTACAGAGCTACTTAAATGGGTGGCACAGTCAGTGATGCAGGCCCACTAGTAGCATTTAATTTATAGGCTATGGGTAAATGGTATACCACTTTACAAGAGACTTACAGGTAAATTAAATATGCCAATGGTGGTTACACCAATGTTACCATGTTCAGGGGAGAAGCTCATGCACTTTAGCACTGGTTAGCTGTGGTAAAGTGTTCAGAGTCCTAAGACCAACAAAGATACAGCAACAAAACAGAAGGTAGGAAGACAAAAAGTCTGGGGTAAAACCGCTTTAAGGAATTGAGAAGCCACTATTTATCGATTCTCATGATTTTTGTAGTTGTGGCTCGAGCAAGCTAAAATTAGTATGGCCTCTCTTCCGTCCACAGTGGGCCCTTACGCCAACTCTATTGGGGTGAGTTTTACCATACAAAGCAGTATCTGGTTTTCTATGTTACGCAGGGTGTCACCGGTGTCTGACTTTGCATGTTCAAATGGTTTTTCTTTGCTTGTTTGTTTATTCAGTGAATCGTGCATCTCCACTATTAAGGGCTGATCCACTGTGGCATGCTTTTGATGTTCTAAGCATGCTGATACTCCTAGCCACATGAAAGCTGTTGTCATGACCATATTCATGTTTTATACTCTCTACCCCTTTATTACAGGTCAGTCTCAGTACCATTACCTGAAAGTATTATCAAATACACTTCTTTTCAATTGTTGGTAGTGTTTGAGCGTGTTTCACTAATATCCCCAACACTTTCCCAACCACTGTGTAGATTAGGAAACCTGGTCCTTATGAATTGCCAGTGAACGATAATGACTAATAGTGGCAAGAAACATGTTGACCCACCTATGCACAAACTTTCTTTTGCATGACATCCATCTGGGTGCCCGAGGGCACTTACTCCTGAGCAATCAAATACCTAGTATCTGATTCCTCAGTCTCCATATTAACCTGCCATTTACTTGTCTCTTTCTTTCTGGCAAGGAACTGCATACTCCCTTTTAGTTACTTTAGATTGCCCTGCTGCTACAAGAGGACTGCCCTGCTGCTTGAGGCAAGCCTTTCTCCCCAGAGGACTGCCTCGCTGTTTGAGACCTGCCTTGCTCTGTCAGAAAGAATGGACCTACTCCCGTCATCCCATACTAACCTGAGAGACTGCAAGGGTCAGTTGGCTGACCTCCTGTTGTGAGCTACAGGGACACAACAAGATCCAGAGTCTTCCCTGCAACTGCCCAGCTTAACTGCTTCAACTGGACTAGCCTGGACCTGAAAGTGGACCTACATGAGCGCTACTAGCCTCTGCTAGAGTGACTCCCTGATCCCCAAGAGGTGCTTCCCTAGGTCATGGACCCTTGAGTGACATCAGAATTCACTCCTATTCAAGAAAAGGAGAAATCCTGAAGTTTTGAACTCTTCACAACCGCAAACAGAGACTTTGCTGCTCGCAATGACCACCCCCAATACTGGTGAGCACTACAGGAGACAAAAGCAACAGATGGCAAAATGAGATCTGCTCTTAGTGTTACAGCAACGACAGGACAGCCCATGGTGACCACCAACGCAAAAATCGAGTAATGACCATACATGAGTCTTGACCGAATATTTGCTCTACAGAGACGACAGTCTGTGACACCAGGACTGCTCTTCGTCATACAAAGACAACCTCCCACCATCCCAGTTCTCTTCCTGCTCCTCACAGCCTCTTCCACTGCGAGCTGGACTCATTATACCAGACTTTGAAAAGGTAACTTTTTCAGCGAGACTAACCTAACCTGGTCCCTGTACATGGCCAATGCTCCATCGCGGTTGCCCCAGTGTAGCTTTGTGCTTTTAGGCGCTATACTTATCTAAGAACTTCAAACTCACTTTTTTGTTTATACTGATTGGATTTTCACTGTTTTGGCCTCATTTTATTCAGTAACATTTCTCTTATTTTTCTAAGTTGGTTTGTTTTTTTGCGTTGTGGTATTACTGTATACTGTTTTGTGCTGCATAAATACTTTACACAGAGCCTCTAATTTAAACCTGACTGCTTTTTTGCCAAGCTACCAGAGTGCTAAGCACAGATTTAGTGACTTTTGGGGTTCACTCTGACAAGGACTGTGCTTGAGAAGGGTTTCACCTCCCTCAACCAATAACCCAATTTTTTACAAGGACAATTCATTTGTACCATAGATATAACCGTGAAGCCTAGCCGCACTGCTCTGGATGTTTTTCTATATTTTAAACTGTGCAGCATACTGAAGTGAATTTTCTGTGCTTCCACAGCAGCCACCAGAGTTTCATTCCTGAAAAACTATCTTATCTTCTCCTGAGATTAACATTCCCATTTGTGTAGCGGTATACAGAGAGGGCGCCGTTGGTGGTGCCATTGTTAAGGGATAAATGCTGTGTCGGGTTGGGGAAGCAGATAACAGACAATGACTGGAATTTTTGCTGAGCACAAATTGAGGCCCTATCACCTAAGAGTTGATACAGAATGATCCACTTTAAATATCTCCATAGAACTTACCATACTCTCCCAAGCATATCACAGTGTGGCCTGGCAGTAGGCAGTAACTAGCATGTCTGTACATTTAGATGATGAAGTTGCCATGATTGAATTGATCAAACGTATACATGTGTTAGTCTGAAAATTGACAGCATTGGTAGGACATGGCCAAGCATGATGTGGCTATACATTGGGGTAAATTGAATACACAGACCTACAGTAATTTGCTCAATGAACTAACCTACTGTAATGACAGTTGAAGTACTTTGAGAAAACAGTCCCCCGGGCTTGAAAGTCTAAGAATATATACCGGCATGCCCTCTCAGACTGCTCAAATTGCACTGTTGTTATGCTTGTGCTCCGTCTGTTACCTACCACCAAATATCATCCCTATATGTGATTGTAATATCTATTTACTGCTTAGAATATCCAGAATATTGTTATATTTGCACATATATTTAATGTACCTGTATTTTGGCTCTCTGTACGTCATGCATAGCCAATATGCCACTGTATTGTCATCCTGTTATGCACTGAGAAAATGAACATTTTTAAAGAAATAATGATTGTTTTTCCTCTTGGTGCCATGGCCCTCTCCAAACAAACATTATGAAAATTATTCCACCATGCTTCCTGAATTCCCATGCATGGAAATTACTCTCTATTGCATAATGTTCATTTACTATCACTGGAAAAAAAAGAATAATAACTGCGTCTGTTTCAAGTGAGGTCCGCAGACAGGTGAATAATATCTAATGTTCCTCCTTCAGAAGGTCTCCCAGCTTAGTGAGTCTCCTTCCTACTCGTTTTGTGTGTCTGACACAGTACAAAAACTCATGATTTAAATTATAGTTCATATTCTAAATCATGAGTTTTTTATACCTAAGATGTTCGTGACAATTTTTAAGACGTAGTACAATGAGAATCTCATCCTCCGCAAGACCTGTACATACTATTACTAAAAAACACTCAACGACTTATAAAAAAAAACTAAACGTAAAAAAAGCATTAGAAACCTAGAGGGTTTCATAGCAAAGAAAGACGATAAGCCTGTATAATGTTACATTATCTACAGAAGAGACCAAAAGCATAGACAGGACCACTGCAATTATTTAACCGTGCAGCCGCAGCATTTGCCGCGTAATTATGGGTTTGTCAAACCTGCCACACAACCCATCATTTTCAACATAATTTATTTGAACAAATATCAAAATAAAAGTTATTTCTGTCTCAAAGGGATCAAATATCACTAAAAACGCAGCAACGTATGTTGCCGCACAGTAGCATACCTTTTACAGTTCAGTTTCATGGACGATTGGAAACTAGTGGGGACTTGCTGTAACCTGGTTCAGGCAGCTATTTCTGCGAAACATGCTGACTTTGTCCTGGTATCATTTTCAGACATGGGGACGTAGTTAAGCAGCGCCTTCAGATTGCCTCCAGTTCATACCGACCAGTAACCTGCAGGAAACAAGGGTGCTTTCTTATTAGGGTCGAGTTTGCGTTGCATGCGCTCACGCATGCGTATCGCAGCGAGACGCTTTTGTATTTAGAAAAGGACTCAGAACCCTGTCAACTTCACGTCAGTGTTTATTGGTTCGTGGGCTTGCCTAATAAAATCTGCTTGCTTTCATTAGTCGAAGGCACGCATACGTCATGCCTTTTCTGGTGGCTAGCCCTCCTTGAGCGCAGTGACAAAGTACAGAAAACATGCGAGGCTCGCTGTTTACCATCGGGCTCGTGGCCTTCTTTTTCTCTAATTTATGAGCGCGATCTCGCTTGGCAGAAGTTGAGCGCTTTACATAGTTAATTTCACTTTTTCGGGTTATGTACATAAATGCACTTTTGCCCAATAGGTGAAAAGTCGGGTTAGGAGTTTACAACGCAATCAGCTCTAACATGAGCAAACGCGAGACCCGTTGCATTGTAAATGCTTGTTTTTACTTCCAACTGGGCCTAAACCAAAGGAAAGGGACATCAGCCCTTCTTCCGTACACCTATCATCTTGGCTGGGAGCCACCTGAGCCTTACAGCTAGGGGTCTGATTTAATTTTTGGGGGACAGGTTGTCACAACGGTGGCGGATATCTCGGCCGCTGAAATCTAACTCCCATTATTTCCTATAGGATTTAGATTTCGGCAAACGGGATATCTGTCACCGTTTTGACGGAGTAAATCGTCCACCATCGGTAGGAACCGCCATGAAAAGGCTGGCAGAAAGGGGAGTCGAGGGGCCTCCTGCCACGGCCCCATGGAGCTTTTCACTGTCTGCATAGCAGACAGTGAAAAGCGCGACTGGTGCAACTGCACCCATCGCACCGCCGCAACACCGCCGGCTCCATTTGGAGCCGGCTCCCGTGTTGCGGCCGACATCCCCACTGGGCCGGCGGGCGGAAACTCGGTTTCCGCCTGCTGGCTCAGCGGGGATGTTGAAATGGCCACCGCGGAAGTGCAGCTGCATTGGCGGCTGCACGTCGGTTACAACTTGTTGGGGGGAGGTTACAGCCCACCAAAGTTGTAATGAGGGCTCAAGTTTCCCTATTTGGAAAGTCCACTAGAAAACGTAGCGTGTTGAGATGGAACTTAGTTACTGGATGAGAGACAGCCGGCTAAAACTGAACTCGGACTGAACTCGGACAAAACAGAGGTCCTCATCCTTGGGCGCACCTCCTCTGCCTGGGACAGCTCATGGTGGCCGTCCACACTGGGTCTCCCACCGACACCTACCGACAGCGCACGAAACCTCGGCTTCACCCTCGACTCCTCACTCTCCATGTCAAAGCAGGTCAGCGCCATCTCCTCCTCCTGCCACAACACCCTCTGCATGCTTCACAGAGTCTACAAATGGATCCCAACAGAAACAAGAAAAACAGTAACCCATGCCTTCGTCAGCAGCAAACTCGACTACGGCAACGCCCTCTACACCGGTATCTCATCCAAACTCCTCCAACGCATCCAAAACGCCTCCACCTAACTCATCCTCAACATCCCTCGCCACTGCCACATCACCCCCGACCTACGAGACCTTCACTGGCTCCCCGTCAACAAGAGGATCACCTTCAAATTCCTCATCCACACACACAAGGCACTCCACAACACCAGACCAGCATACCTGAACAACAGACTCTGCTTCTACACCCCCACCCGGCATCTCCGCTCCGCTAACCTCGCCCTCGCCTCCATCCCCCGCATCCAACGCAAATCTTCCGGTGGCAGATCATTCTCGTACCTCGCCGCCAAGACCTAGAAACACCCTCCCGCCGGATCTACGACAGACCCAGGACCTTCTTTCCTTCAGAAAACTCCTCAAGACTTGGCTCTTTGAGCAGTAGCAGCACCCTCCCCCCCCCCAGCACCTTGAAACCCTCACAGGTATGTAGCGCACTTTACAAATTGATTGATTGATTGAAAAGAAACTTGTACCATTCCCTATCAATTACTAGTAAACAGAGAGCTGGTCGAGCTGTCCCCGTTCTCCTTAGCTCTCTCCCTCCCCTACAACCAGCAAGAATCTGGGTACTACACATTAACCCTAACAAAAGACCTTTCAATTTGCTGGTCGGGACGTCTAAAAGACTATCTGGACTCTGATAAAATTCAGGGAAACCCATCTTCCCAAAGCATTTGCAGACATATGCCAGCAGTGAGACACCCGACACATTATCCAGATTCATACAACCTGCCAAAATGAGCTGCTCAAGTGAGCCTGTGGATTCTTCCAGACACGTGCCCATAACATGAGGGGTTGCATTTGAATAAACTCATGTAGTCGTAACAAACCCACCTTGTGATGGCAAAAAGAAACAACAGTAGACAGGGGGATTGGCAGCAACCTGCGAATAAACTTGTTTCGAGTAATCTGCAAGGAAGAGCAATTAGCATATCCCCATATGCCAGCTCCAAATGATCCCGTGGACACAAATTTGCTCATATATAGCTATATGGTCAGTAACTCTGTAACAGGCTTATGTCCCAATCTTTTTGAGAACCTAAAGACAGCGTTAATGGCCCTCAGGACTTGCAAAACCCCTATATTCATAAGAAACCTCCAGTTAAGACCGTTGTCAAAAGGAATCCCTAAATACGTAAAATGAGGGGTTTTCTTAACTTCTTCCCTTGCAATTAAGAACTTTGTTGTCTTAGTTAGACTGGGACCACATTTCATAATGAACAACTTAGTATGGTTAACTATGAGGCCTAGATTCTCCATGAAGGAGTAAAAGGTATTTAACAGGACCTGTAGACCGTTAGCTGTGCGCCCCAGCAAGACAGCATCATCTGCATAGAGTAAAACTGGTATTTACCCGTCACTGAGTTTGGGGTCATCTGCTCCCGCCCAACCTAGTGGCTCTCCAGATCACTTGAGCAGAGTAAATAATTGAGCACCTCTCTGTAGGGGGTGTGCTTGAAGTGTGTCAACGGGTTGTCCAAATCATCACAAATACCACAGATGGTGTTTACACAATTCTCACAAAGTTCAATGCTAAAGTCCCCCACCCACATAAGGAGGACCTCCCTCCTTATATCGGTCACAGTCTTGCAAAGGGCCACCTCCAGCCCCTCTACAGTATTTGTTACTGCCAGATTAAAGACATTTTGATCATAATTGACCACCATAAGGTTGCAGGACTTATTAAGAGACAGTTGCAAAATCTGGTAGTTTGAGGAAATAGACAGCTCAGTAAGTTTTCATTTCACCAAACCAACAGCAATAAATGTCACCAGAACCCCTCTAGCATGTCCTGAAGTCGACGGAATTTCTGTCACATGATAAGTGATAAATCCATCCAAAAAAGGTGGCTGGGACAGCCAGGTCTCCTTGCAGCAAATAACATTATAGTGAGACACTAAACCTACACAGTCTGGGTTTTCTAGCTTGGTGTGAAAACCAGCTACATTCCACACAATTAATTCAAAAACATTACTATCCCGCGAGTCTCCCATCTGGGAATGAATTAATAACATTTCACGGAGTCCGGACCTTCTACCAAGATGCATAGATGGATCATAATTAATGGCCACCTGTTGGTCCCCTACATAAGGTAGTCAATCTAATTCCTCCAAGGATGCCAAGGGTAGAAACCTATTGAAGGTGGGGCTTACCGCTGTCGGGCAGTTGCCTAAAGTGGACTGGCAGGACTCACACCTAGTAAGCTTAGAAGTACCCAAAGCCTGACTCAGAGCAACAAGAGGACAGAAAAAGTACAAGGGGAGCGCTCAAATGCCCCCCCCCCCAATCTGAGGCAAATTGATTTAAAAAATATGAAAGAGTTTGAACTAAAATGGGCGTTTTAAAGTTCACAATTATACAATCCCCCGAGGAGTTTTTGGTCCAAGGCCAATCCAGGGTACCCTGCAGACAGAGATGATTTCTTGAAAGAGGTATAATCCCCAACCAGAATAGTTCCGCAGCCAGTAATGAGCCTTGTTTAAAAGGGGCACATGGTATTCAAAAGTAGCAGGGAGGGGGAACATTCTCTAAGACAATAATATAGGGAGTACACTCAGGTGAAATAGGAGGCATCTTAACTGGCAGCGGGCGAACACAGGGCAACTGCTCCATCATAGCCTTGTCAGCCAATGCAGACTCCTTTGAATACCTTGGGTCTCCTGGCCTAGGAGCTGGCGCTACAGCCAGGTGCACCTCCATGCTGGCAATTATGCCAGCGCTGGGCGCGCCACTAGCTGTGTACATAACAGTGCTCCCACCCAGAGAATGAGGCAAAATGCCTTGAGAATCAGCAAGGGTCACGCCCACTAAAGAATGGGTTCCATGTGTACGACTAGGGTCGACAATAGCAATAGAGTGGCAAAAACCATCTTTTTGTAAGCTTCCCCCCAATCCCTCTTACTGTCCAGCAAATTCTTAAGCTCTACTTCTATTGTGTTTAGATGCTCTAATTTCAGGTCCAAGGCAAAGTTCAACACCTCTTTTAACATATCCTTCATACGGCCTTGCAATGAATCCAGAAAGTTCAGCTGTTGTTTATCTCCCTTATTGGGAGTTTTTCTGGGAGTCTTTCTGCTTTGTTGCTTGAGACATATTGTCCTTTTCGCGTTTAGAGGGCTTGGCCGATTCCTGTCTCCTTCTCTTTCCTCCCACAGTGTTTCCTTCATTCCTCGGGTGAACTATCCTAATCTCGGGACAGATGGAAAAGAAGGCTAGTGGGCTGGTGAGGGGCTTGAAAACTTTCCATTGGTTGGCTGGTGTTTTTGTACTCCTTGGGGGGATGATGGAAGCAGATGAGGCACATATGTCCATCTAAGGACTATCTAACCTATCAGTGGTTATTTGGGGGAGCGGGGAGCTGGGTTGAAAGATGGTGCTCAGTCAGCTCTATTTCCTTGCCTATAATGCCCACCACGTGAGTTAACAATTTATCAATCCTCATTCTCTGAAGATGAGGTGAAGAGCCAGGCGGTATCTTACGCTTCCTAAGTTGCGGTTTAGGCGTATTAAACAGTCAACTAATTGGAGCAAAGAAGATATATAATCCAGTCTGGCACCAAACATGTCATCACTGGGAGACAGAATTTAGACCTTACCAGTAGCTACCAAGACAATCAAAGGGGGTGGCCCAGCCCAGCTGCTTTTGGGTGCAGATAGGTCCCCTCTTGGTCTGGTCTTCGCCCAGGCATGTCCCGTGCAGCAGGAGTCACGAAGACTTAAGAGCATGTAGGAGGCTGGCCTGGTTTGTAGTGGGTACCTTGGGTACTTACACCTTATACCAGGTTCAATTATCCCTCATTAGTGAAGTAGTAGTGTTCTAGCAGCTTAGACTGATAGAGGTAGCTATAGCAGAGCAGCTTAGGCTGAACTAGGAGACATGCAAAGCTCATGCAATACCACTTATAGTTGCACAGTACTTATACACAAGTAAGGACAATACTCAGTGTTACCAAAAATTAAAGGTAGTTTATTTGGGTAACACAGTACCAAAAATATCTTAGAGGCAATACTCCATCTGGAGGTAAGTATTATACACAATATATACACTAGACACCAAAATAAGGTAAGTAATTAGACATAGGATAGTGCAAACAATTGGAAATTCTATAAAATGCAATGGAAGAAAATAGGTCTAGGGGCAACACGAACCATATACTAAGAAAGTGGAATGCAAATCACAAATTCCCCCCAGACATGTGTAGTGTGTGCAAAATCGCTGGGAGAGTAAGAATACAGTAAAGGTAAGTAAATTACCCCACCCCAGAGCCCAGAAAAGCAGGAGTAAAGTACTGCAAGTTTCCTTAGGACACACTACACCATGTGGTATGGATTATTGCAGTAACCAACCAAGTCTGCAAACAAAAACTGCTGGATTCCTGAACCTGAAGACCTGCAAAGGAGGAGACTAAGTCCAGAAGTTGAAAGAAGTTCCAGGAAAGACAGGAGCCCCTGCCAACCCAGAAGAGGGTGAAAAAGAAGAGTCCCCGGTTGGACGAAGACTGCAGGAATGCACCCTAGGAAGATGCCAGAGGGTTTCTGCATGATGCAGAAGATGTCTCACGATGTGGAGATGGATGCAGATGTGATTTCATGTTGGAAGTCACCAACAAGCCTTGGTTATAACAAATATGCGTTTTGCATCAAAATGTCGCTGGCTGGACCCAGGAGGGACCTGGGGCCTCAACTCTGTGTGAGGAGGAAGAGGGGGCTCTCAGCACTTTAGAGAGCCCTAAGGATGCTAGGCAGCACCCACGGGAGTCCCAGGACATGGGACAAAGGAGGTGCAAAACGCGGTTGGTGCAGCACAACAAAGGAAGGTCCCACGCCACCGGAAAACAACTCAGAGAGTTGAGCATCACAGGATGGAGTGCTGTGGACTTGGGCCAGGCTGTGCACAAAGGGATTTTGAAAATAGTGCACAGAGGCCTCAGGAGGTGAAGAAGATATGGTGCACAAGGGTACTGTCGCTCTCAGGGAAGGGAAGGTCTTACCTCCTCCAAATTGCATCAGCAGGACCTCAGGACAGTCTATGTCAATGGGGTCCACCCTCTGTGAGTCCAGGAGCACGCCTGTCGCTGTTAGAGGAGTCCAGAAGAACCTTTTGTCAACTTGGAAGGTGCCTGCGTGAGCAGGGGAGTGATTCCGTCAACCCACGGGAGATTTCTTCGGTCTTTCTGGCGCAGGATGAAGACAAGGAGTCCCCAGAGCGTGCACACTATGGAAACTGTTGCAGTTGCTGGCTGGAGCTGAAGTTGCAGAAGAAAAGTATCCCTTGTGGATACTTTGTTGCTGGTACAGCGGTTCCTGGAGCAGGCTGTGGTTGATCCGAGGTCAGAGGATGAAGTAGTAGTTGCAGAGGATTCCTGAAGGAAACTTACAAGCAGAATCTGAAGAGAACCCACAAGAGAGACTCTAAATAGCCCTGAGAGAGGGATTGGCTGCCTTACCAGGTAAGGACCTATCAGGAGGGGTTTCTGACATCACCAGCTGGCACTGGCCACTTCAGAGCCCTCCAGAGTGCCCCCACACCTTGCAAAGCAAGATGACTGAAGTCTGGGACACACTGGAGGAGGTCTTGGCACAACCCCTAGGGTGGTGATGGACAGGGGAGTAGTCACCCCCCTTTCCTTTGTCCAGTTTCACGCCAGAGCAGGGGACAAGGGGTCCCTGAACTGGTGTAGACTGGCTTATGCATGGAGGGCACCATTTGTGCCCTTCAAAGCATTTCCAGAGGCTGGGGGAGGCTACCCCTCCCCAGCCTGTAACACCTATTTCCAAAGGGAGAGGGTGTAACACCCTGCTCCCAAAGAAAATGCTTTGTTCTGCCTTCCTGGGGCTGAGCTGCTCAGACCCCAAGAGGGCAGAACCCTGTCTGTGAGGTGGCAGCAGCTGTAGCTGCAGTGCAAGCCACAGAGTGCTGGTTTGGCAGTACCAGGGGTCCATAGTGGAGCCCCTAAGATGCATGGAATTGCCTCCCCAATACCAGATTTGGAATGGGGGGACCATTCCATGATCTTAGACATGTTACATGGAGATATTCGGAGTTACCATTGTGAAGCTACATTTAGGTATTGACCTATATGTAGTTCACGTGTGTAATGGCGTCCCTGCACTCACAAAGTCCTGGGAAAGGGCCTTGGACTATGTGGGGGCACCTTTGCTAGTGCAAGGGTGCCCTCACACTCAGTAACTTTGCACCTAACCTTCAGCAAGTGAAGGTTAGACATATAGGTGACTTATAAGTTACTTCAGTGCAGTGAAAATGGCTGTGAAATAATGTGTGTGTTATTTCAGGCAGGCTGCAATGGCAGGCCTGTAGAAGGGTTTGTCTGAGCTCCCCATGGGTGGCAAAAGACATGCTGCAGCCCATTTGGATCTCCTAGAGCCCCAATGCCCTGGGCACCTAGGTACCATATACTAGGGACTTATAAGGGGGTCCAGTGTGCCAATTGAAATTGGTAAATTAAGTCACTAGCCTACAGTGACAAATTTAAAAGCAGAGAGAGCATAAGCACTGGGGTTCTGATTAGCAGAGCCTCAGTGACACAGCTAAGCAGTCAAGCACTATACAAACACACACATTAGGCCATAAACTATGAGCACTGGGGTCCTGACCATGCAAGGGGCGGGCCTCTGGCCGTGGTACAGTCAGGGCCCTGTAGGCGGGTTCAGGTTCCTCCCAAGATCCTTGCTGTTTGTAATGTCCCACACAGCAGGTGTTGCAAAGATTTAAGAGCGCCTCTGGGCGCATGTGATGCGATGCAGGGGGAGGGCCTCTAGCCGAGCTGCAGTCTGGGCCCCGTAAGTGGGTTCAGGCTCCCCCCAAGGTACTTGCTGTTCGTGGTGTCCACTTTTATAATCCTCCTGTAAATACTGGGCACACAAAGTCCTATGCAGCATGTGTTTTAATCATATAAAATAGTTTAAAATGCAGCCTCTTTGTGACCAATTAAGTAAGCTATGTGTCCTCATGTCCTCATCATCAATTTCTTTGCAGCTGATTTAAAAAAAATATATATATAAATTGGCAGACTCTGCTTTTCAAGCTCACCCCTCAAGATTCTACCACCTTTCCTCTGCCACACCTTGACCCCCAATTTATGGGTTCCCAAAGTAAATTCTTTCTGATTCCAGCATTGGTGGCAGGTCATCTTTCAGTTGATGATTGCTGTATCTAGGCAATAAATGATATTAATGAAGTGACAGCTTTTTCCACAGTGTAAACATGTGTAAAAATGTCACAACAGTAACGTAATGCTGCCACAAATTGTGCTGCATTAAGCTGCATAATGTACCTTTTTTTATGTATAATTTAGTCAACTCAACCATACACTTTGTTCCTCCCCTGCCACATATTTCGAGTGGCCATAGACATACCTCAAAAAACATGGTTCCAAAATCAAGAACTGCAATAATGCCAAGCAATTATATGCTTTGTACACATTTGATTTAGGGATATTTATAGACTAATATAACAATATGGAATGTGCCAATAGACTGCTCTCAAATTCATACTGAGGTTCAACCCATCAAGTCTACAGAGAGAATATATTTAGTATTGCATTCCTTATTTACTTTTTACCACCACTTACATGCTTACTGCTTATCCATTTCACCAGGGAAAGTGTTCGAAATGGGGTCTCTAGTAGGCAGTCATTTCTACTCTATTCAAGCAGGGACCCTCACTCTAGTCAGGGTAAGGGAGTTCCACTCATAAGACAACCCCTGCTCACCCCCTTGGTAGCTTGGCACAAGCAGTCAGCCTTATTGCGAAGGAAATGTGTAAAGTATTTGTACCAACACACACAGTAATACAGTGAAAACACAACTAAAGGGACACTACATCAGTTTAGACAAATAGCCACTATTTATCTAAATCAAGACCAAAATGACAAAAATCCAACTTACAGAAGCAAAGTTATGAATTTTTAAAGTCTTAATCCATAGAAATTAGTGAATGCGTTGTTTTTACACAAAGTACCTGGTTTGCGTCAAAAATAAAGCCGCACAGGCGAGCAAGCATCGGAAAAGTCAACAATGCATAAATTTCTTACTCGGAAGTGAGGCCTGTATCGTTTCTTCTCCGGTCGGGTAGGTGAGGCGTTTGCTTTTCTCTCCAACAGAAGACCGATGCGTCGATTTCCGGATGGGCAACCTCGGGTGGAGAACCACGCTGAGTGGGTGGTGCGTCGGCTTTGGCAGCCGCACACAGGTGGTGCGTCAATTTTCAGCCACGAAACAGGTGCTGCATCGATTTTCCTCCCGCACGGTTCCTGTGCATGAACTTTGGTCTTGGTTCCACCAGCTTCTCCTTTCAAGGGCCCAGAGACTGGATTAGGCATCACTTGGTAGGATAGGAGTCTCAGCAAGAGAGTCTAGGTCCTGGCAGAGGAAGTGTTAGATGGCCCTGAGACTTCAGAACGGGGGTAAGCTCAGTCGAAGCCCTTGGAGACACTTCACAAGCAGGAAAACACAGCAAAGTCCAGTCTTTGTCCTCTCTCAGGCAGAATCAGAAACTGCAGGCCAACCCAGAAAAGCACACTAATAGGCAAAAGGACAGCACTCCTCCAGCTCTTCTCCTTGGTAGAGGTTTCTCTTGGTTTCAGAAGTAATCTAAAAATCTGGGGTTTTGGGCCCACTACTAATACCCTCATTCTGCCATTGCAGTAGGCAAACTTCAAAGGAAAGTCTCTGTTGTTCTTAAGATCCTGCCTTGCCCAGGCATGGCCCCAGAAACACACCAGGGGGTTGGAGTCTGCATTGTGTGAGGAGAGGCACAGCCCTTTCAGGTATGTCAGCTCCTCCCTTCCTACTCTAGTCCAGGAGACTCATCAGGATATGCAGGCTACACCCCAGCTCCCTTTGTGTTACTGTCTAGTGGAAATTCACAACTGCCCAACTGTCAGTCTGACCCAGATGTGGAACACACAAGGAGGCAGAGAATGGTTAAGCAAGAAAATGCTCACTTTCTAAAAGTGTTATTTTCAAACTGACAATCTAAAAACCAACTTTACCAAAAGTTATATTTTAAAATTCCAAGTTCAGAGACCTCAAACTCCAAATCTCTATCTGCTCCCAATGAAAAACTGCCCTTAAAAGATTTTAAAAGGCAGCCCCAATGTTAACTTATGAGCGAGATAGTCCTTACAACCATGAAAAACTAATTTAGGAGCATTTCACTGTCAGGACATGTGAAACACATCAGTACATGTCCTACCTTTACCATACACTGCACCTTACCCATGGGCCTACCTTAGGGGTGCCTTACATGTACACAAAGGGAAAGTGTGGGCCTGACAACTGCACACAGAGGCACTGCAGTGGCAGTTCAGAGCAATGTTTACAGGGCTACTCATGTGGGTGGCACAATCGGTGCGGCAGGCCCACTAGTAGCATTTGATTTACAGGCCCTGGTCATCTCTAGTGCAGTTGACTAGGGACTTACTAGTGAATCAAATATGGCAATCATGGAAAAGCCAATTACACATACAGTTTACACAGAGAGCACTTTCACTTTAGCACTGGTCAGCAGTGGAAAAGTGGCCAAAGTACCAAAACCAGCAAAAACAAAGTCCAGCACACAGTCAAAAACACAGGAACCAGAGGCAAAAAGACAAGGGAAACCACGCCAAGGATTCCAAGTCTAACAGAAAGGAAAGAACTTGCATACATTTTTGTGGTCTTATTGACTAATGCAGCTGCAACGTTTCCCACATAATTATGAATTTGCCACATTTACAACATAACCCTCCTTCCCCCTCTTGCCACATAATTTGGTCAATCCTGCTGCTTAATTCGGTCCTCCCCTGCTGCATATTCTAGTGGCCCTGTATTAATAAATTTTATAGGTGGAGAAACATGCAAATCCAGGGTGTGTATGCTGGGGTTGATCCCAAGTAGGAAGGGAAATAGAATGAAAGAAAGGTTCTCTGTAAAGTTGGAGGTGGGCGATGGGGGAGGGAAGGAGTGTTTTTTAATAAAAGTCTAAATGCTGGGTATTAACTTCGAAGTAGTATCCCGACGTTCAATGAATGCTAAAGAACGTTTTCTACAGAGGGTCAGTACTGACTTGGGAACGTAAAGTCAGAGATAAAACCAGGACTGGTCCTGGATATTTGGTGTGCCCTTACAGAAACACCTAAAACCCCATTCAATAGAAGAGTGGGATGTGGTCCCAGTAGATGCGTTTTATTGCAGGAAACGTGGAGGTTGATGGGATTAGGCCAGTTTGCCGTGTCCGAATGAAATCTACAAGAAATTAGGTGGATTATTTCATAAAATTGAGCGGCTGAGTTGGTATATCACTGGCATGTACAAATCATCTACAACATTAATGGCTACATCATATTCGATGTATAGAATGATATATGTTGAGAACCTAAATGTTAATACTCTGTGTGCCATGATCATCTTCTCGAGGTGTCCATTCTTATGCTGTTTTATAAATTAGCAAATACGTTGCAAAAATAATTAACACGTTTATTTTGCATAGCACTGATTTTTTACATTTTACTTTTTCTACAACTTTTTACTTGTTTAGAGAGCGGGCATCCAGTCTACATGTATGAGTTTCAACATCGCGCAAGTGTGTATGATGATATCAGACCAAAATTCGTGAAAGCAGATCATGGAGACGAAATTGGATTCGTTCTTGGTGGTCCCTTTTTAATGAACGAAGTAAAAATTATTGGTAAGGCAGTAATGGCTAGATTATGGGCTTTTATTCAATGTGTTACAAATATACAATAGGAATAAAATACTGGTATTTTTATGAAAAACAAACGTAGATTCCTGAAGTTCTGTGCGTGTGGTGTAGGGGCTAAACTTTTGAGAATAGGCTACATATTTGCTAAATGATTTGTTCAAACACAGACTATCCGACTACATTTTTCTCTGACATTACTGTGAACTACCAACATTTGACCAAACCTTATTAAACATCGGTCACTAAACAATAAGAAAAAGTGCTGTAAAATATTGATAATTGTGCCACTCTTGCATGTGTGAATTGCTACACAATTGTTGTAAAGGTTTTTAATTTGAACACGGAGTAATGTAGATACTGCTATGGATAAAATATCAAAATATTGTTTTTTTCTCAAAGGATGTAAGCATCATGAATGGAAGTCAATTTGACAAGGCAAATAAATATATCCTAAATCTAATATTTACTTATAAAGGGATTCAGTAGAAGATTCTGCAAATCGGAATATATAATTTAAGTAAATGCTATTATATATGAATAAATCAATTTATAATAAATGTTATTTGAATTAAATATTGTATGCATCACTGCTCTGTCCGGTCCCCTTATGATTTGCATCAAAGATTGTGCGCTGCACAGGTACTAATTAACATTAGCGGTCAAACAGTGGAAGATAGGCAGGCACAAACACTGATGTAGGAAGACTCTAACTCAAGAAACTGAAGTCGTTTTAGAATATGGCTCTTTAAGAAGGTATTTAAAGCTCCCATCAGTACTGTTGCTCTTCTGATGTTCGACAGAATCATCATATCTTGCTGACGCAGAGAGGCCAGCAGTGCCTGCACTGTGTCTACAGTGCAACAAATACATTGAAAAAAAATGAACATTAAAAATCACAATAAATGCTCATGTTTTGGTTTATCACACTGGTTCCCAACATTTTGACTTCTGTGGACCCCCACTTTATTATTACTGGATCCTGGGGACCCCCACTGAATCATTATTGGAATCCGGGGACCCCCCTCCCAACTGAGTCATTACTGAAAGCTGGGGATCTAATCTGTTAATATTATTTAATTTTCTAAGCAGTCACGGACCCCATGAGGAGGCTTCGGGGACCCCCAGGGGTCCCCGGACCACAGGTTGGGAACCACTGATTACTCAAGTATTATACTGTCCTATCATTTTATGTCCAGACTTCTCCACCACAACTGAGGAGTCTCCACAGTTATAAACGTACTATTAACTTGTACTTTGTGAATCAGGATCAAATGGGTGCCCAAATCATTGATGCTCCAGTACTAAATTCCTGCACTGCAGCATCGTAGTCTATAGACCGGGGATCAGCAAGCATCCTGGAGACAAGATGCCAGCCCACCAAAATTCATTTAAATGCCAAATGTGGTTCCTTTATATTCCTCAGACATAAAAACTCCAGTCATCAACATACAATTCCAGTTTGTATGAACCCAAGTAGAATTGTGGCTGAGGACAATAACCTGAGGTTCTATCTCGGTAAGGGATAATAGCTGCCCTGTTGGACAATATTGCCTCAAATGTCACTATTTCTGTGGCTGCGAGATCATTAGTCTTGGTGTCACATGATAATTCATCCTGTCAGACTACGCCAGAAAAAACAACCAGTATATTATAGGAAAAAGAGTATACATCACCGCAAAAAACGTGAATGTTCTAGGGTACTGTGAAAAATTCCACCTCGCTTTGTTGCCCCTCCTCAAAAATAGCAATTAAAAAACACTGTAGCTCTAACATTACATAACACGTTCACTCGGCTTTTCATGCTTCCATGTTCCAGTTTCCTCACTCTGCTCTGCGCCACCTTTCTAATGATGTGGCCGTTGTGTTTGAAGCTCAAAATATTTGGGACTAAGCGTTCATGGTCCTGAGGGGAGTAGTCCCATGAGCCACTGTTGGGATTCAAGTACAGAACTAAGGTCAAGGTGGTGGCAGACAGGTGAAACTGAGCGACTTCACCCACCAAAGGAAAAAGGCGTTGAAGTGGCACTTTGCATTGTTTAAATATTTGTGCAAAATAGGTTCAGGCATTTCATTCCGATTAATCTTCAGTTGCAACTGAGACTGTCTTCACAATCAATACATTTTAATAACATGAGCACATTAAACTCCACAAAAAGGACAGCACTAAATTTGCAAACCATGCAAAGGATTAGGAAAGTACACATTCAAACATCAAATTAGTTGCCATTCGATAGCAATCACATGAATGCATTAATCAATATACATCAGAGCAATTCATATTATTAAATGCAAAGACAAACTATTATAAAGTTGTCTCAAATAAACAAAGCGAACTCAGTTTACCAATAAAGGGATCCCCTACACTGCTAAGCTAGGAAAAAGTTGGGAAGGTTGGGGAGAAGTCAGACCTACAATTTTTTTAAATAAATTGAAATGAAAAAAAAATCACGGTAGTATGTTGAGTGAAACAAATTTTTCATGATCCTTTACAGCAGGAATTAGACAATTACAAGGGAATTCATTCGGACTGGTGGAAAAAGTCAACATTGTTACAGAGGAGGTAGAACAAAATACCTCATCCAATGGATGTACATGCAGGTCAAATACCATACTCTATTTCATTCTGATACAGGCTACATGCTCTATGTGTGGCAGGCATGGCAGTGGTTTCAATCCAGTCAAAGATAGACCACAAGCATTGAAATTCTACCCTTTATGTCACCTACCCAGCAGATTACTTTGGAAATCTCCACTGCCCTTGGGTGTGCTCTCTGTTTCTCAAAACACCACCCCTCGGCTGAGGATCATTCAAAGATTCAGTTTAAAATGCTCATTTATGCATTGGAGGGCGACCTACTAGCCCATTAAGACAGCTAAAGACAGGGTCAAAGACCGAACAGATTCCATGTTTTCCCATCTCAGCTGGAGTCTGTGAAAAACAAAAAAAATGAGAGACCTGACACACAAGGAGTTTTGTCACTGCATGTGGGGGCCATTGTAAGTTTTTCCTTCCCTGGCTTGCCTGATTGACCTTGGTAGGGAAAATACTTGACAGCCGTCACACCTGAAACAAGGCAGGGTGACCCTCATTGGACCTGGCAGCTCAATGACAGACAGGCCATCAAGTAAATATTTCAGACAAGAGCAGAGCCATTTGAGACTTCGCTATTGGAACCCATGTGAGTCAGATGCATCTGAATATTGGAACCGTGAGGCTGGGAAAAAAGGGCATTGCCCATTTGTACTGGATGCCTGCATATCACACACTAGGCCCGAAGTCTACATTTTAAAATTTGGGCTTTCAGTTTTGAACGAACTACTTACTGTTTGTTTCCAAAATACTGAACTCTAGAAGGATTGAGCTTCAGAAGATTCTCGTTCATACAGGCAGAATATCATTTCTGAAACACACCCAGACATCTTGACACAAGACTCAAAATAATGGGTCCCGTTTTCAGGCAGGAATCCATAATGATGAATCCGTGAGTCTCTCTAAATGACAATCAGTTCCACATCACACGCTAAAAAAGTTTTTCAAACTTTTTTGTTTCAAATGCAAACCCATAAAAGACGTTTTGTCTATCTTTCATGCACATTATGGAAGCCAGTGTGACCTCACTGCTGTGATAACACCAGTAGCTGGATCTTCGACTCTCAAGGACATTTGCCCCTGTATGCATAATATAGAGTGTCTTAAATTGTCTTGTATATGCCACCTACGCTTCCAATATCTATGTGTGTATATGACCTGTGAACCTCGGGTGACTGGATCCTGAACCTCAAACAACTTTTTCGTAGAACCCAGAAGTCTATGGATAGATGGATCAAATTGCCCCTAAACTCTTGGGCAGAGTAGCACTATTTAAGGTGATGAACCTCTCACGCATGTTATATGTGCCTCAGAACTTAACCCTTCATATGCAACAAAGCTGGTTTTGCACTCTTGCAGCAAAGTTATGTAGGTTCTTGTGGGTGAACAAGCCCCCAGAATTGCCTTTGGCTAATGTGTACAGCCTACAATTGACGGCGGGCTCGCCATGGCAGACATCCACCTTTATTATCAGACGGCACAAAATCTGGTGGTGAACGACTGAATACACGGGGGATGGGAGACCCTGCATTTAAATGGGAAATAGCACTGATTAGCATAGACAACATAAGAGGACTCCTCTATGGCGCACACTTCGTTGAGTCGCTGCTGGAGCCCATCATGGCGGTATTTCAGGCGTGGAAGGTGGCACTGAGGTAGACTGGATGGGACGGATGGGAGAAACTTGAGACCCCCCCCCCTCTGGTCAGGCCGCTGGTTGGACCAGGGGGCACGACTAGAGGGATTTTGAGGTGAGGACTGACTAGGAATATCAAAGTTGAGGGAAGTATGGGAATGCAATCATATGTAGTTCTTGCCAGACCTCTAGAACGACTTACCAACACAGATCTCAATTCCACCAATATCTGAAGCTCCGACATGCCCTGTAAGACCACAGAGAGGATCTTATCAAGGTTCCTGAGTAGAGTCACTGGAAGTAATCTACTTTTAGGTCCCCTGGGGAAGGGAAGGATATCCCAGGTCTGCAGGGCGCTGATGACCATTTCTCCTGACCTTTTGATGGCCTTAAGAGCACGGTGGGAGAGGTGGTTGGGTCTCTGAAGGACACAGAAAGGAGGGAGACATGCATGGTGCCATGTACCCTGGCAATCTCTGAATGCCTGTGCCTTATTCTACATTTACTATAAATCTAATGAAGCCCCCTCCATAGCGGAATGGAGGACAGGAATGGACTGTTTTGCAAAACAAGAGGAGTCCACGTACGCCACATGTGGCTACCCCCGAAAGCACGCCAAGATATGGGCAAAGTGGTGGGCCTCCTATGTGCTTGGCTCTATGGGTCGCTGGTGAAAGCCATGATCAGGTAATGCTTGTTTTTCATGGGATGTGCAGATATATCCTCTTTTTCCTTTGTGGTGTATCGCAATGATAGTGCATAACTTACTGTATTAAATAAAACAATAAAAGGTTTTGACATATAAATAAAAAATCTGGATTTCACCAGGAACCAGTGGAGTGACTTCATGCCCGGTTTGACATAGTTGTGTTACCGTAAGGGCAGACGCATCCTGGCTGTTTGATTTTGCACTAGTGAAAGCCTAGTAATGAGTTTTCTTTGACAAGACTGTTATTGACTACGTTATATTCCGGGCATGCCATCCCCATTGTTATTTGTTCATTGACAGTGTTTTTTTTGGAATAATTAAGTTGTGGTCAGAATTGAAAATTACCCCCAGTTCTGGCAAATTGAGTGGGGCCAGGGGATGGTTCAGACGTGTAGTCTCTTTGAATAAGGACAACCCTTCCTACAATCAACACTCCAGACTTTGGTCATTTTTTTTATTGGAAAAAAAAGGAAGCGGAAGAGCTTGGCCAGAGAGGATTCTCAAGCCTTAAAAGAACAGAAGCTTCTCACTGGTCTGGCAGGTAAAAACAGAAGGGCGCACTGGCCTTGACTGTGCCCACCTTAAACTGGTGGACTGAATCATCTATCTAGCGACAGAACAAAATCTTCATATCTAAACAGGGGCCAATGACTTTTTTCTAGGCCTGCACCCTCAAGTTAGAGTATTTGAGCCACAACCCCCAAATTGTGGCCTGATTACGGTTCATGGTCCTGGCAATCATGTCAATGAGATCAGGTTTTGCGCTGCAGCGTCCAACTTCCTTGCCCAGTTTGAATGTAAAGTGGTACACTCCACAGCATATCTGGAAGAATGAAGGTGCATTAATAAAAGTTGTGCTATAGCTAGAGAATATAGCTAGCCCACCATGTTACTGACTCCGGCATAGTACAGGAAGCGACCATCACATTAGTACATCACCTTCCCATTCGTATCCAGACACTGAAGATCCTCAGAACAATTTGTCAGTAAATTCCTATTACACTTGCAATGGAAGTGACCAGTACAGTCAGAAAAAAACAACATCTTCTGTTTTTTCCCTAGATATATTTCAGCAGACAAAAACAGGCATAATTTAGCAGGTCAAAATAGCAGGAATTTCAGAACAAACTGCAAAAATCAGTGCAAAAATGCAGATTTCTCCAGTAATTCTGCATTCAAGAGGTAGTAACTTGGTATTAAAATAAAGGACCAGGTAAGTACCATACCCCATTCCATCAGTAATTGTGGGTGTTGTAGTAATGGAATGGACTGGTTATTCCAAATACCTTGTAATAGAGGCCATGGCTTCCATGTCCATGTCAGAATTCCAAAACACAGAAAATAGTCCTTGGGAACCCTGTTATAAATGTTCAATGCGTTTCAGAGAGCTGAAAAACTTTGCGCAAGTTACCTGAACCTAACTTAGAACATGGGTTCTATGGACAAGCTGGTCTTCATACGGAAGCTGTGGCAGTCACCAATGCATAAATGCCTCATTCTCAAGAAAGTGCCTTCAGATCTGAGGCCTTGAGTAGTAGTAACTGGATGAATGCCATTTCCTGTGCTCACTGGCACCGGTCTTTGGTTGGGTGTCCAGATCTCCCCAGCAAACCCGCTTTATGGAGGTCAAATTGAGAGCAGCTTCACAGAAACCCCGATGAGCCCTGAATAGCTAGCAACTGCCACCAGGACTGAAGTCGATGACAATCCATGGATAAGTTTCAACAGTACTGGCTGCGGTCAGGTGTCTCTGCACTAGGACTGATTCTATATAGTTTGTGCAGTACTAGGCTTGAGATAGAGGGATTATGTGGGTCTCTGTGGCCTTCAACCTTGCGCTCATAAAATAGATGAAAGAAATATGAGTAAAATATGGATGCAGGTCCTGCAGCCAGAACCACAAGACACTGAGTTGAGGCAGCAACTCCTGATCCAACAGTTCGTGGTCAAAAACCACTGAACAAATACAATCTATCTGCAAAGAAGTCAACAGTATCCAGATGAGGGACAACCAGGGGAGAATCCAATGAGGACTGTGGCACTCAGGTATCCAAACAGCCTCTTAAGAGCATGGTAATTCGACAGGGCGAAATGCTGCAAACTTTCTCAAGAACGTTGGTCACCAGAGCAGATGGCGTACAGATACTTCCTAGTTTCAGGAAGTCCTCTTACCTAAGCCCTCTTTATTAGCTGGCTAGAATTTGGAGAAGGGATACCAGGGTGCTGGATTCTCTGATTAATGACATTATCCCCACACAACATTACAGCGATTCAAGGTATTCTCCCCGGAATGGGGAATAACTGCATGGACCTGCATGGACTGCTAGTTCCATGTGGTACTGAACCTCATTCAATAACCAGGACACCCTGACTCACAAACCAGCAGCAGCAGCTATCCATCAGCCTCCTTCTGGCTTTTACTCAACCTATGTTCTTGATTTGTCATCTCCTCAATAGTATCAGTTCATCCACAGGGCAACCAAAACGTTGTTTTATTAAATAAACACTACAGCAACATACTAGGCAAGAAAGGCAAGTTAAGACACTGAAGAAGTGAGCAATCCGTCTGGCTTATTTACACATAGATCCCATCGTATAAAAGAAACTGGCTCCGCAAATGCGGGTAGACCGAACTATCAAAGATCAGTAGAACTCCATTAGTGCGCATAGAATTAATGCAAAGTATTGGCAGAAGGAGAACCCAAATATGAGCAGATTTGCACCTTAAGAGCCTTCACCCGAACAGAAGAAGTTTCTCCAATGAAACTAAACTGGACTGTCCCATGACAATGATTAACCCAGGGTTCATCATTCACCTGGGGGGATAACCTTTGCCTGTATCTCTATCAACCTGTGTGGCCTGTTGTTTATAGCGGAGACCATTCTGATCAGGGTATTAGATGATTCAGGATTTGGACTACTCTCATTCACAAGCCATGCTGTCTGATACACGGGCTTATAATGTTTCCTGAATTGGGACTTCCTTACATTGGCACCATTGAATTCACCCAACATCCCCATGCATGGCTTCTTGAGGGATGCATGACATTACCACGCATGCCTTTAACACTCATGCAATATCACGTGTTGATCTTTACGATGTGTGGCATTACATCTTGGACCTTTACCACGCGTTTCTGTGATATAAATGTGTGTGTCTGTGTGCGCGCACACATATATTTATAATATATATGTATAAATATATATGCGTTTGTGCATAGACCATATACACACGTTTTTGTTACACCTCGGGTACTCAATTGCTCTCCGTGGGTCACGCATTTACATCCATCACGTTTCACTGGCCATTGGTATCATGCCTTCTACCGAACCATGACGCAGCAGGGAAGAGGGGCAAAAGGTGCAGTACACTATTCATGCTACTAGAAGGCATGCTCTTTGAATAACCACAAGGCTGATGCCCACATTATGATAACAAATGTATACGAATATAAAGAAAATACTACAAAACAACTCCTTGGTGCAATGAAATATAGAATACACAATATTGTAAACGGCAAATGTAAGTAAAATATGAGCTTGGGGGGGACGGGAGAGGGTTGGAGGGGTGTTGGAAAATGGGTTATTGATAGGGCAGGTAGGTACCTACACCTAGCAACAAGCCACAAACCTCCACAAAAGTACAGTTAGGTCTCAGTAAATTAATCCCAGCTCTACCCTTGGTAGCTTGGCATCGAGCGTCAAGGCTTAACTTAGGAGACAAAGTGTAAAGCATTCAAATATCACAAAACAGTAATTAAATAAAACACAGGAAACAGTTTAAAAATCCAAAACCAATTTATAAAAATAGCTTATATTTTTATCTTTAAAATGACACAAAAACGATTAAAATCGGTTCAGGGGAACCGGAGATATGAATTTTTAAAGTATTATTATTTTCTAGCGCATAGAAACAAAAAGCGCCAATCGGGTCATCTGGTTGCACCAGGACCGGGGCAAAGTCAAACTTTCAGGCCGACCGCGATGGAGCCCTGCTCGGCTACAAGTCGCGGGAGGCCTCGGTTAAAAAGTTACCTTCTGACTTAGTCTTTATTTTGAAGTTTTTCTTCACCGGGACGAACCTGCCAGTTGGATCCGACCTCCTGGAGCCCTTGTCCGGATACGCGAAGTCGGTTTCCTCGGTGGTGATTTTTACCTTCGGACTTAGTCGTTTTTTCGAGATGAAAATCCTTCGACCGGGGTAAACCTGGATCTTGATCCGACGTCCATGGAGCCCTTCTCGGATACGATGGCTGGAAGGTCCCGGTCAACTTTTTACGTTCGGACTTAGTCTGTTTTTCGGATGTTTTTCTTTACCGGGACGAACCACGAAGTCAGGCCGGGTCGCGGTTGAGGCAAGCCGGCTAGAATTTCCGCGTCGGGTCGGTCACTTTATGGAGCTTTTTTCTAAAAATTCTCCAATCTTCTCCAAACTTCTGGGGCTTCACCCAGATGTTCTTTTAAGGTTCTTTTGGGGTCCACAGCTCACCCCAAGGGTCCAGAAGTTCTGTGATGGTCCTTGGGAAGTGCGGACTTCAACTCCCAGAATGCACCTGGCGCAAACTCCTTTTTGGCCACTGGACAGTGGTCAGCTGGTCGCTTTCTTCAGGAGTTGGTGCAGGGGACTCTGGTTAGCAATTTTTCACCTGTAGCAAACAGGGAGTCCCTCCTTGAACCAGTTGAAGCCAGGCAAAGTCCTTCTTGTGGTGAAGCCCAAGTGTGCAGCTGGTGCAGTCCTTCTGAGTGCAGGGTCCAGGTGCAGGCCAGGGGTCCAGCAGGGCAGTCCTTCTTCTTCTTTAGTTCCTTTCTTGTTGAATTCTGGAGGGGATCTGAGGCGTGGGTGCAGGTCTGCCAGTTTTATCCTTGCTCCTGGGTGAAAAGCAGGGGGGCCCTGGTCCTCCAATCAGGGACAGGGTCGTCCCCCTGTGATGACCACTTCCTGGGAAGTGTGGCAAAAATCCATCCCAGAAGGCAACAGTCTCTAAAAATCCAAAATGGATGAATCTGATTTTTAGAGGAGAGATCTGGCTGAGCCCACCCACTGGTGTGGCTAAAAATCATAAACACACCCCTCTCCTGCCCTCTCCTAATCTAATCAAGGGGGCACCTAGCTGTCTGGGGTTGCAGGATGTGGGGGTGTTGCTGGGTGCTCCAGATGTCCTTCTCTGCCTTTGAAGACCAGTTTGGCAGCCCTCCCCCTTCCTGCTTCCCCATCTGCTGAGGGGAGATCCTCTCCCCCAAGCACATTCCTTTGTGTGAAGTCAGGCCACTTCACACCTCATTAAAGTAGCCTGGCAGATGCTGCTGCAGGCTGGCCAATCAGAGCACAGCAGCAAAAACAATGCAGAGCTGAAATTGGCAACTTTTTAGGTAAAGTCTAAACTTTTTACCTGCACTAGTTATATTAAATCCCACAACTGGAAGTTGTGGGATTTATTATAACAATCAATTTGATACCAAATTCTTGGTATGTAACATTTAAGGAGACTTTAAAATTTAAAATAAAGTCTGCCCATTCTAGCCTATGAAGGCCATTTACTTCAATGAGGGAAAAACGAATTTGGCTGTTTTTACCTCACCAGGGCTTATAAATCTATTTTTATAAAATCCCTGCTTATAGTTACATGGCACCCTGCCCTAGGGGCACATAGGGCACACCTTAGGGGTGACTTATATGTAAAAATAAGGTAGTTTAAGACTTTGGAAGTACCTTTAATTCCAAAGTCGAATTTGCATATAACTTTAATTTAAAAGCAGCCAGCAAGGCAGGCTTGCTTTTAAAATGACACTGGGCACCTCAGCAATGCACCTAGGTGTGCACCACCTATGCTGTGGTCCCTAAACCTACATGCCCTACCATATACTAGGGTCTTATAGGTAGGTTAACTTAGCCAATTATAATTAGCCTAATTTGCATATCCATTTTACACAGAGCACAGGCCCTGGGACTGGTTAGCAGTACCCAGGGCACCATCAGAGTCAGGAAAACACCAGCATAAAGTGGAAAAATGGGGGCAAAAAGTTAGGGGGCCTCTGCAATCAGCCCCAGTTTCTCACACAACCCCCCCCCAGCCCACACGCCCAGGAGACTCAGCCCAACCCTGGGAGAGTCTTCCTGGCTTGTTAGGCGAGGAAGACAGTGAAGAAAACTGGCTGTCCCTTTGCAGGGCCTACTCTGCCTTATATCCTCCTGTCAGGGTCACTCCCTCTGGGTAGTGAAGCCATCCCAACAGTAAAAGGACCCAACCCAAACTGAAACTTCCCTCTAGGGGGGTCTTCCTCCTCTCTCTCTGCCAACTTGGGTAGTGAGGTGCCCACCTCCCCTACTCCTAACTTTGCTAGGGCAAGACCTAGCTTACCCAAAGAGGTCACCCAACACTTGAGCAACCCCACCATGACCAACAGGGTTAGGGGGCCTACTTTGCTATTGGCCTTGGGGTCTGCCTCCCAGGCCAAGTACAGTGCTGCCAGGAAGGCTAGCACCCAGCAGAGGCTACTGACAGCTGTCAGTACCCAGAACCACACCCTAAGCTCTCCACTGACAGGTGGCTGAGCTGCTTTAGGGGCATCTTTGGGGTCCTGGCACCCCTCTTGCTGTCTAGAGTGGGGGGCTACCACCTCCTGTGGCAGACACCCTCCTTCCACTCTCCCTTCTGTCAGTGCAGGGGCAACACCTTGCATCTGGACAGCTGCCTGACTACTCAGGACTTCCTTGGGGTCAGGTGAGGCCTCACCAGTGCCAACTCTGGGCTCCCCCCCTACTGGGGCAGAAGGCCTTTGGCTCCCTGGAACTCTCTTTAAGAGTGGCCTACCCTTCCTTTTCTTCTTTCCTTTTCTTGGGGACCCCTGTCTCCTAACTGTAGGGACTGACTCCCCAGGACTTTGAGTTGGGGGGGCGCCCTGGGCGACCACCCCATCTGTGACCAGACTCACCTCTGGGAGGTCATTGCCCAGGATACAATCTAGGGGAAGGTCAGCACTGACTACCACCCTAATCCAGTCAAGGATACCCTCCCTCTCTAGGGGCACTATGGCTACAGGTTTGGAGGTGACCTCCCCTGTGGCTATCCTGACTTTCTTTGTCTTTCCTGGGACATACATGTCTGGGGTCACTAACCGGTCACTCACTACAGTGTGACTGGCACAGGTGTCTCTCAGGCCAGTGGTAGGGATCCCATTCACTTGAATGTGGTGGAAGTGCCTACTCCCACCCTCAGGGATCACCAGCTTACCATCTGGTCCTGTCTCCCAGCACAATGCTAAGAGGACTTCATCATCTGAGGAATCCTCCTCTATGGCTACACTGGACAGCCCAGTGCTAACCACTTTCTTTGGACAGGCTGCATCTCCTCTGAAGTGACCTGTCTGCTGACAGTCAAAGCAAGCCCTACTGTCCAAGAGCTTTTTTAACCCTGGGTCTCCCTGTCTCTGCATGTCAGATTGGGAGTGGGATTTACTCTCCTCCTTCTTAGGGTTCTGGGGTACAGAGGGAGTCTCTGTGGTGGGCTTACCACCTCCCTCCTTAGGTTTTTGGGGACCTGTCCCCCCCTTCTTGGAGTCTCCCCCCTGGGACTTGACAACCACCCTGGTTCTCAACCACTCATCAGCTGCCTCCCCTAGCTCTCTAGGGTTGGTCAGCTTAGAGTCCACTAGATGCTGGCGTAACCTTTCTTGGATACAATTGGTCAAGATGTGCTCTCTCATGATCAGATTGTATAACCCCTCATAAGTATTTACTTTGTTGCCAATAATCCAGCCCTCTAGTGCCTTTAGTGAGGTGTCCACAAAGTCAACCCAAGACTGGGTACTGACCTTCTGGGTGTCCCTGAACTTCATTCTATATTGCTCTGGGGTCAGACCAAACTTCTTGACTAAGCACCTCTTCATACTAGGGTATGAATCTGCCTCCTCCCCCCTTAAGGTCAGAAGCCTATCCCTCCCTGAGTTGGGGACCAACTCCCACAAAAGGGAACCCCAGTATTGAGGCCTAACCCTTCTCATTTGGAGTGCCCTCTCAAAGGCCCCTAGCCACTTATCTATGTCATCCCCCTCTACATAAGCAGGAACCACCCCCTTGGGTAATCTGGGGCAAACTCCCCCACCCATGGACACCTCAGCTTCTTTATCGCTGCTTCCATCTTTTTTTTCTTTGCTTGCCCACTTCTTTTTTTCTAGGGCAAGCTTATCTGCCTCCAAAGCTATGTAGGCTAGCTGGGCTTCCAGCTCTCTCTCCCTGATGGATGGGTTCTCTCCTCCTGAAAGGACCCTCTTCCTACCACTAGCTTTGGGTCTGCCCCTAGTGACTGTATCCATTGAGGACCGTTCCTCCTCTTCCTCACTTGGGGTCTGATGCCTTCCCTCCCCTGAGTGGTTAGAGCTAGCATCCTCCCTTCTTTCTCCCTCCTCTGGAACTTCCTCTGTCTCTACCTCTTGGGCCTCAGCCCATGCTGTCAGGGATTTAATCAGGATTTCCTTCCTGAGATTAGTGGTTGCAGGCAACCCCCTCTCAATACACAACCCCCTAAGCTGGACTACTGTCAGTGTGGGTAGGCTAGCCAGATCAAGCTCCATGGTTCCCTAGTTTTGTGTCAACAAAAACTTTTTGCAAAAATTGGAAACAAGAATTTAGAAAAATTACAAAAATTCAATAATTGAAATTAATCCAAATTAAAAATTAAAAACAATTTTTGCACTAGGACAATTTAAAGGATTTTTAATTTGTTTTACCTAAAACTGTAACGTGATATTGAACACAAGTACAGGATCCCGTCGCTGCTTCCAATTATGTTGGAAAATGGGTTATTGATAGGGCAGGTAGGTACCTACACCTAGCAACAAGCCACAAACCTCCACAAAAGTACAGTTAGGTCTCAGTAAATTAATCCCAGCTCTACCCTTGGTAGCTTGGCATCGAGCGTCAAGGCTTAACTTAGGAGACAAAGTGTAAAGCATTCAAATATCACAAAACAGTAATTAAATAAAACACAGGAAACAGTTTAAAAATCCAAAACCAATTTATAAAAATAGCTTATATTTTTATCTTTAAAATGACACAAAAACGATTAAAATCGGTTCAGGGGAACCGGAGATATGAATTTTTAAAGTATTATTATTTTCTAGCGCATAGAAACAAAAAGCGCCAATCGGGTCATCTGGTTGCACCAGGACCGGGGCAAAGTCAAACTTTCAGGCCGACCGCGATGGAGCCCTGCTCGGCTACAAGTCGCGGGAGGCCTCGGTTAAAAAGTTACCTTCTGACTTAGTCTTTATTTTGAAGTTTTTCTTCACCGGGACGAACCTGCCAGTTGGATCCGACCTCCTGGAGCCCTTGTCCGGATACGCGAAGTCGGTTTCCTCGGTGGTGATTTTTACCTTCGGACTTAGTCGTTTTTTCGAGATGAAAATCCTTCGACCGGGGTAAACCTGGATCTTGATCCGACGTCCATGGAGCCCTTCTCGGATACGATGGCTGGAAGGTCCCGGTCAACTTTTTACGTTCGGACTTAGTCTGTTTTTCGGATGTTTTTCTTTACCGGGACGAACCACGAAGTCAGGCCGGGTCGCGGTTGAGGCAAGCCGGCTAGAATTTCCGCGTCGGGTCGGTCACTTTATGGAGCTTTTTTCTAAAAATTCTCCAATCTTCTCCAAACTTCTGGGGCTTCACCCAGATGTTCTTTTAAGGTTCTTTTGGGGTCCACAGCTCACCCCAAGGGTCCAGAAGTTCTGTGATGGTCCTTGGGAAGTGCGGACTTCAACTCCCAGAATGCACCTGGCGCAAACTCCTTTTTGGCCACTGGACAGTGGTCAGCTGGTCGCTTTCTTCAGGAGTTGGTGCAGGGGACTCTGGTTAGCAATTTTTCACCTGTAGCAAACAGGGAGTCCCTCCTTGAACCAGTTGAAGCCAGGCAAAGTCCTTCTTGTGGTGAAGCCCAAGTGTGCAGCTGGTGCAGTCCTTCTGAGTGCAGGGTCCAGGTGCAGGCCAGGGGTCCAGCAGGGCAGTCCTTCTTCTTCTTTAGTTCCTTTCTTGTTGAATTCTGGAGGGGATCTGAGGCGTGGGTGCAGGTCTGCCAGTTTTATCCTTGCTCCTGGGTGAAAAGCAGGGGGGCCCTGGTCCTCCAATCAGGGACAGGGTCGTCCCCCTGTGATGACCACTTCCTGGGAAGTGTGGCAAAAATCCATCCCAGAAGGCAACAGTCTCTAAAAATCCAAAATGGATGAATCTGATTTTTAGAGGAGAGATCTGGCTGAGCCCACCCACTGGTGTGGCTAAAAATCATAAACACACCCCTCTCCTGCCCTCTCCTAATCTAATCAAGGGGGCACCTAGCTGTCTGGGGTTGCAGGATGTGGGGGTGTTGCTGGGTGCTCCAGATGTCCTTCTCTGCCTTTGAAGACCAGTTTGGCAGCCCTCCCCCTTCCTGCTTCCCCATCTGCTGAGGGGAGATCCTCTCCCCCAAGCACATTCCTTTGTGTGAAGTCAGGCCACTTCACACCTCATTAAAGTAGCCTGGCAGATGCTGCTGCAGGCTGGCCAATCAGAGCACAGCAGCAAAAACAATGCAGAGCTGAAATTGGCAACTTTTTAGGTAAAGTCTAAACTTTTTACCTGCACTAGTTATATTAAATCCCACAACTGGAAGTTGTGGGATTTATTATAACAATCAATTTGATACCAAATTCTTGGTATGTAACATTTAAGGAGACTTTAAAATTTAAAATAAAGTCTGCCCATTCTAGCCTATGAAGGCCATTTACTTCAATGAGGGAAAAACGAATTTGGCTGTTTTTACCTCACCAGGGCTTATAAATCTATTTTTATAAAATCCCTGCTTATAGTTACATGGCACCCTGCCCTAGGGGCACATAGGGCACACCTTAGGGGTGACTTATATGTAAAAATAAGGTAGTTTAAGACTTTGGAAGTACCTTTAATTCCAAAGTCGAATTTGCATATAACTTTAATTTAAAAGCAGCCAG
This sequence comes from Pleurodeles waltl, assembly GCF_031143425.1. Classification (NCBI taxonomy): domain Eukaryota; kingdom Metazoa; phylum Chordata; class Amphibia; order Caudata; family Salamandridae; genus Pleurodeles; species Pleurodeles waltl. The sequence continues at coordinate 434,916,210 of NC_090451.1, read as the reverse complement.
CAAGGCAGGCTTGCTTTTAAAATGACACTGGGCACCTCAGCAATGCACCTAGGTGTGCACCACCTATGCTGTGGTCCCTAAACCTACATGCCCTACCATATACTAGGGTCTTATAGGTAGGTTAACTTAGCCAATTATAATTAGCCTAATTTGCATATCCATTTTACACAGAGCACAGGCCCTGGGACTGGTTAGCAGTACCCAGGGCACCATCAGAGTCAGGAAAACACCAGCATAAAGTGGAAAAATGGGGGCAAAAAGTTAGGGGGCCTCTGCAATCAGCCCCAGTTTCTCACAAGGGGTATAAACAATCACCTTTGTATATGCAAGCTGCCATAAACTTCTGCTTACAGCACAATGTTACTGCAGCGTATCAGTTGATAAAGGCTTTCTTCTGATGTTATCCTAGGCTGTCAGATATAGGTTCAGTGGCGTAGCGTGGGGGGTGCAGGGGGGGCCGGCCGCACCGGGCGCAACATCTGGGGGGGGGGACTCGAGTGCTAAAATCCACGGGTTAGGGGGCGCAAATTACTTGCCTTGCCCCGGGAAAATCCACGGGTTAGGGGGCGCAAATTACTTGCCTTGCCCCGGGTGCTGACAACCCACCCTACGCCACTGTATAGATTGTTAGTAAAGGAGGATAAATGAGGCTGTGTGTTTGTTTGGTGTTACCTACTGCAAGCTAAAAGACTGACATGATTATAAATTAACTGCTGGAACCATTACTAGAGGGTGCTTACGAGAGGTTCCAATTGCTTAGTAGCTGTAACTCTACCAATTGCTGCTCGCTTTCCCGTGAAAGAATGGAGGTTTAGGGCTGCTTAAAATGGCCTGCAGCCTCCTTTGTACCTAGAGTCCTAAAAATCACTGAAACACTGCTTCTTAAAAGCCTTTGTTAGTTGCTGAGTGTATTTCTAACAAAGAAATCTGAAGTTAGTTCACCTCTTTTTTTTTAGATGCCATGTAACTGTACACATTTTCTAGATTATTTGAATAATAAAGTATTATCTATATCCCTCCTTGTCATTACAAACGTTTTTCTCTAGAGGAAGCTACGGATGAAGAGAAACAACTTAGCAGAACACTAATGAAATACTGGGCCAACTTTGCACGAAATGGGTACGTGACACATTTTCTACAAATTCTCTGGTGTCTTGGGGCCAGATGTATCATTATTTCACGCAGAGCGGCAAGCCACCTTGCTGCGCTGCGTGAAATGGCAGACATGCGCTGTATTCAACATGATACGAGGCATTCATGTCCTTTCCTTGCACTGGCACACAATGTGCTGCCTTGTGCCAACACAGGCACCCTTGCACCATGGTGCTAAGTTGCTGTTGTTGCAGGCAAGATTGGTTTTGAGCAAGAAGAGGCACTTTCCTGCACATAAACAATCCTCAAAGGCATTTTCCTGTTCTAAGTGTGCTCCAAAATGCAGCGCACTTAGAAGGAGGAAACACAGAGAAATAAAGATATTTTTCCTTGTTTTGCCTCCCCTGGGAAGGCTTAGCATTTTGAGAAATTTCCAGGTTTACCGGTGTTGGTAAATCTAAGAATGCGCCAACATGGATGGATCGTGGAACACCCACGCTCTGCCCATGAAACGCCTCCCTGGGGTAGAGGAACGCAAGGCAATGATTTGCCTTGCGTTAATCCAGATTTATTAAGCCTTGCAGTGCTCCGCAAGGTGACCTTGTGTTGCTTGATAACGCTGATTCGGTTTTACGTCACCCTTGTGCCCCCTTCCATGGCACAAGGATGACGCAAAACTATGATAAATTTGTTACTAGCTGAGGAATTAATGTCATTTTAATTTTGTCTTCAACAGAAACCCCAATGGTAACGATTTACCCAAGTGGCTTGCCTACGATCGCAACGAACACTACCTTGAGATAAATTTGCAGCAGGAAATGAGAAAGCAACTGAAAGATGACAGAATAAAATTCTGGACCGAGATCTTGCCCAAAAGAATTGATGCAATGACAGAAGAAAAGAAAGAACACACAGAATTGTAAATCACTATATCTAAACTGCTTAAATAAGTGATGTAACTGGCCCCTTCAATAAAATAAATGGTTATGTCCATGAAAATATGGAAGATTTATTAAACATAATAAAGGAGATAACTTTATGAATTAACTTTCGACTCTTGTGCATTCATCACAACCGATTGTGCACACATTTTGTGATAAATGTCATCAGCAATCAAACACTAATGCAGCCAATAATCACTGAGTAGAGTGGTTTATTCCCAGTCTAATTTTCAAGCAAGGCCAGTAACAGAATGATGGGAAACAACACTGTGGTGGACGATTTTGAGACTGAAGATACAGGAGCACTATCTGAGATTCACGGTAAACAAGTGGATGCTAGTACCTTAACATAACTGCAGCATATTTGACAAAGATTTTGGCTAGTCTTTGTAATCGGTACCTGCTCTTACTGTTTTGTTGAGCAGAAGTGACCTTCTAAAAAGTTAATATCAGTACTTTCACTTATGAATCAGAGGCCATTTCCTGATTTTCTATCTTCTCAGCTCCACTATTGTGTTCTTTTTTAGGCCCTGAGCGCAAGCCCTTCTGACTTGTTGTGATCTATTTTGTGGGTTTAACCACGCCGATCACTTTCATTTGTTTGTGAGCTTGCCTTTTAAAATTCCCTTAATTTGATTTCTCATGCCTTTTCTGGTGTTTAGCCCTCCTGGAGAGCACCCGCCAACTACTAACATGTGCAGCGTCCATCTTTTAGCATGGATTCTGGACTACCTTTTTTTATTTTTAGATTGAGCTTCTCTCTTGTCTCGCCCCTTCGAGCTCCATGCCCCTTTCAAGTATTACACAGCACAAACTTGCAGTTTTGAAGCGTTTTGCATGGCTACCAGGTACTTCTCTTCGATATCATCTCTCTTCCGAGCATTGATTCCTTTTAAGTTTACATTCCGTGCTTTCTTTCATTTTTATTTAAAGCTTGTGCGCCGATGCCTCATTATTACAAACTATTAATGTGACACTTTGAGGAAGTTCAAAGCCTGGTCTTGTGGTTACATGGCAGGCGGAATGTCAAGATCATATCCAGTGGAAACTGAGGAAAGAGTACACAGCCGGGTTTACCTTGAGTGATTTTCTTACTATGCTGTCTTTCTTTAATAGTGCAATAGTACTCTTGCACATTTCACAGATCCATAACAGATTAGGATGTTTCCAGGACATCTTGTATTCTAAAAATGCATTCATTCACCTTTGGTGGCATAAGACAAAATGGCGGGGCCCCATGCAGAATGTGATGAGGGGCTCTTGAGACACCCATAGCTCCAGAATATTCAAAGACCCCTTAGGCTGGAGGGAGTGCTGGCTTGTGAGAGAAGACTCCTTCCCCAAACACCCTACACCGCCCCATCGCACCTATACCGTAGCAGTTACATTCTAGTTGAGGTTGTGAAGTTACAACTCTGATTTTATGCATACCCAATTAGGACGAACGGTAGGGAACGATTGGTATCGTGTATGCACATGCGTACAGATGTGTTAATTTAAGGGTAATCACATTGACACACACCTTCTAATGTCCCAAAAGTAAGCTACGTGACGTTCACTGAATCACATAGGCGGGAGTAGGCAGGAGAGTGTCTCTAGAAAGACAAACTTTGAAATGCATGCAGTGTTCAGCAGGCAGGTCTTTTCTAGCTGCAAACAAGACCGCTGTTAAGCAAGTGCAATGCCTTCACAAAACTCCTTTGAGCCAAAAAAATAGAAATATGTAATAGAGAAAATCAGCTGTTACTCTCTCAAACAGGACCATTCCATTTTGGCAAAAAAATACCATTTTGTTATAGCCTTTTTAGCATCAGAGAGGAGAAAAAGAGTCAAACAGTAATAGATCTGTACTGTGTGGCCATATTTATTAACATCTGTGGCTCACAAACTGTTTCATAAAAGAGGGTGTTGCGTCAGAGAGGCAAGAAGAATTCAAACTTACTGGAATTTTAAGAGCCACTTTGATGGAGAAATATAAAGTAAAAATGTAACTGTCTCATTGGAAGTTCAGTGCAGCACGAGATCTACAATGCAATAACATCCACAAATCTCATTATTCCCAGTACATGAGTCAATCACATAATGCAGCCCCAAAACTGCCCAATACCGTGCTGTAATACCAAAATACCAATGTGTTAATGACCTGTTTTTTACCGGCACTTGCAACAAGATAATCGAATTGTCGTGAGGGTTGTCGTGAGGGTTTAAATTAGAAGGGCAGTGTAGTGTTGCCGCAGTAAGTGGGCAAGACCGCTTCCCTGGAGTGGAAGGAGTTGGGGAGAGAAACCCCCCTGCATTAGGTGCGAGATAGAGCGCACCAGGAGTGACGCAGGGGAGGGTATAAATAAAGGTGGAGAACGCGGGAATTACAGACAGGGTGTAAGACGAATAAAGAAAGCATTACGAACCCGCATCCGTGCGTTGTGTATTCTGTCTAGGCGGCCCGCCAGCGACACAACATTCCAGGCAGCAACAACATAGAGACACCAAGAAAACTGGATCGATCGCACACGGAGAGTAAAATAAAAAAATCCAGTGGCCCATTGTTGCACTTCCACACAGCCATGAACTAATGGAGAAAACTTTTGACAATACAAGCAGCGGCATGCACAGTGCAGCCTCTTCGGTGGGTGAATGAACCCGCTGCAGAGATCTATATTTTACATGAAGGTTACTTGATTCTATCTCAGCAGGCCAGACTCTCATACTTCTTGCATACTTTCATACTTCTGGAAGGCACACCCTCAGGTTGCATAAACGCAGCATCTCCACTAAGACATTTTTATACCAAAAGGGAGGGGGAATGCGTTCAACTCCATTGTAAATTCCTGCACGTCTGCACACTTACCTTCTTTTCAATATTTCATCAGTGCCTCGGAACATGATTTTATTTTATTTCAACATCCTAACAGAGCCCTAACCAAATTCAATGGTGTGATGTACATGCAAGATCAAGAAAGCAAATATACAGTAATTAAATATAAACCAATAAAACACAAAAGATAGCAAGTAAAAAATACATGTTTATTTAGACCATGGTCTTTAAAACATGAACACATGAATTCCTATACACTATTTCATGTACAAGGATAAAATAAGAGTGTACCCTCAAAATTGAATAAAAACTTCCATATTAGTTAAGACTATTGAAAATCCATCCTTTCTACATCCGCATCTAAAACTGCATATTGTAAAAACCTTATATCTTCCTGACTCCTAATCCCATTTTTAATTGCCACTGGTAAAATAATAAAAATGTTATTTTTACTGTGGTGTTCTCTATGGGCTGTTCTGAGCATTAAATTTAACATACTGCAATACTCAAGGCACTCAGAAACTCACCCCATAATGCTTTGCAGGGCATTCATTTTACAAAATATGTTTGCTCGTAACTCAGCCTGTGGTGGTCCTAAGGAAATGGGACCACCACCAAAACGTACACCACAACGCGCCCTTTCTGTCTAGATAATTTTTGGGTCCCCACAATAGGTTTGTGGGGGCCCCAAAATAATAACACCTCCCACCATTCACTGTCTTTTTAAGTTCTTTTATTACTGGAACTTTTGTTTTACAGCTGAGAGCAGTTTGTGTTCTAAGGGTCTTGTTTGTAATATTATTGTAGTAGGCCTGCTATTGCTGAAAATGTGTAATGCATAATGCTTTCTAGGGACTAAATATATGGTTGCACTGCATTATTTTCTGCCGTTCTGTTTTCATGTGGTTATGCCCTCTATGGGCTAACTATATGGTTACACAACCATGTTGCATATAAATACTATTTTTATTATGGTGTTCTCTAAAGGCTGTTCTGAACAGTACAGTCAACATACTACAATATCTGAAGCACTCTGAAACTCACCTCATAATGCTTTCCAGGGCATTGTTCGTTCAAAACATTTTTGCCAATATCTGATCCTGTGGTGGTCCTAAGAAAATAGGACAGCCACCAAAATATTCAGCACAACACACTTTTTCTGTCTAGGTAAAATCTGGGTCCCCACACTAGGTTAGTGGGGACCCCAAAATAATAACCCATCGCAGCATTCATTGTATTTGTAAGCTCTCTTATGGCTGGAACTCTCTTATGGCTGGAACGTTTGTTTGACACCTGGAAGTAGTTTGTGTTTTAACGACCTTGTCTGAAAAAGTATTCTAGCACGGCTACTAGCCATTGAGTTATATGCAGAGCCACTAGAATTATGTGGCATAAAAGACCAAAATATGCAGCAGGGTTGACCAATTAATGTGGCAACAAAAAAAGTTCAATTGTGCATTTACAATGACAATAACGCCAACTCAAGTAAATACGAGACCTATTGCATTGCAAATGCTTGCTATGCTTAGCTGTCCCTTGGTGTGTTCTTGTGTTGTGGTGTTTTTAACTCGCGCCTTTGTGGCGTTAGGACTACAGCCCTGTCCCTCCAGAGCCACAGCCCTGTCCCCGGCACATCCTCCTTCAACTTGATGGCAGTATTCATTTCCTCTTCTTGCGCTGTTTGTCAGCACTTGATAACATATATTAAGGAAGGCTTCTACAACCCTCAAAGGGAATAGTAAAATATGGCACCAACAAAGAAAAGAAAATATCTTGCAAGATCACCATTGATGTTTTAGTGACAGCAATTTTTAACTGCGCCCTGAATTAAAGTAATCATGGTTTTAGTAATGTTTATTCAAGAAATTAATTACTTAAATAATTAAATTTTCTACTCCCTTCTTTAACCTACTGGTTAAATGCTGATACTAAAATGTACTAATGGTTTTCACCCCCACTGCTACTTTTGATAGAGGTTTCGTGAACACTGAGGACCTGATCACGACTTTGGCGGAGGGGATTACTCCGTCCCAAATGTGACAGATATCCTGCCCACCGTCTTACGAGTTCCAAAGGATATAATGGACTCGTTATTCGGCGGGCGGGATATCTGTCACATTTGGGATGAAGTAATCCTCTCCGCCGAAGTCATTATCAGGCCCTGAATTCTTAAATGTTTCCTTTGTTTAAAAGTTATTCACTTTAGGACCCTTTTTATTCTATGTTGGTTTATAATTAAATGTCTACATTACCCACTTAATACTAACTTTTTAATCTTCTAAGGAACGTCTCCTAGATACCATTATATGTTCTAGTAAAATGTACACAGATGTTCAGCTCAATTTCTAGAGCACACTTCAAATATGAGGTTTAGCTATATCATCTGCCTAAATAATCATTAACATACTGTACAACATCATCCAACACCTCATTACTTTCAGCTAAAGATTATAAATGTAAAAAGCACATATTCCTGATCTAATTTTCAAGCAAGAAGAGTAAAAACATCCTTGTCAATAAATCAGTATATAATGTCACAAAATTAGCGCAAAAAAAGAACATTAATATTTAACCTTTATCTCGTGGCACAATTACACAAGAAACATCACATCCTCTGCTGCCTTTTCCATAAGTTTTGTGTCATGGTCAACACATTAGGTTCCTGTAAGAAGGTGGATTATTAATTGGGGTGGATGTAAGTCGGCCAAAAGTAACAAAGTCACTAACCTGTTTGGCCCAATCAAAGGTTTCAGTAATGTAAATCGGAGTTCAACCCTAAATAACTACTGCAGGAAGCACACAGCCTTAACGTAAAGAGAACGTGCAAAGTATTTAGAAGTAACAACACAGTAAAAAGGTAAAAACCATAACACAATAAAAATACCACTCCAATTTAGAAAAATAGAGTAGAATATAATAAGCAGATAACCACCAAAATGACAAAAGTTTGGGGGTGGCTCCTATGCAACAACCCAAGGCAGTGTCTGAGCTGCAGCCCAAGCTGCTCAGACCAATCCTGATGCTGCTCTCATGCTATGTTTAGCAGGAGAGCAGCACCAGGATTGCCGAGGAGCCTGTGCTGGTGTCCCAGTGGATGCTGACACACCAGAAGAAGAGCAGAGGAGCAATGCAGCAGGCAGCGTCTGGAACAGGTACGTTTTGGGGTTTGTTTCAATCCCCCCCCCATCCCTCCTTCGCCTGCCCATCTCCTTGAGATTTGTGGCTGCGGCCACTGCAAAGATCCAATAGGGGAACCAAGATATGAATATTAGATGTAAGGTGAAAATTAGCAAGCAAACTTAAATTGCCAATGATATCCTATAGTCATTTTGATCAGGACCTACCAAGCTGATCAGGCAAAGGCGCAACTTCGATGAGCTGAAGAAATAGGTTTCTCCTGCTTGGAGGTTCTCCACAGCAGCAAATTGGTTTATCTGGTCCTCGGCATGAAGGTATCTGACCTTGCAGAACTTATCGTCAGATACAGCCTACAGCCTTTTCCTGTTGGAGGGTTCTGAGTCCCAAAAAAAGAGTTTATGCCCAAAACAGAAATGTTGACCAGGTAAAGGAGTGAATAATATTCAGTCGACAAGTGAACTTCTCTGGGCACAAACTTTTCTTCCTGTGAGCTTTTTCTCACCAAAACCAGCTGCTTCAATTAAATGTATTTAGAAGTAACAAAACAGTTAAAAAGTAAATGCCACAACAAAATAAAAATACCACTCCAATTCAGCAAAATAGAGTAGAATATAATAAGCAGAATACCACCAAAATGACAAATCCAGGGACGGCTCCTTCACAATGCCCCAGGGCAGTGTCTGAGCTGCAGTCTAAGCCGCTCAACCAATTCTGATGCTGCTCTCATGCCAAGTTTAGCATGAGAGCAGTGCCAGGATTGCTGGGGATCCTGTGCTGGTGTCCCAGTGAATGCTGGGGACACCAGAAGAAGAGCAGAGGAGCAATGCGCCAGGAGGCGGAGACTGGAACAGGTACTTTCTTTTTCTTAATTTATTTTCCCGCCCTCCCCTCCCCTTGAGATTTGCAGTGGCTGCCGCAGCAAAAATCAAAATAAGGAGAACCAAGATATGAATATTAGATGTAAGGTGAAAAGCAGTAAGCAAACGTAAACTGCCAATGATAGCCTATAGTCATTTTGATCAGGACCTACCCTCCAAGCTGATCAGGCAAAGAAGCAACTTCAATGAGCTGGAGGAATAGGTTTCTCCTGCTTGGAGTTTCTCCACAGCAGCAAATCATTTTATTGGGTCCTGGCATGAAAGTATCTGGCCTTGTGGAACTTATCGTCAGATACAGGCTGCAGCCTTTTCCTGCTGGAGGGTTCTGAGTCCCAAAACAGTGTTTACTCCCAAAATAGAAATGTTGACTAGGTGAAGGAGTGAATAGTATTTAGTCAATTTCTCTGATCACAAACTTTTCTTACAGTGAGCTTTTTCCCACCAACACCAACTGCTTCGATGCAACCTCACCCAAAAACACTCGGCTCAGGCCCGCGTTCCATCACAGTCAGCCTGAAACTGCACCTAGGTCGAGGTCAACCTCGAACAGAGTCCTGATTAGTGATTTATTTTTTCCTGGCACTTCTTTCCTTCAAATCTTTAAAATTTGTATATACGGTTTCCCCTCACTCGATATTTAGGTCTGGCATTAGCCGAGATCTTTTGTTTTCACACAAATTCTTAATTATATATACATACATAGAGGGCTTTCACTCAGCTCTATTCACCCACTGGTCTGTTGTGATGACATTCACATTTTGCTCCTACCTACCACAGCCAGTGCTTTAAATGGGCCGGTACTCTCCGGTACTGAGTACCTGCACTTTTTTATTTTGAGAGGGAGAGTACCGACACATCTCAAGAAAAACGTAATACTTTCAATTGGAGAGTACTGGCACTTCTCAGAAACAAGCAAGTACTCTGCCCTTTAATTTTTCCATTTCAAGCACTGACCACAGCATACTGCATAGGGCATGGGATCAGCCCATTTTATCTATAGGCTTTCTTCCCTGTGAGTCACTGCAATTTAAACGAGTACGTGTACAGTCATTAAAAAACTCCACTTGGGTGCCATGATCTGCTTTATAGCAGTCACCTATGGGTTAACATCACATAATGTCACTTTTACTGCAAGCAATGCAGTCTCTGGAAAGCATGCCATAAAGGAGTATAATTAATGCTTCTCCTAAAGCTGTGGTTCTGCTCTTTGTTAGTCCCATGGACACACTAGCACATCATTTCTCATATTTAGCCATCTAATTTACAACCTTGCATTTATTGTGATTATTTATTTGTTTATTTGCTATTGCTGTAGCTGTATAAAAAATGTATGCAAAAACAAACGCTACAGCTATTTCAGGAAGCATGCAATTAGACACTAAATGAAAATGTCCTGAAACTGCATTGCTCCCCTTACCTACATTTACAGTGAATAAACTCTGACTCTTTATCTAGATTCCCTTCCTGTTGATGACCTGCCAGTGTTAAAATCTACGATTAAGTACTTCAAAACCAACACTAACGAATGTGTTATTTGGAAAGCTGCACTGTGAAGGCTCCAGAGTTCTCACTTTGTTGGCATTTAATGCCTGTTACATTGCACCGACAGGGCTTTTAGTATACACATGGCCTTTGTTTTCTTTCTTTCTCTATTCACAGTACTAGCCTTTCACTTTATATAAAGTAAAAAGGGCTGTTAAATGCAATGTGTTAATGCTACGAGGGGTTTCACTGCTTCGCAATGTGTCCTTAAGTAGAGAAAACATTGTATACCTTTACAACATAATTAAAGCCTCTTCCTAATGGTCTTCAACAAATCATGCTGCTTTAAAATTATTTATCTGGAATAGAGATGTATTGTAATGATGTCAGTGGCAGTGTTATGCTCTATTAATGCATGATTTTCAGCAATTCATAACATCATCACAAAAAAGCAAATACATGTATTAAATGGCATTTCTATTTCAGCATGAGTTGAAACGTCTTTACAGTTCACCTATTTTAACTTTCCCTTTCATATTTTTTCTACTTTTCTTGCTCCCATTCCTAGTTTAGCATTTCATGGGATAACACAGACGAGCATCTTAGCCATCTAAAAATGTCTATTGCATCTCTAATTTTTTTTTCCTTGGCTGATTAGTGTTACAGATGCTGTCTAATTTTATTACTCGAATTCAAGGCGGCACACTACAGGACTATTAAAAATGAATCTAGAATCTCAGTGGATCGATGTATCAAATCCAGAAATCTCTTTGATCTCATAGTTACAGATCTGAAGCCACATGGGTTCAATTATTCTTTCATCCTTGTGAGGTTGATAATGAGCGTACCATTGAGTTTCATAACACGTTTCTGCTATACTTTGCAATGTAGCTTCCTAATTGTCTGCTTTTTATGCTGGGTGAAGTAATATTAGCAAAACCAATAGGTCTGGCTTTAACTTGCTAAAACATGGAAACACCAGCATTCACAATGCTATTTACATTCATTAGCACATTAAAGCCAGATATATTGGCTTTTCTAGTGGTATTTCACAAACCATAAAAAATGAATAGGTGCAGCTACACCACATACAATGTGCCAGTATTTTAACATCATGTGTATTGTAAAGCAAATGCTTATCGCACGGGCCATCTTGGAACTTAATAATCGATATTTATTGATGCCCACAGCACATTTTAATAATCTCAGAAGGATGAAATGCTGAGTTGATACAGTGAGATTGACTTTGACAGAAGGCACCCTAAGATGGCTGCCTAGGTGTGCGCAACTATGCAATCTATCAAAAAGATTTGTAGAGCGTGCTACTCACCCGTGAGGGTCTCAAGGCGCTTGTGGGGGGGAATGAAATAGGGGGGGGGCAGGGAGGGTCACTGATCGAACAACCTTGTCTTGAGGTCCTTTCTGAAGAGCAGGAGGTCTTTGGTTTTGCGAAGGTTGGTGGGGAGGGATTTCCAGGTTTTGGGGGCGAGGTAGGAGAAGGACCTGCCTCCTGTGGTGGTGCGTTGGATGCAGGGGACTGTGGCTAGGGCGAGGTCGGCTGCTCGGAGGTTGCGTGTGGGAGTGTGGAAGTTCACTCTTTCGTTGAGGTAGGTTGGGCCGGCGTTGTGGAGGGATTTGTGTGCGTGGATGAGGATCTTGAATGTGATTCTCTTGTCTATTGGGAGCCAGTGAAGGGATTTGAGGTGTGGTGAGAATCGTTTGTGGCGGGGGAGGCCAAGGACGAGGCGTGCGGCTGTGTTCTGGATTCTCTGGAGTTTGCGTTTGAGTTTGAGTGTGGTGCCGGCATAGAGGGCGTTTCCGTAGTCCAGTCTGCTGCTGATGAGTGCGTGGGTAACTGTCTTGCTGGTCTCTGGGGGAATCCATTTGAAGGATTTTTTTAGAGTGCAGAGTGTGTGGAAGCAGGAGGAGGTTAGAGCATTGATTTGCTGTGTCATGGAGAGGGAGGGGTCTAGGATGATGCCAAGGTTGCATGCGTGGTTTGCGGGGGTGGGTGCGTGGCCTAGGGCAGGAGGCCACCATGAGTCGTCCCATGTGGTTTTGTTGGGGCCGAAGATGATGATCTCGGTTTTGTTGGAGTTGAGCTTGAGGTGGTTAGTGGTCATCCAGTTGGCGGTGTCGGGGAGAGCAGCATGTAGGTTGGTTTTGGCGGTGGTGGGGTTGCGGATGAGAAACTCTTGAATTACTAGCTTCTTGTCTGCCATTCCTGGTGAAAATGTCATCACTAGTCTCCGTACACAGTAAGCATTTGTCACATTTTCCAAAAGCTCAATTGTATCTGACAGTCAGCAATCTGAAGTAAAGACAGATGTCTAAGTGTCCACCCCTTCAGCTCTCCTTATGGTAATTTCAGCATTAAGATCATAGCTTCTAGGCAATTTACAGACTCCATCTGAATTTCTTCAGGCTAGATTTCCCTCTGGTGAAGCCTGGATTAACTGCTCTTACTGCCTCAAACTACCCTCAATGTCTGTGGAGTTTGAGAATCTTGGAGTGAAGAGTTCTCACTTCTCTTTTTGTGCATTAAATATCCCTTTGAACCCAACTCCATATAGGGATCTAAAACAACTCCTCAATCGAGAAACAGAGCACGAACCCCACTGGTTTGAATGTTTGGCCCCTATTCCTTACTCCCAATAGTTCCAGGTCTATGATCTAACCTTGCTCCAAGATGAGCATGTTCACCAAATGCCTATGGGTAATGCTCCCCCATGCTTTATTTAATGGGTGTATCTACCTTACTCTTCAGTGTCACCAGTGACCAGCATGCCCAATCCTCACCCCTTCCTCAGCATGAGTCATCCAATGGACTGTCTCAGCAATGGGCGACTGGTAAAGTAAATGCTATTGGTTCAGTGCTGTCTCTCCATCATGCAGGATCAGCCAGAGGGTACGATCTTGAAGACATTTGCAGGCCAAAGAGCCACTCTGTTCTACAGGGGTCGATCGATCGGATTGGGGGCTGCTTCTGTCACATGGAATGAGGCTCTTACCAGTCACAGTTGAGTCCCCAGTGCCCAAATACAATCTAGAGAGAAGTCTGCACTGGAGCTTCCACGAACGGTAGCTGGTACAGTGCGTGGCTAGTCCTGCCAATAAACCAAGGTGATTTAATGCTGCACGTTATGTTTGTTTCTCCTTGTGGATTCTATGTTACTTTGAAGCAATCTTTAGCAAGTGAAACGCTATTTTTTCTAGGTGCAATAGTAATGACAGCTATGAGAAATGGGTGCAACAATAAGTATAAGAACTACTAGGGCTAGCATTGCATAGAGTGAAGCTAAGTAGATCTCCATTTCGTCTCTGGGGTAGAATATATCATAATTGCCAGGCACTGTTAAATTTAAACAGAACGTACAGTTTTATGGACTAGCCTGTGCACAGCCCTCCATTTATGGCAACAGAGGCCGTAATTGGAATATTTCTCTCACACCATATTATTGTTGATGTTTGCAAGTAAACCGAGTGAACAAGAAACAATATTCATAACCAAGCCACTGAGTGTTCTCCATGGACATGCTCTATCAAATCAATAGGATGGGCAAGGTTTAAGAATGCAACATATCTATGCAGGTTTCACTAACCCTAGTGGTTTATCAGTCAATATCGTCAAACCATAAAGTGGTCCACTGTTGAAAAGCTGTTCCCAATGTCTGAATGACACTTACAACGATGAACACTTAAAAAATGCATCGAATTATTAATTTGGGGTTAATGCTATCCTTTGCCCACAACTGTTGTAACCAATATCTCTCACAATAACTAAATATCATTTGGATCAATGTTTAAACAAAGTGAAGACTATTGGCAACTGAAGTTTTCTTCTATCAGGGAAAAGCTCAGGAGGCAAAATATCTATATATTGTGACAGATGTTCTGCGTAAGAGGTACAGTGGATGAAGCTTTCTGTCTAAAATAATGCTACTCAGATGATAAGGCCTAATTAGTTGTACTTTCATAAATATAGAGATAATTTGAATGGATCATAATAAAAAATGTTTATTCTGCCGCTCCACCGGGCATCAAATAACTATCAATGTATACTAAACACACTTTGGGGACAGTCTTGTGCGAATCACTAATATTTTTTACAGTAAGGACGGATGTATTACATGAAACAGATGACAGTCTGTGCCGGACAGGATAGTTGATCGAGCCATTTATTGTAAAAGGAGCTACAACGAGAGTCAGTTCCTGTAAGACTCTTGGTTATTTCTGGTAACACAATGCATGTTTACTAAAGTGTTAGAAGCAAAGGAACTCCTGTCTAAACTTAAGGCAAGGTCAGATATGAGTAGTCTCACAGCTGATTCAGATGCCTCAGCAGACCAACAGAGGTCACAGTAAGGAAAAAAGTATGTGTGTCTGTTTCGAATAATAAAGTGGGTGTTTGGAGGGTTAGTGGAGTCTTAGGAGGTTCAGTGTAAGCCAAGGAGACAATGTTTCCCAAGGAGTACTTCAGAGGTTTGTTAGGTGTCAGCTGAGAAAGAAAAGTTTTTGGAATTCCGGGAGCAGCATTACATTTAAATTTAGAACATTAAACCTTGTTTTTAAAGTCTGGTTACAGAAGCTGAACAGTGAGTTGTTTCACTTTCCCCTGTATTGGCTTATGGTATTTAGCATACCAACATGAAACATTAATGGCCTGAGCAAAGTTGGAGAGTGATACATTTGAATTACATACATATCCTAACGCACTTGTATAAGGTGAACGGGCTATCCATCATGTTTGTGACATAGTACCCAGCCGCCAAACTCCAAAACAAACCCTTAGTCTCTGAAATGAAAGTGATATTCCTCTGAGGAGCAAGGCTGCAGACTGTCTCCACGAGATCAGATGCTTGTTCGCAGAGGGGCCGTTGAAAAAGATTTGCTGCTGTGGAGATGCTCAAAGCAGGAGACATCGGTTTCTTCAGCCCAGCGAAACTGCACCTTGGGCGGATTGGCTCAGTGGTTGGTCCTGATCCTCAGGGGCCTGTAAGTCAGAATTTTTTTATTTTTTTATTCTGACACCTCTTTATAGCCTGTAGAAGTCCAGTTAGACAGACACAGCAAAGGGCCCTAGGACATCAGGGACAGCACGTAGGGGTCAATACTCCAGCAAAGGACACAAACAAGGTCCAGTTCAGGTAAAGTTGCTACTGGTCAGGTGAGCACTTCAGGAAAAGGGCCTCTTGCAGCTTGCTGTGTCTCAACAGCCACTCACAAGTTCACACAACTGACCATTGGAGTCTGCTTCTTTGTTCTGGATGCATGAGGGAATAAGTCCAGCACTTCAGGTCTCCTCACAGGTCTCAAACAGCATGTGCAGTCATTCTTTTGCTCTTCCACAGGCCCAGAAGGTGTTACGCGGAGGGTGCTTTGAGGTGCCACATTTATGGTTAGCACCAGCTAGTGGGTTAGGGTGTCTCCTGGCTCCTCCCTAACCAACAGATCTTTCTAGGAACAACCCTATCCACTTTGTCAGAGGTTCCTGTTTGCCATTCTGCAAACAATCCCACAGTGAACCTTTCTCCTAAAATCCAAGATAGGCAACCCTTTCTCACTTGTGCAGAGCCTTTGTGCCCACCCAGAGGTGTGCCCTTGGAAATGAGCAGCCTACTCCTTTGAAGTTACTCAAAACTGGTTTCATGGGAGCTTCTCTCCTATTGGGGTTTGGGGCCAGCCTGGCTGTAAAAACAATGGTTTCCCTTCCCCCGATCTCACCTTATAGGCCCTTTATGAGTTAATGACATGTGTGCATCTGCCTTACCTGGTCTTCCTGCAAAGGAAGGAAAAAATCTCCCTATACTCAGGCCATTGTTTCTGCTCTGGGAGCAGATTTCACACCCGCCTCATTAAGGTTAAGCACTGGCTGGCAAGCAGCTGTCAGGCTAACACAAATTAGTGAAAGGGGCTTCAGGAAGGATTAAGGCAACTTTCTAAAAGTTACTTTTCCTAAATATTTATTAAAAATCAAAATTTACCATTAGAATACTATTTTAATCTTTTCTTACATGACAGCCAGAGTCTTCCATATTGAAATATCTTTTGAGGGCGTGCAACTGCAGGGAAAGGGTAACAATACATTTCTATATGACCCACTTTTAAATATAATGCACCTACCTTTCTGGCTACAAGACCTACAAAGGAGGTGGGTTATTAATATTTAAAAGGAAGGGTTTTTCCTCTTAAAAGAGTTATATTGACGAGGTTGGGATACAGGTTTTAAATTGCATCAGTTAGGCTATAATGGTATGCCTGAAGCCATGTTTGCCTTGTCACATTAGTGGATGGCACAATACATGCTGGAGTCCACAGGTGACATTTAACTTTCTATGCCATGGGTGTAGTTCCTAGAGCATATACTATGGCCTTTCAGGAGAGCTGAATATAGCAGACAGGTATTAGCCAATTTTATATGTTTTAAGGATGAGAGCAAATACACTCAGCACTGGACAGCAGTGCCGTAGTGTGTACAGTCTAAAAACAAGCAATGAAATTCATTGAAAAACTGGGGTGATCACAGAAAAATGGGCACTTTCTCACAGTTGTGTTTCTAGACACATGGATTCCAGAAAACATCAATGTGTATCAGGCATAGTTATTTCTTGAAGTCACTGACAAATACCTCTCTGTGTTTCAGTTGCTCCTGCTATAGCCAAATTGTGGAATACAACTGTTTTCATGCGTAAGCTTGATACGCTATTAGAGGGGGTCTAGGAAAGTCAAACATGACATGCGTAGGGCCTTAGCTCATTGGCAGGTGGTGGCTTCAGAGCTTATTACCCGGCTTGTTTGTGACAGCATAGATATTTTATAGATGTTTATCTGGTCTCTTCCTTGGGAGCAGGATATTTTGAGGAAGAGCTTACGGGTCAAGGTCACCAGGACATACCACTTGAATATTGTTGTACCTGGTCATCTCTAAAGTTTTTGCCTCCTTCTTCCTATTTTCCTGACCTGTTTTTATAGGCTTTAGGACACTTGGAACTTTACCGCTGCTAACCACTGCTAAAGTGAAAGTGCTCTCCGACTAAATGATATTAGTGATTGGTTTATCCATGTTTGGCTTATCTGATTTACTAGTAAGTATCTAGTAAAATGCAGCAGGTGCCCAAGGCCTGTAAATCAAATGCTACTAGTGGGCCTGCAGAACTGAATGTGCCACCCACGTGAGTAGCCTTGTAAACATGTCTCAGACCTGTTCCTGCAGTGTCTGTATGGCAGTTTTTACTGGCAGTTCGATCTGGCAAGTGCACCCACTTGCCAGGCCAAAACCTCTCCTTTTACTACATGTAAGTCACCCCTAAGGTAGGCCCAAGGCAGCCCTATGGCAGGTTGCAATGTATGGAAAATGTAGGGCATGTGCTGAGGTACTTTTCACGTCCTGATAGTGAAATACTGCCAAATTAGTTTTTCACTATTGCAAGGCCTATCTCTTCCATAGGTTAACATGGAGATTGCCTTGAAATATCTTTTAAATGCAATGTCCCATTGGCAGCAGTTGAAGATATTGAGTTTAGGGTCTCTTAACTCACACTTTAAACAGATATCTCTTGGTGAAGGTGGTTTTTAGATTGTAAGTTTGAAAATACCACTTTTGTGAAAGTGGGCATTTTCTTGCTGCTGTGGAATACACATCTGGGTCAGGATGACAGTTGGGCTGGTTGTGAATTCACTCTAGACAGTCACACAAAGAGAGCGGAGGTGTGCCCTGCATATCCTAATAGGTCTTTCTGGGCTAGAGTGGTGGGAGGAGCTGACTCTTGCGCCTGAAAAGGGCTGTTCCTGTCCATACACAATACAGTCTCCAACCCTCTAGAGGGTGCCTGGGGCCAGGACAGGGAAAGCAGGGTCTTTTGCACCACAAAGAATTTCCTTTGCAGTTTGCCTACTCCAAAGGCAGAAGTGAGTATAAGTATTGGACTGCTGACCCCACAACTTCAGAACACTCCTGGACTGAGGACATTCTGCCAGGAAGAAGATCTGGATGCAGTAGGATAAACCACCACTCTTCCTGTTGCTTTGCTGTGCTGACCTGCTGCTTCTGTCCTGGGAGTGAAAGGACTGGACTTTGCTTTCTACATCCTGATTTCCAAGGCTCTCTAAGGGCTTCAACTAAGCTTGCCTCCTGTTGTGAAATCTTAGGGGCATCAAAGACTTCTTCTACCAGTGCCCGGGCTCTTCTGCTGGGAGTCCTGACTTGCCAAGTGGTGCGAAATGCAGTCCTCTAGCGCCTCGCCTCCTGCGCATCTGCCCCCGTTGTGCCCCTCTGATTGCTGTTTTCCCCGATTGTATACTGTGCCTTTAGTGTATTTCTGTGACTGGTTTCAAAGTTTAACTGTTGTTATATTTGTGCCCGACTTTTTGGCCTTGTTATTGCGTGTTTTCGCCCCTTGTGCGCTCCCCCTCGCTCTCCGCTCCCAGCCGTTGCCTCCCTGCGGCCCCGCCCCCCTCCGCCGCTCCCTCCCGCCTCCCGCCTCCCAGCTGCTCCTCCCTCCCCCCCTCCCTTCTTAATGGCTGGCGCTGTCTGCGCCCGTCCGCGCCTGGACCGCGCTCAGCGCCACCCCCCCTGGTCCTCACGACCCCCGCAACCCCTGCCTCCGATACTCTACCAACGAACTACGCGCACTCAACCCTGGCCCCTCCACAGAGTGCTTCCTGGCCACCCCGAAGCACACCAAAGGACCTTTCTCCTGCCGCACCTGCAACTTCTCCTGCAACAGAACAAAGAAGCCAGCAGCAACCAGCACAAACCACCTGCACTGCATCCTCCTCAACACACGCTCCGCACGAAAACACGCCATCGAACTCTGGGACTTGCTCGACACCACCGCCCCAGACGTGGCCTTCCTGACCGAAACCTGGTGGAACGACTCTTCGGCCCCTGACATCGCCATCGCCATACCGGACGGATACAAGATCACCAGAAGAGATCGAACCAACGGAGTCAGCGGAGGAATAGCCATCGCCCACAAGTCTACCCTCAAGATTCACACCCACACGGACGACACTCTCACGACAGCCGAACACCTCCACTTCCAGATCCACACGGACCCCAACACGACCCTCAGAGGAACCCTCATATACCGCCCTCCAGGACCAAGAGCCCCCTTCAGCGACACCATCTCCGACCTCGTAAGCACCCACGCCCTCGCATCTCCAGACTACATCCTCCTGGGAGACCTTAACTTCCACCTGGAAAACAACAACGACGCCAACACCGTTTCGCTGACCACCAACCTCCTCAACTTCGGACTCCGCCAACTGGTCCACCCACATCGCCGGTCACACGCTTGACTCCCTCTTCACCTCAAGCAACCACATCTCCTTCAGCCACACCTCCGAACTCCACTGGACCGACCATCACTGCGTCCACTTTTCCTTCAAGAGAAACACCGAACACCACCGCATCCCTCTACCGCCTCACCGCCGGTGGAGAAAAGTCACCGAAGACCAACTAACCAGCTCCCTCGCCAAAAACCCTCCACTCGACTCCTCCGACCCGAGCGCCGCCGCCACCAACCTCCATCAATGGATCCTCGACTGCGCCAACACCTTAGCTCCACTCATGAAACCCACCATCAACCAAGGAAAGAAAAAAACAGCCTGGTTCACGGAAGAACTGACCACCTCCAAACGCACCTGCCAGAAGCTCAAGAAGAAATGGATCCTCGAGCGCACACCCGACAACCTCGCCACCCTCAAAGACGCCAACCGTGATCACCACCAACGGATCCGACTTGCCA
The DNA here is from genome assembly GCF_031143425.1 of Pleurodeles waltl. NCBI lineage: Eukaryota > Metazoa > Chordata > Amphibia > Caudata > Salamandridae > Pleurodeles > Pleurodeles waltl. The sequence goes on along the minus strand of NC_090451.1, from coordinate 434,896,115 downwards.
AGCGCGCTCACTTCACTGAACGCCTCAACAACAACGCCCACGATTGCAAAGAACTCTTCAGCATCGTGAAGGAACTCTCCAACCCGAACGCCAACATCAACGACGTCCCACCCTCCCAGAAACTCTGCGACGACCTCTCCACCTTCTTCCACCAGAAAATCGCAGCCATCCACGACAGCTTCAACACCGCACCTCCGTCACACCCCACCCCTGACGACTCCGCCCACGCCCGCCGCCTCACCACCTGGACCCAAGTGGACGACGCCGAAACCCTAACAACCATGAATTCCATCCACTCAGGCTCTCCCACGGACCCATGCCCACATCACGTTTTCAACAAAGCCAACGCCACCATCGCTTCCAAACTCCGCAAGATCATCAACCTCTCCTTCAACACAGCCACCTTTCCGAACAGCTGGAAGCACGCAGAAATCCAACCCCTCCTCAAGAAACCCAAGTCTGACCCCAACGATCTCAAAAACTGCCGACCGATCTCTCTCCTCCCCTTCCCAGCGAAAGTCATCGAGAAGATCGTCAACACCCAGCTCGCCCACTACCTAGAAGACAACTCCATCCTAGACCCCTCCCAATCTGGATTCAGACGAAACCACAGCACCGAGACCGCACTCCTCGCCGCCACTGATGACATCAGACAACAAATGGACAACGGCGAAACCTCAGCCCTCATCCTCCTCGACCTATCAGCCGCTTTCGACACAGTCTGCCACCGCACCCTACTGACCCGCCTCCACGAAGCCGGCATCCAAGATAAAGCCCTCAACTGGATCTCATCCTTCCTCTCCGACAGAACCCAGAGAGTCCGGCTCTCCCCTTTCCGCTCCAAAGCCACCAACCTCATCTGCGGCGTCCCCCAAGGCTCCTCTCTCAGCCCAACGTTGTTCAACGCCTACATGGCCCCCCTCGCAAAAGTGGCCCGTCAACACAACCTCAGCATCATCTCCTACGCCGACGACACCCAGCTCGTCCTCTCCCTGACCAAAGACCCTCTCACCGCCAAAACCAACCTCCACGAGGGACTAAAAGCCATCGCCGAGTGGATGAACAACAGCCGATTGAAGCTCAACTCCGACAAGACGGAAGTCCTCATCCTCGGACGCACCCCCTCGGCCTGGAACGACTCCTGGTGGCCCACTGCCCTCGGACCACCACCCACCCCAGCCAACCACGCAAGAAACCTCAGATTCATCCTCGACTCCGCTCTCACCATGTCCAAACAGGTCAACGCCGTCTCCTCTTCCTGTTTCATCACCCTCCGAATGCTCCGTAGAATCTTCAAGTGGATTCCAACAGGAACCAGAAAGACGGTAACCCAAGCCCTCGTCAGTAGCAGACTTGACCACGGCAACGCACTCTACACAGGCATCCCAACAAAAGACATCAAACGACTCCAGCGCATCCAGAACGCATCCGCCCGCCTGATCCTCGACATACCCCACCGATGCCACATCTCCCCGCACCTGAAGGACCTCCACTGGCTCCCCGTGGAAAAAAGGATCACCTTCAAACTCCTCACCCACGCTCACAGGGCTCTACACGACACCGGGCCCACCTACCTCAACAACAGACTCAGCTTCTACGTCCCCACACGTCAACTCCGCTCTGCCCACCTCGCCCTCGCCATCGTCCCCCGAATCCAGCGCAAGACCTCTGGCGGCAGATCCTTCTCCTTCCTCACCGCCAAGACCTGGAACTCTCTCCCCACCTCGCTACGTCAGACCCAGGACCGCCTCACCTTCAGGAGACTCCTCAAGACTTGGCTCTACGAACGCTAGCAGCACCTCTCCTTTCCCTCCCCCCCCCAGCGCCTCGAAACCCTGATGGGTACATAGTGCGCTTTATAAATGTTATGATTGATTGATTGATTGGGCCTCTGGAAGTGGTAGCTGGTGACCTGAAGTAAAATCCACGCACCAAGAATGTTGCTGCATAAAAATCGATGCAGCGCCTGCACAGCAGTTAAAAAATGTACGCAGCACCTGTCTTGCAGTTGAAAAAATATCAAAGCATTGCCTACTTAAGCACCGATCCATCATTGCTGTGCTTCTGGATTTTCCATGAATCCCTGGGCATCATTTTCTTCATCGACACTGCACCGCAGTAAGGAATGTACGCATCACCAGCCTGGCGAGAAAAAAATCCATGCATCACCCGTCCGGCGGGAGAGGAATCCACATATCGCAAACCTGGTGGGAAGAGAATCCACGCATCGCCTGTCCAGCGGGGAAATATTCAACGCATCACTTACTTTTCCAACGCATCACCTCTTTTGTGGCCTGCATCATTCTTATTTTTCACGTATCCAAGGTACTGTGCGTTATAAGGGCACAACTATTGACTTTTCAGGAATAAGACTCTTTTAAACCTTCAAAAAACGATAACTATCTGTGTATGTTGGATTTTTGTGCTTTGGTCTTGTGTAACTTAAATAAACATTGACTATTTTACTAAACTGGTGTGGAGTACTTTTATGGTGTTTTCACTGTGTTACTCTGTGTGTGGGAAGTTGCATCTGAGATAAGCCTGACTGCTTGTGTCAAGCTACCAAGGGGGTGAGCAGGGGTTATCTTAGGTGTGTGACTCCCTTACCCTGACTATAATGAGGGTCCCTACTTGGACAGGGTGTAAACTGACTGCCAACTAGAGACCCAATTTCTAACAAATATATACACTTTCCCCTTCCCTTCTTTTTAATCATCGGTATCTTCTGTAGTAAGAGGACATAGTATAGCACATGACAGAACGCTGGGTCTGCCAATTTAGCATTCATCACCTCTCTATAATTTTCCAATTGTTTTTTATATATTCTTAGCTTTCCACAGTCTCGTCCTTCCCTCATCCCTCCAGGCAAAATCCACTGGTACCAGAATCTCTAGCACCTTCAGAGGCAAGAGGAGAATAGGGTCAAACAGATTTGCTTAAGAGAAAATATCGACTTTTGCAGATGCTCTATATTTAATTAGTGCTAAGGCAATGTATAACAATCTTTTTACCACATGCGCTGGATTATCAAAAAAGTGCAATGGCTCAGTAAACGTAAGATCTCAGAAAGTTATTTGAGTGCATAATCAAAACTGTACTACAACCACACAAATTCACTAGGTTGCCTATATAGGATTTTTACCAATGACCACTATCAAACACCACAGGGCCAATTTGTGCCATGTAATGATAAACCTCATGTGGACTGCTGCAAGGGTGCAAGGTATGCTCTTGGCCTCAGTTTTCCATTATTGCTGGAAGGACAGGTGGCAACTTCTTACATTTCAGGTGGACAACACCATATCACTACACTGCACAGCACCTGAGTTAACAGCAAGTACTAAGAGCTAAGGAAGCAATTGGAGTTGCAGACTGGTGCCACTGTGAAAGTTTCATCATTGGCCCAGCAAAAGATCTTGCTCCTGCCACCAAAAGACTGCAGAGCTTACCAGTCAGTCACACCCTATCCAGCAGGTGCACACACTACAAAAGTGTGGGTTTATCCTTACCCAAATGCCTTTACTGTAAATGCCTTTTTATCAGACCATTCCAAATCCATTTCCATTCTCAAGGTTCCCTCTGTTGTGTAGGCTCTCATTATTTTGATGAGACTACTGGAATTCAAGCGGCAGAATTGCCTGTGGTGTGGGAGACTGAGTCTGACCCACGACAGGTGACACCTGTCACCCTAATCCGGGTTTTGACCCCAGCTAACTAGCAGTGCCTCATCTCTACCCAAGGGCAGGGATGATTGGGCAACTGAGCGCATGACATAATTGATTTCTAAGGGAAACAGTGGTCACTCAGGTCTCATCCGTTTCTCTCAGTTACATTAGTCTCATATACACAATGACAAACAGAGGCAGTATATGTTTCAATAAGACGTTAATGAAGCGACGGCATCTTAGATAGCAAAGCATGGGCTGCAATAACCAGGACAATATAGCATGACAAGATTAATGCGGCCGCCGGCTCTTCGAAGGTACAGGAATTTCCTCTCTTTGACTCTGATTCTGTCAAATTTGCTGCTCGTATTTTTCTGCATATGTTAACAGGCTGAATTTGTTTTTTTAATTCATTGGGGCTGTGTTTTATCCGTTTTTATCAGCATTGGGTGCTGTGTTTTTTCTTTGTTTTTAAACTTACACTAGTAAAGGCAAGTTTTTAAGAAAACAAAAAAAGAAAAAATATAATCCTTTTTACTCCGTTTTAACTTTTGTGTAGGCTCAGAACGCGGGAGCCACGGGGGGCTTCTTTTAATTTAATTTGTTATTCTTTTGACTATTTACTTTGGGGCCCAATCTGGCAGAGGCAGCCGGCGTTTTATTTCCTGCCCTGACCGGTAGACATTACTCGGCCGTTTTGTGGCCGCCATTTTGGTTGCCGCTCTAGTTGTCTGAGGCTGTGGAGCTTGGTCGGCCCGCCCACATGAAATACTTAAGCACGGGCGGCTCCCGGCCGCGCAGCGGACGCGCCAAAGGCAAGCCCATCTGCGCCCGTCAGCGCCCAGAGCCCAGGGATGCTGCCCTTTTTTCTATCAATAGGTTGAGCTACTCTTCTTCTCAATTGCATGCCCTTAGAAGCCACCTGTCATGCCCTGTTAAGGCAAACATGCATCCCTTTACCTGCTTTTCCTGTCCTAATTGCTTCTGGACCCCTCCTACTGCCCCGCCGATTAATTCCCCTCACCAACAGTTGGGCAACATGTTGCTCCTCAACTGCCGTTCTTTATCAGCACAGGCTTTACATATTTATACCCTTTTGGAAGAATCAGTGCCTGATGCCCTGTTCCTAACGGAAACCTGGCTCAATGAAGATTCATCAGTTGGTATTTGTAAGTCCCTGCCCCCTCTTACTCTATAACCCATATAGACAGACCACAGAATAGAGGTGGTGGTATAGCAATTATTCACAAAAAGACCATTAAGTGTCTGCCACTGCCACTTAGGATCCCAGACTGTGAAGGAATTACCTTCTCCCTATATCTATCGGCCACTTTTACCTTCTCGGGAATTCTTCTCTATCGCCCACCTGGCCCTTGTGCCTCCTTTTTTTAGAAGCGCTACCCAAGGCTGTGGCTAGCCTTATAGGTAAGACCCCGAATTTAACCATTCTCGGGGACTTTAATATCCATCTTGATAATCCAGACTGCCCTTCGGCTAAATCCTTGTTGGCCTCCTTTAATGCGTTAGACATGACCCAATCTGTCATGGGCCCTACTCATGTGAAAGGCCATACCCTAGACTTGCTATTCAGCAATATCTCAGATCTTACCATCTCTTCATCACTGCCTTTATTATGGACTGATCATTCTCTCCTTTCATTTAATTTTCCCTATGATGCCCCCAGAGACCCTCAGCCCAGGCTAACCACCTCGAGTCTCACCTGGTCAAAGTTGCTACCTAATCTTTGGCACACCGCACTTTGTGCTTCTACTATGTTCTGCGATGATCCCCCCTAGAACACTCCGGAACGATTCGACAGCTAGATCTCTACCACTGTGGATCTAGTACTGCCCACCAAACTAAGAATAAAAAAACCCTACCTTAAATCTAAGCCATGGTACTCTCCCTCACTATTAGAACTTAGAACAAACTGTAAAAAAATAGAAAGGACTACAGCTCTCTAGCCAAAGAAAACTACAAGCAAGCCATCAGAAACTATCATCAGAACATCAAGGCAGCTCAAACTAGCTATTATAGCAGGAGAATAGAGAACCCCTCCAATTCCCAGAAGGAAATATTCCAGATTTTCAAAGAGCTTACTATTATTCCTATGACGGCCTCTCCGATAGAAGCTTCTGTTATACATAGTAACTCTCTAGCAGCTCATTTCCAGGACAAGGTTACGAAGATTTATACTGGTTTTTCATTGTCCCCTCCCCAGAAGTCATCTGATGAGCTGGTAGTGAATCCCCTACCGGCTGGGCCTTCACTAACTATGTTCTTACCGCTCACAGATGTGAAAACTCTTAAATTACTTAGTACTATTAAATCTGGTTCCCCTTTGGATCCTGCCCCTCCGGCTATTCTGGCAAATGCCACAGACATTATTATCTCTCCTTTGACTAGAATACTTAATAATTCCCTTATTTCAGGCTTCTTCCCTCAATCTCTTAAACACGCCATTGTAAAACCCCTTCTTAAAAGCCTAAACTTGACCCCTCTGTCCTGGATAACTACAGACCCATTGCTGTTCTCCCCACCCTAGCCAAGATACTGGAGAAACATGTAAATTTACAACTGATGAGCTATCTGGAGAGTAATACGCTCCTTCACCCCATTCAAATGGGTTTTAGAGCACAACACAGCACTGAGTCTGCGCTTCTAACGGTGACCGAGTCTGCCTGTCAACTATTAGACCAGGGAGGACATGCAGCCATTATTCTCCTGGATCTTAGCGCAGCCTTTGATACGGTTGACCACTCTCTTCTCTGCGACAGACTCTCCAAGGCAGGCGTGGGAGGCCTAGCGCTCTCCTGGCTTTCTTCCTTTCTCACAGGAAGCACCTTCCAAGTTCTGGACCGTTCTTTTCTTTCGGATATCATTCCCCTAACTTGTGGAGTCCCACAGAGTTCCTCTTTAAGTCCAACTCTTTTTAATATCTACTTATCCTCCTTGGCTAAAGTAGTTACTCCCTACAATCTTTCACTGGTCACCTACGCTGATGATACTCAATTAGTGGTTTCCCTTTCTAGTACTGGGAACTCTCCCTCCGTCAACCTAGCTGGCTGTATGAGGGATATCGGCGACTGGATGATTCAATCCAAACTCAAATTTAACGATGGCAAATCTGAAGTACTCATTTTAGGCAATGGCTCTCCTGCTTCCCCTTTAACATGTTACTCAGAGGCCTTCACCAGTCTCCCTCCTCCTAAAGGACAGGTAAAAAGCCTAGATTTTGTACTGGACTCCCGTCTCACGATGGAACTACAAGCTAAGAAAATTTCCTCGGTTTGTTTTGGTCTTATTAGATCTCTCAGGAAGATTCTCAATCTTCTTCCCGCCTCGTCCAGAAGGATCCTGGTCCAGGCACTAGTGCTTTCCCGTCTGGATTATGGGAATTCTCTTTATCTTAGTTCCCCGGAATATGTAGTAAGGAAGCTGCAGATTGTACAGAACTCGGCAGCTAGGCTCCTTATGAACTGTCCCAGACATCTATCTCCCAAGCCGGCTCTTGCAGCACTCCATTGGCTGCCGGTCAAACAGCGCATACATTTCAAATCCATGTGCATCACCCACAGAGCCCTACATAACAAAGGTCCATATTTCCTCAGAAAACGTATTTCCATTTCCGCTCCTTCGAGACACCTTAGATCTTCTTTTACCCGGCAGATTCATATACCTCGCGTCAATACATCATGGGGTGGAAACTCCTTTATCATCAAGGCTGCTCATCTCTGGAATGCCCTACCTCTTGAGCTCCGCCATGAACCCTCTGAATCCCTTTTTAGGAAGAGGTTGAAAACCATTCTCTTCAGTCGCCAGCCTGTCCTTCCTGCTTTCTTCTACAACTTTCCTGTACCTTCAGCGCTGGGATGCCCTAGGGTAGCTACGAGCTTTATAAATGCATAAAACTAAACTAAACTAAACAAAAATTTTGACAAGGAGAGTAAAGCATAGAAATAACGCTACCATATTGTCACTAGAGTCAATAAACTAAATCCTACCTAGGCTATAATAGAGCACAGCGTGTTAAGCCCTAATTCTGCCCTTCAGGTTCCCCTGGGAAGGCATCATCCTTCATACCTGAGCAAAGGCCTGAAGTCTGCATAAGCAGCTGTAGCAAAGCATTCAGCAATCAGCATACAGTTGTGGTTCTCTGGCTGGGATCTTCCTCTAACGTGTAAGGGACAGGGAAGGGTTTTTATAATAAAACAACTGATGTTCTGAGAAAATGTCCCTATGTCAGGATGTGTGTTTTCTATGAATGTCAGAGACAAAACTTTATACCACATTCACAGGCAACCTATCTTACTGTATCCTTGGAAGAAGCACAGAGTGAGGAAGAATGTCTTGTTTGAGAACAGCGTGCTGGCCTAGGCAAAAACAGTTAGATAGAAGGAAATAAAACAAGACTGTAAAAGTGGCTACTGTAACAATAATAAAGCGAAGCCGAATAAAATACATCTAGGTTAAAATGCACAGCGGCAGGCCTAGTATGTTAAAATAACGTGCATGGAGCTATAACTAAAATGGCTACACAACACCTCCAATTGCCTTCAGTTAATTCTCTCTGAACAACAAGTCACCACACGGCTTTATAATATTAATAAAATAGACGACCAAATAGATGCAATTAACATAAGACAAATGCTTAGCCACACTTACAACTTATGCCAGTGTTGTTCTGGTGGCAGTGGCAGTGTAACTAGGTCATCAAAAAGCGAGCTTCTTGAAACACCTGATTCCCATCCATGGTACTTTACTTTCAACATCATGGACATCTGCACTTACCTCTTTCTCAAACCCACTTCCAGTCACAGAAGGGCACTGGAAGGCTTGAGCCAGGGAGAAGGGGAAGGGGATAGAGTCCAGAACAGCCTAAAGAGAACCAAAAATTAAAATAAATCTGTTTAAGGCTGCCACTGATATTCCAGTGCATAGTAAAACCCCTGATAAGTGTCAACTGTGCAGATTATCCAACCACTAACGGGAAATCCACTCTGTGCAGGGATTTCAAGCTCGTATTCTGCACACTAGGTGTTATAAATTCTTCAGCGGGTGACCACATAAGGTGTGCTGATATTCTGTGATGCACAGTGAAACCTTATGAGTTGGTAGATCTGCGTTTAGGCAGAATGCAGTCACTCTTGCAGAAGCAACCTAATGAACGAATTGGGCTGATCCATTTTAGCCTACTATATGCTCGCGCACCACCGTAGAGTATTGTAAATTCGTTAGGCAGAGTAAGTAAACTATAACTTGTGCCTTAACGATGCACCTTTTATACCCTTTCATATTACATCATTTACAGCATTTTAAATCATAGCACTCATAAAAATACTCATGATATGTCAAATGACATGATTTATAAGAGCACCTTGCATGGTAAAGGATTGAGTTATAGTTTATTTATTCAGCCTAGCGACTTTACAACACTATACAATTATAATTTTAAGTTTAATTTTTAAGGTTTGTGTAGTCTGATTTGTTTTATAGAACTATTAAATTAGGTTTTCCGAACTAGAACTAACTCTAAACCTTAGCTTTTTAGATAGCTAGATAGATATATATATATATATATATACTGTGAAGAAAACAAAGGTCAAAGTAACATAATAGTTATGTGAAAATGTCAGTTAAAACATACCATTCAAAACAAACAAAACCACTGAAATTCACCAGTTATAGTTAACTCGTTCACAGTAGTACTTTATTTCGGCTAAAAAGCCATAAAAGTGAACAATTTGACACCATATCATAGTTCGACAACATAGTTTGTAGAAAAGAAGAATAAAAGAAATACCACATTATACATTTAAAAACCCTAAATGAATTTTAAAATCAAATAATTTTAAGAAAATACAATACAAACATTATTATTCTTAAAATCTTAATATCCTGTCATATTAAATATAAAAGGTTAATGGCTCAATGTCTTATTCCAGTCAGATCAAAAAGCAAGTTATTATAATAAATAACTATGACCAATATGTTAAAAACATACAATTATAACAATTCTCTAGTTCTTATGGCCCATGCACTTTGCAAATATCTTGCAACTGAAAAAACTATTTTATCATTTGTATCAGTTATCATTAAGCGCAATGCTATATTCCATTCCCTTATCCCCAATAATCTGCATAATGGGGCAATCCACTTCTTCCTCGGGGCCACATATCTAGGGCAAAAGAACATAAAGTGCGCGAGTGACTCTGTGTTTTTTTTACAAAAATGGCAAAATATTAAATTCCGGTCCTCCGCTCTCCATCTCGCAGTGAATGACTTGAGCGGGAGGATCCCTAACCTGAACTTAATATAGAGCGCTTTAGTATAGGGAGGATTAATATTGTCCATATAGGCCTCAAATTTGGGAGTACATTTATGATCTAGAAACTGCAGGGTATGACTACCTTTATTAATATACCATGTTTGGACCAGAATATTCTCCCAATAGCACCTATTTATGCGCTCTTTTACTTCCTTGGTCAGATTCTGAGGAGCACTCCACACCTCTTCCATGTTAAGAAATTTGCACATATCTCTAATGTGTCTAAGCCAAGGGATCTTTAATACACAATCATCTACTAAAAACTCTTCTAATGCTATCTGTAGAGTTGACAAATGCTCAGAAGTCCAAAGCCGAACCCAATACTTGAGTGGTCTTAATGCAATAACATTATGTATCTCATTTATAGCCAAGTCAAATCTAAGGGGAATGAGAGGGGTGCTCATTGGTAGTTGTAAAAAGTTTCTTAAAAAGCGATTTTCTACTACAGTCAAACACCTAGAATTTGTGTGTCCCCAAAGCTCAGCGCCATGGAGTGAAGCTGCAACTGCCACTGCTTTATAAACAGTAATAGCAGGCGATATCTCCCCTTCTGAAATATTGTCAATTTTCCTCCCTATCACTGTTGACCTCTGCCTAAGGGCCTTCAAACTCTTTCCAATCTGCGCCAACAGTTAACTCAAATAACTATAACTGATGGCCCCGCCATGCACAGTTGTTGTATCGATTATGTAATTTCTGATGTTGTAGTCATGTAACCAATGAGGTCATTGATTATGTCATGATTGATTTATGAGGTAATTAGAAGTGCATGTTGAGGCCGCGAGTCATAGTTACTTTTCATTGTGTTTTGATGTTTTTTTAATACAAATGTGTTTCGAATTGTATGGCAAGTGGAGTGTTGTTAAGTGGAGAGCTGTACAGCAGAGTGAAGACGGGTGTCATACAGTGTAGTGTCAGAGGGTAGTCTCAGAGTAAAGTGTCGGAGTGTCGTGGAGTGGAGTGTCATAGAGCGGTGTAGCATTTAGTGGAGTAAAGTATCATAGGTTGGAGTGGTGTGTTGTACAGTACTGTGGTGTGGAGTGCGTAGAGTGCAGAGGCATAGCATCCAGACAAGATATCTGTCAGAAACTGGAGTGGCGTCTTGTACAGTACAGTGAAGTGGTGTGTCGTACAGTGCTGTAGAGAGAAGTAGGGTGTTGTACAGTAGAGTGTAGGGGCATACAGTGGAGTAGAGGGTTATACAGTGAAGTGTAGGGGCACAGAGGGGAGTACAGTGTGGTAGTGGCACAGAGAGTAGTAGAGTCTTGTAGAGTGGAGTTGCATAAAGTGGATCAGAGTGTTCTAGACTGTAATGGTTGAGAGTGAAATGTCGTACAGTGGCATAGATTGGGGTAAAGTGTTGAGCACTGTAGTAACATGGAGTCCAGTAAAGTGGTGTAGAGTGCAGTAGCGTGTTGTAGAGTACAGTAGAATGGAGTGGAGTAGAAATTATTGGCATAGCATTCAGTGGAGGAAAGGATTATAGAGTGGAGTGGAGGGGTGAACAGGTGTGTTGTAGAGGGTCAGACAGTGCTGTAGAGTGGCGTGTCAGAGTGGATTACAGTGTTGTCCAGTGGAGTGGCATGGAGTAGAGCAGTGCAATATAGTACAGTTGAGTGCCATAGCAGGAGTTGCGTAGGTGGTCATAGAGTGGAATACAGTGTCATACAGTAGCTCGAATAAAGGTGAGTGCTGTTGATTTGCTTTGACAGGAGTACAATTTTGTACAGTGGAGTGCTATAGAGTGGAGTTTAAGGTGGTAGAGTGGAGGGGTGTAGACTGTCTTTGAGTGCAGTGCAGTGTCGTTGAGCAGAGTACATTAGAACAGCATTGAGTGGAGTTGGGTAGAAGGGAGTGGCGTACACTGGAATAACAGTGGAGTGGCGGAGAGTGGAGTAGCTGAGAGTGGAGTGGCATAGAGTAGAATAGCATACAATGGAGCGGCGCACAGTAGAGGGGCATAGAGTGGAATAGCGTAAACTGGAGTGGTGTAGAATGTAGCTCCATGCAGTGGAATAGCATACAGTGGTGTAGAATAGAGTGGAGTACAATAGAGAGGCGTTGACTGGAGTGGCATACAGTGGAACAGCATTCAGTGGAGTGATGTAGAGTGGAGTACAACGTGGGAGAGTGGAGTGGGATACAGTGGAATAGCATACAGTGGGGTCTCGTAGAGGGGAGTGGCATAGTGTGGAGTGGTATATACTGGAACTGCATACAGTTAAACGGGGTACACTGGAGTAGCATAGAGTGGAGTGGCATACAGTGGACTGATGTAGACTAGAGTGGCACAGAGTGGAGTGGGGTAGATTAGAGTGGCACAGAGTGGAGTGGGGTAGACTGGAGTGGCGTGGAGTGAGGTAGAGTGGAGTGTCAAAGAGTGGAGGGGCATAGACTGTAGTTGCATACACTGGAATACCATATAGTACAGTGGAGTGACATACAGGGGAACAGCATACAGTAGAGGGGCTCACAGTGAAATAGCATAGAGTGGGGTGGTGTACAATACAGTGGCCTGGAGAAGAATGGCGTACAGTAAAATAGCCTAAGAGTGGAGTAGCGTAGAGTAGAGCGGCATAAAGTGGAATAATGTAGAGTGGAGTGGTGTACAGTCAAATAGCGTAGTAGTGTAGAATAGAGTGCCATACAGTGGATTAGCGTGGAGTGGCATTTGTGGTGATGTTTTATTTTCCTTTATATTGTTGTCCTTTCACCTAGGAAAGCATTACATTTCTTAGCACAACATTCTTTCACTCTGTGCTTTCTTCAGGGCTGCAGTGAGATCGCATTGTTGGCACAATGGTACACTGTGTCTCTAACATTTCACAGAAACATGCGTATTTTTAAATGGGGACACTTTCTCAGAAAATCAGTTCTTTTATTATAAAAACATTTCCCTGTCCCATAAATGTTAGAGGGAGGTTCCAGCCAGATGACCATGACTGCATGCTGTCTGACTATGTTACAGCTGCTCACTGAGACCACCGGTTCCCTGGCCTACATGGGGATGGTGTCTCTATAGATAACAGGCTTCTCCACTACTGTCATACTCAGGTATGGGGATGATGTTTTCCTGGGGGGAATCCTGAAGGGCGGATTAGGGATTATCCTGCTGTGCTCTAACATAAACCACTAGTAGCGTAGGTAGGAATCATATATCTTGCATAGTGACAGTATGATGAGACTTTTCTTATGTTTCACCTTTCTTGTCACCATTTTGCTTCTAGTATGTTTCATCACTCTAATTATTACATTTCATGTTATTTTATCGAAGACGCAGTTGATTCAATAAATCTTATTGAACCATTCCCTGCTTCTGTTTGCCTTTGCATGTATGAGACGAATGTAAATGAGAGAAAAAGATGAGATCTGATCCACCACGATTTCTCTGAGAAGTCACAATGACATTGGCCTGGTTGCCACAATTCATTCCTGCTCTTGGGCAGAGATGAGGTGCTGCTAGCTTGCCGGAAATGGATTAGGCCAACAGTTGTCACCAGGTGTGGGATTAGACTCAGTTCCCGACAATTCAGGCAATGCTGCTGCCCAAAATCAGCAGCATCATTTGTACAATGAGAGCCAACATGACAGCGTAGAGTGGAGTGGCATATAGTTGAGTGGTGCAAAGTGGAGTGGCAGAGTGAAGTGTGATAGTTTGAACAGATGCAGTGTGAAGGTGTGTGAACGGATATAGATTTATGTCGCAGGAATATAGATTATGGGGTGTAAATGGTAACGTTTAGTAGTAGAAGTAAATAGTTTAAGTAATGTTAAAGTTATAATTGTCAAAATACTTAGTTATATATTGTGCCAAGGTATGCCACAGTAACTTTGTGATATATCAGAGTACATGTTGATGACAAGGCAGCATATGACTTGCTAATGTGTATCTTTACAACAGTAAAAGGCAGTCATGAAGTTTTCGGCACAGTTTGGATGTGTTCTGGTTTGGGGCCTATATAGATATGTAGGATGTTTTATTTGTGATCTCTACTCTCTATCTATTACCACTTTCTTAAAGTGGTAATAGGTAGTGAAATTAATGTATATTTTTCTGTATATTCTGAAACTAGTTTACAGAGAATTCTGCTAGTACCTTCAAAGTACTGCAGCAATTACAGTAAAAAATATATATATTTTATACATAGTAGAAATGAAGAATATACTGTAATAAGTTATGGTGGTAAAATATAGCATAGTACACTGTATTTATAATTTTTAACATTTAATTTTTGTAAAAAAATATAAGTTGTGTAGTAATTTGTAGCTACAACAGCAATAAGAATTAAATATGTAAAATTTTAGTTTGCTATATTTGTAAAATATAGTGTAGTATAGTGTATGTTTAATTTTTTAACATATTTAATTTTTATTTTACTGCAGCACTTACTAGGTATTACCACAGTGCTCTGTATAATTTTTTTCAAATATATAGAAACTTATAAATACCTTCCCCTACCTATTACCACTTACCACTTTATTAAAGTGGTAACAGGTAGTGAAAAAATATAAACCTAATACTTAAATATCTCTAAGGCCCCAACCCAGAACACTGTCAAAATACACTTAGAACAACATGGCTGCCTTTAACTTTTGTAAAGGCAGCTATTGGCCAAACGTTAGCCAATCACATTATTCCCTGTCATTGCTGTCCACCATGAAACTACAGCAACCACAGATATCTCTAAGTTAACATGCCTTATAACTTAAAAAATACTTACTCTACTTACCCGTAGTACCAAAAAGGATAATCTGCACACCTTAATCTAAAATCCTGCCACATTTCATGGTAAGCTGCCAGTTTGTTTGTCCCATACAAAAGCCTATGGGAAATGCACTGGGAGAAAACACGTTTTGCCCCTACTTCTTTTTTCTTTGCACCCCCTTGAAGAATCATCACAAAACTTTGAATCAGCTACCAATGTAGAAAACGCTGTATGTCTGCAAAGTTTTGTGGAGATTCGTCAAACAGGAGCAAAGTTATTATGACCAAAAATCCAAGGAATTCCTATCTTTGGGAAACCTAATTTTAACTACAGAGTGTAAGTATGTACCATTATTGACCTGCTAATTACGGTTCTCTCACTTTGAAGTTGCATAAATAAAAGTAAACAGGGACCCTGGGGAAAGCGGAGAATAGCTTTGAGTGCATAGCAAATGTGAGGAGATAAAAATGATAGCCCTGGTTACAGAAATGGAAGTGGGAGCAGTGATTAGGGCGTTTGGTACAGCCTGATTTACAGCCCTGTTTACAGAAACAACTTTGCAGTGAAGTTAAGCTGAGAGCAAGAATGCTCTGCAAATGAAAAGGGAAGCTTCTCCAAACACGAGCAGGAAACCAAAAAAAAAAAGTCCCTCAAAGAACAGTTACAGCGTAGTTAGTCCCTGCTCCCAAAGAGAAAAAGTAGAAACAAAGAGGCATGACTGACCACTAGCAAGCAAGAATGTTTAAATTACACTGAAACAAACAAATGAAATGGCTTTACACCCACAGAAGAAGTATATTGAAGTATACAATAGGTTGTATGCTTACGCTTGACCTAAAAGGGTACGGGGTCCCAAATCAAAAATCCCTATGCATGTTCCATAGACTTTTGCAGGCAGCACTACAGCAAAAACTGCTGAAAGAAAATTACAACAAATTTGGCAAAAAGCTAGATCCTGGCCCAGAAAGTGTGTTTTTTTTATGATATGGTGTATATCTGTTCAGTAGTTTTTGAGATATTCATCTAAAAATATATCAGTATAGCTAGATGGTTGGGTTCAAGGGACTCCCACGAGAATACTTAAAGCCAGTTTAAAAAACAGACCTTTCTGATTGGCCCAGAGGGCTCTTTTTTCCCCTTGGGTAATCTTGCTATTGGAAAATCAGACTCCCACGTGAGCAAGCAATCTGATTGGCTGCCAGCAACATAAAGCAAAAATGAGCTAGCAGCCACTGGACTTAGTCCCCTCTCCTGCAATTAAAACAAAAAATAGGTATAAGGGACAAGGTAAGATACCCTGCCCCCCCAGCTCCTAGGGAGTGAGGGGTTCGGAGAGTGATCACCCCAGACACAAAACACAAAAAATCAGGCATACTGCCGCAATCCCATGGGTCTCCTGTAGATCTCAGCACAAAAAAATGGTGGCCCATCATTTTGAAACAATATTTAGGGAAGGGGTTGTGAATGGATTCCCGATCTGAGAGCCGATTTGGGACCTGGGGCCTCGATCTACCAAAGCCATCTTTTGAAAAAGGGAAGGGGGCATGTAGCCCCATCCCTAAGCCTTAATAAGCCCACAGACCCCACCTGAGGGCCAAAACAAAGCCGAGGGGGCATGTGGCCCCTCCTCCTTGAGCTTTAAGAGCCCCCAGGGACCACACTCACTGGACTTACATGCATACTAAAGGGGAGGTGGCATGCGGCCCTCAACCACCCTGAGCCTTAACAAGCCCTGGAGACCCTAACGCTGGGGGGCCGAATGTCAAAAAAAGGGGGAGGGAGGCTACGTGGCCTGTGAAAGAAGAAAAAAATATAGACCTATAGATTTGAACTTTTGTTCAAACATTAGCAATAAATTCTCCTTTTGAATTGTGCTTTTAGAACAGTTTCCAAAGACATGTTCACATTCCTGTGAAAATAGCCACTTAAGATAATATGTGAAGCTTTAGTCTTGCTGAATTAATTATAAAATACAGGTGCAAGAGTGTAAGCACACAAGGCCGTCTTATCTCAACTCTGAATGCTTTGTAACCCTGAACTATGAGAAAACTGAGAAAATAATTGGTTAATTTGCAATTAACATCCTTCAAGACCACTCACTTGTGAGAAAAGTATTTTTTATCTAAGATAAAAGTGACATGTCTTCCAAAATTATAGCTTTTTACACCATGTAACTGGAATGTGACCTTTAAGGAGGATAGGTTCTTACATATGAAATGCAATTTTCCCCAAACAGGGGTCTTGAAACTGAGATAAGAGACGAGTACAGGCAGACTTGAGATGTCAAAACTGTCATAAAATACTCTACTGATAAGCTTATTTTTCTGTCAATTATAGGCCTTGCAGCATCTCGTAGATGATGAAATAGTGCTTGTAATGCAAACCAATGAGTGTTGAAAATTATAAAAGGTTCCTCCCAACTTGACAGGCTTGAAGTACCCCACAGTGTGCCACTGTGTGTATCTTCCCCCTTGGGTTTAAGCAAATAAATGTTTGGTTCTCTTAATCACCATGACTGTGTATTGACTGTTATTTCTCTTCCAGACAAATTTTGCTTTGACAGGCCCCACTTTCTCAGCCAGTATAGGCCCTGGAACCCCATTCCCCATGGCGGAATTAAACACTGTATCCCCTGGCCTCACTCAGCGGGAGCTTTAAAGATTCTCCCGCCTAATGGGAGCAGACTTTTGTTTCCCTGCCCAGGCTCTTACAGCCAGGGAAACGGTCAACCTGTGATGTCTACTCACCTGATTGACCAGGTTCTGAGGGAGCAGAGAGTCTGCCTTCTCGCCTCCAGGTTAACCCTCAACAGGTGACAGGGAAACATGATTGCCAGCAGTTAACCAGGAAGGAAAAAGGAGTTGGGGATGAGAGGATGTAGGTGGGTTTCTCCACTGCTTCTAACAGGGTTTGGTCTTCACAGATCATAGTGCTCTGTCGCTGTTCTCCCTTTGGTCCTCTTTAGAGTCAATAGACTTGAGGGTTATTTACTTACAACCAGGAGAAACATTGTTTAAATCTTAAACAACCAGGATATACACCAATTACAAACAATGAAGATCTGAACAGTTATACAAATACTTGGAACACAGATATCTAAACAATCACTATAGGCTTTCATAGAAAAGTCTGTAGTCTGTACTAAGTACTCTTATTTTTGTCATGGAAGAGTTCTATCAAATCACATTCAATGTTCTATCCATCATTAAAGGAAACACTTAGACAGGTATTTGATGCAAACTGAGACAATTCTTCACTAGTAAACAGATTTTTGTCCAGTTCAAATTATTAACTGGTTAACTGCACTGACCTTTTGATTATTGCAACTGATATTCTTTTCTTTTTTCATTCTTTCTTTGTAGGAGATGTCAAGACTGACCAGGACAGCTGCGGAGAAGAGGAGTCAATGGAACTCAAGGGAAAGTGGAGCCACCCAGATGGAATCCATGCAAAAGGCAACTGCCGAAAACTGAAGCTGGAACCCAGGACAAAGAAAAATAGGATCTCGGGGAGATGGGTGCAGTTTATATAGACCGTGCCTATTGAAGATGGCTGCCCAATTTTGCGAGAGGTCACATTCTTGCAAGGATTCAAATTTTCACAGAAAGCAGGATTTGGCCTGTGACTAAATCAAGGGTAGGTTTTGACTACATCAATGAAGGGTGTTGTGAGGCGAAAAGGGAAACAATTCTCTAAGTAGCCAATGTATTGCTTGGTGGGTATCTTGGGTGGGGACTGGGCACCCAACCAGAACGTTTACTTTGGCCTGAGGGGATGGGGTCCCTGGGGCCTTTTTTAAGGCTCCATGCATTTAATACGCAATTCGGCATGGGGACTAGTAGGGCTTGTGGGGTGGGCGCGCACCCACTCCTTATTAATAAAATTCAGCCCCTGTGATGGAGTTCCCCGGGGCCTATTAAGACTCGGGGCAGGGGGTTGCGTGACCCCTTACTCTAACTAACGGAATTTGGCCGCAGAGAATGGGGTCCTAGGTGCCTATTAGAGTCGAGGAGGGAACTTATGCGCCCGTCCCCTGGTACTACTGTATTTGCTCAAGAGGATGGGGTCCCTGGACCTCTTAAGGCTCAGGAAGGTGGGCCACGCGCCCCCTCATCTAGAAATGAAGTATGGACACAGGGATGGAGTTCCCAGGGCCCATTAGGGCTTGAGGAGGTGTGCCACATGCCCACTTCCCCTAACATTAAGGTACTTGGTCCTGAGAGATGGGGTACATGGGGACAATAGTGGCTTCGGGAGGGGGCTGTGCGTCCCCCTCCCATTTAAAAAAAAACAAATAAAAAAGTCCTAGGCGACGGGGTCCACTACAGGCTCAGGTAGGGGGTTGTGCATACCTCCTTCACTTTTTTTTTAAAACAAAGGGCTCTGGGGGATAGCGTCCCCTGAGCCAATAGTGGCTTAGAAGGGTGGTAGCTGGACCCCTCCCCCAGTGGCTGCCTGGGATGGGCTGTAGCAGACAACTCACCCCTGCGCAATGTTGAAGGCCATGCGAAGAGGGGGTTTAATTTTACATATGATAATTAAATTATACTTTACATTTAAAAAAACTAGAAATTCCCAGAAAAATACAAAGGTTAAAGTGACGTTATAGTTAGGTGAAAGTATCAGTGCCAGCATAATGTTTTAGACTCAAAACAACACTGAAATTCAACAGGTACAGTTAGCTCTACTAACTATAATTTGTAACCTAAGGTAACTGTAACCCATGCCCTCGCCCTGGACAACTAATTACCCCACACATTACATCATTCATGACATGTACCAGAACATTGTTGATATTATCACTGCACCATTTTAAATTACATCATTGATGACAAGACTGTGTATGGTGGGGGTGTGAGTTATGGTTACCTTACCGCAGAAGTTATAGTTACTGGAGTTAACTATAACTGGTGAATTCCAGTGTTTTTTTGTAGTTAGAACATTAGGGGGGTCATTACGACCCTGGCGGAACAAGTCCGCCAGGGCCGTGGGACGCGGTGGCACCGCCGACAGGCCGGCGGTGCCCCGCGGGGCATTCTGACCGCGGCGGCTCAGCCGCGGTCAGAAAAGGGAAACCGGCGGTCTCCCGCCTGTTTCCCGCTGCCCCAAAGGAATCCTCCAAGCCGGCGCAGCATGCTGCGCCGGCATGGGGATTCCGACTCCCCCTCCCGCCATCCAGTTCCTGGCGGTTCTCCCGCCGGGAACCGGATGGCGGGAGGGGGAGTCGCGGGGCCCCTGGGGGCCCCTGCCGTGCCCATGCCTATGGCATGGGCACGGCAGGGGCCCCCGTAAGAGGGCCCCTAAAAGTATTTCAGTGTCTGCAAAGCAGACACTGAAATACGCGACGGGTGCAACTGCACCCGTCGCACCTTCCCACTCCGCCGGCTCTATTACGAGCCGGCGTCATCGTGGGAAGGGAGTTTTCCCCTGGGCTGGCGGGCGGTCTTGTGAAGACCGCCCGCCAGCCCAGGGGAAAACTCGGAATACCCTCCGCGGTCTTACGACCGCGGAGCGGTATTTCGGAGGGGGGAAGCCTGGCGGGCGGCCTCCGCCGCCCGCCAGGCTCGGAATGAGGGCCTATGTTGCTACTGAGATCTTCACCTAACTATAATGTCACTTTGGTTACTGGGATTTGTTGTGTGCTCTTGCATAAACTATTCCATGCATTTGCTCCAGTTTCTTTGTGGTAGATGTAAGGAAAGGGCTTGCATGATCACCCACAAAATGTTTCAACTGACCATGCCATTATTGTGACTCTGAAGTGTAGTGGGCCCTGCCAAACAGGCCCCGAATGTTCTCTGACCCCTCAAACTGTAAGTGCAACTGGCTAATACATGATTGGCATACGTAACTTTTATATAAGTCCCTTTTATATGGTACAACATGTAACTAGAGCTGGTAGGTTAACTATCACTAGTGGACTTCAACACTCATTGTGCCACCACTGCAGTGACAAAGTGAAAACATGGCTCAAAGTCTGCCACTGCAGCCTAGCCGGGCAGCTTACACTGCATATCAAACAAGACAAAATAAACCCCTTTGCCAAGACTTTAACCTGCCTTTTGAGTATTTATAAGTCACTCCTAAAGATGGCCATAGAAGGCCGCAAGTAGGAGTACAGAATATTAAAAAGAAGGATGTTTCTTTTATACTTCATATGACCTGACAGTGAAAACTCACTATACAAAATTGTGTTACTAGTTGAGAAGGGTGAAACCCTACTCATCCCTGTAGCAGAACCAGATTTCAAGGGGGAATTGCTTGTTATACTGGACACAATTCAGGGGTGTGCCCATACCTCTGACCAAGGGAAGGAAGCTTCTGACATCTTGGATTTGAGCAGGCAGAGGCATTGTGGGAATATGTAGTGCCAATCCCCAACAAGTGATGTAAGAAAGAGTAGTGGTTAATCTGTAGGAATTTTACCCTAATTGATTAGGAGGTCCTCCCCACACACAAACTCGAAATAGCCATAAGAGTGGCACACCTGACTGCCAGCCTCAGAAAACTACTGGACTTAGAACAAAAGAAGGACTGAACCTGTGGACCTCAGAAATAAAGGCTGCACCAAGAAAGGCTGCACCTGTTGACCCAAGACAGGAATTTAGAAAGAGAAGGACAGCTCTTGCTGTTGCCTTTGTGGAGAGTGAGACATCAAGGTCTGGACCTGTTCCAGCTTGTGCCAAGGACCAGTGAGTAGATTCCAAGGGTTAGTTAAGCTTCAGGGACACAAAAGCCAAACAAGCCCTGCACCTGCAAAGTGCCCAGCCAGCCTGTTCCCAGTGGACTTTCCCTAGACTCTGCTGGTGTAGTCCATGAGATTGAGTCCTAAACCCCAAGAGGCTCCCCCACCCCATGTCCTGGATCCTTGGCTGGTGCTAAAGCATAATCTTTCTCTCAACAGAACTGCAACCTATGAGTATAAAGCTAAAATAGAATGTTTCTGGCACAGAATTGGAGGCTTATACACTACTTTGCTTGTTCTTGGGGATTTTCAAACTCCCGTAGACAGCCAAGACTCCAATCGGACTGCTGGACTGCTTCCTGTCTATCAACAATTAACAAAATGCTGGACCCAAGCTACAGAATAATCCACCCCTCCCCCCAAACAAGCCAGGCAACAAGAAAAAGAACAAGAAAAGTTTTCAAGTGCAAAGGTGAAAGTTTGACCGAGACCAACCTGCCCCTGCATCTGACCCACACTCCAAATAGGTCATCCTGAAATTCTGACTCTGGTTCAGACACTTTGGTTTGAGGCACACAGACTACTAGCACAAGTGAAAAGCAGGTAATTTATAAAACTTCTTGACAAAATTACAGTGATTTATGAAAACCTTACCAAGATCATAACTCTGGTTCCCTTCATCAGATTTGTATTGTTTTTGGTGTCTATTTTAAGATAAAAAAAATATACTGTTTTTATTGTGTTGTATTTCTTACTTATTAGCTGTTTTGGTCCCGACAAATGCTTTACACTTGATTTCCTTTGAGTTAAACTTGACTGCTTTGTGCCACACCTACCCAAGACTGAGCTAACTTTTGACTTAAAGTAACCTGACTGGATCAGATACAGAATAGTGACTTTAGTACTCATTGAGGTGTCACAACCACCCTGACTAATAATCCACTTTCTCACAGTAGACTAAACTGATACGTCGCCCTGACAATGCGTTGAGGCGCTTACCGCCAGGTAGCACCACGCTCCAGAACCAAAGGTTTGTGGTAATCCAGCGGTCATTCCGATTAGTCCTGTGCTCTCAAGCAATCTATTCTGTGCATTTGCTACAGTTTCTTTGAGGCAGATTAAAATGATATAGATAGATGTGATCATAATGGGGGCTTTAAGGAAACAGGCTTTTTGCACGAACACACATTTTTTGCACCCCATTGCGACTACTAATCTTGGGTTGTTCAACTCTGAAAGTGCACTGAGACCTGCTAACCAGGCCTCAGTGCAGTGTTCTAACCCCTTACTAAATGTATGTTAAATTGGCTACCCCCAATTGGGCAAGTACTGACTTACTTCTAAGTCCATAGTATGACATACCCAGGGTACCAAGGACATGTAAGGCTGAGCGTCAACCCAGGGCTCTAGCACCGATTGCGCCACCCTGCATGTGTGACAAAGTACAAAATGGCTCCCAGACTGCCACTACAGACTGGAAGAGCAGTTGTCACACTGCTAGTTTGATTTTGCCATTCAAACTAATTGCAATGCCACCACTTCCCTTAACCATGCATGTAAGTCTTTCCTAAGGAAGGCCTATGGAGCCCAAAGGCAGGGAGTTATCTACTGTTAAGTAGCACATGTGTTTTTATAAATAGAAGAACACCTCAAAATTGTCGTTTTGATGTGGAAAGGCTAGCTGGTTCAGACTACCAAGCTGTGTAAAGTAAGGTATCAAATTATTGTGGCATTAAACCCAACTTGATGCCCAAGTCAAATTTAATGTCACTATTAAAGAAATACAACTTTTAGAAAGTTGCCACTCTGTGACCCAATTCGTCTAGTGGCCTCCCATGGTCCCTGGCCACCAGACAGCACTCTGCTCACCAGGGGAGCCGAGTGAACGACTCCTAGGCTTAGGAACAATAGAAGCCTGCTGCTGGGTGAGGTGTTAACTCCCCTTAGCAGGAAGCCACTAAGAGTGTTTGTCCAAAAGGAGAGCTTCAAAGGTGAAGTCACCTTTGATGGGCAAATGGAGATAACACTCCAGAGGGGCTGCCCTTTGTTCAGGTAGACTAATTGGAGCCAAGAATGGAGAGGGACAACTAGTGCCCAAACCAGTTTTCCCGTGAATGTGTAGCCTCCAGGTGACCACACCTCCTGGGTGGGCTAGTAAGCACCTCACAGTTGAAGAATGGTTCAGATATATTGAAAGTGGCCAGAATAGTGCACTCTGGAAATGCCAGATGCCACACATAGCCGGAAAGTTGTAATCAGGAGGGAGGGAACCTGGTTGCACATGGGATAGTGGCCGTGTTGTCCCCTTAGGGCACTTTCCTGGGGTTGGAACTGGAACAAGGACCAAAAAAGGACTGCCCTGCTGACCCCTGGACCACACAAAGAGAGCCTGCACTGCCTGGACTACACCTGCTGCACCTTGGGCTAGCGAAGAGAGGGCTGTGCCTGTGGCTCCTGGCTGAGGGAAACGTTGTGCCCAAGACCAATGGTATCATCAACAATGTCTCAACAGGAATCAACCAAAGATCATGATTCATAGAATGTAATGAATAAGAGAGAACAAATTAAAAGAGGATGGTTCAAGTAGAGTATTGCAGTTATATTTAAAGATCATTGGACACATAATTATGACAGCATCCACATTTTTATAAAATAAGTGCAGTGAATAAGAAAAAGTGAACACATAGTGCTCATGAATAGGTGCCTGTGATTGGTGCATGTGAAGCACAAACAAAAACAAATAGGAAGAACACAGTGTGTTGGCAACATTTAGAGGATTTTAGTACATGTATTTTGACAATATCAAACATTTTACAATATCATGTAATAAATCAAAGTCCACAATTTGCTGCTTCAGTTGTCGATTGCGTTTCGACCCTGGTGACTCATCATCAGGATAGAATTGCACATAGAGATGGTTAAGAAGAATGTCAACAAGAACAATTAAGGTGGTTGTCCCAGATTTAATCACAAAATTGTTCCAGTGCTGGGAGTGGCATGCAAAGTATGAGCAAAGGGGAGCCAATCCCCCAAAAGAAACCTCTCAATAGTGTGCAGGTTTTAATTGGCCAGGAAGGAAATCTTATGGTCCGTTAAAATGGTCACACTTAGCTCATCTGCTGACAAGAACTAATCACCGACATCTTAAGGCAATAAATGGAGGTGACCGCCTCTAGACGAAAATTGGTGTATGGAGCTCTGGGGTACAATCAACTTCTCGTGGTAGT
Source organism: Pleurodeles waltl (assembly GCF_031143425.1). Taxonomy (NCBI): domain Eukaryota; kingdom Metazoa; phylum Chordata; class Amphibia; order Caudata; family Salamandridae; genus Pleurodeles; species Pleurodeles waltl. Next base: position 434,871,504 of record NC_090451.1, on the reverse strand, counting down.
GCAACTCATTTGTAGGCCCTGGCAAAACAGTGTGTCGCCTATGTCATCAACTACTCTGCATCTGAAGACCCAGCCCCCGACCAAAGCAGTAACTCCAAGGGTCACTTGTGTAGGAGGCTGGCCTGGTTTGTAGTGGGTACCTAAGGTAATTACACCTTATACCGGGTCCAGTTATCCCTTATTAGTGAAATGTAGGCAGTGTTCCAGCATCTTAGGCTGTCTAGAGATAGCTGTAGCAGAGCAGCTTAGGCTGAACTAGGAGGCATGCAAAGCTCCTGCAATACCACTATAGTTACACAGTCCTTATACACAATAAAAAGACAATACTCTGTGTTACCAAAAAATAAAGGTACTTTATTTTAGTGACACAAGGCCAAAAGTATCTTAGAGGCAATACTCCTTCTGGAGGCAAGTATTATACACAATATATACACAAGTAACCAAAATAAGGTAAGTAAACAGTCATAGAATAGTGCAAACAGTAGAAAATACAACAGATTGCAATGGGCCTAGGGGCAACACAAACCATATACTAAAATAGTGAAATGCGAATCACAAATTCCCCCCTAGGCAAGTGTAGTGTGTAGAGGGGCACTGAGAGTGTATGAAAACATCAAATGTAAGTAAAGTACCCCACCCCATAGCCCAGGAAAGCAGGAGTAAAGTACAGCAAGTTTCCTCAGGACACACTACAAGTCGTGATAGGAAATTTTGCAAGAACCAAGCAAGACTGCAAGCAACAAACAATGGATTCCTGGACCTGAAGACCTGTGGAGAGAGGAGACCAAGTTCAGAAGTCGAAGAAGAGTCCAGGACAGACAGGAACCCCTGCCAACCTAGAAGATGATGCAAAAGTCGATTCTCCAGTAAGAAGAAAAGTACAGAAGAGCACCAGAGAAAATGGCTGCTGGTTCCTGCTTGGTGCAGGTGATGTCCCACATCAAGTTGTTGGATGCAAGCTGTTTGCATCACTGGATCCCGCCAATAAGCCTTGGTTCAAGCAAGTACGCGGTTTGTGTCAAAAAGGAGCTGCCTGGACCTAGAAGGGGCCTGGGGGACTCAACTGGGACTGAGGAGACAGAGGGGGCTTTCAGCACTTCAGAGAGCCCTCAGCAGACTAGGCAGCACCCACAGGAGTCCCAGAACACAGGGACAAAGACAATGCAAAGTGCAGCAGCACTACACAGGAAGGGCCCACACCGCCAGAGAATACCTCAGGGAGCTGTGCATCGCAGGATGGAGTGCTGGGGACCTGGGCTACGCTGTGCATGAAGGATTCTTGGAAGAAGTGCACAGAAGCCCAAGGAGCTGGAGAAGACGCTGTGCACAGGGGTACTGTCGCAGCACGGGGAGGCAAGCTCTTACCTCCACCAAAATTGGACAGCTGGACCTTGAGACAGTCTGGGTCACTTCGGTCCACCACCTGTGTTCTAGGGAGCACGCTCGTTGTCAGCAGAGGAGTCCCAGAGTACCAGTCGTCATCGCAGAAGGGTGCCTGCAGCAGCAGGGAAGTGACTCTGTCACTCCATGGGAGATTCCTTTGTTTCTTCTGGTGCAGGATGAAGACAGGCAGTCCTCAGAGCGTGCACACCTTGGAAACTGTTGTAAATGCTGGCTGGAGCTGAAGTTGCTGGTCACAGGAGTCGTCCTGCATACTTTGTTGCAGTTACAGCGGTTCCTGGGCAGTCTGCGGTTGATCCGACAATCAGAAGCTGCAGCAGAGGATGCAGAGGATTCCTGGAGGAGTCTTGTAAGCTGAATCTGAGGAAGCACCCAGAGGAGATACCCTAAATACAATGTGGGGGCACCTTTGCTAGTGCAAGGGTGCCCTCACACACAGTAACTTTGCACCTAGCCTTCAGTAAATGAAGGTTAGACATATAGGTGACTTATAAGTTACTTAAGTGCAGTGAAAATGGCAGTGCAATCGTGTGTGCACTATTTCACTCAGGCTGTAGAGGCAGTCCTGAAAAAAGGTTTGTATGAGCTCCTTATGGGTGGCAAAAGAAATGCTGCAGCCCATAAGGATTTCCTGGAATCCCAATGCCCTGGGTACCTAGGTACCATATACTAGGGACTTATAAGGGGGGTCCAGTGTGCCAATCAGAATTGGAATATGAACTCACTAAAGTATAGTGACAAATTTGTTAAGTAGAGAGAGCATAAGCACTTGAGTTCTGCTTAGCAGAACTTCAGTGACACAGTTAAGCATACTGACAACACACACAGGCCACAAACTATGAGCATCGGGGTCCTGGCTAGCAGAATCCCAGTGAGACAGGCAAAACACACCGACAAATAGGGTTTTAACTATGAGCACTGGGGTCCTTCTTAGCAGTAAAAACACACTGACAAACACTCACAAACAGGCGAAAAATGGGGGTAACCATGATAGAAAGAGGCTACTTTCTCACAACTTGGCTGACTCACTGGAACCAGCTCCAGGGACAAAAGAGCTTAAGTAGCCCAAGCTGGTCAGTCAGTAGCCACTTCAAAGAATCCCCACTGACTCCTGCTGAGTACCCCAAGAGACCGAGCAGCAGTTGACCTTCTACTGTCTGAAAGAGGACTTCCTGGGACGCCGAACTGTGTGGCCAGAGTTGCCCCACACCACCCGTGAACCAAACAATCACCACAAAGGCACCCTCGTCAACCGCACAGCATCCAGGGCATCCTTGAGCATCTTCAACCCCTGTATCCTCAGCATCAGAACCAAACCATTAAAGTCTACGATGGTTGTGCTATAAAGTTTGGAAATGGACCGGAAAACGCTCTGGTGGCCAGATACCTGTCCAAATCTACCTCATTGCCTCCCAGACAACCCCCCCACCCCCAACCTTCTCCCTGTCGGATTTGGTTGCCCAAGCCGGTCTGGAGTAGCCCAACTAACTTTTACAAACTTTTCAAACGTTTCCAAACTTTAAATTGACAAATGCTTGTTTGAGGTTGGCTTAAAAAGTAATAAATCTTCAAAAATCTGTATCTCTGAAAACCTCCAGTTGAACTTGCTCACCTCGGACTCTAAAAATATAATCTATTTTATTACATGGTGTCATGTTTCTTTCATGTTGCGTGGCTTTCTTAATTCATTGTTTGGTACTATAAATGCTTTATACTAAGTTTGTTTGTACAAGCCTTGCTGCTCGACTCCATAGCTGCAAAGGTGTTAGAAATGGGGTCTTTGGTTGGCAGTCAGGATACCCCCTTTCCAAGCAAGGACCCTCACTCCAGTCAGGGCAAAGGAGAAACATACACGGTTAACACCCGTTCACCCCTGTGGTAGCTTGGCACGAGCAGAAAGGCTTAACCCAGAGACAATGTGTAAGGTATTTGTACCAACACACACACTAATCCAGTGAAAACACTACAAAATGACTCACCACCATGTTAGAACAAGCATTTGCACTGCAATGGGTATTGCGTTTGCTCGAGTTAAAGCTATTAGCATTGTAAACTCGTAACCGGACTTTTCTTGCCACATAAACTGAAAATGAAAAGTAAAACAGTTTCACATAGGCGAGGTGACGGCCACCATGAGCGCATAGCAGGCACACAAAAGGAAACAGAAGTTTGCTCGCAGTGAAACGTATCGGCAAAAGTTCAATTATCCATGTTACCGGCATAAGTGCAATTATCCATGTAACCAGCAAAAGTACAAATACCCATGTAACAGGGTCGATGTCATGCAAATCGCTGGACTACTGCCCAGTGAGATCGCGCTGCCTACGAAATAAAGAGAAAAAGTAGTCCAGAAGCCATACAGAAAACATATGTTTTCAGTAGTAGGGCTGGTGCGCTCAAGGCGGGCTAAACACCAGAAAAGGCATGACGTATGCATGCCTTTCACTAACTAAATCAAGCAAATTTTAAAAGGCAAGCCCAAACTGGTGGGCGTGACATGGGCATGATTAAAAGCCCACAGAGAGATTACACCAGGGACAAAGCACTTTGCGCACTGAACCCTAAAAACGGCCAATATTTATCTGAGCAAAACAAGACCAAAACGACAACAATCCAACATACACAAGCAAAGTTATGATTTTTTAAAAGATTAAACTTCCATATAGCGCTTAGAAACACAAATGCTTTGAACTGGTGATATCACCGCATCCTGACAGAGTCATTCCCAACAATCCGACTCTAAAGTCGCCGGTCACAGAGTCACACAGACCCCCAGGTACAGTACCTAGTGAAAATGAGGAAACAAGCCGGTGCACGGAGTCGGGGATCGTGGCGTCGCTGGATCCGAGGCGGCATTGGTTCTGGTGCTGCGAAGCGGAGCCGTCATGAAGAGGCGTCAGGTTCTGGCTGGTGGAGGAGAGGCAGCATCTAGTCGATATCCTGCAGTCACGGCGTGGTGCAGCGAAGTCGGGTGTCACAGATGTCGGTGACACAGCACATCAGGACTCACGGAATCGTGGACTTCGGCGAGGCTGCTGCGGCGTCAGGCCTGCGGGGTTGTCGCACTCCAGCGAACACCACAGCTTCAATTGCAGGCGTCATTGCAGAATCCAGCAGTGGCGTCAGTCCGGGGTCGTCCAAAGTCAGTGCACTTGGTTTTTCTTGGTTTTCCACCAGCTTCTCCTTTCAAGGGCCCAGGGACTGGATTAGGTACTACCGGGCAGGCGTCTCAGCAGAGACTCCAGGTGCTAGCAGAGGACGTCTTTGATGGCCCTGAGACTTTAGAACAGGCGGTAAGCTCAGTCCAAGCCCTTGAAGATACCTCTCAAGCAGGAATGTACCAAGAAGTCCAGTCTTTGTCCCCTTTCTCAGGCAGAAGCAGCAACTGCAGGGTAGCCCTACAAAGCACAGTCACAGGAAGAGGCAGCACTTCTCCTTTAGCTCTTATCCTGGCAGAGATTCCTCTTGAATCCTGAAGTAATCTGAAGTCTGGGCTTTTGGGTCCAATACTTATACACCTTTCTGCCTTTGAAGTTGTCCAACTTCAAAGAGAAGTCTCGGTTGGATCTTGCCTTGCCGCGGCCAGGTCAGTCCCCAGACACACACCAGTGGGTTGGAGACTGCATTGTGTGAGGGCAGGCACAGCCCACTCAGGTGTAAGTGACCAATCCTCCATTCACTCTAGCCCAGATGGCTCATCAGGATACGCAGGCTACACCCCAGCTCCTTTTGTGTCACTGTCTAGAGGAGATTCACAAACAGCCCAATTGTCAGTCTGACCCAGACATGAAATTCACAAACAGACAGAGTCACAGAATGGTTTAAGCAAGAAAATGCCTACTTTCTAAAAGTGGCATTTTCAAACTAACAATCTAAAAACCACCCTCACTAAAAGATGTATTTTTAAATTGAGTTAAGAAGTTACCAGATGCTGCGGAGCGATATACTCCCTTTAAGAAACAGTTACTAGCGTGTTACTGGGCTCGAGCGGATACTGAGCAAATGACCACAGGTCATAATGTAATTCTGAGGCCTGAGAATTCCAATCATGCAATGGATAATGAGTTCACCCAAAACTCACCAGAGAGGACATGCACAAGAAGCAAGCGTTATAAAATGGAAATGGTACATACAGGACAGAGCCCGAGTGGGACCATCAGGGACAGCTGCCCTGCATGAACACAGGCCCCCGTGCAGGATGATGAGATAGTGCAGGAGGTGTCAGAGATAAAAGAATCACCCGTAAGGTGGAGTGAGCCATTTGAATCCTTGTCCCCTGAAATAGAAAACATGTATGGTTCACTGATTGTTCAGCCAACTATGTTGGGGCCAAAAGGCATAGGAAGGCAGTGTCTTATAATCCAGTCACCAAGAAGCTGCTTTCCACTGCGGGAGAGGGGAAGAGTAGTCAATACACAGAACTGTACGCTGTATATCAAGCATTAATATAGGAACTTCCTGGTACGTGTCACATTTATACTGATGCTTGGTCCACCGCCAATGGGTTTACCACCTGGCTTCCCACATGACATGCACATAACCCCCAAATACATTCCAAGGAGGTGTGGGGCAAAGAACTGTGGAAGACATTTGGGAAATGCCAGATCAAAGTATTGTTATTGTGTATCATGTAGATGCCCACTGTCCCACCGATTCACAAGAATGATGGTTCAATTCCTTTAGAGATGGCAAAGGCAAAATTTCAGAGGCAGAAATGGCAACGCGGGATTCTGACTTGGTTGGGATGGCTAAATGGGTGCACCAAAAGTGTGTGTACCTGGGAGAGAAGGCCACTAACAGGTGGGCAGAGATTAGAGGGATGCATATTCCCCTAGACTTGATAAAAACAGTGATCATGCAGTGTCCTATTTTTCAACACACACAACAGAGATATGTCCCCCAAACTGTCAAAGGTCAGTTGGGGAGAGGGAAGTTGCCAGGGCAGATATGGCAAGTTGATTACATTGGACCACTACTGAATAGTTGTGGGTGTCAATACGCTTGCACTGTGGTGGATATTTATTCTGGATATCCAATTGCAGTCCCCTATAAACGTGTTACTCAGTTCAATACCATTAAAACTCTGAACTTGTTAATGTTGTATTACGGAGTCCCACTCCAAGTCCAGAGTAATAACGGGTCACATTTCAAAGCTAAATTAGTGCAAGATTATTGCTCACCACACAATATTGAGTGGATTTATCACATTTCATATTACCCACAAGTGGTGGGACTGATTGAGAGAAAGAACGGCTTTTTAAAAGCCCAATTATGAAAACTAGCGAATGGTACCCTGAGAAATTGGAGAGACCATTTGAATGAGGCCTTGTTAATACTTAATAATAGATTCTTGACAAATGCAGAAACACCATTAATTTGAATGCTAACCCCAGCATTACAGATACAGCCTCATGTTGCAACCAACACTATCATGTATTGGGAGACAAAAACAGGAGCCTTAGCTCCTTACCAAGCCTCGCCAGAGTCTGCAGGTCTTGGTTTACATACTCGCTTATTGAGACAGGTGTTTGAATACAAATTCACACGGAGCACTTTGGATTGATTGCTCCCCGATATGGGTTGGCACTCAAAAGTATTCAGGTCTTCGGAGGAGTGATCAATGAAGACTACCAAGGTTAATTCAAAGTTATCCTACTGAACAGTGGAGACACAGATTTGATAATACAACCTGGAGACAGAATTGTTCAGATTGTTATTATTCCAGTGTATGGAGGAATAGTTAAAAAGGGGTCGGCCCCAGCCCTTCCTACAGTACGTGGGGAGGGAGATTTTGGCTCAACTGAAAAAATCCTGGTGCTAAAGTGTGGGCAGAATCCCCAAATTGTCTTCCTGAACCAGCAGAAATTATAGCAAAAGGCAAGGACAATGTCTTAATAGTCATGAAACTAGGACAGGAAAAGTGGGAGCACATACCAGCTGATAAATGTTATTTGCGAGAATAATCATACACGTCTCTTTTACAGATCATACCATGAAGTGTCTGTATGCTAGTTTCACTGCCTGCACCCCCTTTGGGTGAGTGTGAATGAGGTCTGGAGGGACAGAAAGCCCCCTGCCCAGGTGTGTTTGACCGGCCGCGTCAATCAACATCTTTACTGCACCAAAATGAAAACGTTTGGATTCAGCTAGCACATACCAGGTTCAGCAGATCAGATTTCTGCATGCCGAATATGAAAAGTACCATTGATGTAATCTCAACGTGTTTAGATGCCATACCGACTCCTGCCAGTGTTTTGCTGCAAATATTTAATGCCACTAACAAACATGGAGCAGTGCAAGAAAGGGACGTGTTGACACACTTCACAACCTACAAGTACTGTAGGTTTTTCCAAGAGACCAGAGATGAAAAATGAGATAATCTAATACAAGCGATTAACTACAATATTACTACCGGTGATGTCTGCCACAACTTAACTTGCTATACAAAACCAGAAAATGTGCTCAAATGCGCTTTGAAGAGGCCCTGTAGGATCAACAAGTACTATGTCAGCAATGAACCGATAAAACATGTAAAGAGGTTCACAACAGTATGTCTTGTAAACATATTGTTACTGCTGATAGTCATATCAAACATGTTAAATTACCGGCAGGGTGGTTGTTCTCCTGTGGAAATACCACCTACATGTACATTCCTGCCAGTATAACCGGAGTCATAGATCAAAGGGTGAAGTGTAATGATATCTATATTTAACAACAGACTCCATCTTGACCACTGACTCCATTTTGTGGTTAGCTACAGGTGCTGTCACATCGGTGACGCAGGGTTTTTCCACACCAAGCTTGTTTTCCACATAGAACGTGTTTGCGCTTTTCCTTGCCAGCACCGGGTTACACTGTGCGGGAACATAACATGGGGGATGTGGACAGTAGACGTTATAAGAGAATCTCAGCCTGGGAATGTTTTCAATGTTTTCACCAAGGAAAAGTACTGCTTCTCTGTCTCTGGAATGTGCATTGGGGCAGGGCCCGTTCCTTTGGGCGTTTTCAACGCAGACCGCGTACAGCCAGCACTTGACTTTCACAATCGAAGGGAGGAGGAGATTGCCAGAAACTTCCTCTTGAGTTGAAGGTATTTAAAGTGGGGAACCTTGGCATGAAGGCAGAAGGAACTCATTTTGGGGGTGGATACACTACCCAATAAGATCCCATCACAGAATTTCTCCTGCCTCAGCCATCCAGGGTTCTTAACCCCTTAGCTGCTGGGAGCCCCCTTCCCCCACTCCAAGTGCTGAGTCCTTTTTTGGCTATTTGGAGTAGTTTGCGCTTAGGCCTTCATAACTTTGTCCACATAAGCTATCCACGCCAAATTTGCGTCCTTTTTTCCAACATTCTAGGGATTCTAAAGGTACCCAGAGTTTGTGGGTTCCCCTGGACGAGGCCAAGAATTTAGCTAAAATACAGCTAACATTTCATTTTTTTTCTTCAGAAAAATGGGGAAAAGGGGCTTCAGAAGAAAGCATGTGTTTTTTTCCCTGAAAATGGCACCAACAAAGGGTTTGGGTTGGTAAAATCAACATCTTCCCAGCTTCCAGGAACAGGCAGACTTGAATCAGAAAACCACATTTTTCAACACAATTTTGGCATTTTACTGGGAAATAACCCATTTTTATTATTTTGTTTGTGCTTTCCGCCTCCTTCCAGTTAGTGACAGAAATGGGTCTGAACCTAATGCTGGATCCCAGACAGCTCAACATTTCTGGAAAGTAGACAAAATTCTGAATTCAGCAAGCTGTCATTTGTGTAGATCCTTGAAGGGTTTCTTACAGAACGTAACAGCTAAAATAAAAATATATTGAAATTGAGGTAAAAAATTTCCACCCAAGTTTTCTTCTGTAACTTTTTCCAGCTATGGCAGATAAGTGTGCTGTTACGTCTGCTGGTCTTCTGCTGGTCTTCTGGTTATGGGGATATATAGGGCTTGTAGGTTCATCAAGAACACTATTCACTGTATACCGGGTATACAGCAATTCATTTGGTGAAATATAAAGACTGAAAAATAGGTATCAAGGAAACCTTTGTATTTCCTAAATGGGCACACGATAAGGTGTTGAGAAGCAGTGGTTATTTGCACATCTCTGAATTTCGGGGTCCCCATACGAGCATGAGAATTACACACTGTCTTACATTTGGAAGGAAACAATGTAGGGAAAGACAAGGGGCAATAACATTTGTTCTTCTATTCTGTGTTCCCCCAAGTCTCCAGATAAAATTGGTACCTCACTTGTGTGGGTCGTCCTAGAGCATGCGACAGGAACGCAACATGGACACATCACATTTTTACATTGAAATCTGACATGTTTATTGGAAAGTGCCTAGCTGTGGATTTTGGCCACTAGCTCAGCCGGCACCTAGGGAAACCTACCAAACCTGCGCATTTTTTTAAACTAGACACGTAGGGGAATCCAGGTTAGGGTGACTTGTGGGGTTCTCACCAGGTTCTGTTACCCAGAATCCTTTGCAAACCTCAAAATTTGGCAAACAAAACACATCTCCCTCAGATTTCGGTGATAGAAAGTTCTGGAATCTGAGAGGAGCCACAAACTTCCCCCCACCCAGCATTCCCCCAAGTCTCCGGATAAAAAATGGTACATCACTTATGTGGATAGGCCTAGTGCCCGCAACAGGAAATGCCCCAAAACACAACATGGACATTTTCCCAAAGACAACTGACCTGGTTTGTGCAAAGGGCCTAGCTGTGGCTTTCGGCCTCTAGCTCATCTGGCACTTAGGAAAACCTAGCAAACCTGGACATTTCTGAAAACCATACACGTAGGGGAACCCAGGATGGGGTAACTTGTGGCGCTCTCACCAGGTTCTGTTAACCAGAATCCTTATCAAACCTCAAAAGTTTGCAAAACAACCCACTTTTTCCTCACATTTCGGTGATGGAAAGTTCTGGAATCTGAGAGAAGCCACAAATTTCCTTTAGCCCAGCATTTCCCCAAGTCTCCCAATAAAAATGGTACCTCACTTGTGTGGATAGGCCTAGTGCCTGCGACAGGAAATGCCCCAAAACACAACATGGACACATCACATTTTCCCAAAGAAAACTGACCTGGTTTGTGCAAAGGGCCTAGCTGTGGGTTTTGGCCTCTAGCTCAGCAGATACCCAGAAAAACCTACTAAACCTGTGCATTTTTGGAAACTAGACACCTAGGGGAACCCAGGATGGCGTAACTTGTGGTGCTCTCCAAGTTCTGTTACCCAGAATCCTTATCAAACCTCAAAAGTTTGCAAAAAAAACCACATTTTCCTCACATTTCGGTGATGGAAAGTTCTGGAATCTGAGAGAAGCCACACATTTCCTTTAACCCAGCATTTCCCCAAGTCTCCCGATAAAAATGGTACCTCACTTGTGCTGGTAGGCTTAGTGCCCGCGACAGGAAAAGCCCCAAAATGCAACATTGACACATCATATTTTTACACTGAAAACTGATGTGTTTTTTGGAAGTGCCTAGCTGTGGATTCTGGTCTCTAGCTCAGCAGATACCTAGAAAAACCTACTAAACCTGTGCATTTTTGGAAACTAGACACCTAGGGGAACCCAGGATGGGGTAACTTGTGGCACTTTGACCAGGTTCTGTTACCCAGAATCCTTAGCAAATCTCAAAATGTGTAAAAAAAAAAACACTTTTCCTCACATTTCGGTGTTGGAAAGTTCTGAAATCTGAGAGGAGCCACACATTTCCTTTAGCCCAGCATTCCTTCAAGTCTCCCGATAAAATTAGTACCTCACTTGTGTTGGTATCCTCAGTGTCCGCGACAGGAAAAGCCTCAAAACGCAACATCTTTTGGAAAGTGCCTGGCTGTGGATTTTGGTCTCTAGCTCAGCAGGTACCTAGCAAAACCTACCAAACCTGTGCATTTTTTTTAAACTAGACACCTAGGGGAACCCAGGATGGGGTAACTTGTGGCGCTCTCACCAGGTTCTGCTACCCAGAATCCTTTGCAAACCTCAAAATATGGATTTAAAAAAAAACTTTTTCCTTACATTTCGATGATAGAAAGATTTTGAATCTGATAAGAGCCACAAATTTCCTTCCACCCAGCATTCCCCAAGTCTCCCGATAAAAATGGTACCTCAATTGTGTTGGCAGGCCTAATGCCCGCGAAAGGAAACGCTCAAAAACGCAACATGGACACATCAAATTTTTACATTGAAAACTGATGTGTTTTTAGGAAAGTGCCTAGTGGTGTATTTTGGTCTCTAGCTCAGCTGGTACCTAGAGAAACCTACCAAACCTGTGCATTTTTAAAACTAGACACCTAGGGGAACCCAGGATGGGGTAACTTGTGGCTGTCTCACCAGGTTCTGTTACCCAGAATTTTTTGCAAACCTCAAAATGTGGCAAAAAAACACCTTTTACTCACATTTCAGTGATAGAAAGTTCTGGAATCTGAGAGGAGCCACAAATTTCCTTTCACCTAGCATTCCCTCAAGTCTCCTGATAAAAATTGTACCTCTCTTGTGTGGCTAGGTGTTTTGCTTTCCACTAATGACCGAGTTGAAACCCTCATGCACTGACAAAAATCTCTGGATGGAATGCGCTTCTTAGTCCAAAGAAGACATTTATTATTTCACTACGCAAGGTTCCTAAAAGGAGATTGGTATGTTGAAAGTGCACATTTCAAAATGGTCACAGCAATAAAATAAAAGCATACATGAATGATTCTCCACTGCAATATACACAGCAAAATATGTATCTATAATATAATACAAAGCAAATAATTAATAAAAATGCATCACCGTAGGGCCTGTCAGGTGCTTTAACTTTTTCCTTCCAGCAAGCCGATGACCCTGTTCTACTGTGAGAAAGAGAGATCTCTACCCTCACGGGAAATATATATCAGGCATCTGACGTCTGAATCCTGATTGAGGTCTCAGAATCTCCTACTGTCGATCTGGGTCTCTTTTATATCTTATAAAAACGAAGAAGGACCTTTATGGAAAAACCCCTTCTGCTTGTGCAAGAAGTATTAAAAAATGCTGGCTAGTTTAAGTATGCTTTGAAAATAACACGTTTGGATTCAGCCACAATCCCAAGACGTCAAGTCAAAGCAAGGCCATTCCCTGCCGTCTGAGTACATTCTTATCAGCCAAAGCCCTTAGTGAGAAAAAAGTACGAAAACAAGACAGAATGCACAGTGTACAGCGTAAAAAATCCATGGCAGCTTTTAACATGGCAGTGTCTAATGCTACGACAAAGTCAATAGGCAGAATGAAGCTAAGGCTAAACAGAATACAAAATGGAGTCTGTAACTGGTGAACACTGGACAACTAAGCCAGGTGCAATTCCTGTAGTTTGTGTGACAGAAATGCAAGAAAAAATAGAGTTTTTATTCAACATTTCACCTTTGAAGGGTATTCTGGGTAAGAAAACTTTGGGGAATCAACACAAGCCACGTCTCTGTGGACTCCCCCAGGTGTCTAGTTTCCAGAAATGACTGGATTTGGTATGTTTCCCTATATGGCCGCCGAGCCCGGAACAAAAACTCAGGTGCCTCCCTTACAAAACCAGGTTGTTTGTGATAGATAATTTTGATGTCTCCACAATACAATTTGGGTGGTTGAACTTGGGGCTGAACTAAATTGGGGAGTTCCCAATAGAGCACTCTCTCTGTGCTTGCTGCTACATGCACCTGCTCTCTGGGTTGGGCTAACCCGTTACTGTCCGCTGCACAGACTGTGCTTGTGAAGGGACAGCAGGAGTATCCTGATCACTTCCCTCAGAATCACTGGAAGAGGAGTGGTCGGAAAAATCACTCCCAAAAGTCTGCGCCATTGTCCTATCACTCAGCTGCTGTCTCAGTATCTGCTTTCGCAGTCTCTGATCCTACGTCAGAATTGTCCTTTATAACCTGAGTTAGGGCTTGAGCAGCATTCATCCAACGAGACTCTGTCTCTGCTACTGGCTAAGGTCTTGCTCTAAAACACTAGCCTATGTAGACAGTCACATAATCGCTGGTGGGTGTGTGATGCGTGCAACAGTAAAGGTCAGTCCCATTACCTCTGATTCTTCCCAAGACACTCAAAAAAACAAAAAAGACACACTATTACTTCACCTTGTCACATACCAATCATCACAGTCTTTAGCTCCTGTAGCGCCCAATCCAACAATCATTTTTGATGCTTCCACTCCCATGACCTCCTCCTCAGATTCCCTCACTACCACCCAGCAAAAGTGCCCTTCATCTCTCCATAGTCCCTCTCGCACATACATTGCATTTGTATTATAGCGGAGGTAATGGCTGGCTTTACTAATCCACTCAGCTATTTACATAAAAAACAGATTTGATATTTGCAGTAGGCACATAAACCTTCTGAGCTACGTTATGGCATTACAACTGCCACTAGACAAAAGTCAGATCCTTTTGTAACAGAAACATAATCACAAGTTATTGCTGCCTAAAAGCTACAGTTGAAACGTGTGCATTGCTTTGAAGATGCAAGCTGCAATTGCAAGAGAACTGGTGGGGAATATATATATATATATATATATATATATATATATATATATATATATATGTATATGTATAGAGCTCACTTTTATATGTGGGTGTGGTTTTCCTGGGGGCCGATCGCAGCCCCCAGGGACAAAAGTGATCCATATATATATATATATATATATATATTTTGTAATAGCTGTATAGTTTCCCTGGGGGCCATAGTGGCCACAGGGGTCAGTCCTGCTTACAGGTGACCCCCAGTCAATTTCATTAAAAAAATATATATATATTATTTTTTAACCTCTGGGGGGGGCGCGATTGAGCCCTCCAGGGGTACATTGACATTTTTTTTTTAATATGCCCCCACGGAAGGGGGGCTGGACGGCCAGCTTTCAGAGGGGGCCGACTCTCCCAAGTGAAGTCCCTGGTGTCTAGTGGGGTTTTCTGGCCCTGGATCACGGCGCAGCTGCGATCCAGGGCCAAGAAACCATTTCAAGAGGGCTTCGTTTGAAAGGGGAGAATCTCCCCTTTCAAATGAGGCCTTCCTGAACGGTGGGGAGGCCCGTTTGGGCCCGTTTTCCCCACCGGAGTAGGAAGCGGCCTTGCCTGCTGCTACTTAATAAATTAATTACTCAAACTAAGAGTGCTGCATTCCTTGGCATCTTTTCCTCTTAGTTTGAAGCAAAGCAGAACACAGAGGCAATCTGGCTTGTACATTCTTATTTATTTGATCTTTACACTTGGTGACAAATTGAATCTGGAGGTGGTGTCTCTTTTCGACATGTCAACTCTGCATCTTTTACATATTTGCAGGCTATAATATTTTGAACAGGGCATTAACCCTGCACAGACTGTGGAGCAGTCTGAGATTTCCTCTTGCTTTGATGAAGAGACTGAGCCTCTGGCAAAACAAAGGGGCAAATATGTTGATAGAGGTTTCCCTGAGATTCTTGTAAGAATGCCTTCTAATATGGGGTTTCCCTCTGAGGAAAAATCTTATTTCTCTTCTGAGTCTGTTCTACACCAGTTTTTAAGATCTCAGGCTCCTCATCACCAGCATGTCCTTAATGTTGCTACTCATGAAAGGAGAGATTCAGTCAAGAGTTTTGACCCGTGGGGCACGATTTGCGCTAGCCAAGATGGCGGCACATTAAAGGAGCTCCCGTAACTCGATAAAATTGACACCACCAACCGTTAGTTATCCGGGCGCATCCTGGTGCGGCTTCCCCCCTGAGGCTTGGGGGGAGCACGTAGAGTGAGGGGGAGTGCAGAGCATCCTCCCAGCGGCGATCCGAAGGACGGAGGAGGCTGGTATGTGGCACGTTGCCGTCCCCGAGTGGCCAAAAGAAAGAAGCTTGGGCCGGGCTCCGGAGACAAGAACAAATGAAGGACCGAGGAGGCTGGAAGGCGATGCGTTGCAGTCCCCGAGCGGCCGACAGAAAGAAGCGTAGGCCAGGCTCCAGAAACAATAGCGAGGCCCACACTAAGACGGGGACCCAACCAGATATAGCGGTGAGCAGATCAGACAGCCTGCGGCGGGTACAGGAGGAGCCTGGGTGGTGAATGTGAGGCCGGCGGTGGCAGGCTAGAGAGGAGACAAATGCAGGGCCCTCCCGAACACAACAGGCGAAGTGGAGACGCTTTGGCCGAACCTGGTGGGGAGACGGCGGCCTGAGAGAGGTGCAAGCAGTCTCCATGCCGCAATCCCAAAAGACGGACTGAACTTGGAGGCGAGGTGGCGTAGGCCCGAGCTGCTGGCAGAAAAGCAGTATCCCCCAGACCTTGGGGGACAAGTGCTGGGGACTACACTGACCGGAGAGACCCGACTGGGATTGCTAACAAGGCCTGTGCGGCGATTTGAAGCAGGAGTTAGTGGCAGCCGGGTGGACACTATGAGGCCGGACAAGGCCTGAGCTGAGGTGAGGTGATGGCTGTGAGACCTGCTTGGTCGACGAGGTGATGGAGAAGCTCCTGGACTGTGAACAAAGGGATGACCTGGCTGAGATGGGGAGAATGGCAGCTTGTCCCTGAGTGAGACCCGGACCCAGAAGCGTAGTACAGACTAAAGAGAGGGCTGGTTTCCACCCCCGCGGCAAGGGAACGATGGTGCTGGGGCTTCCCTCCTCACATCTAGATCTCCATGCCAGCGCAGGTCCCCCTCCTGAGAGATAAATGACTGCTGGAGGGGGAGCACTGAGGCGACTACTCACAGGGGACCAGACATGGGGGTGCCGGGAGGAAGAGCGCATCAGGCAGGATCAAGGGCACCCCCGCAAAGACCACAGCGAGGTGAGCCCCTCTGGGACAAGAAGTCGGGGGAGCATTGACTGGTGGGGTTATAGCCGAACTAAAGGACAAGGATGGACCCCGTGGGCTGAGAAACGGAGTAGTCACATGAGTGGTCATCTGACAGCTGGCCGCAGTAGGCACAGGGCGGAACAGGAATAGCGATGAAACAAAAAGGAGAGGGAGCGGTTCAGTTGAACGAAATGGACAAGTATGTTACTCCTAAGGGCCTGGAGGTCAGATGGGGGAGACAACAGAGGACCCAAATGGGCCGGAGCCATTGATGGGGGCTCAAATGACAGCGATTCAAGATCTAAAAACCTCTGTGGAGCCCAAACTCAATGCCGTCATAGTAGATGTGTCCCTGCTGCAGGCTGACTTTCAGAAGATGTCGGAGAAGGTCACATCGGCGGAAACCCATATCAACCTTCTACAGTCAACGTCAAAGAAGTTCGAGGAACAGGTACAATGTCTCACCTGCCAGCAGGGGATAATGGCCGCACGATTTAAAGACCAGGAGGGTCGGGCAAGGAGGAATAATCTCTGAGTAGCTGGGGTCCCAGTGGGAGCAGAGGGGCCAAGCGTGGACCTTTTTATGGAAAAAAACATAACCAACACCCTCTGCCCAAAGCGTTTATCAAAGTTATTTTCCATCGAGAGGGCGCACAGGGCGCCAGGCCCACCACCAAAACCGGGGGCCCTGCTGAGAGAACTATCATCGCAAGAGTGTTCTACTACAGTGATAGAGATGCTATCCTCCAAGCTGCCCTTTAATATGGTGACATTAAATATGAAAATGCAACAATCCATTTTTTCCCAGATTTCACACTCCAGGTACAACAGAAACGTCGGCGCTTTGATGAAATTAAAAAAGTGTTACTCACCAAAGACATAAAATACATGATGATCTTCCCTGCCCAATTGCGGGTAGTGTCAGAAGATAGACCCTGGTTCTTCAACACACCTGCTGAGGCCTGGGAGTGGATAGAGGGTTGGTGCACTCCCGGGAGACAAGCTCCAAAGGAAACTAAAAAGAACGTGGGGGGAGTTGCCAAGGACAGCAGAGCATCGGAGCAGCAGCTTGACACTGGGCTGATCCTGGAGGGGGCACACACCAGCTTTGAGACGTTAAACTGAGGGCGGCCTGGTTGACTGATGGGACAACAAGATGAACATGAGTCTGGGTCGAACGGCGAAAGGGCCTAACACCGCTAACGTGCTGAACACATGGGATTGGAAAGGGGACACCGTTGTTGAGGGCTGTGAGACAATGAGAAGACTCCTCAAGACTGCTTACAGTTTAGAATGAAGACTACCTATCAAGGATGTGCTCTATCAAATAGAACAAATAAGGGGGTAAGGTGTACCTGAAAAGTGAGTCAACTTGTTCGGCGACCCCAGCCAATCCTAATATAACTAGATGTTTCAGAGGCACTCTGCGAGTTGGGGGGTGGGCTATCTTATGCCTACCGTGCAGGGTAGCAGGGAGGAGGGTGGCAGGGAAGGGATGGTTGTTTATGGGAGTTGTGAAATGTTTTAAAAACTCATGATGCATGTGCTTAAGGATACTGGGAGTCTAGGATCAGAGCCCCGGGCGGAATACAGGGAGATGGGTGCAGGGAGGCGAGTCCAGGCTGCGACCCAATGGTACATCGATGGTAACTAAGTTTATATGTCCAAACACAGTTCAGAGGCAAAGATCATGACCTGCAATAGAAACGGCCTGGGGAACAAGAATAAACGCACAATAGTCCTTCAGTACATCCGCAGGCACTCACTCGACTTTGTCCTTCTTCAGGAAACTCACCTAAAGGGTAACAGGTACCATGCGCTTGACCGGATGGGTTACTCCCTACGGGCACACTCCGGCTTCACAGCCACTTCCAGAGGGCTGCCCCCTACACCCCAGGGAAGACATGGACATACCTGTTGGGGAGGTTTGTAGCACAGACAGGCACAATTGGAGGGCAGACGATCAATCTTTGCTCTGTATATGTACCCCCAAAACTGCATGCGGAAACTTTTAGGGAGCTGGCTGAGGTGTTGCTGGCATTCTCTATGGAAACACTGGTGATGGAAGGGGATATGAATTATGCAATGGACCCGCACTGTGACAGGCTATCCGGCACCAGTGGGGGTTCTGACAAGGGCCTGCTAAGACCGTTTGCAGATGCAATGTGAATGCTTGACTTGTGGCGGGAGCACCATCTTATGGACAAACAGTACAAGTATTTCTCACACGCACACAACAGTTATTCCCTGCTAGACTATGGCGGTCATTATGAACATGGCGGTAAACACCGCACCGCCGGCTGTGGGGGTAACTACAGCCAACAGGCTGGCAGTCCAGCCCGCCAAATAATGAAGCACGTGAGAAACAGCCAGCGGGCCATCCACCCACTGCCATATTGGAAGTCCCGACGATGACGGGGGAGGCCACCCTCAGCCCGGCGGAAAGGCTCCACCCACCAAATTATGAAACACCACACCGCCATCAGTTCCCGGGTGGGACCCATTTAAAGGGAAACACTCATCAGAGGCACACAGAACAACGCTGAAGCAGACATGGAGTGAGAGTTGGAAATAATTCCAGTGCTTCTCCTTGCCATATTTCTCCAGGACCATGACCGATGACGAAGACGACACGGTAAGTATCACAGCCTAGTACACATGGGAGGAAAGGGCAAAGTTACACACCCACCCACACCGCAATGCACTCCCAACCCCTCTCACCATCCCAAGCATACATACCATAACAAGATGTACTTACCAGAAACAAGCTAAAAAATACCTACACCAATGCACACACATGTGCACACCACCCCCCCCACAGTGAAATGCTGCACAACGGCTCAATATTGTGCCAACAGGACTGCTTGGCACTAAAACTTACTGTAATTTGTAGATAAACATATGTACAAACAAGGCCATAGGCCAGTCCTTATGTACAAGCCCTGGAAGGGAAAATATAGGCTACACTTGACTCCTACGATGGCAAAAAAAACTCCACTGAGAAATGGCATCTATGGGGCAGCCAGGCACCTCAGGGATCAGGGGCAGGGGGTGGCGAGTCAGGTTATGAATGGGGGATCTTGGGCTTAGTTTTAGGAGGTGGAGAGGGTTTGGGCTTGCCCTTGGAAGTAGGGGGAGTGGGCCTGGACCGGGGGGTGGCAGAGGGACCTCGGGCAACATGGGGCTTCTTCCTCCCTGGGGAAGGGGGATGGGAATGGGAAGGGCTGACTGGGGAGGACTTTGAAGAGGAAGGAGTGGACTGGGCTAGGGCATGGGAACATTTAGGGACAAGACGGGGTGGGCCAGTGGGTTCAAACAGGTCAAAACAGGAGAGGAAAAGCTTCTTAGGTGCAGTTGGAGGGGATTTGGAGCCAGGTCTGGGAGTGGAGGTTGAGGAAGTGGTGGTACGAGGTGTAGGTGTGCTGGACGTGGATGCAGGTGGCTGTTTAGTCTGCTTATGTATGGTGGCTGTGTGTGGTGTGGATGAGTGTGAGTGTTTCAGTGTTTTTGGAGGGGGTGGACACAGTGGGAGAAGACAGGCTGCCAGTGTATATGGATGTTGTGTGGGTGTCTCCAGGTCTCGTGAGTGTGCCGCAACTGTCTGTGAATGTAGTCGTGGTGAGTGCAGGTGTGGTGTCTGGGTGCATTACTGGATATTAGCTGTTGTGGTGACTGCAAGAATGGGGGCAGCAGCAGTGACTGATGGTGCAGTGCGTGTGGGTGTGCATGGTGAGGTGACAAACAGGGAGGTGGGGGAGGATGACACATTGGGGGAGGTGGATGTTGTTGTGTGTGCTTGGTATGTGGGTGTGTGCCAGCCTGTGGTGGAAAGTGTGGTGCTTGTGTTTTTCTGTGTGCTTCTTGTGTGTTGATCTGTGTGCATGGCTGTCTGTATGTGTGCTTGGGATGGGTGAAGGGAGTGGGGTGCTGGAAGGGGTAGAAGTGGTGGGAGTAGGGATGAAAAGACCAGGGACACTGGCTGCCGTCAAAGAGGAGGCCAGAGCCTGAAAAGATCTCTGTAGGCCAGACATGGCACTGGAATGCCTTCCAGGTATGCATTGCATTCCAGCATCTGGGATGCTAGCCCCTGGATGGCATTCACTATGGTTGTACTCCCTACAGAGATGGTTCACAGGAGATTAATAGCCTCCTTCATGAGGGCAGCAGGGCTGACTGGGGCATGGAATGAGGTGCCCGTGTCAAAGGAGACGCCCACACTCCTGGGTGAATGGGCACAGGCAACTCGTTGGGGAGCTACTGGGAGGGCGGTGATGGTATGGGGGAGGCGGAAGATGTCAAAGAATGGGTGGGCCTAGTAGGGTCTGCCACCACCAAGGAGCTGCCATTGGAGGAGGTATCAGAGTCGCTACCTCCAGTGATAGTTGCCTCCCCCGTGGTATTCCCCTCGCCCTCCAACCCACTGGTCCCCTAGGTGTCGGTGGACCTTGCCACATGGGTCCCGCGGGCCGCAGCATCCCCACTCGCCGGTGCCTCAGCTCCCTCGCCAGATGATGCTAATGTACACAGGGACATGAGAGCACAGGGAAAACAAAACAAGAAAGAAGTATGTCAATTCCAGGAAATATATACATGTTGTGAAACATACACTCCCACCCAGCTCAGGCACAAACCCACAGCAGACACAACATGTTATGAATGTGCCCCTGACTGGTAGGCATGACCCTACTGTACACTAAATTTCCATCCTACCCCACTACTCTGATACACTTTGTCAATCAACCAATGAGAGACGATGCCATGCCAACACATCTGCAAGTCCATGAGGCTACATTGAATACAATGGGCTAAACAGGGGACCCCTCACAGGCCTACCGACCCAGCCAAAACTACCTAGAACACTATACCACGGACGTGGAGGGGGTAGGACTGCAGGGACACACCTGTCTATGTGCCTTGCCCTACTATGCATGCACCTCTCAACATCTAACTACACTCATCATAGTGGCATCACAATAGTGTTGGTACTCACCCCCTTGTGGCTGCTGTGCTGCCTTCAAGCGCCCATCCAAATCCGAATAGGCCACCGTCAGAATGTGGGCCATTAGGGGGGTCAGGATCCGACGGGCATCCCTCCCTCGTTGGGAGGCCTTCCCCAGCTGGGCCTCTCCAGTCTTCCTGGCCCAGAGCCTCAGGTCCTCCTACTGCATCCTGCAGTGGGTGGTCCGCCGGTTGTACACCCCCAGGGTCCACACTGCCTTGGCAATGGCTTGCCACAGTCCCCTCTTCTGATGGGCTCTGACCTGCATGGGACACACAGAGTAAAGAAACAGGCGTCAGTGTGGGTGCCCCATACACAAATGCCATGCCCATTCAAACTGACATGGCCCATAGAGACACAGATATGGACAATTTTAAAGCCACAAACTGCCAGACACACTACGAGTGAGCATTCACACAGCAAACTAAAATGAATACAGGCATCCGCCACATTCACACACATCTAAGGAGGACAAATAGCAACTCACCTGCTCCTCTGGTCACCCATACAACTTGGCGTACAGGGGTAGGACCCCGTCCACCAGCTTCTCCAGCTCCTCCGCGGTGAAGGCCTGGGCCCATTTCCCTGTGGCATGTGCCATCTCAGGGACCAGAGTCAGGACACAGCAGCACACGCAGTGGGGTTCTTCCCTTCTTGTAGTGCAGGAGTCAAGTGTCAAGGGCCTGTCAAAATGCAGCAGATACGGCTGAGGTGTGCACTCTCACTGCCGGCGGGGATCATGATTGACACCTCCATAGTCTGGCTGGGGGCCTCATCCATGGCTCCATTCCCCTTCATTGAGTACTGACATTAGTACTGGTCCCCCACATGTAATCATGGTGGGTAGTGTGTCTACACTGTGATGCCATTATGACTGAGACACCTCACCACACATTATCCTGACAGGATTACCTCCTCTTTGTGTCTGTGTGCGTTATATATGTATTGCATGTAAAACATGAATACTGTCACCATGTGATGCAAGTGTATGTCCCATCTCCATGTGTCTTCGTTCCTCCTTCATAAGTACAGACCACTGTGGTGAGAGAGAGATCCATCTGTTTACAGACCCCTAAGTAGATCTGGCCACCATGGAGGAACATCACATCATCATAACTTACCGACTGAATCGAGCTACAATCCTTGACCTGTGCAGAAATGGAGCCTGTTCTTAAGCCGGCTAATAGGAATAACCATGCCATACCTACAACTTTGCAGGAACTATCTGTGCTACATTTCTTGGCCACAGGCTCATTCTAAGTGACAGTGGGCATGGCTGCAGGGGTATCTAAGCCAATGTTCAGCCACATCCTGTCCAATTTCCTGAATGCATTCGTTCAACACCTGCAAATTTATGTCCAGTTTACCCAAAGGGCTGATCTCACCGCCATCAGATCAGGATTTTATGCATTTGCAAATATCCCCCATGTGTAGGTGCCATTGATCGCACCCACATAGCCCTCATACCCCTAAGAGTAAATGAACAGGTGTTTCAGAATCGTAAAAACTATCACTCCATGAATGTCCAATTGGTGTGTACTGCTGATCAGTATAATTCACATGTCAATGCAAGGTTCCCAGGATCAGTCCATGATTCATTTGTCCTGAGAAACAGCAGTGTGCCACACATGATGGGACAACTACAGGGGGACTGAGCTTGGCTCATAGGTGAGTGTGTATGCCACTGGATCAGTTACATAGCTGACAGGCAGGCTGAATGCAAGTAGATTTTGTGTGTTTCAACCCTCTTTCGCCCACTTTTGCAGGGGATTCTGGCTACCCCAACATGCAATGGCTCCTGACACCTGTGAGGAATCCCAGGACAGATGCAGAAAGGAAATATAATGAGGCACATGGTCATACTAGGAGGGTGATTGAGCGGACCATAGGACTCCTGAAGGCAAGATTTTGTTGCCTCCATCTCTCTGGAGGATCCCTGTGCTATGTTCCTGACAAGGTGTGTAAGATGGTGGTGGCCTGCTGCATGCTGTACTACTTAGCTGTGGGGAAAGCTATCCCACTTCTGGAAGAGGAGGATGCTGTCCAACCATCCCTGCCACCTCAGAGGAGGGATGAGAGTGATGGTGAAGCAGAGGGGGAAGACATCAACTCTAGGACCCAGCTAATCCGGCTTTACTTCCAGTGATTCTCAGGTACATTTCCTATGATGACGATGATGGCTTCACTGCACTGTTTCAGGGTGACTCGTGTACTAAGTGCTGTGGTGTCCTTTACCAGTGATATAGCAAAATCCTGACTGAAAAGGCAGTTGCGAGTTAACGCTATGGAATGTACAGTGTGACATACTTAAGACACTACAGTCTGTTAGATCCCCTCCTGCAATAAAAGCAGCATTATGATGGTAACTGGCTAATGCATTCACATTCACAATTGATTGCTCATATTGATTGAAGACAGATATTTTGAGTGCACAAGTGTATTTATTCCAAGTCAAAACATCCATGAGTGTTGGGACAGTGGAGGGGAGTGGGCACATGGTGAACAACATACTCAGGTACATATGCTCAGCTGTTGGTAGCCTAGGGGTATAGACCATGGGGCCATTGGAAGATGGTGAGATGGAGGTGGCATGTCAACAAGGTAGCTCAGTGGCACACAAGGGAGACAGTTCAGGGCAGAGTCACTTCCTGGCACTGAGCTTGGCTGGTGTTTCAGTGGGATGTCTGGGTCTGAGGGCATGTTTGCGAGGGTGAAGCTGGGCTGCAAGGGTAGAAGTGCTGGTGTCCTGTGAGTCCTCTGGCAGTGCCACCAGTCCAGTAGCTGCTACAGATGTCGATTACAGGGCAGTGTCCTAGCTAGTGTATGGGGCCTGCAGGTGGGTGGAGGACTCTGGCTGGATGTTTGTCTGGTGCTGCAGCCCCACTGCAATGGAGGGCATAGTAGCATTGAGCTGTTTCCATTACTCCATGGCCTCCTGGTGGTGTGCTACCTGCAGCCTCTGATTCTGCTCCAATGTGGACAGGATCTGTCCCATTCTGACCTGGGACCTCAGCAATGACCTCCTGGGCAGCAGCATCCCTCTTTGGGCCACCCCCTGGGCCACTGTTACCTTTCCACTGGCCCTAGCGTCCTGTGCCTGTGTCCCCTGCACAGGTCTGGCAGTCCCACTTGCAGTGGACCCTTCATCATCCTGCGTGGTGATGGCTGGAGACCTCGGGCCTCTGTACATTTGGGCAGCCAGTCTGTGGCCTGGAGACACTGGTGTGGGATCATTTGGCCAGAGCTGATGGTGGTGGCTGAGTGGTAGGGGTGTCAGTGGTATCCTGGGTGGGGCTTCTGGAGGGTGATTGTCCAGGGGTGTGTGATGGGCCAGGAATTTCCTCTGTGTTCAGACATCCCTCTGCACTCTCCTGATTGGGGAGTTCATCTTCAGGTGGAGGACTGACACTCCTTGACGTCTCCGTCTTGGTGGCATGGGTGGTTGGGCCTGTGTGTGAGAGAATAGATGTGGGTGCCCTGCACTTTCTTGTCAATTGCAGCAGTGGTCAGCAGTAATTGGTGGTTGAATACCCATGTAGTGGCATTCAGGGTCCTTTCGTGTTCATTTTGATGCATTTTTTGAGGGGGGTGGTGGTGTATTGTGGGTGTTGTAGTGCTCCTGAGATTACATGCATAGGTTGTTGACTGTGCACAGGGGGCTGGATGGTGATTTGTATGGGGGATTGTGGGTATGCAGGTGTCTTGGATATGAGTGTGTGGGTGTTGTGGGCTGGGTAGGGGGTGGGGTCCTGGTGGTAGTGAGAGGGAAGGGGTGATTAATGCATTACAGGTGTGGTGACTGGTAAGGTATTGTAGTTGATTTACCCGAGTCCAGTCCTCCATGGAGGCCCTCTGGGTGCAGGATAGCCAGTACCTTCTCCTCCCAGTCTGTGTATTCGGAGGAAGGAGGCAGGGGACCACCACCAGTCTTCTGCACAGCGAGGTTGTGCCTGGATGCCATGAAACGCACCTTCCCCCGCAGATCGTTCCTTCTCTTCCTGATGTCATCCCTTGCGTGTGGATGGTTTCCCACTGCGTTGACCTGGTTAACTATCCTCTACCATAGTTCATTTTATCTGGCCATGGGTGTCTGCTACACCTCTGCCCCGAATAGGTGTGGCTCGACCCTGAGTGTTTTGTCCACCATGGTCCTTAGCTCTCTGTCTGTGAAGGGGGTGCCATGGTGTGTGTTGTGGATGGTGTGTTGTAGGTGTATTGGTGTGGGTGCTGTTGTGTGGTTGGGTGTGTGGCTTGTGATGGTGGGTGTGCAATGTATGAGTTTTGGGGGTGTTTTTGTGTGTGTGACTTATGTGATGGTTAGTTCAGTGTATGCGTGTTGTGGTGTCAATATCTGTCGTGCTATTGGCGTTGCAAAGGATTGTGGGGTGTGTATGTGTGTGTTTTAAAGTGTTGTGGATGTGTGTCAGGTGCGTGCTTTTCGAACTTGCTAATGTGTGCATTTGTTGTTGGCAGGTCCCATTGCTGGCCATGGCGGTCCGTACTGCCAATAGTCGTTCAACATTCAAATTCCGCCGAGCAGATTTGTGCATCATTATTTGGTGGGCGGGAGATTTGTCTGCATGGTGGTGGTGGAGTGAGGTGTACTGCCTTTCCGTCGTCGTTGACCCTGGTGGTGGGTGGAGGTTGCAAGATTTTTGGAGGTTTGTCTTTTTGGCATCATTATACGGCGGTATGCAGTTTACTGCCACTGGGGGTCTTTTGTTCACCGTCAGCACAGAGGTCGGCGGTGATTGTCGCCAAGTTCATAATGAGGGCCTATATCTTCACTCAATCTACGCAGGTGGCACGGTTTCATGGGTCAGACCATCTCCCACTGGGCATATCGGACCATTACCCGGTGACAGTTAGGCACGGGGTGGGGTCAACTCTCCCACAAAGGATAGATTTCTGGTACTTTAAACATAGGTCCTTCCAAGACAAGATGCGGGAACGGGCTACACAATACTACAGAGAGAATGTAGGGATGGTGGACACACAGAGCGTCTTCTGGGAAGCATTCAAGGCGGCCCTCCACAGCTATGCACAGCGATTTATTATGGGGCATAAAAAAGGAGACAAGCCTACAATGTGAAACCATGGAAAAAAGAAATTGTCGTATTGGAGGTGGAGGTTTTTTTTTGGGGGGGAGGCCTAGTTTGGTGCAGAGCCACCATCTTCAAATGCAGCAGCAAGAACTTTGAGATTTGACTGAAAATTAAGCCACGGCGCATGCACTGGTGATGCAACACCGTCTTTATGACGTCAGGGACAAAGCGGATACATTTATAGCCTGCCTGGAACGTATAGATAGGGAGAGAAGCTGGGTGCTGATGTTGAGAGATCAAGAGGGGAAGAGGCATGTTACGGGGGGTCGCCACTGCTGAAGCTTTTGTCGCATACTATGAGAGACTATATATCTTTCCATCCTCGCACACTGTGGAGAATTATGCAGACCTTTTAAAGGATGTTACCCTCAGTGTACTTTCTAGGGAAGACCGAGAGGAGCTAGAGCAGGACTTGATGTTAGAGGAGGTCAGGGATGCAATCAAGGAACTTCAGAGTGGGAAGGCGACAGGCCCAAATGGCTTGCCCGTGGAACTCTATAAATGCATGGTAAAGGAAGTTAAGGAGCATATGATGGAAATGTTTAGGGAGGGTAAGAGGAAGCGGACACTCGCGGAGGATCAACCCATGACCACGATAGTGGTGGTACTGAAATCGGGGAAGAATCCTGAAGCCTGCAGTTCATACCGACCCATCTCTCTCTGAAATGTAGAGGCAAATGTTCTTGCCAACAGACTTAAAAGGGCCATTACATCCCTGGTTCACCCGGACCAAACCGGTTTCATGCCACATAGAGGCACAAGGCTTAACCTGAGGAGGCTGTATGTAGCCCTGCATATGACAAAAGCATGAGACCATGAGGATACAGTCCTGATGTCTCTGGATGCCTGCATGGAGTTTAAAAGTAACGAATGGACATATCTCTTTGCCCTCCTGGCCAGGATGGGGTATGGAACCTCCTTCTGTGCATGGATTAGGCTTCTGGATCAGGCCCGATAGCAAAGGTGCGGGTCAATGGAGCAACCTCTCACCCCTTTGACTTGCAGAGAGATGCGAGACAGATATGCCCTGTCTGCCCAATGCTTTTCGCTCTTGCGCTGGAGCCAGGATTACGCAGGATACTCTAGTGACAGGAATAGAGGGTGCTGGAGGGTGGGAGGAACGAATATCGCTGTACGCAGATGACATTCTATTGAACGCAACCAGACCACGCACCACGGTAGATAGGCTGCTCCATATCTTCCAGATTTTTGGCTCATACTCAGGATATGAAATCAATTGGGAAAAATCTCTGGTCTTTCCATTGGTGAGGGCTTCCCTTTAACTCCCAGCGAGTAGTAAGGCCCTGGTTGTATGCGGGGGCTTTAAGTACTTAGGCATACACATTACTAGAACGGTTGAGGCTTTCTTGTGGGAGAATTTACACCGTCAGCTGGAGCGCCTCCGGACAGACGTGGAGCATTGGCGGGGACTCCCAATATCGCTGATGGGAAACGCACTTCTCTTCAAAATGATGGCTCTCCCACGCCTATTATATGTTCTGCAGAATACACCTTACCGGGTGCCAAATGACATTTTCAGAAAGGTCAACAGAGAGCTCTGTCAGCTCCTGTGGGACAGGTGGAGCACTCATATCTCTTTGCCTAAGTTCCAGCTCAGGGTGTATGAAGGAGGGCTAGCGGTGCCAGACATGCACCTCTTTTATTGGGCAGCTCACTTAAGTATAATAAACGAATGGGTCTTTGCGGCTCGGGGTGACCTGGCATATTGGGTGGACAGAGAGACTATGGGAGATGGGGGGTATTTGTCGCTCCTCTATGGGACGGCGGGAAGGGGCTGATGCTGCAACACATTCAGACAGTGGTTTGAGCGTGGAGGGAGGCCAGCAAGCTTCTCGGCTGGGAGAAAAAACTAACAAACTGCACTCCTCTCTGGGATACCACAGAACTGCACGAGGTTGGGAAATTACAGGGATTTAGGCAATGGAGACTGATTGGAATTGAGTATTTGGGGGATGTCTGGAGCGGGGGGATGCTGGTGCCTTTTACAGACCTGGCCGAGTAGCATGAATTGACAGCTTGGAGCAGTTTAGATATTTGCAGTTGAGACATGCCCTGAGATGTCACATCCCTGAGAGGCAGCAGCTCCCAGAGTCATCGCCACTGGAGGACAGACTCCTACTGGAGCCACTGCCAGCTAAAGCTACCTCCTAATATATGGGAAATTACTCAATAACTCACCCGACCTGCTACAGCACCTCTGATCAGCGTGGGAGTGTAACATAGGGTTGCAGGAAGAAGATGACTGGTCGGAGGCCATTCAGATCCCCAGGGAGATTCCCATTAGGGCTCGATTCAGGTTAATACAATTAAGAATCCTACACGGGGCATACTACTCAAGATCACTCTTACACAGGTTGGGAAGGAGCGCAACTCATCTTTGTGTCAGGGGCATGGTATGACAGGATTGTTTTTTCATATTATATGGGAATGTCTGAGGCTACAGGAGTTCTGGAGGGAGATTACACAAATTATGTCCAAGGTCACGGGTTTACAAATCCATTAGAACCCTGATGGCTCCTGATGCTTATCACAGGGAAAGAAATATGACCCAAACACCTAAAATGTGGTAAATGTGGCAGTGGGAGTTGTGAATCATAACATAACGCGATTGTGGGGGGTGGTCGGGACACCTGGGGTTCCCGAATGGAAGAGAGATCTGGACTGGTGCCAACGGGCTGAGACGGTGGTACATCAGAGTCGTGGCTGTCCCAGAAAGTATGATAAAGTATGGTCGACATTTTGAGGCTCTGAAGATTTACAGAAGAAGGGTGGGCAGGGAGAAGGGGAGGTTGGGAGCTAAAGCGTCCAGGATGTTTGTCCAACTGTCTTATGTAACTCTGAAGTTTCACACTGAAATATGTGCTATGAAAACAAGTACTATGGCTATAATGAGCATATTCGGTAGTATCTGCTTAAAGCATTTTCTGCTGATTTTTGTTTCAATAAAAAGAGTTTTTAAAAAAAGAGTGTTGACCCTATTCCACATTGGACCTTTTTGCATGAGAGGAAATGAATAAAAGGATTCCAGATTCAACTGCAGTTGTTTCCTTGGTGTAAAGTCTGGTTGTCAGAAATTGTATTGCTGAGGAGACTACGCTAAAGGACACTACGGACAAAAAAAAAAGATTATGCCTTGAAGAAGGCACATGAAGAACTCATTTGGCCATAAAGGCTTGGGTTTATTGAGCCTATACATGCCAGTCTGATATTTGACTTCAAGGAGCTCTATAAATCCATGGACAAAGGCACTAAGAGCACCTCTGTTGTAGGATCCAGAAAAGCAGGTAGGATTCCTCTTGGATATATCTTTTACTGTAGTTAGGGCAGCTGCTTTGTTGAAAGAGGTAACTGTTGCAGGCAGAAGAAACATTTTTCTCATAGATTGGCCGGGGGATTTCACATAGAAGAATGCAGCTCTGTATGTGCCCTTTGAAGGAAGCAAACTGTTTGGTTCTAAACTTGAAAAAGACTTTCAATGTGTAAAGAAAACAATCTCTTTTCTCTTTCAGGCAATCTCACTCTTCTTCCTCTGCAGTAAATCATCTTTCAATCAACCTTTAAGACGTCAGTCTAATCAACACTCTAGGAAACAGGGAGGAAAGAAGTTGAGAACAAGCTGAACAGAAGAAAAAGTTGGCTTCAACAAATCCTCTGCATTTCTGAATATGCCGAACATGGCCAACCTGTTCAGTGGCAGGAAAGGCAGTTGTCTTCAAGATGATGGCTCTCCCATGCCTATTATATGTTTTGCAGAATACACCTTACCGGGTGCCAAATGAAATGTTCAGAAAGGTCAACGGAGAGCTCTGTCAGCTCCTGTGGGACAGGGGGAGCACTCATATCTCTTTGCCTAAGTTCCAGCGCAGAATGTATGAAGGGGGCTAGCGGTGCCACATATGCACATCTATTATTGGGCAGCTCACTTAAGTATAATAAACAAATGGGTCTTTGCGGATCGGGGTGACCTGGCATATCGGGTGGACAGAGAGACTATGGGAAATGGGGGGTATTTGTCGCTCCTCTATGGGACGGCGGTAAGGGGCTGATGCCGCAACACACTCAGAGAGTGGTTCGAGCCTGGAGGGAGGCCAGCAAGCTTCTCGGCTGGTAGAAAAAACTGACAAACCACACTCCTCTCTGGGATAGCACAGAACTGCGCGAGGTTGGGAAATTACAGGGATATATACAATGGAGACTGATTGGAATTGAGTATTTGGGGGATGTCTGGAGAGGGGGAACGCTGGTGCCTTTTACAGACCTGACAGAGGAGTATGAATTGACTAGCTCAGAGCAGTTTAGATATATACAGTTGAGACATGCCCTGAGATGTCACGTCCCTGAGGGGTAGCAGCTCCCAGATTCGGCACCACTGGAGGACAGACTCCTAGTGGAGCCAATGCCAGCTAAAGCTATCTCCCTAATATATGGGAATTTACTCAATAACTCACCCGACCTGCTACAGCACCTCTGATCAGGGTGGGAGTGTAACATAGGATTGCGAGAAGAAGATGACTGGTCAGAGGCCATTCAGAGCCCCAGAGAGATTGCCATTAGGGCTCGATTCAGGTTAATACAATTGAGAATCCTACACAGGGCATACTACTCAAGATCACTCTTGCACAGGTTGGGGAGGAGTGCAACTGATCTTTGTGTCAGGGGCATGTTATGACAGGATTGTTTTTTCAGATTATATGGGAATGTCTGATGCTACAGGAGTTCTGGAGGGAGATTACACAAATTATGTCCAAGGTGACGGGTTTACAAATCTGGTTAGAATCCTGATGGCTCCTGATGCTTATCACAGGGAAAGAAATATGACCCAAACACCTGAAAATGTGGTCAAATGTGGCGGTGGGAGTTGCGGATCGGAACATAACGTGATTGTGGGGGGTGGTCGGGACACCTGGGGTTCCCGAATGGAAGAGAGATCCTTGACTGGTGCCAACGGGCTGAGAGGGTAGTATATCAGAGTCGTGGCTATCCCAGAAAGTATAAGAAAGTATGGTTGCGATGGTCGTCATTTAGAGGCTCTAAAGATTAACAGAAGTAGAGGGGCGGGGAGGACCCAAAAAGGGTGGGAGAAGGGGAGGTTGGGTGCAAAAGTGTCCAGGATGTTTGTCCAACTGTCTTATATAACTCTGAAGATCCACACTGTAATATGTGCTATGAAAACAAGTACTATGGCTATAATGAGCATAATCTGCAGTATCTGCTTAAAGCATTTTACGCTGAGCTTTGTTTCAATAAAAAAGAGTTTTAAAAAAAAAGGGTGTTGCCCCCTTTCCACATTGGAACTTTATGCATGAGAGGAAATGAATAAAAGTATTCCAGAATCACATACAGTTGTTTCCTTGGTGTAAAGTCTGGTTGTCAGAAATTTTATTTCTGAGTAGACTATGCTAAAGGACACTACGGACAAAAACAAGATTATGCCTTGAAGAAGGCACATGAAAAACTAATTTGGCCATAAGGGCTGGGGTTTATTGAGCCTATACATGCCAGTCTGATATTTGACTTCAAGGAGCTCTATAAATCCATGGACAAAGGCACTAAGAGTACCTCTTTGCTGTAGGATCCAGAAAAGTAGGTAGAATTCCTCTTGGATATATCTTTCACTGTAGTTAGGACAGCTGCATTATTGATGGGGTAACTGTTGCAGGCAGAAGAAACATTTTTCTCATAGATTGGCTGGGGGGATTTCACATAGAAGAATGCAGCTCTGTGTGTGCCTTTTGAAGGAAGCAAACTTTTTGGTTCTAAACTTGAAAAAGACTTTCAGTGTGTAAAGAAAACAATCCCTTTTCTCTTTCAGGCAATCTCACTCTTCTTCCTCTGCAGTAAATCATCTTTCAATCATCCTTCAAGACGTCAGTCTAATCAACACTCTAGGAAACAGAGAGGAAAGAAGTTGAGAACAAGCTGAACAGAAGAAAAAGTTGGCTTCAACAAATCCTCTGCATTTCTGAATATGCAGAACATGGCCAACCTGTTCAGTGGCAGGAAGGATAACGCATTTTGTTCAGGAGTGGAGAAAGTCTACTTTAGACTCTGGAGTACTGAGAGACATTTATCTTACCAAATGTTCTTCTCGCCCTTCGGGAAATGGAACCATTCCTGGGCCAACCCCATCCACACCAGATAAGATTGTAAGCTATGAAAATAACTATTCACCCCTTAATTATGAGAATGGCAATAAGGCCTGTATCCAAGAATCTTTCTAGTTCAAATGGTAACAGGGGGTTATCACCTGAGCATAGACCTGGAGAAAGTCAACAAGTGGATGAAGAAAATGCACTTCAAGATTGGGGCCTCACAAAGATTTATCACAAGGATCCTTCTTGGAGCCTATCAGGTGACACTAGATTTGATGTACACTTATTTACATATGCCAAAGGCAAGACCTAACCTAAAATATCTAAGGTTTTCCATTTTTGGGACGCATTTTCCAGGTCTTGCCCTCAGGGATCAGATTTACCCCAAGAGTTATCAAAAAGATGATGGCTCCTCTGGTCTCAATGCTACCTCTCCAAGGTCAGCATATTTTTCATATTTAGGGGATTACCTGTGATACTGTACCCTCCACTCATTGTGTCAACAAATGTAAGCCTCTTATGTTGGGGAGGGGCAACGCTGTTAGTTGATGTCCTTCGAGGAATGCAGTCTATGAAGGAATAACAACAGTCTGCAAACTGGAGATAGCTGACTGCAATTTGGAAGGCATTGATCTATTTTCAGGATGTTGTTCAATAACACCATGTCATAGTGAGAAAGGACAACCAAGTGGCAATGTCATATGTGAACACAACCTTCTCTTTCTTTTTTGGCAGATTCTCAAAGCAGGAAGTTCTCAACATCAAAGGTCCTAGGTCTGATTGCTCCAGTTTTCTAGGACATATGTCACAGATTTGGAGAGTTGGCCATAGATGTGTTTGCCTCACAAAACAACACCAGGTTGAAGATATTCTGTTCACAGTTCTCAACTCTGAGTGCTTGGGGCCTGGATGCTTTAGCTATCTCTTAGCCTGCTTTCTTCTCTATGCCTTGCCTCCATTCACTTCAAGTCTTGTATGGTACTGAAAATTCAAAGAAAGGCTGCAGATGTGATAGTAATGGTGTCATTCTGGAACTGGAGATCATGGTTACCTCTTCTTCTTTTCATGGCTCCATCGCCTCCATGGAGGATTCCACTCCCTGCTCCACAAATTCAATCACTGGAATGCCTTCTTCTTCTAAATCTTGTTCTTTTATCATGGAGCTTAAAAGGGTTGGCACTTAAGGAAAGGAATTCCTGAGCACTCTGGTTTGCCCATTCAGCAAACTAGACACCCTTCCGGTCTTAATGCTTATTCTAATCACCAGAAGAACTTTCATTCATGGTGTTCATGGAAATATATTTCTCTTGGGAAATGTGATATCATCTTGGTTTTGCAAATTTCTTTTTGACAGTTTTCAAAAAGGCTTCGCTGTTTGAACTTTAAGGGCTTTGTGAGCAGCGATGACAGCCTTTAGAGAGTCATGGAGAGGCTTTTTGGAGGATGACGGCTAGTACAGATTACTTAAAAGCTTTCCTTTATCCAGATCTGTAGTTCAATCTTTCTTTCTTCCTTACCTTTGGTTTTGAATGTTCTTTAAGGTTTTTTTTCCTTTGAATCCCTTACGTTTAGTGAGTTACAATTCTTAACTTTTAAAGCTTGTAAACGTTTTAGTTGCTATAACTTCTGCAAGAGGAACTGGAGAGCTGTGCAATATTTTGTGTATACCACCTTATCTGGATATTCTACAGACTGCATTGTTTTGAATCCTAACCCTGAATTTTTAGCTAAGGCTTCCTCATTGGCACATTGGGAACGTGATTTTTTTCTTCCAGCCTTTTGTCCTGATCCGTTTTCCAAGAACCAGGTGTTGTTGCATCTTCTAGATGTCAAATGAGATTTACTGGTTGTTAGAAATGAGGTCTTTGGTTGGCAGTCAGGTTACCCCCTGTCCAAGCAAGGACCCTCACTCTAGTCAGGGTAAAGGGGAATTACCCTCAGTAATCCCCCGCTTACCCCCTTGGTAGATTGGCACAAGCAGGCAAGCTTAACTTCAGAGCCTAGGTGTAAAGAATTTGTACCAACACACACAGTAACTCAGTGAAAACACTACAAAATGACACGACACAGGTTTAGAAAAATAGGTAATATTTACCCAAACAAAACAAGACCAAAACAACAAAAATTCACCATACACAAGTCAAGTGATGAATTAAAAAGCAAAAAGAGCCTTAAATCCTTACAAAACAGTGCTAACGCTGTTAGTGTGAAAAAGTACCTAGTTTGCATCAAAATAACACCGCACGGACGAGTGTGCGTCAGAAAAGGCAGCGATGAATCGATTTCTCCCTTGCAAGCAAGACAGTGCGTCATTCCTCCTCCGGTTGGGTTGGGGTGCGTCGTTTTTCGTCTCCGCTGGAGAGCAATACGTTGATCCGGACAGGCACGTCGGGTCTGGGCAGGCTTTACGTTATTTCCTGTACCCAGCGAGGTTTGCGTCGGAAATCCTGCTGCACGGTATCAGCAAAACTGCACTATGTGGGTTACGAGGTTATCAGCCTTCATCAGCGGATGTTTCACGTCGTTTCTCCAGCCGCGTGCATAGATCTTCCAACCACGACGCAGGTGGAGCGTAGATTTTAGCCGCGAAGCCGGCGGCACGTCATTTCTCAGCTGCATCTCGGAAGTTGCGTCAAAATTTTCCCCACACGGCGGTCTGTGTTTGGATTTTCAGTCTTGGGCTTCACCTTTCAAGGCCCCAGGAACTGGATAGAGCACAACTTGGCAGGGCAGGAGTCTCAGCAGAGAGTCCAGGTGCTGGCAGGGGAAGTCTTTGATGGCCCTGAGACTTCAACAACAGGAGGCAAGCTCAGGACAAGCCCTTGGACAAGCAGGAATGCACAACAAAGTCCAGTCTTTGTCCCCTTGCACAGGCAGAAGCAGCAACTGCAGGATAGCTCCACAAACCACAGTCACAAGCAGGGCAGCACTTCTCCTCGGCTCTTCAGCTCTTCCCCAGGCTGAGGTTCCTCTTGATTTCCAGAAGTGATCTAATTTTCAGGGGTTTGAGTGCCCTTCTTATACCCAGTTCTGCCTTTGAAGTAGGCCTACTTCAAAGGAAGTATCTCTTGTTTGTGAAATCCTGCCTTGCCCAGGCCAGGCCCCAGACACACACCAGGGGGTTGGAGACTGCATTGTGTGAGGGCAGGCACAGACCTTTCAGGTGTAAGTGACTCCTCCTCCCCCCTAGCACAGATGGCTCATCAGGATATGCAGGCTACACCCCAGCTCCCTTTGTGTCACTGTCTAGAGAGAGGTGCAAACAGCCCAACTGGCAAACTAACCCGGACAGGGAATCCACAAACAGGCAGAGTCACAGAATGGTTTAAGCAAGAAAATGCCCACTTTTCAAAAAAGTGGCATTTTCAAACACACAATCTCAAAACCAACTTTACTAAAATATGTATTTTTAAATTGTGAGCTCAGAGACCCCAAACTTCACATGTCTATCTGCTCCCAAAGGGAATCTATGCTGTAATCGTGTTTAAAGGCAGTCCCCAAGTTAACCTACGAGAGAGATAGGCCTTGCAACAGTGAAAATCAAATTTGGCAGTATTTCACTGTCAGGACATATAAACCACATTAGTATATGTCCTACCTTATACATACACTGCATCCTGCCCATGGGGCTACCTAGAGCCTACCTTAGGGGTGTCATACATGTAAGAAAATGGAAGGTTTAGGCCTGGCAAGTGGGGACACTTGCCAAATCGCATTGGCAGTTTAAAACTGCACACACAGACACTGCAGTGGCAGGTCTGAGACATGATTACAGGGCTACTCATGTGGGTGGCACAACCAGTGCTGCAGGCCCACTAGAGCATTTGACTTACAGGCCCTGGGCACCTCTAGTGCACTGTACTAGGAACCTACTTAGTAAATCAAATATGCCAATCATGGATAAACCAATCAACAGTACAATTTACACGGAGAGCATATGCACTTAAGCACTGGTTAGCAGTGGTAAAGTGCCTAGAGTTCAAAAGCCAACAACAACAGGTCAGAGAAGAAATAGGAGGAAGGAGGCAAAAAGTCAGGGGATGACCCTGCCACAAGTGCCAGGTCCAACACAACCCCTACCAGCCTAAAGACAGGGGAGACCAATCAATACCTTGATGTACTTCCCTGATTGGGGTGATAGAACAGGGACCCAGGCCCACAACAGCAGGGGCATGTTCCAGTTATACGCCTTACTGACTCCAGTTGGATCCCTCTGTCTATACTCTCAGGGCCCACTAAGCTAACCCATGGGGAACCTGTCTCCTCACCTGCAGATACCATCCGTGCAGCACCTAACCTTACTTTGCTCACAGATGTATCCCAGGGGCCAGATAGTACCACAAGGGCCAACACATTGGTGTTGCACACTCTACCCCCGGGGTGTGACTCTTGTCCCCCCCCCAGGACAACTCTGTCCACAAGGGCAGCAAGGCACAGTGGGCACTGACAGCTGTCAGGGATGAGAGCCAGGCCAAAGGCTTCTCAAGGCTCTCCAACCACTGTGACTGTGGAGAGTGGGGGCGGAGCCCCGGGTGCCTGGCACCCTTTGACCACTCTCCCTTCCACCAGGTCAGGGATGACAGCCTGACCCTGGTCATCCCCTCTGGGGCTTTGTACCCTCCCTCTAGGAGCGACACCCCCAGAGTCCAGAATTGTCAGGGTGCCTGTAGAAGCAGTCCTGCACAATTCTCCCACCAGTGCAGGGATGTTAACCTGCAACTGGTCTTCCAACCTGAGGTCTGTACCTTCCGGTTGGATCAGGGCCATGGGCAAGGCTTCCCTCCACCTGCCCTTCCTTCTGGGGTCCTGCACCCCCCAACTAGGAGTGGCCTTCCCAGAAGACAACACGGTAGGGGCACTGTTAGCAGTATCCCCTCCCTCCAGGTCAGGGGAGACACCCTGAACCTGGCCTTTCAATCCAGGCTCTGTACCCTAGATCGAACTGGGGTCGGGTGAGTCTCTCCCTCCCCTGCCCCTACTCCCAGGGTTCTGCACGCCCCACCATGGACAGAATCCCTAGAAATCACACCTGGGGGGTGACTGGGCAAACCGCTCTCCCCTTCAATTCAGGGTTTACCCCTGCACCTGATCCATCAGTCTAGGGTCTGTACCCTTAGACAGGAACACTGCCTGGCAACCCAGGACTTCCTGGGGGGCACACCTACCCCCATCAGGTCAGAGTTTACCCCCTGAACCTGACCATCCAACGCAGAGTCACCACCCTGTGGTTGAACCACTGTCTGGCGCACCAGGACTTTCTCGGGAGCACACCTACTCCTCATCAGGTCAGAGTTTACCCCCTGAACATCCAACCCAGAGTCACCACCCTGAGGTTGAACCATTGCCTGGCGCACCAGGACTTCCTGGGGGGCACCACCTACCCCCTACAAGGGTAACACCTTCCCCAAGGGCCACACGAGTCTGGCAGGCGCAGGTCTACTGGCCCCTGCCCGTCTGGCAGAGTCTGGATTCCCCCAACCCAGAAATGGCCTCACCAAGGTCATTCCTGGGGGGCTCTGACCTCAGAGATAACCCCTGACCCTCCGGGTTCTTCACTGGGGTCCGCAACCCCCTCTCAACCCTCCATGGACTTCTGCACCCCCTCGCTAGGAGTAGTACTGCCAGACACCAGAACTGGTGGGACGCTGGCTACAGCCGCCCCCCAAAAAATTATCCTGACACTGTGGGGTCTCCCTCAGCAGATGGCCCTACAGTGCAGGCTAGGCTCCCCTCCTGGCGTTCCCTCATGGAACCCTCCAGGACCCAGGACTAGACCTCGGGCACCCTGGGCCTCAGCGCATGCCCATTCCCTCTCCTCTGAGACTGGATATGGGATCCCTCACCCATCTCACTACACTGGGACCTACCTGGGACACTGCAATCCTTTCCCACCTCACCTGGTTGGGAAATACCTAGACCAATCCCCTCAGGGGCACCCCCAAATGCCTCTTCAGACTCTCTGGTACTCACCCAGAGGTCTGCCTCCAGTGTAAGTTCCCTGGGGTCAGTGAACTCACACTCCACCTGGTGTTGGTGTTGCTCTGGAAAATAAGGACTAGACATATGCTCTCCAGCAATTACATCATTCAGCCCCTCACATGAATTAACCAAACTATGCTTCACCCAACCATCCAGTGCCTCAGCCTTGAAAAAGCACCCCACAACACCCTCCTGAGACTGGTGAGACAGCACCTGACTGTCCATTACACTCAACCCACACTCTTCTGGGATGTCTCCACACTCCATAACCAGGACTGCTACCTGGGGGGAACCCCTCTCCCTGCCACTCTCACCAAGAGCCAATAGAGTGCCCCTCCCACCAGTAGGAATATGAATCCCCATGCCAGTTCCCCAATCCACTTCAAGGACCCTGTGCATCACTGGAGCTACCTCATACCCCTGAACCTCCTGGTGTGTGTCAACTCCCTCCTTCAAGTATGGCACCAAGTCTCTGGGCATGTCCACTTCTTCATCAGTACTGAGTATATTGTCAACAATTGTTCCTGTCACCATTCAAGCTGGACTCAGCTCTCATGACTATCAGCTCTTTCAGTCTGAGCTCATGAGCCCAATTCATCTTTTTTACCTCTAATGCCCTCCTCATCTCTTCCATTTCCTTTTGCATCCTAAACTTTTCCAACTCCAACTGGTGAGCCCTCTCTATCTGTCTGTCCTATAACTTTTCAGAAGTCAGATCCTCAGATGAGACACTGCTACCCCTCATGGGGACCCCCTCCCCAGGTGTAACAGCTACCTCCACTACACCATTGTGTATCTGCACTTCCCCATCAACATCCTCCT
This sequence comes from Pleurodeles waltl, assembly GCF_031143425.1. Classification (NCBI taxonomy): domain Eukaryota; kingdom Metazoa; phylum Chordata; class Amphibia; order Caudata; family Salamandridae; genus Pleurodeles; species Pleurodeles waltl. Next base: position 434,832,319 of record NC_090451.1, on the reverse strand, counting down.
CCTCTGTGTGCCCCCCAGCCTCCTTGACTGATACCCAGGCCCTCAGTGCCTTTTGCAGCACCCCCTTCCTGGTGGAGCTCTTAATGGGACAGGCAAGATCTTTACAGAACTGTTTCAATTGAGCAACTGAGTGCCTTTCCAGTTTCCCTAATTCAAATACAGCTCCAGCTGGTGCATCTTCAGATTGAGACATGATGGCAAACAAGTGCAAAGTTCCAAAGGCAGAAAACAAGTTCCCAATGAAGTTTAAAGAAAAGACAATCAAGGGATCAGCAAAATATGGAAGTAGAACAAAAAGAAGTCCCAAAGAGAAAAAGCAAAATTCACAAGACAAGTAGGATGTGGTCACGTAGTGGTATGCACTCAAAACAGTAGTGGACACTTAATCACTGTATGTCAAGTACAGATGCAAGTCCAATACCATCCGCTGATCACCAATGTTAGAAATAGGGTATTTGGTTGGCACTCACGTTAACCCCTTCCCAAGCAAGGACCCTCACTCTAGTCAGGGTAAAGGAGAATCACCCTTAGTTATACCCCGCTCACCCCCTTGGTAGCTTGGCACAAGCAGGCAGGCTTAACTTCAGAGTCTAGGTGTAGAGTATTTGAACCAACACACACAGTAACTCAGTGAAAACACTAAAAAATGACATGACACAGGTTTAGAAAAATAGGTAATACTTATCTACACAAAACAAGACCAAAACGAAAAAAATCCACCATACACAAGTCAAGTTATGAATTAAAAAGCAAAAAGAGTTGTAAATCCTTAGAAAACAGTGCTGACGGTGTTAGCGTGAAAAAGTACCTGGGTAGCGTCAAAATAACACAACACGGGCGAGTGTACATTGGAAAAGGCCAGTGATGCGTTGATTTCTCACTCGCGAGACCGTGTGTCGTTCCTTCTCTGGTCAGATCGGTGTATGTCTTTTTTCCTCTCTGCAGGACAGCGATATGTCGATCTGGGCAGACACCTCGGGTCCAGGCTGGCTTTGAATTGTATTTCCAAACCCAGCGAGGTTTGCGTCGAAAATCCTGCCGCACGGTATCAGCAAAACCGCGCTATGTGGGTTGCGACGTTATCAGCCTCCGTCAGTGGGTGTTGAGCGTCGTTTCTCCAGCCGGGCGCATCGATCTTCCAGCCGCAATGCAGGTGGAGCATAGATTTCAGCCGTGAAGCCGGCGGCGCGTCGTTTCTCAGCCGCGTCTCGGAAGGTGCGTTGAAATTTTCCCCACACGGAGGTCTGTGCATGGATTTTCAATCTTGGTCTGCCAGCTTCCCCTTTCAAGGGCCCAGGAACTGGACAGGGCACCACTTGGCAGGGCACGAGTCTCAGCATAGAGTCTAGGTGCTGGAAGTCTTTGATGGCACTGAGACTTCAACAACAGGAGGCAAGCTCAGGTCAAGCCCTTGGATATTTCTTCACAAGTAGGAATTCACAACAAAGTCCAGTCTATGTCCCCTTGCACAGGCAGAAGCAGCAACTGCAGGACAGCTCCACAAGAGATTACAACATGGTCCAGAGCGCTTACGCGTGTGCACTCTCAACCCTAAAAATGAAGCATTTAAGACCAGCACAACAAAGAACGAATGGCAAGAGTGGGCATGGTTGAACGCCCATAGATAGAATATATGTCCTTCAGACCACACTTCTAAGCTCAACCTAAATTAAAAAACTCTAAGATTGAGCCCTGTTACAAGTGCAAGGACCCTTTTCAGAATCACTGCAAAATAAAAAGAAATAAACATGAGTAATACAAAGTGTAGGAATTCCAAATGTCAAAGACTTGAGAAATTACAGCAAAGTTTACAACTCCTTATAATTAGGAGTGTGCGTAATTAGCGTAATTACTAACTACAGTGATATTACGCATAATTACGTAAAATGTATACCTGTCACTTTGCACTATATTGTAACACAAAATGCGTCCTTGTATACATTTTCGGTGTACGGACGGATTAAACAAAAGCACTATGAACAACAGCTGCATGTATTCCGTTGTCCCTCTTCATTTGCGGTTAAATTTTTACAGCGAATTCCACAATCCACTCTACATTTTCAGAGAATGGGGCATAATTACGCAAAGAAGCATAACGGTGTAATTGCATACCGCGAAATTCCTGAAAATAATAAAATTCTGCCGCCGTTAATTAAATTTCGTGCAAGCCCAATGACAATGTAGGATGATTTCATATGCTCCCCCTAAGAATACCCAAGCTTTTCACTTTTGTTCGTTTAAAGCTATGTCTCATTTAAAGCGAAGTCCATAGGGTGGTACCCCAGTTGTCTCTAACTAAAAGTTGCTCGTCGACTTACTAAAACTGAACACACAGTACCCGTGTTAATTTACGGTGTGATATTTTTTCTCACAATACTATATGTTTTGATTTACTACAACTCCACGACTACTACACTTCACGCCTCTGAATGTTTTTCGCTTTTTCACAAAGCGCATGCGTCTCTTAATTTAATTTTTGATTGGCGTATTGGCTTGCGCTACAGACTTCGCCCTTTACGTTACTGAGCGGCGCTTCTTTCCGGAAGATCTGCTCTCTCCGGTTGTGAGCTTCCTCTGCAGCGTGCACTTGCCTCTCCGGAGTTTCATTGGTTAGTGCTGCAGCATAACGCTGTGGATCGCTGTTTCATTTCTGAACGAGTAAGCTTCCTTCTCCCCGGATTGGTCACTTTTCGAATCTCCGCCCTTTCCATTCTCTAGTCCTCTTTCCTTTCTCTTACCGCGCGCTCCGTTGTTTTCAGAGTGATTGGTTGCCGCTCAAGTCCCGCCCCTCTTCCTTCAGAGTGTGTTCTCATGGCGCTGGTTGGAGCAGTACGAGCGGAACTGGCAAAAGCTGTGGGCGAAGCCCGGCTGCTGGTAGTGGGTGCAGGAGGCATCGGATGTGAACTGCTGAAGAATCTAGTACTGAGCGGCTTCAGCTCGGTGCGAGTGGTGAGACGTGGGGAGAAATCGGAGGGTAAATAGAGGGTGGCAGATGGAAAGTAGTGAAAGAAGGCGTTCTGCAACTACACAGGGCAACGCGGGGGACAATTAAATATAGTAGAAGAGAGGATCTTGAGTCTGCTAGTGAGCGGAGATGCGCTAATCCAGGAGCTTGAGTCAACATAGTTCTAATACATCAGTATGACAGGGTGCCGCTTCTTGCTGCGCCCAGCCTTCTGCCGTCTTCCCTTACTTGCCACCTGTGTTGCTTCTCCTCTCATCAGACAGCAAATTACATAGCAATGGCACCGATTATTTCCCAGGTCCTCTGGCTCCCTTTTCTTCGCTCCCTCTAGTGAAGGAGTTTACAACCTTTTCTGTAATAAGAGCTACTTACGTTCAATCAAAATCGTCGCGAGCTACTCCATGTTTTTGTAATAGTAACGCATCAGACAGGATTACATTAGTGGCTACTAAACTAACAAAAAGAGAGGCTAGAGGGGATTGTGCAGGCTAGCACATGTCTCCCAATCACTACATAAACATGCAAGAAGAGTGCTGTTCTTGAAAAAAGTAAATCCTGGTCTTGTGTTCTTTTAGGATTAAAGTCAGAATAGCCAATTTTAATCTCTATTTTGCCAGTCTACGAATTTTTAATTTTCACCCCCTCTTTTTTTCTTTTCAGTGTGGCATTACCTGATTGGCTACTTTGGGGTAATAACAAGATCTCCAGCAAAGAGCCCCCTTATTGGGGCCAGCTGGGCATGCTAGCGCCCGCCCAGCGAGGAGCACGGCCCAATGATGAATGCCACCTTGATGGGTGAGGGCTTGTGTCTTCGATATGAGATCCTTCCCCCGCCCTTATTCTGACCTGTAACCTGACAAAACACGATACCAGGACTAACTTTTTTTTCCGTAATAGCACACACCTTTTTATGTTTACATTAGTGGCTACCATAGACAAGACTACCAGTAATGATTAACTCAGTTCATCTGGCACTTTGCCTGCAGTAATGCTACAAAAAAAATTGTCGATGTGCAATGCCTTTCCATGGGTAGTATATAACAGCCATATTCACAACGCCACGCACAGCAAGGCGATAATATTAGTAAAATGTCTTCCCAATAAAACTTGATTTATCTCTGAAAATTCACCTTTAAATATATTTGAGAAATGCAGCCATTTTTCTCCAAAATTAGCTTATGAGATCTGAAAATGCACATACTTTGACTCAAATCCAAACTTTTGTTTACATTTTGGTGTGTGTATATGAAACCAAGCAAAAGGTTCTCATTTTGTAGGTTGAGCTACACACAGGAGAGCTAGAGCTAGCTTTAGTTCCCCATCAACTCATTGGAGAATCCTGCTTAAGTGTCTCCTATATTTCATGCTTTGTGCCCTCTTTGGATGCTCTGAATCCACTGGATATTCTACCTCCTCCTTTACATAGCTCGTGGGCCAACGTTGTTCTGTATTTCTTGTGTTAAAATGTTGTTCTCTTCTGTTTCTCTGGCATGTTTTCCTTCTGTACTAATCTTTCGTTTTGCACCACTGATGCTGTCGACCTACCATTCCGAGGTGAACAATTGTATATAGGGCTCTATTGATGCACCTGTCCACCCCCTGGTAGTTATATGTTTCTTGTCTGTGTTGTTACGTCTTATGCTCGATATTTACCCCATCCCTCGTCTGCTATCGCACCTTTTAGTTAACGTCCCTGTCTGCTGTCTTGCTCTTCAGCAGCTATGGGATAGCAGCACAAACCCAGTGATGTATGATGATGCGTGACAGGCTTTAGATTTAGTGGAGCAGAACTATGGAGTGGTTTTAAGTGGTTATAGTTTTTTGAGAATCATTGAATGCTCATATACAGCCTCTGTCTGAGTTAATTAAAAGCCTCATTTGGATGTCCACATGTAAAAGAACTATTTATTTTTGTGGTTTTGCATAATCTTGTCTTCAGAGTACTTTTCAAGTTTCTTAAACGTAACAGCATGTCCTGTGATACTTACCAAGGGCCTTAAGAAGCATACCTTTCACAATCCAAATTGAAAAGTCAAGCCCCCCCCCCCCCCAAGCTAGAATGGATCTAATAATTGTATTTGTTCCGAGCTGCTTTAATTTGGAGAGCTTCTGTCCTTGATATTGTGTTCAGTCAGTGAGAGGCTGAAGAGGGAGGGATATGATGTACATTTGGCCTTATGCAACATGTTGGGGGATGGGTAGATCTGGGAGTTATGGGGTTTGATGAATAAGTAACTGATGGTGTCGTTATATGCGAATAATGATTTGATTTGTTTCCCTTTATCAAATGCCAGTAAGAGTTAGTTGACTAAAGGAGTTCTGGGGGATGGAGGTGGTACGTAGTCTAGAACTTAATGATGATCTGGCGAGAGTGCATAAGTCAATCTTTGAATGCACTGTGGACATTTATGGATGGATGAGGAAAAGCATGCATGATTGAATAGGGCCAAAGGGAAGGTCATGCTTATCCTCCAATTTCTTCACTGTTTTTGTAAGTGTTTTTTGTCTGTCTTTGGGAATCTGGGTTTCCGATTCAAATGCAAGGTCTTGCTACCAAAGCAGACCACAGGAATTGTCAGGACTTGTAACTATGTACCAATTCTTGAAATTGTAAAACTTTACCTAGTGAATGTGAATTATGATAGCACTTAGTTCATGGTCTTTCTGTCGATTATAGACGCCAGCACATGCACCATGGAGTTGCCAGAACTGTCTAAACCTACAATCCACAATTGTGTTTCTTAGAAGTTAACTGGGATTTTCTTGGAGTATGATAATTACGTACAGTGATACTGGTCCAATGAGGGCTATGGGAGTGGCCTGATTCCGTTTATCTCACACACATCTTACAGCTACGAGAAGCAACTGTATTTTTCTGAGCCCGCTATATATGTCTGACGTTGGCTGCCATGTCTGTAATGCCCCCCGGCTGTCCTGATAGATGCAGTCCACTACAGCATCTGTAAATTATTCTCCAGGTGTTGTGGCTAGGCTGAGGTAGACCAGCTGACTGTCGAACAACATCTCTCAACATATTGATTTACTTGGGAAAATGTTGATTTTCCTCGTTTGGGTGACTTCCGAATTTGATAAGTTTTCCTACTTGGTGACCATTGCACTCCATTTAACTGTAAAGACAAAGTGGAGTGAGACACAAGTAGAGGAAATGTGGCAATAGATTTTAATAATTTTTTGTTTTGGAAAGTTGATATAATTGATGACGAAAAAAATTGGTAGAAAAGAATTGAAAGATAATTTTAAAGTACTTCTTCGCTATTGATATTGACACTTAAAACTTTGATTTTTTGCATGGTGGAATCTAGCAAGATGCATACTATTTGTCTGACAAAGTTGCAACAACTGATATTGGTACATTGCAAATTAGCAAGTTTGGAACTCACACCAATATACATCTCCAAAGGGAGAGGAATTGACACCTCTTGAACAGAAACCTTAAACTCCTACATATTTACAAAATACTTTTTAGAAGAGAAATCTAAACTATACTTCACAATAATTGGAAGCAATTTGGGCATACTATTGTTTTCACCTGTTGGCACATATCTTCTATATGTTATCAAATGGGAAGTATTAAGTTACATTTGTTGGCCCCCTTAGACTACATTTAAACCATTTTCCATTTAACAGAATTATTTAGATGTCGAAGAGCTACTGAGGCCATGTGGTTTACCAGATTTTAGTACAGTTGTGTCTAATGTGGTTGGCTAGTTCCTGTGTCTTTTCAACCACATTTATATAATATACCCTCTTATTAACTCCTGGGCAGTGAAGTAGTTCCCATATTTAAAATAGGCAACAGATGTGACCTAGAAAATTATTGACTAACCCTTGACTCAGAGGAAAGTATTGTTATATTACCAGAGCAAGGCAGTGATCCTGAAGGCCATTATGCTTTACATTTAGTCTCTATATTCCAAGAGTACCTTAGGCAATGGGCCATTCAAATTGTGTGACAGTGGAGCACCAAGTTATGCAGTTGCATGTACTACATATTACGGCATAGAAAGGCAAATTTAGCTGCATCTCTTTCTGTAAAGAATGCCTTCTGTATTACAATATTTCTTGTTTGTGCCTCTCTAGAAAGTCCCTTAGGATTTATTACATTTTAATCAATGAGATGTAGGGTTCTGGTCCAGAGCAGGTATCCATAATCGGTCCCATAATTGCTCAAGGTTAGCTTCCCTAAAATATATCTTTTTTTTTTTTCTAGGGCATGCTTGAGAACAATCCTTTAACATACAGGGTGACAATAATAATAGAGGTTTGGCCTACCCAGGGTGATAGGGACTCTCCTAACTTAATCTAACCAAGGGACTTTAAGGCCAAGCTCACAGTTTAGGCAATCTTCAATTACATAACAATTGAAGAGGTTGTGCTGGCTACTCCAGACCGACATCCACTAGAAGAGCGGAGCAAGTTTAATGAAGTCATCAAATAGCCTATTTTCAACTCTTTGTGAACAAAAAAAACTAGAGCAAGTGGAACTCAAGCCCAGCAACCTCCTGCAGAAGTGATTCTCCTCCTGCTGGAGCTTCGAGCTGTCCTGAGACCCCCCAGATGGCAGCACCATAGGTCAGCACAGGAAAACCCTTCATTCTATACACTTCAGTAATGGAAAGATGGTTTTGCTGCCACCACTTGCAGCAAATCTGAAGAAGACCCCACAGGCCTGATTAATGTGCAGGCGCTGATTAACAAGATAGGGTAAGCAACTATTATGTGAATCAAAGGTGATCCCTTGCCCCAAACTCTGCCAATGAAGTTTCCCTTGTTGGATAGTGGCCTCATTTTGGAGGACTGTATCCCAGTCTAACTCAATACATTCTACAAGTGAGTCAATAAGACCCCTGAGACCATATGGGGTGCGGGAGAGTAGCACCGCATTGTCGTGTAGAAAAGGGCAGGAATGGGTGCGAATTTCACTTTAGGTGTATTTTTCCCTTTTCCAATCCGAAATTAGTTTAGACCCTTTACATACAACAAAATAGGGGCCAGAACATAACCTTGCCTAACACCCGGGGGAGGCAAGTAGGATCTATACCCCCCCCCCCCATACCATTTCTGACAGAGGTAGTGATCCCTGAATGTAAATCCTGTAAAAAGCAGATCACAGGCTGAGTCAGACCAATATTGGTTAAGATGTACCACCACTAACATCTGTTGACCCAGTCGAATGTGCTACTTAAATCCATGCATGCTAAACAAATTGCTCCTTCTTTGCTGTTACATATTTTCCTATGTTAAGATTAAGATTCAAACACTGTGCCTGTGTTCCCATGCCTTCCCTGAAGTCATGTTGCTCTGGGCAAAGGATATTGTTAATCTAGATCCAGTCCTCAATTTTATTGAAGGTAATAGGGCTCAAGATTTTAACTACAGAATTTAATAAAGAAATGGGCCTGTAACACAGAAGGTCCTATCAGTTCCCCCTTTTAAACACTGAAACAGTGGTCGCTGTTTTCCACAAATTGGGGAATTTATTGGAAACGGCAGTGTTTAAAACATTGGTGATCAAAGAGGCCTATAGCAAGGTACTGGCCTTATAGAGGTTCATGGGTACCCCATCAGGTCCTAGCTTTGTTAGAGGGGCTATCTTCAATAGCAGAAGATACCTCCTCAAGCTCACAAGAAATCCCCAAAGAGCAGGACTGAGGTTCTGCTATGAGATCTGCTGCCTCATCATGCACTGAATAATAAATGTGCCTGAAGTGTGCCACCCAATCATCGAGGTTAATGTTAGATCCTATGCCATCAGCCAAGGGAAATTATGCCTGTTTCTCAGAAACCACTAGCGTCTCTGCCATTACAAGTGGATACTAAACGTTCTCATGTCTTCTCCTTAATATCTTGCTTCCTTTTTCTGATAGTCTCCTTATAAGCTGCAGTTGCCAAAGTTTGATCTGCTGAACCCTTGGGCGAGTGTTAAGGGCTTTCCAGAGTTTACAGTGGCTTCCCTGCATGCTTTGTCAAACCATCCTGTTTTCTATGTCTCCCTAGGTCCAGATTCCCCAAGCATGATTGTTTTAGTAGCATGATTAAAGAGTCTGAAATCCATCTAAGATTACAGTAAATAGGGTGTTAGGAGTTAAGAGTATGCCCGTCACCAGACCCAGGTTGGATCCAGTGAGGGAGTTGGTGAAAGCAGGTATGGAAATTCCTTGCCACTTTATCCAGAGGCCCTTATCTTTTCTGGTCAGCCAAGTTATACTAGGGAACACAACAGAGCGACTGCTGTCAGGTACATTGAGTACAGCCTCAATGGGGTTATGATCGCTATAACCATTCAGGGGTGTGGAATCCACTTGTCCATTTGGTGCCATGTGGTGTGGCAACAAATTATGGCGGCAATTTCATTAAATAAAAGCTCTGATAAAAGACTCTCTGATTGTGCTGGGGCTCATACTATGGTAGGGTTTGAATACTAGCAATTTCCTTATTTTGGCACCTTTTAGGAGCAACATCCTGAGGCTGGACATTGGCGTAAGCAATAGTTCCAGGGTTGGAATGCCCTTTTGAGTCTATGCAAACCTAATAACTTTTTACGTTTTAGGGGTTTTCAGCAGCTCTTCTCTAATCCTTTCCCACAAAGAGAGAGGCTGACAAAGGCAAAAGTAGAACTTCCTCCAGGGTTGGGAAAAAGTTGTTGGAGAGAAAGAAAACTTTATAAACGCTCAACAGATTTTCATATGAGCAAATGTACACAAGCATATTTGCTTGACTAAAATACGGTTCTCGAATATTTTCTAGAAGTACGATTTCCTGGCCTACTTTTGTGTGAATTCATGAAAGTAGTAAATCTGCACAAATGCAAGGAAAAATGCTATGTGTGCACTTATTGGATTTTTGTTTTTGATTATTATTATTTTTTTAAAATAAAGAATTGGATCCCCAATTGGTTATCCAAGACCTTTTGTGTGTAATAAGTCTCTCTCTCTTGCTCTCTCTCTCTCTGGCAGCATTCTACTCTTTCACATAGAGCATATTGGCACATAAAGTAGTTTTGTTAAGTCTCCTGAACTACAGTGACAAGGTGAGCTTTTTGAGACCAAAATATTTTTGCCAATGTTTGTTATGGTGATGAGGGTCTGTCAGCTACCTCAACAATAAAGTTTTACATAAACCGTGTCAAAATAAGACATGCATTGACAAACTAAAGGCCATCCATCAATGTCAGACCTATTGGCTTTGTCAGTGCTTGTTTATCGTCTTCTTTCCCATAACCTTGTTAGAACTGGTTACACTGATTTCTTTAAAAAAAAAAAAAAAAATTCTCCCCCATTATGGCTGTTTTGTGGAAATACTGGCATTGCATCAACACATTTTAGTAATGATGCTTTGAAGAAATGGTACTTTAATTTCACACTAGTTTAGCAAAACTTTTTTTTCCCTATTTGCGTTTTATTCGAAAAGCATAGAATCACCTATCTTTCTTTCAAGCTTCTGCAAATATTTGCATCAAAACAGAGAGCTCTCTGGAGCATTATACATAGCCTCATATTGTTAACTTTTGCAAATGTGTGCACGCATTTTTGTACTGGAACTACTGTCAGTGGTGCAGTCTGAACTTACAACATTTCCTTAGAGTGCTTATCCTAATAATAAAGACTTTGCATTAATGAACCATAAATTCAAGGTTGAACAGCATTAACATATGGACACAAATGTTACTTTAACTGTAGATGATGCCCTTTCCTGATCCATGATGTAGTATTGTAAATTAGCAACCATAGGGTTTGTGCTGCATGGGTTTGAGCGTCTACTTGTTCCAGGGACAAAATAAACATGAAAACGTATTGTCCTTGACCCCAAGCAATATGTCTTGGGCATTAGGCTATAGGAATTCCACACCCCTGAACCATTTTAGGGCACCTCACCTGAGCAGACTAAGGTTCCAAATCCCTGTATAAAAAAATGGTCAATGGTTGTACCTTGGCCCCTACCAACAAAGGTAGGGGCTTGATTAAGAGGACCCCCCCCGCCATGGCCATCACATTAAGGAGGCCTTCATGACAAAGATAATCGAACAACCTCCTCCCCCTGTGGTCGGATGACCTGGATTAAGTGAAAAAATTACTAGTCAGAAAATAGTCTGCTATTGGATGGTCGGGCCCAATTTAACATTGAAGCCCTCTCCTACAATCAGGATAAATCAATTCAAAAATGGTAAATGATCTAGTGTCCAGGATCTACGAAACTTCAAACAGGGTCTCAATCGGACATCCTGGGTCATGCACAGAATTATAAAAGTCAACAAGAAAAAAATAAATTTGCAAGGAAATACTATCTACAATATCTGAATCCCATTGTCATTCTACAGAACCTGCACAACCTTGAAGGATTTAGAAATACAAATCATGATTGCCAGGCCACCCTGAGCTCTCTAACCGCGTGAGAAAATAGCAGGGCTATCAAAACTCTCAAAACCATCCCATGTGATGGCCTTGCAGGCCCAAGTTTCTTGAAGCATGATTATCTCAAACTTGGTAATGAAATCAACCCACATAGTATCTTATTCATTGGCCTAATTCCAGGCAATATTCCAACAGATAAGCCTAAAAGCAAGGTGCTGTTCTGCTTCATAACACTATGTGGGGGAGTGGCCTCTGGTAGCACACCAAAGGTCGGCTGATGGATGGAGGTTCTAATCCTCAGTCTTTGCAGTCTAGGTCTGACAAGGGAAGAAATCTTTTGGAAGTTGGGACAAGAGGGTGCCCATTCTCACATGCCAGTTTGTGGGTGGGGGGCGAGGGTATGTATATGCCCTACCTATGCCTTTGGCCACAGATGCCTGGAAAAAAAAAACTAAAAGGAGAATGTTGGTGCCCTCGCCCAGGGAAATCTGCCATGCTAGTGCAGTTGATCAGACGGTGGGCCAAATTTTAATGTTTACGGTTGATCACAACAAAGTCCCCCCCACCCTCAGATGTTTTTTAGAAAGGCCCACTCACCCAACCCTCCCAATGAACAGGATGTCATTGTATTCCTTGGTGTTGAATGCTGAATTACGAGTTAGCCAATGACATAATTTATTCTTCATCTGGGACGTCAACTTCACCTTAGAATTAAGGGTCAATTTAGGAACACCTGTCATAGTGGCAATAAAAGGGCAACACGGGGGGGAATTAAGACAAGGAATGCTCATAGCAGACTGAAAACTCACCCCAGTGCCCTGATGAGTCATCAGTGTGGCCCTTTGGAGCCCCTGGGTGAACCTAACCAAGTCACGTCGTCACATGCAGGCCTTGAAAAAATCCTAAAAATTTACTAGACGTGTAGGTATAGTAACTTAATAATCTACTCAACCTAATTATAATGCCCTTGACCTATAAAGTGGTTTCAAATTGTGTGATCCTGGGCAAATATTTTAATTCACGAGTCGCCTTTATCACACATTAGAGCACCTTCAAATACGTGAGTTCAGCGTGTCTGCTGTAAAAAATAATAATAATAATAAATAAAAAAATGGTTTGATTTTAATAGACTAACCTTTTGCACCATTTACTACAAATCTAGCCACATATAGGAAACACATGACCACTGCCTTGCCTCTTAGTTCATTAACTGCATTGTTATCAGGACGGGGGAGGAATGTTTCTCAAATCATGTTTAAAAACAATCTGTTAATAAATACATACCTTAAGCATAAAGTGATAGCACACCTATTTGCAATCAGCAAATTTTCTATTGAAGTGGCCACAACATTTCCCACTGTCATGGTTTTACTGATAAACCTAGTTGGTGTAAAATGTTTGGAAATCGAGTTTCTTCAAATATTTGCACATCACCAAGTAAAGTGTTGTGACTTGGTTTGCTCCTGTTTAAATCTTGGTTTGCAGCACACTTCTGAATTACAAAAAAGTTATTTTGTAATTCCTGATATATTTTGAAATACTTGTACTATTCATTTACTAGCTGTCTAAATGTTGTGTTTTAGAAGAAGAAACCGGACATCTTACAGCCTTTTGTTTGACAATGATTTTCAGACAGTTCACTTGACAACCTAACTGTGTTGAGAGAAAGGAAGGTAAAAACATCATTTTTCAGGATAAGATAGGCAGCAATTAGTAAAAAGACAAACTGACATTTGACCACTGTCCTTGAACACAGCAAATGTGTCAAGATAAAAACAAGATTTAAAGGTATTTTTTTTTTGCTCACTTTCTGAATGAACAGAACACCTGTTCTTCCAGCTCAAGTTCACCCGACAGAACGGGTGAGTAGGTGCTACAAATAGTGTGACCTGATAAAATCCATCTCTCTATAGGAAGCCAGTGAGCTAGTAGATTTCCGAGGCCTGGTATGGAATAGATGGCAGGATAACTGTAGAAGTCACATAGACGGCATTGGCGTCAGCTGGTGTCCTGCTCAAATACCCACCCCCTTTCAGTTCTGTGTGCTGGGCTAGATCTGAATGAGTATGCCTAGTTGTGGTAACATGAGACTTGCTTAATTCAGAGGTGGTGATTTTTAAACTGCGCTGTCTATCCTCCAATGGGGGTAACACATCCAATGACAAATGATTTAAATTTGTCCAGGATAGAGTACGAATCCGAGTTTGGCGCTGCGTTGGCAGAGTCCAGGGGATGGGTCAGCCTACCAGCAAACACTGACAGAATGTTTATTAGAATTACATTGTGTCTGTGACCTCACATTATTGGTTCATTTGTGTTGACGCTTTCTTTTGAGTGAAGGCCAGCAATTTCTACCATTGGAGGTCAGAGTCCTTAACAGCTGTCGTTGCCAGAGATACGAGCGGCTCAGAAGCAGTAGGCAAGGAGTTAGGTAAAACACTCAAGTCAGAGGAGCCCACATGTGATTGAGGGCCTGATTGGATTGAAGCAGGACAGCTGAAGCCTTCTGCAGCATCCAGGGATGGACTCCTTTCTGCATGGTTTATTTCCTTAGGCATCACCCCAACAGCATAAGCTAAAAAGGAATCCAGGGTGGTGCCAAGAGGTTGATTTGTGTTTGTATCATTCTTAGCCTCAGATAATTTACACTTGCCCATGTGATTTGGAGAAGGAGCAGTCGGCCAGTAGTGGTGCAGGTATTACAACATTTGAGGGAACAAACATTTTAAATCAAAGACCGCAACAGGGGGTGTATCAATGGATAAAAGTGTCATGGGAGGTGAGCAAAACATGAAAATAAAGTTAAAAAATAAATTAAAAATCCCATTAAGAGGAGAGGTGGAGAATGCAATGAGCAAACTGACAAATGGGCAAGGAACAATATATAGAGCGCACAAAGATGACTATTTGAGTTGGCAATCAGCACTCGAGGGAGAAACTAAGCTGATACATGCCCTCCCAGTGGGGAGAGAAAAAAATAGTCCATGAAAGTTAGTAGTGGAAGGATACGAGAAATCCATTCAACAAAATGGTAAACAGGCTGTACTCCAGGGAGAATGAAACACAAGAGGAAAGAAGACCATTGAATATGAAGCAAGCACATTGTGTTGACAAGAATATCAACCAGTGGGAAGGAACAGGCTGGCTTAAAGGCCAATGCACGTTTTGATGTTGTCCACTATATATCTTTACAACAACAGGCAGCCAAAAGCTGGCTGTAGGTGAGACCTAAAAATTTGGGATAATTGAATTAATACATCAAAAGTATCGAATGAAAAAAATTGGAAGGCATTTGGTAAAGGCCAGTTAAAAAAGAAAAGGGAATTCTTTAATGTCAGGCATGGAATAAAGTGGATTGCGTACCATTCTTGCTCCGTTAGAAAAACCAGAAGTTCAATATCTAAGATAGCATTTATTATAAAAGTTTATTCATTTAACAAGTTCTAGGATTTTGTTAACATGGATGATTGTTTACAAATTTACATTTTGTGAGAAAGTGGGTTATTGTTTGGAGTCAGGTGCTACCCACCTCCAGAAATAATCACACCTCTTATCTGAGCGAACCCTCAAAGTCACCATATTAACCTCAGCTCAGCCCTCTGGTAGATTTGACACAGAGCAGACAGACTTAACTTAGGGCAATGTATATGGTGTTTATGCAGTACCAAAACAGTAATATAGTCAAAACACAAACAATAAAGATCGGAAACCGAATTGGAAAAATAGTAAAAATGTAATCAGCAAAAAATCGAATAAGGAGAGCAAGCGTTGTGAAGTTTAAGTAGAAACGGCATCAAAAAGGGCAAAGCGCCAGTTATGCTCTTTAAAATGGGTTCCGGTGATACTCAGGAAGTCAAAACGTTTTTAAGGCCTAAGGTGAACACTGAAATTTCTTCTAAGTCCCAAACAACTAGAGAAGTACACTTATAAGGCCCGCAGGACCTTTGGGGATGGCACTTAGTAACTCTGACTATCAGGCAGAGGCCAGAACAAAGTTCAGCCACTGATCAGCGGGACACTTTTGAAAAAAGGCATTTTAAAGCTTTTTGTGTCCATGAAGCCACAGAAGAGGTCAGCCAACTGACCCTTGGAGTCCACTTATTTGTCATGAGTACAAGGGGGAACAAGTCCAGTTCTCCAGGGCTCCTCTCAGGCCACAGACAGCAGGATCAGTTTGCTTCTGCCCTTTTGAGGGTTTAGAAAGTGTTCTGAAGATTGGACCTTGGGGTGCTACATTTATACCTGACACTAGCTTGTGTGTGGGAGTGAGTCTTGGGCACTCCCTAAGCAACAGGGTAAACGTTCCCAGGGGCAGCTCTACCCACTGTTTTTAGTGGTTCTGTTAGCCTTACTGCAAGAGACCCAAAATGCCTGTTGAAGAGGGCCCTGGTCCCACAAAAACAAGACTTGTGACAGTCTTGTGAAACAAAGCGTGTTCATCCTCGCCTAGAAAGAAGAGGCACATTAATTGTTTCCTTGTCCTTTGTGATCGATGCAAAATTTACACGTACTTCAGACAGACCCGTCGGGCAGGAGTTGTGCTAGTAGGATGCCCACAGTCCCTACTCTGAATATTTTGCAGAGTTCAGGAGTCATTCATACCCGTTCAGGTCAGCCTGTCAACCAAAGTGACCAATTGCATAGCTCCTGAAGGGAATTTCCCACCTCATGCATGCCAAGTACAGCCTGGGATTTGGTAGTGAGTTAAATGAAATTATCCCCCAGGAGCTTCAGACAAGGTAAATGCAACTTTCTAAAATTGCTTTTCTTTAATATTGAATAACAATCCAACTTTATCATTGATTTGGGTTTTTAGTATCTATTAAAAATAATGTTTTGATTATTTTTCTAGCTGGTCCAGTTCCTGAGCTAGCAATATTACTATGTTAATCTGTACTCTGGTTTTCTGTACAGGTCAGGTATGCCTGCCACAATGAAAATAGCTTTTGGGGCTTGTTACTGTAGGGAAATTGTAATATTAATATTGTAATTGTCCCACTTTTAACTACCATGATCCCTTTCTTGTGGCTACAAGACCTACATAGGTATAGCTTGGTAATATTTTAAAAATGTAACCTTTATCAGTCAAAAGGAGTTATTTTGACAGGTTGCTCTGCAGGTTTTGCACTGCAGCAGTTTGGCTACACAGGACAGGCCTTGTAGTCCTGTTTGCACTGCTTCTGTAGTGGATGGCACAATAAAAGCTGCAGTCTGCAAGTGATGTGGGCACTTTTTATTCACCATATACTAGGAACTTGCAAACAGTTACATGTTAGTCAGAAATAAGTCAATTTAAACACTTTTAAAGTTGGCGCACATGTACTTTACTCCTGGCTAGCAGGTGCAAAGTGCACAGAGTTCTAAAGACAGAAAAATAGTGCCATAAAACGGCAAAACATCTAAGTTACTTTGTAGAAGAGGTGAATTTCCTACATTAATTATTTGACTGTGTTTAATCGTACTCTATTTACACGTTTATTTAACAACTTCAAGTTGCCTCTTTGTTTGAAGGCCTTGTATAACAGACTGTGACCCTCATTCTCAGTGCATCATTGCAATAATTTAACTTGGGTTTCACAAAAGCTTCTTTCTAAAGGCAGTGTAACCTCAGCAAATGAACACTAGTTATCTATTTGATGATAGATTCCTGCCTCTGAGGCTGGCCTACCTGTAATTGTGTAGACCCATTGCTACATAATTTCAGCATGTAAGTGACAGAATGTGCACAGAGGCTTTTATAATGGAACAATGCGGATTGTTTTGTTAGTTTCCTTCCATCACTGGAAGAGTAACTTTTGCATTGGTTGAAGCTATGATTGTACTTAACAAGTCGAAATTCACAAGGCAAGTTAGTTTTATTGGGCATTACTGTTTCATTGTGTACAACAATCTCTTGATGCGTTAGTTTCAATACTTCATGCTATAAATGGAAGGGAAAAAAGTACACTGGACACAAGAACCCTGCAGTACTACTAAAACAAGAACTTGTGGCCGTCTATATGAATCATGATTATATAGTTTAACCAAGACATTCCAGTACTTTATAGTTGTCTGAACTATGTATCCAGTGCCTGTACCAGACTAACTCCCCGAAACCCAGTGCCAACATTTTAAAATGCAGGTGCTGTCTTTGGTCACCACTGGCTCCAGTGCTAAAATTGTCAACATTGATCAAAGAAATCATTTTCCCGACTTTCAAATAACCACATATTGTTGCCCATTCGTCTTCCCTGCATAATGGTATTCATGAAGTGGTAGCTGGTGACTGATCATGTATTGCTATTCAGATCAGCCAGTCACTAAGCCAACTACCTAGTCAAACTGGTCAGAAACATCAGATGTGCACAATAAATGCTAGGCTCCCTCATCAACCTGACTATTGCGACTGCTTCTCCTTTGGCTTTTCTAGCACCCTCCTTGTTAGAGAGAGCCAACAGCGAGAGGTCAGAAAAACCAGGAGGAAGGAGGCAAAAAGACTGGGGATGACCCTGCGTAAGGCAAAAAGTCCAACACTCCTCGACAAGCTAATTACGGTCTGCAGTGGAATCAAACAGTTGGTCTTCAATTTCACACCACAGTAGAGTCCTACCTGCCGGATGTGTCCCCCACTGGTAGTCTGCATGTCTCACATGACTCATTCAGAAGACCATAACGCATGATTCGGTCCTAAAAGGAACCTCAGATATAATAAACCACACTGTTTCAGCTGTGCAGTTCTGTTGGAAAGTTACATTGGGTTTCAAAATAGATTGCAGTTAAGTATATCTTGCGGGACAGCATGCTCTTGCTATATACTTGATAAGGTGACTAGATTTATTTTTCGTCCCAAGTGGGAGCTGGACTTCCCAGGTCCTCTGGAGTTGGATGGACTATGTCACTGAATACCCGGAGCTGGTGATTGCATATGGTTGAGATAAAAAATATTATTGAATGAACACTTCTCCCGGGCTGCCGTAGTCGGTCATCTTTCAGAGAGGATGCAACATGGTTGGAATGACGTGTTTTGCGCCACTACTAGTTTTGTCACCGGGTATCTTCCATTTGACTTTATGAGCTGAAAAGTTTCAAACACGAGTATTTTGCTAATTTAGACAGGACTACAGAGACATGTTGAGTTTAAGTTGGTGTGGTTAAGAGAAAGGTAAAGTGTGTACAAGGGCACAGTAGACACAGACATATCAAGGTTATTTGTGATCAGAGAGTACTTTAGTGTGCAGAAGTAAGAAAGGAGGTTTCCAAAAATGAGCTTATGTTTTGACAACCTAAACAGGTGATGTAGATGTATTGCAGTTCAGCCAGTCTGGTTGATGAGAGCTTCCAAGACTAGGAATTGCTAGCACATTGTAGGCTACCTTTGTGGGAGAAGGTAGGTGACCCAGAATAGCATGCATCTTGGCGAAGGTAGTGTTTCTGAGCACTTTCACAACAGAGTTGGCCCCTCTTTTAGCACACAGTAATAGCAACTTGTGCTTTAGGCCAGGTGCCTCTGCATCTGCTGGCATGTGCTATACATAAACCTTCTTCCTTAAACTTGAAGCTGCTGTTTTATGTGGAGACAGGGCAGTGGGTAGAAAACTTCGGTGAATTGTAATAACAATATTTCTTCTTGTTCTAATACAAATTTTGTCTCTTAGATTGATTTAGACACCATAGATGTCAGCAACCTCAACCGTCAGTTTTTATTTCAGAAGAAACATGTTGGCCGATCGAAAGCAGAGGTAATAAATAGTCTACATAAATAAAAATAAATCCCTGCTTTTCCTAAAAATATATTAGAAATTCTATCATTTATTGAGAACTTTTAAACTCTCGTTCAAATTTAAGGAAATGTATTTGCCATGGACTTACTTAAAAGTTTGTTGGAATATGATCTGTGAAAGTCTGAAGTGCCCAGGTGGATGCACCACAGGGCAACTGTGCTATTAGTGTATTCATTCTTTTACACCATATGTTAAAATATTTCTGAAACTTGATTAAATTAATCCAACACAGTTCATGTCTTATTTTTAGCTGCTGAGGATAGGGGCGGATGGGGTAACCTTAGCCTCATTTTACTAAACAAAAATTGTTGAACTTTTTAATTTGTGCTTTGGTGCAAGAGAAATTCTGTGAACTAGAAAAAACACTTCCTGGCAAATAAACCTCCAGGCCACTCCAGTGGGCTACAAAATGTACTTTAATGTTGGGATCATATTGTTTATGTTAATTAGCCCATGTGTAGTACCACTGCTTTTGCAGAGGGCATTTGCAGATTTCAAGGCAGATTTCCCCTGTGCATTGCAAAATTCCCTGGTGAAAGTTATTTTCTCTTCCAATGGTTTTTTAACGGGACAGGACAACTATTACACCACCTTCCCCCTCCTCCAGACACATCGAAATAAAGATCTATTGCATTCTTCTGTCTGGGTTCTGTGAAACCCTGTACTTCCTGTTGTGTTGGGTATGGGAATATAGATGAAATCGCCTGTTAATGTTTCATTCAACTTTTATAGATGAAAACTTATGTTATTTCTCTTTCCAGGTTGCCAAAGAAAGTGTGCTTAAGTTTTGCCCTGAAGCAGATATTGTTGCTTATCATGACAGTATCATGAAGTGAGTTTTTCATTTATGGTCCTGATGTTCGACATACGTGTTAACGAGTTCTCCTCACCCCCTGCCATGCAACAGGCAGTGTGACTTCAAGCTGTTCATTATTGGCCTTGTTTGATGGATGTTTTATTATTTTATATATTATCATTTATTTTAGATAACATTCTGGACAGTAGAAGAGGAATTAGGTTAGTGTCTAGTATTTTGTGATCAGAATTTTTACAGTAGGTACCACAGAATTGTTATTTGTTGGGGTGTACGTGGTCCATGCCCTTGTTATGTACATTATTATTTTGACTCTACCGTCCATCTCTATTGAAATTCTAAAAGAGACCTCATTCTCTTCTCCCCCTGACTTTCTTTCATGGGCAGAGCCCCTTACAACTACCTGAACTGAACACTTGTCATAGGGTCATTCCCTTGTCCCAGTTATAATTGTATCTGCCAATACTGAACCCCATGCATGTCTGAACATGGAGGTCTTAAAATGTAGACATTATGGGGTTAGAGAGTTTTCCCAAAATTTCAGATCTTTTGGATGCACTCTTTGAAAACAAAATCTAATTTATAGGATGTTTCTGCAGCTTCTCAGTCCTTTAATCTTATTCCGTTGTTCCTGACTCTCTGGTCCCTTAGTCTAAGCGCTTCAGGCCACACACGCTAACTTAGTACTCTGGGAACAGAAACAAAGGCGGTCATTCTGACCGCGCCGCCCGCCATGCGGTTACCGCCGAATGACCGCACCGCGGTCAAAAGACCGCAGCGGTCATTCCAACTTTCCCGCTGGGCCGGCGGGCGACTGCCAAAAGGCCGTCCGCCGGCCCAGCGGGAAAGCCCCTGCAACGAGGAAGCCGGCTCGGAATGGAGCCGGCGGAGTTGCAGGGGTGCGACGGGTGCAGTGGCACCCGTTGCGATTTTCACTGTCTCCAAAGCAGACAGTGAAAATCATTGTGGGGCCCTGTTAGGGGGCCCCTGCACTGCCCATGCCAGTGGCATGGGCAGTGCAGGGCCCCCAGGGGCCCCACGGCACCCGTTCCCGCCATCCTGGTTCTGGCGGTGGACACCGCCAGAAACAGGCTGGCGGGAAGGGGGTCGGAATCCCCATGGCGGTGCTGCAAGCAGCGCCGCCATGGCGGATTCCCTGGGCCAGGGGAAAACCGGCGGGAAACCGCCCGTTCCCCTTTTCTAACCGCGGCTTTACCGCCGCGGTCAGAATAGCCCAGGAAGCACCGCCAGCCTGTTGGCGGTGCTTCCGCCGCCCTCCGCCATGGCGGTCATGGACCGCCAGGGTCGGAATGACCCCCAAAGTGTTGTACCTAGGAACATTCCTGGAGGCTTCCTAAATCACCCACCCTCAGCATGCCTGTCAGTTCCCCATCTATCTTAAAACTCCAAAAATCTCCCCTCTAGCTCCTTGGACTACAACACTACACACTCAGAACGCTAACCCCGCTTTTCCTTACTTTCCATGTTCTCCTCCAACACCCACAGTCTAACCTTCATCTGAAGTAGCTTCTCTCAGTGGCCTTCAACATCCTGTTGGAGAACAGATACACACAGTGGTCAGTTTACCGCAGTGGTTTACCTCAGTGGGGTTTAGTACAAAGGACAAACACACAGATGTTTATATAGATTTTAGCATACAGAGTTTGCCTTTCACATGTATTTGGATGATGCTGATATTTGCTGAATCCCTACAAAGCAGTTCACAGGATTTACACTCCATCCTTTCAATGTCTGTTGTGCATCACTCCAAGAAATTTGAGGAGCTGTACTCTTCCCACAACTAAGTGTCTTTCATTTGCAGCTGTGTTTGGTACCCAACTGATTTATGCTATTATACATAAATATTCTAGCATTGGGCATATCCGCATTCTTTGTAGTTGTTTGAATAATATAAAGACTGGGCTGTTCTGAAATTTACAGACTACACAATTTCATTATATCAAATTAACAAATAGGATAGCAGTATACCTTGACCTAAATCCAGCACGTAGTGAAGCAGAGGAATTGTACCTTTAGGGTTCGGATTTTAACCCTTGCTATCCACATAACTCCATGAGAGTGTGCCCCAGCATATTATCTGAGCTTAAACTATGTTGACACTTCAGGATTAAGGGGCATGTCTTTTTCACGACTGGCAAATGTTGACTTTTACAAAGAGCTTTATAATCTTGGGCTAAAAACCCACAATCAAATTTGTTGGAAGACTTCATCAAATTAATTATTCCCTTCTAAAAGGAGTGGCCCCCAGCGTGCTGAAACATGCATGAGTACTTGAATCTTTAACTGTCAACTGGCAAGATTTTGGAAAGCTGGGGTGAATACTAAAGTAACAATGCTGAGGACACCTTATATTAAATTTACATAGAAAAGATTATGATCGTCGTCTTGGATTCCGATTTATAAAGGGGACACTTGATTCAGTGAAGGAATTACTAGCACAGTCCTTAATAATGAATTCCACTGGTCTGCTGTTGCATTGCTAGTTGTTAATTATGCTAATCTTTCTTCTGCTAATGTTTCTGATTACTTAATTCTCTACAGCCCAGACTACAATGTGGAGTTCTTCAGACAGTTTACACTGGTTATGAATGCCTTGGATAACCGTGGTAAGTCTACAGTGCTTCCTTTTCTGTGGTTTTTGTTTCTGATACTGCTCTATTTTCATGTGATTGTCAGTTTGTACCCAGCATACTTTGAGGTAGATGGTGATTGTTCCATTTTGTTTTTTTAACCCTGGGCAACCAGTGTGGCTCAACAGTTGAAATAGGACACAAAGCTGCTAATTGAACTGCTTAATGTTGGTATAACTACTTAATTATTAACCTACACAATATGATCTTGAGCTAAAATATACAAAACATTACTTATTGAATACATTTTTCAACTTTTATACATTGCACATATAATAATTTGATACAACATAATATGGATATTCAAAAAATGCTTAAACTTAGCAGTCATTATATACTGAATCATGTATAGAACTAATACATTATCATTACACAATGTCATCTGACAACCCACTCACACTAAAACAGTACATGCATACTCACTATCATACTTCAATCATTCCTACTCACTAAAACACAAAAATCTTTAACATAAATACAATAAACCAGAAGGACCATATCACAATGTGTGCTTGAAATATGTCTTTTAATGTAACAAGTTGTCGTCCTATACTGTAAATTACTTAATATATAAGGACATAGGTTGCAACAGTCATTCAATGATTACACAATACATACAGATGTAATATTTGTTATATCATTTTACAAATTAGAGTTCATAGGTTGAAAACATCTCATGTATAAATTACACAGTACTCTTGTTGGCATTCCACATTCAAAGCTGCAGATGTGCGTTTCGGTTTGAACCCAAATGCGAAACCACCTTCTTCAGGGCGCTACAGATTGGTATATATCCTACAACTGGACCACCAAATGGTTGAAGGAAAGCACAGAGAGACCAGGAGGTTCACTTTGCGCAAAACTGCCACTCAACAGGGTTGGAAGGAGCGAAGTACAAGAAAACATTTTCCAAAAGAGTTGGGGCTAGCAATCAGTCCAACAACAGAAAATACTTCCAAATAATATCCTCAGAAGAATTTTCAGAGGGTCCATACAACACGTGCCGACCACTGATTTACTATATGTTGCGTCCGCACTTTAAAGCAAACTACTTGTAGACGGACCGCTGTCCTTCATGCAAATATAACGTGCATATCAAGTCCCGCCATCCTGGTCGTTCAACAGTTGGGCCTCTGCATGAAGCACAATATCCAGTGATTTTTTCCCTTCTCTGAAATGTGAGAATTCTCTTTTTCTAAACAAGTAATCTGGAAAGGACAGGGTCTTCAGTGCCCTTTTTAGTCTGTTCCGGTTTCCAGCACCTCAGTGTTGGAGGGAGGTGACTGTGATTATTGGGCCTGCTATTATGGAACACACTAAACCTGTGACTGAGATCTTGACATTACTGATTTGCATATGGGTGGGTCCAAACTGAGGTGACGTGGTGTGCAAAATAACAATGGATTAAACCCAGATCTGTGACAAGAGGTGAGGGTTTGAAAAGTTTCAACACTCCGTCCATCATTTTATTTTATGTAGTTGTGAACTTATTTTATTATTTTTTAACCGTTTTTGACAGTTTGCAATTCCTATTCCGTTAGCCTGCTCCAATACGTTTTTTGTTTATTTTTCTTTTACTGTGGAAGAAATTGTTTTTTTAAGGGACTATTGGTCAAGTTTTTTGTCAGTGATGTATTTTACATATCCCTCTTCTCATTTTCCAGTTGCACGTAACCATGTGAACAGGATGTGCCTAGCTGCTGATGTGCCTCTTATAGAAAGTGGCACTGCAGGCTACCTTGGACAAGTAACTGTTATTAAAAAGGTTAGATGTTTTCTTTTTTATATTTCTTTGGTATTGTGCAAGGAGAAAATGTATTTAATGTGATGGGTAAGCTTTCAATATATTTACGTTTACAAAATAAATGCTACTCCCCCTCTTTGTACAAGCACCTGGCTGTACCAAATAGTAGGAACGTTCACTTGGTAAAGTATATATTTACTTATCATGTAAATACCTGAAGGGACATACACACTGATCGGGTTCCAGTACTGTGCTCGCAAGCATTCTGCTTTATACGCTTCTGTCAAGGGCATGCATTTATTTAATTAGTAGGCATAACGTTTTGTATCAGAAGTTGTGCAAAAAATAGTGGAACAGCCCATAGAGTGGTAGGTGGGGTGGAGTAGGTCATGTACCAAATTGAGTCAATTGCCACTGAAATTATAAGGAACAAAATTGGCCTTTCAGATTACCTCTGCGTTCCTGAATCCTGTGTTTGGGACTGTTAGTGACCCAGAAAGCATGGACACTAAATCAACCATGCATTGAATAGGATTGTGTGGGGCTGCAACGTGTTCATTAACTTTCAGACGCTGGTGCATTGAACCAAGTTCACTTGTGGCACCTGTAGGTGTGAAAGCAAACCTTGTAAAGCTAAGTCAGACTCTTGGTTTATGCAACACAGCCATTCCCTGTGGACAGCACTATGTAAAAACCCAGTAAAATACACATCACACTTGCCTTGGACGAACACAGTGGCAATCCCTTAGAGCCATGCTTGCGGATACTCTGTGAGTTAAACCATCTCTAAACAAGTCAAACCTACATTTGACGTTATTCAACAATCAAACATTTTCTAGCATTCGCGTCAAGAATTTTGCATTTCTATTAAGGACACGGAGGTGAGGATTATGCTTCTTTCTTTTACTCACAAATAAAGCAGCCAATAAAAAGTGAAAAAACATAACACTATATTACCCATGAGTCCTTCCATATGACCCACCAATCAGGTCTCTTTCTTTGCTGCTTACACAGCCTGAAATAAGTACTTGTTTCTATTACTATTACCATAACGTTACTGTGGTGTTTTGTGTTACCATTACATTCGGCGTGGTTTCATAGTCTTCAGGTGCCTCTGTATTGCTGTCTGGGATCATGGAACTACGGCACGGTTTCCAGCCTAAGACACCATACGCTCTCTCATCGCAAGATTTCAAGGCCTGTTCTATGGCGGTGTCCGCGTTGGCTGCCTTCTGGGAGAACGTACTGGGCGCTATCAACAGAATGTATGACACAGCGTGCCCCGTTTCCCTCGCTATGTTTTACTGGGGCTACCAACCCCACAGACATACCCTCTCAAGGCGCTGAAGGGTAGGGCCATTACACTTGCGATTAGGGCTACCAAACAACTACTTTCAGGTAGATGGGGCTCGGAGATGGTGCCCTCACAGACGGACTGGCTGCACAAGCTGTGGGATGTCCTGGGGATGGAAAAATTGACGGCAGTGGCCATGGGATCCCTGCCCCAGTTTGATAAGGTATGGGGGCCCTGTGTCTCTTACCTCTCAGATGAGTTCAGGGAGCTGATGTGCCCGCGCTATTTGCAAGTGCTGCGCTTTACGAGCTTAACTACAGCCCCGGCGAGAGGGACAGTTGCGACGTGAGTTGGAGTGGGCCGGTGTGAAGGGGGAGAGAGTGAACAGGTGATAACGCATCATATAGGAATGGTACAGGGAGGCATGGTATTTTGTTACAAGTGTTTTTTTTTTGTTCTTCAATTTTAATCCACCGGCCAGTGGTTATAGGTGGAAAAGTTGTATATGATAAAATTTCGCTAAAACAGAATCAATCCTAAAAAAAGGGGGGATGCTTTAACAGTTCTAATTTGCCATAGCAGTAAATTACACAGTGATATATACACAATGCTCTTTGGCACCTGAGAAAGAACATCAACAATAAGACTCCCCATTGTTGCATAAACAACCATTTATTTGTTACCCCAGACATCAGCTTAGGAATCGTGCCGAAGCACACATTTTACTTATAAATACACACATTTCAATTTTGGAATCCTGCCTAATTTGAAGAAAAAAAAAAAAAGCTTTTTCTTTTCTAGCTGTGGCTGCACCTAGGTGTACTACTTGTTGGTGAACCCTGTTATAGTTAGTTCATCAAATTAGAACTGGTGAATTTCATTGTTTATTCAGCTTTTCAATACTAGTGCATATTTAATTTCAACACATAACTATGTCACTTTAACCTTTTAGTATATTTAGTGAATTTATGCATTTTTTCTGATCATATTCAAAGTTGAGCATATGTCCATCCCCTGTGGGCAACCTGTGCTCAATTCCCTGGAGGGGGGCAGCCGCCCACTGCCACCCATCACTCACCTCCGGCACACTGCCACTCTAGATTCTAGCCAGTCTGTATTTCTTTCCCCTAGGGGCAGACAGTCAGCCGGCAGCCGCCCCATTGGTTGCACAGAGTCTTCAGTCGTACAGCTTTGGGTTTGCCTCTACAACCAACCTACTGCAGGAAGTCAAACCCCAATGCCTGGCTGGTAATGACAGCTAGGCACAGGGTCAAGATTGTTTGGTGCTTTGGTACAGTAGCGTTCTTTCCCAGGACATGGGACTGAGTCCCAGATGTTTTTTGTGGTGTGTGTGTGTGTTTTTTTTTTTTTTTTTTAAGACACATTTTTATTATCATCTCACCAATGCAACACTGGTAATAAGTTACAATAAGAAAAGCCATCTTCACCCATGCCGCAGGTAGTGCAGGCAGGTACATACAGATCAAGTGAAAAAACATTTTATGACTATGCCTTAATCATCCAGCCCAACAAGTAACTGATAAGAACAGGGAGTTAGCTTGTGAAATGGTCAGGAGAGAACAGGAGGTCCTCTCAAGGATCGGAATAATCCCCACCAATGCCACTGGCTCCCCCTACCCATCCTCGTTGTGTGTAAAGCCAGTCAGCAAGTCTGCCAATTGCCCCAGATCCTCCTCGTCCCTGTTGTCATGTCTACAGAGCTTCAAACATACCTTCTCAGCTGCTGCCAACTCTACTACGTCCACCTCCCATCGCTCCACGCTAGGGCCCAGGGGGCTCATCCATACATTCGCCATCTGCCTCTTGGCTAGAAGCAAAACCAGATGCAAGAACTTCAATGCCATTTCCTGGCCTCGTCAGCAACAGATGTCACCCAACAGACACAGTGCTTTCATTTAATCTACAAGCATCCACACCACAGGTCTCACCCGCGGCAAAATAGTGTGCCAAAAAGCATATACCACCAGACAGCCCCAAACTGGGTGTAAGAAAGTGCCTACCAGTGCCCGATATCTGGGACAGTCGACCAGTCTACTAAAGCCTCCACTTTAGCCGCCACCTTGTGAAGATCTGCCCATAGCAAATTCACCTCAATAGGCACCCATCCTATGTGGCCTTTCAGGGCAGCTCTCAAGCCCTGTATTGCCTCCAGGATTGCAGCAGATGAGGGCTCCTCTTGGCGTTCCGGTGAGCACTCCTCAACTGAGTGGCTTGGCAAAGGTTAGTGTATCGGGTAATAGTGTTCTCCTGCTGCTAACTCTGTGGCCCATCTCTCCCCATATTGCAGTAGGGAGGGATACCCACAGAACAAGTGTGTTCTCGTGGCAGTCCGGGTGAAAGGGAGTCTGCAAATGTCTGCCCCCCCAGGGTAAAGGATGACCCGCCAACAGGTGGAACAAAGAACTCGGTCGCAGAGTATACACCAGTGGGTACAGTCCAGGGTGCTGGCCGGGAGGACCACAGGAGATTCCAGGCACCCCTGCCATCAACAAGTTCAGCACAAGGACCCCACCAGAGTCAGGCCATGAGTGGCTGGAGGGTCTCAACTCGTGCCATCATGATCCCTTTGCCAGCGTAATTACGATTGCTAAGGTGGGCCCCGTTGGTGAGGGTCTGTCCACACGGAAGGCATCTCAGTGGCTGCCAGTAGAGAATAGTTGGATAGGAAGCAGCCTAATGAGGGTAAGGGACGCTTGGATGCTTCTCAGCTCGTGCACACCACCTGTGGAAGCTTCGCTGACTCGTCCCAACACTCTGGGCACCACCAGGAACCCAAGTGCTGATTACACCGCAGTGGAGGGCGTTGCACTCCCAGCATGAATTGGGCAGCACTCACGGGGCATCAGGTTGTCCTGCAGCTTCTCCAGCACTGTTATGGGTCGAGCAGCAGCACTCGCAACCTCAGCAGCCTGACCCTTGCTCTGCTGTGGTCGTCGTAGGCCCAAATGCTGATTGGGCCTCAACAGGGTGAAGTAAAGCCATTCTACCCATCCTCTGACACCCCCAATGCCCCTCCCACCCCCTCAACTCTCTACCGCCAGCGACATGGCAAGATGGATGCAACTAGGAAGGGAGAGCACTGTGGGTGCGAAGAAGCACCAGGTCTACTGTTGCTCAAACGCCGAGGGCATCCAGGTGCTGAACATCTGCTGGACCGGCAGCGACCACCAGGCCGCAGTCCCTGACAGGCAAAAACAGTTGTGCTGTCAGTGTGTATGTATGTGGGTATGGCTTAAATTCATAGGACACTCCCCTAATACTAATGACCCTCCCAAGGCAAGGAAAGGCCCCCTTAGGTTTTTGCAAGCTATTGATCTGCTCTAAAATTATAGCTATATGTGTCCTTTCTGGTGAATCTACCCAGCGGCTGCGAACCTGGAAGTCTAGGAAATTATCCTATGAATGTAAGTCATACCACATACATACACATTGACAGCACAGTAGTTTCTGCCTGAAGTGTAAAGACTAGGGACATTTTCTTTTTTGAACCTGATTAAAGGCCGCTCGATCCGTCTGGACGGCAAGGGCATGAAACATTTTGACCAGTACACTGGAGTAGGGAAAGTTTCTCCACCTATTCACGCTTTGAGAGTGTAGGAAATGTATTTCTCGTGTCACTCTCCCCGTGTTTTTAACCTTGGCCTAGGCAATGTAGACAACAATAAATTATTTTTCTTAGGGCCCATAGTAAATTTTAACTTTACACTTCCCAGTCCTTTACACTACACAACTAGAGGTTCAAGAACACCCCTGTGGTCTACATCGACACTTGTTCAACCAAAAGATCTCTGGCAAAGAAACCCCCTTGTGGGGCCAGTCGGGCATGGCCGCTCCAGCCCGACGAGGAGCGGGCCTGATGATGAAGCATGCCACCTGTTAGTGGGTGAGGGGGGGGTCCTCTTCTAACAAATGAGTGCTTAGATGACCTGGTCATTCTCCCCTAGTTGGGTTAGAGGAGGACTTCACTTTGTGGAACACTGTACCTGATCGTAATAGGCTCTAGGTATAGGGATACCGTTCACAGGATCGAGTAATTCTCCCAGTCCCCCTAGTGATTTAAGTTGAATAAGAATAGTGCTCACAAGAGACCCATTGATCTTAAGAGGTTTATATGCGAGCGGCCAGCCCGATAGTGTTGAGAGTTGCGGGTGAAATACGCTAGATGTGGGAGACTTTGATTGCACTGCAGTACCATTGTGTTGCGATCTTTTTCAGGAGAACTAGTTTTTCTTCTGAATTGTAGACACTGAGCATCTTCAAAATTGGCAACTGCTAACCTATTTATTTTTTGCAAATGTGCTAATCATTTGTTCTTGTGTTTGACTTGTGTTTGTAATGATACTGTAAGGTACTTTTTTGATCTTTAATCTAGGGTTTAACTGAGTGCTATGAATGCCACCCAAAACCAGCACAGAAAACGTTTCCAGGCTGTACGATCAGGAACACTCCTTCAGAACCAATCCACTGCATTGTGTGGGCCAAGTACCTCTTTAAGTAAGTAAATGAGGTTTTGATAATCCTTCATCCGAGTGATGTGGTACAACTATTCTCTGCTTGATCGCCTTATATGTGTGATAGCTGTGAAATGAAAGTCTTCAAACAAAATGCATATCTAACTTTGATCCTTAGTCATCCATCACCCCAGATTCAATTATGAAATCAGTTTTGGGAGGGTGGAGGGGGGGGTTTGGCCCATACTCAAAAAGCCTAGGCTTTTTATTTTTTTATTTTATTTTTTTAGCATCAGCGCAGTGGATTCAGGGTTGAAGTTTGACTACATGTGCTGATCATGACTTTTCAAAAATGTGGCCTTTCCAGCCTAGAGCAGAGTGCACCACCTCAGAATAGTCAATGCTTGCTATCTGCCTCCACATTATGATATCCTGGTAGTCTGAGGAGGGGTGTGGATGCAGGAGCAGGCACTTGGTTGGGGGGAGGGGGGGTGGAGGGTTGATGAATCAGTACTGATAAATTGTCTACTCTTTGCTTCATTCACTTGGTCCCTCTCCTAGGCTCTGGCATGGGACACAGAGTCCTTTAGTACTGATACTCGGCAGGTCGTAATAGGCAAGCCAGTCGACTTAGCGGGACACTCTCACCTGGCAACTAAGGATAGCAGATCGATACTTCACCTCAAACCAGCTCCCTTCCTGCTAAAGGCCTGGAGTACGGTTTGCTTTGCTAAATTTTCCTAAAATCTGCAAGCGCATCTGGAGCAGACACTGCACAATCAACATCAAAAGAGTTTCCTCGTGTAGTCAAAACTATTTTGTGGCATTCAAATATAAAAAGCTATTTTTCGTCAAGCCTCATAGACTTCTCCGTGTCTCTTGCATATGGTGGAGTTGGGCCTCTGAAGTATTTGTCATTTGGATTCTGCTTAGCAGTTATTTCCCACGATAGGAGTTTGCTTCAATCTACAATCCTTGTTCTCCCACAGAGTATTAAATGAATTCAAGAAAGGCCTACTCTGGACAGTTCCACCAGTCGCCAAGTCTGCCCTTACATAGGATATGAATCTAGTACTAGATGCGCTGATAGGACTTCATTTGAATCTTTTGAGAGTGCATCGGAAATGTTTTCATGTAAGCTGTCCGCTACTGCTGGATGTCATTCGACAGTCTGTGGAGCTGAAGAGTTTGCCCCCAAAGAATTGCACTTAAATTATGACAAAACACTTTGCTGTATTCCTAAAAAAAAACATTCCTAGAATACATATTCCTAAAGCACCCGCAAGTTTCGGTTACAGCAGGGGTAGTTGCCCACTTTGTTTTTTTTTACGCACCCAACAAACTCAGTGGTAAAGTATTCTCAGGTTTTGGACATTAAAGTATTTTAACTTCATTTGCGAAGACAACAGTTAATTGCAAATCGGTTATATGGATTATAGTCAAACCTTCTTCTCTATATAATTCTGAACTTGTAAGGCTTCACTTTTAAAGCCTTACAGGCCACATTTTATCAAGGGTGCTGTCCCAGCAGGAATACCATTTTTGGATATCTGTAAGTTCAATATGGAAAACCTTTGTGCAACACTGCTCTTTTGATGGCCAAGCAAGACTGGGTGTTGCTCTTTAAATCTTTTCAGCTAAAGTGAGACTCATTTTCTCCATTCATTTCTGTTTCTTTACAGCTTTGTAGTACTAATTAAAGAATGCAAACCTATGAAGTAGCCAATGGTAGAAAGAAAAAAATACCATAACTACAGCTCTCCAGTATCAATATCTTTCAAAGATTCATATACAACTCTCCCATTTTCCCTTTCAACGAGGCTCTTCTATTTGCCTAGCAGTATTTCATAAATCCTGGAAGCTTCCAATGTGGATACGCTACAGAGAGTTCTCTTTTTGACGACGGGATGATTAAGGCATGTACAGCTATGAAAGATACTAGCTCCTGTACTAACTGTAAATACAGACTTTCTTCTTTTTGATGTCCTAGTTTCTAACTCTCTCTTCGTGCATACTATGCAGTCATGCTCACGGCTTTAAGTAGAGAAAGGCTTTGGGTGATTTAAAGGAGTTTTTGCTGACTTTCAATGGCTGACCTAAATATAGCAGTTGCTGCATGAATATCCGTGCATTTAAGAAGAATGTGGTTCTGGGCCATTTAAAGGAGACCCAGGCCAATTTTTTTTTTTTTGACCTTTTCTGTTAAAGGAGGTCGTTATTCAAACTAGCTCATCGGATGAGAGTAGCCTGTATCTAATCTCACTGGATTCCAATATTCTTCTGTCATTCCTCTTTCTCTTCTGCGTTCTACTGTAATGGATTCATGGTTATGGCAAGAGACCTCAACAGTCAATCAACCCCTTATAGGTTAGGGATGAACGCTTATTCTGCTGCAAAGGTGGTTTAAACTCCTTGTAGCACCTGATGAAGGTTGCCGAGACTTTAACCTTTTTCAGCTTTTGCTTTGTCACTGAATTATCCATGCTGCATAAACTGCACAACATAGCTGTCAGCCATTGTCTTTGGCCTGCAGTGAATGTGCGGGGAATTTACCTGGGGATTCAAAATGCTTCACTGTTCTGATGGCTCTTAGTAAATGTAAGATCAATTTCTCTCTTCTACCCCTGTTATTGCTGTTCAAAACCTCATTGTGACTGCTTTCACACGGGGAGGAAATCAGTGAGGTCTGAAAGCGTTCCACCTCTCACCGGACAAAAAGTCTGCAACCTTCCTCAATCCAACACACTCCCATTTTCCTTCTACATTGAGATCCATCCGAATGCCGGACTCCCCCGCCAATTCTGTCAGAGGAGAGGAAGCATTGATATAAGGAATCGCGTTTCTCCGATAGAGATCCGCCCGCTTCCTAATAAAACACCTTAGAATCTTTTAGCGGACTTTCTTTGGTTATTTCGTTAGTTTTACCACATCATGTAAACCATGCTCCTTAAAAAATCAACTCCAAGAAATCCTGATAGAATTATTTTTTATGTCGTGGCTTTGCATTAATTCTGGACATATACTGTGCAAAATAATAGTCTACAACATTAGGAAGTGCCAAACCGCTCTTCTCCGATTTCTTGTAAAAAGTGCTTAGTTGCTACTCAGGCAGTTTTATTTTGCCAGACAAACGATATAAACAGACTCCACTCTCCTAAAAAAAACAATGTGGTTAAATTCATAAGTGAGAACAAACAATTAAATAATGGCAGAATTGACGTTTTGATCAAAGCAACCTCCTTACAATAGGTAAAGGAAGCACTCTCCACCATGCAAACAGCCTGTACTCTATAAACCAAATGGGGAAAAATTAAGATTATATAAATCCTCAATCTTTGAAGAATATCTAATCCCCAAATATCTTTTGGGCTGAGCTTTTACACAGGGCATAATTTAAGGAAGTAATTTATCTGAACTGCATTGGCAAAGAATAATGTCTGATATTTTTTTTTCTTATTGCTTTTATAGCTGCCCTCGAATTCCCCCCGCCACCCTCTTCTGGAAAAAATTGAGAACATCTCAAAGGCTTGTTCCTGCAAGCTTTTGTTACGCTAAAGAATCAACATAATATTGTAGGCTTATAGTTTAACCTTCTCCATCTGCCTAATGGGAGGCCGAATCTCGGTATTCTGCCTTATTGTAATTGCTAATGGCTCAATAAAAAAAGCAAACAAATATGGGGAGAGAGGGCTGCCCTGCCAAGTCCCTCGACAAATTTGTAATTTACTTACATCTGTGACTTTTATTATAATATTGACTTCAGCGTTCTGATACATCCTATGCACCAACCCCGTGATCTGGGAAGGCACCCCATATTGGGCTAAGATATCAATGTGTCAAAGGCCTTTTCTGCATCCAATAAAAGGACAGTGGCAGGAGTACCATTGACAGAAAAATAGTCCATCGCATCGGCTAGGTAATGTATACTTGTTGCCAACTGACGACCAGCAATAAAACCATTCTGGTCATGATGGATTAATTTGGCTGCTATCAGATTAAATCGATTGGCCAGAAGCTTCATGATTATTTTATAATCCGAGTTTAATAAAGTAATTGGGCGTTCCCCCCCCCCCCCCCCCTCAGCATTGTGTTGCCTACCAATAAAAAATAATCTGCCAACAAAGGATTTTTTAAAAATCAGCTGTTTGGCCATCATGGCCACAAACCTTACCATCTGGGAGGCTTTTAACCACCTCCAACAGTTCGTTCTTGGTAGAAGGTCGGGCAGTACTTTCCAAATCTTCCTTGGGTAAATATTTTGCTTTTCACTAATGACCAAGCTGAACTACTCATGCACTGACACAAAATCTCCGGAATGCACTTCTTAGTCCAAGGAGACATTTATTATTTCACTACGCAAGGTTCCTAAAAGGAGATTGGCATGTTGAAAGCACACGTTTAAATATTGTCACAACAATGAAATGAAAACATACACGAATGATTCTCCACTGCAATATACACAGCAAATATATGTATCTATATTATAATGCAAAGCAAATAATGAATTAAAAATGCATCACCGTAGGGCCTGTCAGGTGCTTCATCTTTCTCCTGCCAGCAAGCCGATTACCCCATTCGACTGCGAAAGAGAAAGAGAGATCTCTACACTCCTGGGAAATCTATATCAGGCATCCAACATCTGAATCCTGATTGAGGTCTCTGAATCTCCTACTGTCGAACTGGGTCTGTTTTATATCTTTAAAAAAAAAAAAAAAGGAGCTTTATGGAAAAAATCCTCAAGTTGTGCAAGACGTATTCAGACATGCAGGCTAGTTTAGGTATGCTTTGAAAATAACACATTGGGATTTGGCCACAATCCCAAGATGTCAAGTCAAAGCAAGGCTGTTCCCTGCCGTTGGAGTACATTCTTATCAGCCAAAGCCCTTGGTGGGAATTAATACGAGAACAAGACAGAATGCACCGTTTACAATGTGGAAAATTATGGGCAGCCTTTAACATGGCAGTGTCTAATGCTACGATAAAGTAAATAGGGAGAATGAAGCTAAGGCTAAACTGAATACAAAATGGAGTCTGTACTTGGTGAACACTGGACAGCTAAGCCAGGTGCAAAGTGGTGCAACACAAAGTCAGTGGTCAAAACATACATTTCACTACAGTAAATTAGGAATAGTGAGTCCTACTAAAGATTTCTCCAATGCTTCTGCATCTACTGCTTGATTCCAACTATGTATCTGTCTATAATGCTCTAACATAATTTCCCCCACTTTCCATTGTTCCATACACCTTTCCCCAGAGACCGGCCATTTCAGAGCATGAATCATATTACTAGCAGCCTGCTCACATGCCTGCCAGGCTAGAAATCTCCCTATAAAATTACTTTCCTTGTAAACTTTCTGCATATAGGTGCGGCTCACCACCTCACACCTAGTATAATACAGATCACTTAGTGCCTGCTGAGCCTGGTCTAGTGCTTTCTTATTTGATCTAGAAGGATGTCTAAGGATATATCTAAACTATCATGAACACTCTCTTCCAAAGTCCGCTTTTGTTGTTTTCTGCTTTAGGAACATCCCACACTATACTAGGAGGGGCCGAACCATGAATCCTGCGTAAAAACTCTCTAATCTCCTCTTCACATATCCAAACCCATACTTCCTTTAGGTACTGCTTATTAAAAATCCACCTCCTAGCTCGGGCATACCTTTCTCCACCAATACCTCCAGAACAAGCGTTGCATGGTCTGAAAAACCATTATGAAGAGTCCGCTGGCCCTTAAAAAGCAGAGCTTTTGAAAGTAAAAAGAAATTGATCAGAGACGAGCTACAGGAATGACTAGAAAAAAAACATGTCTTTTCTACGTTAGTTGGAAAAGCCGCCATCCAGGGATCAATAAGTGTCAAGGTTCTTTGATAGCTCTGCAAAACGTTCGCAACTCTAGATTTTAGCTGTTTTTTTTTTTTTTTACTGAGGAGCCAATACTAGAGTCCTGGAGAAATGTGAAGTCCCCTCCCATAATAATTTCCCCAGGAACTAGTAACAAAGACGGAAAAAGCTCACCATAGGACCCCAGGTTATCTTTTACAGGGTGGTAAAAGCTTACGAACTAACATAGTCTAGAAAGCACAGAACAATTCACCCAGCACCAATGAACATTTTTATCACTTCCAACGTCTGGCATTTCGGCGCCTAGCCTTTTAGCCAGAAAAATTTCAGTGCCACAATGCACCACTTGGCCAGTCGAGAACCCTCTGTAATCTACCCAATTTTAAAACATAGAAAATTCCATAAGCTTCTTGGCTGAAACATGAGTCTCTTGCAATAAAACTACTGAAGGACTCCCAGCTGTAACCCATGCTTCTGTTGGACCCCTCTTCCCTTTATTTAGGCCATTGGTATTCAAAGACACCATCTTCAATATGCAATTAGACATTAACATTAGACATTACAATTAAACGTTGTCATTACTTTCGTCTCTATGGAAGCAACAAAGAATGGTCCAAAAAAAGTGCAAACATGCCTGAAAGTGCCAGGTGTGCATAAAGTGACCACAATACGAAATTGCAAACCTATGGCCATCAAATAAATTGCCGCCTAAGCTGTCCATTGCCCTGTACCTCCATTTCCACCATACAACATAAAGTGCATATATGCTGAACCTGTACCATGGCTAACCGGATATTGAAGTGCATATAATGCCACCCACCCATCTCCATCCTATGGCTTATACCTTTCCTACACATGACTTATTCCACGTGTCCCATGCGCAATCAACCTGTCGTCCAACATGAGAGTCAAATCAACAAAGGTATTCTCACTACCCAGCCTTCCATACAAGTACATAATCCAACACTTCGTCTTTTGGATCTCATTTTTTCCAAACATTTCACCCTTCCCCTACCACCACCGCCCTCCTGAAACCCAGCAACTCCCAACACACACACACACAGGCGACCTGGTAAATCTTTACTTTGATCGGCAATGCAAGAATATGTTCCCTAATACTATAGTCCCCGAAATTCACCAGTATCGTCCAAGGATATTTAGCATTAGGAGACTGAACTGCTGGAACCCAGTGTGCTGGTGTTATGGTGAGGTCCAGATTTTGATTTGCCCCTCCCGGGAAGGGAAGCTGGGTTATAAGATCCGCAATTAATTTAGTAACGGTCTGCCCGTTCTCACGACCTTCTGGCACCCCCCGTAAACCAAAAAATGGAGTGGTGTTCAGGGGTGTGGAATTTAACAAAATATCTATTTGTCCATGGGATAGGTTGCTTGTTAAATCTGCTCGTCCTGTGAACAAATCTACTTGTTCCTTTGGTGCCATGTACTGTGGCAACAAATTATGGCAGCAATCTCCTTATCTAAAAGCTCTGAGATTAGTGTCTCTGATTATGACAGGACTACTACTATAATAGGGCTTGAATACTTTCAATTTCAATCCCTACTATAGCAATTCCCTTATTTTGCCACCTTTCTGCAGATCTACATACTGGGGCTGGAGGAAGCAGTAAGAAACGGTTCCAGAGCTGGAATGCCTTTGAGTCTGCAAACCTACTAACTTGCATGTTTTACAGATTTTCACCAGCTCTTCACTAATATTTTCCCATGAGAAAGATTGGAAATTTACTCCTGACAGCAGCAGAAGTAGCAGTTCTTACAGGGTTGGGAAAAAGGTGGTTGGAGGGAGAGTGAACTTGTCAACACTCAACAGATTTTTAGATGAGCAAATCTACACATGCATGTTTGCTCGTGCAAAAACACAGTTTACAAATATTTTCTAGGAGTACAATTATCTGGTCCACTTCTGTAAGTTCTTGTGAATTCGTGAAAGCCACTAATTCAAAGATATATATCATAGGTGCATTTTTGTGACTTTAAGAATTGGGTCTCTAATTAGGTCTGGCATTAACAAAGGCATTTGTTTTTATTAAACTTGTATTTCTCTCTCTATCTCTGGCTGGCTTTGAGTGATCACATTCAGCTCTTCCATAAAGAGCATATTGGCACACAAAGTAGTTTTGTTCAGTGGCAGGAAATAATGTGGCAATCAGTGGAGGGAAAAAACTGGAGGTGGCACCCCTGAAAAGATAATGGAGGCCCCCTAAAAGACTCACAATAAATGGCAGATCGGTTGGCTTTGCCAGTGCTTGTTTATTTATATGCTTCCCATAATCTTTTTGAAAATGGTTACACTTGTTTTCTATTAGGGATATTTTTTGGAAGAACTAGCATTTTACTAAATGACGCTTCAAAGAAATAGCACCTAAAATGTCATAGTAGCAATGTTTTTTTTCTACTTGCATTTTTTCTGACCATTTTATTTTGAAAGCAAAGAATCATCCTTCTTGCTTACAAGCTTCTGCAAACATTTGCATCTAATCAGAGAGCATTCTGGGAGCATTATACGTAGCCTCATAGTGTAAAACTCTTCAAACGTGTGTACCCTTTTTCTTTTTTTTTTTTTTTACTGGAACCACTGTCAGTAGTGCAGTCCAACATTAAAACGTTTATTTACAGTGCTCGCCCTACTAATGAACCATAAATACAAGTTTGAACAGCATTAACATAAGAACACACATATTACCTCAACTGCAAACAGTTCCCTTACCTGTAAATTGGCAGCAAAGTGTTTGTGCTGCAGGGGGATATTCCTACTTGTCCCAAGGACAAAATAAACATGAACCCTTGTTGCCCTTGACCCCAAGCAATATGTCCTGGGCGTCGGGCGATAGGAATTACACATACCTGACGGTGTTATCAATTTTCAGCATCATCAATCTGAATCTGTAAATCAATTAGTTCTGATTGAAATTTAGCAACTGAGGTTTCCAAGTGGGTCCCTCCGTCTTCTAGATGTGACACCCGTTGCTCTGCCACCATAATGAGGGTATTCAGCTGCTGCATATTGTTGCATATACGATTTTACTGTGCTACGGTCCTCCAATTTGCTTTCTCTTGAGATAATTTCATAGTGCTGAGCTCCCCCAATAATTGATGAAGCAAAGCCTCCGTTGGAGAGGTGCACCATTCATCCTTTCCTCCTCATTCACTGGTTTGAGAACCTGGCTGAAGGTAACCTAATTCCAGGGATGCGGGTACAGCCTCACTAAAGACTTTCTGGTGATCTGTCCCAACCCGATGGAACAGAGGGAAGTGCTGTCAGTACCATACAAGAAGTGACAAGAGTCTGAGCTACAATGGGTGCTGGACAAAGAATTATGTATAATAGACACTGAATTACGCCTGGCCTGCCTACTTCCTGATGTATTTTCAATGACTTTGCTTATTTTTCCAGGTTCTTTAGGCCTGGCTACAACGAATTATGGATAAGTCTGGTGGCACATAGTTCCTAAGGGGGAAATAACATACTCTTCCCCACCACCTTTCTACCTTCCTGTCTGCTGCTTGACCCAGGCTCAACCTTTGACTAGGAGCATTTTACAAAGGGGAGAAAATTCTATGACAAGCCAGTAGATTCCTCTAAGTTCCTAGACAAGCTTCCCCTCCCTGGCCACCTACTACACCTTCATTGTGTTCTCATTGTGTTGTGTCGTGGCCCGGAGGATTAAAAAGTTGTTCGAGGGGCGGACGCCATAGAGGCAGAGGGTGAAACAGTCTGTGCAGCAGTCTTTGTCCTGGGGCCTTATCTTGTACAATCAAACTTTACACTTTGAATTGCGTATAGTTTTGGCTGAAGCACACCTTAAACTGTAAATCATTTGAAATCCTCTTCATCATAGCGACAAGCGCCACTCACCTTGCAGCACCCTCAGCTTCTTCAGGCGTTGCTTTGGAAGTCGGACCAGTGCAATCGGCTTCCATGTCAATCCTAAGCATACATCTACCCAGTGAGAAGCCTAATGCTACACTCGCTGGTAGTGTGGGGGTGCTTAAGGTAGAAAAATGACGTCTGTATGGAATCTATACTCCTGCGCCCCCCCCCCCCCCCCAACCCCTCCTTTGCTTTTTGGCCTTCCTGCTCTTGTTTATGAGCTCAAACCAGTTGCTGCAGGGCGATTGCGCATTAACTCCAAGATTATTCAATCACCCACAATCTGCCGCACATGTTTAAGCCCACCACCAGCTCAATAGGGCGGAGGCCAAGCCAGGCCAAAAAGCAGAAAAAGGACGAAATCCGTGCAGAGAAGGGGAGGCAAAAACGCTGCAAGCAGGTTACAAGCCCGCCTTCCACTCGTAGCCTGTCAGGTAGGTATAACGATTCCCAGCACGGCTCATCGCTTGCTCCACAAGCTCGTGGAGGCCGGTAGAATCATTTTAGCTCGCAGTACGTCTCACAGCAGTGCGCCATTTCTCTAGGACGCTGTCAGCGTCTAGCCGCAGAGCAGGACAAGAGCTCCCAAAGCGGCCGACTGTTCAAGCTTCTTTTAATCCTTTGCGGCGTTCCATGTCTAAGTTACTGCATCTGTGCACCCCAAGTTTTTGGGTTTGTTGCAGGAGCTGGCTTTGGAGGTTTTTTTGCTGCTAAGGTGAAAAATTATTCATTTGGGCGTTGAGTCTAGTGTTATTCCCTTTGTGGCACTTAGTTACTGCTTGTCTGCAGCTGCGCACACCCAGACGGATGTAGCAGGAGCTTTCGATCAGAAAGAAGTGCAGGCCAAATGCAGATAACATGCAGTATGGGTTTCTTATTCTTGGTGGCACCGTCTACATTTGTTGTCGTGACATTTTGCCATCCTTTTGGGACAAAAACCTATAAAATAGTGTCTGTCATAGTTTCTTGTTTTCCCAACAAGATCATGATTAAAGTCCACCAGCCTGCGTGCAGTATTTATAGTGCATTGATGAACAGTTTCTTAAAAATGGACCACCTCACAGCCTTAATTAATTGCCCATAATTATACCTTTTAGTCAGTTGTTTGGGGAAGAAGATGCTGATCAAGAAGTATCTCCTGACACGGCTGACCCTGAAGCCTCATGTAAGTGATTCTCATTGAAACTTTGTCTCTCTAAAATGTGTGTGGGTTCTGATTGCCAGCAAATTATAACTAATTCTGCAACTTGATTACTGTTGCTTTTCATCTCCTTTTGGAACTGTTCTTGCTGAGGATTGTTTTTTTTCCTTTTCACAATTATGTTTTGCCATGGTCTCCCATGACTACATTTTATACTTCAAACCATAGCTTTCATGCATTTCATCCAGTGCTTAATTTGAAAATAAAAACGTGCCAGTGCCCAAAGCCCTCCTCTTAAACACGCCTCTGCTGCAATTAAATGTGCGAGCACGGATACTGAGGCAGCTTAATCCTGAAGCCATCTTCAATCCACTTAAAGCCACTCCATGCCCCTTCAGCTCACTCTTGCAGCTTTCTGCTTTCTCCCATTGTGACGTTTTTTGTTTTTCTATTCCTTCGTCTTTCCCTTATGTGTCTTTTGCTCGCCGTAAATGCTTGAGGCAGAAAAATAAGTCCCGGCCCACAAAAATAAGTGCCTGTACTCAGAACCGGAAACAACAAGCACAAATTAAGCACTGATTTAATCTTACATCTGTCAAAAAATTGGTCCTCGTCTTGGATGTTGGCTGGAAGGACATGTCTTGAAATCAGCATTTAGTGGGTATTAAAGGTGCATTGGCAGTTCACGTCCTGATTTTCCTTGCTGTGAATTATTTTTCCATGACTGAAACATACTCTGCTCAAATGGTTTCCACATAAGAGCACCTCTCCTTAGATACACAAGATATCCTTTAAACTTATAGTAACCCTCCATCCTGACCCCAACAAGTTCCCCTGTACTGCTCTGCAAGACCTTGCTGTATTGGTGTGTAACATATGTTCGGGCATATATGCATAATTTGTCTTGGTGTGTGTGTGTGTGTCTGTTCACAAGTCAGTGTCACCTGCTGGATCCTTGAGCAGTGGTCTGTCTAACATAAGAGTTTGAAACTATCTGCCTTCTTGCTTACTGGAGTGGCCATTCTGATGTTAAAAGATCTGTCGGGCCCTGTGATTTGTAAGTTTATCTGGGATGACAATTGGTCAATCTTGTTCTCCGCAGATTAAGTTTTCCCAGAGGCAGAGAGCTGCACCTCGGTTGCTATCCACAGTCTGAAGACTTGCTTTCCAAAACAGCCCTTCCCTGTTGAGAGTATTTTTAAAACTGTCTAAGTAACTTCCATCTTTCCCTTCTGGCACAGTGTGCCAGATAGGCAATGAAGTATCTGGCTCTGCCATATTGACGTTGCTCCCTTCATGCTCCTTTCATCATCTTGCCAACCTCTTCTGCTTCGTGCCCAGTATTCAGTTCCAGCACGTGCTTGGAATTCTGCTCCCTCCCAGGGCACTGTTGGACATGTCGTCACTTACCCTTTTGTGTGTTCCCAATCTATCACATTTAGTTTCCAACCTTCCAGTCTTCCACGCTACTCAGCACATTGGCCTTTACTTGCACCTTACAGGGATAAAAGGACGTGAATATGTGGACTTGTTTTACACATCCCTGGGTCCTTGACCCGCTCCTTCATAAAAGCCCTTAAATGTCTCGGAAATGTGAGCGTTTTACAGCCGCGTTCAGGCCGTTTTCAAGAAGACGGATAATGTGCAGATCGGAGATGCTGCTATGCCACGGCGCGAGGCAGCTCTATCCGGGAGCAAAGGGCTCTTGCTCTGCCACAGTCTCTAGCATCCGAACCAACCTATTTTGAAGTCCATTTAGCTGCAGTTTCTATTCTTTCCACATGCCT
The DNA here is from genome assembly GCF_031143425.1 of Pleurodeles waltl. NCBI lineage: Eukaryota > Metazoa > Chordata > Amphibia > Caudata > Salamandridae > Pleurodeles > Pleurodeles waltl. The sequence goes on along the minus strand of NC_090451.1, from coordinate 434,789,586 downwards.
TCCCCACCCCCCATTTCTTTAGTCGGGCCACAGGTGTCCCTCTGAGCTTTTGTGAACAGATTTGTTTCCCATATTGTGACTGCCATGTTGTGAGACGGCTCCACGCGGTTCTTCAGAACGGCTGTAAGAATCGGAGCTGACGCAGTCCTGTCATCTTTTGCTGCTGTCTCAGACTAATAACTGCGGGACTGACGCCTTCTCAGGCCCTTCTTCTTCCTGGTCTCCTTTGGGTATTTGAGAACTTTGAGACCCGAGCCCATTGCAGTGCCCGTGTGTGGCCCCTGTAAAATCTTGGCGGCTCAGTGCTGCTACACAGACCAATCAAGGGACTCCTGTCACTGCTCCTTTTATCGAAATGACTGTCCTACTGTAGAGCCTGGAAGCTCCCCTTGTTATGCTTGCACGCTCCCAGGTATAGGCAGCAGACAGTAACTGGACGAGCATTCTAGGTATGGGTAACTTTGTAGTGGAATAAACTTTCCTTTGGTCTGTAATTAATGAAGGATTCTCCTTTAAGTAACACTGTTAACAATGAAGTTGCCTTTCGAGAAGAAGCAAGATCTTGAGGGGCAGCGCACCCCTGTCGAAGGTCTGTTCCTTGTTGCTTCATTCATGCCTTTTCAGTATACTAATGTGAAACTCTTGGCTTTTATGCCACTTATGCAAACAATATGGATTCATAACTGGTCCTTGCGGCAGAAAAAACATTGTTATACCTTTTTCTGCAGCTAGACTTTAATTAAATATTTCACATATCTCACGCCCAATATTTTCATGAGAAGTGATGGACAGAGAGACTGAATCAGGGATTCTATTCGCTGTTTGTTTTCATCCAGAACTTTATCGACAGTTTAATGATCCATACACTCAGTGCTTGGAAAATCTGTAGCCAGGACCGAGCTGCAAACACTCACGTCAAGTACATAATTTTGTCATCGTTCAGGTGATTAAGGACACATTCTATAACATTTGGCTGTAAAAGCCTGTTAACCATTTTGCTGCTACGCCTGCATGGCGTAGTTGGGTTGTTTTAAGCGAAAGCGCTCCTGTTGAGAATCTTGCTTAAAGTGAGCGGTGTGACTGTTCCGTTTTGTGTTCAGGGGAGGCAGCAGACGCGGCAGTGCAAGCAAATGCTTCAAATGAGGACGGCGACATCAAACGCGTTTCAACGAAGCAGTGGGCAAAATCAACAGGATATGATCCCATAAAACTCTTCACCAAGGTGAGTGCTTTTATCAATTTGTTGTGCTTTATAGAAAATCATGAAAACTAGCAATGTAAATGTAAAGCAACCTACAGCGGTGTCATCTACTTGCTGATCACTTATTAGTATGCACAGATGAGACAAACCATCTGTCTCTTTCGACCGGAGGCGGCGAGTGCCATCGGGGGCTTCAGGAAAAGACACTGTCAATCTGAGCACCTTTCTATACAGCAAATACCCACCTTGGAGCCAGCGTGTGAACTTCGTTTGCAGTGACAGCTGGCCACATTTTCTATATCAGTTACTGTGGTAATTAGTGGCCTTTGCATCCCACCAGGTGAGGAGTTTCACGTGCTCCACCACAATTTAAAAATTAATTTGCTAAAATCCAGTTCTGGAGAGTAATTCAGTACTTTTTTTCAGTTGTTATTAGTTTCTGGGTGTCCTAGTTGGCAACAATAGTCAACTGGGACACTTCCCTGCAGCAGCGAACAATGCATGTGCCTATGTGCATGTGCCAGTACAGAAATTGTATACCTGACAGAAATGCTGGGTGCACGGCTGACCATATCAAACCAAGCTTCACGCGGTACCCTAAACTATTGTGTTGCAGCCCTACCTGGAATAAATACCAGTCTAAAATCATAATCTTTTCTAATCTAACCTTACCAATAGATGTAATACATAATATTGTTTCTGCTAATCTGGGTGTACGTATCCGAAAATAAAATCAAATTGATATCATTTGTCAGGATTTTGCCTCCAAATATTGTGTTTCTTAATACTGAGTATTTCTTGTATAATCGAAGTTGCATCTTTGAGTGGCAGTTATTGCGCTCCTTATTAATATTCCCTCTTTGTGGATCTGCCTAACCGTACTACTTTTCCATTGCTTATATAAAATATGCCAGTTTGCTGTGAATGTTTTGCGTTGTTGACTGAAAATTGCTGTCCCTGTTTTCTTATATTCGACCCACTTTCCACATTGCCATGTCAATTTAACATAGGCATAACTTTGGCAACATTAGCCTTGGCTACCCGCATGCCCCCACCCCGTTCATTCCCATATGTTTCCTCCGTTGCTAATGCCTAGATGGATGTCCCAGCTAACCAGAGCACTTTATATTTCATTTATTTCCTCTCGTCTTCTCATTCACTACACTTCCTTTGCTCCCCTAGTGTGGTGCAGAAGTCGAGTTTCAAATAATTAGCCGTGTGGATCAAAGGTCTCTTGGCCGTTTGTGCAATTATGCTGCAAAAAAAGTCAGCAATGTGCCCCACTTATTTTTATAAAATGAGTTGTATAGTGAATTAAATCAGTCTGAGTATTCAGTCTCAAATGGATCTTTGTTTTAGCTTTTTAAAGATGACATCCGATATCTTCTGATGATGGACAAGCTGTGGAAGAAGCGGACACCGCCCACTCCTCTGGATTACACAGAGTTACAGAAAAATGGTAATTTTTTGGCATATCTTAAATTGACTATACATGAACACAGGTGCTGTACCTAATTAATGTTCAAATGCACAGATCCCTTTATGTACACAAACGAGTGTGCTCTGACTTTAGTGTAGTGGACACTAGATTTAACCATTTTTTCAATTTACCTGATATATCGAACAAGCAAGACGACATTCATCCGTGATTACACTAAAAATAAAAAGTGAAAGTTGTCAGTATTTGACCAGTTAACATAGATATGAGTCTAATGAACAGCTCAGCATGGCAATGTGCCTGGGCCAGTTGAGCTGTTTAATTGGGAGTTTTTAGGAGTCCATAACTGGCAGCATCAGAAGAATCAAAAGGTGTTTACTTTCCATCCAAGGTGTGAGACTAATCTGTGTTTTTTCCTAGCACAGAGGGCTTTTATGAAGAATCACCGTAACTATTGGAGAAAATGGCCGTTTTTCTGTTAAAGTAGTTTTGCGTTTTTAGTTGTGGCCAAGAGACACCTTTAGCAGTTTCACCAGACTCATGCTTTCCAATAAAAAATACATGTATACTTATCTACAGGGGTTTCACTGATCCCTTTTCATCAAGTGGTCTGTCAAGTGTCATTCACATTTTGCTTCTAAGACACACACACAGCATAAGCATGGTCAGTTGATCAGCACACTTCATCCATTCGCTGACCTCCAGGGTGAATAACAGCATTTAATTTTCTGGCTGCGTTTCAAAGCCACCTGAAAATGAGCCTACTTCGGTTTCTGATAGCGACTCTATCTAGCTGCAGATTCTTTACCTTAGAATCTTCCCCAGGCGGCAGACTGGATGTGTAACGTTTTGAGCCGTCCTCTTGTGCACCAGTATGTGAGATCGCTACTCAGCTGTGCGTGGCGTTGTCCACGCCGGAGGTGACTTGTGGTGCCTATATGGGCGCTACCCATGGGGTTTGAACTCAGTTCATGGCTGTTTTTCCGCACCAGAAGCACAGAGCCAAGCTGAGGTGGAATAATCAGTGCCAAGGTAAGGTCCAGAAGGATGTCTGTGATGTGAGAATAGCGTTCCCAGAGCGAGGAGGATGGGATGGTTGGTAAGGAATTTGCAGCTAAGTAGTCTCTACCAGATAAGCTGTTACTGGAGGTATGTAACTTGTTCATCTGATAGAGACTTCTAGACCACAGATTCTTTACCTTAGAATAGATACCAAAGCAGCCTCTCTCTGAAGTTGGGTCTGCAAACTGTTAACACTAAAATATTCCAGCAGGATGAACTGGCAAAATGCCTATCGCGCTGGACCTGACTGCCAAACATTACTCCTTAGACATACTTGTGCAGCAATGCCTATTTAGCTGCATGACAGGTGTCTGTAACTGGAACTCCTCCACCTAGTGCCCTGGTCGCAGCTTTTTTTCGGTTGGAATAAGCTCTCAAGCCCTCAGAGGTTGTGTTTTTGCCATACGTAGCAGATTTTGAAACAGAGCACAATCCATATGGAGATGGTTTTTCTATGGACTGCATTTCCTTTCTTTACATCCACAAATCCAGCCAAGAGTTGATCGTCTACTCCGAAATCTTTTGTAATGTCGATGTAGAACAACAATGCTCCTTTTGGATCACAAGTGCTGGAGTCTCACATCTTCCTTGATAGGATGAATTGGGGAAAAGAAAGTAGGCAGTGTGATGTTCTGTCCAATGTGAAAAGGTGTGACCACCTTTGACAAGGAGGAGGAATGGTTCCGAAGGACCAACTTATCTGGGAACAAGGTTGTGTAAGGGATGGGGATAAACCGAAAGTGCATGTAGATGTTATAACCACAAAGAAGTCTGTTTTGGTGGTAGGCAGTCTCGGAGAACAGCAATTTAAAGGCTGAAAAGGTGAGCACAGGAGGAAGGTGAGAACTAAATGTAGGTCCCATTGGGGCATGATGAAAAGTGTAGGGGCAAATGTGTTGTAAACTTTTCAGGAAAGGAGTAACAATAGGTGGCTTGAACAGGGAGGGTTGATTAGGCAACTGCAGGAAAGCTGAAATGGCAGAAAGCTACCCTTTACCTGTTCCCAAAGCAAGGTCTTGCCGGGCAAGGGATAAGGCAAACAAAAGGACTTCATACAAAGGTGCAGGCAGAGGATAAACCCGTTTGGCAGCACACCAAGCCACAGATTTGTTCCATCAACACGCGTAAATTGTTTTCATGGAGGGAAGCCTGGCTGACATCACATAGTTGTGTGTGTGTGTGAGGGGGGCTGTTAAATCAAATACCCTAAACTGTTGCAGCTCAATTTTCATGCATGTAGAAGTGGAGGGTGCAGGTTCAGGTGCAAGACTCTGCCCTGTTCCTGCAACAGGAGGACAGATGCTCATGAGTTCAGGATGCCAGGCTATCCTTGCCGATCTGAAACCACTAAGATGACTTTGATTCGTTCCTTCTTGAACTCTGGAGAGGAGTGGTTTTGTAGAAAGGCATACAAGCGTCATGAGGTCCACCTCAGATGAAGTACATCTCTGGGCAAGAGCTGCCTCGGAAACTCCAGAGTGCAGAAGTGCTGATGTTGCACGTCCTTTGCTGTAGCCAATAGATCTCACCAAGGTTCTCCCCAATCTCAGAACAGACCTTGAGTTCATCTCTCTGGTGTTCAGAGAGCTTGCCTGATGTTGAACGCTCCTCAAAATGCACTGAAGTTCCAGCCATGTCCGGAGACTCAAGGCCTCTTCACACAGGGTCCAAAACCCTACTGTGCTGTGTTTGTTGCAATACCACATGTCAGTGGTGTTGTCCGTGAATGCTTGAGCCAGCCTTCCCTTAATGGGAGGAAAAAAGGCTTTCAGTGTCCAGTGAAAGTCTCGTCCAAAAGGATGATGTAGATCTGAAATTCTGCAGGGCACCGGAGACCTCTGGTCTCTACCTCTCCCAGTTGGCCGCCCCAAACCAGGAGCAAAAACCATCTGTTACTACAGTAAATTCTGGGTAGGGAGGGGGGAGAGAGGTCAGCTGCTGACTCAGTCACAGACACCACTGCAGATCTTTTGCAGTTTCCTGTGGTATCTGGACTAGGTCAGAGAGATTCTACTGATGCTGGGATTTCAAATTCTACTTCAGAGCCTGCATATGCCAATGGGCATGTTTTACTAGCAGGCTACAGGAGGTCATGGGACCCAGCAGCCTCAGAGTGAGTCTTGCCAAAATCCAGGGTAGAGGCTGAAACATTAGCCCAAATATCCTGGACTTGCTGTTCCGTAGGAGAAGCCCAAAACTGCAGCACTGTATCCGGAATAGCTCTGATAAAAGGGGACGTCTGAGAGGGAGTCATGTGTGACAGGCTGGTAGATAGTGAACACCAGAGAAAGTAGGAGGTCTGCCCTCTTCTGGAGTTGGGAGACAACTGCCTGGGACGATCTCACATTCAACAGCTAGTCTGCGAAAGACTGTAACCTGCAGACCTCCACAGATGTGCTGCAAACACCGCTTTCACTTTGCTGAATACTGAGGGGTGCTGGTAAGGCCAAAGGGAAGCACAGCAAACTGATAATGCTCTTGGCCTGCCATGAACCTCCGGTAACACCTGTTGGCAGGCAGGATGGGGATATGGAGGTAGGCGTCCTGCAAGTTCAGTGCTACTATCCAGTTTCTGGGATCGAGGGCCAACAGTACCTGAGCCAATTTGAGCTCTTGAATTTTTCCTTTTCAGGAAGTAGTTGAGAGGACCTGGGTGGAGGAAGGGATGGAGGCCTCCATACTTTTTCGGCACCAGAGAGTAATGGGAATAGCAACCACAACCTACTTCTGATGCTGGCAGCCTCTCAGTAGCTTCTTTGGCCAGAAGAGACAGTGCTACCCGTCGCAAGAGAGAAGGGTGGTCCTCCCTCAGCTGATCGATGGACAGTGGTAAAGGTGGCGTGATCCTTTGGAAAAGTAAGGCATAGTCCCACTGGACAGTCTAAAGCAGTCATTTGTCCGAAGTGATTTGGGACGAGTTGCACCGAATCCTGCCACCATCCGGGTGCCCATGATGGTATGAGAGCAAACCTAAGAGGCTTTGAGGATGCAGTTGATGTGGGGGACCGATTGGGCCAAACTTTGGCTCTGGCTCCCACAAGGCTTTTGGGAGCAGTGTCCGCAGTCAAGAAAGTACTGTGGTGCGTGCTGGCCGCGGTGGGTAGGGGGGAAAGGAAGTGGTTGATAGCCCTATCTTAGCCACGAAAGGGACAGAAGGTGGAATGCTACTGTCATTATCCTGTGATGATCCCCCAACAACCTAGCGGTGGCCCTACTATGTTTAAAATGCTCAAGGCCCAAACTCATTTGAGGTTGTGTTTATTTTGTTTGGAGACAGCACAAATGTAGATTAAATATGGTTATGTCCTGTCTGTAATGAGATATTAAGCAGAAACCAAGGGGTTACAATTCATGAAACGTTTGCACCCATAGCTTCGTTTTTCTACTGAAGCCAAGTATAGTGCTTTACAGCATGTACCAATCAGTCTTGTGTGTCCTAATATAAAAGATAACCCTGATTGCCATCTTTGGGGTGCGTTTTACGCATATTTTAGATGGGTCGCGGTCTGCTACTTTACTAAAGTTAGTTTGTTGGTTTGCTGGTTGTACCACTTGTGCTATGTGGCTGCCGAGTAGTCACAATGGTGTCATTAGTGAAACCCAGGGATAGTGCTCTGTACACGTTGTTACTTGGACCACCCAGTTCATCCTGGATATTGCTTCATAAATATTTCTAGTTGTGTATAGTGCTACTCCACCCCCTCCTTTGCTTCATACTGTAGGGGTGTTTTTCCCACTTCTTAGATACATGAAGGAAGATTATTCTGTTTCTATTTCCTGCTTCCAGGGCCTAGATTCACAGTATATTGTCTTGTGCACACTCGTGAGTGTGCTCAGATCTTTCTTTGCAAGAGTGCTACCGCAGCCTCCATGCTTATCTGACCTGCCTGATAGCCCTTAATGCTATAGAAGACTATCTTCAGAGAATGCAGGTCCTGCAGGAAGCACTTTTCAGGACTGGCCCTTTTTGGCATTATTTTCGGTGAGTGACTCCAGGCTACCCTACTGTTCCATCTCATGGATCGTGCTGATATGCTGCTTGATATCATGGCTTGTCACTCAGAGTTCATAACCATGGACAACTGAAGCATAGGTAGGTACATAATATTTATCACAAGTCCTTGCCCGGAGAGATGTGTTTCTGCTGGTGCGAGTGACCATTGAGGCAAGAAGATACTCCTTTGTGTGCCTTTATAACAGCCGCTTCATTAGAGAATGTTTCTGAGGATACAATGTACCCTAACACCAACATCTCCCAAGGTGGCCTTCCCATGCACATTTGAGTTGCTGCCGAGCAAGAGGGACAGTAACAAAAGGGGGAAATGAAAGACACAGAAAAACAGTGACAAAGAAAGAAAGCTCAGATTAATAATAGTAATAAAGAATGAGTTAAAGGTGCGGGGGATTATGGAGGTGGTGGAAAGAGGCATGTGCTTTAATCAAGACTGTGCAACCATGGTGTTCGGCTTCCCAGATATTTGATAGTACCAATCACACACCTCTGAGCAAAACCTTTGGCCTCTACTATATTATCTGCCTCTTGATGACTGAAAAAATTAAAAAGAATAAGTGGAAGCAACGCAGATGTGAGTGGCTCATTTTTGGGTCGAAACCTTCCACTCCGCATAGCTGTCTGGTTTGCTAAATACATCTTGGGGACATTTGGAAGGCTTCCCTGGGAATGCATTCCACCTATTGCTTACCATTGGCTTTGTGGTTTGTAACTCACATTTGCTTGCTTTCTATTTGCAGGCTCTATTTGTTTTAAGCTGCCCGGCTTACGTTCTTCCTTTCCGTTGCCCAAAACCTTTTTACTGAAGTCTTCCACTTGTGCTGGATTTCTGTAAACAGGCCTTTATATCTTGTTCTTATCTTGTCCCATTTGCTGTGCATTCAGAGATAGAGGTCACATGTCGGACTCTGTCATCCAGGGAGCTTGATGTTTACTTTTCTTTCTCTGGCTTCAAAGTGAGATTATTTATGTGATAATCATGCTGCCTACTGGGGTGTGCTCGAGGAAGGCTGTATGATGTTATCTTTGTTTCTAGCACAAAACAAAATTTAAATGTCTGTAAATTAACTGTGCAGATATTTCAGAATTAGAAAAGCACAAATGAAGCACATTTTTGGTACTTCAAAAATGTGGTGGAAACAAATTTCATTACAATCAAAACAAATCAATACCCAAATATTTTTTTGTGCGCTGTATACATTTATCAGTAAAACTGTATGTCTCTGCAAATGTAATGGTAATTTCAATTGAAGATGTGTTGTCTTCAACAACAGAATGCTACCACACCATGCATACTTCACTTTACCCCACTCCACACCACTGCAGTATACTCTGCATCAGTCTACACTATGCCACTCCACACTGTCACTGCACTCTACTCTGCACCACTCCACTCTGTGCCTCTAATCTACACCACTCTACTCTGTTAATCCTCTCTACCTCACACTACTCTAGTATGTACCTCCGCACTCTACTCTGCAACACTGCACTCATCGCCAGTGCACTCTACTAGTTACCAATCCACTCTATGCCAGTGCACTCTGAAAATCTACTCTATGCCACACTGCTCTGCACTCTACGCCACCGTACTATACCGCGCACCACTCCATTTTGCTTTAGGACACTACTCTGCGCCACTGCACTGTAAGCCACTAAACTCTACAAAACGTAACGCCATTTCACTCTATGGCACTCTGTTCTACTCAACACCAATGCACTCTACTCCGCTTTGCTCTGCACCATCCTGCTCTATGCCAGTACACTCTATGCCACTGTAACCTGCTGTGCACCACTGCATGATGACCCTGTACTCTGCCATGTTGCACCTCTCTACTCTACACCACTCTATTCAATTCCAGTGCACTCTACGACACTATTTGCACCACTGCACTCTTCCCCACAGCACTTCACACCATTCCAGTGTAGGCCACTCTACTCTAGGTTCCAACACTGATTTCTGCCACGGCACTTTACACCAATGCATACTGCGCCACTACTCTATGCTACTGCACTCTAACCTGCACCACTCCGCTCTGCCCTGCACCGTTCCACTCTATGCCACTTTACTCTGAAGCATTCTACTCTATGCCTCTGCACTCTATGCCACTACTCTGCCACTCCACTCTACCCTGCACCACTCGACTATACAGCACTTCACTCTTTGAAACAATCTAATCTGTGCCACTTGCACTCGGACACTCTACGCCACTGCACTCTACGCCACTCTGCTCTAAACCACTGCATTCAACACCACTTTACTCAAAACCAATGCACTCTACGCCAGCTACTCTTGACTACTGCACTTTATGCCGCTATACGCTACAACACTGTCACTGCACTCAACAACACTTTACTCTGCAAGATTCACTGCAGTGACTATGACACTTTACCCTGCAAGATTCCACTCTCTGCCACTGCTTGCTACTCTGTACCGCTGAACTGTATGCCATTCTACGCCAGTGCAATATACGCCACTACACTGTCCATCACTCCACGCCAACCTAATCTATTCAGCACCACTGCACTCCACACTACTGCACTCTACACTGCAGCAGTTCACCACTTCCATCTACTTTGAGACAATCTACTCTGCCAGTGCAATCTACTTTCCATCACTCTACACCACTGCACTCTAAACTACTCTACATCACTGCATGCCATGCTAGTGCACATTACTCAAAGCCAACACATTCTAAACCACTGCTTTCTACATCAATCTACTCTGTTTTACTGCAAGCAACTTCACTGTAGGCCACTGACTTCACTCCTCAACCCTACACTCTGCGATTCTCCCTCTGACCCTCTACTCCATTAAACTACTCCACCCTGACACTCTATGCCACTCCACTCTATAATACTCTACTCACTATGCCACTCTACAACACTACTCTCTGCGACGCTCTATGCAACTCCCTCTGTGCCACTCCATGCCATTTTATCCACTCTATTTTACGACACTACTCCACTCCATGCCACTCCACTCTGACACACTATGCCACTCCACGCCTCTCACCTCTACCACACTCTGCCATTCCACTCTTCTACACCTCTCCACTCTATGCCACTTCTCTGTGCAACACCCTCTAACGCCACTCCAGTCTGCTGTACACCACACCATGACGCTCTATGCCACTCTACATAACACCATTCTCCCTCCATAACAGTCCACTTCACTCCACGCTACTCAACTCTACGCTTTGCCACTCCACAACACTCCACTTTACGACACTCCTTTACCCCACTAACTTTAACCATGCTTTTCATCCGCCAGGCTGGTGTGCAACATGGCTAAAACATATTGACAAAGCCAATAGCTCTTTCAAAGGCGAGACCTAGCGACTTTGCCAATCTTATCTTTTCTTCTTTGACAGAGTTCTGGCCACGTGACCAGACTTTCATTTGTTCTTTAAAAAACTGTATTGGTCAAAAACAAAGTATAAGAAGTATCTTGTTTTTACAACCATCACCCGTTAAGCTGCTACGAACGTCACAAGTGCATTTATGTGATGCTAACTTGATCCACTAGATGGCAGTATCCTCTCTCAAATTCTGTGGATAAAATGAGAGGATTAGGAAAAAAAAGAATAGAACCCATAATACAGTAAGCTTGGAGTCGGTATTCAATATAAATGGGATCTGTCTGAGACCTTATAGATGCAAATGACGAAAATACTTTACACATTTAAAGAATTAAGAAATAAGGAACCTCTTGGGAAATGCACCGGGCTAAATAAGGAATAGAAAGAAATGAAGATACGGATAGTCGTACACGTATCATTTTGGTGTTAATATTTACTCTGAAATTAGACTACACATGCAGAATGTTAAAGCTCGAGTTGCAACGAGTACCTTTTTTCTTTCACGACTCGCTCATGAAAGTATGCATTTGGTCATTGACCCAAGGGTAGGTCGCTCCCCCTGCCGCTGCAGCTCCTCCAAGTTCCCGAGTTCCTGTGTTCCTGAGACCCACCTAACTGTAAGTACCCCCCTCCTCCCAGCCCCTCGCCCTGCCCCGCGCCACTCACCTTCTCTCCTGCTCCTGCTTCTTTTCCTCCTCTCTGTCTCTTCCTCCTCGCCCCCCCTCTGCAATCTTCTTCTGTGTTCTTCTGTTCTTCTCTTCTGTTCTTCTGTTCTTCCCTTCTGTTCTTCTGTGTTCTTCCGGACTTCTGTGTTCTTCTTCTCGGTGCTTCTGTGTTCTTCTTCTCGGTTCTTCTGTGTTCTTCTCTGTTCTTCTCTGTTCTTCTCTGTTCTTCTGCTCTTCCGATCTTCTGTGCTTCTGTCTTCTGTTCTTCTGTTCTTCTGTTTTTCTGTCTTCTGCTCTTCCGGTCTTCTGTTCTTCTGTCTTCTGTTCTTCTGTCTTCTGTTCTCCTGTCTTCGGCTCTTCTACCTCCTCCGTCTTCTTCCCCCGAGCCTGCCCTCCTGCTCCTTCCTCATCCCCCTCCCTCACTCGCCTCCCCCTCTCTCACCCCTAGCTAACCCGTTCGCTATCTACCTCCCTCACTCCTCCTATCTTCCTATCTCTCTAGCTCCCTATCTCACTATCTAACTCCCCCACTCTCCACCTCCTCCCACCTACCTGTCTATCTATCTATTTCCCTATCTATCGACTTCTCTATCTATTTTCTCTATCTATTTCTCTATCTCTCCCCCCCTCCCCGCCACCCCCCTCTACTACCTATCTCCCTATCCTCTCACTCTACCTCTCTCCCTCACCCACCTCTACAACCCCCCCTCCCCTATCTTCACAACCCTACTCCTATCTCTCTCCCTAATCTCCAAACCTCCTAACACTCACCCTCCTCCACCCTAAACCCCCTCCCCCAGCTCCTCTCACTCTACCTGTCCCCCCCTCCCTCGCGCTTTCCCGCCGCGACCTCCTGCACGCCCCCGCCCCCCAGCTCCCATTCGCCCCCAGCTGACCCCTCCCCCCCCTTCCTACCTCTTATGGCGGCCGCTGCGCGACAGTGGTAGCGACCCTTGACCCAAGGGTAGGTCGCTCCCCCTGCCGCTGCAGCTCCTCCAAGTTCCCGAGTTCCTGTGTTCCTGAGACCCACCTAACTGTAAGTACCCCCCTCCTCCCAGCCCCTCGCCCTGCCCCGCGCCACTCACCTTCTCTCCTGCTCCTGCTTCTTTTCCTCCTCTCTGTCTCTTCCTCCTCGCCCCCCCTCTGCAATCTTCTTCTGTGTTCTTCTGTTCTTCTCTTCTGTTCTTCTGTTCTTCCCTTCTGTTCTTCTGTGTTCTTCCGGTCTTCTGTGTTCTTCTTCTCTGTTCTTCTCGGTGCTTCTGTGTTCTTCTTCTCGGTTCTTCTGTGTTCTTCTCTGTTCTTTTCTGTTCTTCTCTGTTCTTCTGCTCTTCCGATCTTCTGTTCTTCTGTTCTTCTGTTTTTCTGTCTTCTGCTCTTCCGGTCTTCTGCTCTTCCGGTCTTCTGTTCTTCTGTCTTCTGTTCTCCTGTCTTCGGCTCTTCTACCTCCTCCGTCTTCTTCCCCCGAGCCTGCCCTCCTGCTCCTTCCTCATCCCCCTCCCTCACTCGCCTCCCCCTCTCTCACCCCTAGCTAACCCGTTCGCTATCTACCTCCCTCACTCCTCCTATCTTCCTATCTCTCTAGCTCCCTATCTCACTATCTAACTCCCCCACTCTCCACCTCCTCCCACCTACCTATCTGTCTATCTATCTATTTCCCTATCTATCGACTTCTCTATCTATTTTCTCTATCTATTTCTCTATCTCTCCCCCCCTCCCCGCCACCCCCTCTACTACCTATCTCCCTATCCTCTCACTCTACCTCTCTCCCTCACCCACCTCTACAACCCCCCCTCCCCTATCTTCACAACCCTACTCCTATCTCTCTCCCTAATCTCCAAACCTCCTAACACTCACCCTCCTCCACCCTAAACCCCCTCCCCCAGCTCCTCTCACTCTACCTGTCCCCCCCCCTCCCTCGCGCTTTCCCGCCGCGACCTCCTGCACGCCCCCAGCTCCCATTCGCCCCCAGCTGACCCCTCCCCCCCCCTCCTACCTCTTATGGCGGCCGCTGCGCGACAGTGGTAGCGACCCTTGACCCAAGGGTAGGTCGCTCCCCCTGCCGCTGCAGCTCCTCCAAGTTCCCGAGTTCCTGTGTTCCTGAGACCCACCTAACTGTAAGTACCCCCCTCCTCCCAGCCCCTCGCCCTGCCCCGCGCCACTCACCTTCTCTCCTGCTCCTGCTTCTTTTCCTCCTCTCTGTCTCTTCCTCCTCGCCCCCCCTCTGCAATCTTCTTCTGTGTTCTTCTGTTCTTCTCTTCTGTTCTTCTGTTCTTCTGTGTTCTTCCGGTCTTCTGTGTTCTTCTTCTCTGTTCTTCTCGGTGCTTCTGTGTTCTTCTTCTCGGTTCTTCTCGGTTCTTCTCTGTTCTTCTGCTCTTCCGATCTTCTGTGCTTCTGTCTTCTTTTCTTCTGTTCTTCTGTTCTTCTGTTCTTCTGTTTTTCTGTCTTCTGCTCTTCCGGTCTTCTGCTCTTCCGGTCTTCTGTTCTTCTGTCTTCTGTTCTTCTGTCTTCTGTTCTCCTGTCTTCGGCTCTTCTACCTCCTCCGTCTTCTTCCCCCGAGCCTGCCCTCCTGCTCCTTCCTCATCCCCCTCCCTCACTCGCCTCCCCCTCACTCGCCTCCCCCTCTCTCACCCCTAGCTAACCCGTTCGCTATCTACCTCCCTCACTCCTCCTATCTTCCTATCTCTCTAGCTCCCTATCTCACTATCTAACTCCCCCACTCTCCACCTCCTCCCACCTACCTATCTGTCTATCTATCTATTTCCCTATCTATCGACTTCTCTATCTATTTTCTCTATCTATTTCTCTATCTCTCCCCCCCTCCCCGCCACCCCCTCTACTACCTATCTCCCTATCCTCTCACTCTACCTCTCTCCCTCACCCACCTCTACAACCCCCCCTCCCCTATCTTCACAACCCTACTCCTATCTCTCTCCCTAATCTCCAAACCTCCTAACACTCACCCTCCTCCACCCTAAACCCCCTCCCCCAGCTCCTCTCACTCTACCTGTCCCCCCCCCTCCCTCGCGCTTTCCCGCCGCGACCTCCTGCATGCCCCCGCCCCCCAGCTCCCATTCGCCCCCAGCTGACCCCTCCCCCCCCCCTCCTACCTCTTATGGCGGCCGCTGCGCGACAGTGGTAGCGACCCTTGACCCAAGGGTAGGTCGCTCCCCCTGCCGCTGCAGCTCCTCCAAGTTCCCGAGTTCCTGTGTTCCTGAGACCCACCTAACTGTAAGTACCCCCCTCCTCCCAGCCCCTCGCCCTGCCCCGCGCCACTCACCTTCTCTCCTGCTCCTGCTTCTTTTCCTCCTCTCTGTCTCTTCCTCCTCGCCCCCCCTCTGCAATCTTCTTCTGTGTTCTTCTGTTCTTCTGTTCTTCCCTTCTGTTCTTCTGTGTTCTTCCGGTCTTCTGTGTTCTTCTTCTCTGTTCTTCTCAGTGCTTCTGTGTTCTTCTTCTCGGTTCTTCTGTGTTCTTCTCTGTTCTTCTCTGTTCTTCTCTGTTCTTCTCTGTTCTTCTCTGTTCTTCTCTGTTCTTTCTGTCTTCTGTTCTTCTGTTCTTCTGTTTTTCTGTCTTCTGCTCTTCTGTTCTTCTGTTTTTCTGTCTTCTGCTCTTCCGGTCTTCTGTTCTTCTGTCTTCTGTTCTTCTGTCTTCTGTTCTCCTGTCTTCGGCTCTTCTACCTCCTCCGTCTTCTTCCCCCGAGCCTGCCCTCCTGCTCCTTCCTCATCCCCCTCCCTCACTCGCCTCCCCCTCTCTCACCCCTAGCTAACCCGTTCGCTATCTACCTCCCTCACTCCTCCTATCTTCCTATCTCTCTAGCTCCCTATCTCACTATCTAACTCCCCCACTCTCCACCTCCTCCTACCTACCTATCTGTCTATCTATCTATTTCCCTATCTATCGACTTCTCTATCTATTTTCTCTATCTATTTCTCTATCTCTCCCCCCCTCCCGCCACCCCCTCTACTACCTATCTCCCTATCCTCTCACTCTACCTCTCTCCCTCACCCACCTCTACAACCCCCCCTCCCCTATCTTCACAACCCTACTCCTATCTCTCTCCCTAATCTCCAAACCTCCTAACACTCACCCTCCTCCACCCTAAACCCCCTCCCCCAGCTCCTCTCACTCTACCTGTCCCCCCCCCCTCCCTCGCGCTTTCCCGCCGCGACCTCCTGCACGCCCCCGCCCCCCAGCTCCCATTCGCCCCCAGCTGACCCCTCCCCCCCCCTCCTACCTCTTATGGCGGCCGCTGCGCGACAGTGGTAGCGACCCTTGACCCAAGGGTAGGTCGCTCCCCCTGCCGCTGCAGCTCCTCCAAGTTCCCGAGTTCCTGTGTTCCTGAGACCCACCTAACTGTAAGTACCCCCCTCCTCCCAGCCCCTCGCCCTGCCCCGCGCCACTCACCTTCTCTCCTGCTTCTTTTCCTCCTCTGTCTCTTCCTCCTCGCCCCCCCTCTGCAATCTTCTTCTGTGTTCTTCTGTTCTTCTCTTCTGTTCTTCTGTTCTTCCCTTCTGTTCTTCTGTGTTCTTCCGGTCTTCTGTGTTCTTCTTCTCTGTTCTTCTCGGTGCTTCTGTGTTCTTCTTCTCGGTTCTTCTGTGTTCTTCTCTGTTCTTCTCTGTTCTTCTCTGTTCTTCTCTGTTCTTCTCTGTTCTTCTGCTCTTCCGATCTTCTGTTCTTCTGTTCTTCTGTCTTCTGCTCCTCCGGTCTTCTGTTCTTCTGTTCTTCTGTTCTTCTGTCTTCTGTTCTCCTGTCTTCGGCTCTTCTACCTCCTCCGTCTTCTTCCCCCGAGCCTGCCCTCCTGCTCCTTCCTCATCCCCCTCCCTCACTCGCCTCCCCCTCTCTCACCCCTAGCTAACCCGTTCGCTATCTACCTCCCTCACTCCTCCTATCTTCCTATCTCTCTAGCTCCCTATCTCACTATCTAACTCCCCCACTCTCCACCTCCTCCTACCTACCTATCTGTCTATCTATCTATTTCCCTATCTATCGACTTCTCTATCTATTTTCTCTATCTATTTCTCTATCTCTCCCCCCCTCCCGCCACCCCCTCTACTACCTATCTCCCTATCCTCTCACTCTCCCTCTCTCCCTCACCCACCTCTACAACCCCCCCTCCCCTATCTTCACAACCCTACTCCTATCTCTCTCCCTAATCTCCAAACCTCCTAACACTCACCCTCCTCCACCCTAAACCCCCTCCCCCAGCTCCTCTCACTCTACCTGTCCCCCCCCCCTCCCTCGCGCTTTCCCGCCGCGACCTCCTGCACGCCCCCGCCCCCCAGCTCCCATTCGCCCCCAGCTGACCCCTCCCCCCCCCTCCTACCTCTTATGGCGGCCGCTGCGCGACAGTGGTAGCGACCCTTGACCCAAGGGTAGGTCGCTCCCCCTGCCGCTGCAGCTCCTCCAAGTTCCCGAGTTCCTGTGTTCCTGAGACCCACCTAACTGTAAGTACCCCCCTCCTCCCAGCCCCTCGCCCTG
This sequence comes from Pleurodeles waltl, assembly GCF_031143425.1. Classification (NCBI taxonomy): domain Eukaryota; kingdom Metazoa; phylum Chordata; class Amphibia; order Caudata; family Salamandridae; genus Pleurodeles; species Pleurodeles waltl. The sequence continues at coordinate 434,772,374 of NC_090451.1, read as the reverse complement.
CCCCGCGCCACTCACCTTCTCTCCTGCTTCTTTTCCTCCTCTGTCTCTTCCTCCTCGCCCCCCCTCTGCAATCTTCTTCTGTGTTCTTCTGTTCTTCTCTTCTGTTCTTCTGTTCTTCCCTTCTGTTCTTCTGTGTTCTTCCGGTCTTCTGTGTTCTTCTTCTCTGTTCTTCTCGGTGCTTCTGTGTTCTTCTTCTCGGTTCTTCTGTGTTCTTCTCTGTTCTTCTCTGTTCTTCTCTGTTCTTCTCTGTTCTTCTGCTCTTCCGATCTTCTGTTCTTCTGTTCTTCTGTCTTCTGCTCCTCCGGTCTTCTGTTCTTCTGTTCTTCTGTTCTTCTGTCTTCTGTTCTCCTGTCTTCGGCTCTTCTACCTCCTCCGTCTTCTTCCCCCGAGCCTGCCCTCCTGCTCCTTCCTCATCCCCCTCCCTCACTCGCCTCCCCCTCTCTCACCCCTAGCTAACCCGTTCGCTATCTACCTCCCTCACTCCTCCTATCTTCCTATCTCTCTAGCTCCCTATCTCACTATCTAACTCCCCCACTCTCCACCTCCTCCTACCTACCTATCTGTCTATCTATCTATTTCCCTATCTATCGACTTCTCTATCTATTTTCTCTATCTATTTCTCTATCTCTCCCCCCCTCCCGCCACCCCCTCTACTACCTATCTCCCTATCCTCTCACTCTCCCTCTCTCCCTCACCCACCTCTACAACCCCCCCTCCCCTATCTTCACAACCCTACTCCTATCTCTCTCCCTAATCTCCAAACCTCCTAACACTCACCCTCCTCCACCCTAAACCCCCTCCCCCAGCTCCTCTCACTCTACCTGTCCCCCCCCCTCCCTCGCGCTTTCCCGCCGCGACCTCCTGCACGCCCCCGCCCCCCAGCTCCCATTCGCCCCCAGCTGACCCCTCCCCCCCCCCTCCTACCTCTTATGGCGGCCGCTGCGCGACTGCGCAGCGGGCGCGCGCAGCGGGCACGTCGCTGGCGCGCCAGAGGCGCGCCAGAGGCAAGCCCGTCTGCGCCTGGCCCGCGCCCAGCGCCACGACCCCTGGTCCCCAGCTCCCCCAAGCCCCGCTGATCCGCTACGACCCCACCACCCTCCACGCCCTCAACCCAGGGCGCTCCAAAACCTGCTTCCTAGCTCACCCCAAACGCACCCATGGACCCTTCGCCTGCAACTCCTGCAAACGCATCTTCCACCACGCAACTACCACGACCACAAGCCCACGCGCCATCAACCACCTCAAGTGCATCCTGATCAACGCTCGTTCCGTCCACAAGCACGCCGTTGAACTTTGGGACCTCCTGGACTCCACAGCCCCGGACGTCGCCTTCATCACGGAGACATGGATGAACGCCTCCTCTGCTCCAGACATCGCTACCGCCATCCCCGAAGGCTACAAGATCTCCAGAAAAGACCGCACCAACCAAGTAGGAGGAGGTGTCGCCATCATCTTCAAAGACTCCATCAGCGTCACCACCTCCACCGAAGACCCCCCCCTCGCCGCTGAACACCTGCATTTTCAGATTCGCACCGACCCAAGGACCACCCTCAGAGGATCCCTCGTCTACCGTCCTCCCGGACCTCGCGCCTCTTTCAGCGACGCCATCGCCGACTTCATCTCCCCGCACGCCCTCGCCTCACCGGACTACATCCTCCTAGGCGACCTCAACTTCCATCTGGAACAAAACAACGACCCCAACACCACCACCCTGCTCGACAACCTCGCCAACCTCGGCCTCAAACAACTGGTGAACACCGCCACCCACATCGCCGGACACACGCTCGACCCTATCTTCTCCGCCAGCAAACACGTCTTCTTCAGCCACACCTCTGCCCTACACTGGACCGACCACAGCTGCGTCCACTTCACATTCCGACGCGAGACCTCCCACCTCCGCACTCAACCCATCCCTCATCGACAGTGGAACAAGATCCCTGAAGAGCAACTCTTCTCCGCTCTCGCCGCCAACCAACCCACCCTCACCACCGACCCCAACGACGCAGCTCTCAACCTCACAAACTGGATCTCCAACTGTGCTGACAACCTTGCTCCCCTCAAACGCACGCATCGACAGACCAACACCAAAAAACCTCTCTGGTTCTCTGACACCCTCAAAGAATCAAAGAAAACTTGTCGTGCCCTTGAGAAGGCCTGGCGCAAGGACCACACCGCTGACAACATGACCGCCCTCAAGAACGCTACACGCGAACACCACCACCTGATGCGCACTGCCAAAAGGAACTTTTTCACCGACAGACTAGACAAAAACAGCCACAACAGCAGAGAACTCTTCAGCATCGTCAAAGAGTTCTCCAACCCCAGCGCCAACGCCGTCACGCCCTCACAGGATTTGTGCGAATCCCTCGCCACTTTCTTCCATCGCAAGATCAGCGACCTCCACGACAGCTTCGGACACCAGACCCAACCATACACCACTGAACCCGCTTCCCCGGACATCACCCTCAACAACTGGACCCACATCAACACGGAAGAAACCAAATCCATCATGAACTCTATCCACTCCGGCGCCCCTTCGGACCCCTGCCCGCACTTCATCTTTAACAAAGCCGACGACATCATCGCCCCGCACCTCCAGACCGTCATCAACTCTTCTTTTTCTTCTGCTACCTTCCCCGAATGCTGGAAGCACGCTGAAGTCAACGCCCTACTAAAGAAACCTACGGCTGACCCAAGCGACCTGAAAAACTTCCGCCCCATCTCTCTTCTACCTTTCCCAGCCAAGGTAATAGAAAAGACCGTCAACAAACAGCTGACCACCTTCCTGGAAGACAACAACCTGCTCGACCCTTCACAAACCGGATTCCGAACCAACCACAGCACGGAAACCGCCCTCATCTCAGTCACAGACGACATCAGAACCCTGATGGACAACGGTGAAACAGTCGCCCTCATTCTCCTCGACCTCTCGGCTGCCTTGGACACCGTCTGTCACCGCACCCTAATCACCCGCCTACGCTCCACCGGGATCCAAGGCCAGGCCCTGGACTGGATCGCCTCCTTCCTCGCTAACCGCTCCCAAAGAGTTTACCTCCCTCCGTTTCGCTCAGAACCCACCAAGATCATCTGCGGCGTACCTCAAGGCTCATCGCTCAGCCCGACACTCTTCAATGTCTACATGAGCCCCCTCGCTGACATCGTACGCAAGCACGACATCATCATCACCTCCTACGCCGACGACACCCAACTTGTACTCTCCCTCACCAAGGACCCCGCCAGCGCCAAGACCAACCTACAAGAGGGTATGAAGGACGTCGCAGATTGGATGAGGCTCAGCCGCCTAAAGCTGAACTCTGAAAAAACGGAAGTCCTCATCCTCGGCAACACCCCGTCCGCCTGGGACGACTCCTGGTGGCCCACGGCCCTCGGCACCGCACCGACCCCCGCAGACCACGCCCGCAACCTCGGCTTCATCTTGGACCCTCTTCTCACCATGACCAAGCAAGTCAACGCCGTGTCCTCCGCCTGCTTCCTCACTCTCCGCATGCTCCGTAAGATCTTCCGCTGGATCCCCGCCGACACCAGAAAAACCGTGACCCACGCCCTCGTCACGAGCCGCCTGGACTACGGCAACACCCTCTACGCCGGGACCACAGCCAAACTCCAAAACCGCCTGCAACGCATCCAAAACGCCTCGGCCCGCCTCATCCTCGACGTACCCCGCAACAGCCACATCTCCGCACACCTGAGACACCTGCATTGGCTCCCAGTCAGCAAAAGGATCACCTTCCGTCTTCTCACCCACGCACACAAAGCCCTCCACAACAAGGGACCGGAATACCTCAACAGACGCCTCAGCTTCTACGTCCCCACCCGCCCCCTCCGCTCCGCTGACCTCGCACTTGCTGCCGTCCCTCGCACCCGCCGCTCCACGGCGGGTGGGAGATCTTTCTCCTTCCTGGCGGCCAAGACCTGGAACTCCCTCCCCACCAGCCTCAGGACCACCCAGGACCACTCCGCTTTCCGGAGACTCCTAAAGACTTGGCTGTTCGAGCAGCGATAACCCCCCCTTCCCCCCCTAGCGCCTTGAGACCCGCACGGGTGAGTAGCGCGCTTTATAAATGTTAATGATTTGATTTGATATGGCTTTAGCACGTTGTTGTTGTGTTTTTTTTTAATATATTTTTTTTATACAGATGAATAAAATTTGCCGATCTGGTCACTTTAAAACCAGGGGTGGATATCACTAAATGCATACCTGTTCGTTAATTTGCCCAACATATTTGTTAATTTTTAAACATTTAAACAGTTAGTGTGTGTCTTTCACATCAAGAAAATCATTTTAGGATCGCTTTTAGGTCGAGTACTTTGACCCATTCTAAAGTCTCTAAGAAACAGATTGAATCTGATTTTATTGGTTACTAATTGCAGTGTAGGCCTAAAATCTTTATAAATAACCGCAAACACTTTATTTCAAGCGAAAGCAGGCATGTCACATATATACGAGCGTTTGTGCATTTATGCCATTTCTTGTAGCAGCTCATCGTTGCATTATTTGAAAACAATCGCATTGATCTGTTTTAAGTTGCTAGCTGCAGAGCCTGGAAATTTGCAATGCAATAAAGGCGTTTACGCCACAATAGATTGTATTATGAAGAGGAAGGCAAGGTTAGTCCCTCTGTTGAGACTGGAGACGGCCAGCAAGTTTTCTTTCAGTTTAATAGTGGTTTCTTTGTTGTGGAGGTACGTTCAGTTCGACTTGTGAAGATGTCTTCCGAGTCTCAAACGACAACGGCCAAAAAATTACTTTTTAAAATTAATTTTCAAACCCCTTCTCTGGACCATATGCTGTTTACAGCATGTTGTGAGCAGCGTCGCTCTCAATTATGGGCATTTGTTGGTCTATCTCCATCCTCGCTATGACAGAGCCTTGGCAAATTAGAATAGATTAGCTTTAACATCCAAAGTTCCTGCAAGAGAAAATCATTTGTGCCATTTGCAGACTGTAATTCTTTGTGTTGTGCAGTTGTTCAAAGGACAGCTTTATTTCTGAAGTACAATAACCAAATAATGTATTTTCTTCCTTTAGAAATAAATGATTCTGAACATCCAAGCAAGTCAAATTTACCTGGCTTAAAAGACCAACAGGTTCTAGATGTCAAAAGCAATGCTTCTCTGTTCATAAAGAGTGTAAAGACGCTTAGAGATCAGCTCTCGCAAAAGGGAGATGGAGCTGAGCTTGTTTGGGATAAGGTAAGTGAAAACCATTGGTAGACGCAATGGTACAGGAAGACGGGTTGATAACTACAGGTCCAAATTTGTGAATGGTTGTTTACTCCAGGCAGGGAAATCGGTCTGCGGCTGTATGTGTATGTGTCTGTGTGTGTGTGTGTAGTTGTCTATATATACAGGAAAGTGATCCACACCCCTGTAAATTGGATTGGTGTCTGTTTGCATTGCTGTGAGGAGATTATTTTGCAAGTCCAGATGACTGCATTTCCCACCTTCTGTGAGGAGTTGTGTTTCACATCTCTAAAGAAGTTTTTTACTCCTCAGTCTATGTAGAGGAGGCTTATAAAGGTGTGAAAGTACATCCAGCTTGGGGTGTGGCCTGACCATCAAAGACTAAAAATGCCCTGAATGGACATCAAATCTACACCATCCTTGCTGGCTCAGCATAAGAATTGCCATTCTCCCAGCAGAAAACAGCCCCCAGTAGGAGTGCCTGTTGAGAAAAGGCACCATATGAAGCTGGAGAGATGTGACCCACACAGTTATCCTCTAGAGCCGATGCTGTGCCTCCAAGTACCTGGAGCTGATAGAGTGCAGGATTAGGTTTGATGTGAAGCTGACTTGACTTTGCAGTGTCCAGAGTGCTTCCCTTGAGTGCTATGGGGCCTGGTTTGTGAGTGACTGAAGTGCAGGAGGGTGGCAGGTGGCAACCAATCAACCAGCAAGCCAGACCCTGTGTCCCCAGGGCCCAGTGAAGACCCTGTTTCAGAGACAGGTAGATTAATTGGGCCCATCTGCCAGGAGAGTACAAATTGGACCTGCACCTGACGACCACGCAGGCCTCGTAAAATCATATGTTACTAGACCTGCAGGTCGAGTAACTTGAATAATCTGCTCGACCTAATTGAAATGTGCTTGACCTGGTAACTGGTCTCAAATTGTGTAATCCTAGGCAAATATTTTATGTTACCGTGCCGCCCTTTTCTCCATTCTCACATATGAGCGCACTTTCAAATATGTGCGTTTAGAATTTCTACTGTACAAAACAGCTCTTTTGTTTGATTAAATAGACTAAACATTTGCTCCATGTATAATAAGATTCTAGCCCATATATAGGGTACACGTGATCCCTGACTTACCTCTTAGTTTACTAATAGCATTGCCATCAGGGCAAGAGTGTTTCTCAGTTCATGTCTAAACACACACTCTTAATAAGTACATTACTAAAGCATTTTGCGGTAGCACACTGTCATTTCTAGACAGTAAATTTCCCAGTGAAATGGCCAAAAACTTTCCCAAAATTGAAAATTGGGTTTCAGAAAACATTTACCATTTGTACATCACCAAGTTAAGTGTTCTGATTTTGTTTTCATCCTACTAACATATTTTTTCATTATAAAAAAAGCGTTTTCACAACTACTGAAATATAGTTTGAAATGTTTGTATAGCTGACTTATTAGCTTTTTAAATGTTGTGTGTTGGGAATAATCTGACCTCCTTCAGCCTTTCATTTCACACTCTTTGTAAAGCAGGTCAGAGAGTTCACCTTACAATATCTTGGAAATTGACTTCTGACCCATTTCTCTGAAACAGAGCAAATGTGACAAGATAAAAAGACTATTTAAAGGCATTTTAGTGCTCCTCCACTTTGAGTGAAAAGAACACCTGTTATTTGTCATCTAGCCAGAGGGGGCGAGTAGGTTCTAAATTTAGCTCACCCTGATAAAATCTGATGTGCCATAGCAAGTGGGTGAGTAGATTTCTCAAGGCCTGCCACAGTCTCTGAGGCTTCACAACCTGCGGTGGCGATAGGTCATGGTGGGTTTGAAACGGCTGACTTTAGCTTCTTGGGCCTGAAGAGTAGTTGCTGAGGCCTATGATGCTAGACAGCACTTGAGGTAGAGTGAGCCCTGAGGGACACATCTCGGTTGTAAAATCCAGTGGGATGAGGCAGGAGGAGCAGCCATGGAACTGATCATACAGAGGGAAAGCCCCAGTCACTTTTAAGGTATCGGGCATCTACATTTGAGAGACCCCCATTTCCACCCCTCCCTACCCCTCCCCCCCCCCCCCCCCCCCCCCCCCCCACACACACACACACACACACACACACACACACACACACCAGTATCAAGTTGAGGCAATACTGAAAAGCCTGCATTCTTAGATTCTACAAAATAAAATCATGGCTATAACAGCAATTGAATAAATAAAGGGTAATAAGTAAAGATCAAGCTCCTGCAGGTTGCAAAGGTGCCTTTCTAGCTTTCTAGGGCCTGCCCACACCCTGGCACCACTGTATCTAATAAGTGATCCTGGTGAGGTAACACGAGTGGCTACTATTGGTTCTCTGTGCACCTCAGAGTGTACTGACTCTCAGATGTGCCTTGATTTTGATTTAGAACCTTGATGAATGTAGCGTGCCGTTCCCTACCATTGTTGAGCTCTAGACTACTGATTGAACACTGGGGAAAACTCAAGCGCCAGCAATGTCTCAACAAACTTAAAATGATAAATATTCTAAATCTTCCTCTGAAGCTCCAGTGCTGCCAAATGAAGCTGGAGAGAAAGCCTGAGAGATTCACATAATGTCAGCCACCTCCTCCTTGACTGCAAAAATCGCTAACTGAGCCAAACACATCCACAGGGGACCCCAGCACTACTGTCCATCATCAACCTGAACCAGGACAATAACCTACAACCCGTAGGTCCTCCTCAACCACCACACTTTTCATACTATGGACATAAATACTGCGCTTCCCCCAGTGCACGAAGCAGCACTCTTTAAAAGGAGAAAATAAAGTTCTGTGCACACTGAGAAGTGTGCACAAGAGAAAATATCCTCTGACTGTAGCCCCTGGCAACAGAAACAGAGGGAATGGGCTTAATTTTTGCTTCTAAAAAGAGGAAGGACATCCCAGCAGTTGTGTTAAACAAAAACTGCGATAGTTTGGTGAGAGCATGACAGGATTTTGCTTGTCTCCATGTTACCAATTATATTTTTCTTGTTTATGTTGTAGGATGACGTGCCTGCAATGGATTTTGTCACTGCAGCTGCTAACCTCAGGATGCATATTTTCAGTATGCCCATGAAGAGTAAATTTGACATTAAGTGTAAGAATTCCTTTTATTGCCTTTTTTCCAAGACTGTTAAATTTGTAAATGTTCCAGTCCTTTTCTGCCTACTGAAACTGTTCATGTTGATTTCTCCAGCCATGGCCGGAAATATTATTCCTGCTATAGCGACTACGAATGCAGTCATTGCTGGCCTCATAGTTCTGGAGGGTTTGAAGATTTTATCTGGAAACATTGAAAAGTGTAAAACAGTGAGTAACAGTAAAAAATGAAGTGTTTTTTTTTTTTTTTTTTAAATGAATAAATAGTATCCTCCCTAATGTTCTCACCTTGTTTACTTGTCTTCACAAGATATTTCTAAACAAGAAGCCAAATCCAAGAAAGAAGCTGCTTGTTCCTTGTTCATTGGATCCACCAAACTCCAATTGTTACGTGTGTGCTAGTCGCCCAGAAGTGACTGTGAAACTGAATGTTAACAACGTGACGGTGCAGACGCTGCAGGATAAGGTAGGCAATTGACTCGTCATCAACATTTTTCATAGATTGATATCTATTTCCAAAGGCGGGCAGGAAATAAAGTCCTCTTTCTGCTAAAGCGATGCAAGAGTTAAATACATAGTCTGTAGAGTTGATATTTTGCAGTACTATTTATAAAGTTTTCCTTACTACTTTTTCAGATCCTGAAGGAAAGGTTTGCCATGGTTATGCCAGATGTCCAGATAGAAGATGGGAAAGGCACAATATTAATCTCTTCAGAGGAAGGAGAAACTGAAGGTGTGTACTAGGGCTACTCATTGCCCTAAATAGGTTGCACATTTCGGTGGTGGCAGTGAGTCTACTTTGACAGATAAATGACATTTTTTCTTCCAACTCTGCATTGCACTATTATTAAAAGCTTAAGCCTGCTTCCTTAGGGCTGATTGCAGCCTGATAAATGGGAATGTTGATAGGATAGGAATATGTACTTATTTTCTCTGTATTATAGCATGACACACTGTCTTCCTGGGCTCTTGCAATCTTTTAGTGCTTGAGGACAGTGGGGGCATTTGTCACTGGAACCTTAGGAAGGCCACCTCTAAAGGGGCCACAGGCATAGTAAGTTTAGTGTTGATAAATGCCCCAGGTGAATCGCAGGGGCTCCCTACTACATTCTCCGAAGAGGTAACTTTGACTTTGTGTTATGCCACTGTCCACATAACTCTGTCAAGGCTGGCTACAAGTAATGGAGAAATGATACAAATACAAACTGTGCTCCAATTTATTTATAATTATATATTGCTTGTTAACTTTTTGCCAGTTGCAAATGGGCTCCAGTGTCCCATATTTCCTGCAGAAGCAATATTAAGCCAAAGTTTGCCCACAAGGGTTTTATACAGATGGTTGGCAGATGTATTATTTTAAACCATGCATTTCCTGAGCAATTTACAGTAGCAGTGTATTCCGTTCATTGTGGTATAAAACTCAAAGCCCCTCTTCTTTCCTCTTTTTTGTTTCTCCCCCCCACCCCCACCCCCAAATAGTCCCACACATTACCACCTATTTTTGTTCTACTCTATACTTGCCTCATAACCATCGTTGCTACAATCCTTCCCCCTTTTCTGATAATGGGTGGAGTTGTGAAAAGAAACAGCAAGAGAAATAGATAAACATGAGAGGCAGAGCTGTGGGCCTGTTGGGATTCACACTCTTGTTCGCATGAATTTCAGAGGCAGGTGATGCAGATAATAGTCTGGGGAGGTTATAATGAGTAGGCAGCAATCAGTTGCTTAGGGATTTTTTAAGAAAAAAAAAGGAAAATAAGTTCAGGGTGCAGCATTTCCACCTCAACCTTTTAGACCATTCCACTGACATCTGCAGAGAGATCTAAGGCAGAGACATTGACCGTCCTCTTACTGCCGCAAGTTACCCCACTGGCTCTCGTCTGGCCAATATCCAACTTCCGGCAATTGCACTGGAGAGGCCACCAGAGATTTGAGTTCTTACAGAATGCTAAACTTCTCTGAGCAAACCCCAAGATCTTGAGACCGGGAAGGCGCAAGGTAGGCTGCATTTGCAACAACAGCAGAAGAGTCCACTCCGTTCTATACTGCAAACTTGAAAAGCCCGCACTCGCCGGCATCTGAGGCAAGCTGTGCTGATCCCCTGTGTATGCTTAAATGTGGGACAAGCCTGCATCAGTCCACCCAAGTGTTCAGTCCTGATTTTAGACTAGTGTTACATGAACAAGTTCCTGCAGAGGAACAAGGTAAATATTTTGTCTTGTTCTTTAGACCGTCAGGATCTAGAACCTCTGACCTGGCTAGTGCTTGACTCTGTCTAATGCTGCAGGCTCTTGGACATCTATTGTTCACATCTATCACTATAGTTGGCTGTTGGGGTCAATTATCCCACCCCATATACCACACCTCATTCTAGGCTATCTTTGCTAGGTGTGTGCCCTGAGACATGCTGCTTTGTCATAATGCAAGAATCTCCAATGTGAGCAATGTTTGAGGATAGTCCTTTGGCCTTCACATGTTGTTGGTCCTCCAGTATATAAAACGCTTGCTAGATTCTCCTATCCTAAATTGCTCGTCTTCCAACTGCCTTGCGCTTAAAGATGTTGCAAGCTACTAAAGGCATCCAAAGAGCCTTTGAGTCCTAGGTGGCATAATTTGGTTTCCAAAGACAACTACTTTTGGTTATTATATATAGGACTGTTAACTGAGCTTTTTCACACTTTTTACAAATGTAATGCTTTGGAGACCTGTGTAGTCAGACCTAATTTGGGTCAGGCCTTGCTCAATAACTATTTTGGGTAAATCTGCTATCTTGTTTTTATGCTGCTCCCACTTCTTGCTCTCCTGTGCATCCTCTGCACCCCCTTCCTGCCTACAAGATCATATGGAAGTTCAATCTTCCAACACTGTGAAAGAGTAAGATTTCGGGCTGAAAAGAGTGCGAGACTGGCTTAATCACACAATCCTCGTTTTACCTCGTCATACCTTGATAGCTGGTATGGTTGGGGGCCAAGGAACTTTTCGTAAAGCTGGTGTCCATATTCGAAGTGCCACCTAGGTGCACCTGTGAGCAACGTAGACTTCAGAATTAATAGTGGTAGATGACTCCGACCACATCAGTGGAAACATGAGCAACCCTTTTGTATAGGAGAAGGATAGATTAGGAATATTCAACAAATTGTTTGGTCAAGCACAATGGATGAAGTCCGATAAAGGAATGGGCTAAATTTCAACTACTTTTGTGACGTTTGTTGTTTATTGAATCGCCTAGTGTTGGCCAGCACTTCTGCTTTGGGATTGCATCATCCCTTAACCCCCAGGCCCTTGCAAAACATTCAAATATCTTTAATCTTGCAAGGGGCTTTGTCTAGTTGAGTGTGCCTTTTAGTGGCCATTATATAACAGCAAGAGGGAATACATTCTCCCCCACTCCCCCCAGCGCGTCCCGTTGACCCCACCTTTCCCTCCCTCCCCCTCCCCCCCCCCCAAACACATGCACACATACTGTTTGTTTCTAACCATACAGGTTTATTTCCTTACTGATGGATCATCATATCTGATTTCTGCTTGGGAAACGACTGTGCAGATAACACTTATGTTTTTCGTTCACTGCACAAGACATACATTTGCTTGGTGGGATTGAATTCTTCACATCAATATTTTTCTTCTAGGGAATAACAACAAGAACCTTTCAGATTTTGGAATTAGAAATGGTAGCAGACTTCAAGCTGATGATTTCCTTCAAGATTACACACTTCTCATCAACATAATTCATAGGTATTATTGTGTTTCCTTAATTTGTCACTTTTTTCCTGTGGAGGTAACATATGTATTTTTTTCTCCTGTGTACTGTTCTCAAGTTCTAAATATAGCAGACTAATGTATTCTCTTTTTTCAGGATATGGAGCTAAATAATGAGGACTCTCAGATTAAAAAACATTTCTGGCTATCTCTTTTCCAGAATGTAATTAGCTCTGCGAGTCCATTTGGGTCATTCGAAATGAACTAAAACCGCATTAATCAAATGGGCACATTTGTCTCCAATCCTGGTTTTTTCACTGAACATGTGTCTGGTGACGTAAAGTAATATTTTAACCCTAATACCACGTTGTTAACTTTAATCTATACAAAGGTCTAGTGTGGTCAATCGTAATATCTAGGGGAAGCAGTGATTTAGAAACGAAAATTACGGTTACGGGACAGTATTCCACACCTAATTGATTGAATGTTACCTGGTAAAAGGTAATCCTGCACCATTTCCAAAACGCCTCTACCCTTAATTCTGGATGATATCTGTATGGGCAACCAATTACTGAACAGTCATTCAGAAGCACAATGTAAAGCACTATAGCAGCAATCATGACCCCACTTTTAAATGGAGTGTGAAATGAGGGGCTAACAAAGGAAAATAGTATGGAGCTCAAGAAGAAAATCAGGAAGAAACTAAAACAAAGTGAGATCGTAGAAGGGAAGAAAGCAATATGTTGAGCAAGCGAAGAATACAAATCCCGTTTTTCTGTATTCTACCAAACTCTATCAATTCTTGACGTAATTTTTCTTACAGTGTATGGTTCTTTCTGTTGATTTATGTATATCTGCCCCATGTCTCGACCCCCCAAATTCTCTGGCATTCTAAATAGAGGCATATACATAGGAAACCTCATAATCAAGACAAGTAAAGAGAGCATTTATTGATACAAAGAACCTACTTTGTGCCAACTCCCCCCTCTGGCTGCTTCGCTGCCTCTGGTCATTTTTTGGTTACTTTGTTACATTGCTCTGCTACTTAATTTTGCTTGCCCACTTTACTGCTGTTTTACCTCTCTTTCTCCATTCTATTTTTTCCTTGACTGTTGATTACCCCCCACTGCCAGCTCGGTTTCTGCTGTTATTGTTTTCCCCACCACTTTCTCCCTCCTGCTTCCTGCCTTGCAGGCTCCACCCGCCGCCTGCCAGTGACCCTCCCAGGACCTGCTTAATGGAGGCTGCAGCATGGGCACGCAGCAACTGTAGCAGAGGGTGACCAACAAGCTAATCTGTGCCCATTCGGTCCTGGGCTGTGCCCAGCGAGAGGACTCCTGGCTCTCCCGATACTTACGGGTACACTGCCGCCGAGCCTCAGACTTCAGACTCAACCGCTGCCACACAACTCCACTATCAATGGTAGGACCTTTTACTTGCTGGCACTGTCTCTTCTCCCGCAACACCAGAGCACACACTCGCACAAAGACCACCACCACTACGCCTACCACGACGGCTTCAGAACAACTCCACTGCATCCTGCTCAGTGCACGATGACTCTGCAAGCACACCACGGAGATTTGGGGCACCAACACTTCCCTCACCCCCGACGTGGTCTTTCTCACCAAAACCTGGCTCACCCCCATAGCTGCTCCAGACATCGCCTCAGCAACACAAGACAGCTGCAAAAGAGCACACCTGGATTGCTTCAACTAACACGGAGGTGGAATCGCAATCATGTACAAAGAAACCATCCACTGCATCACCACTGCAGAGAACATCACCCGGATCATGGAGTACCTCAATTTCCAACTCCATATCAATGGCAAAACAACCATAAGAGGTTCCCTCGCCTGCAGACCTCCAGTTGCATGACCCAGTTTCTGCAACACCATCATAGAATTAATCATTCTGCTCGCCATAGACTCCAAACACTACATCTTCCTCGGAGACTTCAATTTCCACCTCTTCGATGCCAACACTGCCAACCTCCTAGAAAGCATGAACCACATCGGTGTCACCCAGCTAGCCACCGACCCCACACAGTATGCAGGGCACACACTCAACCCCATCTTCAAGGCCAGCGACAGTCAAGTACAGGTGCCCCATGGTTGCAAACCCCAAATACTATCCCCAACCACCTGCTCACCTCCTGGGGCCAGCTCACCACACAAAACACAGCAGCTGCATGAACTCCGTCCCCTCAGGAGCACCCACAGATCTCTGCCCCCACCACATTTTCAACATCTGAAGCAAGATAATCAACAGCAAGCTCACTGCCATTTTCAACTCCTCCTTAACCACGGCCACCTTCCCCGAAGTATGGGAACACACAGAAGTCAAACCCCTTCTCAAGAAGCCCTCTGCCAACCCCAGCTAAATCCAGAAACTACCATTGCATCTTGCTGCTCCCCTTTCTTACCAAAGTTCTCAAAGGCTATCAACCACCAAATCACAGAACACCTAGAGATCAGCGATCTTTTGTACCCCTCCTAATTTAGATTCTTCACTAACCACAGCACTGAATCAGCCCTGATCGCTGCCACTGACAACATCTGAACTCTCCTTGCCCGGGAGTAAACAGCAGCTCTGATCATCCTCAAACTCATAGCAGCTTTCAACACAGTATCCCACCACACACTTATCAAGAGGCTTCATCACATCGGAATCTAAGGAGATTCCCTCAAATGCATTGCCGCTTTCCTCACCGTTAGAACCCAGAGATACCATCTTTCAACTTGTAACCCAAGAACATCTTCTGCAGCATTATTCAAGGCTTGTCCCTCAGCCCTACACTGTTCAACATCTACATGACCGTCAAGAACCCACAGAATAACTACCTTTTCCTAAACAGAGGACACCCAGCTCATCCTCTCACTTATCAGAGGACTGGTGGTGCATCTTCCAACAGTGGGGTGAGCCCTAGTTGGATCTTTTCACCACTGTTGAGGATACATATTGTCAAACTGTCTGGATACCCTTACAGGTGACAAGAAGCACTCCACAAATCTACGGATTGATTGAACTTCTGTGTCCGTGTTCCCAAGAACGCTTCTCTGGGGGAAGCATTCAGGCTTGATCCCTTTATCCCTTTTCGGCCCTACCACTCCTGCCCTGAGTTTGGAAGAAAATCAGAAATGGCCAGGGTCAAGTCATCCTAGTGGCTCTGTTTTGGGTCAGGAGAGTGTGGTACGCAGGATGTCTGGGCATGAGCATCTGTTCTCCGATCAAGCTACCACTTTGGAAGGATATTCTGTTGCATGGGCAGGTTTCTACACTTGAACCTGCACAATCTACACATCTTTGCATAGAGATTGAAGGGCTGCAGTTAACTGCAGTCGGTTTACCACCTGAGATTGTGGATATCATCCTCGCTGCCGTGTGTCCCTCTACAAAGTCCATTTATGGTGGTTACTGGGAAAAATTTGTGACCGGGTGTGAAGTCCGTAGCACCACCCCCTTACAAGCCTAACTTTTGGATGTCTTGTATTTTGTTTTGTGTTGGCCCTGCAAGGTCTTGCAGTGGGCAGTAAATAAAGGTTGTCAGCACTGTCGGCCGCTTTTGTTTGCCAGGCCAGCTGTCCTTTGTTTAAATCACCTGTTGAGATGCAGTTTATTAAAGGTTTCAAATACATGTTCACTCTCAAACCATTTGTGATGCCACAGTAGGACCTTCACTTGGTCTTGATGTTACACCACAAGATATCTGTCTACATAAGACAATGTGGTAATTGCTGCTTCTGTGTACATATAGGTGAATGTATACAGGAATTTATGCCTACTACCAAAACTTTTAAGAAATGTCTTTAAAAAAAGTTGCATACTCCTCTGCAAGACAAATGTGCACATCCGACCATGTAAATATTGCTGCTTTCATGCACAAATGGGTATTTATATAGAGGGGTTTTCCCCAGCCTATAAAACCTTACCAAATGTTATATGTGCATATGTTATGTATAAGATAATTTCAGTTTCCTCTATTAAAAAGATAAATAAAATCCTCCTTTGAACCTTTGTCTCCTCCCTTCTCTTTCATACTCATCCCAAATCTTTCTGACTACTGTAAACCCCCAAAACATCCTTCTCAAACTTCCTCTCCTTACTTAGCCATGTCACACAGCAGGCACACAGAGCCGCTACTTATAAAAACAACTAATACTTCCCCTCTCAAATACATTCCCATCATCCTATCCCTTCTCTAAACTGTACTAAAAACACAACTAATACACAAAAAAACATTTCTAATCTACCATCCTTTTAATTTTAAGTTCCAGAGTATGGTTCTACTCACCACAAAGCGCTTGAACGACTCAACACCAGGAGAAGTAAAAGCTATTTCACCATTTAGAATTACATGTGTTTCCACAGTGGAATCTTAATCTGGTCCTGACATTTGTCATGTGCACCTCTTTTTCAAGCCAATGCACAGCTGCTCATTGCATTTTCTGACTCTCAAAACCTCTTCCTCATTGCAATCACTTAATCTCATTGCATGAGTGAGCTCCAGGCTCTCTCTGAGCAGCAACCCTGCATCACCTTTTCCCCCAGACAAACTGTTGTTGAGGACCAGGACAGCCTTTTAACCAAAAGTTGTGATGCCGTTTCACTTCCCACCATTCTACACTCCCCTGTCACCTCTCAAATGAAGAGTAGAGGCTTCATCGGCTGGTTCCCATATGAGCCTTGAGCTTCTGCATCGATCACACCAAGGACTATTGAGTGGAATGATCAGATTTTTGTGGGGTTCTCTGTGGCAAATAATTGTAAAATGGTGCAGAACAGGACTTTGTCAAGGTGGATAGTCCTCTGCATTAAGCTCTTCTACGCATTGGCCAAGAAGCAGCCTCTGAAAGGACGGAGGGCTCGTTCCACTAGGGCCAAGGATTCTACCTCTGCATTGGCATGCGGAGTGCCTTTTCTTGACACCTGTCAGGCCAGGACATGGACATCAGGACACCTATTAATGATGCACTGCTGTCTTGATAGGTCTAAAGGGAAGGGCATTTCACCAGTTCTGTCCTCCCGGACTTTTTCATCTGCACCCACTCCACAGACTGTACACATAGGCAAGGTACTGATTTGGGATTTATTCTACAGGTGAGGAATCTGTGGTATAAAGTGTATATCAGACGAAAGGTATCTTCTGCAATGCTGTTTCTGGCGATACACTAACCACATAGTCATACCCCCCATTCTGTGGTATGAGCTGTCCGCTACCACTTAAAAAGGCCCCAACTCCGAGAACTGTACACTGGTACCTCCAGTTGTTCTTGCTGTGCATCTGAGGGTGCGGAAAGAGTCAGAGTTAAACAAAAAACTGACATCGCCACGTAGGGGGTGTTTGTATGCTGCTCTGCTTCGGGGCTTCCGGGGTGGAATAAAGCCAGCCCAGAGCTGTGCAGTGCCAACTAGCAGTGCGCAGGAACAATGCTGTGAAAACTTGCGGATCGAAGCTGATATTGGGAATATTCTTCAGGTGAGGATATTGCGGTTAGATAAACTGTTCACCAGAAAAAGTGTTATGACAAGTTAACTTGTGCTTTATAACGTGCTTGGTGCTCTGACTGTTTTACACCACGTGTATTTGTTTAGCAATGTTTGAAGTTTAGTATTTGTTCACCACAGACTGAGATGTATGAGGGTTACAACGGTTGTCATTAAGCCGGAGCATTTCGTTCATCTACGAATTCCAGTGCAAGTCATCCTTTCAACAGACCCGTCTGTTTATCTTTCGCAGTGAAGAACTGGCAAAGGATGTAGAATTTGAAGTTGTTGGGGAAGCCCCTGAAAAAGCTGCACCAAAGCCAATAGAAGAGGCTGTTAAAAGTGTGACAAACGGCAGTGATGATGCGCAGCCATCCACATCTACAGGTAAGTGCTCGTTTATGTTGATTTAAAACATGTTTTCATTTGCCCTGGATTTTTCTTGCACCTGAGTGACTGTCCTTTTTTAGCTAACCAAGCCGTCAAACAGCAAATGGCTGGTCCTGACCTTATTCTTGTTTTTTTCAGTCCCCAAGTAAGACAAATGCAAATCGATGCTAAAATATTTTTTAAAGCATGTGTACTCTTCAGCATCATTCCTGATCATTCCATTTTCTCTAGATTTCAGCAAGTAGGCTTTTTCAGCGCACTAAGTGTTTTTCCTCAATCCAAAATCTACACTCCAAATAAAGACCGTTCCCCTGCCCTCAACGTTCCCCCCTCTCCCACCACATACCCCCCTCCAAATTTATCAGTACCCGCTTCTAAGCTATATGCAGTCCACATTGGGTTAAATTACAACAAAAATAGGCATCGGGTGAAGAGCGAGCTGCATTTTATTCCTGTTTTCGAGCAGATAAGTTAAATACTCTTGTTTTGTTTTATCTTGCTTAAAAGATAAAACTTTAATTCATGAAAGTATATTTTCTGTAACTAAAACCGTAACTAAATCTATGCACTTTTTGTGGTTATGCTTCTAACTAGTAGTAATAACAGTGGCAGAAAGTGGAAATTCATGCTGTCTTTCCCCAAAAAACAACAGTGCATTAAGCTCACACTGTTATATTGTGGAGACAAATGCATATGGATGACATGGAGGCTATTCAGACAGAGAAAGATTTTGTCACCTTTTCCCAACATCCCAGCAATAATGCCTTTGAGTGAAAACTGCTGGACTAAAAAAAAAAAAAAAAAAAAAGCAGACCAGTGTTACCTCTTCTACAAAGTGACCCTTCGGATTTCTCTGCCACTGCAAACAGTCCATCACTAATTGGCCTGCTTGTCTGCTGTAGACCTGCAGCAGCCATCCTGCAGCTCTCTAGGCTTGCAGGGACCAGGGTTTGAAATCTGAGTGTATCAGGCACTCTCTATGCCTCTTCCCTCTTTGGTTGTCTGCTTTTGCCAAGTCCACGGCTTGCCAGTCTCCTCTGCTTACCTAACTGTTGCCGTCCTCTAGTGATGCTGCACCCCTAGTCCCTATTGCTGTGTATCAGCTAGCTGTTGCTAACCAGTGGGGGCTACTCTTTAATGGGCCCAATCACCTTATTTCGCAGCTATTAATCATAGGTGGAGTAAGCCTTCTGCTGCTCAGGACCTTATCTTTCAGGATGTGATGTCTATGGATGTAAGATGTCCTTCAGTCTTTGATAGGGGCCTTGGTTTGAGGGTAACTGCAGTAATTTGTTGGGTTACAGGCATAGCAGTGGTTAAAAGCAAAAAAACACTTGTAGAGTACACATTACATTCACATGACAGCTGGCTGATACTGTTGCATACCAATGGTGGTGGGTGAAGATTTTAATTTCAGGCTGCTCTCCTAGAAATAAAACACCTAAGCCATGAGCAGAGGTATTGAAAGCAGTTTGGTTTTTGTAGACAGGCCACAACTTATCATTTGGCTGACTGAACTACCAAGGAAAAGTTATAAATATATGGAAACAGACTATAAAACCTATGCTAGAGTATTCTTTTTTCTGATCTCATCAACTCTTTATTATAATAGTACAAGAATTGGACATGCGCTGTTCTGTATCCTCACATTCATCCTTCTACATATTTCAAGATGCAGAACTTGGAGGAATAAAATAATTAATTGGTACTTAGTTCCGTTATACTTTTACCTGACTTGGACTTGGTACGGCCAGTTAAAGCCAGCAGACATATGAGGCCTTAATGAAGCTAGGACAATAGGAACACTATTTGGGATTGTGTAGGAGCAAAAACTCTTACTTCAGAAGCAGAGTTCATTTAGGTGTTTCTCATTTTGGCCTTGAATCAGTCAAGTCCTATGCAGGGCAGGTATACCCATCTCTAAATTGGTCAGCCAAAAATAGTAGTTACTAATGTTTAAATGAGAATATATATATATGTTTGGTGGCATGTGTAGCTGCAGATACACATGCTGTGCACATCCCACCATCTGGTGTTGGGCTCGGATTGTTACAAGTTGTTTTTCTTCGAAGAAGTCTTTTCGAGTCACGAGATCGAGGGACTCCTCCCATTTCGGCTCCATTGCACATGGGTGTCGACTCCATCTTAGATTGTTTTTTTTCCGCCATCGGGTTCGGACGTGTTCCTTTTCGCTCCGTGTTTCGGGTCGGAAAGTTAGTTAGAATCTCGGAAAAATCGTCAGTATTGTTTGCGTTCGGTATCGGGTTAGTTATAACAGATCGACACCGACTTTTGAAGAACTCCAGTGGCCCTTCGGGGTTTTTTTCGATCCCCCCTGTCGGGGCCTGGTCAGCCCGACCACGTGTTTCTTCAAGGCTGATGGAACGGACCCCATTCCGCTTCTGCCCAAAATGTCATAACAAGTATCCATATGTTCGATGGCATCTGTCGCTGTAGATACACATGTTGTGCATAGCCCGCCATCTGGTGTTGGGTCGGAGTGTTACAAGTTGTTGTTCTTCGAAGAAGTCTTTCGAGTCACGGGACCGAGGGACTCCTCCTCCTTGTCTCCATTGCACATGGGCGTCGACTCCATCTTCGATTGTTTTCTTTCCGCCATCGGGTTCGGACGTGTTCCTTTCGCTCCGGGTTTCGGAACGGAAAGTTAGCTAAATATCGGAAAAATTACGTCGGTATTGTTGCTTTCGGGATCGGCTTAAATAGAATCGACACCGAATCGAAGAGTGAAGAGCTCCGGTACCCTTCGGGGTAGTTTTCGATCCCCCGTCGGGGCCTGGTCGGCCCGACCTTGTGTAAAACAACGCTGATGGAACGGACCCCGTTCCGTTTCTGTCCTAAATGCCACAACAAATACCCGTATACAGACCAACATTTGGTCTGTAACCTGTGCCTGTCGCCTGAGCACAGTGAAGAGACTTGCGAGGCCTGTCGTGCGTTCCGGTCCCGAAAAACACTCCGTGACCGTCGAGCCAGAAGACTGCAGATGGCGTCCACGCCGACAGCTCACCGAGAGTTCGAGGAACAAGAGGAAGAAGAAACCTTCTCGATCCATGAATCGGACTCCGAGGAATTCGACGACCAAAAAACTGTGAGTAAGACGTCGAAGCCAACACACAAGAAAAGTGACAAGGCCCAGGGGACGCCACTGCCACCAGGCCATGGCTCGACCCATAAATTCGGTGACCGACCGTCTGCACCGAAATAGTGCCGAGATCGTCCGACTCCGGTCGAGACACCGGCACGCAGCCTTCTCGGGACCGAGAAAGTGCTGCTGAAAAAGATGGACGCCGAGATAGCGGAGCCGAAACTGCTCGACGCAGAGACAGCGGCACCGAGGAAGATCGACGCCGAGAGGGTTCGACTCCGAAAAAGAAGGTCACCTCGGAGCCAAAAAAGAGTACAGACAGGGTTTCGGTGCCAAAACGACCCGCAACCGACCCAACTACCGGTTCCTTTTCAGAGGAGCAATCACTGTCCTCTCAGATGCGAAAGCATAGATTTGAGGAAGAGTTGCAATCCACCGAAGTGGACCACACTCAGAAACGTATTTTTATACAGGAAGGAACAGGGAAAATAAGCACCCTTCCCCCTATTAGGAGAAAAAGGAGACTGGAGTTTCAGTCAGACCAAGCACCACAAACAAAAATGGTGAAAAAGGTAACTCCGCCACCCTCTCCTCCACCTGTAACTAACGTTTCACCGGCACAAACTCCATCACATTCCCCGGCTCACACCACCATGAGCCAAGGTGACCAGGACCAAGACGCTTGGGACTTATACGACGCCCCAGTGTCGGACAACAGTCCAGAGGCGTATCCTACAAAGCCCTCACCACCGGAAGATAGCACAGCATATTCACAAGTGGTGGCTAGAGCAGCAGAGTTCCACAACGTGTCCCTACACTCGGAACCAGTCGAGGATGACTTCTTATTCAACACCCTCCCCTCCACCCATAGCTCCTACCAAAGCCTGCCTATGCTCCCAGGAATGCTTCGGCACGCAAAGGAAATCTTCAAGGAGCCGGTCAAGAGTAGAGCAATAACACCAAGAGTGGAAAAGAAATATAAAGCACCTCCCACAGACCCTGTTTTCATCACCTCACAGCTGCCACCAGATTCCGTCGTAGTAGGAGCAGCTCGCAAGAGAGCCAACTCCCACACATCTGGGGATGCACCACCCCCAGATAAAGAGAGCCGCAAGTTCGATGCAGCCGGAAAGAGAGTCGCAGTACAAGCTGCAAACCAGTGGCGCATCGCTAACTCTCAAGCACTACTTGCGCGCTATGACAGAGCCCATTGGGACGAGATGCAACACCTCATTGAGCATCTACCCAAAGAGCTACAAAAAAGGGCGAAACAGGTGGTTGAGGAAGGACAGAACATATCTAATAATCAGATACGCTCCTCTATGGATGCAGCGGACACAGCTGCAAGAACAATTAACACATCTGTGACTATAAGAAGGCACGCATGGCTACGAACGTCTGGTTTTAAACCAGAGATACAGCAGGCAGTGCTCAATATGCCATTCAATGAGAAACAACTGTTCGGACCAGAAGTGGACACGGCAATTGAGAAACTCAAAAAGGACACTGACCCTGCTAAAGCCATGGGCGCACTCTACTCCCAGCAGAGCAGAGGCACTTACAGCACCTTCCGCAAAACAACCTTTAGAGGGGGGTTTCGGGGTCAGGCCACACAAGCCAGCACCTCACAGGCAACACCGTCCAGCTACCAGGGACAGTACCAAAGGGGAGGCTTTCGGGGCCAATACAGAGGACAATTCCCTAGGAATAGGGGAAAATTTCAAAGCCCCAAAACCCCTACAACCAAACAGTGACTCACATGTCACTCATCCCCTCCACACAACACCAGTGGGGGGAAGAATAGGTCAGTATTACCAAGCATGGGAGGAAATAACTACAGACACTTGGGTCTTAGCAATTATCCAACATGGTTATTGCATAGAATTTCTACAAATCCCTCCAAACATACCACCAAAAGCACAGAATTTATCAAAACAACATTCAGACCTTCTGGAAATACAAGTTCAAGCATTATGGCAAAAGAACGCAATAGAACTAGTACCAAAGACACAAATAAACACAGGAGTTTATTCACTGTACTTCCTAATACCAAAAAAGGACAAAACACTGAGACCAATCCTAGACCTCAGAACACTAAACACCTACATCAAATCAGAACACTTTCACATGGTCACGCTACAAGAAGTGTTACCATTGCTAAAGCAACAGGACTTCATGACAACCTTAGATCTCAAAGACGCGTATTTCCACATACCAATACATCAGTCGCACAGGAAATACCTCAGGTTTGTATTCAAAGGAATACATTACCAATTCAAAGTATTGCCGTTTGGTTTAACAACCGCACCAAGAGTCTTTACAAAATGTCTAGCAGTAGTGGCTGCACACATCAGAAGGCAGCAAATACACGTATTCCCGTATCTAGACGACTGGCTAATCAAGACCAACTCACTGACAAGGTGCTCACACCACACAAATCAGGTCATACAAAACCTCTACAAACTCGGTTTCACCATCAACTATGCAAAATCACACATTCTGCCGTGCAAAATACAACAATACCTAGGAGCCATAATAGACACAACAAAAGGGTTAGCCACTCCAAGTCCACAAAGAATTCAAAATTTCAACAAAATCATACAACGCATGTATCCAACACAAAGAATACAGGCAAAAATGATATTACAACTCCTAGGGATGATGTCCTCATGCATAGCCATTGTCCCGAACGCAAGACTGCACATGAGGCCCTTACAACAGTGCCTAGCATCACAATGGTCACAAGCACAGGGTCACTTTCTAGATCTGTAACTTGTGTCTGTCTCCAGAGCACAAGGAGGATACCTGTGAAGCCTGTCGAGCGTTTCGGTCGAGGAAGACATTAAGAGACCGAAGAGCAAGAAGACTGCAGATGGCGTCGGCGCCGACAGGACAAGGGCGTTTCGAAGAGGAAGAAGAAAGCTTCTCCATCCATGAATCGGACGAGCTCGATCCTGAAGAAACACCGAAAACCGTGAGTAAGACGTCGAAACATAAAACTCACGAGAAGACAACAAAAGCCCAGGGGACGCCACTGCCAACAGGCCATGGCTTAACCCGAAAAATAGGTGACTGATCATCGGCACCGAAAAAGGGCATGCATGTGGCGAAGTCATCCGACTCCGGTCGAGATACCGCCACACAGCTATCTCGGGCCCGAGACAGCGGTTCCGAACAGATTCGGCACCGAGACAGTGGCACCGAAATGGTTCGGCACCGAGACATCATGACGCCGAAAATAAAGAAGGTTGCCTCGGAGCCCAAAAAGGCGACCGAAAAGATTTCGATTCCGAAACATCCAGCCTTGGAACCGAAAACCGGTTCCTACACAGAGGAACAGGGATTGTCCTCCCAGATGCAAGGACATAAGTTCGGAGAGGAACTTCAATCTGTTGAGCCAGACTACACTCAAAGAAGGCTCC
Organism: Pleurodeles waltl; assembly: GCF_031143425.1. Taxonomy (NCBI): domain Eukaryota; kingdom Metazoa; phylum Chordata; class Amphibia; order Caudata; family Salamandridae; genus Pleurodeles; species Pleurodeles waltl. The sequence goes on along the minus strand of NC_090451.1, from coordinate 434,747,964 downwards.
ACATTCAAAAAGACACAGGGAAAATAAGCACTCTTCCCCCCAATTAAGATGAAAAGAAGACTTGCCTTTCAAGAAAAGGACAAGCAGCCTCAGGCAAAGGTGGCAAGACAAACCACCATCTCCACCACCATCAATGCACACGTCACCGGTAGCCACTCCACCACTGATGCAATCCCCGACTCATACTGCAATGAGTCAAGATGATCCTGATGCATGGGACCTTTATGATGCTCCTGTATCAGATAACAGCCCAGACTGTTACCCTACAAGGCCGTCGCCACCTGAAGACAGTACATCCTACACGCAGGTGGTCTCAAGGGCAGCTGTGTTTCATAACGTCACCTTGCATTCGGTACCAATTGAGGATGACTTTTTATTTAATACACTCTCCTCCACTCATAGCCAATACCAAAGCTTACCTATGCTCCCGGGAATGCTAAAACATTCAAAACAAATATTTCAGGATCCTGTTAAAGGCAGAGCCATAACTCCAAGGGTGGAAAAAAAGTACAAGCCACCACCAACAGACCCTGTTTATATTACGCAGCAATTAACACCAGATTCTGTGGTTGTTGGGGCAGCTCGCAAGAGAGCAAACTCTCATACCTCAGGAGATGCACCACCTCCAGACAAGGAGAGTTGCAAATTCGATGCTGCGGGTAAGAGTTGCAGCACAAGCAGCAAACCAATGGCGTATTGCCAATTCACAAGCACTTTTGGCAAGATACGATAGAGCTCATTGGGACGAAATGCAGCATTTCATAAAACACTTACCCAAAGAGTTCCAGAAAAGGGCACAACAAGTGGTAGAAGAAGGACAAAGTATCTCCAATAATCCGATACGGTCATCAATGGACGCAGCAGATACACCTGCAAGGACAGTAAATACTGCAATAACAATAAGGAGACACGCATGGTTGCGTACGTCAGGATTCAAGCCGGAAATACAACAAGCCGTACTGAATATGCCCTTTAATGAACAGCAGTTGTTTGGGCTGGAAGTCGACACTGCTATTGAAAAACTCAAAAAAGATACTGATACCGCAAAAGCCATGGGCGCACTCTACTCCCCACAAAGCAGAGGCACATTTTGCAAGACACCATTTAGAGGAGGGTTTCGAGGTCAACCTACAGAGGCCACAACCTCACAAGCAAGGCCCACTTATCAAAGCCAATACCAGCGGGGAAGTTTTCGGGGACAGTATAGAGGGGCACAATTCCAAAAAAATAGAAGGAAGTTCCAAAGCCCCAAAACCCCTCAAAACAAACAGTGACTTCCAAGTCACACATCCACAACACATAACACCTGTGGGGGGAAGACTAAGACTATTTTACAAACATTGGGTGGAGATAACAACAGACACTTGGGTACTGGCAATTATCCAGCATGGTTATTGCATAGAATTTCTCAAATTCCCTCCAAACGTACCACCGAAAACACACAATATGTCAAAAGAACATATAAATCTTCTAGGACTAGAAGTTCAGGCATTTCTACTAAAAGAAGCAATAGAATTAGTACCAGAACACCAGAAAGGAACAGGAGTTTACTCTCTGTACTTTCTCATACCCAAAAAAGACAAGACTCTGAGACCTATATTAGATCTCCGAACATTAAATACCTACATCAAATCAGATAACTTTCACATGGTGACATTACAAGACATAATCCCACTACTCAAACAACAAGACTACATGACAACACTAGACCTAAAGGATGCATATTTCCATATACTGATACATCCTTCACACAGAAAGTACTTAAGGTTTGTATTCCAAGGGATACATTACCAATTCAAGGTGTTGCCATTCGGAATAACAACTGCGCCAAGAGTTTTTACAAAGTTCCTAACAGTCGTAGCTGCACATATCAGAAGGCAGCAAATACATGTGTTCCCGTACCTAGACGATTGGTTAATCAAAACCAACACGCTAGAAAAGTGTACACAACACACAGAGTATGTCATAGAAACCCTCCACAAACTAGGTTTCACAATCAACTACACAAAGTCACACCTTCTGCTGTGTCAAACACAGCAATACTTAGGGGCAACAATCAACACAGCAAAAGGGATTGCCACTCCAAGTTCACAAAGAGTTCAGGCATTTCACAATGTAATACAGGCCATGTATCCAAATCAAAAAATACAAGTCAAAATGGTGATGAAACTCTTAGGCATGATGTCCTCTTGCATAGCCATTGTCCCAAACGCAAGGTTGCACATGCGGCCCTTACAACAGTGCCTAGCATCACAGTGGTCACAGGCACAGGGTCAAATTCTAGATCTGGTGTTGGTGGACCGCCAAACATACACCTCGCTTCAATGGTGGAACAGTATAAATTTAAACCAAGGGCGGCCTTTCCAAGACCCAGTGCCACAATATGTAATAACAGATGCCTCCATGATAGGGTGGGGAGCACACCTCAATCAATACAGCATCCAATGACAATGGGACACTCACCAAAAACAGTTTCACATAAATCACTTAGAACTATTGGCAGTATTTCTAGCGCTGAAAGCATTTCAACCCATAATAAGCTACAAACACATTCTTGTCAAAACAGACAACATGACAACAATGTATTACCTAAACAAACAGGGAGGCACACACTCAACACAGTTGTGTCTCCTGGCACAGAAAATATGGCATTGGGCGATTCACAACCACATTCGCCTAATAGCACAATTTATTCCAGGAATTCAGAACCAGCTAGCAGACAATCTTTCTCGGGATCACCAACAGATCCACGAATGGGAGATTCACCCCCAAATACTGAATACTTACTTCCAGAGTTGGGGAACACCACAAATAGACCTATTTGCAACAAAGGAAAACGCAAAATGCCAAAACTTCGCATCCAGGTACCCACAAGATCAGTCTCAGGGCAATGCGTTATGCGATCTTTGCTTACGCTTTCCCCCTCTCCCACTCCTTCCATATCTAGTAAACAAGCTGAGTCAAAACAAACTCAAACTTATACTAATAGCACCAACATGGGCAAGGCAACCTTGGTACACAACACTACTAGACCTCTCAGTAGTGCCTCATGTCAAACTACCAAACATACCAGATCTGTTAACGCAACACAAACAACAGATCAGACACCCAAATCCAGCATCGCTGAATCTAGCAATCTGGCTCCTGAAGTCCTAGAGTTCGGACATTTAGACCTTACACAGGAATGTATGGCGGTCATAAAACAAGCTAGGAAACCTACCACTAGACATTGCTATGCAAATAAGTGGAAAAGATTTGTTTATTACTGCCATAATAATCAAATTCAACCCTTACACGCATCTGCCAAACACATCGTAGGATACTTACTACATTTGCAAAAATCAAAGCTAGCTTTTTCTTCCATTAAAATACATCTTACAGCAATTTCAGCTTACCTGCAAATTACGCACTCAACTTCTCTATTTAGAATACCAGTCATAAAAGCATTTATGGAAGGTCTAAAGAGAATTATTCCACCAAGAACACCACCAGTTACTTCATGGAACCTCAACATTGTCTTAACACGACTCATGGGTCCACCTTTTGAGCCTATGCACTCTTGTGAAATGCAATGCTTAACATGGAAAGTTGCATTTTTAATTGCCATCACATCTTTAAGAAGAGTAAGTGAGATTCAAGCATTTACCATACAAGAACCATTTATTCAGATACACAAGCATAAAGTAGTTCTACGAACAAATCCTAAATTTTTACCAAAAGTCATATCACCGTTCCACTTAAATCAAACAGTAGAATTACCAGTGTTCTTCCCACAGCCAGACTCCGTAGCTGAAAGAGCACTACATACATTAGACATCAAAAGAGCGTTAATGTACTACATTGACAGAACAAAACTAATTCGCAAAACAAAACAATTATTTATTGCTTTCCAAAAACCTCATTCAGGAAATCCAATTTCTAAGCAAGGCATTGCTAGATGGATAGTTAAGTGCATTCAAACCTGTTATCTTAAAGCAAAAAGAGAACTGCCTATTACACCAAAGGCACACTCCACTAGAAAGAAAGGTGCTACCATGACCTTTCTAGGAAATATTCCAATGATAGAAATATGTAAGGCAGCTACATGGTCTACGCCTCATACGTTTACCAAACACTACTGTGTAGATGTGCTAACACAGCAAGCCACAGTAGGCCAAGCAGTACTACGAACATTGTTTCAGACAACTTCAACTCCTACAGGCTGAACCACCGCTTTTGGGGAGATAACTGCTTACTAGTCTATGCACAGCATGTGTATCTGCAGCTACACATGCCACCGAACAGAAAATGTCACTTACCCAGTGTACATCTGTTCGTGGCATTAGTCGCTGCAGATTCACATGCGCCCACCCGCCTCCCCGGGAGCCTGTAGCCGTTTAGAAGTTGATCATGAACATCTGTATTTTTCTAAATATATATATTACTTTAAACTACATTATGTACATACGTATTCACTCCATTGCATGGGCACTATTACTAGCATATACAACTCCTACCTCACCCTCTGCGGGGGAAAACAATCTAAGATGGAGTCGACGCCCATGCGCAGTGGAGGCGAAATGGGAGGAGTCCCTCGATCTCGTGACTCGAAAAGACTTCTTCGAAGAAAAACAACTTGTAACACTCCGAGCCCAACACCAGATGGCGGGATGTGCACAGCATGTGAATCTGCAGCGACTAATGCCACGAACAGATATACACTGGGTAAGTGACATTTTCCATATCAAACCAAGGCCCTTAGAGTGACGCATAAATTATGCAAAAAACAAAGGAGAACTCTGGGAAGTTCCCAATTTTAGGTGGAAAGGCACTCTAGTAAGGAGCACCCTACAACACCAGCGACACTCTAGATTTGCTTGCCTCAAATGTCTACTTATCTAGCAAAGTTTTTAAGCATAGAATCAGCACAGTGCTATCCTCGTCGAGCTAGATAGTGACAAAGTCTTTTGCCATTTGTACAGCAAAATCTTTAAGCATAGGATTGACACAGTGTCATCCTCGCCCAGCTGTAAAATGACAAAAGCCAAAGATTTTGCTGGTCAAATGATAAGCAGACATTTGAGGTGAGCAAATTTAGAGTATTGCTGGTGTTGCAGGGTGCTCCTTACTAGAGCGGCTCTCTACCTAAAATTGGGAACTTCCAGAGTTCTCCTTTTTTATATATATATTGTACGTATATATATATGTTCGATGGCATGTGTAGCTGCAGATACACATGCTGTGCATTATCCTGCCATCTAGTGTCGGGGTCGGAGTGTTACAAATAGTTTTTCTTATAAGAAGTCTTTTCGAGTCACGGGACCGAGTAACTCCTCCCTTTCGGCTCCATTGCGCATGGGCGTCGACTCCATCTTAGATTGTTTTCTTTCCGCCATCGGGTTCGGACGTGTTCCTCTTCGCTCCGTAATTCGAATCGGGGAAACTTAGAAAATCATCGAAATTCGTCGGTATTGTTTGCGTTCGGGACCGGTTTAGTATCATCACATCGGCAGCGACAACAAGACCGCTTCGGCGGCCCTTCGGGGCTTCCACACTTAATCAAGGCCTGGTCAGCCTGACCACATCCGTCGACAAAGAACTAATGGACCAGACCCCTTTCCGATTCTGTCCGAAGTGCCACGCCAAGTATCCTTACACAGACCAGCATTGGGTCTGTAACCTGTGTTTATCGCCTGAACACAGAAGGATACTTGTGAGGCCTGCAGAGCGTTTCGATCCAAGAAGACCTTAAGAGATCGACGCGCAAGATGGTTACAGATGGCGTCGAAACAGTCACAACATCTTGACGCCGAGGAAGAAGAGATGCGGATATCCATCCAGGTTTCGGACTCTGATGAATCAGACGGGGATCGACCACCGACGGCGGCACAAAAAGTGAGTACACCTGCCCCGTCCCACATCCAAGGTCAGGTCAAGGAACAAAAGGCCTCGGGGACGCCACTGCCGGAAGGCCATGGCTCAACCCACAGAAAAGACGGTGACCAAGTAACATCGGCACCGAAAAAGGCCAAATCAGTGCCGAAGATTTCCAACTCTGGTCGAGAAACCGGCACCGAAAAGAGTCGGCATCGAATAATCGAGACGCGTAAACCTCGAAAAAGCCACTCTGAGCCAAAACTGACAATCTCCATCGGGGTTTCGATACCGAAAAAAACGGCTTCGGAGCCGAAAAAGGCGTCCTACTCAGAAGAGCAGGGGCTCTCTCTACAGCTCAAAGAAAAGCACAGATTTGAGCAGGAACTGGATTTAGAAGAGTATGATCAAACTATGCAAAGGCAAGAAATCCAGAAACTTACATGGACGATACAAACTATCCCTCCGCTCAAGTCCAAAAGAAAACTGACTTTTCACGAGACTGAGATGCAACCAAAGGCCAAAGTGTTTAGAGAAAGGTCACCACCCCCACAATTCTCACCACAAACGTCCCCACTTCAATCACCACAGTTGTCACCAGTGGATACACAAATGGCACAGTCACCCACACATACTGGGATGACTCAAGACGATGCCGACCTCTGGGATCTATACGACCCACCAGTTTCGGACAATAGTCCAGAGGGTTATCCGACAAAACCGTCGTCGCCAGAGGACAGTACATCCTACACGCAGGTACTGGCCAGAGCATCAACATTTCACAATGTAACAATGCACTCAGAACCAGTGGAAGACGACTTCCTGTTTAACACTCTGGCATCCACGCATGCATCGTATCAAAGCCTGCCAATGTTACCGGGCATGCTTAAACATGCACAACAGGTTTTCCAAGAACCAGTGAAAGGGAGAGCAATCACGCCAAGGGTCGAGAAGAAATATAAACTGCCCCCGTCAGACCCTGTGTTTATTACACAACAGCTCCCTCCGGACTCAGTGCTTGTGGGGGCTGCAAGAAAACGTGCTAATTCGCAGTCATCGGGGGATGCGCCACCCCCTGATAAGGAAAGTCGTAAATTTGACGCGGCTGGGAAAAGAGTGGCATCGCAAGCAGCCAATAAGTGGCGAATTGGCAACTCACAAGCCCTCCTTGCCCACTACGACCGAGCACACTGGGACGAGATGCAAGACATCATCCAGCACCTCCCCAAAGAGCATCAAAAACGTGCCCAACAAGTGGTTGAAGAGGGACAGGCCATATCGAACAACCAGATCCGCTCCGCAGTAGACTCTGCTGATACATCAGCACGAACTGTAAATACAGCAGTAACAATTAGAAGGCATGCATGGCTGCGAAGTTCTGGGTTTAAACCAGAGATACAGCAAGCGGTATTGAATATGTCGTTTAATCAACATCAACTATTCGGCCCGGAAGTGGATACCGCAATAGAAAAAATGAAAAAGGACACGGACACGGCCAAAGCCATGGGCGCGCTCTACTCCTCTCAATACAGGGGAACATTTAGGAAACCACAATTTAGGGGAGGATTTAGACAGCAACCCTCAGAACCATCCACCTCACAAACAAAACCCACTTACAAATCTCAGTACCAGAGAGGGGGGTTTTGTGGTTCCAACAGAGGACAGTTCCCAAGAGGAAGAGGGAAATTCCAGCCTGCCAAGCAGACCCCTGGTAGCAAGCAGTGACTTCAATGTCACACTTCCCCGACACATATCACCAGTGGGGGAGGGAGATTAACAAAATACCACCACAATTGGACACACATTACCACAGACACGTGGATTCTATCAATTATCCAGCATGGTTACTGCATAGAGTTCACAAGATTCCCTCCAGATGTTCCCCCAAGAACGCACAGATTGTCAATACAACACTTAGACCTATTACAAATATAAGTCCAAGCACTACTAGCAAAAGAAGCCATAGAACTGGTACCTTATCACCAGAGAGGAACAGGGGTTTACTCCCTGTTTTTCCTCATCCCAAAGAAAGACAAAACGTTAAGGCCTATTTTAGATCACAGAACACTGAATCTCTTAATCCAATCAGATAATTTCCACATGGTAACACTACAGGATGTAGTCCCTTTACTAAAACAAGGGGAATACATGACAACACTGGATCTAAAGGATGCGTATTTTCACATACACATCCATCCATCTCACAGGAAATACCACAGGTTTGTAATACAAGGCAAACATTACCAATTCAAAGTGTTGCCATTCGGAATAACAACGGCCCCCAGGCCTCCATGACCAAGCAAGTCAACGCCGTGTCCTCCGCCTGCTTCCTCACTCTCCGCATGCTCCACAAGATCTTCCGCTGGATCCCCGCCGACACCAGAAAAACCGTGACCCACGCCCTTGTCACGAGTCGCCTGGACTACGGCAACACCCTCTACGCCGGGACCACCGCCAAACTCCAAAACCGCCTGCAACGCATCCAAAACGCCTCGGCCCGCCTCATCCTCGACGTACCCCGCAACAGCCACATCTCCGCACACCTGAGACACCTGCATTGGCTCCCAGTCAGCAAAAGGATCACCTTCCGTCTTCTCACCCACGCACACAAAGCCCTCCACAACAAGGGACCGGAATACCTCAACAGACGCCTCAGCTTCTACGTCCCCACCCGCCCCCTCCGCTCCGCTGGCCTCGCACTTGCTGCCGTCCCTCGCACCCGCCGCTCCACGGCGGGTGGGAGATCTTTCTCCTTCCTGGCGGCCAAGACCTGGAACTCCCTCCCCACCAGCCTCAGGACCACCCAGGACCACTCCGCTTTCCGGAGACTCCTAAAGACTTGGCTGTTCGAGCAGCGATAACCCCCCCTTTCCCCCCTAGCGCCTTGAGACCCGCACGGGTGAGTAGCGCGCTTTATAAATGTTAATGATTTGATTTGATTTGATATTTACAAAATGCCTAGCTGTAGTAGCAGCTCATATAAGGAGAAATCACATGCACGTATTCCCGTATCTAGACGATGGGCTAATAAAAGCCAACACTCAACAAACAATGTCAAAATCTCATGCAATATGTAATAGATACTCTACACAAACTAGGGTTTTCTATAAATTACCAAAAATCACATTTACAACCATCCCAAATACAACAATACTTGGGAGCAACACTCAACACACAAAGAGCAATTGCCACTCCAAGTCCACAAAGAGTCCAGTCGTTTCAAAATATAAGATCAAGCATGCAATCAAACCAACAATACACGGTCAGGTTTGTGATGAAACTACTAGGCATGATGTCCTCATGCATAACTATTGTCCCAAACGCAAGACTACACATGCGGCCCTTACAACAGTGCCTAGCAAAACAAGGGACGCAGGTACAGGGTCAACTCCAAGATCTAGTGTTGATAGACCGCCAAACACACTCTTCGCTTCAATGGTGGAACCCTGTAAATTTAAACAAAGGCCGGCCTTTTCAAGACCCAGTACCTCACGCCATTATCACAACAGACGCCTCCATGATTGGGTGGGGAGCACACCTCAACAATTACAGCATACAAGGTCAATGGGACAGTCAACAAAAACAACTTCACATAAATTATTTAGAACTGCTAGCAGTTTTTCTAGCACTAAAAGCCTTTCAGCCCCTTCTAGCCCACAAACATATCCTTGTCAAGACAGACAATATGACAACAATGTATTATTTAAACAAACAGGGGGGACGCACTCGTCACAACTGTGTATCCTAGTGCAAACAATTTGGCACTAGGCAATTCACAACAACATTCGCCTGATAGCACAATATATACCAGGCATTCACAATCAGCTAGCCGACAATCTCAGTCAAGATCACCAACAGTCTCACTAATGGGAAATACATCCCCAAATTCTAAAAGATCACTTCTACCGCTGGGGGACACCAAACATAGATCTGTTTGAAACAAAAGAAAACGCAAAATGCCAAAACTTCGCATCCAGATACCCACACCCTCAGTCCAAGGGCAATGCTCTATGGATAAGCTGGTCAGGGATATTTGCTTACGCTTTCCCCCCTCCCCCGCTCTTCCTTTTCTGGTCAACAAACTAAGTCAAAACAAACTCAAACTAATACTCCTAGCACCAACGTGGGTTTGCCAACCGTGGTACACCACACTGTTGGACTTCTCGGTATTGCCGCACATCAAACTACCAAACAGACCAGATCTGTTAACACAACACAAACAACAGATCAGGCACCCGAATCCAGCATCGCTCAACCTAGCAATCTGGCTCCTGAAATCTTAGAATTCGGATATCTAAACCTCTCAAATGAGTGTATGGAGGTCATTAAACAAGCAAGAAAACCCACAACAAGGCATTGTTATGCTAATAAATGGAAAAGGTTTGTTTCTACTGCCAGGCTAATCAAATTACGCCGCTAAACGCCTCCATACAAAACTTTGTAAGTTATTTACTAAACTTACAAAAAGCTAATCTTGCTTTTTCTTCCATTAAAATCCATCTCACTGCAATATCTGCTTATTTGCAGATTACACATACAAAATTGCTTTTTAGAATCCCAGTTATCAAAGCCTTTATGGAGGGACTAAAAAGAATCATACCCCCAAGGACACCACCAGTACCTTCGTGGAATCTTAATATTGTACTAACACGACTCATGGGTCCACCATTTGAACCCATGCATTCTTGTCAAATCCAATTCTTGACTTGGAAAGTAGCCTTTCTAATAGCCATCACTTCTCTACGAAGAGTTAGCGAAATACAGGCATTTACTATCCAAGAACCCTTTATACAGATACATAAACTAAAAGTGGTTCTCCGTACAAATCCACAATTTTTACCAAAAGTCATACCACCGTTTCATCTAAACCAAACTGTGGAACTCCCAGTCTTCTTTCCACAACCAGAACCAGTAGCAGAAAGGGCATTGCATACATTAGACATTAAAAGAGCGCTAATGTATTACATTGACAGAACAAAACCATTTCGAAAAACAAAACAAGTATTCGTAGCTTTCCAAAAACCTCATGCAGGTAACCATATATCCAAACAAGGCATTGCCAGATGGATAGTCAAATGTATTCAGACGTGTTACCTTAAAGCTAGAAGAGAATTACCCATTACTCCAAGGGCACATTCCACTAGGAAAAAAGGCGCCACAATGGCTTTTCTTGGTAATATACCAATGGCATCCACCTGGTCTACGCCCCATACATTCACTAAGCATTACTGTGTAGATGTGTTAGCAACACAACAAGCCACAGTAGGACAGGCTGTACTGCGAACATTATTTCAGACAACTTCAACTCCTGCAGGCTGACCACCGCTTTTGGGGAGATTACTGCTTTGTAGTCTATGCACAGCATGTGTATCTGCAGCTACACATGCCATCGAACGGAAAATGTCATTTACGCAGTGTACATCTGTTCGTGTCATGTTGCGCTGCAGACTCACATGCGCCCTCCCATCTCCCCGGGAGCCTGTAGCCGTTTTAGTTGCATGTAAATTGTAAATATGTAAATAAATATTCCTTTAATACACAATATGTACATACATTTCTACTCCATTGCATGGGTTCCTCTAGTATCCTTACTTTACCAACTCCTACCGCACCCTTTGCGGGGAAAACAATCTAAGATGTGAATCTGCAGCGCAACATGCCACGAACAGATGTACACTGGGTAAGTGACATTTTCCATATATATATATATATATAATGTTCGGTGGCATGTGTAGCTGCAGATACACATGCTGTGCATTATCCTGCCATCTAGTGTTGGGCTCGGAGTGTTACAAGTTGTTTTTCTTCGAAGAAGTCTTTTCGAGTCACAAGACCGAGGGACTCCTCCCTTTCGGCTCCATTGCGCATGGGCGTCGACTCCATCTTAGATTGTTTTCTTTCCGCCATCGGGTTCGAACGTGTTCCTCTTCGTTCCGTATTTCGAATCGGGAAAGTTAGCTAAATATCGAAAATTTGACGGTATTGTTCGCGGTACCGGTTTAGTGTTAGCGTATCGACACCGATAGTAGAAGTGCTCCGACAGCACTTCGGGGCTTCTGCTCTTCAGCGGGGCCTGGTCGGCCCGACCGCATCCATCGACGAACTAATGGACCGGACCCCCTTCCGCTTCTGCCCGAAGTGCCACTCGAAGTATCCTTTTACAGACCAACACTTGGTCTGTAATCTGTGTTTATCACCAGAACACAGGGAGGATACTTGTGAGGCCTGTCGGGCGTTTCGATCCAAAAAGACCCTACGTGATCGAAGAGCGAGAAGACTACAAATGGCGTTGACACAGAGAACAACTCGACGTCGAAGAGGAGGAAAGAATTTCCATCCAGGGGACGGACTCTGACGAATCTGAAAGTGAGCGACCCACGACGATGCAGAAGACAGTGAGTAAAACTTCCCCGTCCAAGACTCGCACAAAAATCGTTAAGGCCAAGGGGATGCCACCGCCAGCAGGCCATGGCTTAACCCATCGAAAAGAAGGTGACCAAACATCGGCACCGAAAAAGGACAAAGAATTGCCGAAGACATCCAACTCCGGTCGAGATTCAGGCACCGAACGATCTCGACACCGAGAGTTAGACTCACCCAAGGTGAGAAAAGTAACGTCTGAACCGAAAAATACTTTCAGAAGCATCGGTACCGAAAAAAGCGGCTTCGGAGCCGAAAAGAAGCTCTTACACAGAAGAGCAAGGACTTTCCAGCCAAATGCATGAAAAACACAGATTTGAGCAGGAAATAAGTATGGGGGAACCAGACCATACACAAAGGAGGTTGCATATCCAGAAAGAGACTGGAAAAATACAAACTCTTCCTCCAATCAAAACCAAACGAAAGCTGGCATTTCATGAGTCAGAAATGCAGCCGAAGGCGAAGGTGGCCAGAGATAAAACCCCACCACCAAGGTTTTCTCCACAACCTTCCCCACCACACTCACCACAGCTGTCCCCGGTAACAAACCTTCAATGCAGTCACCTACGCATACAGGGATGACACAGGATGATCCGGATGCATGGGACTTATATGATGCTCCAGTATCAGACAACAGCCCAGATTGTTACCCAACGAGGCCGTCACCTCCAGAGGACAGTACTGCATCTACGCAGGTACTATCAAGGGCAGCTACGTTCCACAATGTAGCAATGCATTCAGAGCCAATAGAGGATGATTTCTTGTTCAACACCTTGGCATCCACCCACACTTCCTACCAGAGTCTGCCAATGCTCCCGGGCAGGCTCAAGCACGCAAAACAGCTATTCCAAGAGCCAGTTAAAGGAGGGGCTATCATGCCTAGGGTGGAGAAAAAATACAAGCCTCCCCCAACGGACCCTGTGTTCATAACACAGCAACTTACACCAGACTCTGTGGTTGTAGGAGCAGCAAGAAAGAGGGCAAACTCTCAGTCGTCAGGAGACGCTCCACCGCCTGACAAAGAGAGTAGGAAGTTTGATGCAGCGGGCAAACGAGTGGCAGCACAGGCAGCCAATCAATGGCGGATCGCAAACTCACAAGCCCTACTGCCTCGCTACGACAGGGCACACTGGGACGAGATGCAACACATTATACAGCACTTGCCCAAAGAACACCAGAAATGTGCCCAACAGGTTGTGGAAGAAGGACAAGCAATATCCAACAACCAAATAAAGTCCGCATTAGACTCGGCAGACACAGCAGCACTAACACTCAACACTGCGATAACCATTCGCTGGCATGCATGGTTACGAAGCTCGGGATTCAAGCCAGAAATCCAACAAGCTGTGTTGAACATGCCTTTTAACCAGGAACAATTGTTTGGGGCGGAAGTGGACACAGCAATTGAAAAATTAAAGAAGGACACGGACACGGCCAAAAACATAGGCACGCTCTACTCCCCACAGAGCAGAGGCACATTTAGAAAGCCACAATTTAGAGGGGGGTTTTGAATGCAAACACCAGAGCCTTCCACCTCGCAAACCAGACCCACCTATCAGGGGCAATACCAGAGAGGAGGGTTTTGTGGCTCATATAGAGGTGGACAATTCCCAAGAGGAAGGGGAAAATTCCAAACACCTAAGATAAGTCAACCCAAACAGTGACTTCAATGTCACAAAACCCCAACACCTAACAACAGTGGGGGGGGGGGGGGGGAGACTTACCGCATACTACCAAAACTGGACACACATAACTACGGACACATGGGTCCTAGCCATTATCCAACATGGTTATTGCATAGAATTCATAAATTTCCCAATATGTCCAAACAACACTTAGACCTATTACAACTAGAGGTCCAAGCATTATTACAAAAACAAGCAATAGAGTTAGTACCCAACCATCAGAAAGGAACAGGTGTCTACTCACTATATTTCCTAATTCCAAAGAAGGACAAAACGTTAAGACCTATATTAGACCTCAGAACACTGAATCTCTTCATCAAGTCAGATCACTTCCACATGGTAACACTTCAAGACGTGGTTCCCTTACTAAAAAAAGAGGACTACATGTCAACGTTGGATCTCAAGGATGCCTACTTTCACATACCCATACATCCGTCTCACAGAAAATACTTAAGGTTTGTAATACACGGTGTGCACTATCAATTCATAGTGTTACCGTTCGGGATAACAACAGCCCCAAGGGTATTCACAAAATGCCTTGCAGTAGTAGCCGCTCACATAAGGAGACAGCACATGCACGTATTCCCATACTTAGACCACTGGCTAACAAAAACCAGCACTCAACAGTGTCTTTTTCACACACAATACGTTATAGAAACTCTGCACAAACTAGGGTTTTCTATAAATTACCAGAAATCACATCTGCAGCCATCCCAAATACAACAATACTTGGGAGCAACACTCAACACACAAAACGCGATTGCCACTCCAAGTCCACAAAGGGTCCAAGCGTTCCAAAATATAACATCAAGCATACAGCCAAGCCAACACTACCCAGTAAGGTTTGTAATGAAACTTCTAGGCATGATGTCTTCATGCATAGCCATTGTTCCAAACGCGAGATTACACATGCGGCCCTTACTACAGTGCCTAGCAAAACAATGGACACAAGCACAGGGTCAACTCCAAGATCTAGTGTTGATAGACCGCCAGACACACTTCTCGCTTCAATGGTAGAACCCTATAAATTTAAACCAAGGGCGGCCATTCCAGGACCCAGTGCCTCAAGATGTGATCACAACAGATACTTCCATGATGGGGTGGGGAGCACACCTCAACAAGCACAGCATATAGCGACAATGGGACAATCAACAAAAACAACTCCACATAAATCATTTAGAACTGTTGGCAGTATTTCTAGCATTAAAAGCATAAAAACCACTAATAGCCCACAAACACATTCTTGTCAAAACCGACAACATGAAAACAATGTATTATCTCCACAAACAAGGAGGGAAACACTCGTCACAACTGTGTCTCTTAGCACAAAAAAAATGGCATTGGGCAATTCACATTCGCCTAATAGCACAATACATCCCAGGCATTCAGAACCAGTTGGCCGACAATCTCAGTCGAGATCACCAGCAAACACACAAATGGGAAATTCATCCCCAGATCCTACAGGATTACTTCCTACGCTGGGGAACACCAAAAACAGACCTATTCGCAACAAAAGAAAACTCAAAATGCCAAAACTTCGCGTCCAGGTACCCACACCCTCAATCCAAGGGCAATGCACTATGGTCAGTTGGTCAGGGATATTTGCTTACGCTTTTCCCCCTCTCCCACTCATTCCTTATCTGGCAAACAAACTAAGTCAAAACAAACTCAAACTAATACTCATAGCACCAACCTGGGCTCGCCAACTGTGGTACACAACACTGCTGGACTTATCAGTAGTACCTCACATCAAATTACCAAACAGGCCAGATCTGTTAACGTAACACAAACAACAGATCAGACACCCAAATCCAGCATCCCTCAATCTAGCAATCTGGCTCCTGAAGTCTTAGAATTTGGACACTTAGACCTTACACAAGGAGGTCATTAAACAAGCTAGAAAACCCACTACAAGACATTGTTACGCAAACAAATGGAAAAGATTTGTTTACTACTGCCACACTAATCAAATTCAACCAATACATGCGTCCGCAAAGGACATTGTAGCCTACTTATTACACTTACAAAAATCTAAGTTAGCATTCTCTTCAATTAAAATACATCTCACAGCAATATCTGCCTATCTGCAGATTACACATTCAACATCGCTTTTTAGAATCCCTGTCATCAAAGCATTTATGGAGGGACTAAAAAGAATCATACCCCCAAGAACACCACCAGTACCTTCGTGGAACCTTAATATTGTATTAACACGACTCATGGGACCACCATTCGAACCCATGCACTCTTGTGAAATGCAATACTTAACTTGGAAAGTAGCCTTTCTAATAGCTATCACATCACTTAGAAGAGTAAGTGAGATACAAGCATTTACTATACAAGAACCCTTTATACAAATACATAAAGTGGTTCTCCGTACAAATCACAAATTCCTAACAAAGGTCATATCGCCATTCCACCTAAACCAAACAGTGGAACTCCCAGTCTTCTTTCCACAACCAGACTCAGTAGCCGAAAGAGCCTTACATACATTAGACATAAAAAGAGCCCTAATGTATTACATTGATAGAACAAAACAATTTCGTAAAACAAAACAATTGTTCATAGCCTTCCAAAAACCTCATGCAGGTAATCCTATATCCAAACAAGGCATTGCCAGATGGATAGTTAAATGTATCCAAACTTGCTATATTAAAGCAAAAAGAGATCTACCTATTACACCAAGAGCGCATTCCACTAGGAAAAAAAGGCGCCACAATGGCTTTTCTAGGAAATATACCTATGACAGAAATTTGTAAGGCAGCCACCTGCTCTACGCCTCATACATTCACGAAGCATTACTGTGTAGATGTGTTAACAACACAACAAGCCACAGTAGGACAGGATGTATTGAGGACATTATTTCAAACAACTACAACTCCTACAGGCTAAGCCACTGCTTTTTGGGGAGATTACTGTTTAGTAGTCTATGCACAGCATGTGTATCTGCAGCTACACATGCCACCGAACGGAAAATGTCACTTACCCAGTGTACATCTGTTCGTGGCATGACACGCTGCAGATTCACATGCGCCCTCCCACCTCCCCGGGAGCCTGTACCCGTTGTTAGTTGAATAAGAATTGTAAATTTGTAAATAAATATTATTTTAAGACACATTATGTACATGCATACCTACTCCATTGCATGGGCACATCTAGTATACTCTTAACTCCTACCTCACCCTCAGTGGGGAAAACAATCTAAGATGGAGTCGACGCCCATGTGCAATGGAGCCGAAAGGGAGGGGTCCCTCGGTCTCGTAACTCGAAAAGACTTCTTCGAAGAAAAACAACTTGTAACACTCCGAGCCCAACACTAGATGGCAGGATAATGTACAGCATGTGAATCTGCAGCGTCTCATGCCACGAACAGATGTACACTGGGTAAGTGACATTTTCCATATATATATATATATATATATATATATATATATATATATATCTTCATATTTCCATAAGAAGTGTGGAACGTTTCTCACCTGACAGTAGAAGACTTGTGTTCTGTATAACAATGCATGCTCTTTAAGACTGCAAGTATTTATAAAACAGTTGTACAGGAGGGAACCACTGGAACTGAAATTTCACCGTGTTATATCATTGCACTCCTCATACTTGTGGGAGCTAAACTGTGTGTTAGCTGGGTCTAATAACGGGAGGAGATCCAAAACACACAATCTACACTTCAAGTGACAAAGCCTGCTTAGAAGATGACATATACATAATTCTCTAAAACATGTACCTCCGAGCTAATTTTAAAGAAATGATTTAAAAAATGTCGGAGGGGATGTGAATGTCCCCTTCATTAAAGAACAAGGTTTCTAAGGACATTTGGAAATTACTCATATTTTGCCCTTTAGGCCACTTATGTGGAACTATAACTTGTATATGAAAATATTAGCCCTGCAGTCAAGCAGCATATTAAAATGTTGTCCAAATAATTGATTTGTGGGAGTTGGCTACATGCCAACATCCATTATCTAATAGAACCTCTAGCTGTTGATCAGGACATGAAATACTCAACATTAAGTTGTTAGACTTTGGGAAGGCATTTGATTTGACGGACTTGAGATTTTTGCATGCCGCTCCGGATAAATTAGGCATTGTACACCAGTTTGACAGATACATTATAGCAATTTAGGTTCCATAGCAACTCTGATAAACATTTGAGATGTAGCTAGAGAAGACTGCATTGCCAAGCAAACACTGCAAGGCTGTCTGGTGTGCCCTTTATTTGTAGTCTTTATATAGTAGATGACTGTGGCAGTCTGATGAAGTTGGGGGTTGCAGTTCCATAATGCCAAGATACAAATGTCACAACAAAAAAAATGAATGCGTCCTTAAACCGCAGGGACTAGGTAGTCTCATACAGTGCACATAACAATGTCCCAAAAATCTATTTCCTTTGAAAACAAGGCTGTTTATTGCCTATGTAGTGCTTCAATCAAATTGCTATCCAGTATGCAGACACGCTTAATAAAAATTTAATCCGCATGTGTTCTGCACTAGAAAGGAAGAGTTAAAGAGCTTGAATTTATGATAGTTGACGTTTACTGTTAAACAACATACTCTTCAGTAGCAATTGCATGGAAGATGTGGAGCTTTTCTTGGCCAAAGTGCAGTTATGTTTTTGATATGCTACAGATTCTCGGACGTCCTTCAGTAAGTGAATAATGAGGGGGAAAAAATAAATGTCCTGAACTTTTGCACAAGATATTTGGTGTAAGATGATGGAGATTTCAGACAACTCCTATTAATATGCTAAATCGGCGTTGGATGGTTGTTAACATGAATTTTGCCTATTTTTCTAATATTTAAAATGTGTATTTTATTAATTTTCCTGTCAACAATTACTATTTTTATTCTGGCTATAACATGCATCTTCAGGCTTAAGGCTTTTCTTCAGATGGATACTTCTAACTGAAGATATCTTCCCTAAAAGTTTCCCCAATGCGCCAGACTGGGTGTGGAGAATTTTGTAGCTATGCTCTGACTTTAATCTCTACACTTTATGCCTGGGAATTCAGGGATTTTTCACTACTAGAATATGTCAAACTTAATCCCACAGGCAGAGATGCCTATAAGCAACACTTCTTTTGACTAGGCACCAGTTCTCTTTCCACTCTAAAGATGTCTTGCACAGATCAGTACCAACAAGCGAAGCGGACAACCAAGAAGCAGAGACAGGCTTGGATGTGAACACCGCCCCTCTATAAACAGAAGAAATCATCACTGCCATCTGATCTCTCCGGGACGGAAAAGCTCCTGGGCAAAACAACCTGAATATAGAAATGTTCAAGGCAGACCCTGAATCAGCAACAAGGAGCCTCTAACCACTGTTTACACTGACTTGGGAGAGAAAAAAAGTTCTAGAGGACTGGAACCCAGGCATCACCTTCAAGATTCCAAAGAAGGGACCATTAATTCATTGTAGAAACTGGTGTGGAATTACCCTTCTGTCAATCAAAAGTGAAATCCTAGTGAAAATCATTATAAAGCGCTTTTCTGATGCCGTGGACAAGCAGTTAAGAAAAGAACAGACTGGCTTCTGCAGTGGCAGAGGGTGTGATGATCAGATCTTTACTTAATGCAACATCACAGTGTAGTGCACAGAGTCGCAGAGGCAAATATAGATCAGCTTCATTCATTTTGAGAAAGCCTTTGACAGTATTCACCGTGAAAGCCACTGGCGTATACTGAGAGACACTGGCATGCAGCAACAGATAGTTCTCCCCATCAAGATCTTCCATGATAATTTTACCTGTGAGGGGGAGATAGTATAGCTTCAAAGTCAATATCTGTGTAGGACAGAAATGCATGATGTCTGGTTTCTCTTCCACCTAGTCATCGACTGGGTGATGCGATGCAAACAGAAGACCAAGCCAAAGGCATTAGATGGACCATATTCTCCACAATGGAAGACTTTCACTATGCAAATGACCTAGCTTCGCTATTTCACACACATCAGCATATGTAGGAAAATACACTTCACCTCAACATCTACGCTTAGTAAGTAAGCCTGTATATGAACAAGAAGAAATCAGAAGAGTTCACTCTTCAGAGGCAGTACGGTCTGTCATGGAGGGGCAGGCAGCCACATCAAGACAGACTGAACAAGGCCAGAAATGCTTTCAGGATGTTGAACAGTGTGTGGCGGTCATCTCCGTACAGCACCAACACCAAGCTGAGTCTTTATCAGAGCTGCTTTCTGTCCATGCCTTTGAACGGATAAGAATTCTGGCAGATGACGAAGAGCTACATCACCATACTGTCAGCTTTCCACACCAGAAACCTACTAAGAATATTGCTTTTTTTTGGCCACAGACCATTTTCAGTCGCTAACTGCTCACCAGATGCAAGCAAGAGAGCATGGAAATTACCATTAGGAGAAAAAGAGGAAGTTGGATAGGACACACCATCAGTAGAGAAGAAGACCATAACAAGAACAGCTCTCCACTGGATCCCAGAAGACAAATTGTAGAAAGGCAGCCCAAAGAATACCAGGAGGTGAACGGTGAAAACAGAAATGAAGACCTTGAACCTCAGCTGGGGCACAATACAGAAACTTGTTAAAGACAGAAGTGGAGGTCCTTCGTTGCTGTCCTACATGCCAGTTGGCATAATGGCAGTAAGTAGTAAGATGTCCCTCTCCAAAATGATAGGTCTCAAGCTGTGCTGCAAATGTAATAAGCAGATGTCAGTTATGGACACGCACATGGTGTTCCTTTGATGCCTGGACTCTGAATATAAATGTGAATTTGTGTGTGACAAAATACACATGAAGACAATTTAAGACCAGGAGGTGAAGTTATACAGCACCAAGCACAAGAAGTAGTTGCGGTCTTCCCTCAGGTCCGACTCCGTCATGGTCGACCGTTCCAGGGTCTGCTCCACTTCCTGCTTGAAATCTTGGGATAAGTGTGAGTGTAAGACAGCAAAGTAGGACTCTACCACATCTTACCACCAGGACTCCAAACAGAAGGTGCAAGGGTGCAAGATTTAAGTTCCACTCCCTTAAGTGGCCAGCCACAGACTTGATCCCTTAGTTTTTCTTGCTTCTCATTTCTGCCTCCCTAGGCTGTTATGGACCCTGCAGCAAATCAAGGCCTTCACAGAGGCCATGCTACAACCATTTATTGCGCTTTTGGCTCTCTTGCGTACCTTGAACTACAGGGTCCTCCAGGCAAGTTGCCCCCGGCAAGTCCTACCTTGGTGCTATCTGTCCTCAATGGACCCGTAACTGGAACCATAGAAACTCCGCTACAGACTACCATGCAAGCCCCTGATGCTTACTCCACCAGGGCCGATTGATGACCCAGTGCCCTGGTGCTGATACTCATGTTGGACTCCAAATCGTTGTTGGCCTGAGCTCAACAAATGTCATCATAATAAATTACAAATGTGCTGCCATTTGTCATGCAGTCTGACTTTAAGCCATTGATTCTAATGCAGTACAGCTATCAGCAGAGGTTCCATTGTCTTTTTAGTTCAGATTCTGACCCTGTGCCAGAAGAGCATGCACCTAAGTATTTTGATTATGATGGTAAGGATAATGCCTTATACATTGATTTACTAAATACCAGTGGCCTTTGTACCTCCCCAGAAACAGAGCATGACTTTCTTATGGTTTACCACTGGTAGACAGTGCCTCATTTGCAGTGTTAATTCAGAGAGCACATGAGGTGATAGAATAACAGTTGCCCTCCATTGAGAATAAGACAAATATTTTGGCAGAGTATAGTCTGGACAAGCAACATCCGAGTCCTTTTTACCAGTTAATTAAAGCCTCATGGATGATATGATGACTACTTGCCAGAAACCATGTGTTCGATGGCATCTGTCGCTGTAGATACGCATGTTTTGCAATAGCTCGCCATCTGGTGTTGGGCCGGAGTGTTACAAGTTGTTTTTCTTCGAAGAAGTCTTTCGAGTCACGGGACCGAGTGACTCCTCCTTTTGTCTCCATTGCGCATGGGCGTCGACTCCATCTTCGATTGTTTTTTTTTCCGCCATCGGGTTCGGACATGTTGCTGTCGCTCCGAGTTTCGGAACGGAAAGATAGCTAATTTCGGAAGATTTTCGTCGGTATTGTTGCGTTCGGGATCGGCGTAGTTAGATTCCACACCGCGTCGAAGGATCGAAGAGCTCCGGTGCCCTTCGGGGGTAGTTTTTTCGATCCCCCGTCGGGGCCTGGTCGGCCCGACCACGTGCTGAAGAACGCCGATGGAACGGACCCCGTTCCGTTTCTGCCCCAAATGCCACAATAAATACCCCTATACAGTCTGTAACCTGTGCCTGTCACCTGAGCACAGTGAAGACACCTGCGAGGCCTGTCGTGCGTTCCGGTCCCGAAAAACACTCCGAGACCGTCGAGCCAGAAGACTTCAGATGGCGTCCGTGCCGACAGCCCACCGAGAGTTCGAGGAACAAGAAGAGGAAGGTACCTTCTCGATCCAAGACTCAGACTCCGAAGGATTCGACGATACACAAACCGTGAGTAAGACGTCGAAAACCACTCAGAGGAAGATTTACAAGGCCCAGGGGACGCCACTGCCACCAGGCCATGGCTCCACCCATAAATTCGGTGACCGACCGTCGGCACCGAAAAAGGCCCAAACAGTGCCGAGATCGTCCGACTCCGGTCGAGACACCGGCACGCAGCCTTCTCGGGACCGAGAAAGTGCTGGAGACAAGCATCGACACCGAAGATCGGCGCCGACAGGTTTCGGCCCTGAAAATGAAAAAAGTCACCTCGGAGCCGAAAAAGGACGCAGACAGGGTTTCGGACCCGAAACAAACTGCAACCGACCCAGCTTCAGGCTCTTATACAGAAGAGCACTCGCTAACCTCCCAAATGCAAAAGCATAGGTTTGAGGAAGAGCTACAATCAACTGATGTGGACCATACGCAAAAGCGTATTTTCATACAGCAAGGGACAGGAAAAATAAGCACCCTTCCCCCTATTAGAAGAAAGAGAAGGTTGGAGTTCCAAACTGAACAGACACCACAACCAAAAGTGGTGAAAAGAGTTACCCCACCACCCTCTCCTCCGCCCGTGATTAACGTCTCACCAGCACAAACTCCATCACACTCCCCAGCTCACACCACCATAAGCCAGGGTGACCAAGATCAAGACGCATGGGACCTATACGACGCCCCAGTGTCAGATAACAGTCTGGAGGCATACCCTACGAAGCCATCTCCACCAGAGGACAGCACCGCGTATTCTCAAGTGGTGGCTAGAGCAGCACAATTTCACAACGTAAGCCTCCACTCAGAACAGGTCGAGGATGATTTTTTATTCAACACACTCTCCTCCACCCACAGCTCATACCAAAGCCTGCCTATGCTCCCTGGTATGCTCCGGCACGCAAAAGAAATCTTTAAGGAGCCGGTCAAAAGTAGGGCAATCACACCAAGGGTGGAAAAAAAGTATAAGGCGCCTCCTACAGACCCGGTTTTCATCACTACACAGCTGCCACCAGACTCTGTCGTTGTAGGAGCAGCTAGGAAAAGGGCCAACTCCCACACATCTGGAGATGCACCACCCCCAGATAAAGAAAGCCGCAAGTTTGATGCAGCTGGTTAGAGAGTCGCAGCACAAGCCGCAAACCAGTGGCGCATCGCGAACTCCCAGGCACTACTTGCGCGCTATGACAGAGCCCATTGGGACGAGATGCAACATCTCATTGAACATCTGCCCAAGGACTTACAAAATAGGGCAAAACAAGTGGTTGAGGAGGGACAGACCATTTCCAACAACCAGATCCGCTCCTCCATGGACGCTGCAGATACAGCTGCACGGACAATTAATACATCTGTAACTATCAGAAGGCATGCATGGCTCCGAACGTCTGGATTTAAACCAGAGATTCAACAAGCAGTTCTCAATATGCCTTTTAATGAAAAAGAACTGTTCGGTCCAGAAGTGGACACAGCGATTGAGAAACTCAAAAAAGATACGGACACTGCCAAAGCCATGGGCGCACTCTACTCCCCGCAGAGCCGAGGGAATTACAGCACATTTCGTAAAACACCCTTTAGAGGGGGGTTTCGGGGTCAGAGCACACAAGCCAGCACCTCACAAGCAACACCGTCCAGTTACCAGGGACAGTATAGAGGAGGTTTTCGGGGACAATATAGAGGAGGGCAATTCCCTAGGAATAGAGGAAGATTTCAGAGCCCCAAAACCCCTACTACTAAACAGTGACTCACATGTCACTCACCCCCTCCACACAACACCAGTGGGGGGAAGAATAAGTCATTATTACAAAGCATGGGAGGAAATCACTACAGACACTTGGGTTCTAGCAATTATCCAACATGGTTATTGCATAGAATTTCTACAATTCCCTCCAAACATACCACCAAAAGCACAAAATTTGACAAAACATCATTCCAAGCTCCTGGAGATAGAAGTGCAGGCACTATTGCAAAAGAATGCAATCGAATTAGTGCCAAACACACAAATAAACACAGGAGTTTACTCACTGTACTTTCTGATACCAAAGAAGGACAAAACGCTGAGACCAATCCTAGACCTCAGAGTAGTGAACACTTTCATCAAATCAGACCACTTTCACATGGTCACACTACAAGAAGTATTGCCATTGCTAAAACTACACGACTACATGGCAACTTTAGACCTCAAGGATGCTTATTTCCCTATACCAATACACCCATCGCACAGGAAATACCTAAGGTTTGTATTCAAGGGAATACATTACCAATTCAAGGTACTGCCTTTCGGATTAACAACCGCACCACGAGTCTTTACCAAATGTCTAGCGGTAGTCGCTGCACACATAAGACGGCAGCAAATACATGTGTTCCCATATCTAGACGACTGGTTAATCAAGGCCCATTCGTTAATAGAGTGCTCAAATCACACAAATCATATCATACAAACCCTCTTCAAACTAGGGTTCACCGTCAACTTCACAAAATCCAAAATTCTGCCGCGCAAGGTACAACAATACCTTGGAGCCATAATAGACACATCAAAAGGAGTAGCCACTCCAAGTCCACAAAGAATTCAAAATTTCAACACCATCATACAACGCATGTATCCAACACAAAGGATACAAGCAAAGATGGTACTACAACTCCTAGGCATGATGTCTTCATGCATAGCCATTGTCCCAAACGCAAGACTGCACATGAGGCCCTTACAACAGTGCCTAGCATCACAATGGTCACAAGCACAGGGTCACCTTCTAGATCTGGTGTTAATAGACCGCCAAACTTACCTCTCGCTTCTGTGGTGGAACAACATAAATTTAAACAAAGGGCGGCCTTTCCAAGACCCAGTGCCACAATACGTAATAACAACAGATGCTTCCATGACAGGGTGGGGAGCACACCTCGATCAACACAGCATACAAGGACAATGGAACGTACATCAAACAAAACTGCATATAAATCACCTAGAACTTCTAGCAGTTTTTCAAGCACTAAAAGCTTTCCAACCAATAATAGTTCACAAATACATTCTCGTCAGAACAGACAACATGACAACAATGTATTATCTAAACAAGCAAGGGGGGACGCACTCCACGCAGTTAAGCCTGCTAGCACAAAAGATTTGGCGTTGGGCAATTCACAACCAAATTCGCCTAATAGCACAATTTATACCAGGGATCCAAAATCAACTCGCAGACAATCTCTCTCGAGATCACCAACAGGTCCACGAATGGGAAATTCACCCCCAAATTCTGAACACTTATTTCAAACTCTGGGGAACACCTCAGATAGACTTGTTTGCGACAAAGGAGAACGCAAAATGCCAAAACTTCGCATCCAGATACCCACACAAACAGTCCCAATGCAATGCCCTATGGATGAACTGGTCAGGGATATTTGCTTACGCTTTTCCTCCTCTCCCTCTCCTTCCTTACCTGGTAAACAAACTCAGTCAAAACAAACTCAAACTCATATTAATAGCACCAACTTGGGCAAGGCAACCCTGGTACACAACGCTGCTAGACCTATCAGTAGTACCCTGCATCAAATTGCCCAACAGGCCAGATCTGTTGACACAACACAACCAAAAGATCAGACACCCAGATCCAGCATCGCTGAATCTAGCAATCTGGCTCCTGAAATCCTCGGGCACTTACAACTTACCCAAGAATGTATGGAAGTCATAAAACAAGCCAGAAGGCCATCCACCAGGCACTGCTATGCAAGTAAATGGAAGAGGTTTGTTTGCTACTGCCATATTAATCAAATACAACCATTACACACAACTCCAGAACATGTAGTGGGTTACTTGCTTCACTTACAAAAATCTAACCTGGCTTTCTCTTCCATTAAAATACACCTTGCAGCAATATCTGCATACCTGCAGACTACCTATTCAACTTCCCTATATAAGATACCAGTCATTAAAGCATTCATGGAGGGCCTTAGGAGAATTATACCACCAAGAACACCACCTGTTCCTTCATGGAACCTAAATGTTGTCCTAACTAGACTTATGGGTCCACCTTTTGAACCCATGCACTCCTGCGAAATACAGTTCCTAACCTGGAAGGTGGCATTTCTCATCGCCATTACTTCCCTAAGAAGAGTAAGCGAGATTCAGGCGTTTACAATACAGGAACCTTTTATACAACTACACAAAAATAAGGTCGTCCTAAGGACCAATCCAAAATTTTTGCCAAAGGTTATTTCACCATTCCATCTAAATCAAACAGTGGAACTTCCAGTGTTCTTTCCACAGCCAGATACCGTAGCTGAAAGGGCACTACATACATTAGATGTCAAAAGAGCATTGATGTATTACATTGACAGAACAAAGAACATCAGAAAGACTAAACAACTATTTATTGCATTTCAAAAACCTCATGCAGGAAACCCAATATCAAAACAAGGTATAGCCAGATGGATAGTTAAATGCATCCAAATCTGCTACCTTAAAGCTAAACAACAGCTGCCCATTACACCAAGGGCACACTCAACCAGAAAGAAAGGTGCTACCATGGCCTTTCTAGGAAACATCCCAATGCAAGAAATATGTAAGGCAGCCACATGGTCTACGCCTCACACATTCACCAAGCACTACTGTGTACACGTGTTATCCGCACAACAAGCCACAGTAGGTCAAGCCGTATTAAGAACATTATTTCAGACTACTTCCACTCCTACAGGCTGATCCACCGCTTTTGGGGAGATAACTGCTTACTAGTCTATGCAAAACATGCGTATCTACAGCGACAGATGCCATCGAACTGAAAATGTCACTTACCCAGTGTACATCTGTTCGTGGCATCAGTCGCAGTAGATTCGCATGTGCCCACCCGCCTCCCCGGGAGCCTGTAGCAGTTTGGAAGTTACCTTCAACTATTTGTATATGTATCATCTCAACCTTAAATAGGTGCATACTTAGTCACTCCATTGCATGGGCACTATTACTACAATTCAACTCCTACCTCACCCTCTGCGGGGAAAAACAATCGAAGATGGAGTCGACGCCCATGCGCAATGGAGACAAAAGGAGGAGTCACTCGGTCCAGTGACTCGAAAGACTTCTTCGAAGAAAAACAACTTGTAACACTCCGGCCCAACACCAGATGGCGAGCTATTGCAAAACATGCGAATCTACTGCGACTGATGCCACGAACAGATGTACACTGGGTAAGTGACATTTTCATTTTGCCTGCCTGTTAGTTGGCAGGTGGCCAGGTGACATGAGCCGGCACTCGGGGGGGGGGGCCTGATTTTCTCACCAAACACTCTAATCTGGAAAGTCTCATTGTACAGTTTTGAACATGTAAGGTTAATCCTAATTCGTTTCCACCCAATACACTGAATAGAGAATCCAAACGTATTGATGCCTTTAACGAGCACATGTTTTTTTCTGTCAGCCTGTGTGGCATCCTTGGTGTGATGTTTCCCCCAAAGTTTTTGCCTTCACCCCTCCTGCTTTCTGAATTTGTTTTTGTTGGTATTGAAACTATGCAGTTTACCAGTGCTAAAGTTCTTGTGCACTCTCCCCACACCATGGTAAAATTGACTTACACCTATTCAGCACATTTCGTTTACTAATAAGACCCTAGTATAATGTACTACATGTGCCCAGGGCATGTAAATTAAACGCTACTAGTGGGCCTGCTGCTCTCATTGTGCTACCCACTAAAGTAGCACTTTAAAATGTCTCATGCTTGCCATTGCAGCTAGTAGTGCAGTTTCTCCCAGTTTGACTGGCAAAATAAACCTTTAACCAGGCCTAAACCTTCCTTTTTAATACATTGAAGACACCCAAAATGTATGCCCTAAAAGCCCATAGGGCAGGGAGAATTGTATTTTAAAAAAGTAGAACATGTGGGTTTAAGTTGTACTTAAAGTGGTAATGAAGAACACCTAAATTAGTGTTTTCGCTACTGTAAGGCCTAACTCTCCCATAGGATAACATTGGGTTACCTTATTACATTTAATAAGTGATAACCTTTGATTGGAAGCATGTAGAAATTTCATGTTTGGGCTCACATGCATTGTAATATAAAGTCCTCTTTAATGGTAAAGCTGGATTTTAAGTCACAATTCAGAAAATGCCACTTTTAGAAAGTTTACGTTTTTGTTGTCTAACCATTCGGCACCTACTGCCAGTATCCTTGGTCACATGACTGTGAATGGTTCTGCTGTTGGTCTTTGTGTGTTTCTCCCATACAGTGAGACAAAGGGGGACTAGGCGTTGGCAGGATGAATCATCTTGTCAGGATGGCGATGGCAGGGGTGGAGCTGTTCCCTGCCCAACTTACACTTCAAATGGCTGCTTCCAGCACACACACACACCCAAAGAAACCTGGCACTAGCCTTTTGTCACCCCCAGACTTGGAGCTTTTGCAGGAGAAGAACTTTCCAGAACAAGATGTGGGGGTAGTATGAGGAATATCCCCCCCCCCCCCCCCCCCCCCCCCCCCCCCAATTCCAAAGACTGGAACCAGGTATAAATATGGACCCTTAGAACATCTCTTGAGCACACTCTTGGACCTGTGGAAAACTTCAAAAGGACTGCAAGGATTACAAGTATTGCCTTACTTCTACCAGAGGACTGCCTTGCTACTTGAAGGAAAACTGACCATCTCCTTGAACACAGGACCACCAAAAATGACTCCAAGGGTTACTTGGCTAGCTTGTGTGAGCTACAAGGGTGTAACCAGCTCCAGAGACCAAAAACCCTGCAATCGAGCTCTGCTGGAGTAAGTCCTAAACCTCCATGTGGTGATCCCTAGGTCCTGGACCCCTGATAGTGGTACTACTCCTGCCTAACCCTAAAACTTAGGACTTAGAAAATCTTTCATCAAAAAATGCCCTGAAAAATGACAGAAGACTGGGACCTACCTTTCACCTGAACTGCCCAAGGTGCATCGCCAGTTGGCCTGACTCAGTGGTAGTTTTCGATACGTTCTTCTCCGCAGCAGCAAATCCTTTTCAGCTGGGCTTCTTGGGAAAGGTATCCTGCTTTGTGGAATCCTTGTTGGCTACAGCTCACAGCTCTGTATCACTGGAGATTTTCAACATCCCAAAAGTGACAGTCTGAAAGTAAAAATGTTCACTGCAACTCTGCCTAGCGGTTCTCCGACGATGATGCCTGCTCCTCAAAACAGCATCTGCTGCCTTGCCCAGCTGAATTCGACCTTTTCAGGAATTTTTCTTCAAAATTTCTTCCAAGTTGTAGGAAAGTACCCTCTTTTTGTCATGTTACCCCCAGTTTCTGCCTGATGTCATTGTGTTTGATTGTGTCACTGGGATCCTGCTAACCAGGGCCCCAGTGCTTATTCTCTCTCTCCTCTAAATTGTGTCACTGCATACTGGTAACCCATTATTTCATCCAAAATTGTCATACTGCTCACCCTTATAAGTCCTTAGTATATGGTACCTAGGTGCCCAGGGCATTAGGGTTACAGGGGATCCCTATGGGCTGCAGCATTTATTTTGCCACACATAGGGAGCCCAGGCAAAGGCTTCCACAGGACTGCCATTGGAGCCTGTGTAAAATGGTGCATGCACTGTTTTACAGCCATTTACACTGCACCAGGTCACTTATAAGTCACCCATATACCAGGCCTTCCAACCCTGAAGGCTGGTTGCAGAGTACTTGTGCGTGAGGGCCCCCCTGCACTAGCAGAGGTGCCCCCCACATCACCCAGGACCATTTTCCCGGACTTCATGAGTGTACAGCTTCACAATGGTAACTACGAATAGGCCCATGTTTGGTATCAAACATGTTGGAATCATACCTCAAGGCTTTTGCATGCATTGGTTGTATGATTCCATGCACTCTGGAGGCTGCTTAGAGGACCTCCAGTACTGCCATTACAGCCTTCTGTGGTTTTCCAGGCAGCCCCAGCTGCTTCCACCTCACAGACAGGTTTCTGTCCTCCTGTCCCTAGAGCAGCTCAAGCCCAGGAAGGCAGAACAAAGGATTTCCTGTGGGAGAGGGATGTTACACCCTCTACCCTTGGAAGTAGGTGTTACATGCATGAGAGGGGTAACCTTCTAGAGCCTCTGGAAATGCTTTGAAGGGCACATATGGTGCCCTCATTGCATAATCTAGTATACACTGGTTCAGGGACCCCCAGTCCAGTCCCTGTTCTGGCACGAAACTGGACAAAGGAAAGGGGAGTGACCACTCCCCTGTCCATCGCCACCCCAGGGGTGGTGCTCAGAGCTTCTCCAGAGGGTCCCTGGGTTTTGCCATCTTGGATTCCAAGGTGGTAGGAAACTCTGGTATCATCTGAGTGGCCAGTGCCAGCAGGTGAAGATGGAGCCCCCTCCTGATAGGTGCTTACCTGTGTAGTTGACCAGTCCCCCTTCCAGGGCTATTTAGGGTCTCTCTGGGTGTTTCCTCAGACTCGGATTGCAGGACTCCAGCAGGAATCCTCTGCATCCTTTACTATACCTTCTTACCGAAGAAACTGCATCTGGACCCTCCAGGAACTCTACAGCTGCAACAAAGAAGCAAAGGTGACATCTGCAACATTGTATCTTTGGCTCCTGCCAGCAGCTGCAACTGTTTCCCGGTCGTGCATCCTCAGAGTACAGCCAGTCTTCAGCCTGCACCAAAAGAACGAAGGAATCTCCATTGAAATGAAGGAGTCACTTTGGGGATTCCTTTGTGTAGTGCTGCGTGGACCTCCTTTTTCCCCCGTGCTGTGGGACTCCTGTGTGCGCTGCCTGGTCTTCTAAAGGCTCCCTGAGTTACTGAGAGCCGCCTCTGTCTCCCTCTCTTGGGCAGTGGCTATCAGGTCCTCCTGGTCCCGGGCAGCGCCATTTTCCGCTAACAGCGAGCTTTGCGTGTGCCAAGGCTTGTCGGCGGAATCCAGCAATGCAAACCAGACTGCAATCGTCCATCCAGCGTGGGACATCATCTGCACCAACTAGGCACCCGCATCCGTCTTCTTGGGTGCAGTACTACCTGTTCTTCACCGGTGGTACTTCTTTTGCACCTTCATCCGGGTTAGCAGGGCTCCTGTTCTCCTTGGACTCTTCAGTGTTTCTTGGACTTGGTCCCCTTCTTCCACAGGTCTTCAGGTCCAGGAATCCATCGTTGGTGTCTTGCAGTCTTTTCTGGTTCTTGCATTATCTTCTTTCTCATGTTCTTGTGTGTTCTAGGAAAGTTATTGAGATTTACTCCTGCTTTCCTGGGCGGGTTCTATTACTTACCTTTGGTGTTTTCTAATACTCTCAGCGCCCCTCTACACACTGCACTTGCCTAGTTGGGAAACAGACTTTCGCATTCCACTACTTTAGTATATGGGATGGTTCCCCCCCACCCCACCCAGGCCCATTTCTAGCTATTGTGATTTTCACTATTTGCACTGTTTTCTGTTTTTACAGCTAATTCTGCATTCTAGTGTATATACTGTGTATATTACTTACCTCCTAAGGGAGTATAGTCTCCAAGGTATTTTTGGCATTTGTGTCACCAAAATAAAGTACCTTTATTTTTGTAACATAGAGTATTTTCTTTCATGTGTGTGAGTACTGTGCGACTACAGTGGTATTGCATGAGCTGTGCATGTCTCCTAGTTAGGCCTTGGCTGCTCATCCACACTACCCCTAGAGCGTCTGGCTTCTAGACACTGTGACTACATTTCACTAATAAGGGATAACTGAACCTGATATAAGCCAAAAAGTACCTTAGGTACCCACTACAAACCAGGCCAGCCGCCTACACAAGTCAAAAGGTAAGCCGAGTCCGGGCCTGTTCCACATTGTGTATCTGACCAGCGCTCCATTGCGGTCGGCCTTAACTTTTGACTTTGGCCTGGTCTTGCACAACCAGATACTTTGATCTTTTACACACAATTTTACACTTAATTATTTATTTTTTTAAATCAGAACTCTGGTTCTACTGATTGGATTTCAATTATTTGTGTCATTTTATTTATTAAAATGTTCTCTATTTTACTAAATTTGTGTGAGGATTTTTTTCCTTGTGTTTTCACTTTATTACTGTTTGTGTGCTGCATAAATACTTTACACATTGCTTCTGACTTCTGCCTGACTGCTTTTTGCCAAGCTATCGGAGGGGTGAGCACATAGTAATTTAGTGACTTTTGTGTTTTACCCTGACAAGGATTGTTAAATAAGAAATGTTTTCACACTTTTGACCAATAACCCAATTTATTATAACCCGCTACTCAGATCCGTAGTGCAGACTGTCTGATAGGCTCTATATACATATATACACGCATGGCAAATGGCTAGCAAGATATTGCATCCACTCGTGGTGGGCCTTAGGACCTCTTTGGCTCGGGCGATCAATGGCGGCAGGATGCAACAAAACACGTCACCAACGCAAGCTTGGAGACCACTGACTGGACAGTCTGTACCAGTGTTATTCTTTGCTGGCACTCCTGCATGAGATCAATGTTCTAGCAATGTGCAGGCATCGCTAATGGACTTAACATTTTGTGGATGTTGCTTCTTCAGAAAGAAGGTGGACCCCCCCCCCCCCCCCTTGAACACTTTAAACATTGTAGGGCTACAGCATATTCATATTTGGGCTGTTGCCCCTGTCCTCTGTGGGGGTGGTGGGGGTTCAGGTTCAACAGTTTCTGGTTGGCGATTCATTATGTCTGATAGTTGGAACTTGTACATAATTTGAAAGATCTACACCCTACCTTTTCTCTCTTCCCCAAGAGACAAACATCTGTCCATCGTACCAGGTGGCACATGTGAGCCTGCAGTTAAACCTAAAATCCCAGTGGGCCCAGCACCAAGGCTCCTTTCCGATTCCATCTAGGTCTTGGGGGAGACTTACTAAGATCTGTAGTGGTGGCTTACCGCTCGCAATTTGTCCTGTAACAGACCACTCTCCCTCTCCACCGAGGTGATGGATGCATTGCTACTTGGTTTGGGGGGGGTGAGGTCATCTGGGGGAGATGAAGATCAGAAGCCTCCGGTCTCTAGTGAAAGGCAAGCTTCACATCAACTGCAGATTCCTCACTGTGCTTCCACCTCTCCACTCGGTGGAGTGGCCTCTTTATAATATCGCAAAATGTCCCAAGTTTGTAAACAGCACACTGTTGCCAACAATTGTCCATGCTCCATGTCAGAGGGCACAAAAATGGTAAAAAAAAAAAAATCTTGTCAGCCCACTTGGTAACCTGTATATATGGCTCTGACTTTCACTTCTGGGGTGGTATGGTGTTGGCACAGAGTGTGATGATGCCACCTGTCGGTATACAAAAGCACTTCTACAAAATTCTCTAGACTCTGTTTGGCACCTGTGGGCAACATTTTAAGATGATACATCTGTGGTTAGAGTTTCCACCAGAAGCTAAAAAATGAGTAACTTGCTCTTCGGGGATAGGAAAAGAATTAGTGGTTAAAAAAAAAAAGGCTTTGATACATGACAATTGCAGTCTTCCGGGATTTAATAAGTATGCCTTCCAGTTTCTTATCTCTGCGTTGAAACAGTGCACCTTGATCTAATTAAATAAAATGTTATGGCCTACATTTTAATTGGCATTTTTGTTCTGTGTGGAAAGGAGGCCAATCTTAAAATTGGACAAGAAGCAGTTAGTCGCATATAGAGGAGTAATGCTTTTTTCACTTAACAGTGGAAAGATTTTATAAGAAGGGTGTTATTTGTCACGGACTTTTTACGTAATATGGAATCCAATTAAATTGTTGGAAATCCTCTAAAGCGTGAGTTAATTTTCCTCTCTGAATTATTTGTCCTACATTCAGATGATGATACTGGCAGTTCCCTTCAATAGCATGTCATTCCTTATACGAAAAGATTGCCACATCCAACCAGTATGGAATTCATGATCAAAATGAAATTTATAGTGGAAGGCGTAGACTCATCACTGATCCT
Organism: Pleurodeles waltl; assembly: GCF_031143425.1. Classification (NCBI taxonomy): domain Eukaryota; kingdom Metazoa; phylum Chordata; class Amphibia; order Caudata; family Salamandridae; genus Pleurodeles; species Pleurodeles waltl. The sequence goes on along the minus strand of NC_090451.1, from coordinate 434,713,674 downwards.
CTTATGTGCCTCCGTAATCCTTTTCTTTTTTTTGTGTTCTTTCACTCATCCAGCCTTATTTAATGCAGTGGCCACATTAGTTTTGAATCTTGTTAATAGGTTTGGGCTCTGTTTTCATAATGATCACAATAATTGTTTCTCACTTTCTTTACTGTATGTACTAGCTGGCTTTATTGTCCTGGTAATTGCTGTGGAACTGTTATGAGCTTCAAACCGCCTGGCTTACATTGAAACAAATTTGTGCTTTCTGATTTTCCATGTTACGTAGTCCATCTCCTTCTAAAATTCTGTAAGTGGGAATTCATAGGTTAATTGAACATTTATGCCTGTGGCATGTGGATTGGGAGGAATTCCTATCTTCTTCTTCTGACTTTGCAGATTGTTCAGCTTAGGTGTAGGTTTGTGTGTAATACCTTTCACCCAGAAGGCACATGAGTGCTTCATCTACCTGTTGATGTGAAAGGTTGGTTTGCAACCTCAACAGACAAACGTGTGGAAGGCAGAATGGTTTCAGACAAATCACTTTCTGTTTGTACGAATCATGCATTTGCTCAATCCTTGTTTTAGATACAAGATCTTCAAATATTTTTAAGGGTCCTTTACCTCTGCCTCAAACTGTGATTTGAAGAAATGAATCAATATTCCCTTGTCCAAGATCATAGACCTCTCCTGTCCAGTTACTGGGAAACACCCAATAGCCACTCATCCTGTGGGGTGGAAGAGGGTGTACTCAGTACCCCTTGATCTTGTTAGTCATTAGGAGGAGAATAATGCACACTTTCCTGATGTGGTGTTTTTTTTACAGTTTTGTTTTTAACCTGAACCTAGTGTTAACAAGGTTGCTCATCAATCAGGATTTATGCAGAGCAGCTAATCAGCTGATAGGGTATCCAGGGGCTTGCCGGTCCCTGCGCCTAAATGGAGCAGCCGGGTCTTGGGGGCCCTTTGGAATTCTTGAAGTGAGGTGATTGTCCAGAGTTGCATGGGGAGGCTGTTCCAGGTCTTTGCTCCAATGTGGGCGAAGGCGCATCCTCCACTTCTCCTTCGATAGATGCGGGGAGTATGGGCAAGTGATAGGGAGGCAAAGTGTAGTCTTCTTGACGGTTGGTGGAAGTTCAGGCGGTGGTTAATGTAGGCAGGTCCTTAGTTGTTTTAGAACTTTGTGTGTGTGGGTCAGCAACTTGATTTGGCATCTCTTCTGTACGGGGAGCCACTGGAGTTGCCTGAGGTGCAATGTGATGTAGGTTTGTCAGGCGGACAAGTCTGGCTGCAGCATTCTATAGTCTCTGTAGGAGGTGTGCGACGATTCCTACTGGAGGACGTTGCCGTAGTCCAGTCAGCTAGTGATGAGGGCCTGTGTCAGGGTGTCTCTTATGTAGGGGTAGCCACTTGAAGATCTTACGTAGCATGCGCAGAGTGTGTAAGCAGGAGGAGGAGACCACGTTGATCTGTGATTTCATGGTGAGCTTGTTGTGAGTGATAATTCCCAGGTTTCTAACGTGTTCGGAGGGAGTGAGTGTAGGTCGTATATCTGATGGCCACCAGGAGTCTTCAGGGGTTGCTGATCTTGCAGAAGGATCAGTGTGTCCATCTTGCCCAGCTGCAGGCAGTTTTCTATCCAGTCAGTGATGCTTGGTATGCATCTGTGGAAGTTGGTTCTGGTAGTGGTGGGGTCATTGGTGAGGGAGGTGGCGAGTTGGGTGTCGTCTGTGTAGGAGATTGTTGAGACCATGAAATCTGACAATGTTGGCCAGCGGGGTCATAAATGCATTTTAGAGCGCGGGGCTGAAGGATGAACTTTGGGGGACACTGCAGGCGATAGCCTTGGGTTCAGGGGTGGGAGGTGGATCCTCTGGATTCTTCTAGTGAGGCGGTTATCAATTTGAGCACATAGCCTTGGATGCCAATGTGGTGGAGTCTTTCGATCAGCGTGCAGTGGGATATGATGTAGAAGGCTGCCCAGAGATCGAGGATGATCAGAGCTGCTGTTCCTCTGCAGTTGAGGAGGGGTTTGGATGTAGTCAGTGGCTGCGATCGGGACAGTCTCGGTGCTGTGAATGCTGCAGAAGTCGGATTGGGAGGTGTTGAGTAGCTGGTTCTGCTCCAGGTGTGCCATGAGTTGCTTGTTGAGCTTTTCCAGTACCTTTGCTGGAACAGGAGCAGGGAGATTGGCTGCTAGTTTTTGAGTATGCTGGGGTCGGTGAAAGTACAGAAGCTGTTGGCCTCAGAAGGCATTTAAATGTGTGATATGTTTTTGTTCCCTGTCTTTGTTTCATTGGCATTTTGCTAAATACCAGCTTAACACTAGCTCAAAAAACTTCAGGAACAGTCTTTTTCTACTGGGTATTGTAAGCAGGGCTTGGTTTGGTTTGTTCTAGTGTTTCAACCTCCTGTGCCTGGTTTGACTTGTTCATCAGACTTAAGGTACAAGCTGTCTAGCACCCCATGGGTGTAAATTTTAGGACGTACTAAGACCTTTAACCTCTGCAGGTTCCAGTGTAGGACTCTCAGTACTGTCCTGGCGTGGACTTTGAGCTTCTGGTTGAAGTTCAGGCAGAACGTTTTGTATCGCAGCTGACTTTCAGCTACATTTGGGTGAGCCACTCTGAGCTGCATGACCTGCATTATTTAAGGGCAGTATATGTGACATCCCCTTTCTGGACTTCCTCCTATCTCTGAAAGTTCCCTTCTCTTCCTGAAAGAGAAGAGCCCTTATCTGCACTAACACCCATCTGAACAAGCATGATGTAAATCTGTCCCATAGTTATGCAACCTGTACAGTACTGATGTAATTCCCTGGGAGGGTCCTGGAGCTACGTATGGTAGTGGTTGACCTTCTCTTCTCCAGATGTGAATGAATTTCATTGATGGATCTGTTGCCTCTGTTCAGAATGAGATGTGGCCCAAAGTTTCTAGCACAAGGGTCGAGCACTGGGCCTTCCAGGCTTTCTAAGCAGCTATGACCTTCAATTCTATACACATGTGCCATTTGTTTACAGATTGTGCTCATCCGATTCTTACAGCTTGTGAACCAATTATTCTGATTGTCTAAATCAGTTTCATTACTTTCGCTACTTGGATCTCTTTTACTTCAGTCAGTGTGCTCTTCTTCCTTTGAGAGAGTATCTCCTCTTTCACTGCTCCTTTCAGTCATTGATAGTAACTGACAGTGCCTGAAGAGCTGATGTATGATCATCTGGGAAACACAATATCACAGCAAGTGGGTACTCTTCTGTTGTAGGTTTCTGAAGAGAAATGAATCTAATCGTCTGCTTTTTAAATGATGCCTGTTGAACAAAGTCGAATCTGGCCAAGGATAGATGTGGATTCCTAATAAATACCAATATATGTGTTGAGGCCTTATACAAATCATGTTTATTTGGTTGTCCCTTTTCCCCATCTTTTCCCTCTGCACTTGTGAAGTATTATTTTGTATTGGGAGGCAATCAAGGACAGAACCACCAACGAGTTTGGTGTGTGCAGCGCAAGTAGGGACTGCACAGAATTACAGATCTCCTGTCAACTGATTTTTCTAAATGACCACCAGGTGTTGTTTGGCAGCATTCTACACTGTATAACCTAACTTTTGTGTTTCAACTGCTGAAAATTAAAAACGTGAAAGAGAATGAGATGTCAAAAACATTGAATGGTCCAACTAGATTTCTAACTGCATTGGAATTCGTAAAGACTGGGCCTCCAAAACGTATCAGAAAATCCTTTAATATGATTTAGACTTGGCCGCCTTTTCCAAATGTTGAGGTCCCCGTTGAAGAAAGGTGTGGGGAAAACAAATGTATTATGTTCTTGTGACGAAATTTCTATCCTGTCCTGTGTGCATCTTTTTTCTGCAAGGTCTGTGAAGATCTTGCGAAGAGGTTTTCAGAACCTATATTACAGACAGACATTGGGGTAAATGCAATGCTTAATTTGAGCTGGTGGTTTCCGGTCAGCACCGCCACTTAACTTTCAACACCTGTGCTTGTGACAGTCTGCAACAAAGTGGCAATGTCTGGCTAATTTGGAGATGACCACAACAGCAGTTAAAAATTAATTAAATTTGCATTAAAAATGACTTGTCACCCAAATCATTCTTACAGTTATGGGGCCTGGAATAGTCTGCATTGTCACACTTGTAGGACTGTGATGGTTAATAGTTCTGTTGTTACTATCATTGGCAGCATGGCAGGGGCAATATGTGGTGCAAACTTCAGCGGTCTCCTGGCGAGAGCCCTGGCACTTAATTAATTTTTACAAATTAAGTACTGGGCAAATGTAATTGCAGACCAGCAATTGTGAACATATTGATGTCAAATTCTCCCTTGATTAGCTTTGCTTCCTCTAAATTTGTGGCAGCATTTACAATTAGAGTAAATTTGGGAAAGCAAAGAAGTACATGAATTTTGGTGTGCAAAATTATTTGCAGTTTTAGTCTTTCACCCTGATGTAGTGTGTAAATTGTACTTTTTAAATGTTTGTTAATAATAGCCATATGGTGTGTAAACCTAATCATATAAGTTGTGTGTGGAAGTCAAATGGTGTTCTGCTTTGCTTTGTTTAAAGGTTTTCATCAAAGTAAATATTCTGACTTCTCAGAGGATTGCGGCACTCCTCAAAATCAGTGACAGTCACTGATTTTTAGTTCTGGAATTCTTTGTGAAGTCTATGCATAACTATTTAAGTGTGCACAGTTGTAGGAGGTGTACGCTTCCAGAAGCTTGAAAGTCTTATCCTGACAGACATATTGATTTACTTTTTGAGAAATTGTTTATTTCTCCATTCGCAACATACTTTTCCCAGTTGAGAAACCTCTACATTTACACACTCATTTTGAAGGCAATCCTTCCCATTCTGAAATTGATGTATTCTGGTCATTGACGGTTGATCTGCATCCCTTTTCAGGGTGGTGAGCTACCTGCAAAATTGTGTCTGCCCAGGAACCTGTGATTCACTGGGTGCTGGCACTTTTTGCTGAGGCCCATGCTGAAACTCTCAAAATCCGAATCTTTGAGTACATTTTCTAACTTAAAATTATACTATTCTAATGTGACTATGCCCATTTAAGCCTGCAAAACAAAACTCAGAGTTTCTGCATATATGCATCCAAGTCAGACATTGAATCAAGATTTTACCACAGAAATGCAGTGTGTTTGCAGGGGATGTTGGGAGGGAGGGGTGCTCCCACACTAGCAGCATAATGTGTGTGTTGTATTTATTTTTTTTACAGCACAAGATCAGAATGACTTGTTAATTCTGGATTCAGATGAAGAAGGTCGATCTCCCAGCAATTCTGAAGTAACTTTGGAAAGTGGAGCTCTTAAAAGAAAGTTGGAAGATGAAGACGTTTCAGATACCAAAAGAATGCGCACAGAGCTGGCAAATACAGATGATGATGATGAAATTATAGAATTGGATTGAACAGAAATGCTCTTTAGAAAATATTTTCCAGTGAATTATGTGAATGTTGCTTGTGTGTGTTAAAAGCCCAGGATAAAACTGGCATTTGCATTCACGTATCTTCACCACAGGTTTAGATGATCCACCTGTAATAGATATTAATGCAACACATTAATTAATCTGGGGTGGAACCTTTTTTGCAGTACACATTGAATGTTACAAGTAGTGTAAAGCTTGTTAAGTTATTAGACAAGTGTTTGACATCTACCATGGACTACAAAGGGAACTGTCACTTTGTAATTTTCTTTTGAAAACCATGTTGTGGTACGTCATGCTTTCCTGTATTTATAGGCCTTAGTTTGATTGGGGCTAAAAAGAAGCTCTCTCCCAACTTTTTTACACACCCCAACTAATTTGAAATGGTAAATGTTTCTACAAGTATAATGTGCTATGTTTAAATTCTTTAAACATGAGTTAGCACTTTGTACATTATTGTAAAGCAATGTTCATTTTTTCAATATTTTCAGCTTGTTCTACCCAGCATGCCATAATAAGAGGCACATTTGTGTAATGCTTCATATTCCGGTTATTTATACTTGGTGTTTTATAAAACTCGAATATTGCTACTACTATACTGTACCTCAACTGGACCAAATAAATGGCATTGGAATTATTTGTTACATTTGCCTACATCTTTGTTTTCTGCATTTTAGTGGACATTCAATGTTAGGCACATTTAACACACATTAGCCCTTTAAATACATTTAAAAGATAGGACATCAGTAAAAATAAGTTTGCCTACATTGAGATTGATTAACTACTTGGTTCTTTGATCCCGTCCTCAACATACACATATGTTCCTCAACTAAACCCCAGTTTAATTTCTTTGATCAGATTTTTCTGTTACTAATGCCTAGGAGAATTGGCTAGTCAAGACTCTTCATCTGCCCTTTCCTTCTATGAAGCAGTGGGAAACATACCATCTTATCTATTCAACATTTATTCAGTGTTGCACACTTAATCTAATGACTGCTATGGGACCTAAGTATCCATGATGTTAATATTTTTTTTTTTTCCTTGTGTGTTTTTCCCCCTTATGGGACAACTCCATACCCAAATGAGCATGTAGAACAGAACACTTTACTTATATCCAGTACACATCCAAGACTTCACTGCAGTTTCTAAAGTCACTGTTTTATATTGTTTATTTAGCTAAAGTGTGAGCTATGTGCAGATTATTTTCATTATTTTTTTAACTGCTGTAACCTTTGTTGCTGGATTTGCTCCTCCCCCACTGGACAACACAACCATCTTGAGGCCTTGTGCCATAAAGCAACACACTCCTGTAAATCAGGATACACCACACAGTCTCCCAATAATTACACTTACTGAAAGTGCCACATGAAAGATAACATTAAATAGCTCATACTGCCCAGCATGGTCTTATGACACTGGGGAACTCTGAACACCTCCGATGTCCTCAACCGTGCCTCCTCTGACATCCAAGACCACTCTCCAACCTACAATGTTTGGTACACAATATTTGTTCATTTCAAACTAACTTGTTTTTCCTCTAGCATTGGATCTTTCAAAGATTCACAGGCTTGAATCATCCCTGTTGTCAAGCTGGGAGTCTCACTACAATTGTAGTAAGCAGTAACATTCTAAACTTCGTTTGGAAGCACTTAAAACTACCACAATGTTAGGCTATCCCATCATTTGAAAAAAAAAAAACTTCAGCCAGTCAGGAGACAGCTCAGAGTACACCTCTCTCCTTGGGGCCCACCAAACCTCCAACTTTTTAATGAATCTTGTGTGAAGGGAGTCACATTGATCTCTGCTCATTTCTTCTGCCAGAAGGAGATTTAATTTTGATATTTGACCTAAGATTAACTCGACTCCAGTCAACCTCAATCTGCAGCATCATTTTGGTGGTTCTTCAGACCGAAAAATGACATATTTCTTAACCAAAATAAAATAAAAATAAAAAGAAAAGCTTCTTTATACCTCGTGGTTTCTGAGGCAAATGAAGGCTACATTAGGACGTTCCCCACAATTACATGCCTCTACTGCAATTGTCCAAAAGAATTGCAGCCCTGCTGTACTTTTCTGGCTAAATCTCAAAAAGATCAGATTGTTAATTTGGCTTCAGAAAGTAAACACCAAAGACACCTCCTCTCCAGAGGATTAACAGGAAATTACATCAAAATCTTTTGAAAAGACCCACAAGAGAGAATGTCCTTCTGAGGGAGATGCATCTGAAGAACCTCTCAGAATTGTACACAGACAACATGAAATAGGCCTTCAGGGGAGCAAAGCCCTGCCTCAGATTCCATAGAATGTCATAACAAGAAATAATCCCTCTCAAGGTTGGAAAGACCAAGATCTGAGCTTTCAACACCTTCTTTGAAGGTACTGTCTCAAGACCATTCTAAATCTGAAACAAAGAAACTTTACAAAGGAAAAAATATCAACTAAGACATAAACAAAACATACCTTTTCTACACATTCGACAACCGCCTCAATGACTTCATCATGACGACTTAAACAACTAGAACATTATCACCCACAACATTATCAGCCATAATACCAGCAACTTCCTTCCTTTATGAAAAATTGATAACGCAGTGAACTACTTGATGAAGCAGTCCAGTGTGATTTTAATCTCTTTCCTCAGTATTCCTGTACATATACTACCTGAACGCATTTCACCCAGCAAGGTTTCCCCATTACTGCGAAGACACCTTCTGTAAATGGAGAATTCTGAAGCTAAAAGTCCATTTGGCCCTGCCCACAGTTCCATTCAAGTGAGTATGAACTGTCAAAACTATAATGACAAATACCTTGAGAGAGAATACACCTTTCCAATGAAGCCAGGAAGTTCCAAGCCGAGGTCTCTAGAGACTTTTGAAGACCAATATTCCTTCATCCATAAAAGGAGCCGTAGTATTAACAGGAGCTATGATGCAGGTCCCTGTCACATTTGTGACCAATTTCTGCCTCATATTTGCAGACTACTACAAGAGATTTTCTGACCCATCTGGTCCAGAGACACCTCCATGTTTGTTGTAACACAATCCCACACATGGCCACACACTCTATTTGTGATACATCCTCTATGGAGCCCAAGAATGCCATCAAAATCTCAGGTTCACCCCTCAGGAAGGAGATAACCCACAGTACACTACTCACGATGCAGTCTCAGAGTGGAATGATTATGTAACACCAGTCCTCGCACCGCCTACTTCTCCAGTGGTTAGTTCCTTTCCAGATGACATTGGAGGCTTATATGCATTGCCAGAGAGAGCCTCCAAAAGATTTGACTAGCCCATTTCCATAAAACGGGCTGTTTAATATATTACTTGAAAACCAGCTTGCAGGTTGGTAAATGCTATTCCTCTTGTTCACTTCATTTGGTCAGAGTTTTAAAGTCATGAAGAACATAGCAAGATTGGCAGCAGTTGTCCCACACCTAGATAAAAAAGAAAATGAGGCTCTGGACAATTCTCCTGGTTATTTTGTTGCCCATTCTTGACTTGAATCTGTAGACATGCAGTCAGCCCAAAGGAGGTTGCGAAACCCAACAATACCCTGTTTAACTCCACTTGAAAGGAAGGGAGAATTGGGCGAGGAATTTTCTACATTAGGGGCAACTAGTCAGGGCATCCAATTTGCAGGCTATTCTTGGGAGATACCATAGGCAGATGTAGTCCAATGTAGTTGCTTACCTTGAATTTTTGCTGGAAAATAAAAGGAACAAGGCCATGACTGATCAGCAAGAAGAGAATGTCTGCAGAAATTGCAAACACAGCAGTGGACATAAGCTCACCTGGCTTCCTTCAACTCACTTGAGAGGTGGTCGTAAGAAAACTAGGATAGTTTAAGTTGACATCTTTGACGCCAGAAGTGAGTGCAGCGTGAATCTTTCTAGATTCACATGCTGTGATTTATTCCATGGTTGGGTGGGTAATTCTCTACTTTTTCTTTCTCCCCCCTCCTCCCAAACCATTGGTCATGTCATGGTCTGTTCCTCTGTGACTTCAGAATTATGCCATGGAAGCTCCATTGCATTGTCTTCATCTTTCAGATTTGTTTTTTCCTTATGTCTGGTCTGGACGCAGTAGAGCAGGCTCCATGATATCGAGGATTTTCGTGTATTGCATGGTATGATTGTGCATTCTTAAAACGTAACACACTCACGAAATTGTCTTGTCAGGCTAGTTTTGTAAAACCTCTAGCTCAACCGTGGGTAGCTGTGGCTTCATTTAGCAAGACTTAAACCAAGGAACTAGTGTAAAGGATTTAGAAGCATCAAACACAAAACAAAATCATGCAACAAGAAAGACATTTGGCACTAATTTATCAAAATAGATTATATTTTTATGAATTTTAGACCTCAAGATGAGCAGAAACCATCGGAGTGTTTTGGAGCTATGGATTTTTAGGTAAAGGTAAATCTCAACTTTTTAGTCAAAAGCCAAAACAAGCAATGGCAACTGTAAAGTTTACACACTTTTGAACTCTTTTAGAGAGTTGTTTAGCTACTCCAGCCTGAGTTTTCTGATGGGGAGAAGCTCAGGAGGGCAATAAAATGTATTTGGAGGTTACCTGGACACCAAAGCAGCCTCAAGTCTATTTCCATACTTTATGGCAATCTTGATGTAGACTTCAACCGAGTAGTCCTGAAACAAGATGCTGAAAGATGATGTGGGGGCTGTGCAATCAACAGCGGTCTTATGGGGGTTATTCTTCGGTCAATGGGCAAGGTGCAATGACATTAGCCACAGGGATCGGAGTCCCTCAGTCCTCTTCGAGTCAGATTTCCAGCTGCGACTGGGCTATCGATCTCCAGACACAGTGGGTCCAGTGATATCTAGCTAGTGTCCATCTTTGGTGACCAATCCACATTCTGATGAATCTCCCAAGTCCAGAAGACACAGGTGCAACTTTTAAGTTCAGGGTGGAGGTCTTCTTGACTGCACCCAGTGGCAATTTCTTGCGGGTGGCTACTGACTGGCCAGAATGGGCTACTTGAGCTTTTATGGCCCTGGTGCTGAAACAGGGGTCAACAAATGGTCCGTTGGAGTCACAACTTCGATCTGGGGCTCAGGAGCAACTTTTCCTCGAGCCAGGCAACACAGGCACATTCCTGTCTTAACCAGCCCAAGGAGCAGCAATTGCAGTTCAGGAGATGATGCAGCCTCTCTAGCCAGATCCAGGGGTCAGCAGGGCAGTCCTTTAGTTCTTTTTCCAGTACAGATGTGATGTGAGGTCCAGGGTGCCATATTTATGCAGTGACTAGTCAATGGGCTACCAGGATCCCTCCAACCCTGTGACGGCTTCCTGCTATGTGTGGCATGTAGTAATCCCAGAGTGCTCTATTCTGCCCACGCAGGATGTCTGAACCCTTCCTTGGATGTTAGGAGTTTGGTAGCCCACCATAGAGGTGTGGCTACCTGTGCTCTACAGGCCCATGGAAAAACTGATTTGGCCACTGGATTCCCCTCTTTGGTCCCACTGCCAGCCTGACTACCTGAGCAAAGGGGCAGCCGTACATGATCGTGATCACAATTTACCCACCAGAGGAGGCTTCCCCTTTGGAGCTTGCCTTTTGGGACCACATCCTATTTGGCTTCCTGTGAGGGGGAGATCACACTTCTCTCTGTAGCAGACCTCTGTTGTCTCTGAGCCATGGAGTTTTTCACGCTACTCCCTAAGAGGAAAGAAGGCTGTCTGGTGGACAGCAACTGTGAAGGCTACCGGGTTATCTGGGCATCAGAATGGCAACTTTCTAAAGGTTGCCTTTCTCTAAAACTAACATTAAATTCGGCTTGGGCATCAAGTGAGTTTAATGCCCCGGTTAATTTGATACCTTTTAAGTACACATTTTAGTAGTCCCATTCACAAGTTAGCCTGGCTGAGAGGTCAGCCAGTAACTCTGTAGTAGCCAGTGGGGCTACTAACCTTTCCGCAACAAAATCAACAGTTTTAGTGTTTTGCTGCTTAATAATATACAGCTCCCTGCCTTCAGGGTCAATAGTCCTTTAGGGAAGACTCACGTATATTGTTATGGGCAAGAGTGGTGGGGGGGAGGTTTGCCATTGGTTTAAATGGCAAAGTCACATTAGCAGTTTTAAAACTGCTCTTCCAGGCTGCAGTGGCAGGCTAGGAGCCATTTTGTACCTTGGCAGACGCATGGTGGCACAATCGGTGCTGCAGCCCTGGGTGGACACTCTAACCTACATGCCATGGGTACTCTTGGTATCATGTACCAGGGACGTCTATGTCAGTCAGCTTCTGCCAATTGGGAGTAGCCAATTCAACATATACTTTGTAAGAGGTTAGAACACTGACACTGAGGTCGTCTTAGCAGTCCTCAGTGCAGTCTCAGAAGGGAAGACCCAGCAGCATCAGTCTAAACCCTTGTGGGTGATCATGCAAAAAGAGCCATTTCTTTATATCAATTGATTGGAGACAAAAGTTTTTTTTTTTTTTCATCAAGAACCAGGAAAACTGAGAAAAAACTTCCAACACAGAGAAAAACCTTTCAATACAGAGGGGGATACCAAAGAGAATCAAATCCTCGGGTCAGGAATCCCTACAAGACTACAAGGTCCTCGACTGTGGTGCAGAGAATGTATTGGGTGGTATGGAACATACTCTGTTCAGGTTTTGCCCTAGATGCCATTGTAAGTTAGTGCAGAAGAATAGTCACCAAATCTGCAACTTGTGCTTGCCCCAGGACTACACATCGGAGGGCTGCAGTGCTTGCACTTAGTTTCAGCCTAAGACCCTTAATGTAAGGTAGAAGCATAGGTGGGTGCAGTGCACCATGGCGCAGACGCAGAAACATAGTCCAGAACAGATGAGACCTACAGCTTTAATAACCCAGAAATGGCACGACAGGACTCCGAAAAAGAGACAAATTATGCAGAGAGAGTGAAGGTGCAAAGGAAACCTTTGCCAAAAAAAGTAGAAAGCACAAGGTGCAGGGGCGATTTCAGATACAGCCCAAAATTTCAGACTCCCTAACACAGACGTCTTCCTCTATGCAAACGACCCAGAGGCCAAAGTAAGGCCCAAGGACACCAAAGAGCCCCTGGGATGTAAGCCAAAAGGTGCTGCAAGAGGAAAACCTTAAGTGCCGTCCTCCATTCTGAATGGCAATCTAGAGCATGGTCAGTGTCAACTCCGAGAGGTAGAAAAGACGCCTTAAGGCTGAAATTGAGGCATTCCTCAAGAAGGAGTTCTACTCCTTGAAAGAGTACAGGGTTCCTCTCCAACAACACAATGGAAATATCGGGGTCAAGGCCAAAGCTAAGCAACCATTCTTGATACTGCCAGCAACATCCAAACCAGTGGTGCCAGGAGTAGGAAGCTTTCAATTCAACAAATAGTTGGACGATGGCTACCAGGCAAATTGGCAGGACATCAACGCTGACTCACTGGACGAGGGTGTGGACACATGCCTCTAGACCTTCACTGCCAGATGTGAATAACGCAATGGTGATACATGCAGCAGACTCCTGCAGCATCAAGCTGGGAAAGGAACAAAGGGAATAATCTGGATTTTTCTTTTTGTTTTTTACTAGAAACCATGCTACCTTCTCAATTGAGGAGCCAGTTCCTCCCAATGCTAGTAAGTGTGCTAGACCAGGGAAGGGGTAGGTCTTTGGAGAACCAGACACTTGGAATTTGTTCCTCACTGTGGGGAGAAATAAAATCCAGGCACTGCAAAATTGACCCTGCCTTCATCAGGGAGTTAGTGACTGTAGATCCATCATCGTCTCTACAGCCCGGAAGAGGGCTAACTTACTGGCATCTGTGAGTCCACCACCAAACACGGGAAGGCTAATGGACATGATGGACTGAAAAATTCTGTCAGTCCAATGGACAGTCGCAAACTTCAACACCCTCCTGAAGAAGTATATCCACAACAGTGGGGAAGAGATGCAGAGTCTTCCCCAGCATCACCTCAAGCAATATTGGATTTGGAGAAGACCACCAGTACAGGAGTGGAAGACCATAAACAACACCTACCTAAAATCGGCCTTGGACATGGCAAGTTTACAGCTATGCCCAGGAACCACACTGAGGAGGCATGCCTAACCGAGTGTGTCCGGTTTCAAGCATTGGTGCAGGCAGCTATGGTTAACATGCGCTTCGTGGAAGACTCACTGTTCAAAAGATCAGTGAATGACTCCCTCTTGAGAATGAAAATGGATAGTAACATGGCAATATTCGAGGGCACCCTATAGAATAGAGGGCAATTTGGGAGATGAGCCACCCCTTGTAGGAGAATGTCTTCCCGAGGAGGTTCAGAGCCAACATAATCCTATGATTCCTTCGGTGCCCAGCAGCATGGTAGCACACAGGTTGACAAAGGCAGCCCTTTTGTAGCAATACATATGGAAGGGGAACATCACCAATATGTGCTGCACACACCAATTAGGGACTCCACAAAACACCACCCCTGCCAACCAACCATGTAAGGGGCAGAATCTGAAAATTGCTCAGAAAATTGCAAAACATCACCCAAAAAGTGGGTCATCAACATAATCTGACATGGATATTGAATAGAACTATTGAAAACACCACCTAACATAAAACCAAGGGCTCGACGCCAAAACAGACACCTTGCACCTCAATAAGAAACTGGAGAATCTGCTACAGAAGACTATAGAAAGAGTACCAATATGGGGAAGAGTGCTATGGTGTACTCTGTTTCTTAGCACTCGCAGTAGATGTGACATAAAAGCCCATCCTCAATTTCAGTGCCAACAACAAATACAATAAAACTCAAAAGTTTCAAATGACTGCACAACAGGATGTCATCCCACTCCTCAGAATGGGGAAATACATGACGGCAGTGAGCGTCAATGATGCGTACCTACTTGTGCCAATGAACAAAAGGTACAAGACATTTCTAAGATTTACAGTAGACAAGGCCCCTTAACAGTTCACAGTACTGCCCTCTATGATTAGCTCAGCACCTCAGTTCTTCACAAAATGCCTGGCCGTTGTAGCAGCACACCTAGGAAGAAGGGAGAGCTAAGTCTATCCCTACCTGGATGACTGGCTCATAAAGGTAAGTCATATCAGCAGTGCAAGGAAAACACAAACACTTATTGAAACAATGCACAAACTCAGATTCAGTCATCCACCCAACCAGAAAGGCATTAAATATTCTTAGGGTCAACAATGAGCTCACAAAGGGAAAAATCCTTCCCAGAACAAAAGTTAATACAAGCAATGATGGAACAAGGTTATCTCTACCAAAAGGAGTAAGCTCTGACAGTGAGGAAATTCATGGGTATTATGGCATCATGCATACCATTGCTACCAAGTGCCAAGCTCCACCTGAGACCGCTCCAGGGATGGTTGCAGATATACTGCTCACAAGCAACTGGGAGTTTGCAAGATCCAGTGGTTGCAAGAGAAAATGTACACAAGGAAAGGCTATGGTAGAACAGCAACATTCCAGTAGGCAGACCATTCAGCGACCATCTCCCACTGTGGCCATTACAACGGCTATAACCTAGGTAGAGAGTGCACATGAGCATATGGAAAATCAGGACCCTGTGAGGCCTTGGAGACTCAATCAAATGCTTAAATATCCTGGAACTCAAGACATTGTTCCTATCCCTCAAAGCCTTCAAATCCCAAGTCAGTAGGAAAGTGGTACAGATACAATTGGACAATATTACAACCATGTTCTACCTCAACAACCACAAGGGGCGAGATCACACAAACTATCCGTCCTCGCACAGAAAAAGTGGACATGGGCATTCAAAGGATCATAATGCGACTGATAACCCACCTGCTGAGAGTGGAGAAGGCAGAAGCAGACAGACTAAACAGGAAAAAGCATGACCTATGAATGGGAACTGAACCAGCAATTGCTAGAGTGAATTTTGAACAAGTGCGGAACATCACAGGAGGACTTGTTCACAGAAAAAGATTTCGAATCAAGATATGCAAGCCGCCAATTGGTGGGGAATGCACTATCGATAGAGGGATTGGTAGAAAGGTGTATGCAAATTCCCCTGACCATTTTAAGTCCCCTTGTGATAGAGAGGTTCAAACAGGTAAGCATGACCCTCATTCTCAAAGCACAGCATTGGGCCAACATGTTTTTCTGACCCAGTGGAACTGGCACAGGGAAATGTGATGCGGATTCTAACCGTGCAGGGGGGAAATGCTCAACCTCCAAACCAAAATTGGTCAGTTTAGCAGCATTACTCCTGAGGACATAGAATTTAAATATCTCCTACTGCCAAAAAGAACCAGGAAGGTACTCAAAGGAGCAATAAGACCAACAACCTGCAAGTGTAACTACAAATAATGGAAGAGGTTTGGAAAATGGTGCACCACTGACAATGGCCCAAGGGCCTCATTGGAGGTCGCTACAGTCTTTAAATACCTCACTCAACTGCTGCACAAAGGAGTTTTTTTTATGCCACATTGAAGGTGCACCTACTACTATTGTGACATACATGAGGGGCATCGTAGGAAGAAGTTTCTTTCAGACACCGTTGGTCATAATGTTTCTGGAAGGAGCAAAAAAATAAGACAGCTGCCCAGAGCAGTGCCCACCTCCACATTGAACCTCGGTGTGGTACTTGCACAACTGATGTGCCACCTCTTGAATTCATGAACAGTGTTGGGTTAAATTACTGTCCAAGGTTGTCGCACTGCCATGTCAATCACGCAAAACAACCTACCTGGGTTCTTCCAGGACCCACATTCACAAGCAGAACACGCCCTACACACGCTGGACATTAAGAGGATGCTGATGTATTACATACAGCTAGATAAAACTATCAGGAAAAGTCAGTTTTTTATTTATTTTTTAAATCTCTTTCACACTAGCAACCTAAGGGTTACCACTGACAAAGGAGACTATAGCAGGATGGCTAGTTTAGGCAATTCAAATGTTTTACATGGGAGTGAGGTGCTATAAAGGAAATGGCAAACTCCAGGAGGAAGAAAGCCGCAACACTGTTTTTTCTTAGCTATTGTCTTAGTGATAGCTGCATGGTGACCACATGATCCCCCGAGCATAGCTTCATGAAAAATTACTATATTGACATCCAAAGAAGCACAGGTGAGACAAAAAGTGCATTAACACCAGTTTGCAAACACTGCCCAGCTTCTCACAGGATAGGAGAACACTGTTAAATCATCTATGCACAGCATGGGAATCTAGAAAGATTCATACTACAAAATGGTCATTTAACTCTAGGAGTGGTTTTGAAACTCAAACCTTTCTGGCTTCACATGAGTCCCTCTTGTCTCCACCAGAAAATGAGTGCAGACATTTGCAAAAGGTACAGCTTATAACAGAAGGGAAGCTATACGCACAAAAAATGCCAGATAAAGAATATTAAGATGGCAAGTATGCAATGGAGCTCTCGCTTTCAGAGCATAAGTCTGATGTTATAGAGGAAAACAGACCCCCCTCCCCCCCCAAATGGTTGACGACAACACACATTTGAGACAAAAGAAGAATATAGAGCATTCTAGACAGAACCTCTAGATGATGGAATAACGTACAGCATGTGAATTCAGAAGGTCTTCAAGCTGCAAAACTACTCCTACAGATAAATATTTTAGATATGGTGAAGAACAAAGCTTTCCCTGCCATAGAGAAGATATACAGTCTGTATCAGTATGCCTCTTCAAATCATTCATAGGAATGAAGTCATCTTACGCTCTCCTGATTTCATTTGTTTTTCTTCACATGAGACCATCCCTTGAGGAACTAGACAATCAATGGGCGCAAAACAATTTTCCCAAAATGAATGAGCCATACCAGGGTGGACTCACATATCAGTAGGTCTGACGTTTTGTAACTCAGAAGTGTTTCTGGGAGGTCACCTCTAGGATTTGGAAGCTAGTGGGAAATGGTCACCACAAGAAACCCATCTACATATCAATCCTTTGGAGTTGACAGCAGTGTTTCTAGGCCTTCAGACTTTCCTTGCCTGACTAAAAGGCTTCGTTATACTGGTATGCAAGGATAACAAACAACCATGTACTACATAAACAAGCAAGGGAGAATGAGGTCATGTTTTCTTTTAAAGGAAGCACAAATATTTGGAACTGAGCAGTACACCATCTGATTTTGCTATCCGGAATCAACAACCAATTGGCAGACCCCCTTAGGAGGACATAAAGGGAATGTCACAGATGGGAATTATACCAACTCCCATCTTTTGCTAGGTGTGTGGCCAAGCAAGTTGGCCACTTAGACTCTCCTTTTGGCGCTTCCGCTGGAGCCAGTGGAATCCTGTCGTATCATGGGTGATCCTGCCAGTTTTTCCCCCCTGCTGCTTTCTACCTGCTCCTGTGCTGATGCCCAACAGGACACAGGCTTTTGCAGACTCCCGAGCTGCCCTGTGAGGCAGTTTTGAGTGCGGCCTCGATCGTTTGAGCTGGCTCCATCTTGACTCTGGAGGCCGATCTTGCCCAAAGCAGTCCAGGAGGGCCCCACCCAAATTATAAGCCTGGTGCTACACACCTCAGGGGCCCCGTGTGATGGTGACAACTTCTGGCCCCGGAGAGGTTGTGGAATCCCTTGCTGCCAGACTGCAGAGCCTGTGATCGGTGTTGGCAGTCTGGGCTGGATGGGTCCTCCTGATCCGGCGGCCCATGATGTGATGATGCCTGCAACGAGGGGGCCTGTTGTACCTATTTATGAACTGTTGGAGGGCCCGCGATAGCAGGAAGTTCGGGGTGTTTCACTGTGCGGTGGGCCCCAGGGCAAGTGCTCAGCAGGGAGGTGTTAGACTGAGTCCCACGAGGGATGCCCCGTGGTGCTCCCGGAGTGGCATCTGCAGCACATTGTGACCCTCACCATTGGCTAGGGGGTGAAGCATTGCTGGACCCACGGCCCTTCCCTAGATTGCGCACACAAGTCCATGCCTCTTGAATGGTCCCTAGTTCACCCAATCCTGCAGCCAAAGGGGGGGCCCTGGAAGTATGGGGTGGGTGCAAGAAACTGTTCATTGCAGATCATTAATCTGCCGCCTTACAGTGCACCCTCCGCTGATCCCCATAGACAAACAGTAGCTCCACTGCAGGGCCTGGGCAGAAGGGAATCGGGTGTAGCCCTAACCACTGAAGAAGGGGCCCTGCTGGCTCTGGGATACCCTCACTTCAGGGGGATGTATTCTGGCTTGCGACACCCCCCCCCCCTATTGGTCTCCATGTGAAGGTGCACCGTGGCCTGGAGATCGCCAGAGTTGGGCCTAGTCGGGCCACCAAGATGCACCTGCCCTTCCTTGGGTCCAGTCATGCCCTAGGACTGTTGTCTTGGAGTGCAGTGCAAGGAATCTTTCTGGACAGGCACCATCTACTTTTTCTGGATACTGGGAAGACACTACATACTGCCTAGGACTGCTGTTGTGCGCAGTGGCCGATCAGGCCATTTTTGAGGAGTGCTCCTACCCGGTGGAGATGCGGGGGCTGCCGCAGAACTCCTTCAGAGGACCACACTTTGATCTCCCTGTCCAGTGGCCGGCCTGATCTCACAAAGGTGAAGGACAAGGGAGCCAAACCTGCTCAAATGAATAAAATAGTCAGTTACGCACACTGATCCCCCAAAAGGCCAAACTCAGGAGGGGTCACTGACTGTCCCAACAGAAAAACGGGATGGTGCTGTGGGTACCGCTCTGTCCCTACCAGGCCTGCTAGCGGCAATCCAAAATTTACACGACGAGATGGTTCACAAGATTGACTCCATTGCCATTGATGTCAACCTGTTGCAGATTACTACGAAATGTGACGGACTGTTTGACAACCGCAGAGCAGCATGTGGACTCCCTGCAGCAGGAGGTCCACACCCCCTGTGATCATCATCAATCTGCAGAAATTGGCAATCCCCTTAGATGATCAGATGGAAGACTCTGAGAGGCGGTCCAGCAGAAATATTTTACGAGTTGAGGGGTTCCCGGAAAGAGTAGAGGGACAATCCACCAAACTTTCTTCTTCCCAAGAGACTTTTAATTTTTTTTACCTGGCCCTGCTGCTCTGGGGCCTTACCTACAGCGATATTTGTCTCTTTTTTCAACTTTGCAACGCCATCCAGCCAAGCACTCACACACAAGGCACATTTCTTTCTGAAGGACATCTTTTCTAAATTTCCTGACAATATACCAGGAGTGCAGGAACAGTGGAAAGCTTTTCTATCTGTTAAGAGAAAGCTGTGTGACCGCTATATAAAATATAGCCTGATGTTCCCGGTGAAATTGAGAGTTCAACATGAAGGAAAGGCCCTATTCTTGTTTACTCTGGGAGACACTAGCGACTGGCTGGACACACTGGCACGTACATCAAGCCAAGACCCAAGTCGACAGGGGTCATCTCCACTGATGGAAGGGACATTAGATGCACCTGGAGGATGGAAAAAGGACGGAGAAGATAGTGGTCTGCCCCAACAGCTCTCAGCAGGTCACTGGTTCGAGGGAGGTCTCTAAGAAACAGCAGCAAATCGTGAATCGTCTGGGGATAGTTGACCCCGACTCGCTAGGAGGTTGGGTAAGCCCAATGAGACTGTGTCCTCCTGAAACACTGACTGCTTTCTTCTTGTCATAGGGGCACAGCCGGGGTCATTCACCAAATGGCTGGGGTGCTAGAAGGAGACTGACTACATGATGTACTGTAAGTTATTTGGTCAACGAGGAACTGTAATTCTGGGAAAATTATCATCACTGCTCCAGTTATCCCAACAACAGTGACTGTGTCTGCAGCAGAGGGGCTAGCAGTCCCTTTGGGAGCTTGAGTGCCTCGGCCTCGCACTTTCGCTGATGACCTCATCTCTAGCAAAGCACCAAATTCTTGGCGGTGAGTGGGGGTGTTCAGTTTGCACAGTTTTTCTTCTTGAACTAAAAAGGAGGTAATGGGGTGGCATTCGCCGACTTCCAACTTGCCATTGACTGTCCTTGGATGGTTGGTACCTCTGCCTGGGGGGGAGGGGCGAATTAAAGGGATGTTCTTATTTTCACATTTTTTGTATATTTGGGAAAGTTTGCTCTGCTCTTGTGCATATGGGTCCTGCTTGTTGGTCATCTGATATCCGGCTATGGATTATGTCTGCAAGATTGCACCGAAGCAGAGGTTGAGTATCTACAGTACCTAAGGCTGCTCACTTAACAAAACATATAACCTGTAATGTTAGAAGTATGGCTCAAATCGAGAAACGCAGAGGTGTGTATGCTTATCTGAAACAATGCAAAGTGTTTATTGTGTTCCTCCAGGAGATGCGTGTGGGGTGACTGTATACCCTGCCTGCGAAAGCATTAGAGGGGGAAAATATATGCTACTTCATATTCTGGATATGCCCAGGGGATGCTTATGCGGGTGTCCCTGGACATCCCACTCTGCCAGGGGAGCCACGTTGACTCTAAGGGCCGCTACATCATCTTGCATGGGACCCTGGATGGCCGTGAGATATACTTTATAAATGTGTATGCCCCAAATATTGACCGCCCAGATTGTTTTACGCTGGGGTCACAATTGCTGTGTCGTAGGTACCTCAACGCGGCCAATGTGTTATCAGGGGACTGTAATTGTGTCTTGGATGGTGCACTAGGTCAGGAGCCACCCAAAGACCACATTAAAACCCAACTGACCAGAGTACTCTGGGATGTGATGCATGACGTGCACTTCCATGATGTCTGGAGAGACAGACACCCAACGAGGAGACTGTTCTTTTATACTCCTGCAATGGGAACTCACAGCCAGCTGGACTACTCTTTACTCTTTTACCATTTAGGCCAATTTCTTACTGGGAGATAGCACCAAATTTAACAGAGGACTTCTAATTGGCTTGTTATTTCTCTAAATATTCCCCCAGCACTCTTGCGTTCGGGGGGGGGGGGGGTGGGCAGGCATCTAGCAATCCCTCTCTGGTGCCACTGACGGAACCCCCGTTTGCAGCAACAGGACGCTGGTACATTATTTTGCCAAAAACTCGGTCTCGTGGGTAGCAGGGCCCTTGATTGAGAAGCAACGAAAATTGTCCTACAGGGATTTGTATTACAACGACCTATGGGGTTTGTGGTCAGCTGGAGCGCAACATTGGCAAGCATGAAAAAAACTCGAACTTGAGGCAATGCTCCCTACTCACCCAAACAAAATGACCGCTTGGCATGAGGCCAGAGTGAAGTTTCTGGCAGATCGGTGCAGGAATAAAAAAACACACCTACACAGCTTATCACCCAAGACTGCTATTAGAGGGTGATAAAAACAGGAGCTTTGCTGGTTCGGTTGGTCTGACTGCAGTACCCCCCCCCCCCCTGACTTTATATAACGATACAGGAACCTTGATCTGTACACAAAGGGCCATTAATGGTGTAATTCACGCCCATCTCCGTAATACATATGGTGAACAGCTAAACACCCCAATGGAAAGACTCCAGGTATTCCTATCAGGTATACCACTCCAAAGTCTCAGCCCGGAAGCCAGTGAGACCCTAAACAGCACAATCATCATGGAGGAGATACTTGCTGCAATCCAAAGCCTCAAAACTGTAAAAACTAGGGTCAGCGATGGTTTGCACACAACGTTTTATCATAAGTACACCAATAGGATAGCTGGCATGCTTCTGGAGGTGTACAAAGAGGCCCTACAAAATGGTAGCCTGCCAGCCACAATGTGTGAGGCATTAATTGCAGTGGTACAGAAATCAGGCAAAGACCTGATGGTCACCTCAGCATATAGACTGATAACTCTCCCAAACATAGATATGAAACGCCTTGGCAGCACACTTACTTCCTCAGCTACCAGCCTTTATACACACGGACCAATCGGGAATCATCCCGAAATGTAGCACCCCTCACAATCTACAATACTTGTCTCATATATAACATTCCCCACAACTCTAAGATGATACCTACACAGGCACTATTGGACATCAAACAAGCGTTTGATTTCCTAAACTGGACCTGCCTATGGCACGTGTTGCGAAAAATGGTCTTGGACCCTAAATATAACCAATGGGTTTGCCTCCTTTTTTGTGACGCTTGTGCTAGTGTGCGTGGGTGGGGTGGTCTCTGAGCCCTTCCAGTTGAGTAGGAGTACCAGACAGGGGCATCCCCCTCCCACCCGTCCTGTTTGCCATTGCCATGGAATCCCTGGCAGAAAACCTGGAGCCATGAGAGATAACACCGTGGGAGGTCAACCCTGTAGTCTCCCCCCTATTCTGATGACACCATGGTGTATCTGCGACAACCAACATACTCAGCCCCAATTCTGTTAAATATCAGGCGCAAGATTGTAGAGCTTTTAGGGCTCCATGTTAACCCAAATAAGTCTAAATTATTCCCATTGGGGAGACTAGTAGGGGTCCCAGTCCAGACGCTTCCTAAGGTGGGGTTTCCCTGGGCATCACTGATGTTTGTTATTTGGGTTTCCAATTGACGCACACAGCCCCAACGGTTTTGGCTTTCAATATTGGGAGGGTGGAGGAAATGCTCTGTGGCTTAATCCAATTCTGGAAAGATCTACCTCTGTCCCTTATGGGCAGGATAGCTATTGCAACACTGATCATATTGCTGCATTGCCTCTATGCATTCCAGAGAACCCTGTATGTGATCCCCAGGCAATACTTTTGCACCTTGGATAGCCTTATAGTAGAACTACTCTGGGGGAATAAATGTAGATGTGTCAGGCTTGGCACACTGAAGAGGACCTGAGGCCAGGGGGGTCCTGAGGTTCCACATCTTGAACTCTTCTACATTACAACGCAATGGTAAAAAAACAGTTCACTAGCTTGATCTAGAGGGCAACTGGTAAAAACAGCTCCTAAGCAGCAACCATGATGGATGATTCTTACCGGTCCTGCTAATGAGTGGATCGCTGGTCCCTCATGCCTTCCTCTATATTCGTCTGGTTGCCAACATCTGAGAGTGAGTGGTTCGGAGAGTAATTCGGCTTGTACTGTATGCCCCGGACATGCCATTATGGGTTGTGCAACCCTACATAAAAATTGCAACTCCGTGTCAGTGCGGAGATGGAAGGATGGAGGATGTGACACTATGTGGGACCGCTACCCCCACAGGCTGTTCATCACACGAGGCAAAGCCATAAAATCTTTTTCACAGGGTACAGTACAATACATTCAATATATTAAAGTTACGACCACAGCTCGCTAAGTGTGGCCGACCTTCCCCGACGCACAGCCCTGCTCCAACACCCTTACAACACTATTATACATGGCCCACAGCTGCAAACTCATCTCTCACATCTATAGGGCGTTGCGTGATGACCCACTGGCACCAATATTTAATACAGACCAAGTGGGAGGAGATACTGGGGGAACCCCTAACAACTAGGGATTGGTTAAAGGTTAATCAGGGAGTGTGGACAGTTAGTTCCAACGCATCATTCAAGATGCTGCAATACAGTTGCATACACCAAACTACTTCCCTCCAAACACCTTTCATGCTATATACACCACTCACCGAGCCTGCTGCACACCGTGCTAGGCCCCGACACAAATGATACAAATGATATGGTCTTACCCATCCCTGTTCCCTTACTGGCAGGAAATACTACAAAACATAAATAGGGCCTCAGGTGTGCTGTGCCACTTGAGATTCGACAGGTGTTGCTGGGTGCGCTTCCCTCTCCCACAAAGAAAACATTAAGTAGGAAGTTTGTCCTCCTTGGCCTGGTGTTAGCAACGTGATGCCTAGCAAATAAGTGGCTCGGCCCGATGCCCCTACATATACAGCATGGCCAAAAGATGTTTCTGAATGGGCTGTTGCAGAAGAAGAGTTAATGAGGCATGCTCATAGGAATGATAAACTAGAGGATGACTTGCATACTTGGTTCTCCTTGTTGTCTGAACTAAAGGAACCGCAGGGAATGGCCACCTCCGGGGGTGCAGTGATGTGATGTTCTCATTGCACCCCCACTTTGAGGGGAAGGGAGTGAAGGGGACCAAGAGCTACTGATGGATGCACCACAAACTTACATAGACCATTTGCTCTGAACTACTGACTGTTGGTTTCATTACTGTTTATCAGAAATAACTGTTTTTGGTGATTTCCTATGGCAATGCTTATCTTTCCTAAGTGGATTCTGAAATGGTGCTTTCCATTCCAACTTAGATATTTTTGCAACAAACCAGAACCACAAATGCAAACTCTTCGCGAGCAGGTATGCCCAAAAATAGTAGCAGTGGGGGATACTTTTCTGATAGCATGGTCCGGGATCTTGACGTACCCTTTCCCCCCACTTCCCATGATATCAAAGGTCTTCAGCAAGGTGAAACAAGAACTGTCTCACATGCTTGTAGCCGCGTCGTGGCCCAGACAATATTGGTATACAATGCTACTTCTCTGCTTGGGAAAGTGCCTTATACCATTTAGGCCAATTTCATAACTGTGAACAGAAGCCAGATCCCTCATCCCAGCCCCAAATCACGCAATTTATTGGCTTCTGAATAAGATGATTCAATCTTTTAAATATTACGGAAGTTTGAAAATCGATATTGGCCAACGCCAGAGCTGAAGTAACAAACAGAACATACAAAACCAAATAGAAACATTTCTCTATGGTATTCAAAACCAATACTCACTCTATTTCTTCTTTACATGACCAGGCGCTCCAATGCATTTTACACTTGTTGAAAAATTCCTCATGGGCCTATTCAGAATTTATCCTCCAGTAAAAAAAAACTGAACGTTTCATGGAAACTGAATATGGCATTTTCCCAATGAAAAGGCCAGTCAAGCCAATATTCCATGCGGAACTGAAATACCAATCCCGGAACATGGCTCTGTTGTTGGCATTAACTTCTGTAAGAAGAGTTGGTGAAATTCTGACTTTTACCATTAGAGAGCCATGCATGCAGTTTCGAGGCAACAGCCATACTGTCACGATGTAGGACACGTTCAAGATGGCAAACAGATGGGGAATCATAGGATGTAATAAAATGAAATGGAATCTTACTGCAAAGATGCTTAGCACACTTCCCTTGCAGGAGTCAATTTGCAGCGATGTCTCATTCAAGATCGTGGTTACTGTGAACAAGAACACCACAAAGTGAAAGTAAAACACAATATTGCAAGACTTGCAAATCTCATCTCATGAGATTTTGTGGTGGTGGCCATCTTGAATGTCCAGTGCAAAAGGAGACACCTGAGAGAATTAAGTTGCTTCCCAAACTTACCGCTGGAGTCTTGGAACCCCTGGAGAATCTGGAGCCAAATTTTGTTCTTCATGTTGCCTTGAATGTGTTTCCTTGGTCACCACTACTTCCTTATGAGTCCGGCAGGAGGGTGTACATTCACGCTTTGCTGTTTTTTGGACTGATGATTTTTTGTTTTTTTTGTTTTACAAGTAATTGCTTATGAACTGTAGGCACCCTCTGGAATGAACATTGCTCAGCTGGGAGTAATTTTATATGGGTGTCAAACGTATCAAAGAATGAACTTTCTGTCCATTTAATTTTGTGAACTTTACTGGTTTGTGAGTGCTGTAACGCCCATCCTATACACAGTGACATTTCATTTAGCATTCTAATGAGTGTTAAAAGTAGTATACTCTCTTGTGTTATAGGAAGTTTAAGAAAGCTGAGAAAGAGGTGTTGGTAAACCACATCTATTTTGTCCCATTCCCCTTTCCCCTGAGGTACTCATGATTTGCAATGATATTGTGTGGGTCTGGAGTGCCTTTTGGGAGAATTGGAGCAAGCCCCAGTGTATTCACGGTACTCCCACATGTAGGAGGCTGGCCTGGTTTGTAGTGGGTACCTATGGTACTTACACCTTACACCAGGTCCAGTTATTCCTTATTAATGAAATGTAGGCAGTGTCTAGAAGCCAGGCTCTCTAGAGGTAGATGAGCAGCCAAGGATTATCTAGGAGACATGCAAAGCTCATGCAATACCATTGTAGTCACACAGTACTCCTACACATTTATGCCTGGTACCAGTTTTTCTGTAGGAGTGACTCCTGCCTTCTCTATAACAAATGGATAAAATTCCCAGGGATTACCCAACCCACTTTTGCAGCATTTCCCTTGCATCCTACTTTAAACAATCCCACAGTGCCCCTCTGTCTAAACTGAGATGGAGAAACCTTTTCCCGATTTGCAGAGTATGTGAGCCCACCCCAGGGATGTGGCAGGGAAATAAGCAACCCCTTTCTCTG
Source organism: Pleurodeles waltl (assembly GCF_031143425.1). Taxonomy (NCBI): domain Eukaryota; kingdom Metazoa; phylum Chordata; class Amphibia; order Caudata; family Salamandridae; genus Pleurodeles; species Pleurodeles waltl. The sequence continues at coordinate 434,687,115 of NC_090451.1, read as the reverse complement.
TGGTCACTTCAAACCATTTCATCTCCTAAACGCATGAAGATTGGTGCCACCTCTTAGTAATTAAGAAAAAGAATTACACAGATAAAACAATGTTTATATTGTGACTCAGATAAACATTTTGCTAAACAGTGCCCCAAAAAAACAAAAGGAAGCTTAGCAGGAAAACAAATTACTCAGCAAAAGCAAGGGATGAATCATTGAGCAGCATTTCCGCTAATCAGTATTTCTGAATACCCTACAACCAGGGACACACTTTGTATTAGTCTTCATGTTTCCTTACATGAAAATGAATGTTTTTGTTCACAGTTAACAGCATTCACTGATTCAGAAGCTACAGGCAACTTTATAAAGTGTGTTAGTCCACCATTTAGGTTTGAAACTCCACCGCAACGTTAGAGCTGTAGATGGTATATTCCTTACTTCAGGACATATTGCACATTCTACTGTACCCATGTGTTGGAAATGGCCCTTTTTGCAGGGTTATCCCCAAACTTTTTGCCTTCTTCCTCCTATTTTTTGAGGTCTGTTTTTGCTAGTTTATTGTCTCTGCGCACTTTACCACTGCTAGTCAGTGCTAAAGTGCAAGTACTCCCTATAGAAATTGTACTGTTGATTGGTTTATCCATGATTGGCATATTTGATTTACTAGTAAAGTGCACTATAGGTGCCCAGGGCCTGTAAATCAAATGCTACTAGTGGGCCTGCAGCACTGGTTGTGCCTCCCACATTGGTAGCCCTGTAAACATGACTCAGACCTGCCATTGCAGTGTCTGTGTGTGCAGTTTTAAACTGCCAATTCGACTTGGCAAGTGTACCCACTTGCCAGGCCTCAACCTTCCCTTTTACTACATGTAAGGCACCTCTAAGTTAGGCCCTAGGTAGCTCCATGGGCAGGGTGCAGTGTATGTTTAAGGTAGGACATAAACTAGTGTGTTTTATATGTCCTAACAGTGAAATACTGCCAAATTCGGCTTTCACTGTGCAAGGCCTATCTCTCTCATAGGTTAACATGGGGGCTGCATTTAAATATCCTCAAAGCGCAGATTCCCTTTGAGAGTAGATAAAAATGTGGAGTTTAGGGTCTCTGAACTCATAATTAAAAAATACATCTTTTAGTGAAGTTAGTTTTTAAATTGTCTGTTTGAAAATACCACTTTTAGAAAGTAGGCATTTTCTTGCTCATACCATTCTGTGACTCTGCCTGTTTGTGGATTGTCTGTCTGGGTCAGTTTAACAGTTTGGCTGTTCACACCTCTCCTCTAGACAGTGACACAAAAGGGGGCTGGCGTGTATCCTGCATATCTTGATTAGCCATCTCTGCTGGAGGGGAGGGGAGGAGAGATCACTCACACCTGAAAGGACTGTGCCTGCCCTCACACAATGCAGTCTCCGACCCTCTGGTGAGTGTCTGGGGCCTGGCCTGGACAAGGAAGGATCTTGCAAACACTTGAGACTTTGCTTTGAAGTTTGCCAACTTCAAAGGCAGAACTGGGTATAAGAAGAAGACTATCTTTCTGGAATCAAGAGGAACCTCTGCCTAGGAGAAGAGCTGAAGGAGGACTACCGTCCTTTGCTGTGTTGCTTTGTGGACTGGCCTGCAGTTGCTACTTCTGCCTGAAAAGAGTGCAAAGGGAGAACTTTGCTGTGTGTCCTGCTCGAGAAAATTGTCCAAGGGCTTGGAGTAGCGCTTGCCTCCTGTTGGAAGTCTCAGGGACACTAAAGACTTCAGTTTCCTCGACCTGCAGCACTGGGAACTGTGTGTTTTGTGCTGTTCAAGAGGAGAAAGCACCGCAACAACGCCACTGTCCTGCACCGTGACCTGCTGACGCCACACGGAGTCGCATTGCCCTGCTTCGCACCGGGACCCTGGTCTCCCCGACGCCATCATCAGACGACTTAACTGAACCGCTGCTCGCACCGCAACCTGTGGGCCTCGCACTCCGGCATCGCCTGCTCACACCACAGCCTGGGCATCCCCGCCGCTCCTGCTGACACCGGCGCTGCTGCCTGCACCGTGGCCTGTGGACACCGCTCGTGAGGTACACGAAGCACGGTCCCGTCCCGGGCCGCAGCCCCGGTCCCCCAACGCCAGCACCTCGACTCCTGTGTCGTCACCAGGCATCCTGCCTGCACCGTGGTCTGTGGACACCGCTCGTGAGGGTCACGAAGCACCGTCCCGCACCGCTGGTTCGGGCCTACCGACGACAGCACTTCAGCAATGACAACGACGCTGCCTGCACCGTGACCTGTGGACACCGCACGTCACACCGCCCCGCTTCACACCGCAGCCCTGGTTTCACCGACACCGCTGGACGCTGTCATCGAGCCGCTGCCTGCACCGTGACCTGTGGGCACCACACGTCGCATCGTCCCACTTTGCACCGCAGCCAGACGCCATCCACGCCGGCGCACCGGACTTCATCAGCCTGGAGTTCGATCTGCAACGCGTGTGACCTCAAGGGCCTGATAACTTCTCCACCGACTCCGGACCCAACACCGTGACATCAGTGATGCCGCCCTCTGGAGCTCACCGTGAGGATCACGATGACCTGCAAATCCAAGGTACTGTTTGCGGGTCTTCCCGACACCGTAGCTGGCCCGCAACGCCCCGGCCGGCCTGAACTGTTGCTTTTGTTGATCACGACGCAGTGATAGCCCCAGGTGGAGCTATCAACTTCAAGGAACTGTAGTTTTGAGTAAATCTTGCATAATTCATATTTTTCTTACTGTATGTTGGATTCTTATCGTATTTGGTCTTGTTTTATATAGATAAATATTGGCTATTTTTTTAAAACTGGTGTGGTGTCCTTTTTGTAGTGTTTTCACTTATTACTGTGTGTTATGTGCAAATGCTTTACACATTGCTTCTGAGATAAGCCTGACTGCTTGTGCCAAGCTACCAAGGGGCTGAGCAGGGGTTATCTGAGCAGGTATCTCCCTTATCCTAATTAGAGTGACGGTCCCTACTTGGACAGGGTGCAAACCGACTGCCAACTAGAGACCCCATTTCTAACACCATGCAAGTTCTTAGCTTACACATACATAAAGAATTCCTTTAATTTGATCTAACAATGATCCACAATGTCAGTTCATACAAGGGATTCCTTGGCTAACCAAACATAACCTGTCTACAGATTGGGTAGATGGCACAGTTTATTTTTACTCTCGCGTTTGTTAAAAAAATATTCAAGGTTGTAAAAAAAATGTAAATTAGCACTTGTATAGCGCACTACTCACCCGTTAGGGTCTCAAGGCGCTGTACTCATACCGCTATGGAACCCCTCCTGGCTTTTCCCTGTGAGGCGCCCACTCCTGAGCACCCCCAGGGAGAAGCCAGGCATCCAAGCGCTGTTGGGGCCGTTGTGGAGATTAAGCAAGCTATTGCCCAGAGTTGCAGAGTGGGACCCATTAATTAGATTAGGCACAGAGGCGAGAATTATCTGGTCAAGGGGAATTGAGCCCAAGACCTGCCGAAGCAGGACTTGAACCCTGGTCTTGAGCCAGGTCTCTGCTTCAGGGTCTGCCGCTCTAACCATTGAGCCACACTTCTCCAGTTGAGGATTTGAGATTGCTAGTTTTGTTTGTGGAGATGTTCTCTGAGTAAATATTCTGTGCATTTGGGAAACGCTATTGAGTTATCAAATGACAATGCAAAGAAAACAGGGAAAAACTATTATAGTTGTTGATTTCTACTTTTCCATCTGTTCCTGGCAGTTGTCTCAACTGAAATAACACTACCTGTTATTGTGTGTTTTTCAATGATTCCAGTAATATGCCCTTTTGCATACACTGACTCTGATCAGTCTTAATCCCAGTGTTCACAATGGTCCAAAAATTCTGCAAACAAGGAAAGTAGAGTCTCACTTAAACATTCTGAATTCTTTCTCAGCATAACTCCTTTTAAGATCACAGTACATTTTCTTACAAAACAACCTCTCATGATACTACAGGATTTGTACACTAACTTTGTATCCTTCATTTCCAGCTGATAATTCAGCCTTCCCACTCGGGGTTCAAGTTTTTCTTTTTTCTTTCTGTTTGGAGCCAGGAACTCGGAGAGGATAAAAGCATGGAGATAACAGGAGAACGGAGGGCCTGAAAAGGGATTGGGTGTCTTCTTAGCAGGTAAGTTGAAAATGAGAAGGAAGTTTGTTTCGCTCTTGGCTATTGGCAATATGGGCCCTTTAGTAGACCTTTACTTCTACCTTTAGGGAGCCAGGCACTGGGGATGCCTATCAGACATCTTCTACATAGTGAACAAAGCAGCTCAGGACCTTCGCTAGTCGATGGCAGATGCTAATCAGGCATGCAGCTGTTTTCCTTGCCCCATCCAGAGCTCACAGTGGTGACCGATGTTTCATTTTGTGGCTGGGAAGGTCACCTCAACGACCTAGAGATCAAGGGACTCTGTTCTAAGATGGAGCAGCACCACCTTATCTGTCTTCTCGAGCTGTGTGCCATTTGTTTGGCCCTCAAAGCTTTTTGCCTTCCATCAAGGATAGGACAAGCATGTTCTTGCAATGCCACCACCTTGTTGTATGACATGAGGTAGGACGGAGTGTAATCCAGTGCGCACTCTACATGAAGGCAGTGAGGCTATTTCAGTGATTGGATATCTTTGACAGTGAGTCCCCTGTTGTGGTCCCTAAAGATCAGGGTGGATAACCTCAGCAGTGGTGGTCTCGCACACTACAAGAGCCAACTGAACTTGGAGGTGGCAAAAAGTATATGTGCTCAAACGATCTTTTCACTACCTCCAGTAATAATCCATGTTATGGATTTTGTGCAATATAGTTTCTTTAATGAGGGTCTCTAGGGGGCAGCTTACGCCTTCATTGGGATTCTGACCTCATTTCTGCCTCTGGCTCTTATCACAAGGGCCCTAAAAAAGTGTGTCATGGAACATGGTGGTCGGATTGTTAGAACTTGGCTTATCCTTTACTTGATGGAAGGAAGAAAATCCTTGAGGGACACACAGCTGTAAAAGATTGATATGGTGGCACTGCTCCATCTGAGACCAGAGTCCCCTGATCTCTTTATCATCCAAGTTTTCTCCACAGCTCAAAATGACACTTCTGTCCCCACTGTGAGCTCTGGATGGGGCAAGGAGAACAGCGGCATGTCAGAAAAAACTCAGGGCCTGATTACGACCTTGGCGGATGGGATACTCCGTCACAAATGTGACGGGTATCACGCCCACCGTTTTACTAGTTTCATAGGATATAATGGAACTTGTAATATGGCAGACGTGATATCCGTCCCATTTGTGATGGAGTATCCCATCCGCCAAGCTCATAACCAGGCCCTCAGTGCCACTAACTGTGGTGGCACTGGATTAGTCTAGGAAGTTTTGGTACTAGGAACTTTGAACCACATCACATACCTGCCTCTTCTGGAGGAAGTGATGACCAAGCAACAGGGCAGGGTTTTACACCTGAACCTCCATAGTCTACACTTCCATACGTTTAAGAGCAGAACCAGCTGACAGGTTTTGATCCACCATTGAGGTGGTGGATGTCATTTTGGCTGCTTACCAGTCTTTCAGAAATTTGATTTAGCCAAAAGTATCACCTGATGTGAATAGAGGTAGGTTGGCCCCCTACAAGATAAGTTGTCTGATGTTCTTTTGTTTGCGGTGTCTTTCACCCAGCAAGACTTTACTGTGAGCTATGTTAGAGGTTTCTTCGTTTGCGTGGTCAGTCTTTTTCATTCAAATCAGCTATTACGATGCACTTCTTGAAATGACTTTTGCACATTCACCATACCTGCATTATACTGCAGCAGGACCTCAATTTAATTCTGTCATTTTTGATGTGCGCTTTTTTCCAACCTTTCTTCTTAGTTGTACCTTAAACGTCTGGCTCTGGAAAATGTATTTTTATTGTAAACACTTCTGTGAATCAGCTAGCTGCAGGGGTTGTCAGTCCAGTTCAGCTTCCATACACTACCTTCTTCCCTGACTGGCTGCTACTTGGGACTTCTGCACCCTTTCTTCTGAAAATGGTGTTGCCTTTTTATGTGGGCCAGCCAAACCTGCTGCCTTTGTTCTTCTCTGCCATGTCTCTTTAAGGAGAGGGAGTGATTGGATACAAGGAAGGACCACATTGATATGAGTAGGGAGTACTGGGTGAATGCTTATCTTTTATATAGATTTACTGTTGCGAGCAAAGGAAAGGCAGTTCAGAAGCGGGTGCAAAGGACAATCTATTGGAATCAAGTCAAGCTATGTTAGGACCCTAGGGTTCATTTACAAGGGTGGAGGGTGCAACTACAGTCCTGGTTCAGGATGTCACTGTTCCCTTGGTTCAGGATGTCCCTGTTTTGGACATCTATCAGGCAGTTAAATGGACATGTGTTTATACTTTCACCAGGCTCTATTGTGTCAGTTCTTTAGCCTTCAGGCAGGGTTATTTTGCCCGCTCAGTCCTGCAGGACTCCTCTAGTATTAAGTCCACTGCTCATACCCACCTCCTTGGAAGTGGCATTGCTCTGGTATTGATTTCACAAGGTGAGCAACTAGCGGTTAAAGGAATCCATCAGACTAAAGTTTCTTACCTTTGGTAATGCTCTTTCTGGTGGATGCTTTTTCTTACTGCAGATTTCTCACAGTCTGCCCTTTTCCTTGGGCTATTGTGTAGATTTTCCAAAGTCAATAAGGTTCTACTTTGTATTTAGCACACTGTCTCTGCTATCAAGCTACCATTCATGTTCAACATCTGAGGGCACAGAAAAGACCACTTAATAAACTGACATTAGTGCACAGGGACTGTGCTTATATGCAGCTCCGTATCATCGTGCCGGGAGGTGGGAAGGAATCTGATGGTGCCACCTGTTTGCTCGCAGGACCTATTGCAAATAGTTTTCGAATCCACTTTGGCACACGAGGAATCTGCAGACAGATAAGAGTATCATCTAGAAAGAATGTTACCAACAGCAAGAATTTATTTTCTTATAAAAGAACCATTACCACCCAACATACCTCCAATAGTACATATTTGGCTTTCATTCAGCAGTTATCTGTACTTTATATCCAAAATAACACCACATGTATTGTTTCTATTGTACTTAAAAATAGTCACGAGCTAGATGAAGCTGTTTCAAGCACACAGTACGGCATCAGCAGCATACAAGTGACAAAAAGAACAGTACTATTTTGAGCCACAACAACATGTCCTCCTAAATAAAACTAACATAAAAAGGAAGAGGAGAAGGCCAGGGAGTTTGAGGGATATGATTCCAATGTGCCTGGAGGAGGCCCATCTTCCAGCTCTGACATTCTTATGGATATTTTTAACCATAGTTTTGTCACTTTTAGAATATTCCCCAGGTGCCGGACTGTGTCAGGAAACTTTTCAAAGCAGTGCTTCTGTGAACCAATAGGTGGTGCCATGTGGCTCCACATTGGTGTTGTTGCCCCTAGGAAGTGAAGGAGCAGAGCTACATAAAAGCACCACCCCCTGTCCCCCGATGTCAGTTCCTTTCTTCCAGTGCCTTTCAACTGTATACAGAGCTCACTCCCACTTTCATTGGTCTTTTGGCGACTCCCAAATACTGGATACAGTGTGGATAGGAAATGTCCCTGCCATAAAATACCAGTTTCACACTATGGTGTCACTGCAGAGAGCAGATGTCGGTCTTGGACAAGCACAAGGTGTGCCTTTTGTATTTGGGTGCAGGGTACGACTCGAAGTAAGGCCGTCTGAGCCCCTGGAACCCATCTCGGGTTCTGCACTGACCTCTGTGCAGAGTTCTACTCTCGCTCCAGTCTCTTTCCCATCACTGCCTGTACCAGAGGTGGACCAGGTGGCGACTTCTCTATCTGACACTGAGCGGGTATCATCTCACCCACTACCGAGCTCGTGTACTAAACCTGCTGTGACACACTCAGTCTCCTTGCCACCTGATGTAATCTTCTGTCTCTATAATAGGCACATTCAGAGAGTTTATTGCCTATATGGCCCAGATTTGGATCAGAGATTGCCACCACCAGGAGATGACAACAGTGGAGATGAGGATGATTTACCTTTGATGATGATACTGTCTACATAGACTGTTGATATTGGAGTGGATTAAGACGATGCGCATGACAAGACACTAACGATAAATTTTCATATATGAACGAAGTCACAGCTGTTAGATTCCCCGTTGTGAACTCTCCATCAACCTCATGTAGGTACATGGTCAGACAGGCTCTGAGATCAAGGCTTGAAGATTAATGACTGACAGGTCACTGGTGGTGTATCACTTATCCGACAGCCAAACGCACAAACATGCAAACTTAGAACAGATACCACTGATAGGCAGCAACACTACAATGGTCCCCAGAGATTAGCCCCAGTAAAGCAAACATTGCCAAAGGGATGTGTGTATTCCCGAAAAAAAAGTAAAGTTAAATGTCACACATAGTCGGGTACACTTAGCCAATCAAGACACAGCACACGCAATCAATCAGTCATAACATTTGTAAAGCGCACCCGTGAGAGTCTCAAGGTGCTGGAGGAGGGGTGCTGCTACTGCTTGAACAGCCAGGTCTTGAGGTGTCTCCTGAAGCTTAGCTAGTCCTGTGTCTGTCACAGGTGGATAGGAAGGGTGTTCCATGTCTTGGCGGCGAGGCGGGCGAACGATCTGCCACTGGCAGACATTCTATGGATGCGTGGAACAGTGGGGATGGCAAAGTCAGTGGAGCGAAGCTGGCGGGTCGGGGAGTAGAAGGTGAGTTGTCTGTTGAGGTATTCTGGTCCGGTGTTGTGCAGTGCTTTGGGAGCATGGGTGAGGAGCTTGAACGTGATTCTCTTGTTGACGGGGAGCCAGTGCAGGTCTCTCAGTTGGGCTGTGATGTGGCTGTGGCAGGGGATGTCCAGGATGAGGCATACGGAGGCGTTCTGTATGCGTTGCAGTCTTTTCTGGAGCTTGGCCGTGGTTCCTGCGTACAGGGCTTGGGTGACCGCCCTTCTGGTTCCAGTGGGGATCCATCTGTAGATCTTCTGAAGCATGCAGAGAGTGTTGAAGCAGGAGGTAGAGACGGCGTTGACTTGCTGGGCCATTGATAGCGATGAGTCCAGGATGAACCCCCAGGTTTCGTGCATGGTCGGTGGGTGTTGGTGCGGTTCCCAGTGTGGCAGGCCACCAGGAATCATCCCAGGCGGAGGGGGTGGAGCCGAGGATGAGGACCTCAGTCTTTGTCAGAGTTCAGTCTCAGGCAGCTGTTCTCCATCCATTCGGCGATGGCCTTCATTCCTTTGTGGAGGTTGGTTTTGGCGGTGGCGGGGTCCTTGGTAAGGGAGAGGATCAGCTGAGTGTCATCGGTGTATGAGACGATATTGAGGTCGTGTGATCATACGATGTTTGCAAGCGGTGTCATGTAAACGTTAAAGAGGGTCGGGCTGAGGGATGACCCTTGGGGTACACCACAGATGATCTTGGTGGCTTCAGAGCGGAATGAGGGAGGCGGACTCTCTGGGTTCTGCCGGGGAGGAAGGAGGTGATCCAGTCCAGTGCTCTGTCGCGGATCCCTGCATCGTTTAGGTGTGTGCGTAGGGTGTGGTGGCAGACGGTGTTGAAGGCAGCCGAGAGGTCCACGAGGATGAGGGCCGCGGTTTCACCATTGTCCAGTAGGGCCCTGATGTCGTTGGTGGTGGTGATGAGAGCGGTTTCGGTGCTGTGGTTGCTGGGGAATCTGGATTGGGACGAGTCCGGAGTATTGTTCTCCTCGAGGAAGCGGTTCAGTTGTCTGTTGACAATCTTCTTGCTTACTTTTGTTGGAAAGGAGAGCAGGGAGATGGGTTAGAAGTTCTTGTGGTCCTTTAGGTCCGCCTTGGGTTTGTTGAGGAGGACATTAATCTCTGCATGTTTCCAGAACTCCGGGAAGGTGGCGATCTCGAAGGAGCTGTTGATGATCTTCCGGAGTTGGGGTGCTCACTTTGTTGAAGATGTGGTGAGGGCAGGGGTCGGATGGTGAGCCTTAGTGGATGGTGTTCATGATTTTGATGGTGTTTTTGTCGTTGACGTGGGTCCAGGAGAGCAGGAGGTTGGTGTGGCTGGGGGGCGGTGAGTCTGTGGTGTCAGTGGTTGACGGGGGGTCTGGGTATTGAAGCTGTCATGGATGTCTGCGATCTTGCAGCAGAAGAAGGTGGCTAGGGAGTTGGAGAGGTCTTGCGATGGCAGGATGCTGTTGATGTTGGAACCGGTATTGGAGAGTTTCTTCACGATGTTGAAGAGCTTCTTATAGCTAGGTGCATTGTTGTCTATGCCTTATTTGAAGGACGTTCTTTTGGCGGTTTGGATGAGTTGGTGGTGCCTGCAGATGGCGTTCTTGAGGGCTGTGTGGTTGTCCAGTGTCTGTTCTTGGCACCACTTCTTCTCGAGTCTTTGACATTGTTGGAGGTCGGCGGTGAACCAGATGACCTTTCTGCTGGTGCGTCTGTTTGAAGGTTTCTTGATTGGGGCAAAAGTGTTGGCGCAGTCGTCGATCCATTGCCTGAGTTTGCCGGTGGCTGTGTCGGTGGTGTCGATTGGTGGGTTTCAGGAGAGGGTGGTGATCAGCTGGTCTTTGGTGACCTTGTTCCGGCTGTTGCGGGGAATCCGCTACAGGTGGTGGTGTGTTGTGGGTTTCTCGAAGGTGAAGTGGATGCAGCGGTGGTCAGACCAGTGGAGTTCGGTGGTGTGGCTGAAGGAGACATGTTTGCTGGTGGAGAAGATGGGGTCGAGCATATGTCTTGCGGAGTGGGTGGGTGTTGTGAAGAGCTGCTTGAGTCTGAGGTTGGAGAGGTTGGCGAGCAGGGTGGTGGAGTTATTGTCGTTGGTGTTCTCAAGGTGGAAGTTCAGGTCCACAAGGAGTATGTAGTCTGTGAATGCGATGGTGTGCGTGCTGACGACATCGGTGATGGAGTCGCTGTACTGCTGTCAGGGGGTCTGTAGACGAGGGTCCCCCTGAGGGTGGTGTTTGGATCGGTGTGGATCTGGAAGTGTAGGTGTTCGGCAGCGCTGAGGGTGTCTTCGATGCTGGTCATGATTCTGGGGGTATTCCTGTGGACGATGACGATGCCTCCTCCTGGTCTGTTGGTGCGGTCCCTACAGGTGATCTTCTAGCCGTCCGGGATGGCTACGGCAATGACGCAGTGACCATGCGCCCCTCAGGTCTCACATCTGGACATGTACTCGCTGGACCACATTGTGTCCACACTGGGTTGAGGCCCACCTGCTTTCCATAACTAGAATTGTATCTAAGATTCTATGATGAATGTTCGCTTTTTCTGACTTTTACACACAGAGAAATGTATAAAAACTGACTCAGTTCAATGTACGATGAAAGACAGACCTCAGACCCCGGTTCTGTAGCTGCTCTCCCAGCCGTAATGTTTAATTAAATGAACAGCTTCCTGTTTTGTCACACACCTCTTGTCTTTTGTTTTTTAAGGTAAATTCTCTTTCAAGCAACAAGACTTACAGGAGGCCAATGGGTTTGACACTTACCCTGGTAAAGGGTTGATTTCGCCTCCTGGACCTCCAATTGAAGAGAGTGCTGTCTTTGCTATGTGGATTGGACATTCTGCTGAGGAATTGGATCTACAGTTGCCTTCTGCTGAAGTTAACACAAATGTCCATACAGATGTCCTAGAATCTGGGCCAGCTTTATCTGAGCATCTGCCCTCATTCAATGAAACCCTTACTGACACTTTGATGGGCACTTGGTCTAAGACTTTTCTTGCTCACCAGTAAGTAGATGGGTGGCCAGATGCCACAACAAGATGAATCCCATTTCATTCCCTACAACCGCCCCGGACAGGGAGTCCAAAGGATAGAGGTGTTAGGAAAACATGTGTTTTCTGGGGCCAGCCTACCCCTTAGGTCGGCAAATGTTGCGCTACACGCATAGTATTAGGGACATGGCCAGAGAGATGTTGCCAGCAGTCCTGGAAGAATTTATGGATTCCTTGGCTCATACTATTCAGGATGGTCAAGATGCTGCCAAATACTTGATTGGTGCTGGCCTGGATAGTACTGATTGTCTAGGGCGAGCAATCAGCAATGATGTGGTGCTCTGTCACCATGCTTGGATGTGATTTACAGGTATTTCAGGTGAAGTACAGGCATTCCTTATATATATGCCTTTCAATGACTCCCTGCCCATTTGGGGCCATATTTATAGGTCCCTAGTGCCACAGGGGCATCACTTTTTGTGTTGCTCCTGTGGCGCTAAGCACAGTGCAGTATTTACAAGCTGGCATTAAGCCACCAGAAGTGGCTTAATGCCACCTTGTAAATACGGCCCCTTCCCATGCAGCATTGTGCATGGAAGGCACATGCAATGGGTGTTGCTGTGGGCATGCCAGAGCAAAACCCACTGCATTTTGATTCTGCCTCAGATTTATGAAATTTCATAAACCTGAGGCAGCGCCAAAATCTAACGCCACCCCCTGGGAGTGGCGTTAGCAAAGCACAACGAGGAGGAATACGTTTATTCCTCCTCGTTTTTTGCTTTTTCTATGCGTGCTGCATTGTGCTGCACGCATAAAAAAAGCAATATGCCAGAAATTATTGTTTATGTGCGGGAAGGTGTCCCTTCCTGCACATAAACAATCATTTGAAAATGACTCTTTGGCACTTCTGTGGATGCTGCATTGTGCAGCACACACAGAAGTGCCAAATCGCCATTAGTGATTGTTTATGTGCAGGAAGGGACACCTTCCCGCACATAAACAATTACACCCCTCAATGCAGACATCCTTGCACGATGGTGCAAGGATGCCTGCATTGGCAGCTAAATTTAGCACCAGAGCAGGGGGAAATGCAGGGGTGTGCTGCATTCCTTTAAATATGGCGCATTCCTGCATTTCTAAAGTGATGCAGCGCGATGCTGCCAATTTTGGCGCATTCCTTTAAATCTGGCCCTTGGTGACAAAATTCCACCTCGGAATGCTTTAAGGGGAGTCTGGCCATAGAACACTCCTCTTACAGTTTCCTCATCAGTTCAGGGTCTTCTGAGGCTGCTCCAAGGGGCTTGCATACAAGCACACTAGTTTCCTCAACCCTCACTGCAGTCACGTCAGACCTTTTGAGGCCAGGGATGTGGTTCTAACAGGCAATGCACAGGTTTCCATTAGCGTTTGTCTTTCCAGTCTCCTCCTGTAGAAACAGCCGCCAAATTGCTTTAGTTTGCCATTAATGGTACATCACAACCTATGGGGGACAGGAACTAGTACCTTCCGCCAGGGCGGTGATCCATCATACCCGACAGGTGGGTCCTCCAAATCGTTCTCCGTGGCTATGCCCTACCATTTATTTCTGCCCCACCGGACTTTCTGCCAAAAACAGAATGGTTATCAGAGAATCACTTGTCCATTCTCATGCAAGAGGTGCAAACTTTATTCTCAATAGGTGTTAATGAGAGGGTTCTGGACTCAGAATTGAAGGGTTGTTACTCTTGTTGTTTCCTTGTGCCAAATAAACTTGCAGAGTTTTGGTCTATTATAGATATTTGCCCTCTGAATGGCTTCCTGCAGAAGAATAATTTCAAAATGTATGTGTTGTCTGTCCTTGATCCAGATTACTGGATGGTGATCTTAGACCTGAAGGATGCATATTTTTATGTACTCAACCTGCAGTCCCACAGATGTTACCTGTGGTTCAAGGTTGGTAAAGAATATTTGTATTTTGTCATTGGAGTTCTCAGTCAGCAAGCTGAAGACACACCTGATTCCTTCACAAAGGCTTCCATTTATAGCAGCTGTCTTGAACATGGTGCAGTTCTGGGACTTCCGTCTCTTGCAATGAGACCAGGACATTTGGGCTATGACCTCAATGTTTCAACCTCTGTCCTGGATCTTGGTGAGAGGAGCTCTAAGGCTTCATGGCCTGTTAGCCTCCTGCATCTCAACTAAGCCAGGTGGCATACAAAGGCTCTGCTGTGGAATCTGAACTCTCAGTCTACCCAGCACTAAGGAAGCCTGTCAGATCCCAGCCACGTTTCAGAGGAGATTGCACGAGATCTACTGTGATGACTGCTCAACTGCAATTAGACCAATGGCAAACCCCTTTTTTCCACCCAGAGCTGATGGTGGTGATGGATACATCACTGCTGCACTGGAAGATCGTCTGGGGGAGGTGAAGATCAGAGCACTCTGGGGGAAACTCAACTCCATATCAGTCTGTTGTAAGTGCGGACCATTCATCAGGTGCTGAAGGCCTTCCTGACGTTCATCAAAGAGATGCTGGTGCAGGTTCTCACAGACAACACTACGGCCATGTGGTACTGTAATAAACATGGTGGAGTGGTGTCCTGGGTTCTGTACCAAGAAGCTTTACATCGCTAGTGTTGAATGGAGCATCAGGGCATCTCCCTGATTGTGAACCACTTGGTCAGACCTTTGAACGCCAAGGTGGACGAGCTCAGTCGAAAGTGTCTGGTGGATCACAAATAGCATCTGTATACAGAGATGGCATAGTGCACCTTCCGATAGTGGAGGGGAACCTGGTTAGATCTTTTCACCACCATTGAGAACGTGCAGTATTAAAAATGTTGTGCATTGGTGTTTCTACAAAAACTGCTGCTAGAAGAAATATTCCCACTGGAGTGGAGCACAGGACTCCTGTTTGTCTTTCTGCCTCTACCTGAGTTCTGAAGAAGATCAGGATCAACTGGGACTATGTCATCATAGTGGCTTGGACAAGACGATTGTGCTACCAAAACTTCTAGGCATGTGCATCTATTCTCCGATCAGGCTACCACTTTGGGAGGATCTTCTGTCACAGCAGCAAGGCAGAGTTTTGCACCAGCAACTGTGTAATCTGAACATCCATGCATAGAGATTGATCAGCAGATGCTGAGTGCATTTGATCTGCCACCTAAGGTTGTGGTTGTCATCATTGCTGCCAAACTTCCATTTAAACCGTCCATATACATTGGGTGTTAGGAAACTTTGTGACTTGAAGTAGAGTCCGTAAGACTTACCCCTTACAAGCCAAACTGTTGGGTGTATTATTGTTAGTTTCATCTTTGGCTCAGCAAGATCCTGCAGCAGGCACTACTAAAGTTTATTTGTCAGACCTATCAAACTTTTTGCATTTGCTAGACTAACCATCCTTATTTAAATCACCTGTTGTGATGTTGTTTATTAAAGGTTTGACACACATGTTCTCTCCCAAACCATTTGTGATACCACATTAGGACCTTAACTTGGTCTTAACATTTCTCATGTTTACTTCCTTTCAGCTGATGCAGAGCTGCTCATGGTGTCTTCTGATCTAAATGACTGTCTTCCTCATTACAATCACTTCAGCTTGTTACGTGAGTGAACTCCAGGTCCTATTGGTATAACCACCACACACCACCTTTATTTCAGCCAAACTGGTGCAGAGGGCTTGGGCCGCCATCTTGCCATAAATTGTGACTCCTTTCCACAATAGGCAATCCATCCTCTCCCAGTGTTCCTTGCCCCAGCTTGAAAGAGGAGGAGCAGCTCCACCAATTGGACCCTCAATAGCTTTAAGCTTTTTCATGGATCGTACCAAAGATCATCAGGTGGACAATCACTTTTTTGTTGGGTTCTCTGGGGTGAGGAAAGGAAAGACTGCAGAAAATAACTCTATGGGGGTAGTTCTCCTTATTAAGATCTGCTGTGCACTGACCAAATATCAGCTCCAGGAATGTTTTACAGCCCATTCCCCTAGGGCTAAGGACGTCACCACTGCACTGGCAAGCAGAGTGCATGTCCTTGACATGTCAGGCTGTAAAGTGGGCACTGATGCACATGCTCAAACAGCTCTACCACTGTCAGGTCCAACAGGAAGGGCATTTCACCTATTCAGTCACACAAGATTTCTGGTCTGAGCCCACTGGTCAGAGTCCGTTCCACAGACCCTCCACCTTTGAGAGGCTGTGTTTTGGTATCTAGTCTAAAGGTGAGAAATCTATTCAATCAGAAGAACAAGTTACTTACCTCTTTCTGGTGGATATTCTATCTAACTGCATATTTCTCATTGCCCTCCCACCATTCCATTCTGTGCAATGGTCTCTTTTTACCATTTAAAAAGGTCCCAAATTAGAGACCTGCACACTGGTACCGACTATTGCTTTGTACTCTGCATCCATGAGCGCGGCAACAGTTGCGCAGAAAATTGCCATCAGCACTTATATGAGACTCCACTCCATCAGTATGGGGCACAATAAAACACACAGCTGCATGCTGGAGCACTGCTACGAAATGTTTCTAAATCGACTTTGGCACCAGGGATATATTCTAAAGGTAATGAATCTGCAGTTAGAGTACCCACCCAAAAGAACATTACTACAGATAAGTAACATATTCATCGTGCTGCATTTGGGGGTGCTTGTCTGGTGTACCCTGCTTGTTCTAATGCATGTGTGTAGTATATACCGTTGTGACTCATGTGCCTGTATGCTTCTGAGCCCAAGTCACACCAAGGCATGTTGATATTCTATTGCTTTTCAAAAGAGTTGTATGTATTCAAATGTAAGGCCCGTGCTGGCTATGAACAGTAGGTGAAGATTCCAACTGACATGAGTCAGTTTTGTTTGGAATCTGAGCCGGCCAGTCGCTGTCCATCGTGGGTGAAGTTCTCCATGAATAAAGTTCTTGCACTTATACATCCGGCTCCATGCGTACTTACCACGTTTGGCGATATTCCATCTTCACCCACTGATGCTTCTCGGCACCTGAATTTAATTTTTCATGATTTTGGTAGCTTGCCAGCTTGCAACTTTGTTGTTTTGCATTATGTTGCAGCTCTACAGCACCTGCTTTGCTGGATTTTGCTCTTCTTCATGTCTGTTTGGACAAGGCGTGTCTGTGCGCCCCAGCAACCCCTGCAGAAAGATTTGAAGGGCACCCCAGCAACCCCTGTAGCAGGTTTTGGGCAAAGGTATCTGTCGCATATTAACAGCTGCTCTGCATATGGCAGGCATTGCAGTGATGTCAGACCAGCGGCCACCTTGGATTGGCCTATTTCAAGTGTTTTGCTACATTTCACGCTGCCGATCATATACTTAAAGAAATGTTGGTGATCCCAATCGATGCCCGGTGCTTTGGGCATCTGGATTCAGCACCTGTGGGGCAATTCATCATGGCAGTCTGGTGATGTTAATTTCAGTTTTGCACAAGTACTTTGCCAATGCCATGACTTGAATGTATTATTTTACTTTCCTTCTGCAGTTTAGTTCCCTGTATTACACAGAGGGGATCTTCGTAACTACATGTACTGCTATTATCTATGATTTTTAATTCTATCACCACAGTTTTACATGGAAGTTTCTTGCCAACAGTTTTACAAAAGACCTTTTCTGCCTTTTACTTAAGTATGGCCACATCACAACAAATTACTCAGCCTACTCCCTTTTTGTCTCAACTGGCAAACATTGGTTTCATTTGTTTGAAAATCACCTAGTGGCAATTGATGCAGGCAATTACTGTGCTGAACGTAAATTAGCATTTTTGCATGGTAGTTTGGGTCTGACAGTTCAGTAAATGTTGACAATTTGCCACCTATAACGAGTCTCCATAGCCACTCTGGGGATGATCCATGGAGTATATGCTTAGAAGCCAGTAAAAAGTTGTGTAAACAATTTGCTGAGAAACCCAGTATCATTTTGGAAAGACATCATTTTGTCAAACGCAAACAATTTCTTGAAGAAGGAATTGAGGAGTATGTAGCTGCACTCAGGATTTTGGTGGCCACATGTGAGTTTGGTCCCAATGTGGACACATATATTTGTGATATGTTCATCTTTAATTGTGCTTCTAGGAAGAGTCAGGAGTGGCTACTCAGTTATCGCAACCCCACCCTTAATGGAATTTTAGACCTGGCTAAGAGCATAGAAAGTTCTTTATTATCCTCACATGTTTTAAATCCTGCATCAACAGTCAATTTGTTGTCAAACACAGTTCCCAAACAAGAAAATGATACTTTGTGACAGTTCTCAGTAAAGGAAAGCCTTTTGCACAGAGAGGATATACAAAGAAGGCTTCGACTTACTGTTACCAAGGAAGATCCAAGAACCATGTTAGCAACTTTACTGGTAGTCCTGCAGTGGACAAAAGTTGCATGTCTTGCAAATAATTAGTGCATTTCCTAGTAGTATGCAGACTTAGCTAAACTGTTGTGCGTGTCAGTAACATTGATGTTGATATTGATTTGTGTATAGATTCCATCAGTCATGTAGTTTTGACCATTGATAGCAATATGGTGTGCACATCTGTAAAGGTCCTTCTTGTGATGCTTTAATTGATGACTTTTCTTTACAGGTTCATGGCAGACTGGTTCACCAATTACTATCCTTCTTGACACTACTTTATACGATAAATGGGGCCTGGAAAAAGTTCTATCTACACCTGATATTAACCCTAAAGCTTTTGGTGAGAAACCCACTGACATGTTAAGTTTCTTTACAGCAAAAATACAATATCTGGGTAGGTATACAATTTCCAAAGTATACAATGCCATCAAAGGTAAGAACATCATTGGCTGGCAGAACCTAGCCAAAGTGGGTCTATACCTGGTTCAGACACTCCAGTAATGGTTGGTGACATGCCTCAGAAATCGATATGTAGTTTGAAGGAACCGCTTGAGGCAATTCTGGACAAAAGCAAGGATCTCTTTAGTAAAGAGTTATGGGTTTTGTGCACCACATCAGACTCAAACCTAATGCCAAACCATTTGTTCACAAAGTGTGACGGATTACTTTGTCTGTCCATGAAGAGCTTAAACAGATGCTAAAGGATCTATGCACCAAAGACATCGTAGAACCTGTAGAGTCATCTCAGGTGGTGGCTCTGATTGTAGTCACATGTAAATAATCAGGTGAGATCAGGCTCTGTGCTGACTTGAGAACCCTGAATGCTAACATTTTAGTAGACTGCCATCCCCTACCTAGAATATAAGAAATGCTGGCTATCTTAGGCAGTGCCAAGTGGTTTTCGATCATTGATTTGAGGTCGACCTACCATCAGATTGCTTTAGATGATGCCTCTCAGGAAATGACGGCTTTTGTCACGCTCTTCGGTGCCTACAAATATAGAAGACTGCCATTTTGGGCTGGCATCAGCTGCCAGTGTCTTTCAAAAGCCAATGGATGTTTTGTTTGCCGATATAAAAAGGGGTCCAAGCCTACCAGGATGACATACTAGTCTTTGCAGATTCTCTACAAGAACATAATATTCTCAACAAGGTGTTGTCCATCCTAATGCACAGAGGCATGACAGTCAGGAAAGATAAATGTAAATTTGCTTCCAAAGTGTTGGAATATGTGGGGCACACAATATAAAAAAATAGAATCAAACCCAAATTTTCTTTGGTGAATGCCATCAAGGAGGCAAGCGCACCTACAGACCGTGATGCACTTCCCTCCTTCTTAGGTCTTGTCGAATATTACGCAAGGTTTATTTCACGTATGATCTAGCGGTGGAACCTCTCAGGTCTTTACTAAGGAGAGATCAGACATTTATTTGGTCTGAGGAAGTACAAACTGCTTTTGAAAAGGTAAAAGATTTAATTGTGGAAGCACCTGCACTATCTGCATTGAGAGACTGCGCCTCAATAATCACAGTGGACTTCAATCTTCAAGGGCTAGTTGCTGTTTTGAGCCAAAAGGTGGGAGTTAAAGAACCATCGCTTTTGCCTCCAGATCAATAAGAAACTTTGAGAAACAGTACAGTACTATAGAACAAGAGGCGCTGGCATGCATCTGGGCAGTTCGAAAGTTCAAGATGCATGTCTGGGGCAGGTGGTTTGAACTTCATACGGATCATAAAACCTTAGTTTTTATTTTTACAGGGGGCATTCACAACAACGTGGCATCTAGATTAACCAGATTTGTGTCAAAACTGTACGAGTATACCTTCACTATTAGCCATGTCTATGGTAGGAAAACTTTCAGAGCAGACTGCCTTTCCCGGACCCATTGCCAGAGTTTGGTGAGGTAAATTACAATGATGATATAGAACGTGTGTAAAGAAATGGCTCCCTGTTGCAGTTACCCCCCACTTTTTGCCTGATACTGATGCTGACTTGACTGAGAAGTGTGCTGGGACCCTGCTAACCAGGCCCCAGCACCAGTGTTCCTTCACCTAAAATGTACCATTGTATCCACAATTGGCACACCCTGGCATTCAGATAAGTCCCTTGTAACTGGTACTTCTAGTACCAAGGGCCCTGATGCCAAGGAAGGTCTCTAAGGGCTGCAGCATGTCTTATGCCACCCTGGAGACCTCTCACTCAGCACAGACACCCTGCTTGCCAGCTTGTGTGTGCTAGTGAGGACAAAACGAGTAAGTCGACATGGCACTCCCCTCAGGGTGCCATGCCAGCCTCTCACTGCCTATGCAGTATAGGTAAGACACCCCTCTAGCAGGCCTTACAGCCCTAAGGCAGGGTGCACTATACCATAGGTGAGGGTACCAGTGCATGAGCATGGTACCCCTACAGTGTCTAAACAAAACCTTAGACATTGTAAGTGCAGGGTAGCCATAAGAGTATATGGTCTGGGAGTTTGTCAAGCACGAACTCCACAGCACCATAATGGCTACACTGAAAACTGGGAAGTTTGGTATCAAACTTCTCAGCACAATAAATGCACACTGATGCCAGTGTACATTTTATTGAGAAATACACCACAGAGGGCACCTTAGAGGTGCCCCCTGAAACTTAACCGACTATCTGTGTAGGCTGACTAGTTTTAGCAGCCTGCCACAAACCGAGACATGTTGCTGGCCCCATGGGGAGAGTGCCTTTGTCACTCTGAGGCCAGTAACAAAGCCTGCACTGGGTGGAGATGCTAACACCTCTCCCAGGCAGGAATTGTCACACCTGGCGGTGAGCCTCAAAGGCTCACCTCCTTTGTGCCAACCCAGCAGGACACTCCAGCTAGTGGAGTTGCCCGCCCCCTCCGGCCAGGCCCCACTTTTGGCGGCAAGGCCGGAGAAAATAATGAGAAAAACAAGGAGGAGTCACTGGCCAGTCAGGACAGCCCCTAAGGTGTCCTGAGCTGAAGTGACTCTAACTTTTAGAAATCCTCCATCTTGCAGATGGAGGATTCCCCCAATAGGGTTAGGAATGTGACCCCCTCCCCTTGGGAGGAGGCACAAAGAGGGTGTACCCACCCTCAGGGCTAGTAGCCATTGGCTACTAACCCCCCAGACCTAAACACGCCCTTCAATTTAGTATTTAAGGGCTACCCTGAACCCTAGAAAATTAGATTCCTGCAACAACAAGAAGAAGGACTGCCTAGCTGAAAAACCCCTGCAGAGGAAGACCAGAAGACGACAACTGCCTTGGCTCCAGAAACTCACCGGCCTGTCTCCTGCCTTCCAAAGATCCTGCTCCAGCGACGCCTTCCGAAGGGACCAGCGACCTCGACATCCTCTGAGGACTGCCCCTGCTTCGAAAAGACAAGAAACTCCCGAGGACAGCGGACCTGCTCCAAGAAAAGCTGCAACTTTGTTTCCAGCAGCTTTAAAGAACCCTGCAAGCTCCCCGCAAGAAGCGTGAGACTTGCAACACTGCACCCGGCGACCCCGACTCGGCTGGTGGCGATCCAACACCTCAGGAGGGACCCCAGGACTACTCTGATACTGTGAGTACCAAAACCTGTCCCCCCTGAGCCCCCACAGCGCCGCCTGCAGAGGGAATCCCGAGGCTTCCCCTGACCGCGACTCTTTTGAACCTAAAGTCCCGACACCTGGGAGAGACCCTGCACCCGCAGCCCCCAGGACCTGAAGGACCGGACTTTCCCTGGAGAAGTGACCCCCAGGAGTCCCTCTCCCTTGCCCAAGTGGAGGTTTCCCCGAGGAACCCCCCCCGTGCCTGCCTGCAGCGCTGAAGAGATCCCGAGATCTCTCATAGACTAACATTGCGAACCCGACGCTTGTTTCTACACTGCACCCGGCCGCCCCCGCGCCGCTGAGGGTGAAATCTCTGTGTGGGCTTGTGTCCCCCCCGGTGCCCTACAAAACCCCCCTGGTCTGCCCTCCGAAGACGCGGGTACTTACCTGCAAGCAGACCGGAACCGGGGCACCCCCTTCTCTCCATTCTAGCCTATGTGTTTTGGGCACCACTTTGCACTCTGCACCTGACCGGCCCTGAGCTGCTGGTGTGGTGACTTTGGGGTTGCTCTGAACCCCCAACGGTGGGCTACCTTGGACCAAGAACTAAGCCCTGTAAGTGTCTTACTTACCTGGTTAACCTAACAAATACTTACCTCCCCTAGGAACTGTGAAAATTGCACTGTGTCCACTTTTAAAACAGCTATTTGTGAATAACTTGAAAAGTATACATGCAATTTTGATGATTTGAAGTTCCTAAAGTACTTACCTGCAATACCTTTCGAATGAGATATTACATGTAGAATTTGAACCTGTGGTTCTTAAAATAAACTAAGAAAAGATATTTTTCTATATAAAAACCTATTGGCTGGATTTGTCTCTGAGTGTGTGTACCTCATTTATTGTCTTGTGTATGTACAACAAATGCTTAACACTACTCCTTGGATAAGCCTACTGCTCGACCACACTACCACAAAATAGAGCATTAGTATTATCTATTTTTACCACTATTTTACCTCTAAGGGGAACCCTTGGACTCTGTGCATGCTATTCCTTACTTTGAAATAGCACATACAGAGCCAACTTCCTACATTGGTGGATCAGCGGTGGGGTACAAGACTTTGCATTTGCTGGACTACTCAGCCAATACCTGATCACACGACAAATTCCAAAATTGTCATTAGAAATTGATTTTTGCAATTTGAAAAGTTTTCTAAATTCTTAAAAGACCTGCTAGGGCCTTGTGTTAGATCCTGTTTAGCATTTCTTTTAGAGTTTAAAAGTTTGTAAAAGTTTGAATTAGATTCTAGAACCAGTTGTAGATTCTTAAAAAGTATTCCAACTTTTAGAAGCAAAATGTCTAGCACAGATGTGACTGTGGTGGAACTCGACACCACACCTTACCTCCATCTTAAGATGAGGGAGCTAAGGTCACTCTGTAAAATAAAGAAAATAACAATGGGCCCCAAACCTACCAAAATACAGCTCCAGGAGCTTTTGGCAGAGTTTGAAAAGGCCAACCCCTCTGAGGGTGGCAACTCATAGGAAGAGGATAGTGACCAGGAGGAAAATTCCCCCCTACCAGTCCTATCTAGGGAGAACAGGGTCCCTCAAACCCTGACTCCAAAAATAATAGTCAGAGATGCTGGTTCCCTCACAGGAGAGACCAACACCTCTGAAATCACTGAGGATAACTCCAGTGAAGATGACCCCCTGTTAGCCAGGATGGTCAAAAGATTGGCTTTGGAAAAGCAGCTCCTAGCCATAGAAAGGGAAAGAAAAGAGATGGGCCTAGGTCCCATCGATGGTGGCAGCAACTTAAATAGGGTCAGAGATTCTCCTGACATCCTAAAAATCCCCAAAGGGATTGTAACAAAATATGAAGATGGTGATGACATCACCAAATGGTTCACAGCTTTTGAGAGGGCTTGTGTAACCAGAAAAGTAAACAGATCTCACTGGGGTGCTCTCCTTTGGGAAATGTTCACTGGAAAGTGTAGGGATAGACTCCTCACACTCTCTGGAAAAGATGCAGAATCTTATGACCTCATGAAGGGTACCCTGATTGAGGGCTTTGGATTCTCCACTGAGGAGTATAGAATTAGATTCAGGGGGGCTCAAAAATCCTCGAGTCAGACCTGGGTTGATTTTGTAGACTACTCAGTAAAAACACTAGATGGTTGGTTAACTGGAAATGAAGTGTGTAACTATGTTGGGCTTTATAATTTGTTTATGAAAGAACACATTTTAAGTAACTGCTTCAATGAAAAGTTGCATCAGTATCTGGTAGACCTAGGTCCAATTTCTCCCCAAGAATTGGGAAAGAAGGCAGACCACTGGGTCAAGACTAGGGTAACCAAAACTTCCACTGGGGGTGACCAAAAGAAAGGGGTTACAAAAACTCCCCAGGAGAAAGTGGGTGACACTAGAAACAAAGGAAAAGAGTCCTCTGTAGGCCCCCAAAAACCAGAACAGGTGGGTGGGCCCCCAGACACAACCCAAAACAAAGGTGGGTACCAGGGTAAGAACTGGGATGCCACTAAGGCATGGTGCCACAACTGTAAACAGTCTGGGCACCACACCAAGGACACTTCTTGTCCCAAAAACAAACCTCAGAACAAAATTCCAGGGGTAACCAGTATAGCCATGGGAGATGACTCTTCAGATGAGGAGGTCTTCATAGCCTTCAACTGGAAACAGGGCCCAACAGGTGAGTTGGAGATTCCAGAGGGAAGTAGACACTTCCACCACCTACTGGTGAATGGAATCCCAACCACTGCCCTGAGAGACACTTGTGCCAGTCACACTATTGTGCATGACAGGCTGGTGCTCTCAAACCAGTACATCCCAGGTGAGACTGCCAGGGTAAGAGTTAGCCTAGACAGGGTCACTAAGAGGCCTGTGGCTTTAGTACCCATAGAAGTGGGTGGCACTCTTAGCTGGAGAAGGGTAGTAGTCAGTACAGACCTCCCCCTTGATTGTCTCCTTGGAAATGACTACCCAGAGGTTAGTCAGAGCTCAAGAGAGGAACTGGTCCAGTGCCAGTCCTCTCCCAAGGTTTCTGGAAGTCCTGCCTCTGCAGTAAATGCAAGCAGGCCCCAGAAGAAGAAGAAAAGAAAACAGAGTAGGAAGGGTGGACAACCTTTAGCCAAGGTTACAGCAAGCCAGGGAGATTCTGCTCCAGTAGGGGAGAACTCCAAAAATGGCCCTGATAAAGTCCAACCTGACCCACAAGAAGTCCTGGCTAGTCAGGCAACTGTTAAACCTGAGTGGGTGGCTCCTCAGCTAACAGAAGAAAGAGTGGAAGAAGGGTGTTCACTACAAGATGTGGTAACCCCCCACTCCAATACAGCAGACAGGCAACCTGAACCCAAAGAAGCCTGTAACTTAGCCCCTTCCCTTTTAGGTGAAGAGCTAAAGGTGTGGTTCTGGGCACTGACAGCTGTCAGTGGCCTCTGCTGGGTGTTAGCCTTTATGGCTGCACTATCCTTGGCATGGTGGTCTGACCCCATGCCAAATAACAAGTTAGGCCCCCTGACCCTGTTGGTCATGGTGGGGTTACTCCAGCTCTGGGTAACCTCTTTGGGTAAGCTAGGGGTGACCTTGGCTAAGATAAGATTAGCAGAGGTGGATACCTCTGACCTCAAAATAGAGAGAATGGGTGAAGACATAAAAAGCACAGACAAGAGGCAGTTCAGACTAGGTCCTATCACTGTGGAAGTGGGTCAGTTCCCCAGAGGGAATGACCTGAACAGGAGGATGTAAGGCAGAGTAGGCCCTGCAACAAACCAGCCATTTCCTCTACTCTTCCTCGCCTGACAGACTAGGAAGACTCTTCCAGCGTTGGCTGAGTCTCCTGGCCTGTGGGCTGGGGGGGGCTTGTGTAAAGAAATGGCTCCCTGTTGCAGTTACCCCCCACTTTTTGCCTGATACTGATGCTGACTTGACTGAGAAGTGTGCTGGGACCCTGCTAACCAGGCCCCAGCACCAGTGTTCCTTCACCTAAAATGTACCATTGTATCCACAATTGGCACACCCTGGCATTCAGATAAGTCCCTTGTAACTGGTACTTCTAGTACCAAGGGCCCTGATGCCAAGGAAGGTCTCTAAGGGCTGCAGCATGTCTTATGCCACCCTGGAGACCTCTCACTCAGCACAGACACCCTGCTTGCCAGCTTGTGTGTGCTAGTGAGGACAAAACGAGTAAGTCGACATGGCACTCCCCTCAGGGTGCCATGCCAGCCTCTCACTGCCTATGCAGTATAGGTAAGACACCCCTCTAGCAGGCCTTACAGCCCTAAGGCAGGGTGCACTATACCATAGGTGAGGGTACCAGTGCATGAGCATGGTACCCCTACAGTGTCTAAACAAAACCTTAGACATTGTAAGTGCAGGGTAGCCATAAGAGTATATGGTCTGGGAGTTTGTCAAGCACGAACTCCACAGCACCATAATGGCTACACTGAAAACTGGGAAGTTTGGTATCAAACTTCTCAGCACAATAAATGCACACTGATGCCAGTGTACATTTTATTGAGAAATACACCACAGAGGGCACCTTAGAGGTGCCCCCTGAAACTTAACCGACTATCTGTGTAGGCTGACTAGTTTTAGCAGCCTGCCACAAACCGAGACATGTTGCTGGCCCCATGGGGAGAGTGCCTTTGTCACTCTGAGGCCAGTAACAAAGCCTGCACTGGGTGGAGATGCTAACACCTCTCCCAGGCAGGAATTGTCACACCTGGCGGTGAGCCTCAAAGGCTCACCTCCTTTGTGCCAACCCAGCAGGACACTCCAGCTAGTGGAGTTGCCCGCCCCCTCCGGCCAGGCCCCACTTTTGGCGGCAAGGCCGGAGAAAATAATGAGAAAAACAAGGAGGAGTCACTGGCCAGTCAGGACAGCCCCTAAGGTGTCCTGAGCTGAAGTGACTCTAACTTTTAGAAATCCTCCATCTTGCAGATGGAGGATTCCCCCAATAGGGTTAGGAATGTGACCCCCTCCCCTTGGGAGGAGGCACAAAGAGGGTGTACCCACCCTCAGGGCTAGTAGCCATTGGCTACTAACCCCCCAGACCTAAACACGCCCTTCAATTTAGTATTTAAGGGCTACCCTGAACCCTAGAAAATTAGATTCCTGCAACAACAAGAAGAAGGACTGCCTAGCTGAAAAACCCCTGCAGAGGAAGACCAGAAGACGACAACTGCCTTGGCTCCAGAAACTCACCGGCCTGTCTCCTGCCTTCCAAAGATCCTGCTCCAGCGACGCCTTCCGAAGGGACCAGCGACCTCGACATCCTCTGAGGACTGCCCCTGCTTCGAAAAGACAAGAAACTCCCGAGGACAGCGGACCTGCTCCAAGAAAAGCTGCAACTTTGTTTCCAGCAGCTTTAAAGAACCCTGCAAGCTCCCCGCAAGAAGCGTGAGACTTGCAACACTGCACCCGGCGACCCCGACTCGGCTGGTGGCGATCCAACACCTCAGGAGGGACCCCAGGACTACTCTGATACTGTGAGTACCAAAACCTGTCCCCCCTGAGCCCCCACAGCGCCGCCTGCAGAGGGAATCCCGAGGCTTCCCCTGACCGCGACTCTTTTGAACCTAAAGTCCCGACACCTGGGAGAGACCCTGCACCCGCAGCCCCCAGGACCTGAAGGACCGGACTTTCCCTGGAGAAGTGACCCCCAGGAGTCCCTCTCCCTTGCCCAAGTGGAGGTTTCCCCGAGGAACCCCCCCCGTGCCTGCCTGCAGCGCTGAAGAGATCCCGAGATCTCTCATAGACTAACATTGCGAACCCGACGCTTGTTTCTACACTGCACCCGGCCGCCCCCGCGCCGCTGAGGGTGAAATCTCTGTGTGGGCTTGTGTCCCCCCCGGTGCCCTACAAAACCCCCCTGGTCTGCCCTCCGAAGACGCGGGTACTTACCTGCAAGCAGACCGGAACCGGGGCACCCCCTTCTCTCCATTCTAGCCTATGTGTTTTGGGCACCACTTTGCACTCTGCACCTGACCGGCCCTGAGCTGCTGGTGTGGTGACTTTGGGGTTGCTCTGAACCCCCAACGGTGGGCTACCTTGGACCAAGAACTAAGCCCTGTAAGTGTCTTACTTACCTGGTTAACCTAACAAATACTTACCTCCCCTAGGAACTGTGAAAATTGCACTAAGTGTCCACTTTTAAAACAGCTATTTGTGAATAACTTGAAAAGTATACATGCAATTTTGATGATTTGAAGTTCCTAAAGTACTTACCTGCAATACCTTTCGAATGAGATATTACATGTAGAATTTGAACCTGTGGTTCTTAAAATAAACTAAGAAAAGATATTTTTCTATATAAAAACCTATTGGCTGGATTTGTCTCTGAGTGTGTGTACCTCATTTATTGTCTTGTGTATGTACAACAAATGCTTAACACTACTCCTTGGATAAGCCTACTGCTCGACCACACTACCACAAAATAGAGCATTAGTATTATCTATTTTTACCACTATTTTACCTCTAAGGGGAACCCTTGGACTCTGTGCATGCTATTCCTTACTTTGAAATAGCACATACAGAGCCAACTTCCTACAACGTGTTTCTTCCGTTGATGCTACTCATGCTTTGTGAGAAGGTGATTCCTTGTTTACTGCCGATGAGTGGTTAAAAGCATGTCAGGAGGATGATGTAATGAAACAAGTTGGTACATACATTGTTAAAGGTTGGCCTGGTGTTAGGTGTTTACAGGGGATTTAAAAACATATGCACAGGTAGTCAGTGAGCTATCACTGGTCAATGGGTTGATGTTCCCCCTGCCAAAATGTTCCCTTTCATCATTTTCAAAGCAGGGGCATCTTAACATTACTAAAACATGCATGCGCATCAAGGAACACTACTGGTGGCCTGCCTTATGTAGCAAGGTGAAGGTGACAGTGAACAAGTATCCTGAGTGCCTGCTTCCAGACAAACATTGGAAATTACACAGAGCACCTTTGCAGCAGGTTTCATTTCCTAACTCACCTTGGAACAAATTAGGTCTTGACTTTTCAGGAACTTATGTTGGCTAGGCAAGGGAAATGAGGTATGCCATTCTATTGGTTGATTATTTTTCAAAGTGGTTATATTTTTCTTTTGTGAACTCCTTCTCTACTGACACAGCTATTAATTTCTTGGAGCAGGTGTCCTCGATAGAAAGGTCTCCAAGATCTTTAGTTACTGACAATTGCTCACATTTTGTGTCAGAGCAAATGCTCCAATTTTTGGTCAAGCATGATATTGAGCGCTTATGGGTTGCCCTCTTCTCACCATCATCCAACAGTTTGGTGGATAGAGAGAACAAGGTAACAAAGGAAGGTGTGCAAACAGCCACTGCGGCTGGATTGGATGTGAAACAGTTTCTCAATCAGAAAGTCTGGGAGTACAACACTACTCCACAGGATTTACTCCATTCCTAATATTGAGAGGGAGGAAAGTTAATTCTGCTTTGTTCCCCACCTGGTAGATAAACTGATGGAGGAAGACACAAGAATTGAGAGGTTAGAAGAATAGATTAAAAAATGCAAACAGAGGAAATACATGAGGGACTCCGAAGACTATGAAATGGTAGAATATATACCTTCAGCAGAAAGTATGATAGTGCCTATTATACCGATAAATCCATGCAAGGTCTTGCAGAAGTATATGAGACCACAGTCCCAGAAAAAGGATCTGAGACAGAGTAAACCTGAGGATGAAAGGAGAGAAAAACCCAGAACTTTGTTTAGAGCAGTGCCGCCTCCTGAAAAAGGGGCAGATGGTACCACAGTGAGACAATAACAACAAAGGAGGTTACAGGGGCAGAGAGACAGAGGAACAAGAGGACACAGAGCCATAGGAAGGGGAAAAAGGGGACTAGACAGAGAAAGAGTAGACAGTGAATGCAACAATGAGGCCCTGTTGGGAACAAGAAAGAGGGCCACAACACATATTCGCTAATGTTTAATGGTATATAACACTGTAGTTAATCTTTCCTAAAGGCAACTGACAAACTCTCTGTGCTTGCTCTAGCCCTCTCTTTTGGTCCCTCAACTAGCCTTAACTATGTACAATCTCCCATTCACATGTTGAAATTGGTTAGGAAATTTAAGCTCAAAAAGAGGCATATGCTTAAGACACACAAAGAAGTTACAAACAAGAACTCTGTAAACATAAAATATATCTCAGATCACACTGTTAGTGATGTTGATATGTTGGTAACCCTTCATGAATTGAAACATGGTGGAGCTGTCAATGATTCTGTGAATGATCCTTCTCTACTTCCGGATGAACTGGGAATAGTAAATGACAATGCTGCTCCCACTGAGTTTAGACCTAGAGCCACATTCATGCCACAAATGCCCCATAACATCACAGACACATTTCATGAACAGACCATTAACGATTTTAAAAGACTAAGGCACATACAACAACATACAATATCACCAAAAAAGAGAGACAAACCATTGAAAACTTAACAAAAGACCAAGACATTCGATGTGCCACACAGACAAAGGGTGTAACCTTGTGATTATTCCCAAAGCGATGTATGTCAGTGAGGCACCGTGACAAAAAGTGTTATACCCCCATCTCCACAGAGGAATATAACAAAACAGTTGTCCATTTCTGAGCAAACTAGAGAGAGTGAAGGGGCAAAGGACTATTGGAGGTAGAGGAATTTGAGTACCTCAAGAATGATTTTACAACCTTATTGGTCCTTTATCTCCCTCCCATAATCCACAAAGATCTTTTCAGGAGACTTTGTATCCATTTTACCATTATACATAGGTGACACTAAAGAGTTCATCCAAAGGATTGAAGAGATAGAATGGGAAGAATAGTTTGTTCTTATGGCCCTGGAAGTCAAATCAAAAATCAAATCAAAAAACATTTATAAAGCGCGCTACTCACCCGTGAGGGTCTCAAGGCGCTAGGGGGAGGGGGTTACTGCTGCTCGAAGAGCCAGGTCTTGAGCTGCCTCCGGAATGCGAGGTGGTCCTGGGTGGTCCTGAGGTTGGTGGGGAGGGAATTCCATGTCTTGGCCGCCAGGTAGGAGAAGGATTTCCCACCTGCCGTGGTGCGGCGGATGCGAGGGACGGCGGCGAGTTCGAGGTTGGCGGAGCGAAGTTGACGGGTGGGCGTGTAGAAACGGAGGCGACGGTTGAGGTATTCGGGTCCCTTGTTGTGGAGGGCTTTGTGTGCGTGGGTGAGGAGCCGGAAGGTGATCCTTTTGTTGACGGGAAGCCAGTGCAGGTGTCTCAGGTGGGCGGAGAGGTGGCTGTTGCGGGGTATGTCGAGGACGAGGCGGGCGGAGGCGTTTTGTATTCGCTGCAAACGTTTCTGGAGTTTAGCGGTGGTTCCTGCGTTTCCGTAGTCCAGGCGGCTCGTGACGAGGGCGTGGTTCACAGTCTTTCTGGTGTCGGCGGGGATCCAGCGGAAGATCTTTCGGAGCATGCGGAGGGTGAGGAAGCAGGTAGATGATACGGCGTTGACTTGTTTGGTCATGGTGAGAAGCGGGTCCAGGATGAATCCGAGGTTGTGTGCGTGGTCTGAGGGGGTTGGTGCGGTGCCTAGGGCCGTGGGCCACCAAAAGTCGTCCCAGGCGGACGGGGTGTTTCCGAGGATGAGGACTTCCGTTTTTTCTGAGTTCAGTTTCAGACGGCTGAGTTTCATCCATTCTGCGACGTCTTTCATTCCATCTTGTAGGTTGGTCTTGGCACCAGAGGGGTCCTTGGTGAGGGAAAGTATCAGCTGAGTGTCGTCGGCGTAGGAGGTGATGTTGATGTTGTGTTTGCGTACGATGTCGGCGAGGGGGCTCATGTAGACATTGAAGAGAGTCAGGCTGAGTGAGGAGCCTTGTGGGACGCCGCAGATGATCTCGGTGGGGTCAGAGCGGAACGGAGGGAGGTAGACTCTTTGGGAGCGGTTAGAGAGGTAAGAGGAGATCCAGTCCAGGGCCAGTCCTTGGATGCCGGTGGAGCGCAGTAGGGATGTTAGGGTTTGGTGGCAGACGGTGTTGAAGGCAGCCGATAGGTCGAGGAGGATGAGGGCGACTGTTTCTCCGTTGTCCATCAGAGTTCTGATGTCGTCTGTGACTGAGATGAGGGCGGTTTCTGTGCTGTGATTGGCTCGGAATCCTGACTGAGAAGGGTCGAGTAGGTTGTTGTCTTCAAGGAAGTTGGTAAGTTGCTTGTTGACGGTCTTCTCTATGACTTTGGCAGGGAAGGGGAGGAGCAAGATGGGGCGGAAGTTCTTCAGGTCGCTGGGGTCCGCTGTAGGTTTCTTCAGTAGTGCGTTGACTTCTGCGTGTTTCCAGCTCTCGGGGAAGGTGGCAGAAGCAAACGAGCTGTTGATGATGGTCTGGAGATGCGGGGCGATGATGTTGTCGGCTTTGTTGAAGATGAAGTGTGGGCAGGGGTCTGCTCTCTATACACTGCCATACAACACACACACAGGCTACACGTTTTTCGTCAACTCAGGGGTACCTGGATGGGTACTAGTTTTGCCCCAGCGATGCAAATTTATTCATGGGCTGGTGGGAGGAGCAGGTGTCCAAAGCGGAGGACACTATGCTTGACATGGAAGATGCCATTCTGTGGCTATGCTACATAGTCTATTGGTTTATCCTTTGAAAGGGAACCACTGACTCTGCCAGAAAATTAGCTGACAAACTGAGAAGTAATTCCACTAACCTAGACTTCACATGCAATACTAGTACCACAACATTGAATTTCTGGATGTAGTAGTAGAGGTCATAGAATGGAAACTTACTATGAAACTGTTTCGTAAAGCCACAGCAGGTAACAGCCTACTGCACGCACTCACCAGTCACTCAGAAATACTCAAATGGAGCATACCTTATGGGGAACTTCTGAGGGCCAGAAGGAATTGCAACTCCAATGAGGCCTACATAGTGGAACAAGAAATCATGCAAGCCACATTTTGTGACAGAGGTTACCCGAGATGGGTACTCAAAAAAGTTGTTGAAAGAGTTCAACAAAAGGATAGGGACAATAGCTTCATCCAACCCCCACAAGTTAAGGACAATGTAGAAGAGAACTCTTACAACATAAATGGCAGATTCTCATTAATGACTCCATTGTAGGTTCCACAGTGAACCCCAGACAGAGTGTGACCTATAGAAAGAGTAGATCTCTCATATATATCTCTTTCTATATATATTTATATTTTACAGAGTGGCAGTAGCCACTCAGTCTTTATAGATTGGTTTACGAGTGATAGGAATTTCTCAGAATTGTTGCCCCTTAATAACTTTTCACCTATTTGACTAATCTCTACGAAACATTCCAGTCCTATAGCCTGGTTGCATTACAGAGGAAAGAAAGTTTTGTAGCATTTGGTCAAGGGGGTCCCAAAATAGGTTTTGACCACAATGCTTTTTACATAGACTTTTTATATTGGATATAGCAGCAAAATGGCTGAACAAATCATAATGAAATTTCACAACAATGTTTATTAGACTATGGGTGGGCCCGTTCTGCACCTGTCATCGACCAGAAGTGGCCGGGCCACCCCCCCTTGTCTTTGTGGTTGAGTGTTTAAGGGTTATTTTCACTGGGACTTTCCTGCTTCATCCTCCATCCGTCAATGTATTTAAAATATTTGTGTGCTGCAGATGAGTTTATGAGTGCACAAATGTACTGGTATTTGAAGCAATCAACTGCATTAGGGAAAGTGCGGGGTAGGAGGAATCCACATCTGGTAACTATGGGCAAAAGGAAGCGCACAACGTCTGTCCCAGAGGGTGTTGGCTCACTAGAAAATGTTGGCTAAGTTAGAAGTTGAGGGCATTATTATAATTTTATTAGACAACTATATACCGACGCTAATGCCTGTGTTCGATTTGGCAGAAACGGCAAATGCACTGAATATTTTAGAATCAGGAGCGGTGTTATATAAGGGTGCATACTTGCTCCATATTTATTTTCTCTGTACACGAACTGGGTGGAGACAGTTTTAAAGATGAGAGCAAGGGATACCCCATACATCGGATCACACCCTCTCGCTATTCTATTATATGCTGATGACGCAGTGTTAATTGCTAGGACAGGGAGAGGGCTCAAAGGTCTAATCGATGAATATATAGTTTATATGCAGGATTTGGGGCCAGATGTAGGAAGCATTTTGCATGGTGCAAACTGCGAAAATTGAAGTTTGCGCCATGCAAAATGCTCATCGTGATGCTCATTCACATTTACCGACTCGCAAAATGTGAATGGGACTCGCAAATTGGAAGGGGTGTCCCCTTCCTATTTGTGACTCACATCGCGATGCTAAATTGCTTTGTGACCGCGAACGCGGTTGCAAAGCAATTCGTAGTTACCCCCAGTGTCACACTGGTGGTAACCCATTCGCAAAAGGGAATGTTGCCCAAAATGTTTTTTCAGAGCAGGCAGTGGTCCAATGGACCACTGCCTACTCTGAAAAAACGAAACCAAATGGTTTCGTTATTTTTTTTGTATTGCCACTCGTTTTCCTTTAAGGAAAACGGGCTGCAATACAAAAAAAAAAAACACTGCTTCATTTAAAAAGCAGTCACAGACATGGAGGTCTGCTGTCTCCAGCAGGCCACCATCCCTGTGAGTGCAGGGATTCGCTATAAGGTCGCAAAATGCGACCCACCTCATTAATACTAATGAGGTGGGTCCTGGCGACCCCACAGCGATTCGCAGACGGTGTCTGAGACACCGTTCTGCCTCCGAATTTGTGATTCGGAAATTGCGAGTCGCACCGACTCGCAATTTCCGAATCGCAAATTCGGAACTTGCTACATGTGGCCCTTGGTTCTAAAAGTTAATGAGACCAAAACCTTTACTATGATTTGTGTGGCGAGACCAAGGAAAATACCAGCTCATTTTATTAATAGTATGAAAGTAAGTGAGGCCACCTCATTTTCTTACCTGGGTGTCCTGTTTGACAGCAAATATGCATGGAAGGGTATGCTGTTAAATTGGATTTTGATGTTTGAGAAGACAATCTAAGGTCTTTATACTTTCACAAAACAATTGGGATCTAAACTGATGAGGGAACTCCTAACAATAAATGCCACTAATAATGTGGCGATTGCAACTTATGAGCAAGCTTTTGGGGGCATGGTGGATGTGCAAGGAATCTAATGGGTGGAAAATTATTTTATGAAAGACTTATTGGCAGTTCCTTTAAGCTGTTTTAATGCCCTTTGGTATGACAAAATGGGTGCCCGCTATAGTATGGACAAAATTAAGTTGGCACCCCTTTTACTTTGGCACTCCATCTGACTACGGGAGGAAACGGTTTTAAATAAACTTGTGTTAAAGAATTGTTTGATTTTACATGGTGCTCTACATATTCAATGGTTAGCTCACTCAAAGTCTCACTGTGAGAAGACTGGGCTCCCAGACTTATTCACTGCACCAGAAATGTCTGAATACTGACAAGACAACTTTAAAACAAATCTGTCTGAGAAACGCTTAATGGAAAAGATAGGAGGCGAACAACTTTAACTCATCAGTGACTTCCTACAATTCGGTGCATACCTTTCTAGTCTTTGATCCAGAATGTACAGCATCACTTTGTTTTAACCAGATTTTGTTCTAATCTTTTACCTCTAATGGTGGGGTATCCAGCTAACCGTTATACTCTGGTGAGCTTAAGTCCCTGTCCATGTAATGGTGTCTCCCCCAGTCCAATTTGCGCATTGTGTTTTTTTGCACTTTCTATGACTTACCAAGAAGAACATTTGTATTGCAGCTTTTTACATTTTTAAGTTTAGATAGTGCATGCCTGCTTTGCTATTTCCGCAACAGTTACACTGCCCCTGATATGTTGCATAATGGCCTCTTTTATATGGCAGATCTTAAAGATTCGGAAACGTGCAACATTATAAGCATGACATGTTTTAACTATTTTATTATGGGTATTTGTATTTAGAAATTGATGGTTTGTTATGTTTGCATTGTTTTATAATTATTTGTATACACTGAATGTGTCACATTTAGGTGCATATTGATTGACCATACTTAAATGCTGTCTTTTGTGAGGTGTTAAGTTTTGTCTTTTGATTGTTGTGCTTTTATGCTACAGAAATGTAATGAATAAAGAACATTAGACTGACTGACTGATTATGTAGATGATCCTTTTTGTTCTCTCAAGTGATTTTATGATGTGGTTATGATGTTATAAGGGGAAAAAATTTAGTGATATTTGTGTAGCACAATCCTACTAAAAGTAACAAGGAAGCCCAAAAAATAAAACTATACTGCATATGTAAAGGTTTAGAATTACTACATGAACAGCTAAAAGACACATCTATGGTCACATGATTATGTAAATCATAAACATATCCAATAGATAAAAAGTAAGAAATCACATTAAATCTGATTGCCACTCTGTAGTTATAGTTAGGATACCCAGAGATGGGGATTCCTCTGATTTTCGCTCCCTACTACCTTTTCACCCATTTGACAAATTACCACAAAACGTTCCAGACCTATGGCCTTGAACACATTTTGTGATTATGTAAATGTTTGTGTTGAATCGTTAAGGGGATGTGAACATAAAAGTGGGGTCCTAAAATGCCTTTTTCCACCAATGGTTTTTCCATAGACTATTGTATTTGACCTAGTACAAAAATGGCTGAACGGATTTACATGGAATTTGGCAGGATTATACATTATGGTGCACAAATGATCCTTTTTGGGTACTACAGGTTATACGGCATTTAAACTTAGTGATATCTGTGACCGCTGTATCTTTGCAGAATTTCTCAAAACTACTGTGGTACGTAGTGATGACAAGTCATTATCTGACTGGATAATGACTTCCTTTACAAAAGTTTACAGCAGCCATGTTGTTTTAATGCCACTCTGTCAGTGTTCTAGCTTAGATCCTAAGATATAGCTAAGTATTAGGTTTTTATAATTTTTCCCTAGTAAGTACCATCTTAGTAAAGTAGTACTAGGTACAGAAAAATAATTATTAGTTTCTATATATTATGAATAAGTATTATGGATTACTGTGGTACTACCTAGGAAGTACCACTGTACTAAAATAAATACATAAAGATCTTAAAAAATTGAAATAAAACACAAATATAGTGCAGTACTATGTATTTACAACTTTTAACATATTTAATTCCATAAAAAGAGAGTACAGAGTACTGCAGAAATACCTAAAAAATCCCTAAAAATATGGGACTTACTAGGTACTAGCGCAGTACTCCATAAAAGTATTTAAAAATATATAAATACGTTTCCCTACTTATTATAACTTTATTAAAGTGATAATAGGTAGGGAACTAGAATACAACCTAATACTTCCCTATATCTAAGGCCCGAAAACAGAACACAGCCAAAGTGTATTTCAAACAATATGGCTGCCTCTAAAAACAGCCATTATCCAATTATATACTGGCCTGTCATCTCCATGTACCACGGTATGCTGCAAAGTTACCGTAGTATACTGTGGCCCAAAATATAAATATGGCCTAGCTGTAGTATTGTATTGTGGCACCTTTGCATCACGCATGGTGTCACATAGGCAATGCAATACTGATGCCAGATTTCCATAGCAACACATGGCCACCATGTTTGTTGATTAGTGTATCTGGAGAAATGCAAGGCAGCGCAATTCGCTGTTTACATAACTCTGCACACCATAATCTACATTGCTGCAAAATTTCACATACATCCGTACGCCACTACACTATACGCCAATACACTATATACCACTCCACTAAACGGTATTCCAGGATATTCCACTCTAGTGTACATCGCTCCACTCTATGCCACGCCACTCTGTGCCCCTACACTATATGCTATTCAACTCTATGCTACTCCACTCTATGCCTCTCCACTGCATGGGACTCCTCTCAATGCCACTCCTCTATACGCTACTGCACAGTATGCAACTCCACTGTATGCCACTACACTCTACACTCTTACACTGAACACACCTCTACTCTGTCACTCCAGTCTACACCACTCCACTATACAGTCAGTGAGATTCTACTCCACTATGCTATTCCACTTTATGCCATTCCATTGTATGCCACTCCATTCTGTACTATTCCACTGTATGCCACTCCACTCTACAACATTCCATTCTATGCTGTTCCACTATATGCCACTCCACTGTACAAAACTCCACATGACACCACTCCAGTGTTTGAAACTCCATTCTCAGCTATTCCTTTGATCACCTCTCTAGTGTATGATACTCCATTGCATGCTATTAAACTCTACCCCACTCCACTGTACAAAACTCCAGTCTACACCACTCCATTGTCTGCAACTCCACTGTATGCTACTAGAATATATACTACTACAACCTATGCCACTCCACTGTATGCTGGTACACTGTGTAGAGCTCCACCCTGCGCCAGTCCACTCTATGTTATTACACTGTAACCAACTCCAATCTACGTCACTTCAGTGTATGCTGTTCCACTGAGCCAATCCAGTATACACTACTCCACTATATACTAGTCCACTGTATACTACTCCACTGTGTGCTATTTCATTGTATGCCACTACACTGTACACTACTCTAAGCTACTCCAGTGTCTGGGACTCAAGTCTACACCACTCCATTCTACGCTGTTCCATGGACACCACTCCACTGTACACCACTCCACTGTATACTATTACACTCTACCCCACTCCAGTGTATGCCCACTCGTCTACAGCACTTCACTGTATGCCATGACACTGTACACTATTCCACTCTACACTAATCTACTCTACATCGCTCCACAGTACTCCACTCTATGCTATTCCACTGTACGCCGCTCCACTCTATGCTATTACACTGTATATAACTTAAATCTTTGCCACTCTACTGTATGATATTCCACTCTACCCCACTCCACTATACGCCAACCCATTCAAAGCTATTCCATTAGACGTCACTACACTGTACACCACCCCACTGTATACTAATACACTCTACCCTACTCCACTGTACTCCACTCAAATCTATACCACTCCTCTGTATGTCACTGCTATTTGCTCCTCTGTACAATACTCCACTCAACACCACTTCACTGTATGTCACTCCACTGTATGTCACTTCACTCTATGCTATTACACTGTACCCAACCCCACT
The DNA here is from genome assembly GCF_031143425.1 of Pleurodeles waltl. NCBI lineage: Eukaryota > Metazoa > Chordata > Amphibia > Caudata > Salamandridae > Pleurodeles > Pleurodeles waltl. The sequence continues at coordinate 434,648,467 of NC_090451.1, read as the reverse complement.
GTACACCACTACAGTCTACTCACTTACATTGTACGCACCTCCACTCTATGCCACTGCAGTATACACCACTCCACTATACACCAATCACCTGGGCTCTACTCCAGTATGCTATTCGACTGTATGCCATCACACTGTATGCCACTCCACTGTACAACACTCCACTCTACACTGTTCCACTATATGCGAATGCGACTCCAGTCTACAGCAGTCCACTTTACACCACTCCAGTGTTTGGCTCTCCACTCTACGCTACTCCATTCCAAGCTATTCTATTGGATGCAATGCCAGTGTATGCCAGTCCAGTGTATGATATTACACTCTACCCCCATGCCACTGCACGGCACTTCAATCTACGCTACTCTAATATACACTCTAACACTCTGCACCACTACACTGTACAATTATCCACTCTACACTAGTACATTGTACACAACTCCACTCTATGCCCGTTCACTCCATGCTATTACACTGTAACCAATTCCAATCTACACCACTTCAGTGTACACTACTTCACTGTATACCACTCCACTGTACACTACTTCACTGTATTTCCACGACACTGTGTGCTACTCTATCCTATGCAACTCCTCTCCACACCACTCCATTCTACGCTATTCCATTGGACACCACTCCACTGTATGCTATTATACTCTACCCAACTCCAGTGTTTACCACTCCAGTCCACACCACTTCACTGTATGCCACTGCACAATACACTACTCACTACACGCTATTCCACTTTACACCACTCCACTCTATGCTTTTCCACTGTATGCCACTCTAGTATATGCTATTCCACTCTACACCACTCCATCCTACGCCACTCAGTTCTACACTAGTTCATTGGACGCCACTCCACTCTATGCTACTCTATTCTACCACACTCCATTGTACGGCACTCTAGTCAATGCCACTCCATTGAACGCTATTACACTCTACGCTATTCAACTCTGCACTGTTCTACTCTATACCTCTACACTGTACAACACTCTATGCTATTCCACTGTACGCCACTCTACTCTGTGCTATTGCACTGTACACAACTTCAATCTTTGCCACTCGAATATATGGTATTCCACTCTACCCCACTCCACTATGAGCAGCTCCATTCTCAGCTGTTCCATTGGACGTCACTCCACTGTACGCCACTCCACTGTATGCTATGATACTCTACCCCACTCTACTGTACTCCACTCAAATCTACACCACTCTACTGTACGTTACTGCACTATACACTGTTACACTCTATGCCACTACACTGTACATACTCCACTCTGCCCCACTTCACTATATGCCACTTCAATCTATGCTACTCCACTGTATGCCACTCCACTGCAAGCTCCTACACTATATGCTATTCCACTGTATGGCACTCTTTTCTACTCTACTCAATTGTATGCCACTCCATTCTACGCCACTCCATTGTACTCTTCTGCACGCCATACAACTCCACTCTACAAAATTCTACTACACTCTAGGCCCTTTATTAAACTCCACTCTATCCCAGTACATGCCATTGTCCAAATTTTTACTTGACTCTATGCCCGTACCCTCTATTAAGCAACACTGTACTCCACTCTATGTCAGTTTCCAACACTATACAACACTGCACTCAACTCTACTGTATGAGATGCCACTCCAATTTATAAGAGCATCCTTAACTCTACGCTATGCCACTTCAATGTATGCCATGTCAACTCTACACTAATCCACTATACCCTACTCCACTCTGTGCCACTATACTGTACACCACACCACTCTATGCTAGTCTACTCTATGCCACTTCACTCTTCTACACTCCACTGTACGGTATTCCACTGTATGTTATTCTACTGTATGCCACTCCACTTTGCGGTAATCCACTCTGCACTAGTACAAAGTATGCCACTCCACTCTACGCCGTTCCACTGTACGACACCCTCCTCTACTCTATATAATGCCACTCTGTAAAAGTCCTCTACACATTATGGCACTTTATGACACTCCACTCTATTCCTGGGCACTCCACTGTCCAACACTATAGTCCACTTTATGCCCATAGACTCTATTGTACAACACTCTATCCACTATACAACACTTTTCTATACTCTAAGACACAGAAGTCCACTCTATGGTACAAGACACCACTCCAATTTATAACAGTTTAGTACTTACACTACACCACTGCACTAAACTCCATGCCACTATACTCTACAACATGCCAATACACTCTACTATACTACTCCACGCTACGTTATGCCTCTCCACTTGACTATACTCCACTTTACGAGACTTTACCTCACTCTATGCTACTGTACAACAATCCATTCTACACAGCTCTACTGTTCAACACACTGCTGTACTCTTTGCAGCTCCGACACCACTGTCTGCCATTGTACTGTTTAACACTGTATGCCAATCCACTCTACCATACTTTACAACACTGTACTGTACACCACTTCACTCTACATAACTCAGCTAGACTGTATGCCTCTCTACTCTACTTTAGTCAACTAAGCTTTTCAATACTGTATGGGATACCACTACACTCTACTGTACAACACGGTACTCCAATTTATGACTTTACTCAACTCTTTGCTATGCCACTCCTCTCTACTGCATTACACGCCACTAAAGTCTACTTCACGCCACTCCACTCTGCACTCTATGCTATCCCACTCCAGTATACTCCACTCTATGCTAACCTACTGCAGAGTACTTCACTCATCTTTACTCCACTCTACTACACTTTATCCCACTCCATGCCACTGCACCGTACTCTGCTCTACACTGCTCCACTATCCAACACTATACTCCACTGTATGCAACTCCACTCTACAACATTGTATTGTAGCCACTCTATGACACTCTACTCCGCCCTATGCCCCTCCACTCTATGCCGCTCTACTACACTGTATGACACTCAATAACACAGCACTCCCCTCTGCCAAGATATGCGACTCCACTATTATGACACAGCATTCCACTCTATGACACTCTCCTCCACTGTTTTCTATGACACTCCACTTGACGATACTCCTCTCTATGACACTCTACTTTAAACTACTCCACTCTAAAACACTCCAGCCCATTGTACAGCTCACAACTCCAGTCTACGATACTTGATTACACTATATGAAACATCATGCCATTACACTATATAACACTTTACTACACTGTATATTGTGCACCATACCACTCTACTCCACTCTATTCCACTATACAATACTCCACTCGATGACAATAGACTTTACAACACTCTCTTCCACTGTGCTATATGACACTCCACATAAGAGCACTCCACTTGACGATACTGGACTCTACGATTTGAAAAACACTTTTATTAAACATTAAGAAAAACATTGAAATTAAATGAAAAAACAAAGGTTAAAGCTTAGTTGTAGTTATGAAAATGTGCTTCTTTATACAAACCAAACTTAAACTGCATAAACTTTTAAAGTTATAGTTTTCATTTAATAATATGTATCCACTATTTTCAAAGTATTATAAGTAGCGTACCTTGTTACAGACTCTTTTCAAGTTACTAGCCAGACAACACTAATTATAACTTGACACTCTACCATGCACTATGTTCTCACTAATAATAACTCTCCACTGTACAACACTACACTGTAAGAGACTCTCTGCCACTCTACTGTATGACACTGCACTCCATAACACTGAACTTTACCTAACGATACTCCACTGAACTCCACGCTATGCCACTACACTCTACAACACTCTTCTACACTCTATTCTACTCTATGACATTCTACTCAGTGATATTCCACTCCACCACACTCCATTTCACAACACTCCAGTCAATGACCCTCGACTGTACACGACCCAACTCTGTTGTTCATTTTGCCACTACAATGTACAACACGCCACTCCACTCTATATGATACTCCACTCCAATATACGACACAACACTCCACTCCACTGTATACCACTTTACTCCATTGTACGGTATATCACTCCACTCTTTTTCACTCTATGATACTTCACTCTATGACACTAGACTCTATTACACTCTCCTTCACTGTACTGTACGACACTCCAATGAATGACACGCCACACTACTATTTGAAAATACAATTAAAAAAAGGTTAAGGATAATTTATATTTAGAACTACTCTATTCTTTCTATACAAACCCAACTGAAAATATAAAACATTAAAAACAGTAAACTATAATTATAACTTTAATTTAGCATTTACACACCACCTTCAAATTTTTATGTCACGCACCTCACAACACAGTCTTATGACCTCACTTGCTGTACTACATTAATTATAATTTATGCCTTTTTCATGCAATGGTTATACCCTTGAATACTACATCACTTATAGCATCTGAAATCATAGCATTCATAACAACACTTATACCTTCTCAATGACAAAATTAGTCACAACACAGTGCATGGTAAAGTAGCAAGTTCTAGTTAGTGTTCTCTGCTTAGCGAGCTGACAAGAGTCTGTAACGAAGCCACTACTAATGGTAGTGAATAGATTCTAAATGAAAGTTATAACTATAACTTTTAAAGTTTTTCTAGTTTAGTTTGGATTGTATAGGAAAAATACATTCCTAACAATAACTAAACATTGACCTTTGTTTTTATATATATATATCATATACTTCTTTCTCCACAGTATCTCCGCTCACTGCTGTGATTTCAGATACTGAAAAAGAAGAGAGGCAGCACTGACAGTGGTGTAACAATAGCCCCTGCAGACCCTGCACTGAAGTGGGCCTCCGGGTTCCCTCTGACACTGAGCTTGAGCCCCTGGTCTGAGGGCTCCTAACTGGGTCCGGAGTGTGGGGGCAGGACCAGCTTTAGGGTGGTCCAACGGGTGCACTGACTTTGGTGCGGGCACTGTGTTTGAAAATAGCCTGTGTTTAGAAGCACATAAACTTGCATGTGCATTCAGCAGTTTTCAGGCAACACTAAAATGTCAATATAACTCTGATGATTAGTGTTTCTGCTGGTGAGAGATCCGAATTGGGTCTAGTGGCAGTGTTTACTCATCATAAAGTAGCACAGAGGGATTAATGTGTCTGCTGCAAAGAACATGCATCATGCATATCACAAAACTGTGAGTGAACCCTGAGTAGCGCTTCAAAAATAGAAAAATACATTTTTGTCAGAAAGGGGCCATGGAGAGGTGAGGGACACTATTGGAGAGGGGTACAGAGGGAATTAGTGGAGAAGGAGGTCATGGGGGGGCTCCAAAAAAGACTGACGCACCAAGCACCATCAGCACTAAAGCTAGCCTTGCGTGAGGGCCCCCTTCATGTATTTTGCAGGTGGGGCCCTCAAATTTTGTTATGCCACTGGGCACAGCAATCCAGAATCCGGGAGAATTCGTTTTTTTTTCTCATTAGTGCAGGTATGGCCTGCATAAGTGTTCTATAAGCCTACATTATAATTTTAAGATTGTGCCTTCTCAGTGAGGAAGGGAATCTTAAACTGTTGCTGTTCTGATTTACCTGCTCTTCAGAGAAGGGAAACGTGCACTGTTGCGGCTCATGTGTACCTGTTTTGTGAAGGCGAGAAGCTTGTGCCTGTGAGGTATGAGTGTATATGTTTTATGAGAGGTAATCGTGCGCAGTGGCTATGTTGGTCCTGTGTGTGAAGGAAATCTGTGCTACTCCTACTACTGACACGTGTTCCTATTCTTTGTGGGCTGCCTATACTGTGTATTAATGAAGCTGGTGGTATATATTTTGTCACACAGGGGCAAAGCAATTGCCAGTTTTAATGAATGATGCCAAGAGTGAACTGTAACAAAACGAGGACCAAGTCTGGATTTGCATAAGAAACAAGCAGTCAAAACATATCATTAATTTCTCCCCTACCCCCATAACTGTAGTTCATGATGTTATTTGTGCATTTTTTGTATTTATTATAAAACATAAAAATTGCTAAGGATATTAGCCTCCAGAGACTGCCCCACATCTGGTCCTGCACCTCACTTCAGTTTTACCTGTTGCCCTAAGAATCCAACCTTTCCCCTGCTCTGGCAGGTCTCAAGTGGTTTTCGACCGAAGGGCTATCAGATGTTTAACAAGAAAAGGTAGGATAAAGAGGGGGTGGTATATAAAGTGTGGATGTTTGTGTTTCACTTCTATGTCAGCTCCCTCCCCCTTTCTTTAGAATGGGGACTCCATTACTCTTAGCCCAATTCTGTGAGGTGTCACCTTGTACCCCGGCAATGCAGCTGTTAGCATTTGCAAATATGTCTCTATCCAGGCCGCAGGGTGTTTGTAAACCTCCATCCCACCTCCAATAACTAGAGACCTATTGCTCTTCTGCCTGCAGGGGCGAAGATGCTCAAGAAGTTAGTTAATAGACAACTGTTGGGACGGTAAGTCTTCTGCTTGTCTCTGGAGAGCATGCTTTCCCTGCCTTATAGTGATCTACAGGCAAGTCACTTAAAATTTACTGTATGGTTTCTGGATTCATACCTCAGTGAACATGACAAACATGCTTGTCCACTGAGGATTTCCCGGTTTACATGGACTGAGACCCTAGAGCTTAGCTCTGAGGTCGAGAGGGGGCATGCATAGTGCATCCCTATTTCACAGAGAGTGGCTACTGTCCTATCTACCAAGGCAGTGGTAGACTGACAGTGGTGGCAACAATATATCTATAGTCAGGGATACCTGTATCCTTGTACCCTTGATGGGGAGTTGGGGGTACTAGCTACTCTTCTTATCAAGTATGTGCAGTCTTCTTTGCCTATGGTCCTGTTGCCTTTGTCTACCTGGGCTGTGTGTTTGAGAGCCAATAGGTTCCCAAGGGGAGAATGGTGAGGTGAGCCATTGTGTTTAATGTGAGCTGGGCTGTTCTGCTTGACATACCAGATCCCCTGTGCCCCTCCCTATTCCTTGGAAAAGCTTGGTGGGCTGGGGTAGACACTTGCTATTATCTGGGTTTAGCTGCCCTAACTCTGCTAGGAGGGATGATGGTCACGGCCTCCTGGTCTGGAATTAATTAAAATTCCTCTCTGGAGAATAGCCTGGGCTGATACCAAGAGCCTGTCCTGAAGGATAACAACTCATCCTATAGATGTCTTATACACGCAGTAAGCATGAGACACAGATAGGCCTCATGATTGGAAGGTCCCCCAGCATTCAAAAGTAGAAGACCCTCTGATTGGATCAGCCTATCAATGATTAAAAGTCTGGCCTGAGTTGTCAGTGATTGTTCAAGACTGGTCTTCGGTTCTAATAAGCATCTACAAAAGCCAGCTGTGGGCCCATAGTATAGAGGCAAGAAAGCTTGCTCACCGACTATGAACTTGAGAGTTTTCTCTATGGTGGATGGATTCAGCTGTGAAGGAATTTGCCAGCTGTGAAAGAGCAAAAATATCAGTCATCAACCTGAATGCAGATGCAGTGGACCAGCTGTTTGTGAGGCTTGTCACATTGGCTTGGAAGACAAAGAAATTGCAAACAGCTGCTCAAGAGAAGGATGTTTGCAGCACATCAACAGTGGGAGACGGGGAATCTTGATTCCACCAAGCCTTTGAGGGTGAGGTCACTTCTGCCCAGACCCCTCCCCTGTGTTGTTGCACCCTGGGATACTTACAGTGGCGATCTTTAGCTGGGGAAGAGTGTCCTGTGGTACAGGCCCCCTACCTTTCTCTTTGTGATACTTGGGGGTACCAGAGTGTACTGGAACTGTTATGACTCGGTCGTCCCATTTCCAGGGGGCGCTGTAAGGGGACTGTCAGAAGCCTGGGAATCACCTTGAACACCTATCTAGAGTCCCTTGCTGACTCCTGTTTGTTTCTCTTTTCTCCATGGTACACTTGTGTAGGACTACATTTGCTTCTTGGGACTGCAAATCCCATAATGCACAGCTTGGTAGTCAGGAAAACCCGGATTCTGTTTCCCATTGTTTTCAATGGGAGAAGTCCAGTTGCTCCTTTTCACTGGATCCTCTCCTCCAGGACTTGCAAGTGTCCGAAACCACACACACCTGAAACCTCTCCTGTGCAGCACAGCTTGGAACTGCTTATAAGCAGCCATTTCCTCAAGCTCCCCGTCGTGCATCGGACTTCAATTCCTTTGTGTTACAGACCCCTTGTCAGATGGTGTTCCAGTTTTGTTCCTGTTCTGTTCCAGCCTGATCCTGTTTCCTGTTTCTCTGCCCTGCTCCTGATTGTTCCAGCCAGAGTCTGCTCCCTACTTCTTAGCCTTGTACCTGTTTGTTTCTTCCAAAGCCTGCTCCCTGTTTCTCTGCCCTGCTCCTGCCTTGTTTCAGCCTGAACCTTCTCTCTGTTTCCCAGTCCTGTTTACTGCTCATTTCCTACTCCCTGTATTCCAGTCCTGTCCTTGCCTGTTCCAGCCAGAGCCTGTTCTCAGTTTCCCAGTCCTGTCTCTGTCTGTCCCAGCCAGACGTTTGCGCCCTGTTTTCAAGTCCTAGACCCGCCTTTGCTTCAGCCTGAGCCTGTTCCTAGTTCTTGCCTCTGCCTCTTTGTTTGTTCCCTTCTGTTTCTGTTTCTTCTTGGTTCTTTGTGTCTGGTAAGTGTTCTATCAGTCTTCACCAGTGTATACGTGTCCTCCTGTGTACTGGGGTTGGCTCCTGGTTTCCAGGAGGCAATTCCAGCCCCCATCCTTGTCCAGTGTTATACGTTGTATTTCGTGCCTAACAGTGACAGTGTGCTATTGCTGTTTTCTCAGGAATCGCCACTGTGTTTCGAGCTGGACCCACAAGAGCGTGTCTTGTGTATGTAAGTACTATCCTTGTTTGTGCTCTAGGGTCCAGAGACAGAATCACTTCTGCTGCCTCCTTTCTATGGGGCTGGCAGGGTGACTATCTGTAAAAGCAAACTGCACAGAGGCATTGAGATTCCCTGTCACTGTGGGAGGTTCTGCGCCTTACTCTGTGTACAACCCCAGCGTGTTTGTCCACTGGTAATCCGTTTCCTGTTTGTTCACACAAGGGTTGCTCTGCTTTTACTTTCCTGTTTCCTGTGCCTATCCATAGCTGTCCTTTCCGTGTATGCCTTTAGCTGCTCCTCTGCCCCAGTGTACTACATCTTTAGGATATTCGGTGACCTCAAGGGGTGTCCCAACCAAAGTCCTGATCAGACCCGCCCGAAACCGTGACAGAATGCACGACCCAAACATTTCAAGCTCCCCTGGCAGTAAAGGCACACACAAACCTAAAGGGCTTTCCTATCATGTTAAGACACCCCTTTCTAAACCTATACATTCTCTGAAGACCTCTAAAAAAGGCCTTAGTTTAAAGGATAGACTTGTTAAAGAAAACCATAACTTGCAAGTTCAGTACTACACTGAGTGGCTTGCTAATATTTCAATGATAGACTATTATGTTATTTGTGGCTATGACCCCCAGTCCCTGTCTGTAGAAGAATTACAAGGACGTAATGAGTTTTTGCAGTATCTATTAGCTGAAGCCAGTAAGAATGTTTGTAACCGTGGAAGTGCTTTTGCTACCTCTGCACAAGACATTTACTCTCAAGAAAAGACGGTTAATTCCTTGCCTCATGCTAGTGCATCCCAAGTTCACTTCCAGCACTCTGCCAAAACAAAGAACCCTGACACTGTTCAAGAAGCCACACTACCGATTCCCTTGTTTTCTGTTGAGTGCTTCAGCCCATCTAGGCCAGTTTCTCAGAATTCAAAGTGCAGTGCTGACTCTTATAAAGACCTATCAGTCCCTCAGAGTTTTCAAGTCAGCAGGCTAGACCCTGTATCTAAGGGATCAGTAAAAACTGTGGGATTCCTTAGTTCAACTCAAATGGCTTGTGCTCCTCCCAAATTGGATGACAGTACATCAGTCTCAATTCCTAAGTGTTGTGCTGACTCATGTAAAGATCTACCAGTCCCTCAGTGCTTTGAAGTGAGCAGGATAGAACCTGTATCAAATGGATCAGTAAAGACTGTGGGATTCCTTAGTTCAATTCAAAAAGCTTGTGCTCTTCCCAAACTGGATGATAATATACCAGTCTCAATCCCTAAAAGCTCTTCTAAACCCTTTTCTATTCTGAGTGGGTTTGATAACAATATGGACATACACACACTAAAAGATCAGTTTTGGCAGATTAAAATGCAGATATCAGACTTCTATGATGAATATGTTGTAACATACACAAGAAATCTTGCACATGGGCTCTTTTCATCAATGCATATTTCACTGTTGGCAGAACCAGACATTCTGTTTATCTGTAAGGTAGAAGAAGTAACAGAGCAGCTGATGGAAACTACTGCAAGGCAATTTGAAAACCTGAAAAAAGAAAATGATCACCAGCTTTCGCTTAAAGAACAGTATGCTACCTCATGTGCCTCTCCAAAGACTGCTATAAAGCAGATTTTCCCTGCTATGAATGAATGTCAAGAAACAGCTCCAGTTATAAATATATCAGCCTCTTCTTCAGACTCTCTCTCAGCCTGTAGTTCTCCAGTGAAAATTCCTGTACAGTTGACTGAATCTCTGACATCTCTGAGAGATTTGACACCTCTTGATTCAAAGGATGGATCAGTCTTCAGAAGGAAGTGTCTCAGCCCCTCTATCAGAACAAATAAAGCCAAAGGAAGAAGAGAGTTCTGATGCAGACTCCAATAGCTGCACCTTAAGAAACCAAGATATGACTTTACTGGAGATAAATGGCAAGTCGTGCAACAGTGTTGAAGAATCTGAATCTAGTGATGACAGTGGTTCCTGCCTTGCCGTGAACAAACCTGCAGATAGTGCTGTTCAAATGGCGCACACACCAGAATTTTCAGATTGTGGGGATACTCCTGCCCTTTCAAACAATATCATAGAATTTTCAGATAATGAAGAGACAGTTCCTGTTTCAAGTGAACTAATGGATTTTTCTGACCGTGAAGAAATACCCGCAATTACTAAGAATGTAATGGACTACTCAGAAAGTTTAAAAATCTCTTCTGTGTCAAAGCAAACCGTGGAGATTTCAGACAAGGAAGAAAGCAAGCAATCTGAAACTAAACAGCCTGTCATAAGAAATAAGAGCCTTCTCCTAAAAGAGGACACAGTTGCAGCCTCAACCACTGACTCTGACTTGCTGTTCCCTGCCACTGCGTTTCCTGTTTCCAGCTCAACGGTTAGTGAAGAACAGATCTCTGATCTACCGGTATCTGACCTTGATTTAAAACCAGCCACACTAATGTCACCTGCTGTGTCCCTGAAACTAAAGACTCCTGAAAACCAGCAATCTGAAACTGAAGCTCAAGTACTGAAAGATGTAATATTTCCCACTAAAACTAAAGACTTGAATTTGAATCTTGTATTCGAAGATCTGATGATAAGTACTGTTCTTAGTGTTTTATTGCAAGAAACCATCATCAATTCAAAGGCTACAGCTGAAAATGTAGATAACAGTGTAAAGGTGATTTCTGAAGAGACTCCAGTTCTATTTCTTTCCAAAGAACAACCTTTCAATGTTAACAGAGTTGAAGATCAACTACCTGTAGGAGAAACGCCTTGCAAAGAAACCATTTCTGATACCACGAACACACCACAGAGCACTTGCAATGAAGAAATCCCAGTCTTGTCTGAAGATCACCCTAAAGAATTAGTTTGTGGAACTTCTACATTTTCAGATGTTAATCCAGTTTCTAAAGACTTAAAAACTCTTGTTGATCCTGTGATTGATACTCCAAAGTCATCCAAAACTAAAGAAAATTCTGAATATTTCATGTTCACCTTGAGAACACCAGTTACCCATGTCTCCCAAGTTTCTATGCTTTGCAAGCCTCAGACCACAATCAATGCAAATACTGCTGCAGAAACAGACATATCCTGCTTGTCGGAAGGAGTTACAGACCTTACTAATACGCCAATTATGTCCTCCAAAGAAGACCGTACTGAACAGGAAACTAAAGTCCTAAAGATAACCGCCCGTAATGCCATTCCAGATCTCCTTGCTCCTGAATCTACTTCACCAGAAACCAACTCCATGCACTCCTCCCATATCACTCGAACAATAAAGAGGAAAGACATCGGAGCCCATATGGGTATTAATACATGCTTTGCTCATTAGATGATTCATCTGTGGCAGGACTGTAAACTTATCAACCAAGGTTGGTGTTGGATTTTCTTGCTTTGGCTTTTCCTCTTCAACTTTTTTTTAGCCAAAGAATCGCCTTCTCTTCTTGAGCAGACTGGTGGGAGGGGGTATACTGTTACGACTCGGTCGTCCCATTTCCAGGGGGCGCTGTAAGGGGACTGTCAGAAGCCTGGGAATCACCTTGAACACCTATCTAGAGTCCCTTGCTGACTCCTGTTTGTTTCTCTTTTCTCCATGGTACACTTGTGTAGGACTACATTTGCTTCTTGGGACTGCAAATCCCATAATGCACAGCTTGGTAGTCAGGAAAACCCGGATTCTGTTTCCCATTGTTTTCAATGGGAGAAGTCCAGTTGCTCCTTTTCACTGGATCCTCTCCTCCAGGACTTGCAAGTGTCCGAAACCACACACACCTGAAACCTCTCCTGTGCAGCACAGCTTGGAACTGCTTATAAGCAGCCATTTCCTCAAGCTCCCCGTCGTGCATCGGACTTCAATTTCTTTGTGTTACAGACCCCTTGTCGGATGGTGTTCCAGTTTTGTTCCTGTTCTGTTCCAGCCTGATCCTGTTTCCTGTTTCTCTGCCCTGCTCCCGATTGTTCCAGCCAGAGTCTGCTCCCTACTTCTTAGCCATGTACCTGTTTGTTTCTTCCAAAGCCTGCTCCCTGTTTCTCTGCCCTGCTCCTGCCTTGTTTCAGCCTGAACCTTCTCTCTGTTTCCCAGTCCTGTTTACTGCTCATTTCCTACTCCCTGTATTCCAGTCCTGTCGTTGCCTGTTCCAGCAAGAGCCTGTTCTCAGTTTCCCAGTCCTGTCTCTGTCTGTCCCAGCCAGACGTTTGCGCCCTGTTTTCAAGTCCTAGACCCGCCTTTGCTTCAGCCTGAGCCTGTTCCTAGTTCTTGCCTCTGCCTCTTTGTTTGTTCCCTTCTGTTTCTGTTTCTTCTTGGTTCTTTGTGTCTGGTAAGTGTTCTATCAGTCTTCACCAGTGTATACGTGTCCTCCTGTGTACTGGGGTTGGCTCCTGGTTTCCAGGAGGCAATTCCAGCCCCCATCCTTGTCCAGTGTTATACGTTGTATTTCGTGCCTAACAGTGACAGTGTGCTATTGCTGTTTTCTCAGGAATCGCCACTGTGTTTCGAGCTGGACCCACAAGAGCGTGTCCTGTGTATGTAAGTACTATCCTTGTTTGTGCTCTAGGGTCCAGAGACAGAATCACTTCTGCTGCCTCCTTTCTATGGGGCTGGCAGGGTGACTATCTGTAAAAGCAAACTGCACAGAGGCATTGAGATTCCCTGTCACTGTGGGAGGTTCTGCGCCTTACTCTGTGTACAACCCCAGCGTGTTTGTCCACTGGTAATCCGTTTCCTGTTTGTTCACACAAGGTTTGCTCTGCTTTTACTTTCCTGTTTCCTGTGCCTATCCATAGCTGTCCTTTCCGTGTATGCCTTTAGCTGCTCCTCTGCCCCAGTGTACTACCTCTTTAGGATATTCGGTGACCTCAAGGGGTGTCCCAACCAAAGTCCTGATCAGACCCACCCGAAACCGTGACAGGAACTCTGGCCAGCTAATATCCTCCTACAGCTAGCCAGTGGCTACTGGTCTAGTGGCACTCCTGTAAAGTGTGCCAAGACATCCGGTACCTGTGATCAGATCTCTGGTACCACCAGAGCAGTGTCCTTGCTAAGGATAGAAGGATACTTCTGTTCTGTGGGTGGTGGGTTCTGGGACTGTTCTGAAATGTTTGACTTCACATCATATGCTGAAACTACACAATTGCCATACAAGGATTGGTATCATGGCTCTAGCGAATGAGAGCAACTCTGTGCAACATAATCTGTAATATGCAATGCTAACTGTCTTTGTATAGTGCTTAGTGTCTACGCGCTATAATACTGTTCGGGTCAGAACTCTGGCCCAGAGGGTTGTTGAGAAGCCTGTTTTTCACTGTTTATCCTATTTTTATGTGCAGTATATTTCTCTTATGTGTATTAAAGTACTTTTCTTTTTAAAAAGTAAAGCACTGACTTGGCATTGATCTTATTAGCTGGTAGTACAATGTACCCTGTATTCTGAATGTCTAAACCCACCGCACCTCCTTGAGTAAACCTTAGACTGCTCTTCCTTGCTAACCTGAGAAAACCAAGTGCTGGAGAGAAGTACACAGTTATCCAGTTTTGGGTCCACTAGTACTGAGGCCCCAGGATACCAGCAGGGGACACTCCATTTGATGCAATTGGAGCAGGGTAGCCCCAGAGTGCCCTGGTGTACTGGAAATCATATAGTACAGAATCTGCCTTTTTGGAAATCTCAGAATCTATCAAGAATAATCTTGATCAGAATTCCTCATCGATGGTGGTGCTCCTTGACCTATCCTCGGCATTTGATTCAGCATCACATGTAATTCTCCTAAACAGTCTCAGTAACATGGGAATCCAAGGTCAGGCCTTATCCTTGTTTAAATCTTACTTGGAAGATAGGACACAGTCTGTTTTATTGTCTCCTTTCACTTCCTCATCAAAACCTCTTGATTGTGAAGTGCCGCAGGGCTCTACCCTGATTCCCACTCTTTTTAATATCTACCTGGAGCCCTAAGCAAATCTGGATGAATCATAGGGTCTGCAGGTTATCTTCTATGGGGATGATACACAGCTTCTCCTATCTTTTCAGGAGAATGATATGGTAGCCCTAAATTCTTTCAAACCTTATTTAAGATCTCTGGGCAATTGGATGAGCAATAATTGCATTAGGCTCAACTCTGATATTACAGAGGTACTTTTCTTTGAAACAAAATACTACTCTGGCTCGTACAACTGGTGGCCTTTGGAAATGGGGACCTTGTGCTCTTCTGCATCTACTCCCAGAAACATGGGGATTATATTTGATCCAGAACTCTCATTAGAGCCCCAGTCAAAGCAATATCAGCCAGCTGCTTTGCAGCTCTAAAATCTTTAAAAAGGATTTTGCATTTAGCACCCGAGGACACCCGTGAGACTATTATTCATTCTCTGGTGACTGTGAAACTGTTCTATGCTAACAGCTTAGACTTGGGCCTTCCGGCATATCTGACTCAGCTTCTTCAAATTATTTAAAATGCCGGGACTTGCCTAATCTTGAAAATTCCGATGCGCCAATCAGTGGCACACCACTTGCAACAACTTCCGTGGTTGTCCATTATTAAGCGGATTAATTTCAAGGGTCTTACCTTTGCTTACTCAGCTCTTGAACACAAAGATCCCTTCTACCTAAGAAAGAGAAATAAGGCATACTCTCAAACTAGATCTTTGAGATCTAATAGCCAAAAACATCTCCATATTCCTCAGGTGCATAAAGCAAGGAGGGGTGGAAGATAATTCAGGTACCTCACGGCTCGGCTCTGGAACTCTCTATCGTTAGGTCTTCGGTTAGCTTCATTGGAATCTATTTTCAGGAAAAATCTGAAGATGTTTCTTTTTAACTCTATCTCCTAAATCTCTTGAATTTATTGGTCACTTGCTGCCAGCGCCAGGGTGCTTTTGTGGAAGCAGCTGCGCTCTCTACAAACTTGTTTGTATTGTATTGTATTGCACTGAATGGAAAGAGCTAGCATCAGTAATACATTTCAATTACAGTGAAGGCTCCACAAAAGCAACAGAGATAATGGTATCTAAACCTGAAAGGTTTATTAGAAAATGTAGTCAGTTTACAAACTACTCCATTTAATGAAATCAATATATCCAAAAGCAGTACATGCCCATATAATTATGCAATCTGAATTTGTATATCATAAAGAAAAAGATGCAAAATATAACAAGATACAAAGCACCAAATATAAAGTACATAGGCTTCACAAAGGAACTTCCCTAATCTAAATAAAGCTTCAATAGTGTCAAGGGAAATATAAAAGAGGACGGTGTCAGCATTAGAAGAACCAAATTAAGGTTCTCGGAGATGAAAAGGAAATTCAAGCATGAAGCTCAACACCTTCAGCAAGGGAAATTTACAGAGTTGAGAGAAGTTTTCCCTCAGGAAAGTGAGGACAGGATCTCCTAACTATTCTAAGGAGATATACAATTAATACTGAGTAGAACGTTTTGGAACCTCCATCCACCGATTCTCTCTGGACAGTCCAATCAGAAGACACAGTTCTCTGGGAGTAGGTAGACCTTCCAGGTTGCCAGTTTCGAATAAGGAATGTACAGCTGTGTGGCCTTGACATTAGTAACAGTCAGTCTTTCTTCGTACAGGAGGGTCTTTCCTATCCCTATTCGCTACATCTCCACTATCAAAAAGTATGTACACATTCGAAATCCCACAGCCTTCTACAATAAAAATGACTATATTCTTAGTAATGAACACTCCTGTATAAGGCTCCCGCAAAGAAGAGAAAACATGAAACTTGCAATGCATTTATTAAAGAGTGACTGAGACCTAAGCCCACATCATGTCATCCACAAGAGCAAAGAATGCAACCTATGAATATAGTTAGTGTGAGAAAATACGATTATGGTACAGTTATATGTGTGGCTCTTACTATGTGTAAATGTAGCCATCTAACATTAATTGATTAATACAATGCACACAGATTAACTTGCTATCGAAAAGGTGTAATTATGTCTCAAAAGTGCATAGAAAGTTAAATTCCACTGCACCAGTGTCGTAGCAGGCCGCAAGCCAGGCCTCATAAATTCTGGAGAAGGAACGACCCCCATCTTTGATCTGGTTCAATGAATGCTTGGAGATGTCCCATTTCCTATGAAATTACAGAGGGATCTCTGGTGTAATCCCATTTGTTTTGTTTCTCCTATCTCTTCAGGCTCGACGATGTGCTACAATTTTACAAAGCCTTACCCCAGCAGGTGATGCTAGTCCAGTGGCCCAAACCTCTACATGCTCTCATTGTGTTGGGCAATTCTCCTTCTTAAGTATCTCCCTTTCTTTCAGGGAACGGTAATGCATGCCCATCAGTGTACAAATCCGAAGGAAAATAGTGTGGGGGACTAGCTAACATATGCAAATCACAATGTAATCACTGTAAGTGGCGACACAAGAAGTGATGTAATGCGCTTATAATAATTCTCACTTAAAATGTTTCAAGAGTATATCTTAGAAAAACGACAAACTAACTTAATCACAAATGAATGTGACACATATTTTGGTTTGACTTTTTAAACATTGCATGCCTTTTTTTCCACATATCAGTTCATAACTATGCTTGGAAATGGCTAAAAGTGACAACATGTTTAAACAGGTGCATGGAACCTGGAAAGTACATGTTTAAAATGCTTTTAGTGAGTAAACACTATGTGCTGATTGTAGTATTTAAAGTTTGTTTCCTGCTAGATGTTTTATACTGCTCCAAACCACAAAAGTGCTTTACATTTTCTGTGCGTTCAGCAACGTAAGGGTTCATTTTGGCAAGTTCTCTGTTCAGACAACAGATTAAAAGATAACCTCTCCTAGGCCCCTCTCATGGATGCTCAGATCGGCATTGATTCCCTAAGTAAGGGGAGCAGGACAGCTTGTTTCCAACTCCTAGGAACATTCACTGAATCTAAGGTGGCACAATTTCATTAATTATAGGTTTAACAGGAGGGGAAGCCAATTCAGCTGAAGAATCTTCCAAAGATATGGGGTTAAAATTAGAGAAAACTTCAGTCGACAACCAAAGGTTCATACAACCAGTAGAGGATCCTGTATGAGAATGTTCAGGTACAGGGACATCTGCCCCATCACCACTCTAAGAGAAGGAAAGGTAAGCTAATGGTATCTGAGGAGAGCAGTTGGAAATGGTTGAAACGTATCTTTAGCAGGGGGTCCAGCATCGCTCCTGTTGCTGAGAAACCCCCATCAAGGCCATGCTTTCATCTTTAACCCTACACCCAGGTTAACATATTATTAGTATGTTCCCTAAACTAACCTCCCGAAATATCAGACTCCAATGGCCTGATTACGAGTTTCTTGTTAAATTTCGTCAGATGCAATTAATACTTCAATCTTTGTCAACTTTTGGCAGGTGAAACCTTCCGAAATTTCACAGGGAAACTGGGAATTTACTGTATCATGTAGATTTTGGTGAGTTAAACACCAAAATCCACTTATTCCCCACAAACTTGCACCAAATGGTATATATTGTACACAATAAATTACTTACTACCCCCTTGCTATCGGTATCATGAAGCACACTGTTAAGTAATCACGAAATTCACATGGTCCGGTGTTTATAAATTTATTTCATTCGTAAATAAAAGCACACAGGTACAGCGTGTACAGAGTCTTTGCTCTGTTTCTCCTCAATCCTACTCCCCGCTACAACCTCGCTCTCCAGCATTCTAACTCACACACACACCTCTCACATTCTAAATTCTAACCTAATTTGTATAATAACTAAACCATAAGTGTTCTACATAACACATCCTCTTTCCTTATGATTATTGTTTATTTTTTTTTTACAATAAATGCAATAACAATCAATTAAAAACTAGAAACTCCATTTTACATATTATAAAGAAAACTTTTCCTATGTATAATCTTTCAACCATATCAGAGGTTTTTTTTTTTCTTCTGGATTCTTTTACTTCATTTATATCCTTAGATTTTGCTTCATTTATATCATTAGAAAAATCACATTCTTGTAAATCCATGTTATTAACTTTTACAGTATCTCTCATCTCCTCAAAAACTGTTTGATAATTACTTTGTGCCTTAACCATGACCTCTTTGTTGGATTTAGTTTTATCCAGAGTACCATCCATTACAAATTCCTTGTTAAGCATTTCCTTGATCACCACAGAAGGAGCATGACATTTAGCAATTCTTTTTAAATTCCACACCCTTCCATCACTCACCTTTACTGCATTAATAATTATCTCAACAACCTCCAAAGGTTCATAAAATGTGCTTTCTTCTTTGGGTACCTTGCCAGGTTTCCTTACTCTCACCAACTGTCCAACAGTAATATCACATTCCGTAGTAGCATGTTTATTATCATACCAGTTTTTTTGCCTTTGTGTTGCACAGATTCATGTTTCTCTTTAACAGAACTCTCTGACCATTCTACAATGCCGGATTTGAACAACCAACCTGGTGTGTATTTCATTCTAGGATTTCTACCTCTCATTAAAACAAAAGGAGAATACCCAGTTGCCTCACAGGTTGTAACATTATATGCCCACACTTTTTTTTCTAATTCCATTTCCCAATTCTCTTGCTTACAAACTGCCCACTGTATAGTATTCTTTGTGACATGGTTAAGGCGTTCAACCATAACATTGCTGTTTGAATTGTACAAAGAAGTAGGTCTATGTGTTACTCCGAACCTTTCAAAATATTCTTTGGCTTTTTGGGACGTGAATTGTACCCCATTGTCACTTAACAAACATGCAGGCATACCTTCCCACTGAAACGTTTGGTCTAAGAATAACAAAATCTCGTCTGTGTCCACCTTCTCCACAATCTTAATAATGGGCCATCTTGAGAACATATCCATGAGCATTAAAATGTACTTATTTTCTCTCCCAACTGGTCCAATGATATCAATTGCTACTTTTTCCCCTGGTGCTTCAGGTAACCTATACATATCCATGGGTGGCTTTAAAGTTACCAGTGTTTTGGCAGCTGTTTTGCATATCTCACATTCATGAACATAATTCTCAATTTCCATGTCCATAACCAGCCACCAAAATGATGCTTTAACAGCTTGCTTAGTTCTGACTATTCCAAAATGTGCCTCATGACACATTTCCTTTACAGATTTTCTCACTCTTTTAGGGGGAATTACTCTGTTGCCTCTCAATAAAACATCCTCATGCACACTCAATTCATTTCTGACTTTCCAAAAAGGTCTGGCTATATTTCCCACTTCCACCTTTTTTTCCATCCTTTATCAAAAAATTTTTTACTACAGTTAGTTGCTTATCCTTAGAATACTCTAATTTTCAGGAATCTTTTGTGAATACAATTTTTCCTTGATCATGTAAATATGCCACTTTTTCTGAATTCCACACTTCATCCTCGCACTTTTCCAATTGTTTTTGCATTCTCTGCAGAAAATCCGCAATCACATTTTATTTTTCCTGGAATATACTGTACACCATAGTTATAATCTTGAAGTCTAACTGGTAATCTGGCTACTCTGCCTGAAGTATTTATTGTTCCTTCTGCTGTTACCACTTTCTTTCCAGGTTTGTGATCACACCTGAAAGTAAAGTTTATTTCCGACACAAATGCTTTAAAATGATTTGTCACCCAAACACAAGATAAAGTTTATTTTTCTATTACAGAATTCTTCCGTAGGTGATAGGGACTGTGAAGCATATGCAATAACATTGTTTTTTCCATAATCCTGTACTTGTGTTAGAACTATTCCCAAACCCTTATTGCTGGCATCTGTTGTAGTAACGCTGTGTGCCTCAGGGTCAAAACTTTTCAAAGAAGCTACCTTTTTAATACATTCTTTAATATTCCGAAAATTAATTTCACATTCGGCTGACCATTCAAATTTGTTTTTACTTTTGAGTAATTGTCTTATATTGTATGTTCTGGTGGCAAAATTTGGAATATATTTGGAACAAAACTCCGCCAAACCAATAAATGACCTAACTTCCTCTTTACATGTTGGTGCAGGTGCCATCTTATTATCATCAATAAGTGTTTTCTTAGGTGTGATCCCATCACTGTTGATTACATGACCCAAATATGTAACCAAGCTCTTTGCAAACATGCATTTAGTATGTGCTATAGTGAACCCATGTGTACCCAAAATTCTTAACACTTCCTCTAAAGTTTTATCATGATGTTCTCTATTATCTCCAAAAATAAGTAAGTCATCTTGAAAGAATTTTGTGCCATTGACTTTCCAAAATAACTGATGCATTAGTCACTGAAAAACTGCAGCCGCTCATGCCAAACCAAAAGGCATCCTTCTGAATTGATAGCAGCCTTGTGGTGTAATAAAGGCAGTGTACTTCTTACTGTCACTTGACAAAGGTATCTGGTGACATGCTACAGACAAGTCAATTGTTGAAAATTACTTAGCTCCCTTTAACATAGACATAATTTAATTTATCTTACTTAATGGAAATTGATCCACAATAATATTGTTATTCACATGGTTTTGATCAATGCACAATCTTATTTTTCCATTACTCTTACGCACACTACCATGGGAGAAACCCATTTAGAGGCCTCTACCTGCTCAATTATTACTGCAGCTATCTGTCTTTCCAATTCTACTGTGACTTCATTTCTCAATTAAATAGGTACATTTCTAGCTTCATGGATTTTTGAAATAGCCCCTACCTTAAGTCTAATTTTGTGTTCAAAACCTTTCAACTTTTCCAATTCAATTCTTGAATCCATTATGAAATTTCTGTAACATCTCATCACCTAACTTTACTCCCTCGTCCATTACTAACATTTGTTCATTACTATTTGGTTCAAGTGTAATATGTAGTTCCTTTTGGTCTTTCCATTCAAGCACCGATGGACCTTTTTTTAGAAATGTACAACTTTCCATAAGCACTACGGTTTTTAAACTCAAACTTAAACCAATGACACCTTACAATATCATTTTTTTCACCTCCATATCCTTCAGGATCAATATCAGTAATAAACAATTTGGACACCAGTTTATTCACAAAACATGTATTCCATATATCCTTGTTGGTAATGGTGTATGGTGATCCAGAATCGGCATACAATTTAATACTAACACCTCCAACTTTCATCTAATATTCAGCCTTGTTCTGCACAACCAAAAACTTATCCTTAACATTTAATACCATTTTCATCCTAAAATCTGAAGAAAATTCTGAGCAACTATCCTCACTACTACTAACACCTTTATCAGTACTATTACCCTCATTGTCTCTCACACACTCAATAGACTTCAACCATTTCCTACATACCTTTGCATAGTGTCCCACCACTCCACACATGCTACATTTTGCATTTGTGGCAGGACAAGATTTCGCAAATGCCATATGTTGAGTACTTCCACATCTACAGCACTTGTTACATTAGTCATACTTTTTTTTAACCTTTCTCCTTATTTCCAGCAAACTTATATTTTTGTTGGCTTGTATTTTTGCCACAGTCTCCTTTCGTTCTCTTAAATCAGTTCTTAATGCACTTGCACATCTGCTGGATGTTTCAGCTTTACACACAATTGCAAGCACATCATTCAAACAAGCATCTCCATTCATCCATAGTCTCTCTTGTGTTGCTGGATTGAAAGCATGCATCGCTACTTGATCCCGTATCAGATCCTCCAACAAAACACCAAATGTACAATCTGAACCCAGTTTTCGTAGTTCGCTGACATACTCATCAATTGACTCCAACTTCTGTTGTTTTCTTTGAAAAAATGTGAACACTTTCGGAGCAAAATGCCTATCTAAATTGATTAGTGCAATAGTAAAGGCATCCACAGCACGTAACATCCACTGCACGTCGAAGCTGGTGGGCATGATCACGTGCAAACACTCTTGCTCACAACTGAATGCGCATCTAGCTAAACTGTAGCGCTCCCGCTATTCACAGTGAGAGAGCGTAGCTTATATAATTTATATTAACATGAAATGTTTATGAACTAATGTACAATAATGCTGCATAGAAACTGTATTAACGTGTTTTGCTAAAACGTGCACTTGAAATGTGCCCACGGGGAGTGGCCGTCAACATATACGAGGACTAATAATGTTGAAATGACATGTAATGATATGATTTTACACTAATGATAATAAGTATATGTTAAGATTTTGCTAATAAATTACTAGACCTTTAGTTACATGAGTCGAGGCCTAGCTGCCTGACTCTCATATTAAATGTATTTTTCTAACGTGCAGTGTGCTGACTTGCTAAAGGACATGAACTCTTGTTTTTTTCCAAAGCTAGAAGCTGAATGTAACTGTAGTAGATCCGTTCTCATGAAATTCATCCTGCCTGTAGTAACATTTTAGCTGAATGTAACAGTGTAGATTAATGCTATGTACAAGGTCGCTTAAACTGGTACGGACAATGGAGCCACTGACCGAAGATGTGCAAAGGACCACAAGACGATGAAATCATACCGGACATTCCACCCGCTAAAGACGTCAATCATAAGCACCAATAAAATATGTGAGAACTGTTGTGGGGTAAGAACTTCAATGAGCTAATTTGATTTTAATTGGTTAAAGATAGTGGGGTGCAACCCTTTGTCCAATCGAATTTTAGGGGAATGTAAAACGAAAAGGGGATAAAAGCCCTTGACACCAGGAAGTAAATCAGAACAGGAGAGATAGGAGAGTGATGAGGGAGAGATGCTGATGCTATTTGCTATGATCCAGACACTTTGTCACTTTGACTAGTGACTTGATAAATTTAGTTAGAACCGTCCTTGTCCTTAGATTGCCCATTTACACTTTACCTCCTTATGAGGGAAGTGCCCCTTTACCTGAGAGCTGAGTTCCTGACTGATGGTGAACCAACGGATGTCCAGAAGACGAAGGCCGAACCTGAGTGCTGCCCAAACTTGGAGGGTAACTATATGACAATGAAATTGTGATTGTCTGTTTGCTTTTCCTTTCTAGGTACCAACTGCTTTTCTTTTGACAGAGACCTTAGTTAGATGTTTTCCAAATTAATGTTACTAAATTGTTTTGCATGAAGCCCAACATGCCAATGCTAATTAGAGGTTAGTTGAGAGGGGTTCACTAAATGGACGCAAATAGACAAATGATTGAATCTATGCTTTGTTGAACAATGCGCTAATATACTCTGCTAAGGATAGTCTATGTTCATGCCGTGTTATATTCTAATGTTTGTGATTCTTGCTTTGATGAAATCTTATCAGAGTTGCCATATTATGACTATGCTATTGTGTTTCTTGGTTTTGAGACTAATAAACTTGCTAGTAGTATTGTAACAAATAGGGAATAAATATCCCTAGTATTACATTTATACTAAACTGGTGTGGTTATTCATGACTGAAAGGTCATGGTGGTGTCTTGAGTTTAACTAAATGTCATTGACTAAAGTAAAGTGCATTGTGGTAATAAATATTGATGATATTATTGATGTATTGATTGACATGTTGATTATCTATCTCGTCCTAAGGTGTCTTTCAACAAGGTCAAAAGATTCATTGGCCTAGAACGAGTCCCAATGTGTAAAATGGGATGAATGACCACAAAGTTGATCTTGCAAATGAAAGAAGATCCGAAGTTTATTCTCCAAAATGCAGACCCACAACAGAGCCAGCTGCCTCCAGCTACCGGATCAACGGCTGAATGCCCGTCGAACCAGCAGCTCGAGCGCACTACAGAACATGGAATGTCATGACAATAGAAACGCTAATAAAAAAAATGCTAACCACGCTACACGTAATACATCACCTAAGAATGTATTTACATCACCCATTACACAATGTGTAATAATTTATCATAAAGGGACGCGTTAACAACAGCAACCTCGCTCGATTCCTCCAACTGTCACTACATCAGGCGCTATGTACTCCAAGCTTTCATCCAGCGCTGAACCGATGTCAATTGTCAATAATAAATAACTTACAGCCCCCTCCACCTTTTTTTTTTTTACTTGCCGTAAAGTTCCTGGAGTAAGATATGCTGCTTCTCAGTCTGCTCTTCTTTTGATATCCTCCACTCCTCGCCAATTTTGTTAAGTAATCACAAAATTCACCCAAATGTATTTCATCCGTAAATAAAAGCAGACAGGTACAGCGTCTTTGCCCTGCTTCTCCTCAACTGTCACTCCCTGCTACGACCTCTCTCTCTCCCCTGCATTCTAACTCATGCACACATCTCTCACATTCTGAATTCTACCCTAATACGTATCATAACATGAGTTTTCTACATAACACGCCCTACATTCATAATGTTTGATCGTGGAGATGTAGCGAATACGGATGGGAAAGAGCCCATCAGGGTCTAAGTGCATTCTTGCGCCTCTCTGCTCTCTTCATTGCAGACTGAATCGCCTGTCTCCCTGACGATCAGTGGTTCCTTAACACCACACCACCTCTCCATTTCACTTGTCCCACCTTGAGTGTCTCCGATGTGTTAGAGGGAGTCAGCAGCACTCTTGTATTGATCTCCCGTGCCCCGCCCCGGTCCCGCCCATGCCCTTCCCTCGTTCCTTCCCCGCCCCGCCCCCAGAGCTGAGCAGGACTTGGCTACAATCATTGTTTGGTTCCAGCATTAGGTTCATTCCACAGGTCGAAGTACCCAAGTTGTCCTTCCGCACATTCCAAGCCCTGGCAAAGGAGTCCCTCCACACCCCCTGCTCCATCACCGACCCCGCGAGCGGCGTCTGCTCCTGTTGCAGATATACTCCCTGCCCTCCTGACTCATGGCCTCGAAGCCTCACGAATCCGGTGATTTTTGCGAGCACGAAACTGTCCCGGGCAGATTCCTCCGCGCACAGCTCCCGCGCCGCTCAGTGTCCGGTAACGAGTGAGACTGGCACACGGATCCCGGCTCCGTGGGTAAGAGAAGGGCGGGAGTCCCGGGACTCTACATGCTGACATGAAGGCGATGTGACCCCGGCGGGAGCAGAGGAAGCAGCGGGGGGATACGTTGTCCAGCGGTGGAGGCTAATCAAGGCTGCCGGCGGAGGTGCCCTCCGCCCGTGGAGCATCACCACCGGGGCTGGTTCGTCTGCCTCGCAGAGGCTACTCTCAGCGGCTGGGAGGAGATCACAGTTCCTGGCGCACTCCTGTGATTTCAGGACCCTGCGACGGAGCATCGTGTTAGCCCCTGGACTCTCTCTCCCGCTGCCGGAGAGACGCGGGGGGACCCGGGCTAGCGGAGGTGCGCTCACTGACCCATGGAGGAGCTGGAGCAGGACCTGGCACGCCGCGCCGGCATGCTCCTGGAGGGGCTGAGCTTGTACGAGCCCCCGATGTACCGCGGAAGGCGTGAAGCGCTGGATGAGGCCAAGCGGTCCCTGTCGGCGCAGCTCTTGCGGGCCGAACAGAAGGGTCTGAACGGGGGCTGCGCCGCACTGCCCCCCTACCAGCAGCCGCCCCTGGCCCCTCTAGGAGGCCACTGTCCGCATGACGCCCCCAAGCACCCCACCAGCCTTCTGCGCACCGTCAATGGGGTGCCGGGCGATGACCCCATGTCCCGCTCCCAGGTGGCACTACCATGCCACGGCAGCTTGTCCGAGAAGAATAGGCGCTACTCCGCTGACTGCCACAGGTACAGCGCGGGGAGCGCCTTCGAGGGGCTTTGCATCCCCAAAGGGGCACCCCACAGCAGAACGCCGGAGGGAAGGGGGCACACCAGTCCCAGCTGCAGCATGGTGTCCTCACACGACACTGGCAAGTACAGCAGTCCCAGGTCCAGCCTGGTCCAGTACGAGGGCCCAGTCCAGAGCCCACGGTCCAGCCTGGTCCAGTACGAAGGCTCCGTGCTCAGTCCCAGGTCCAGCTATGCCAGCACGGCCAGTGACAACAGCAAGCACTCCAGTCCGAGGACCAGTGTGACCAGCTACGACAGCAAGCCCAGCAGCAACCGCACTAGTGGCATCAGCATGGGGTACGACCAGCGGCATCTGAGCCCCCGCTCCAGCACCACCAGCCAGTACTCCTGCACCACCAGCCCCCGCTCCAGCTACTCCGAGCCCCGCTCCGTGTCGGTGGCGGGGTCTGACCTGGACCCTACTGGGATGTTCCTGGTCAGTCCCAGGTCCAGCACAGCGAGCAACTGCAACCCTTCTGTGGCGAGCCCCCGATCCAGCATCTCTAGCCACAGTTCCCGCAGCTCTCGCAGTTCCAGGGGGTCCATGGGGGCTTACACGGAGCTCTCTCTACCCTCCCCCAGGTCATCCATGCTGGGCACGTTGTCACACGAAGAGAGCAACCTGCGCGAACTGGGCGATGCCCGCCACCCCAAGGCCCAGTCGCCACCAAGTCAAGAACAGCAGTCTCTTGGAGAATACATCCCTGAGTCCGCCTCTGGGGCACTGGCCATCAGCAGTTACAGCTCAGGCAAGGGGCCTGCCACCGTGCACAAGTTCAAGCTTCCCTACCAGGTGACCCCCTGCAAGGAGGCCGGGCCCAGCCAGGCCGAGAGGAGACTGGAGGCGCTCACTCTGGAGCTGGAGAAGGAGCTGGAGCTGCACATGAAGAAAGAATATTTTGGTAAGTCTGACGGGGTATTTTCAACTTTTTATTTTAGGGTTGTCTCCCCCTGGTTTTCTAATGCAAGATTTAAATCTTCTTTATAAATATCAGTCCAGAAATCACTTGAAAAACTAAGTTATTTATGTTCCGTAACATTATTCCTCTCTCTTGTAATAACCCGGAAGCTGTAGTTGGGCAACCATGCCTGATCCAATTTTTTGATTTTGCACAACAGACCTATTGTGCTGCTAGCATATGTTATATCCGTATGGTAATATGATCTAAAAAGACACACATCTATGAATTATGTACCTTAAAAAAACTTTATTTTTATTTAATTTTTCACACATTAAAATGGACACTGATGTAAATACAGAGCTCAGCTTTGCCGGTGATAACCGTCTCATGGTGATACACCGAATGGTCATGTATTCTCTATTCAGATCACATAACATTACATGTATCTGTTCACCGATAAGGAATAGCCATCGTTTCAAGACTTTAGTAGCCCTGTGGGAAATTCCAGCAACGCTGGTGCACGTTGGTGATTATCGTATTACACTTGTTAAGTGAAAGTCCTGAAACAAAGCAACATGCTATAATTAATTTGTGTTTGTGGCAAAATTTAAGCACATGACTGAATATACAACGTGAACGACCAGAACACACGCTGCAGCTGTTGGTGGCACGTGTTTTTAGCCTTTTTTAAGAGCAAAATGCTGTAGTTTTAAAAATTCTGCATACTTTTGGGGAATATTGCTTAATACATGAAAGCAAATTACCCAAATTTCGCACACCCCTAGACTTTATATATGTTTGTACATGAATGTGTCCAGTGCTTGAAATGAAAGCAAGGAAGTGCCTGTTACACATGAGTACATATTTCCACTAAGATGTGCTGGGACTCTAGACTCTAAAATATTTGCACCCCTGCCAAGAAAATGTGGTACTTGATCCTTCAGACTAAAGAAATGCAGGTACTCAGTATTTGCCCATTTAAGGCACAGATTACATTGTGCTGGCATAACGGACAGCCATATCACATCAATATGTGCTCTCCATTCTCGAGGCCCACCTCTGCAACATAGTTTGTTCTAAACTTTGCATAGTTTTAGTATCTCTTTTCATGTTAGAGCAACACAATTCCAAGTCATTTTCCATAACCAAAAGCAGAGTTTGTCCCTCTTTTACAAGGGTCTGTTTACAATGTTTTTGCATCATGCCAAAGGGTACAGTTTATCCAAGTTGCTGCCCGTCTTCTCCAGTTTATTTCCCAAGATTGTAAATTTAGAGCTGGTTGTTGTGCCCTCCTTAGCAGGGTCGGACTGGGACAGAAAGGGCCCAGCACCATAATAAAAGTGGCCCCCATTAAGTCAATCAGATAGCTAAAAAAAAACTGCCCTATGCTTCAAGTTGGGTGATTTTTGAAATGTTAAAGACACACTGAATAAGTATTTTTCAATACTGCGGAATACTGTATGGGTTTGAACTTGCTGAAGACAATGTTTGTGGTATTAGCAGGCAAATCAACAGTAAACAAAAATGCTCAGCACATCCTAAAATAGTCCACAAAACGTCAAAAAGCCGCCCACACACTTACCTGTAGGAACAGCCCATCTAGCACTGCCTGATTGCCCCATAGGTCAGTCGGATCCTGCTCCTTAGTTGCCAAATAGGCATTGAATATGGTTCATGCTCGATTTAAGAATGCTACCATTCACAAACAAAAAATAATGGAAAGTAACAAACTCAAAAGTTGTTTTTTACTTTTTAATTCTTTTTTTGTTTCATTCTGCTCGGGCAGTTAACTGCAGCTAAGACCTAAGGCAGTATCATTACCCTACTGCATCAGGGCACAAGAGCCTAAAGTAGCTGTACACCTGTTTTTGAGTACATCTTGTGTGTGGCGGACATGCATTAACTCGACAAGTTAGTGACTGTGTTGCAGTTAGCAAGCATGGAAGTAAGTAGAGATGGCATTTATCAATATAAACCAGTGCACACCAAAAAGTAGTCCAGCATAGTTCATCCAAGTGGAAAACAACTGGAAGTCCAAAGCCACATGGTTGATGAAGAAGTTGTATTCTTGTCAAGAAGAAATTGGTCCAAAATACAGCTTAGAGCCGACACGTGTTTTGTCACATTGACTTTATAAAGGCTGCAGATATAATAAGGAATAGGAAATGACAATAAGCAACACATAACTGATGATAAACAGGGATCATTGAGTCAATGATACGGGTGACAGTACCGAAGAAACCACTGTAAGTGATCACGCCAACCGAAAGCAGGAATTGACAGTGTAAATTAATAGTAGAACCAATAGTGACAGAATCTGTCATAGGGTGTGCTTAGTGCAGAGTTAAAATATGGTAGAATGAAAGTGTTAAGAGTGCTAAAGATGATACCCTTATGTATCCAACCCTCATGTACAGTGCTACAGAAGATTCCAGCGAGAAGTGGTAGAAGAATTGTGCATAAAACATACCTAATGGTTAATAGATCATGTGGAAAGGCGTCAAATAGTACAGAACAAAAGTACGTGTTCGCAATTGCTGTGTAGAACATAAATTACGCCGTCTAGGGCAATGAGAATCCGCGAGCAATCGGTGCGGTCGAAAATGTTTTCAAATGTAAATCATTTGGGTAATGGACATGGTAAGCCATAAATAACTGGAAAATTAGAAGAAAAAAGGAAATGCTGACATCATTGGTCAAGGGGACTATGAACTAGAATTGACATAAATGTGCCAGAGAAGAAGAAATTAAATAGTGAAAAAAAGGGTTGAGAAGTGAGAGAAAGGTGGGGGGGGGGGGGGGGGGAATCTATTCGGAAGAAGGGCGACTTCTTGTGACATGTTGCACTGTACATAAGGGTTGGATACATAAGGGTATCATCTTTAGCACTCTTAACACTTTTATTCTACCATATTTTAACTCTGCACTAAGCACACCCTATGACAGATTCTGTCACTATTGGCTCTACTATTAATTTACACTGTCAATTCCTGCTTTCGGTTGGCGTGATCACTTACAGTGGATTCTTCGGTACTGTCACCCGTATCATTGACTCAATGATCCCTGTTTATTGTCATTTGTTATTGCTTATTATATCTGCAGCCTTGATAAAGTAAATGTGATGAAACACATGTCGGCTGTAAGCTGCAATTTTGTACCAATTTCTTCTTGACAAGAATAAAACTTTGTCTTCACCAACTACGTGGCTTTGGGCTTCCAGTTGTTTTCCACTTGGATGAACTATGCCAGACTACTTTTTGGTGTGCCCTGGTTTATATTGATAAATGTTACTACTGACTACTTCGGTCAGTAACTCCAACACTCTTGGTGGTTGGGTGTTACGCCAGGCTGGCACCCAGTGATACAGGACTCTATCTCAGAACTTAATATACACATTTGATTGGATGTGCGAGCTTATGGCATTCACCACCCTCTGTTTGTTGTATTAATAAGTAGAGGTGGCTGTTGCTCTGTTTACGAGCTGAGATGCAAGGGACTATCTGCTAAGTTGCAGAGTTATAGTTTTGTTGACTTTGTTGTAGATGTTTCTTTTAAAAATGACTTGTGGCGTCCTTATGTTCCTGAGCAGAGTTGCAGATCGAAATAATAATATGCCCCCTCGTTGTAAGTCAATGGAGCAACATAGGAGTGAATAAGTTTGCGTTGAGCTTGCGATGAATGTCAGTGCAAAAACATGTGGCAAACCTATTTGCTCTGTTTTTGGGCACTTGAATGTAAAGTGCCCCATAAGCGGCACTAATCTATTTTTAAATCCTCAAGCAATTTCTCTTTAATTGTTGTCATATTGGCACTTTTGGGTGGCCTACCTTTCAGTGGCCACTCCTACAGATCAACACGGGACACAACTTAGGCTTGGCTGTGCTTCTTCAAATTACTTCTGGTCACCTCCTTCTGTTCGCCAGATGCATGGTTGATGTATGTATGTCCACAGAAGATTTTGAATTACTGTTCTCAAACATACGTCACTAGTTTGAGCTCATTGAAAAATGAGTGTCACTATTCTCTGTACACAGAAAACCAACCCATAGTCATGTCGGTGTTATTCCTCAAACACGAAGGCACTGTTCAAAATTGATCCCAGTACGAAAATTTCTCTCTGACAATCAAAGCTACTCGGAAATTCCACCTGTCTTTGACTGAAGAATATTTTTCTACAGTTTATTGCTTTAATTACGAAAGGTGCATATTGTGTACAGCATGATCTTCACACTTGCTAATGCAGCACTACTAAATTATGCACACATTCTGTGTGTGATATTTCTTTAGTAACAGGTTTAGTGGACTATAACAGTCTCCTCACTCGGCGTTTGGGAAGTCATCTTATCCAACCTGAACACTTTGCCCTTGTGCCCCTTCTGCAAGGGTGAGAAGGCCATCAACTTGCCATGCTTTATTGACGTCCTACATGCTTGTCATGAAGAAGTTCTACTAACCACAGCAAGCATTGGACTCATATTTTTCCTTTTTCTTTCCTGTTATTTATTCATTCGTTGTTGAGAGTTCAGGGGGTCAACGTCTACTTCCATTTGCCCTCGCACAGCTCATTTGGTGGGGAGTAGAAATTTACGCATGTGACTTGTCTATAGTTGTGAAGGTAATCCAAAGCTGTGAGTGAAACAATATGCGAATTTCTGTGTAGCAATCTAAATCCCTTTGTTTTTCTATTTAAGAAAATCCTTAATTTCCGACCATCTTAATGCACTACTTAACTCTCTTCTTTAGTATGTTCCAGCCAAAACGCACCAGAGTACACCCACTGGTATACTGGTTTTGGGCTGCTTTTGTGGGAAGTGTTTTTCTATTTGCACAGTGCTCACATGCCTGGTTCCACTCAGATTTACCTATACGTCTCTAATAGTTCACAGCTTATGTGTGTGAGCAAAGCACTGTTTTAATGTGTCGCAGTGATCTGATCACAATCTGCTAGACGAGCAGTCCCTTTTGGACACCATGTACTGCAACATATACCAGATTTTACTTTGGGTTACTTGCATTCTTCAACATGTATTGGCCATGTTAGTGATTGCTGTTTGGATAGAAAAGACTGTACTATTTTTTTTAAAGTACTTCTCGCAACCATTCCTGCTAATTATTTTTGTGAAAACTACGCTAGAGTAGTACTCAATTTGTCGCGCTTGCTTGGTCGAGTGTGGGTCTATAAGTAGCCTTACGTTGAGAAACTTCATGTCATCCGATAGATTCTGAGGGGTGCTGCAAGATTGTTGGTGCTCATAGCTGTGCATATGCACTGAGTAAAGCAAACAGATATGCAACAGGGCTGCATTTTGTGCATTCACCCCATCGTGGAGTACATGATTAAATTGTAATTTATTGATGTTGTGTGAGCTTTGGAGTGGTTCTCCAAACATGTTCAGTGTATTCCTTGTTCTTAAGAGTGGAGTGATCTGAAGAATGGTGCATAAATAGAATTTGGGAGACACTTTATTCATCAGTTCTTCCTTGGCCATAGGGAGTGCCTTCATGGATCAAGCAGTTGTCACAGGGCAACAAGTAAGTGAGTGAGAGCACTTACAGGCTGAAAATTGGTGGGAATAGAAAGCTGCGTAGTTGTCACCCAGGAGCGTACCCACGTGACACTAGGTGAATGAATCCAGCTGTCAGTAGGTGCCCCACGATGAAGGGAAGCTTTGCCTGTTGCTCGTTGCATGTTGGGCTCCAAGCACTAGGGTCTGATGTTTGTAGATGGAGTTGAAATGGTTTCATCTGATCTTTCATCACTAGTGAATGAACTCTAGATTTGATTGTTCGAGTTTGAACATAAGTTCTGGGCTGTGTTGGGTAAATCTCTTGTTAAATAGATACCTTCCTTATTCTCAATATTTAGAAGTTGGCTTTCATTATTGTTGATGCCCAACGGGGAATGTGGGGAGGATCACTAGGACGGTTGACTTTGCAAACTGATAGGTGTTCTGTAGGCAGTGTCTGCCGAGCAGAGGACAGCCCACTGTTAGTATGAGCTGACTGCCCCTCTATGGAACACACTTTAAATGGACGCTAAAGTTAATCTGCCCTGACAGAGGCAACAGTAAGGTAATATTGGGATGGACACCAGTGCAACTCGAGATGATGTCTTCTTGCACCCGAGTCAACCGTTTATAAATGCAGGCAGGCAACAAGCAAGCACAGGTAGGCACAGGCATCAGTAGGTGCTGGATATTGTGCAGATCGTGATGGCGTAGCACAGAGAAAAATCAAAAATCTGTGCCAGCCCTTACGTTAGACACTGCTTGAATGCAAACCTTAGATTGGACTTAGTGCAGGGTCACAACTCTGGGGTATTTGAGTATGACCAATGGATGCTCTAAGCACGTCATGCAGTCTGTGGCAGCCAGTTATGACCCAGGGTGCACCCGCCTAGGTATGTGGTGGGCCTGCACCACTGGAAACAACTCTTAATTTGTTAAGGGAAACCCTGGGGTGAGAAGGCCCAGGAAACCATAGAAAGATGTATCACGCTCCAGACAGTCACACAGAGCAGGGACCCCGAAGCTGAGATACCCAGGGAAGGAAGCACTAAGTTCACATGTGGCGAAGCAAGCAAATGCAAGCACCGCTGTAGACAAACGAGATGAATGTGGAAGGAGGTGACGCCAACCATGGTGGAGCCCGCCGAGCGTCCGGGGCACGCAGCACCAAAACGATGCGGAGAGACGCTGAGCTGCTCACTGGGATCCGGGAGGAAGCGGCAGTGTTATTCGAGTGCCACTCTCTGTGCAGGGGTGAAAACAGGCGAACGTTCAAATCCTGGAGAAAAAGGGTTTCCTTCAGGAACTCTGCAAAATGCATATACATTCGCAGAGCTTCACTACTTACCCCGTAAAATGAACGGGAGCGCAGCGGCGCAGTGTCTGCGGCAGTGGTGGGCTCCATCAGTCATGTATGACGGGTCCGCTGCAGGGTAGAGAGCGCCCGGACTTGGGCGGTCTTTAGACCGGAGCGTTTTCTGCAAAACTATATGAATTTGCCGCTGTTGCCACTCGAGCCATCAACTGCTGCATAATGTGCAGCTTTTTTTTTGTAATGTTTCTAGTGCAAACAAACCAAAAGTTACTAAACACGTGAGCACGTGTTCATGAGTTGTGAAAGGCCATTCGCAGACGTTGGCCTGTCATCTTTTACTTATTTACTGCATCATTTGGTTGGTAAACAGCTACTAACGAGGTGAAATGTTTGCCCTGTTGCCACGAAACAATTAATAAGTTATACTATCACAAAATCTGCCGCATTGTGCTGCTTAAAAGTGTGTGGATGGAGGCTGGTAAAGACTTTCACTAAGTAATCCTGGTAGAACTGTTCATGCTTGTGGGATTATAGAACATGTTCACCTGTCCCTCACGCAGATAATTTACAATAGGAAATTATTTGTATGAATAACTGTGGCTGGTAATTGCTGCCACAGAACGGCTCAGTCGTTGACCCTGGTGCAGGCTCTTATCAGTCATTCGATTTTCTGTTTGGGCCGCATTAGCACATTTGTACATTGTCAACAACTGCGACTCTGTAGTTCGGGCTAAGAGGGTCAGCCCTAGAAAAACGTATCTATATCGATAACCATGCTTGATGCATCTACAAGGAACATCTCAAAATATTAAACGTGCGATTCATCCTGGAAATTCTGTGTCCATTCTGAGTGTGGGCATGGGAATGGAAGATTCTGTGGAAACAGTAAAGGGTCACGTTTTGCATTCAGATTCCATACTACCTTTGAAAGGGGGCCCAGAAACCACTGGTCGGATTTGCCCCAGGCATAGTCCCGTATTGATTGTTTTGGATAACTTGGTGTCTGGGTTTGCTGAAGTGGAAGTCCATTCCGATGGTTTTGAGAAAATTAAGAGAACCTTTTGGGGCGAGTGGGGAATGCCAAACCCCCGCCCCCACAGCCTGTGCCATGATATTGTTTTTGGAAGAATGTTTTCCCCTCCCTAGAACTTTTCGTGAGGCCACGTGGACTCCGTCCCCTGAGGCAGACCCATTGATATTCAGGTGTGTACAGAATGTGGGCACCCATGTTAAAGTCCAGCTCCCACCAGCACCCACAGTGGGTGCTGACAGGGAAGCCGGCAGGGACCGTGGAGGCTTTGTGGCCCCCCTGCGGCCCTTTCATAAAAAAAAAAAAAAGTAATACTAAAAGTGTGGGTGTCCCTTTTTGGGTCGAGCATTCGAGACCTCTTGTATATACTTCTATACTTCTTTGTGGGGTCTCTGCATTTTCACTGGTTTGTTTCAGTCAGTGTCCTTAAAAATCCTTGCTTGCTAGTGGTCAATCCTTGCTCTTTGTCCCACCTTTTCCACAGTTGTACACTCCCCTGGAGCATGACCCTATTACTTGTACTCTTCCACTTGTGCCTATGTAGCATGTGCTTAGGGATTACTTTTTTCTTAGACTAATAGAACTTGACCAGAGCGCTGGATGTTTCAGTGCCTCCAGTCTGTTAACAGGGCTCTAGTCTATTACTTATTTTCATCTGCAGTCATGTGTGACTTTGATTATTCCATCCCTTACTCTCCCTCACGGATTTTCTGTTCTTGCATTGCAAATGCTTGTTCCTTTTGTCTGTCTTTGCAAGCTCACGGGGGCGCTTTGAACTAGCTCCTTATGTCAACTGTTTTACTTTTTATTTTCAGTTTGTGTGGCAATAAAACGCTAATAGCTCTAACTTGAGCGAACGCAAGACCCATTGCAGTTCAAAAGTTTTTTTTTTTTTAACCACTTGTAAAACATCCACATTGGTGAAAGTTTTTTTTTAAATTTCAAAATTTCACTTCAAGCACATGGTGACAACATATTTTCTTCTCTTTTTGGCATATGTTTGTGGCAGTACTTAAAATATATATATATATATATATATATATATATATATATATATATATAATATCCTTTGCACCAGCATGCCAGCCAGCCTGTTGGCTTTCCAAGTGCTAGTTTCTATCTTAAATTCGACCATTTTGGAACACTTGTAGTGCATTTTTTTTTGGCGTTTAAGTTAAGTTACTAAAGGTGACAGATTTACAAATGGGTTCCTGGGTAGATGCTGTGTGTCTGCGCTCCTCTCTCATTTGGTGGACAAGCTCTTCTTCCACTGATTTGGTTTTGGCTGGTGCTTGCCATGTTCACACTCTGGAACCATGTTGTTGTTTAGTGCTCAGATAAACACAGGTTGCAAGGTCTTTTCGTGTCACTGAATGCCACTTAGACTAACTCGTGATCAAGGAGGGAAAAATTAACCATCCCTCCATGTAATCTTGGCACAGTCACCTCTGACATTCGAATTAAAATTAAACAGTCACTACTACGGCAAGTTACCTTTTCCTTGGGTTTGAACAGAAATATTTTAGTTTGTCTTGTTTTATTTCTCAGTATCCAAGATATTCTTTAGATATTTCACAATTAGAATGCAATCACTTTGTATATGTGCATAGCTGGAATAAAAAAGTATCTCCAATGCACCAACAACAAGTAAGAGTCACCTGCTTAGCTGGTGAGGTGGGCAGTTGAATTGGGAGGGGGGAGCAAAGGGGGCGGTTTGAATGGAGTTAGTGGAGGGGGAAGAGACTGTTTCTAGGTAGGGTGGGTGTGTATGTTTATGAAGTTTCCAGTGGAAGTGAGAAATACTGTGGATGTTTATGTATTTTTGCCTGAAGCAGTAGCTTCTTGGGTGAAACTGGATAATGTGCGGGACAGATGCGGAAGTTTTCCTTTTAAATTTGAGCTTCCATTCTCGCAGAGTAATTTTAGTACAAAGAATCCTGGCGGCATTTCCCGTCTATTATGCATAGGCTATATTGTTTAAATGAAAACGGTGGCTTCTAGTTGTATAAGTGGACCGCAATTTTAGTTCCGCCTTTGTAAGACATTTATCCAAGAATTATTTAGCATACTGAAGGGGCATGTGTTATTTCTCTTGTGTGGCTCGCCAGAACAGCAGATGCTTTCTTCTAAAATGAGTTATTGTTAAACGTACCTGCCTTTGTACACAAGGTTTCCTTCGTCTCCGCTTGTGGTTGATGGCTCTCGATGGACATTTCAGCCAAATGGTCTGACAAGGATTCTGTGCAGGACGCCATCTGCTTGTTCAAGAAATAGCCGCTGATTACGGTAGCCCGAGGGCTTGGGCGTAACAATTTATAAATCTTCTTTTTTTTTTGTTGTTGTAGTTTTTTAATGCTGCTTGGTTTCTGCTGAGGGCTTTGAGAAACAAGTGCAGCGAGCATGGAAGGTGTTACCCTGTATCCCATACAATGACGGCATAAGTGCAAGCGCGTCTACCCTACTAAAGCTTACCTATGGATTCTGTTTTAATTCTTTGGATACTATAGGTCTTATCCGGTTGCAAATAAAAACACATGGTCCCACTATACCAGCTCATTATGGCCTTTTCCCTTAAATGTATTAAACTTTACTAGCAACATTTAGTCTAAGTTAACACAGGGAACGCTTTATCCCAGAAAATATCAAAGGTCTAGACGTTTTCCAACAACACCTAATTACTAAAAGTCGTTGATGATTGATTGCATTTACTGTATGATACTGTTCGTTTTATAGCAAATTTGTTAAAAAGAGAATGTGGTCACTTTTGGCATTTATTTTTTTCTAACCACTGAGCAGAAAATTGCAAAATCTGGGAGCCATTACAATTAACATTTAGCAAAGAAAAAATGCGGTGAAATATGTATGGGGATCAGTCACTCAGTTAGGGTTTAAGTGTGCTCCTGCAAAAACACATAAAGATGCTCAGCAGCAACACTTCGCCCGGTGTTTCTAACACGTTTTCATCACTGTTGTGATGAAGCTGCCTTTCAGCTTTTGATAGCATCGCCTCTGGTGCTTAGAGAAATCGTATGATGGGTTACAAAATTCTCCGTGTTTAAAACCAAAGTGCGAGTTTTAAAAAGCTAGGTATACACTGTTCAAGGAATTTCTACACATCTTAGCTCCGCCACGCATTGTTTGATTTCTACAACTTTGTTTTTGAGTTTTCGTGATATTACACAGACAGTAACAACATTACAAGTTATAAAACAATTAATAAATGAAACGCAATGGACACAGTGTACTTACACTGCTAATTATCGCTATATCTATGCACATTGTTTTCACGGAACACAGCTCAGCTTGCTTGTGTAGAGTTTATTTTTAATATTTTTGGGGTTCAGGAAGAGTGAGCTACATGCTGAAAAATGCTTTGACACCTCTCCAGGGGTAGTAAGAATCATATAAACATAATAATTACCAAAAGCTAAAAGGTCAGTAAGAAGAATGTGATATCACACATTATCATATGCGGTTCCTTGTGAAAACAGACTTGCACAAAGGATAGCAATTCATTCTTGTTCATGGTGTTTGGGAGACCTAGAATGGGTGCAATCTACCAGAGGTCAAGTAGAGTTCCCGGATAGTCTCAAAGATACATTGTTGTTGTGTTTGTGGGTTGGTGTGTAAATATTTTTTCAGCAACCTTGTTTCAAATCAGCACTGTGTTAATAAGGTGCTCGCTTGAGAAAAATATGTTCTCAGGTATTACATTATTTTAAAAATGCCTCCCTTAAACTGCCCGTTACCTGAAAATGCACCCAGCAGGCTGTGCTCGAGCTTCAGTGAAAGTGTTAAGATTTTTCAGAAGTGCTCTATAATTCTTGATTATAGTTTGGTGCCTGGAGGTGGGGGTATTGTTGGGTCTGCCTGGAAGGAAGACTTTAAATGCCTCTGACAAAGAATATTCTTGGGGCTGTTTATCGTTTATACTTTATTACCTATAGACATTTATATTATAATGTTGATGTGCAAATATGTTGATACTCTTCCCTGTAATGTACATTGTCTCCTCAATGTCGGTATTTATTTTACTTTACAGAACCCCTATTGCTGTTTGTGTGCAGTCATCCTTTCTCCTTTTTTTTTTTTAAATAAATCTTTTTATTGAAATTTCTATGAATCAATGAAACATAAAAAGGCAGAACAGTGCAATGATCTAAGTCTTCCCAGGGACTACTCCCCCATCCCTCAAAATGATCTCTATCAGGACCAGATTTTTTTCCAATTCCGCAGGCAGCCTCTACCTGTGTACAGGGCTGGCTTCAGGGCAATGCGAGTGGTGCGGCCGCACCGGCTGCTGACCTGGATGGGGGGGAGGAGGGGGGGGGGCGCTGACCTCCGGGGGGGCGCTGTGTTTGGCAATGACTTATGAAACTTGCCATTTGAAAGCACCTGCTGAAAAGTTCCTTGTGCATCCAGCCTTCAGGAAACAATGAAAATGTCAAGATACCGCTTGTGATTAATGTTCGTAATAGGGAGAGAAATGGGAGTTTTGTCTAGCGGCAGCTTTGACTCACAATAAAGTAGTATAGAGGGTTAATATGCCTGCTGCAAAGAACAGAACTATATTTTACCTGGGTGGATTAGTATAGCTAGCCTTAACTGGCGCTTTAAAGCAAATGAATGTATGTGAAAGAGGGGCTATGGAGAGATGAGGGGCACATTTGCTGGGTGGTAGTGAGTGAAACCGAGGAGGTGGTCATGGGGTGGGGGATGCACCAAAAAAGGCTGTTGCACAGGGCACCCACCAGCGTTAATGCCGGCCTTGCCTGTGTATACTGATTTTTCCACCAACATACACCAGTCCATGTCCTTTTCCCAATCCAGCACTGACAGTGTATTTTGTGCACCCCACAGGCATGCTATATTGCGTTTGGCCACTGCCCGACCTAATGATAACCTGAGCTTATTGGACCTGGGATGACCCCCCAAATGTGTAGAAAATAGGTTTTTGCTGTGTCAGGGATCCCTATGCCCAGGACCGCACTCATCAGTCCCTGTAATGTCAACCAGTAGGGCCACATTACGGGACAGGACCAGAGTGTGTGTAGGAATGTGCCTTGTTGCTCATATTTCCAGAGGCAGAGATTTGTGGGGCTTTGACCCATGGCCCGGACAGTTGTGTGGGAATGGTGGGAACAGTGTAGGATGCACAGTTTAATTGGGCGAAATCCTGTTTTTATGGCAACACTCCAAAGGCCCCCGTGGCTTCCTGCCATTCGCAATCTGCACAGTTTCCCACCTCTGTTTCCCATTTGGTCCTCAGACTAGTTAGGATGTCGGGAGAGTTGTTCATTAGTTTCTAGTATATGAGTGAAATGGTCCTTTTAGGTAGTGGTTCTATTAGGATGCTGTCCTAAAGAGGTGAAGAGTCTTCCACTAGGGTATGATTGGGATTGTATGTCAGTAATGCATGGCGCAGTTGGATATGCTTGAATGACTCAGTAGGTGCTAGCTCATATTGTGTCTGCATTTCAGT
This sequence comes from Pleurodeles waltl, assembly GCF_031143425.1. NCBI lineage: Eukaryota > Metazoa > Chordata > Amphibia > Caudata > Salamandridae > Pleurodeles > Pleurodeles waltl. Next base: position 434,607,970 of record NC_090451.1, on the reverse strand, counting down.
CACCCTGAGCGTGAAATTCCCTTTCCATATATATCTCCTAGCGTAGATTTACCAATGAGGTTCCATTTAGTAAAACCTTCTTCAGGGTATTGCTAGACCATAGAGGTGTCGTTTCTATTGGTTTCCCCTTCCAACCGAAAAAGGCATTTTCTGCCCTCCAGGCTCGCACCACTGTTGGCGTTTCTGGTATGAGTGGGTTTAAGGCGGCAGATCTGTAAAGTATCCCCTGGTAGCTCTCCAGTCCCTATGTTAACCTCTCCAACCAGAATGCAAGGTCACCCAAGGCTGCAAATGCCCAATTGTTAACCACCTCTGAGCGGCCCAGTATTACTTTCCAATATCTGGCTGGCTATCCCCTAGTCATATACTCCACACATGAGTTTTGAAAGGGAAATATGGGTGGGCCTGTGTCCAATAGGAGAAGGAAGAATAATGTCTCTAACTTTCGAAGGAAGTCCTCGGGTACAACTGTATGGGATGTTTTAGAGTGCATATATCATCCTGTGTAGTGTCATCATTTTGAACACTGCCTCCCTACCCAGCAGGAAGAGCGACAACTTCCTCCAGTGCTGCTCATCTGCTGCAAAGTGATCTAGTATGGGGGCAGGTTTGTTTAATTAAAGAGGTGCAGGTCCATTGCATCGTAAATTCCCAGATATTTAAAGCCCTCGCTAGACATGGGCATATGGTTGTCATTGTGCAGGGTGGGTGTGGGCCCAGTGATCAAATGCTTGGGGCACTTGTCCCAGTTAATAGTGTACCCCGAATGATGCCCAAAAATTCAGAGGATCTGGGTCAGCCTGGTGATCGTCAGGAGAGAATCAGTAACTTAGAATAGGATGTCATCTGCGGCTAGGGAAATACTTTCATTCCACGACTTCTCACGATGTATGCCTCGCACAAAGGGGTCTTACCTGACCAAGGCCGCCAAGGGCTCCAAAGCAAATATCAGTGGGGATTACGGACAGCCCTGTCTCAGTCCCCTGCGTAGAATAACTCTACGGGACAGTGTCCCATTTACTTTAACTTACGCCTCAGGGTCACTAAACAAGAGGCGCATCCAGCCCAGGAAATTTGGCCCAAACCCAGCCTTTCCAGCACACCAAAAAAATAGTTCCATTCTAGGGTGCCACAGGTAATTGCAGTGTCCATGGACAACACCATTGTGGACATTGTCTCGTCCCTCGACCCAGCCAGTTCTCCAAAGAGTCATCGGAGATTGAGTTTCGTCCTCCTATTTGGTATGAGGCTTGATTGTTTCGGATGCACAAGGGAGGTTATCGCCTTACGAATGCGCCTGGCTAATAGTTTGGCTAGGAGTTTTATCTCCATCTTGAGGAGGGAGAAGGGCTGGGAAGAGCAGCACCTGTCTGGGGGTTTCCCTGCCTTGTGAATTACCCCTATTGTGGCTTGTTGGTCTTCTGGGAGTTGACCCACACATTTGGCTTCCACACACATATTTAATATGTGTGGTTCTAGCTTGTTGATGAGGTGCTTGTAAAGCTAGATGGGGAGTCCGTTGGGGGACATTGCTTTGCTGGAGTTAAGGGAGCTGAGTGCTAGGCTTGTCTTGTTCGTATGTTTGTCTAGTAGTTGTCTTTGCTCCTCCGTGAGTTGGGGGAGTGTTATGTCAGCTAGGAAGGACTGAATGTCACAGGGTGTACAGTTTGTCTTGACGGAGTACAGATTTTCATAATAGTCTGCAAACCCTTTGGCTGTTCCTGCTGGTTCTGAAATAGACATTAAACCCACCCAGACAACCCCTCTCATCCCGCAGGATGAGATGCAGGACCCAACTACGTGCTCGGTCATGTTTTCCCAGCCAAGCCAGCAACTTTCCATCTTTGTTGAATACATCATATATACATCTCAAGGTCAGTATTTGAAACGCCTTTGCACTGTCTTCAGCCAGATCCTTGTATTATTTCTGCTTGAGCCTCAGGGAGTGTGCTCTTTCTTCAGGCTTCCCGTCCTGTCCCTCCGTCTCTAGGACTGTAATCTCCATTTCGAGGGTTTCAAGTTTCTCTTTTTCGCCTCCCTCCCCCTCCTGGTTATCAGGGAGGATGCTTGGCCCCGGATCACTGTTTTGTATGACTTCCAAAGTGTTAGCTTTCAGCTAAACAATCCCTCATGGGTCTCAAAATAGGACATAGTTGCCTGTTCGAGTTTGTGCATCAGTTTTTTGTTTTGCCAGGCACTAATGGCTCAAGGTCCCCTAGGTCTGTTGGACTGTCTCCATAGCTCTGGCCATACTGGCCAGTGGTCTGAAATTCCCCTAGCTAAGTGGCAGATGTCCGTAACTCGAGTCATGTTGGTGCCTTAGGTGAATATGTAGTCCATTTTGTAGAAGCTGTAATGTGCTCTGGATAGGAAGGGGTATTGGCGTTTTTCTGGGTGATGGAGGCGCCAAATGTCAGCCAGTCCTAGCGCTGCGACAAAGGAGGCCAAAGTGTGGTCCCAACAGATGAATTGAGCATGAGAGTGCTAGTCCATGTCCTCAACCAGAATTGCATTGAAATCCCTGCCCATCAGCAAGATGCCGTCAGGCAGTTGAAAAGATCATTCAGCCCTGGAAGCGCAAGCCACTGGTGGCGAGGTGGGATTTAAATCAATGATAGAGTAATGGAGACTCCCTCCCACATGCCTATTTGAGCCACATATTTCCCCTAAGGGGTCGGTTCAGGTTTTGTGTGGAAAAAAAATGGGTCTGTGTTCTTGGATAGAATTCCCACTCTAGAGTCTGTAGTATAGCCCATGTGTGTGCAGTGATTGTGTAACTGCATCTCAACAAGGCTTTACAGGAGTTACCTAGAAGGTGAGTCTCCTGTAGTAGTACAATGTCAGGGCTGTGTTGTATTAGATACTGGAATACCATCTCCTGTTTGGTCCTGTCCTCTAACCCACTTACGTTCCATGACAGGACTTTGAGTCGGCTGCAAGGGTTTGATGTCAAGGCAGTTTCCTGCATGTTGATTGCCGGTATGTCTCTCTTTGGATGGCTCCCCTGCCCCCTGTGGTGTCTGTGATCAGAGTTGTCACTGCCCTGTAAGAGGTTTTAAGTGTGAGGAATTGCAAATCATTCTTCTCCAGTGGCTCAAACGGAGCAGATATGAAGCCCTCCAACACCACTGACAAGTCCCAGGAGGGAACAGACTTAATTGACTTTCGGCAAATATTGGTCACTCTCTTCATAAGACGCAATCCTAAGCCATCCTCATCCAACAAATTCTTTCATGAATCCTTGAATGCTTCGATTGCTGCTCATTGGACTTTCAAAGTGGTCACTGTCAAATCCACTTTAGAACCATTCTGCAAGAATTTCATCCTCAATCTCACGTTAGTAGGATCAAGGCCACTGACCCTACACCATTTGGAAAAAAAAAAAGCTCCAGTGTCAGTTATAAGAGCATCAAGTAGACCACTTTCTGGATGCCTGTAAGGTAGCCAGCAAGGAATCCAAAACCCTCTGACCTTTCAATCCCCTCCTTTCATCCTCCAAGCCAAATGGAGTTTCCGTAGACTCTTATCCCTCAAAATGTGGAAATCCAAAGGGGACTGAGCGATTGGGAGAAGCCACTGCGGTATCCTCAGCATCTTCAGCAACAGGGGAAAACAATTGGCATGCAGCCTCTAGGGAACCACCAGAAATACCTCTGGTCAACAGCTGCACTCCTTCCAAAAAAGAACCTGATGAGAAGAAACAGAGGAAAGGCATACGCTAGGCCCTCCGGCTACTGACATGGCAGAGTATTGATCGCCCAAGTCTGAACCTATCTATCCTTGCCACTAGGGAACCACTAGTAGCACCTCTGCTCTCAACATCCACACTCTTGCCAAAAAAAGAACCTGATGAGAAGAAACTGAGGAAAGGCATACGCTAGGCCCTTTGGTTATTGACATGACAGAGTGTCGATCGCCCAACTCTTAATCTCTCTATCCTTGATACAGAATCTCAGAAGCTTGGCATTGCTCCATGAAGCAAAAAGATCCACCACTGGAAGAACCTACCAGTAAGTCAAGCAAGGAAATACCCTCCGAGTCAAACAAAATTCCCTTGAGGAGGGAATGTCTCTGCTGAGCAAATCGGCCTACACATTGAATGACTCCCGAATGTGAATGGCTCTCAGAAAGATCAGAGACTCCTGAGCCCATGAAACACTTTGTGAGAAATATTGCTCAGCCTGCTGGAATTACTCCCCCCCTCTCCCTCCCTGCCCCCCTTGTGTGCTCATATAGGCCTTTTGCAGTGGTATTGCCCGTTCTCACTAGCACCGCCCTCCCTTTAACTGGGAACTGAAAACTGAAAACAAGACGAGCTCTTCTTACAGCATCAATTTCTTCCCAATTTGAGGAATGGCTTGCCTCAGTGAGAGTCCAACAATCTTGCACCTGCAACTCATCTCCCCAGGCACCCCAGCCTGACAAACTGGCATATGGGGTAAAAATGACAAGATTAGAAGGGTCCAGCTGTGTCCCGTGCCACAGATTTGTTGAATGCTACCACCATGCTAGATCCCTCCTCACCCTTTGAGTCAGAGGAATTGAGCTTATCAAATTCTGAGACCCTGCATCCCAACTGCCGAGAATCCAAATGACCAGTTTGTGAAGATGGAACCAAGCCCATGGAACCAGAAAGATTGTAGTTACCAATGAATACCCTGGACCCTGAGCCAAGATTCCACGTTTGGACTGTCGTGCACCAGCGGACTCCTGCAGCTTGGTCATCCGACCTTCTGGCAAACAAACCCTGCAGAGTCCAAAACTGTGCCCCAGTGAATACCAGGTCTTGGGCCAGATTTAAGGAAGACTTTACCCAATTGATAAGGAATCCATGTGAACGCAGAACTTCCAGCACATTTTCTGTATGGGAAAACAACACCTCCGCCAAGGGACCCTGCACCATACAGGTGCACAAAGATGCCCCCTGGATATAGCAGTTCCACAAATGGGGCCAGTACTTTGGTGACCACCCTCGGGAGGATTTCAGCCTGAATAGAAGGTCCTAAAACTGATAATGGATGACCTCTAGAGAAAACCGCAGACATATTTGGTGAGGGTACTTGATAGTGGAGATAAGCACTCTCCAAGTCTGTTGATGCCAACCAATCTCCTGTCCTTATCAGAGGAATAATTGACTGCAGTTTCACCATCTGAAAGTGAAGAGTCTGGACCAAAGTACTGACCCATTTCAAATCCAGCACTGGCTTGTATGATCCTGACACCTTCAGTACTCGAAAACCCCAAAATATGAGGAAAACATGTTTTTTTTGGCCAAATTTTGACGTTTGCAAAGGATTCTGGGTAACAAAACCTGATGAGAGCCCCACAAATCACCCCATCCTGGATTCCCCTAGGTGTCTAGTTTTGAAAAATGCACAGGTTTGGTAGGTTTCACTAAGTGCTGACTAAGCTAGAGGCCAAAATCCACAGCTAGGCACTTTCCAAAAAACACGTCAGATTTCAATGTAAAAATGTGATGTGTCCATGTTGCGTTTCCTGTCGCGGGCATTAGGCCTACCCACGGAAGTGAGGCACCATTTGTTTCGGGAGACTTGGTGGAACTCCGAATAGAAGAACAGGTGTTATTGCCCCTTGTCTTTCTCTACATTTTTTCCTTCCAAATGTAAGACAGTGTGGAAAAAAGACAACTATTTGAGAAAAGCCGTGTAATTCACATGCAGGTATGGGGACCCCGGAATTCAGAGATGTGCAGATAACCACTGCTTCTCAACACCTTATCTTGTGCCCATTTAGGATTTTCCAAGGTTTCCTTGATACCTATTTTCACTCTTTATATTTCACCAAATGAATTTCTGTATACCCGATATACAATGAAAACCCATTGCAAGGTGTAGCTCTTTTATTGGCTGTGGGTACCTAGGGTTCTTGATAAACCTACAAGCCCTATATATCCCTGCAACCAGAAGAGTCCAGCGGACATAACTGTATATTGCTTTAAAAAATCTGCCATAGCTGGAAAAAGTTACAGAAGAAAACGTGGAAAAAAATGGCTCTTTTTTTCACCTCAATTTCAATATTTTTTTATTGTAGCTGTTACTTTCTGTAGGAAAACCTTAAAGGATCTACACAAATGACCCCTTGATGAATTCAGAATTTCGTCTACTTTTAAGAAATGTTTAGCTGTCTGGGTTCCAGCATTGGTTTCACACCCATTTCTGTCACTAACTGGAAGGAGGCTGAAAGCACAAAAAATAGTAAAAATGGGGTATGTCCCAGTAAAATGCCAAAATTGTGTTGAAAAATGTGGTTTTCTGATTCAAGTCTGCCTGTTCCTGAAAGCTGGGAAGATGTTGTTTTTAGCACCACAAACCCTTTGTGATGCCATTTTCAGGGAACAAACCACAGGCTTTCTTCTGCAGCCCTTTTTTCCCATTTAAAAAAATAAAAAAACTAAGTTTTTCCTGTATTTTGGCTAACTTCTTAGTCTCCTCCAGGGGAACCCACAAACTCTGGGTACCTCAAGAATCCCTAAGATGTTGGAAAACAAGGATGCAAATTTGGCGTGGGTAGCTAATGTGGACAAAAAGTTATTAGGGCCCAAGTGCAAACTTCCCCAAATAGCTGAGAAAAAAAAAGGCCTGGCACCTGAGGGGGGAAAGGCCTGGCAGCGAAGGGGTTAATGCACACGTTCCGGTTTTGCAAAAAGCCGGTACATAATTACCATCGGCTTTTCAGAAAATGAACTCATGATCCTTGAGCGTCAGTGAGGCCTTGCCGTCACCAACAAGGAATGAGGAGACGTGAAAAAAACAGGGGGCGTGGTGGGGGGAGGATCTTTTATTTAATGGTGCTACATGGATTTGAGGTCCAGAGGGGTGGCAACCCTCCCATATAATGGCTGCAAGCAAGGGAATGGATGGGGAGGCATTGGATATTAACAAGGTATGCCACTGTGATTGTTGGGTGACCTTAAGCTCACAGCCCCCCAATCTTACTGCCCAAGCTACGCCTCTGGGTTTAGGCTGGTTTCTTAGTTATAAGTCAGACTCCAGAAAGTGGTAGATTTGAGCTATGAAAACAAATGTCATTAAATGGGAAGCACCTCTGAAGTGTTAGTTTGTTAGGAAACCTTTCTTACTGGTTAGAAGCGACCGACTTTGGAGTTGGGGAACAGGTTCGAGCCTAGGCGTCTGTACACATCCTATTATTCTGGGCAAATCACTCAATTTCCCGTGCCTACAAAACAATGAATGTGTCGTGTACTGTAACTGGAACTCACGTAAAGCGATACATAAATCTGCAAAAAAATAAAAATATCAAGACCTGTAAAATCCTGTTCACGCCAGTATGAAGGTACTTCATTTCTCGATTGCTTGCTTTGGAGACTGTATTTATTTAAATAATAAAGCTGCTTGAGTGAGCAACACCTTTTCATTCATTGCACATCTACTAATTGTGCGTATGTATCGTTGTGTTGTTAAGGCATTAATCTAGTGCTTTTCTACGGTCTCCATGTCCCACTTGTTTTCAGTGTTCTTTTTGAAGCAAGTCGCTATTGAGAAACTGGAACAGTTCACCTGGGGACCTGCAGAGGAGGCTCCCAGAGTAATTATTTCAAGTATGCCAGACATGGCCCCCTCTTTCTGGTATTCTTTCAGACGATTAATCATACTTGTAGCGACAGAGGAATGTAACACAAAGCAAGGGCAAAGCCACCAAATGCAGCCTTGACACGTATTCATCTCTTTTTACAGAGGGCTGAACGGCTTTGTGTGGTTTAGGATTCTAAAAAATACCGTGATAAGCGCTGTCTTGCCGTAGATTTGATTTCAGAGTACTTTATAATGTAGTAAGCCAGTTTTGCTCGGTTGCGAAGCCTCTGGCTTTCAAAATGGAGGCGGCCTTGCAACCCCGGCTGACCTCGCGCCTGACAAACAATGGCGTAATTAATTTAAATTGGACGTCCCACTCAAAAGGACGGGGCCTCGAGCGTCCGTGACTTCAGGCTGCAGTGGGTGTCTAGGCATTGCAGTTTTTATTGCCAGCGTGTCCTTTCTTCGCTACGTGTCCAATCTGAATAACGCGGTCACTGGACCTTACCAGCTGGATGCATTGATGCTGGTCGCAATAGTGGACAGCAGGGCTACATTTAACTATTTAAGACAAAAAGGTATATAATACAATGTTCAAAAATGTGGAAATCGTTTTATGGGCTAAATACAACCAGCTATACAACTGTAGGATCAAATGCTGTCTGATTCTCTGAGCAAAATGTAATGCAGGGTAATTGACGGGATTTATAGCCGAGAACAGATGTTTGGCTTAACAAACAAGAAAACTTCATAGGCTCCTGAGCTGGAAACCCTTTTTAGGTCGAGCATAGCAGCGCGCAAGCACTGCTTTTCGGACGTGTTGGTTTGTATCTGGGCTTTAAACAACGCCCACCTCACTCCCATCACTACAACTCGCTCGTGGGCTTGCCCTTCAAAAATCCTCTGATGATATTGGTAAATGGTTTACGCTTGTCCCTCCTTGGGGACGTTTTGTTACCGCCTTGGCCATCGCCCCTGTTACATGGATAATTGCACGTTTGCCGATAAGTTTGACTGCGAGCAAACTTCTTTTTCCTTTTGTGTATCTCCTTCACACTGATGCTCATGTGGGCCGTGGCGCTGTGAATCGACTCGTTTATGTGAAACTGTTTTGCTTTTCATTTTCAATTTATGTGTCGAGAAATGTCCGTTTAGGCGTTTACAACGCTAATAGCTCTGAGCAAATGCGCGACCCAATACATTGCAAATGCTTGTTAAAACACTGGACAGACTCTGATAATATGTGATACCCTTAGTGTAATATCTGCTGATGTTATTGTTTTATTCTGGTCTTAAACATGTTCACAAAGGATTTAACTGATGCAGTGACTGCATGTGTGTCATCAGTGATGTCCGCAAGGTCACCTCTGGGACGGTCTGATGCAGACTGAGGTTGAGAACCCCGGAAAACAATTTTCATCCTTCACTCCACCCCGGGATAGAGAGGTGCAGTTACCTATAGCTATGGTTTCTCTGGATGGTGGACGCTTAACCCACCCCTAGAAAGATGTGCTCCAATACCACTCAGTGTATTTTCTAAAATACTTATTTTGTTAGTATTCACAAATCGAGATTTATTCTCTGAAATGAGGTCATGGTCCTCATGAAAGCCAGCGGACTCATTTAGTATCCTTGTTTAAACGTCTGAAACCTGTTGAACTTGTAACAGGGTCCTGCTTCTATTAACCCTACGCACTGGAGACAGGAATAGAGATACATGCCTATCATTAGGTAGTTTTAGTCACCTTCTTGCCTTTGTTCTGTGTGATAGGACAACCCCACAATACAAATATCCTTAGGGACGTTAGGAGCTCCCCTGCAACCAGGGTATTAGCCCACATTGGTACGCACCTTGACCAGTGTGATAAGGAGCCCTTTGCGGCTTACGGACCTTCTGGCTTGGTAAAGCTTTGTCCTATTAAAGGAAGATTTCCTTCATAGAAACTTGTTAGGGCTAGAACATACAGACTTAGAGTCCTTCATGCCCAATAGTACCTTTTGGTTTTTGCACACTCAGTAGTCTTTCACTCCAGGCACTCATCAAAAGTCAGTAGAACTTCCCATTTATACATTAGCTAAAATAGTCCTGCAGAGGAGGCCATTAGAAGTTACTGTGAGGGCTGTTAGTCAAAACATTTATGACTGTTGCTCTCTTGAAACAGCAGGTACAGGCTCCTCTAAGACAAAAGTATCAATTTCTAATTGGAAGTTTTTGTGGATCGGGAATATTAGAGGACATGTACAAATAAGGAGAATATATATATTTTTTTTATTTTACATTTAATTTATCATCCTTTTGTGTTTAAAGCACACACTTGCTGGCATCGGGTTTCATTTTACCCTTTCTTCTTGCATGAGTAGAGATCCACGATTCTTGTAGGTACTCCAAAGGGCAATAAGCGAGGGAAAAGAGGTTTGGTAAAACTATTCAGAACCTGTTCTTCTAAAGTATGTTTGCATAGCTCATAGTTGTTTCATCCATATAATTACAAAAACGTAAGCATGGTTCTACCAAATGATAATTTGTTAGACCCATTTCAAGCCAACAAATCATTCCACAGGGCCTTGATGAGGGTGCTGTGTAGTATTGTGGCATACTTGATACGATGTATTGTATAAATGAGATGGGTAATGCCAGTAAACCTGGAGCGGAATTTCATTCCTGAGACACTAAATGGTTTTGTGCTTGGGAGTCTAGGAAATCACCAGTGGGTAACTGCTAAATGAATCGTAGCATTGCTGTGCAGTTCAGTGGTGCTGTGCATTGGCCTGTAGATGTGTATCTATATTTAGCAGCCATTTTCTTTCCTTGGAATTTTATTTGACATGGTTCGGGTCCGTAGGAGCGTTTACTCCCAAATTAGATTATTAAGAATGTTTTGAAAGTTACATATGACAGGAATTGCACATTTTTAACTGGTTGATTAGAGACTTGGATTAAGAGAAAATTGCAGTACATATCTATTTTAATGTTAGCAAATGAAAAAGGCTTTGGTGAGCGAGAAGGGGCATTTTTGCACTCAGGGTTGGGATGTTCTGAGTTTTAAATGGAGCAATGTAAAACATTTTCTTTCTAAGGTATTTGGCTGAAAGCTCACTAATACCCCTAGATAGGCATTGTTTGGTCTCTTTAAAGATTTGACAGTCAGCAGAAATATAAAGGTGTATTCTTCGCTTGGGCCTGTTTATTGCCAGTTGTGATAATGGACAGAACTGGAGAGAGGCTAATGCTCCTGGGACAGCAAAGTGAAAGGCATGGACAGATGCTCCGAGGGTGCAAAATATTGGAAGTAGGGGGCCCAAAAACATGGTACGGTTTTGGGACCTTGTATGATGCGTTTTAATATCACCATGTATGTATATCGAAGATTGTATGTAGACCATAATATGGGGTGCATCCAGTACTTTGCTGCTCACACAGCTAACGTGATCTCTCTGCTGAGGCTATATAGGTCTGTAATGTAATTGAAGGCGGTGTTCTTGTGACTGTTATAAAGTGGAATTGAGATCAAGCTGGCAACTCCTGTAAAAACAGCTTTTGAAATGCCAGTAAAGTAAACCAATTAACTAAGGCTAGAGAAAGAACCACGGTGATCCTTTTAAGTAGGCGGTGAGGAACAAAAGCATTTAACTGGAGATGAAGCAGGATATCTAGTATAGTTAGGAAACGTAGTAGCCTTGAGCCCTGGAGCTCAGGTGTTAATTTGTAAATAAAGAAAATACCCTTTCCATACCACAATTGAGACTTTCCGTTTGGCGGACATATTTTACCTAACGTACAACTTTCATCTCATCTCCACCACTTCCATGTGCTCTCTTTTTAATATATCTTCTACTTTAAGGGCTCGAAACACTCTGATCCTCCTTCTAGACGAGTTTCATTGTTGGTTGTAAACACTATTGAACATGATGGTCAGGCCTATGGAGAAATCCCGTGCTGTATATTTGCTTGAGTTATAAGTAGGGTTACCAGTTTAATAGTATTTATGCTTATGACATTTACATCTGTATTTATCCATATTAATTTGCACTAATTTTGTTTTTATTTATCCATTATTGTTTTGGGGTTTGTAAGGAAAACAAGAAACTGAAACGAGTACACGTCCTTATTTATTTAAGCCATTAATGTGCCCACATACTGGTATTTAATGCTATAATAAGTGCTCTCGCCTATGATACATTTGCACCCTCAAGCACCAACATGAACAATGTAATATACAAAAGTGCACATCTCCAGCTGTTTAAACTCATTAGGACACCTCTTTTTTTATTTGTTAACCCTACCCCCTTTTTGTAACCGCAGTTAGTGGGCTTGGTAGTCATGAATGACTGTACTGGGAATCGTTGGAAAAAAATGCTAAACTGAGTTTTTATTCGCAATTTAACAAGACTTAGGGAAATGCATGGATCGTTCAATGCATTTTTCCTGAAAAGTCAGTAAAAATATAAAACCAGGAGCCCTCAGTTAAGCCGTTTGATATTCTGTGTCTAAGTGACCCATTCCTTCGTGTGCCCACCACTGAATTAGACTGTATGGGACAAGCTTCTGACTAGAACCCGTTAAAAACGTAAGGCTAATAGTACCCTTTTATTTAATTTGAAAAAACAAACGTTGGTTTGTGGATTGAGTTTTATGAATGCCGTTAGGAGTTTCGTTCCCCGTCTGAGCCACGGTTCTGTCCCTGCATGCCCCATCTGTCTGCTGTGTCATATTTCGGGCTCGGTTCCAATGGCATACTAATGTGATTTTCGTGCGTGGCCACCATTTTCTTCTCTGGCCTGGCAATGGGGTATCTTCCTTTTGCGCATGCGCCTCTGCATTTTCGAGGGCACTAGAGCGATCAAATAGCAGGAATGACCATCTAAAACTGGGGCTCCCACCTGTAATGTAGCTTAAAAAAATGGTTGGAGTTACTTTTCCTCGTGCTTGCTGCTGTTGATTGGTGTTTACATTCTTGTGCCTATTCATTACTCTTATCTGTCGACCTTGCTCATATCAGCAAAGCAAGTTTCAAAAGAATGCAGACTCATGCCTGCCATCTGTGGTGAAAGGCCTTTGATACTGGTCTGTTTATTTTAGTTTAGTTTGGTTGTTATTCTTAAAACGATGTTTTTCGCTCCATGAATACGAGCATAAACGTGTTAATGCATATCCAGACACCCCCCCCCCCCCTCGGAAACAGCCACCACAGGCCATAGAAATATTTGTTCTCGTCGGTCCACACTCAAAACCTTAAGAACTCTGACAATGCTAGAGTGAGCCGGGCAGGGCCACCTCTTCCCCTTTATTGTTTCTATAGCCATGGAACTCTTGGCCTCTGTGTTGAGATGAAGGGGTCGGAGTGGGGGATTAACCTCGACAACGGCTGGCGTACATTCCCTTGCATGCGGACGAGTTATGTGGAGAAAACTCTGCCCTGACTGAGGTGATACCAGCATTACAGATTAATTTGTCAAAATCCTGTCTGTTCCCGCTATTAGAGACTGCATTTATGTGGCAGATGCCTAACCATTTGAACTAAAGGTTCGCTATCTTTAAGTAGTTGGGCATTCAGATTTACCACTCACCAGACCAATTTATTAAAAGTGACTTCAGAAAAGTTACCACCAAAAAAACAACAAACGTTTTCGAATAGGCTCCCGTTGTCCCTGATCGACAGAATATCAACAGCCAAAATGTTAGTGTTGGCCAGATTACCATAGTTGATGGTTGGCACTTCCATTCATACTGAATGCAGCCTTCTTTAGGGAATTGCAAAGAATATTGTTGGGTGTGATATGGGGCGCAGGTAGACTGTGTGTCGCGCTTCAAAAAACACAGAGGCCTATTCAAGATGGAGATTTGGGGGCACTCAATTATGAGGTCAGTTACTTAGCAGGACCATTACAGTGGATGATGAGATGGATGGGAGCCCACAGTAACTCAGAGAGAGGTGATCTACAAGCTGCTCTACCCAGCTCTGGTTGTTGAGTGCTGAGATTGCGACCCTCTTTCCCAGTCTTGTTGCAAGAAACAAGGACTTGTTGGCAATACTGTACAAGGTTGTTGAGAGCAGCCGTAGCATACTCTCCGGACCTCACTCTAAAGTGCCTCCCCATATTTCGCAACACCACAAAATACAAAATAAAAGTCTGTGGCTAGAAGCAGGCCTTACAACATCAAGGGACTTTATTTGACCACTATTGACTCCACACATTCGATAATGTGAAGGGGTCCTATCAGATACAAGGTGGTCACTTTTTGACACATAAAGCGCTCATTTGAGGGGTTCTACATACATGGGTTATGAATGAGACTGAACCTCTGAGGTCGGATGCGCCAGATCTCCTACTCACACGCTGACAGAGTAAAAAGGCCATTACTACGCTATGCAGCACAATACTTCGACAATATCTGCATGAAACCAGAAATCTGAAATTAAAGTGGCAAACGCAGACTGGCTGTACGATTCGCACAAACAATGGTGGCAGTGTCTAGATTACACGAAAACGGTTACGAGAAACCCACGGTTCAAGTACACACAGTTTAACCATCTCCACCTTAACCATATTTCACCTAAGCTCACTGGCTAAACATGATGGAGCCAGTTCCGAGTGCCTGAGGTGTGGACTGCCAATGCAGACTTCTGTCATGTGGTATGGATATACCCTGTTCTTGTAGGATATAGGGAGGACTTACTTGAAGTAGTGTTAGAAATAACGGATAAGAAGATAACACTGAACCCACTCTAATGACTGTTATGCCAACTCCTGAAAGCGTAGCTGGCCAAACATGTATATAAATGTGTTGCTTTAATCGTAATTCAAGGTAAAAAGAAAAGAATAAGGATGTTATGAAAAGCAGCTGGGGCCCCAGGCACCACATTATTGTAATTGTAAATGGTATTTATATAGCGCTCCTACCCCTGAGGAGTCGCTGAAGCCCTATGCGGCGAATATCACGTTACTTGGGAATCCAAGAGTAGGTTAGTAGATAAGTCAATTTTTTGTGCATTAGTTGTGTTAGGTTTGTGCTCTCGAACATCTTGTGTGTTCAGTGGAGTTTAGAGTATGAATAGGATGGTGGGAATGGCTATAAGTAGTATGGTTGATGGATGTTAAATAATGGTCTCAAACTGAAATAGTCACCTTAAAGTATTCCCAGTAAAGGGGCAGATGTGTGGCAGAGTATCCCTGGGGTGCGCTGATGATTAAGTTAGAAGCTAAGTCAGATGAACCCTCTCCTTGAGTGCACAGGCTTTGATAGAGTATTGACATTGGGATTGTTTCTGTGAAGATGGAAAATGAGAGGAAGATTTTGTGCCGATTGCTGGAAGGATATAGTGCCTCTCGATCTTCCCCACACCCCCAACCCTTAATGAAGTTGTTGTTCCGCTTACATGTTACATGTAATGTTCAAATTCTGTACACACTGCAGTGCATGTGCAGTGCAGTGTAGGTGGGGATTATGGATGTGTACCTAGGTCCTAGTGTTTTTTGATGTTATGTCATGGTTAGTGGTGCGTTGAAAATGATTTTGGCTCTCAGACGTGACGTGGAATTTTCACATGGTTAAGATGACCGGCCTTGTTATAAATGCTCCCCACAGAAACAAATTTTACTAAAAAGATTTGAAAAAGAACCCTAACATTCTTTTTGTTTAAATTAAATTTGGTCTCGCATTGGGATTTAACTGATGTACCTCCTGGTTGTAACTGGAGGACCAGGTGGCACATGGTGTCTTTACTGTCTCATTCCAAAAAATCCGTCGTTTTTCGATCCTCATATTTCATTGTGTGATACGGTGTTTTGGTGTCGAATTGCACTGAATACAGTTTGGGGGTTTGCAAACCTTTAGACGGCTAACAAGGTGAATGTTTTTTTCATATATATTATTATTATCAAATTCACCTTTTCAGGCCCAGCAGCTTTAAATAAGACTCGAAGATTAACATACATTGTTCTACAATATGGCGCATCGATCATTCTGGTTTTGGACTCATCTGAATTGTTAAAAAAATGTATTCGGTTATAGTGTCTTGTATAATGCTGAGTATGTAACCTTATAGCAGCTTTAGACCATGTGGTTAGATGTATACATGTGCTTAGTTAATACTCTTAGAGTAAACGAGCAACAGCAGTCTTATTCTAGTTAATTATCGGTGGCTGAAATAAATCAAGTTATTGAGAGTGCTTAATATTGGTAACGGGTGACTAGTTATATTTCTGTAATAGTTCCTCTAGCTTGGAAGTTTTCTCTGGTAATATCTGTATTTTAAAAAGTGTGCTCTGGTTACACCTGTATTATTTAAAAAAAATAAAAAAAAATGGTCCTTCTCATATGGTGAAACTATAGGCCTATATCACTTTTGCCTACATTGGCCAAGGTGTTTGAGAAACATGTTAACTATGAAGCTCTCATCCTTCATAGAACTAAATGGTTTACTTCACCCTTGGGAATCAGGCCTCAGACCTGGTTGCAGTGCGGAATCAGCCCTCCTCAGCGTTACAGAATACCTGTGCTGTCAGCTAGACAAGGGTGGTGCAGCGGCACCGATCCCTTTGGATCTTAGTGCTGCATTCAACACTGTGAACCACTCCATTCTGCTTTCCAGACTAGGAGATATGGGTGTGCAGGGCACAGCCCTGGCTTGGCTGAGCTCTTTTTTTTTTTTTTGCACGATCGCACCTTTCAGGTGCATTCACAGCAACACAGGTTCAAATCACACCATTTAGTTACCGGGTTGCAGCAGGGTTCTACCTAAGCCCTCTTCTCTTCAATCTCTATGTGAGACCTTTAGCTGAGATTGTAGAATCTCATGAGCTTACATTGTTTTCGTACGCAGATGATACCCAAATGGTGGTATCCATATCATCTCACGATAACCACAGAGCAGAATACCTCAATACCTGTCTTGCCCAAGTTCCATCTTGGAAGAATATGAACTCATTAAAACTGGTTGGGGACAAGACTGGGGTTCTGCTGGTGGAAAATCACCCCACCTATGGATCTCTCATCTGTGGCTACCAACTATGGGTATCACTCCCTCACTGGTTCATGCCATAAAAAATCTGGGAGTATGACTTGATGGCAAGCTGTCTGTGAGCCACCAAATCAACAAAGTAGCTGCCGCTTGTTTTGGCACCCTTAAGTGGTTAAGGAAAATCGTGATGTGCCTCCCGGTCCCGACTCAAAGAACTGTAGTCCAGGCTCTGGTCATTTCTGGACTGGACTACGGCAGTGTCCTATAAATGGGTGCTGCAAAATTGCTGCTTAACTGGCTTCAGACTGCAAAAAATGCGGTGTCACAGCTTCTCCCTCACCAACCCAGAGTCAACTCATCAGCCATTTTGTTAAATATTGTTTACTGGCTGCAAGTTGAACTCCGGGTTAAATTCAAAGCCTTATGCTATATGCATGTGTCTTTCCAACAGAGGACCCATGTACCTAAGACCTTTGGTGTCTTGGTATACCCTTAAACGCTCGCTCCGCTACAGCTATTAGTAGCTGGCAGTAGTCCCCAGAATCAAGAGAACCCTTCAAGTTGGTCTGGCATTTTCATATCTGGGACCAAAGTTGTGTAACACCTTGCCACAATCGTTGAGTCTGCAAATCACTTACAGCTTTACTCAATTTGCTTAAAACATGGATGTTTCTACCTCTTCTTTAAAAGTCACCCTTGGCTTTCAGAAAAGCTCATTGGTTTAGTGAGGAGGCCAGCGCTGGGAAAGCCTTTTTTTTTTTTGTAGCCATGCTCTCTAGAAATCGCACAAATAGACCTTCGCTGTAAGCTAAACAGTTTCTAAGGTGCAAGGAAGCTATCATTGCGTTTTGTGTTCCTTGGCTATAATAGTTAAACCCGGGTTTTGTTTCCTGAGGCCACAAAGTCAAGAAGACTTGGGAGACCAATTTTGGGGCACTCCAGTGTTTGTTTTTTTTGTTAACGAATTCTGGTGTGTCTCTATTCCTACACACACTTCTAAAAAAAAAAAATATATATATATCTTTTATATCATTATTGAATTGAGAGAAAAATAAATAAACAATACGGTACATGACACATATTTTATATGACATATTAACATAGATTGCGGTATTACAATATTAATATACATTCCAGATGCTGCGTATCTGCAGAATGTGGATATACGTTTTATACTTGAGACATTTGCAGTGTCCATTCAGTGTTGTCATAGGCAGAGGAGGCCGTATGAGGGGATCTTGCATGTAATCTTGTTGTACCCATGTTAACCATCATACAGAACAGATTTAAACTTAAACTGTGCTGTGTGAGCATCAGAGCATGTGGAGTGACTATCAAACTATACACTGTGGTGCGCTGTGCAGACGGAGAGGGGTGAACAACAGTTACTTCCCCAAACTCCACCACAAGTACCAGTGTGGAGAGGAGGTGCGACTATACTGGTTCGTGGTGCACCTTATGTGAATGTTATGATCGAGGGGGAAGGAGGGGGCTGCCTGAGTGTGAGGGCGTGGTGCAACTAGCCAATGTGAATCAGCACGCAGTGAGGCACGGTGAGCCTACTCAACATACTCATATAGTAGATTGTGTTTTAACACCTTCCAGTAATCCCTGCCAGTCTGGTGGCCTGGCTGGAGGTGTATCATGGGTGCTAGCAATAAGTGCCGCCTGCTGCTCAGCGACAGCCATAGAGCAATGGGTGAAGCTGTAATGGATTTCTGGCACATTGCCTGTCGGCACTTTGCTAAGATTAGTGTCAGGTCTATGAATTTATTAGTGGGTTTACGTAGCGCAGAACGGAAAGTGACCCCCAGTATGTAAGGTATTCCATCTCTGTGGAGTTGATCTCCCACTATTGTGGAGAGGATCCCATTAATGGTCCACTAGTTGGTTTTTATGTGAAGGCACGTCCAAACCATATGTATGAAATCGGCTTCGTGTGACTGGCACCTCTGGCATATGTCTATTGCCCCCGGATATATACTTGCCAATCGCTTAGGAGTGAGGTAGATATGGTGTAGGTAGTTGAATTGTGCGTATTTGAGTGTGACATTAGTGGAGATGACTTTCAGTACCGAAAGGCACTGCACCCATTGTTTATTTGTTAGTGTTATGTGGAGGGCAGAATCCTAATAAGCTCAAAGCGCGTGCATAAAGAGCTGTAGCTGTTGGTAATGGCCTGACGTGTTCCTCTCTGTGACAGTAGCACAGTAATGCCGATGATTCTGGTTCATCATGTGTTTTTTCCCAAAACTGTTTCAGAGAGCACGTAAGTGTAGCATACGTCACGAAGTTGCCCGGTGGTATGCCGTAGTCATCCACCAGGCTATCAGATGTCGCTAGCACCTGGTCTGTAAAGAGTTCCCCCCCCATCCTTGAGGCCTGCCCTCTCCGAGGCAGCTCCATCCAGGCGAGTGTGCAAGTCTGAGCATCCTGGCATTGTCCACAGGGATATTCCCGGTGCGTATGGGGGGCAGGAGTGTTTCCTACACATGCATGTGTACCAGCATTACTTGGCAACCCATATTAATATATTAATGTCTTCCCCTAGCAACTCTGGGCCAGTTCTTCGCAGCTATTCCAGCAGTTGGGTTGATGTGTCCCCCCCAGGTCCACCACATAGTTCGTTCTGGTTATGTGAAGCCAACCAGTGCATAGACCATTGAAGTTGGGCAGCCGCGTAATAGTATTCGTAGTTTGGAGCACCCAGCCCCCCTCCCCCTTCTCCAGTGGAGCATATAGTTTGTACAGGGCCCACCGGTCATTTACCCCTTCTCCATATCAATGCTATCAGCAAACATCAGAAAACATCTTGCACGGCAACAGGGCAGGGATAGCTGAGAAGTAGTATAGCAGCCTAGGAAGTACCAGCATTTTGGAGATGATGACTCTGCCCATCGGCGAGAGGGGGAGGGAGGGCCAAAACTGGAGGGAGGCCCGTATACCTATTAGTGCCCTGCCAATATTCACGTCTATTAGATACTTCTCTGAGTGAAAGATTCTGACGCCCAAGTACTTAGTGGAATTGAGTCCCCATGTCAGAGGAGTGATCTTGAGCCGCTCTCGCTGTTCCTCCGACAGGTGTGTGAGGGGAAAGAAGCAGGATTTCTCTGTTTTTAGACACTCCTCATGTGTATAGTGGACGGGTCACCTGAATCGGTTACAAAATAAGAATGTATGCTTGCTCTCACTCAGGCTGAGATGTACCTTCTCTTTTCCAGGCTGAGACATGCCTCCATTTTATTTACCTGGGTTGAGGTGTACCTCCTCTCGTCTAGACTGAGGCATGCCTCCTCTCACTTAGATCAATACGTTTTCAGTCAAGTTATTCTATGCTTTTATCTATCAGTTTTCCAATGTGCTCACCATCTACTTAAATCAGTGACTCCTAGTTGCCTAGTGGCCCCATCTTTTGTTGCACTTCAAGGAAGTATTACTAAGCATTTTTTTGGCCGCTCTTTGCTGTTTCCGTCTTCCTGCCTGAATGGGTGTCCATCTGAGTGTATATGATAAATATGGAAGCATTTGTTTTTTTTTGTTGGTCTCATTGATGTGGTTTCACAATACTATTCAACTGCTTCCACTGCCTAGCCTCGAATAGGGAACCTCACACTGGTAAACTCTTTGCCTCATGGCAAGTTTATTGATGGGGTCACAGCCGATACATAATAGGTCTGTGTCAAACCTAGG
Organism: Pleurodeles waltl; assembly: GCF_031143425.1. Lineage (NCBI taxonomy): Eukaryota > Metazoa > Chordata > Amphibia > Caudata > Salamandridae > Pleurodeles > Pleurodeles waltl. Next base: position 434,587,764 of record NC_090451.1, on the reverse strand, counting down.
CAATCTACGAAACATAAGCCCTGTTTTCCTTGTACGGGCACACTTCCCTCACCCCCAAGTATTTCTCTCTGGCAGTGGTGTAACCAAAAATGATGACCACCCCCCCCCCTTTAAAGAACGTGGTGAGTGTCCCCCCTAATACTCCACTGTTTCACAGATATTCTTAGTCTGAGTGGGGTGGGGGGGGGGGGGGCGAGTCTTCAACCTACGTGGACAGATATTTTTGGTGGCCAAGATGTTGGTTCAGCATGCAAATAGTCGGTACTGACATCTGTGTGAGCTGCGAGTCAGTTGATCAGTTCTCACAGTCTTTCTTCTTCTCAGATCAGTACCTTCTATACCATTAAGTTGGGTAGTGGTATGCTTAGGTATTTACAGCCCTTACACAAAATACCACTGTGGCATGATGCACAATATTAAAAAAATATATAAAACAAATTGTTTTTCTTGATAAAGTGAGTGACTCCTAGTTTCCCCATCTCTTGCCTCGCACTTCTCTGTGGTGAAGTTCTGTCATATACCGACTCCATCCATTCCTAGGATCTCTCCGCCTGACCTGGTATCTACTTTCATTCTCCTGGTGGTGAAGGACCCTCAGAGAAGAGGTATTCCAAAGGTATTAGTGTGGATTCATCATGTCCAAAGTTCTGTGTTGGTTATTCTATTACTGGTGAAGGTGAATAGCCTGCTTCCTACTCTATTAAAAAATGCATCTTTTATTTTACCCCACATTTCCAGTAATTAGTGAGTGAAAGGGGTCTCTGAAGTACTCATTTGCCTCGCTAGAGCATACAGAATATATTTAATTCAATCTCTCCTGGAGCATTTCCATTCTCTTTAGGCATAGATCTAGGTGCTGAGTGTGTTGCAATTTGTCAACAACAGTGTTGCAGGGACTGTATAAAACTAGTCATATGTTGACTTAACACTTGCTGTACCAGCTGCAGTTTCTGTGCTGGGAGGCAGACTCCACTTTGAGTTCCTTGTGACACAGCAATAATTTTATACGAGCCACTGAGTGAGAGTGGTGGTGATATTTGCTGACACCTTTTCCTTCAACCCTGATGAACCCTTCCTCCCCTACCCTGGTACCTTACCATTGCTTAGGCTCTCCTCAGCCACATTTAGCCCATGCTACCCAAGGACACACTTTTCTTTTCTATCCTTTAAGGCTGTGCAGTTTTCCAGATCCTCTTATTAGTGCTGACGCCTCAAAGTATTTCAGCAGGTGTTTCACTTTCAATTTACAGTTTCAGGTTTGTCCTTTGCTCTTGTACAGGACTGTACTCCTTAAGTTGGGGCTTCCTCATTGTACGCTTAAGTGTGTACTTTAATAATGGGATAATTCTGGCCCAGTCTTTTCTGCACTTGGATGGCGTGCACTCTCCTTGGCATTGCCAATTGGTGCAGTCATGATACAATAGTCACCTCCAGCAGGCCCAAGATATCCAGTTCATTGTTGTAGTCAGCATTCCAAGGCTAGGTTCTACAAGAATCTTCTCACTCTGTTTAAGATGCCATTTCATTCTTTTTTTCGTCCATGGAATGTCCCGTTGAGGTTGTAAGCGTGCAAGATTTCTCCCCCAGGTAGGCCCAGGGCAGATTTTCTCTGGACAGCGTTGAGAATTTCCAGTTGCTTGTTCTCAAACCTGTCAAAGGAGAATTGGTAGTCAGTGGTCCTCAACCCTAGAGCTGCATCATTTGTTTTGGTCACCCCTGCTGTGAGACCCTGGGTTTTGGTTGTATAGAAATAGTGGTGCACTGATGGGTGGTTTCTCTCCATACTTAGTTTGCAGACAGAGTTTGTGTGTTCCATAGGTCAGGCAGTTTGTGCCATTGAATATTTGAGATTTGTTTTGGCATAGTCTGTGCCTCCCAGTGTCAGCAGGAAGATGGATGGAGTTGAAAATCTCCTGTAAGGGGTGTCCTGAAACAAGGGTACACAAAAGGGAGAGGTTCCCCAATTAAGTACCCCTCTAGCTGTTGGTGATAAAACAGTTCATGGAACAATGGAGCATAAACGGGCAATGATTTCCCTGCATTTGAAAGAAACCTCTGTCTTCTACCCTCCACACTTCAGTTTGTCCTTTTACAAAGCAGCCTAGGAATACCCTGGGGAAACTCTGCAGTTCATATTGCTGCCTGGGCTCTCTTCAGCCTCTATTACAGTACTCACCAGAGCAGGAGAGGAATGTAGACACCTGGGCTGCCAGAGGTGAATGCAGAATACACAATCCACACACATTCTACTCCACATACATGACTGACACACTTGGCAGCCCTATCCCACACGGATAGAATGAAGTACCCGATTGCAGAGGACTGGCAGGTCAAGTTAAAAAGACAAGTGGCCAGAAGGCAACTCTTATTTAGGCAGCCGGAAAAAGGCCTATTGTCCCACTGTAACCAGGTGCTGCCACCACAGTGAGTTTCCCATAGTCTCGTGAGCTGATGGTAATCATGCTCTGCAAAGGAGGAACACACCAGAACACTACTCCCAGCTCTGGGTCTCATCCCATATTACAGGGAGCCAATAGGCAAACATTCATAATTATGTGTGCTTTGGCAAAAATCCAAAATCAACAGAATCTCTCTGAAGAATTAGAGGCAAGGGTGCATGGTCTCCAGATCCATGAAAGGGATATTTCCATCCCAACACAGGGATTTTGGTGACTCTACAGAAGTTCAAGCCCCTCTTTCATTTGTAGGGAATATGCATTGGAACAACAGGCAAGCAATTTTAGGTATAACTTGGTTACCTATTTATGCTTGCTGTGTTAGCTGGAAATTTACCTCTGTGTCACTTCACTGCTTGGTATATTATTCTTGTTGAACGACGGGGACGACTTGGAGGGAGAAGGTGGGAATGGCCATGTTACTCACTGGTAACCTTTATTATACTGACGCAGTGCTGCCTGGTTTACGTACTGCACCCCTCCTCTCCAGGCAGTCTTCCAAGATTTGCCTGACTAGAGAACTTATTGCCATATGGCCATGGCTTCTGGGGAAAGGGTTGCAGGTACTTTGTACCTCTCTTTAGATGCTGGACTTTGACTTTAGGATATAGTTAGGAGGAAAGGGTCTGTCAAAGGGTGATGGCCCTCACTGAGGACTGGGATGAAGAATAGATGAGCCTGTGTATGGAAAGTTGTCAGTGGGGTGATGGCCCTCACTGAGGACTGGGATGAAGAAAAGATTAGCCTGTGTATGGAAGATTGTCAGTGGGGTGATGGCCCTCACTGAGGACTGGGATGAAGAAAAGATGAACCTCTGTATGGAAGATTGCCTGTGGGTTGATGGCCCTCACTGAGGACTGGAATGAAGAACAGAAGAGCCTGTGTATGGAAGATTGCCTGTGGGGGATCTGTGCGTTCAGAGCGCAAAGCTGCCGAAGTGTTTATGAACTGTGCTAATTTGTGGTCAGTGCCATAATTGGTTTGTTTACCTCTGCCTCGGTTTGGGTGGCAGGATCTGCACTTACTTGACATTGGCTGTACAATTAGCCTGAGCAAGAAGGGAAATTATGTACGAAGAGTGGCCTCCAACATGGTGTAGGTATTTTTTATTAACAATATGTGTGGTAGATTACCTGTTGCTTCTGACCCGCCTCCCTGCTCCCGCCTTTGAAATGTTAGTACCATTAGTAGGGTTTACCTTTTTAAATGTCACAAAATGACTGCAGACCGTTGACGGAAAGTGAGTGACACCAAATTTGCTTTCTGTCTGGTTGCATTAGAAACATATGGACATGCTCATGTAAAATACCGGACCATTTCGGGAAACCAAGAATTCACTGGCTAAGTGGTTATTCCTGATTTAGTGTCCATAGGAATTGGTTTTGTGTCTGGTTAAGTAAACAGAGCAGTGTGAAGAGCCAAAGGATTTTCTGTGCCTATATATTATTGGGGTTAGTATACGTCTTGGTGTTGGCTGTTTGACTGGGACTCCGTGTTCATCAGTTCCTGAAGTTTTTGACCAACACAGTATTTACCAACCACTTGGATCAAAATAACAAACTGAGCGAATAGCAAGATGTAATTTGTAGTGAACTTGCTGTTCTGCTCACACTATGTAGGTAGATGACTTGTGAGAGCCTTAGGACAGTTTTTATTATTTTCTGATACTAAAGGGTACAAACCTAGGATTGTAATGGAATAATGAGTGTGGAAGAGTGTACATAGTTTATTCTTCGTAACCACGCCGCTTTGTGGAAAGTATTGTGAATTAAAATAGCTAGTTCATGCAAATCTGCACGACTGTCTTGTAATGCAGACAGAGACCTTCATCTTCACCACACTATCCTTACATATATGTATGTACCTTTTGATAGTTGAAAATCTGTAATTAACCATTTTACTCAAAACATTTTCTAAGAAGTGTGACCACCAAGCAAGCCTAGAGTGCAATGTTGAGGTGTCATCAGTGTGAAAAGCAGAGGGTTGAACCAGTGACCAACAGCACCCTACCTCAAGAATTCAGTGAGCTCCAGTTTGATGTGTCGTGGAGCATCTCTCAGGATTTTGGTGGATTTTATTGCTAAATACCAGGCCGTATTTGGTGATCTGCAGAGCTTAAAATTATATTCTGAGCCTTGTTCATATGGAGTGCAAGTGGAAATTCATGGATTTGTTCTTTTTCTTTTTGCAAACAGAAATCACTCTAGTTCATGTACGTTTATCCACTTAATTGGCTACATGTGTAGGTCTAAACTGAGGGGAACGAAAGGTGGTTGTAAGTTGTTTTACTGGAGCTCAGGCTTGGAAAACAGTGGCTACCCTTGTGAACACTTCATAACTATGGGGTTATTTGCAACCTTTTTCAACTTTGTTTTCTGCCATAAAAAGCAATGGGAAATTACCTTTGCAAAAGACATGTTTAATTCTGTTTCTTAACGGTGATAATCGTAATGAACACCCCAATATTAAGCAGATTTTGATCTTTCCCCAATTGAGTTTAAAAGGTTTTTATTAAAAAGTGAAAATACATTGTCAACCGGTTTCTGAAGCCAGTTAGGGTTAGGAACTTTAGGCTTGGCTGTCTTTTTTTTTTTTTGTGGAGGGGGTTGGGGAGGAGGAGGAGGATGGGTCATCTTAGGTAACTAGCTTGTGTCCTATGGTAACTATAACTTGTGCTCCCGCTATGCAGTTTTCTTATCAATAATTTCATTGTAAATTTTGCAGCAATATTATCAATCATGTCATACGAGAGGTACGAGTCATGCAGTATGTGGAGTAGTTAGCAGTGCATGGTGAGAGTGTGAGTTATAGTTACCTTAGGGCAGAAGTTACAGTTACTTGAGATAACTGTAACAATACCTGGTGAGTTTCTCTGGTTTTTAAAGTTTGAAACGTTAGACTGCACTGAACATTTCACTTAACTATAAAGTTACTTTGACCTTTGTTCTTTTTCAGTGAATTTCAATTTATTTTATTTTTTTAGCGTAAAATATTTTATTACCTTATGTAACACCAACCTTCCCCCACGCACAGCCTTTGGCCGTGCGCAGTGGGGGATTGGCTGCAGAGTCTGGCCTGCAGCAAGATCCTGTGTCCAATCGTCCCTTCTGAACATCCTTATATATAAAGTGGATCTATCATCTTTCTCGAAAAATTAGTAATCATTTTAATCAAATGTATTTTTCAGTACTGTACACAATACAATGTTCATTATTGATTGCTTACATTAAAACATTTTACACTCCAAAAAACGCGATCATAAAAACATCCACATAAAGGCCTAGTAGTTTATGGGATACTCTTTATTACATAAACTGTAACCATACAGCCAGCTCCTTGGTGGCACTGCAACTCCCAGCTGTAGAGCAAAAGTTCCAGCCTGGGAAATACTTTTTAAAAATATGGTAAATTTTCCTGGGGTCTTGAATTCAATGACCCAGGAAACTTAGTTTTTTTGTAGTGTTGCTTGGGTAATGAAGAACTTTCTACAGCCCCCACAACATTAAACAAAATTAAACAAAAAAAATTGCTAATGTCCTTGCCCCTTCTAGGGATACCACCAAAAACAAAATATATGGGAATAGTCTTCCTAGGGCATTGTGGGGCACCTCATGAGGAAGCATTTATTGATAGATAAATGAGCAGCTGTGGCTGCTCACTTTTTATTCACTTTTTCAATTTTTTTAAATGTTTTTGCTTCTGGGTGTCCTGTATGTTTTTTTTTATTTTTTTTGTAAGTAGCTGGAGGGAGGGAGGGAGAGCTTGCAGGAGTTGGCTTTGTAATTAAAAAAAACTTTTATAGTGACTTGCCCTGGTACCCACAGGGGCACGCCACAACTAGTTCCCCTGTTGAAGGCTGCTTGGGGATGTCCAGAACTCCCCACTGCCACTGGCTCCCTGCAGGAGCCAGCATGTTTTTGTTTAAAGTTGTGTGTCCACTTTAAACAAAAACATGCTGGCTCCTGCCCGCCTGGGGCACCCCAGACCATTATTTATATTTGGGGGCAGTGGTGGGAGCCCCAGCGCTCTTGCGGCCCAACAGTCATTTTTGTTTTAAATAGTAGCGCGTTCCAATGCCCACCCAGGGCACACCACAACTTCTGCAGATTTTTTTGTTGTTTGTGGGTGCCGGGGGCACCCCACTGCTAGTCCTTTATTTAGGTCTGAGGGGGGAAGCTTGGGGCCCCTGCAGCGTTGCCAGTTCTCCAGCTTACATGCATTGCTAGTGCAGCGGGAGCTGGCATTGCTCCAACCCAGCGGGAGCAGCTTCCTTTTCTTCCCATGGGTTGGGAGCATTCAAAGTACTTCCCTGCCTGAGAGCGCAGCCAGGGAGCAGCTTTGTGCTCCTGCCCGCAGGTGCATAGCTTCAGAAGAGTGTGTTTGGGGTGTGACACCCCCTAAAAAATGTTATTCTGTAATAAATAGTTGGGTACAAGTGCTCTCAGTCAGGTTTGCTGAAGTCTGTCGATTTTACTCCTGAGTTTTTTGTACATGTCCACACTGAAAAGAACACACACACATACACACACTTGCGGACATGGAAATAGATGGTGTCCTGTGAGTTCGCGACCTTGAGACAAGGTCACTGAGCTGGCCCCAGGGGATGGGGTTCCCTGGGTTATTGTATGGCTCAGGGGGGCTGGGGTCTCATGGAAGCTCAGGGAAGGGGGCTGTGCACCCTCCCTTATCAAATTATCAGCCCTGGCCAGGGAGGTTGCGGGGCCTTGTGGAGCATTTTCCTTTGGAATGGGGACAAAGTCTCAAGTCTTAAGATGGCTACCACCACTTCCTGGTTGACGTGTTGACGTGGTGGCAAGCAATCAGATCTTAGCAGGAAATCTATCAGATCCACTGGGGCTATGCGTCCCCAAACATCTTTTTTTTTTCTTTTTTGCATTAATTGTTCAAAAACTACTGAATAGATATACAACAAAACACACTTTACTCCAGTATTGGAACTTTCATAGATTCACATGCTTGAATCATTCCCCGTCGTCGAGATGGGAGTCCCGGTACAATTTTCACAAGTAATGTTAAAACATATTGAAGAGAAAAAGGCCCTAGGCCTCTTCAATTTCATAGTCTATCAGAGTCATTTTGTGAAAAGGACCAAACCTGATCCTCCACCAATCAGGCGACAGCACCCTTCCGAACCTCCTGAGAGAAGCTCTAGCACCTCAGATTTTCTACTGCACGCCGTGCTAGGGAGTCTCCTCAGAGCTCTGCTCTGTTTTCACACCTTTATTCAGCTCTTTTTCTCTCAGAGAAACTCATTTATTTGGATTTGTCAGCTATTTTTCAACTATGTCTGACAAGGAAAAGAAAAGTCTCTTTAGAGACTGCAAGACTTGTGGGAAGAAAATACTTCATTTTGAAGATCCTCATCAAGACTGCACTTACTGCCTGTACCAGATCAATCAGCCAAGGACTGTAAGATTTGCCGTACTTTTTCTTCTAAGACCTTAAAGGATAGAGAATTCAGATTATTAATATGGCTGCAGAAACTGAAGCATAGGAAGGATCCAGTTTCTGATTCTGAGAGTGAGGAATCATCAACATCCAAGAGATCAACTAAAAGGGCAAGATCACGCTCTAGATCTCCCTCACAAATCTCAAAGAAAGCCCTCAAAAAGACTGCTTCAGGGTCTTATAAGGGTCGCAGCCCATAAACTCTCAAGTAAAGAGGGGAAAAGACATTCTTCCAGTTCTGAGAGGCACAGGAAATCCTCATCTGTTCCACCATCTGTGCCTTTCAAAAAGCCATCCTCTGTGACTGGAAAAAAGGCCTCGTCGACGGATTCCCAGTCGACGGCACCGTCGGTGGGCGCATTGCCGACGACAACAGCTACTTCAGGATTTCCATCGTCAACGGCTCCGTCGGCGACATCGTCGACGAGAACAAGTACACCACCGTAGACGAGAACTGCAACGACGACATCCGCGTCGACGACCGTCTACACCTCGTCATCGTCGACGGCTCTGATGTCAGTGTCAGCCCTACCATCGTCGACGGTAGACTCGTCGGCGAAGCTTTCCGCTATTAAAATAACGGTGCGTCCAGCGTCGACGGCACCGTCCATGTCAAAGTCAATTTACACGTCGTCGACGACACCGTCGACGAGGGAAAAACATCAAAAAAGAACAGAAAAGTTAACTCCAACCCACACTTCACCTAGTAAGGTATCCTCCCTGGTACCAGTACATCTTTTGGAGGGAGATGAAGATTCAGATGAAGATGGGCCTTTTGGAACAGCCCACAGCCCCTCTGAATTGAATGTAAAATACCAGGAAGAGGAGGAATATGAGGAAGCTTATGATCCCCAGGCTTGCTCGGAGCATCAGCAGTATCAACAGGGAACGTATATTCCTTCCGACCTGCTTACTGGCCTTAGAGCGATGTTAGAGGATTACTACAGAAGGTTTCCTCCAGAAGGAGAACAGCCTCCTCCATCGCCCATTTCTGGTCTTTCTACTCCACATCAAAGACCAACGTCTTTGCATCTCACAGATGTGGCCACCCCGTACATGACAATTCCCCAAGACACTGACATTTCAGAAGGAGATCAGGAGGAAGGAGAGCTCATAGATACTCACTCAGAGTGGGACGAGTATATTATTCCTGCTCCATCTTCTCCTTCTCATTCGAAGGTGGAGTCCCCACCTGAAGACATTGGAGGTTTTCACAATCTCCTAGAGAGGGCAGCCAAGCGTTTTGCTTTACTGCTACCTACGAAGCAAACAGATTGTTTCCTTTATGATTTTAAAGAGCCCTTTCAGAAGTCTGTGCGCTCTATCCTGATGGTGAACTACCTGTGGGAAGAAGGCCTTAAAGTCATGACTAATCCGGCAACAGTCACAGCAGTTTTACCACGTCTGGATAAGAAATACAAAGCTCCTGATGATGCACCAACATGCTTGACAGGACATCCTCCTCCAGATTCAGTAGTAGCTCAGGCGGCTCAAAGAAGATCAAAAAATCCTTCTGCTCCGATTTCCGCACCCCCAGATAAGGAGGGTAGGAGGCTAGATAACATAGGCAAAAGATTTTCGTCTATGGCCAGCCTGGTGCTTAGAGCTGCCAACTCCTTGGCTATTTTGTCTCGATACGACAGACAGCTTTGGGCGGATATTGTACCTTTTATTAATCAACTGCCAGAAGACGTAAAATCAGAGGCAAATAAGACTGTACAAGAGGGTCAACGCACGTCTGCAGAGCTTATAGACTGTGCAATGGATATAGCGACCACTGCTTTCAGACAGCTTGCAGGTGCTGCTGTATTAAGAAGACAGGGCTGGCTCAAAGCCACCTCATTTCGCCCAGAAGTCCAGAATAAAATCCTAGACTTACCCTTTGATGGCCAAGCGCTATTTGGGAAACATGTGGACGAAGCCCTACAGTCAATTAAAACGGACACGGACACGGCAAGGTCATTAGGGACCCTGCAATATCAAAGATCGTCCTTTCGTCCTAGGGGGCGTGGCCAGCCCTCTTACAGAGGGGGATATCAACAACAGAGATACTCTTCCTATCCATCATCTTCACAACAATATCGGCCATACTACTCCCAAAGGCAACCGACTCAACCAGCCTATAGTAGACCGGCAGGCCGTGGACGTTCAACCCGCCCCGCCAAAGATTCAGCTCGTAGAACCTGATGTTTTCGAGGCGCCGGCTACGCTCAGTCCTCCTCCTGTCACCCTGGGCGGGAGAATTTCCTTATTTCTCAGTCAATGGCAAACCATTACGTCAGACAAGTGGGTCCTACAATTAGTGGAACTGGGCCATACTTTAGAATTTGTCCAGATACCTCCCTCCAACCCTCCCCGCAGGACTCCTTCAAGATATCCTCAACAACTCAAAGAAGAAGTCTACAAGCTCCTTCTCAAGGGAGCTATAGAGAAGGTGCCTCGGGCTCAACAAGGAACAGGATTTTATTCCAGGTTCTTCATCATTCGAAAAAAGTGGAAGGATTGGAGGCCGATCCTCGATTTAAGGCAACTAAATGTATACCTAAAAAAGCAATCGTTTCGAATGATCAGCCTGCAAGACGTCCTTCTGCGTCTCAATCAAAGAGATTTTATGTCATCACTAGACCTCAAAGACGCATACTTCCACATACCAATCCACTCTGCCCACAGAAAGTATTTGAGATTTACCGTAGCCGGGAGCCATTATCAATATCGCGTCCTTCCCTTCGCGCTCAAATCAGCCCCAAGAATATTTACCAAATGCCTAGCACCAGTTGCAGCCTTTCTCAGGAGAAGAAAGCACCATGTCTTTCCATACTTAGACGACTGGTTAATAAAGGCAAAGACTTACGCAGGAGCACACAAGTCAACAAGAAAGTGCGTTTCCTTACTGACCAATCTCAGATTCACAATCAACTGGGAGAAGTCCAACCCTCTACCAGTACGCAGTATTACTTTTCTGGGAGCAAAACTGAACACGGAATCTGGCATGGCATGTCCCACGTTAGAGAGACAACAAAGATTACTAACCCTAGGGAGTTTCATACACAAAAGACGAAAAGTTACAGTCCGTCTCTTCAAATCACTATTGGGCATGATGTCTTCATGCATACCTCTGATCCCTCTGTGTCGGCTAAAAATGCGCCCCTTGCAGGAGCAGCTAAACCGTCAATGGCTCCAAGTATCAGGCACTTTCGAAGACCGGATACAAATAACTCCGATAATGATCAAAACTCTCAAGTGGTGGTCTCAAAAGCATCATCTGTCAATCGGTCTCTCGTTTCTTCAACAGCCAGCCCCGTGGACCATAACAGATGCCTCACTGGAAGGCTGGGGCGCAGTATTACAGGACCTGAAAATAAGTGGCAAATGGCCAACTCATCTGGCATCAATGCATATCAATTGGCTAGAACTCAGGGCAGTGCACCTCGCCTTAAAGCTTTTCTCCCAAGAATCTCTGGATCGCGAGTGGTGATAAGAACGGACAACACCACTACGATGCACTATCTCAACAAACAAGGAGGTACAAGATCTCTAACCCTCTCCAGGGAAGCCCAAGCGATCTGGAACTGGGCCTCGCAGCAAGGCATCACACTATCGGCGGTACACTTGCCGGGAATAAACAACAAGGCAGCAGATGCACTCAGCAGGCAGAAATCGGACTGTCACGAGTGGGAACTAGACCAGACAGTACTGACCCAGATTTTTTCCCAGTGGGGAACACCAACAGTGGATCTGTTTGCGAAGAAGGACAACGCCAAATGCCAGTTCTTCGCAAGTTGGCATCACCAAAAGGGATCTTGGGGGAATGCGTTTTCGATAGTCTGGTCAGACATCTTTGCTTACGCCTTTCCTCCCATTCCGTTGATCCCAAGGGTCCTCACGAAGATGAAAACAGAACCGTGCACTCTCATACTGATAGCCCCGTACTGGCCGCGCCAACATTGGTTCACAGAGCTCCTCATTCTGTCAGTCAAACCTCATATTCCACTGGAGCCGTTACCTCATTTACTAACAATGAACAACGGCCAAGTTCGGCACCCCGATCCGCAGTCAATGCGGTTATCAGCATGGCTCCTCACCACAGAGAATTTGCGCATTTGAACATCCCGCAGGACTGCAGAGATATTTTGTCAAAGGCCAGAGCGGATAGCACTAACAAGGCGTATCAGTGTAAATGGAAAAGATTCTGTGCCTGGTGTCATCCGCGTCAAATCGACCCTCTACTTTCACCACCAGAAGAAATATTGCCGTATCTCTTACAGTTAGCTCGATCTGGCCTAGCACACTCGTCCATTAAAGTTCATGTAGCAGCCATAGCTGCATACAGACGTTCAGATGACACACCCTCGCTCTTCTCTTCTCGGCTGATTAAGAGATTTCTGAAGGGGCTGTTCAGGGTTTACCCTCCTTTCAGACCGCCACCTCCTTCGAGAATTTGAATATTGTTTTGGCGCAAATGATGAAGCATCCATTTGAACCGATCCACCGTGCTTCCCTCAAATACTTGTCGTGGAAGGTTGCCTTATTGATAGCTCTTACATCAGCTAGGCGGGTCAGTGAGGTGCAAGCACTGTCCATCCAAGAGCCATTCTTGCAGCTTAAACAAGATAGACTACTAATGCTGACTAACCCGCATTTTATTCCAAAGGTTCCGTCAGACTTTCACATGAACGAACCTTTGGTCTTCAAGTCCTTTTTCCCTCATCCATCTACTCCAGCGGAGAGGGCATTACACTCTTTAGACGTGAAAAGATGCGTTCAATTTTATTTGGACAGGACTAAAGCTTTTCGGCGCTCTAATCACCTATTTGTGGCGTACAGTGCTCCTAGGAAGGGGTACCCGCTATCCAAGCAGAGTATTTCTAGATGGATCGCCTCTGCTATTCGCTTCTGCCATCAGGCAGCGGGCAAACCTTTGCAGTCATCTGTGCATGCTCACTTGACGAGAAAAGGCTCATCGTCAGCGGCACTGTTTGCCGGAGTGCCACTACAAGACATATGTAGGGCAGCAACATGGAAGAGCTGTCATACCTTCACTAAGCATTATTGCTTGGAGTCCCTCTCGCACGGAGAGGTAGCAGTGGGCCAGGCGGTTCTCAGGAATCTCTTCAGGTGAAGGTGAGCCATTTCTCCTACATCCCTCCATCCTAGAACAGGTATGCACATTGGAAAAAAAAAAAAAAGAAAAGAAATGCATCTAAAGATAAGAGAACGCTATCATAATCCCATAAGTAAGCGGGTTTTCAGACATTGATCATGTTACAGTAGTGTCTTATGATGTTTTATTACTGGTTTGTTATTCAAATTTTATCATGTATCTTCACAGGTATATCTCTATATATATTAGAGATAAGGAGATACTTATATTTATATATATATATATATATATATATATATATAGAGACATATGTCAGTACACTTATACTTCATCAATTTATGCATGATGATAAGAAGGGTTTGTGGTTTAAGATATTTTGTTTATTAAAGATGTTGTCATTTTACAATGTGCATAGTTATTGCTTTCTACTCTGATTCAAGCATGTGAATCTATGAAAGTTCCAATACTGGAGTAAGAAAATAAGTTACTTACCTGTAACTGTAGTTCTCCAGTATTGGAATCTTTCATAGATTCACATGCGACCCACCCGCCTCCCCGGAGAAGCTCACTTCACCTCTTTCTTTCTATTTATACATATATTCAACATAATATAAGCACTTGTGCTTGGAAAATCTGAGGTGCTAGAGCTTCTCTCAGGAGGTTCTGAAGGGTGCTTTCGCCTGATTGGTGGAGGATCAGGTTTGGTCCTTTTCACAAAATGACTCTGATAGACTATGAAATTGAAGAGGCCTAGGGCCTTTTTCTCTTCAATATGTTTTAACATTACTTGTGAAAATTGTACTGGGACTCCCATCTCGACGACGGGGAATGATTCAAGCATGTGAATCTATGAAAGATTCCAATACTGGAGAACTACAGTTACAGGTAAGTAACTTATTTTCTTCTGTCCCAAGATCTAGCGTTCTTCCAAATTTGGTATAAATCCGTTCAGCAGTTTGGGCTGGAGCTGTGTCTAAAGTCCCTGCGGAAAAATGAATGGGGAAAACAGATTTTTTTTTTGGGCCTCCACTTGACTGATCACCCCGAAAATTTGCATGCACAAACTCGTCAAAAAGCAGTACTTTTTTTAATAGATTCATGGAGATTCGTCTAACTGCACCAAAGTTATTAGTAGCACAAAAAAGGCATTGTCAATGGAAACGGTCCCGATTTAGGTGTCCTCAGTTCTTTTATAGGTGCAAAAAATGATATAATTACAGTCCAACCTACAAATGTCTGTGATACTGTATTTCCATTCCACTACACACAGTTAAAAGTGCTGTACACAGACTGAAAAAGCAGCCTTACTTCCAGCAGACCTTTCAGGGCGGGACTACTTTTCTAGTGTCCTGTAAATCTTAATCCAGTGACATGCGCCCTGTTTTGGAACTGTCAGTTGGAGACTAATCAAGAATCATCTTAGTCCACTGACTAGGATCAATCATTTTAGGACTATAGCTTGTCCGCCCAGGCAGTAGGTATGCTGCCGGACAGACGTAAAACAGAAGCTGATCCTTGAGCTGTTTACTGGTACAAACCACTGGGTGGGTAAGCTGGTCTTCCTAGTAATAAGTGTGGGAGGACATATAACATGTTGTACATCGAAATAGCTCTAGGGCTTCCATACATGACAATGTAACTTGCTACTGCTTTAAGCTACAAATATATTGGTGCAAAAGAAAACCAACAATCCTTAAGTACTCACACTATTAAAAGGTTTGTCAAACAAGCTGCTTTGCAGAGTTTTTGGCTGCTAGTTAACGCGCACTCCATGTTAAGCGAAATTGTAAGAGAAAAGCTTAAATCTAAATGCTCTTAAAGGTGTTTGGCACCTAGTACGGGTTCCTGAGCGGGATTTTTGGTTTATTTTATTAATTCACTTGCCATCTTGTTTACTCTGTCAGTGTGAATGGTGCTGTAATGTCATAAAATAAAAAATTCTGAAAGCATACCTTCTTAAAGCGTTAATTAAATATTTCTCCAATATTTGATAGAGAATTAATCACCGTTGGGTTTTAACCTTTGATGGATTGTTGTCAGAGAAAGAAGAGAGATGCGTGCTTCTGTTTAACATTCTTCAAGTGCACGCAGCACACTAATAAATGCCTAAACATAGCTGCTTCGGTGAGGGCCCGATTTACATTAGATTTTTGCATGTGTAAATTTGATTTCCGGGAGTAAGTCCCCGCTCCGGACTGACAGACTGTGTCAGCTGAAGCTCCACAGATCCGTCTCACCGCGGCAGACTCTCTGCAGCATGGGACGGTATATTGTACCCGGCCACGGAGTGGAAGTCTAGGGGTGTCCTGGGAGGTGGAAGATTGCTGACTCTAGGCAGCACCACAGCCCCCCGAGGTTGACATCCTTAACCCTTTGGGGTTAGTTTCACACTTTTAACATTACCCCTCCAAAAAAGCGGGTAAGAAGGATGGAAGGTGTATTGGAAAGACTTTTTCATGGATGACACTCTTTTCGCAGTGGAGATACAAATTGTTTTTGAACATTTCTGTTGTGAATGGGAATCGAATATTTATGTTTGTAGCTTTTATGTTGGCAACGATCCGGACGTGTTAAGGGACTGTAATCTCAGTAGGTGGTGCCAAAAAGAGTGAAGAGCGATCGATGTCCTACTAATTGCAGTGCTCCGAGGCTCCGGGTTTTCTCGCTCACTGCTGATTTTACTAATAATGTAACCAACGTACATCAGGAGCCACGAATGAGGCCCTGTATTTACGTCATAATAGGACACTAGTTCTTCAAGATTTGCCCATTATGGGGGGAATGCGAGCCAAATAATATGTTTTTGTTTTTTAATGTAAGCGTTTGTGACAAGCAGATAATCACTATAAAATTCAAGAAAATGTTAAACTTAAGGTTGCAGTTGTATGTGGGCTGTGACAGAGTGTGCTGGTGGTTCATTACTTATTGAAGTAATCTGTGCTTTTCAAGCGACCGAATGAATGTTATTGTTCTTAAATCGTACAACTGTAACCTGTTAATGGGGATGAACAGAATTTATCTTGGAGGACTGGCTACGCAGTGCCACACATTTTATTCCCTGCGATTTGAAGTAATTTTGGGATAGTCCCAGACCTGGCAGTCATGCTCCGACAGAAGGACAGCATGCCGTTTAAAAAGTAAATATTGACTATTCAGATATGTCTGGCTTTAATTTGCCAACGCATGTTAGCACAGGCATTTTTGAAAGCTGTTTACATTTGTTTGATGCACAAATGTTGATTAACAGATCAAAGTCTGCCCTACTGGCTTTGCCAGTGCTGTGAAGAACATACAAATAATCTATTTCTTTATAGTATACATACAGGAGATAAAGAATTGTATGTAGCAGACAGCATGGTGATTGGGGTGTACTATTCAGATGGAGAAGAGTTATACGTATTTGTAGAGCGCACTAACACTTGCATTCCAATGGAAACACTTCATGAAACGTGGAATGGGAGACCAAACAGCCAATAAATAGCATAATGTAAGCAAGCAATATTCCTCTGGGTCGAGCCCAGTCCCTCTCCATGACTTATTTCATAAATTGAAAACAGTGTGTCTTGTACATAGCTGTGCTGTCCAGCTAGACCTAAGTGGATTCCTATAATGGTGTTATTGTACTTTCATAAGACACAAATCATTCCATGGCATCCTTCGGAGATCTGTTCAGCAGCGTAAGAAAACATATGTAACATTTAATGTAATGCATTTTTCTTTATTCAACTTTAAAGTATAAATGTTGCTGTGCAAAAGGAATTAACAATTGGGCAAAACTTTGCAAATACAATTTTAAGATTTAATTCACAATTAAAGAGTTGGTGTCTTTCTTTCCGCAAGGGACCTTTTAGATGAACACCATAGGGGGTCTAAAATGAAAAAAGAAGAGGACCAGGGCACTCAAAGTCTGTATAATAAATATGTAATCCAAGTAGAGTTTCAAAAGGTACTTTTAATCCAAGATCAGAAAACAGCCAACACGTGTTTCGTCCTTGCGGACTTTTTCAAGGCTCATAGGTTCAAGTATGGAAAAAGACTAGTTTATGGACGGCACGCGCTTCCCCTCTCTACTCTTCACACCGACGCTACCAAACGTACGGTGCTTTACAGAAATAAGACTGGGCCCTTAGGGACCCCATGATATCACCATCTGGTGTACGGACACACCATATGACCTGTCTTCATATATATGACAAGCCATAAAGTATAATAAAAGTAATGCAAGCCATACTATATGGCAAGAACTGATCCTATATAGTGGATTCGAAGATGTACTGTTGGGGCACAAGAAGCCCTACTGAAACTAGTCTTTTTCCATACTTGAACCTATGAACCTTTTGAAACTCTACTTGGATTACATATTTATTATACAGACTTTGAGTGCCCTGGTCCTCTTCTTTTTTCATTTTGTACCTAACAGCACAGGAAATAGGTGGTCCCTATTGGGTTCCGTGTGTTATTCTGTGTATCTGTGAAACCCGTGGTGGTTGGGTTTTCTTGACCAGGTTGGCACCATGCCCTAAACATACGCTGTACGACTTCGAACTTGATTGGATTTAGATGTGCGACAAGAGCATTAACCACTTTCTTTTTTTAAAAAAACCATAGGGGGTCTCACAAATAAAATCAGTACCACCTTTCCAGTACAGGGACATTCGCACCGGAAAATCAGTTTCACCTGACGTTGGTAGGCTAAAGTCAGCCATAGCCATTTACTGAGCTAGGGAGTGAGGCTTATTCATTGAATAGAATGTGCTGTACCTGAAAAACAGTAGCAAACTAAATTGTAGAGAGTACTAAGATGAATGTTGTGCTGTGTCTGCTTATTAAAAGAAAGGGCTTAGTCGTTAGTTGTTCAAGCACATATCTGAATTGTCTCTTGGGGAATTCCACTCCATAATTTCTGCCGTCAACACAGAGTGCATTTGAAATGTCTGTGAAAGAATGCCATTTCACATCTTTAGTCTGACATCTCTTGAAAAAGTAGAAATAATACACCAATAAAAATCGAAGTATAGGAGGTTTCCGAGATTAAATTTCACTTGGTAAAGATGCAAATGTGGCTTGATCAGGTTTGTATGCGACCGCACTGTGCTCCTTGCCATTTCTTAATCGGAATGAGAGCTGAAGGGAAACACTGGTTGGGAGCCCAAGCTCCTGAGGTTGGTAATGCTCTAATGCAACTGACGAGGCAACGCCGGCCCTGTGGGCTTTTTAGCAAGCATTTGAAAGCATTGCTGCTCTAGTTCTGGCTCCTAGCCTTGGGTTTTAATGTGATCAGTGGAGAGAGATGGGCTTGTCCATTAAATGCAGTGTTTTAGTTATTCGTTTAGTGGATCTGTAAATCTATTGTAGTAGACAAGATAGATTCACATTAGATTTTTAATTTCTTTGACTGTCTCAGGAAAATGGAAGGGTAGAGTGTGATGTTTTCCCCCCAAGAGCAAAATTGTTTCCTCGTTTAGAAATAGGAGAGGGCAGTTATCCAACAATTGGTGAGCAAATATTTCATATTGCTTCTATTAAAATGCTTGACAGTACTGCACTTGACGATTTTTATAGATTTTTTTTTTTTTACCTTGGTGTGTGATTGGGGCGGAGTGCATTAAGGATTTTACACCTTTAAAATATATATTTTTTTTAATATGATAATTTCCACTCAGGTTGTTTTCAGGGAGCATCGGGAGTAACGCAGTGGAAAATTCTCTTCCACTTTCCCCTTTCATTTGCTGCTAGTACCATGCCTATTGCTTAATGCCTTGGCCACTGTGATCCTTTAAAATAGGCCATCAGATTTTATTTTTGTATTGTATTGTATTTTCTTCTGTGAAATACGGTCTATACTATACTACAGACTTATGCCCACTGTAGTGGGCTCTACCAGACATTGAAGGCCCGCTCCAGCGTTAAAGGGCCAAGCCGAGGGCCTTTATCAAGGGAGCGGTCCTTTATTGGATGGTATAGCCCAGCTACGGTGGGCTATAAGGCTATTGGAACATTCGGTCCCCTAGAGGGCAGAATGTTCTAATTAGTAAAACAAAGGCCTCACAGAGCTCAAGGGGGTTGAAATCCCCTCGGCTCCGTGAGGACTTTGCTCACAGCAACAGCTGTTATAGGCAAACATGAATGTTGATGCACCGGGCTTCTGACAGCCATTAGAAGCCCAGAGCAGTCCATTGTCTTCACTGTAGCGCACAGCATTCCAATCGTTTTACAGCCGTTAGAGAGGTCTACGCTTGGTGCTCCTTTGCACTGGACTTGCTTAAGGGCGGGAGTATTCACAGACTTGGCTATTCCAACCGGTAATTGAATGACAAAGCTCAGATAAGTTTAAAAAAATGAAATTTGACTCCAGTGTGTACAACAAAGAGCACATCCAACATTGTGAGTAAGCATCCTCAGTCATATTGAGTAGGATTTTCTGTATTTTTCTCTGTCCTTGATGTAGGAGGCTGGACTGGCTTGTAGTGAGTACCAAGGGGTACTTGCACCTTGCACCAGGCCCAGTTATCCCTTATTAGTGTATAGGGTGTCTAGAAGCATAGGCTGATAGATAATGGTAGCTTAGCAGAGCAGCTTAGGCTGAACTAGGAGACGAGTGAAGCTCCTACAGTACCACTAGTGTCATATGCACAATATCATAAGAAAACACAATACACAGATATACTAAAAATAAAGGTACTTTATTTTTATGACAATATGCCAAAAGTATCTCAGTGAGTACCCTCAGTATGAGGATAGCAAATATACACAAGATATATGTACACAATGCCAAAATATGCAGTAATAGTATTAGAAAACAGTGCAAACAATGTATAGTTACAATAGGATGCAATGGAGACACATAGGGATAGGGGCAACACAAACCATATACTCCAAAAGTGGAATGCGAACCACGAATGGACCCCAAACCTATGTGACCTTGTAGAGGGTCGCTGGGACTATTAGAAAATAGTAAGGATTAGAAAAATAGCCCATCCCAAGACCCTGAAAAGTGAGTGCAAAGTGCACTAAAGTTCCCCAAAGGACATAGAAGTCGTGATAGGGGAATTCTGCAGGAAAGACACAAACCAACAATGCAACAACGATGGATTTCCAGTCGAGGGTACCTGTGGGACAAGGGGACCAAGTCCAAAAATCCCAAGCAAGTCGGAGATGGGCAGATGCCCAGGAAATGCCAGCTGTGGGTGCAAAGATGCTACTACTGGACAGTAGAAGCGTAGGTTTCTGCAAGAACGACAAGGGCTAGAGACTTCCCCTTTGGAGGACGGATCCCTCACGCCGTGGAAAGTCGAGCAGAAGTGTTTTCCCGCCGAAAGACCGCCAACAAGCCTTGCTAGCTGCAAATCGTGCGGTTAGTGTTTTTTGATGCTGCTGTGGCCCAGGAGGGACCAGGATGTCGCCAATTGCGTCAGGGGACAGAGGGGGCGTCGAGCAAGACAAGGAGCCCTCTCAGCAGCAGGCAGCAGGCAGCACCCGCAGAAGTGCCAGAAACAGGCACTACGAGGATGCGTGAAACAGTGCTCACCCGAAGTCGCACAAAGGAGTCCCACGTCGCCGGAGAACAACTTAGGAGGTCGTGCAATGCAGGTTAGAGTGCCGTGGACCCAGGCTGGACTGTGCACAAAGGATTTCCGCCGGAAGTGCACGGAGGCCGGAGTAGCTGCAAAAGTCGTGGTTCCCAGCAATGCAGTCTGGCGTGGGGAGGCAAGGACTTACCTCCACCAAACTTGGACTGAAGAGTCACTGGACTGTGGGAGTCACTTGGACAGAGTTGCTGGATTCAAGGGACCTCGCTCGTCGTGCTGAGAGGAGACCCAAGGTACCGGTGATGCAGTTCTTTGGTGCCTGCGGTTGCAGGGGGACGATTCCGTCGACCCAAGGTACCGGTGATGCAGTTCTTTGGTGCCTGCGGTTGCAGGGGGACGATTCCGTCGACCCACAGGAGATTTCTTCGGAGCTTCTAGTGCAGAGAGGAGGCAGACTACCCCCACAGCATGCACCACCAGGAAAACAGTCGAGAAGGCGGCAGGATCAGCGTTACAGAGTTGCAGTAGTCGTCTTCGCTACTATGTTGCAGTTTTGCAGGCTTCCAGCGCGGTCAGCAGTCGATTCCTTGGCAGAAGGTGAAGAGAGAGATGCAGAGGAACTCGGATGAGCTCTTGCATTCGTTATCTAAGGAATCCCAAGAGACAGAGACCCTAAATAGCCAGAAAAGAGGGTTTGGCTACCTAGGAGAGAGGATAGGCTAGCAACACCTGAAGGAGCCTATCAGAAGGAGTCTCTGACGTTACCTGATGGCACTGGCCACTCAGAGCAGTCCAGTGTGCCAGCAGCACCTCTGTTTCCAAGATGGCAGAGGTCTGGAGCACACTGGAGGAGCTCTGGACACCTCCCAGGAGAGGTGCAGGTCAGGGGAGTGGTCACTCCCCTTTCCTTTGTCCAGTTTCGCGCCAGAGCAGGGCTAAGGGGTCCCTGAACCGGTGTAGACTGGCTTATGCAGAAATGGGCACCATGTGTGCCCATGAAAGCATTTCCAGAGGCTGGGGGAGGCTACTCCTCCCCTGCCTTCACACCATTTTCCAAAGGGAGAGGGTGTAACACCCTCTCTCAGAGGAAGTCCTTTGTTCTGCCATCCTGGGCCAGGCCTGGCTGGACCCCAGGAGGGCAGATGCCTGTCTGAGGGGTTGGCAGCAGCAGCAGCAGCTGCAGTGAAACCCCAGGAAAGGCAGTTTGGCAGTACCAGGGTCTGTGCTACAGACCACTGGGATCATGGGATTGTGCCAACTATGCCAGGATGGTATAGAGGGGGCAATTCCATGATCATAGACATGTTACATGGCCATATTCGGAGTTACCATTGTGAAGCTACATATAGGTAGTGACCTATATGTAGTGCACGCGTGTAATGGTGTCCCCGCACTCACAAAGTCCGGGGAATTGGCCCTGAACAATGTGGGGGCACCTTGGCTAGTGCCAGGGTGCCCACACACTAAGTAACTTAGCACCCAACCTTTACCAGGTAAAGGTTAGACATATAGGTGACTTATAAGTTATTTAAGTGCAGTGTAAAATGGCTGTGAAATAACGTGGACGTTATTTCACTCAGGCTGCAGTGGCAGGCCTGTGTAAGAATTGTCAGAGCTCCCTATGGGTGGCAAAAGAATTGCTGCAGCCCATAGGGATCTACTGGAACCCCAATACCCTGGGTACCTTAGTACCATATACTAGGGAATTATAAGGGTGTTCCAGTAAGCCAATGTAAATTGGTAAAATTGGTCACTAGCCTGTTAGTGACAATTTGAAAGAAATGAGAGAGCATAACCACTGAGGTTCTGATTAGCAGAGCCTCAGTGAGACAGTTAGTCATAACACAGGTAACACATTCAGGCACACTTATGAGCACTGGGGCCCTGACTAGCAGGGTCCCAGTGACACATACAACTAAAACAACATATATACAGTGAAAAATGGGGGTAACATGCCAGGCAAGATGGTACTTTCCTACACTTGATGAAGTGTAATCAGACTCCTTTCTATCCAAATACGCTTTTTTGCTGAAACTGCACGTGTGTACTTTCACTCCAGGTACAGTAGTCAATGTCAAAGCTTTGTAAACGTGAATCTGTTGTAAGAGAGCGAATCCAGATTTAGTTTCTCTCTTTCACTACCTTGAGTGTCCCAGTAAGTCACTGTCTTTCTGCCAACTTTGCATGATTAGGGCTTGTGTAAAAGTATTGTTGGGTGCAGGGTTTGGTACTTACTGTAAAAAGGTTGTTCCATTTTCATTTTCCTCCCAGTAAAGTACTGTGTTTGGTTTGTGTCTGTTGCAAATGTTTGGCAGTTGTCTTGAGCCATCAGCACAAGAAGGTGCTAAACTGCAACAAGTGGCCCTCTTGCTATGAGGCAGAACGCACACAAGTGAATAATGACTGTCTAAGTCCTTAATCTTAGCAATACTGAAGAAACGACTTTAAGCAAATCCATGAATTCGTGATTCCGTCAATTATGCGTAGTTTGCATTCCCAGGGTATAAGAAGCTGCATCCCCTGAGATATTCAGCCCCTGCCATCTCATATGTCCATGAGCTGAGAACTACTTATTTAGTAGCTTTGGAATGAAATCTGTTGCTTTTGTGTTAACACTTGCCATGGCAGTGATTGCCTCCGGGGAAAGCTTTTTTCTGTATCCTGTTAATATCCACTCAGTGCTCTTTATACTGTTTATACTGAATTTGCTGTGTTTCCATCTAGCTCCCTCGTGTCGGAGGAAGTTGTTACAATTGTATACCCCAACTTTGAGTTCCCCACTGCTCGCAGCTGATAGGAGATCCTACATTTTTTCAATAAGTGGTCACATGTCCGCTGATCATGTGTATAGATTATAGCCTGATGATGTTCACGAGCCTCTTAGATCAATGGCTTTCCAAACTGTCAAACATTTTCAGTCGTCCACCTTTATTTTGTGTAAGTACAGGCCCACTGAAGGCTTCATTGTGTTGGAGTTCTATGAAACTTGAGTTATTCATTCCATTGTTTTAGCACCCGCCTTAGTCGTGTTGTGTTACGAATGCCTTCTAATGTGTTGTGTAGTCTGGAAAGTGTCCTATAATGGGTCTTCCAACAGAGGTGATATCCGTTGATCAAAAAAAAATGCTTGCATCGACATATATGGGATCTATTCCTTGTTGGCAGTGACTGCATGTGAAATGTGAATTACCAGGATGTCCCTTGATGTGAGAATGATGTATGGACGGAGGTGTCTTGTGCTCAGAAGTAAATGCTGTTTGGGTAGCTTGGTTCCTGTGTGATGTTGACATAAATAGTTATGCAGATAGCCTTGTATTCACATTGTCAGTTAATATTGATGGGGCATGTCTGGTCGCTCCTGTTTATGAATGCACTTAGTCTTGTTCAGCTCTCTTTCTTCCTTTTTGGCTTAGAATGCCCACGACTATAAACCTCACTCTGAAAAAAGACTGTTGCTTTAATAAAGAAAAGAAGGTGAATTTCTCCCGAACTCACCCTCTGTGTATCTGGTCTCTTCCTTTGCCCATGTGTTATCACCTAGACCCGCCCAGTTCAGAAACAGCCTTCTCCATCACCCTTTTATGCTCTCCGAAACCCTACACTAGCAGGGATATTAGGCAGCCAATTAATGTGCTTCCCTTCCTGACCCAAACGTGCTGCGACTTGAACCTCACTCTGCAGAAAATGTTCCCTATGTCTCAGCCTGGTCCTCTGCACTCTCACTGAATGTTACCATACCGCACAACTGCATTTCATAGGAGCGCTCTCTGCTGTTGTTTTAATGCCTGCACTGGTGTCTTTTATTTCTGGATCAGCTCAAGTGCCAGTTAGTTTTCTCAGGACCGGCTCCTGGTGTCAGACTTTTTCATGTAATCAAATCATAGTTCGTGGATCTGTCTTCATCTCGGACCTCGTTGTGCCCGATTAGACTGTGGTAATGTCATGGTAACAGTGCATAAAGTGACGTTCATGAGTTTTTCAAGTCTGTCATTACGTCACATATCTCATGAAAATCACAGGAAGCTGCAACGTTTTTCAACAACCATATGCAAAAGTGCGTTTCCGTTAGTGAGGGAGCCAACGGCACCCTGTGCATGCGGACTCAGAAGTGCCCAGGGAATTCCCAGGAACCGCCAGCATTGCCTACACCACAGCTTCTCTTCTAAGCACTCTTTTTTTGCCGAAGAATGTCTTTATTTTTAGTATGGTTCCGCTATTTTATCTATTTTATGTATTTGGTTACAGACGGCTGTAGCTGTTTTGCATACGTACGTTACACGTGCTCAGAGTGGGCTTCGAGTCAGCACCTTGCTCGTGTATAGACAGCATTGTCGTCAATCCCAGGTCTCTGCTTCCGATTCAAGACGTCCCTCCCTTCTGGTTGCCACATCCGGGCGCATTTCGGTCTCTCTGGTTTGAATGAGTGAGTTGTATCCTTCCGCTACTGACCTGAGAGATTGTTTCTCTTTCAGCACTCCATGGGAGTTGATGTGCTTCATCGCTTCTCCTGACATCCCTGCCCCTCTCTCTCTGCTTTCTCCCCGCCACCCTAACTGTGCGTCCCCCATTCCTCCTCACATTCTTCCCCATTCCTGTTCTTATTATTCAGTGCACAACACTTCTATTTTGTCACCTTTCTTCGCATCTAATGCTCCCCGTTTTTTTTTTTTTTTTTTTTTTTTTTAAATGTATTTATTTTTTACTAGGTCCTGCGTCTGCAAAGTACTAGTAGGCCGTTCACTGCTACTTTTTTGCGTGTGGCATTTTTTTTAGTAGATCGCCCAATCGAAGATGGTCGCCCAAGTGTCTGCATGCATATGTGTGCATAATGTGGTCATTTCGCTGTCCACTGTTGGCAAATGCCGATAGCTCAGCCTTTTACGGGGAGCCCTTTCTGGCTTTGGCAATAATTGTTTTTTTTCCAAGTTTGTTTACAACAATTTTTAGAAGGCCCTTCTCTGGGCATTATATTCTTATCGCTTAACTTCTTTTTCTAAATGACTCTTAAACTCATCATCTTCTGTACAGCCAGCCAACAACTATGCTGAACTGAAAAAAAACACTAGCGAGCTAAGGGAGCCGTGGTTCATCTCTGAAAGTGATTGAGCCTGTTTTTATTTCCATCGATGTTTTCTAACAAAAGGGACAACTACATTCTAACACTTGCTGGAGTTAGGGTGTCAGTGCGTTGAACATTGTGAATTCTATCCTGTGGGTTTAACCTAGTTCTATGTTACATTCTGCATGGTCAGGTGTAACCGAAGCATCGTTTCAATTTAGTTTGTTCTGTTATTGAAAATCAACCGTTTGTTCCTCCAGATAAAACCATGAGTTGAATTTAAAACCATGTAAAAGCATCTTGAAATTTGAACAAGCATTGGCAAAGCCAGCGGTCTAGCTGTGGCAAGCAGGTGTAATTGCGAGCTTAAAAAACACAATTCAAGCATGGGACAAAAAAATAAAGGGGAAATTGTGGCAGCCATTTGTCCATAAAAATGCAGTAATACATTGCACAATTTATTGTACATGGGCTTCCTGGTAATCGAGAGTACTTAGAGGTAAAACAACAGTTTTTTAAAATTATTTTTAACATACGTTTTATTGGCGCTAAGAAAAGGCATTGGTATTGTATCCGAAGAAGTAGATTTTTGTAACACATGTTCCATTTTCTAGGCATTGCAGTGAGTACACATGTAAACTGTTGGCAATAGAAATTATTACATTTATATATGTAGCACATTTCTCCAACACATACAGCCATCAATAATCATAGCAAGTAAAAAAAATGGTAGTATGATTAATTAAAATCTTCACAATTACATCACAACACATAGAGGATTTAATCAGTATGTCGCATTAAAAGGTAGCAAACAATGAAATAGGCCTTCCAATATGCAAACTCAGACCGCTTCATGCTTTACAGCAAATGTATTTCACAAAAAGTTCAACGTGTAATTCAAGAGTTCCGGTGGGATTTTGTGTTTTTCCCGTGGCAGTCTTTCAAAGCATTTTATGCAATAACACATCTTCCTTTCCTGCCTGAAAGTGACATACGGGGCAAACAATACATTCACAAAACACAAAAAATTACATTATAGCAGCATATTTATAAAAGTGATAGAAATACATTTCCCGGAATAGAGCTGGCCTTACTCGCAAAACAAATAATTATTGTAAATGGGAATGTCGAACCATTAAATCATTAACAAGCTCATACCAGAGGTTGAAATCAATACACGGTTTGGCTTGTGGTAAATATTAAAATCACTGCACGTTTGTAACTAACATAGCATGCTAAACAAAACGTCACATCAGTTCCAGCTTTCTAAGTAATTGTAATGTCATGTTGATTATTAAAATCAAAATTGTCACTGAGTGCAACTAGCTGGTCTACCATCCATTTCCTAAGGGGAATAACTTAGAGGCAATTGGGATTCACCCTATTCCTACAAATGTAAACATGTTTTATACTCCCAACCACAATTGCAAATTTGTTTCAGAAACGATAACACTCGCCCTCTCTCGTGTTTTCAAAGTTGTATTCCGACAGCGTATTGCACCCCGCTACAGAAGTGCACCAGTGCTCATATGAGAGTCAAGGGTCACACGTTGCGTTCCTTCAATAGCCCTTCTTCTATGGCGGAGAACTTAGCACTTTGTGCTCACTCCATGGGAACATCACACATATAGACATAAGTTAATCATAAGGAACATAAATATTCTACAGAGCAACACTTTAGCTTCACCATTGTAGCTGTGCGCAAAGAGACCTAGGAGTCTCCCTCGAGTTGACGACATTCCTCATGAATCCCCCATTACCCTTTTATGTTTGATGGGCATCCCGTGGACTCCTAGATGGGAATTTCTAATAGTTGTCTCCTGTCTACGCCTATATTCCAGCGAGTCAGGCTGGGAACTATTAGACTCCTCCATTCCTATACAATGTCATTTTTTTTTTGCCATTGTGAAACACAGTCCTCTGAATGATTTCTCAGTTCTCGTAAATCCCTCATCCTCAAGTATGTTCAGAAGAGCAACTTTAGGGATCAAGTTGTATCGACACTTGAACACGTGTTGAAGCATGTGGGCTATGCTGTCCCAGAAAAGCAGAATCTTACGGTGTGAAGAGTCGCCTGTCATTGACTGACATCAACGGTATTCTGTCCCCTGTACATTCTCCAAAGTCTAGCCATAATTAAATAAACGTGGTGGAAATATTTAAACTGTATATCTGTATCTTTTAGACATGACTGCCTTTCTGTTGACCAGATGACCAATGCCATTTTCCCACACCTCACAAAGCTTCGGGAAGCTGCCTGAGGGCATTATAATAAGATCCGATAAAGAACAGATACCTTCCCCTAACAGGGATTTGGGACATGGTCAATGTTGCTTCATTGAGCGTAAGTTCAGGCAGGTCATTCACCATCGCCAGAGTGAGTGCGTGACAGAATTAAAGATACTGGTAAAATTGCGAGTGCGGTAGATCAAGTTTTTCCTGTATGACAGAAGGCTTTTAAGGTATCCAAGGTGCAATGCCTACCATTAGGGAGACCTCCAGATAATGCCATTCCTCAAATAACTGCAAGATCAGGGAGGTTAGTGCTTATCGATAGGGGATCTGGCACGTGTCAACTTCCCATACCGCCCAATGTGCTGTTGGAGGACTTCCACACCTCCAGTGGCGCTTTTGTCACTGGGAAAATTCCCAGCAGACATTTTTCGCCATGTACGAATTATAATATGGTTTCATCTCCCGATGCCCACAGGTCAACTGCATAAACAAGATCCACTCCTGAACCCATCTGAGCTGAATATTTTCAATCCTTAATGACCCTTAAGTTGGCATCTTTGCAGTAAGAGTCAGTTTCTATCATGGTCAAACCCCCTTCATAAGTGGATTTGTAGCGTTTGGTGAATGCAGTTCGAGGGCAGCCCCGCACTAAAAAGTGCAAACAGACTAGAGTCTGGCCATAAGTGTAGGGAGAAACGTGTGGCAAGGGCAATCCTGTAAAAAAAAAAATAGTAATAAAAAAAAAAAAAAAAAATATATATATATATATATATATATATATATATATATATATATATATATATATAATAATTTTTAGTAACACCACTCTTCCTAGAATGGACAGTGCTACAAACACCCATGTCTGTATGTCTTTGTGTGTTTTTCAGGAGAGGTAGCATGTTATCACTACATGCTACCTCTTC
The DNA here is from genome assembly GCF_031143425.1 of Pleurodeles waltl. NCBI lineage: Eukaryota > Metazoa > Chordata > Amphibia > Caudata > Salamandridae > Pleurodeles > Pleurodeles waltl. Next base: position 434,558,992 of record NC_090451.1, on the reverse strand, counting down.
TGTGTGTATAAGGTGTGCTCCTAGATATATATTATTACTTTTGGTGATCCTCAGGCCATTTACTCGGCTCAACAGCGACTATCCCCCTGACGACATAGGTGAAGTAGTCTAGCCTTGGACCAGTTGGTTTCAGGACCTGAAAGAGTGCTGAAGTCCGCCAGCACCTGCATCATTGCTAGGCCAGAAGTCACCGGGATGCTTAGGAACTAAAGGAAGTAGTCTACATAGAGTGAAGACTTTATCCTTTAGATCCTTGGTCCACATAAATCCTGTCACTTGCCAGTCTGCAGGAGAGTGCTCGAGTCTGGGGTTTTATTGTGATGGCGAAAAGTAGGGAAGACAGTGAGCTGCCTTGCCTCAGCCCTCTTTCAAGTGGAAAGGGTTGGGACATCCCCCTTCCTGTCCGAACTGGAGTGTAAGTCTAGTGTAGTGCAAACAGATATAGGCCAAAAAGTGTGTCCCAAAGCCAATTTAGTGGAGGATGAGGTAGATTTACCACACACTGTTCAAACCTCTTTTCAAGGTCAGTTAACTGCAATGTCAACTTTTTTGAGGATGCAACCCATAGCTATGTGACCATGGGCCTTCCTGCTGTTGTTTCTGTTAGTTGTATTGGCATAAAACCACTATGGTCAGAATGTATTAAATTGGTGATTTGTTCCAGTTGGTCCGCTAATAGTTAATTAATGAGAGAGAGAATACAACTTGCATAAATCTGAAGGACTTTGTGGTTTGACTATAGTGACTATATGTAATGTGCTCTTCTCCATAGGAAGGGCACCCTATAGTCTTTGCCGCCTTAAGCCTATCAAAAAGTGGTTGAGCCAGCAGGCTTAAAGTTTTATAGGGAAGCAATTTGGTATTGGTATTTTGCTGGAGGCTAGTTGCTGTAGTGCTTCTGATTTTTCACCAGTGGTCAGCAGACCATTTAGTTCGTTTTTGCGCCCACTGAGTGTTGGCATCAAGTAGCGGGTCAGGTAGTCTGACAGGTTCTATGTCAGTCATGATGCAGGTGTCCAGTACAAAGTAGTGCAATAATGAGCAAATATATTGGCTGTGTCTAGTGGAAGTGTGTGAGGGACCCAGTCATCACCTTGTATCCGCAGGATATGTCTTGCCTTGCACTTTTTAAATGCCTGACAGTGGGTTAATTTGCCGGTTTTGTCCCTCTAATAATGCGTCTACTTTCTAAAGCCAGCCATGTCATGTAAGCTGTGTCTGTTCTAGTTTGTCTCCGTTGTAGCTGCGTTTGGTAAGAATGTGGAGGGTGCGTTCTGTGAGATCATATCTGTTTTGGTGATACACTGCTATGACTGCCACCCTTAAGTGTGTAAGCATGCAGAGGTAATCCTTTTTTGATGTGTTATATAACCGATCATGTATCCACAGTGACAGCCTTGGATGCCTCCCAGTGCATCATAGGGGAGTCCACAGAGCCAGTGTCGGTGTTAAAGTATTGTGTCATTTTTTCAATTATTGTGTTTCAGTCATTTTGCTTTTTGAGCCATCGGGCCTCATGTGCCATCCACTATTGCTCAGTGCTGGTCGTTTCAAGAATTGCAATTTTAGACAAGCATGATTTGAGAGGCCTCTAGTATGTAAGTGTACTCCCTCTGATTAGTAAGTCCACAGTAGAGACCAGAAACTAGTCTGTATGGAAGAAGGAAGAAGGGAGAAGTGGAGACCTCACTAAGACCTGTACTGCATGTACATGTATCTGTGAAGGATTTGCCTGGAGAATGAAAACCGGGGATGGTCCTGATAGCTCTTGTGTAATTTATCGGACCGTTGAAGCCCTCAGCAGTGATCATTGCTCTCCTCGATGCTGCAAGGATGGCGGCGCCAATTGACGATAAGGCATTTGATTGTGGGGGTGGGGCATACATACATGCCAGTGTACGAGATGTCATAAGGGTGCCAGTGGCAGCCCTCCTTGATCTCCATTCAAACCTGGCAAGTGAAAGAGTGGTGAATCCATATCTGTAAACATTGGCTGAAATTGCACTTCAAATGCGTTTGTTGCAACAGTACCGAGTCGACACCTTAATTTTTGGCCGCCTTAGGTACCGCCCCTCCACCCGCTTGATTTGTTTGATAAGCTGTTCCAGGAATGGCACCTAATAAGGGGTTGTAAACTGTCTTCCTAATGGGTATGGTATGCTGTCTTTTATTGGGGACCTCCTGTGTCTTGACTGAGCATATCTGGAAACCTGTGGCGATATCAGCATGGGCAATCAATTCTCCCTTCACCCCCCTTCATTGGAAAGGTGGCAATAGTGTCCAGTAGAAGAGTCTGATTGGCCACATCTATGCATTGTAGAGCAGAGGTCTTCAAACTGGGGGGCCTCAAGTGATCCCAGGGGCGGCCCCAGACTCTGGCCAAAAGAAATATTATACAGATAACATGCTTCTGATTAAAACAAAGGCCTGTTATTGCAGTTTTAAAAAGGTCACAGTACTTAACTGCAATGTTTAAATAGGTTTAGGCATATTTAAACATTGCCATGTTTATAAAATAATTGTGAAAAATTCTGAGGGGGGCCCAATGATTTTTATTTTTCAACTGGGGGGGCGCGGCATTAAAAAGTTTGAAGACCTCTGTTGTAGAGGATCTAGACCAGTCACTTCTTCCATGAGAAACTGGTTGAGTGATCTCTGGAGCCTACTTTCACCTGTGTAGCGTCAGTGTCCGTATAAGATGGGTTTGGGTCTCCCTTCTCCAAGGGCAGCTCCTGGTCCTTTGGTTCCGTTGGCCTTCCTTGGTTTGATTTTTCTCTCTCGTGGATTTGCTGGGCCAGCTAGAGCATGTGGTCACATGGGCTTAAGTCATGGTCTTTATACCACCCATTCGTAGGCTGTCAGGTTTTGAAGAAAAAGGAGTGGTTCTGAAAGACTACCTTAAGCTTAGCTAGGTAAAGTATATTGTGGCAGATGTTTATCACATAAAGCTTCTTTATGATTTTAAAGGAATTACAAAGTGACTGAACAGGTTTGATGTAGTTGGAAATTCATACACACATCGGGTTTCATATAGAACATCTTCCTTCAGCCTTGCAGTGTTGAGGATTTCCTCTCTGTCCCAGTAGTTAAAGATTTGGGTAATTGCAGTTCAGATCACCCAGCGGTGACCTCCTCACCAAGGCGTGGTGTACCCGGTGTGCCTGTTCAATGATGAAGCAGGGGGACGGATTGCCTTCTGGGACTCATTTACAGATCTTTCATTGTAAAAACTTGGAAAATCTCCTACTTCATGTTCTCTGGGAAACCAGGGAGACATAGTTTGTTGCGCCACGACTGGTTCTCAACATCTTCCAATTGCAGATCCAGAGAATGCATTACCACTGTCAGTCAACCTACCCCCGCATATCCACAATGGAATCTTTGGCCACTGATAATCTGGATTCTGCTGCTGTAATTCTTTTGATCGATTGTTTTAAGTCTTCTTGCAGTTAGGACACATTGGTTCCTACATTGCCTATTCTTGTTTCCAGAATCTCTTCTAAGGCTTGTATGACTTGAAGGATTCAGTGGGTGCGCTGTGGACTTTCAAGAGGGTTGGAGCATGATTCTCTCTCACTCCGGCCCGCGTGACAGTTGTTGGCTGAGAGACCCACATCGCTACAAATCTATTGATTGTTACTTGCTTGAGAGGACTCTGAGGGTTTGTCACAAACCATAGTGAGATCTGGTAAGCAGTCCCTCAGGAGAGCGGCAGATGAGAGCAGTTTAGGGCGGGCCCATGTGACAGAGCCTGATAGGTTCCTGATGTAAGGGTGCAACTAGCCAGCCCCCAGGATGGTAATTGAGGAGATCAAAATGGGGTGGTACGAGCATTTACCGGCAGAGCCCTTTGCAATTGTTGGTGCATTTAGGATGCATTGGCCGTCTCCAAGTCCCTCATCCCTTCTTTGGCCATGAAGGTAGCAGCCGTGAATTCAGTGCCCGTGCCAGTCAGATTGGTCTATTATTTCCTGTGGCCTGGGCCCAGTTTGCATCAAGATATCTACAGTAGAGAGGTGTACATTGCCGACCATGCTGGTCCTGGCCTGGCACCCACTGAGCCCAGCTGCCCCGCAGTTGAGAAAATGGCAGGGGCCGCCACAGATCCTCAGCAATCAAGCAGGAAGGAGGGTACAAGGTAAAGTCCAGCAGCCTCTTTGCCTCAGGAGGAACAATCTTCAGCCCTCCTCTAGGAGCCCGTCTGTAAATATTTCAAAAGTAGGGGGTCGGGGAGGCCACCAATTGTCAGTGTGACCCTCCTCCAGCACCAAGGTTCCTCCTTCTCCATCTGGAATTGGACGTCCTCAGCTCAAGGTGCTCCCTGTCAGGTCACATAGACAAGAGAGCAACACTCCTGTCCGTACCATCCTCCAAGGTCAACGCAGACAGGGCTCCAGTGTGGTCAATTTAAGCAGGCATGATGAGGGAGGCGCCACTTTCCCAAGTGTCCGGAGTGATCGATGCGGAACAGGATTCAATACTCCCTCAGTCTGCTGAGACACTATTCATTTAATTTTGGGGTGGGTCTCCGGTTTAAGATAGAGTGCAGGATTTTAAAAGGATTGTAGAAGGCTCTGTGCAGAGCTCTTAAATGGAGCATCTGCCATCTTGGCTTAATCGCCACCGTTGTTACCCCCACCCACGCAAAAACTGTAGTGTAATTACACAAAGATGGCTTAAAAATCAAAAGGATAGAGAATGAAAAGAAAAAAAAGTTGGTAGAGTAAATTATTAGCCCACCTGTCCTGGCACTGAAATGAACTCGTTTTGGGTAGTTATGAATTATGCCATTTTGCCTGAACTCATGGGCACGATACAAGACAGATAAGGTTGTGGTGGGCAGAAGGAACATTTGAAAATAGAATGTTGAATAGTCCAAAGGATGAAGAGGGCTGATAAAACATCATTCCATGTATGTATAAATATATGCATTTTTCATTGACGCAGGCAAGACTGCTAAAGCGGGCCCTAAGGGCTCTCCTAAATAGTGTGATAGCATTTCACTGTACAGATGCACACACGAGCACTCTCTGCATTTCCTTTTAGATCAGTTCTAACTCACAGTGACTTATGGTAAACTTGGAGCTTTATCTGTATCAAACCTCTGGTTCTGTAAAGCAAATCAATATACTATGGACTGGATAAATTCTGTGAAGCAGATCGTGCTCCCTTTAGCTCTCACTGGGAGTTCTGATCGTATTCTTACGGTCTGTTTCAGAAAGTGGCCTCCTGAAATAGAGAGACGTTTAGTCTTCAGAACTGACTTAAACCTAAAGACAGACCTACATTGAGTAAGCTCATCTTTTAGTAAGTTTAACTTGATATATGCGGCTCCTAGCTTTTGATAAAATTTATGAAAGAAAAAATACTAATCCTAGTACGTAGAAAACGTCAACGTCTAAGCATGGACATACTAATAAAAGAGAGAGAGATAGATATATGCACCTTTGGCACCCACTACACCAGAGTTGATACATTTGACCTCCAGCAGCTACTTTTTTCTGTGGCAGGGCAAGGGCCGAGATGTTGGAGATGCGGGAAGATAACTTTGACTTTGTTCCTGCGCTCATGTCTTCCAGGGATCGCAAAGAAAGTGCCAAGAGTACCAAAGAGCAAGTGATGGTTACTAATTGACATTACTGCAGTGATGTTGTTTTAGACTGCAACCAATTAAATGCTGTGCGCCAATAGAATATTTGTTGAATAGTGATCACAGATGTCCTGTGTGGCACTGAACGTCCAGCAACATTCCACTGCCACATGAGTGTTGGACACTGAATAGGTCACTTTAATATTTGGCACCTTCTACAACTGAAGTAATGTTCATGACAGAGTAGGCTTGGGCAGTTACACTAGCCAGAGATGTCACAACACATTGCGCAAAAAACATGGAAGGATCAGTTCAAAATATTTCACCTTTCAAAGTCTTTAACAGTGAAAAGTAGATTATAGCATCAATTAAATAGTACACCTCTTTACTCAAGCATCAGCCAGCACCACATCTGTACACGCCTACAAACCTCAAGTCCCGCCGAGGCAACACCTTGTTCTTGCTAATTTCTGCCACCTGTAAAAACATCAATCCGTCCCATTAACCTAAAAGAAACACCCCCCCCCCACCTTCCTACCTCCCATAGCCTTCAAGCTCTCTGTAAGCCACACCTTATTGTTGATCATTCCTGCCACCTAGAAATATAGCAATACATCCCACTTGTGTAAAAAGAACACCTAACACCTTATCACCTCCTGGACCCCCAGTGTGGTGGCACCCACTGCACAGCACTTTTTAACCCCAGGAGATACTTAGCACAATCTAAAACACACATAACATAAAGTGTCCTACCAGGGCTGTTTGCGGCACGAGGAGCACCGTCCAGTTTCTGTTGGTGATGGGCGGCTGTCGGTAGTTGTGTGAAACTTTACCTTTAGGCTCATAGGTTTTTGGTTTTGGAACGTATAACACATAGTTGCATCCTTTTATACCTCATGATAACTTGTTTCGAAAACCTTGTACACATTTTGTCTTTCCTACACGTTTGTTGTGAAGAAGAGAGAGTCTTGCTTTTGTTGTCAGCATTTTCCTGGTATTTTCTTTTGCTGAATTTAACCTTTTGTAGTAATATAAACCGTCTCTGGCATTTTTCCTAGCAGTCTTCAAATAGATTCTAATGTGTACATTTTATTCCAAGGGTTTGCATTTCAGTGACCAGCAGCTCTCTCTGCTAGATCTTTCTTCTTCACATTTTTTACATCTAATAGACCCATGGCAAGCGCGTCATTGACCCTAATGGCAGCAAGGAGTATGAACACCGTTTCCATCTGCTCAGATAGTAAAAGACTTCCACAGTTGGAGGGCAGGGGGCACTTGCACCCCTGCATCCTGGTGCCACTGCACCATCTTCACTAATATGTTCTCCCCTGCCACGCTGTCAGCCACTGTCACACTTTTATGCTGCATTTCTCCCATCGACTTCTAGCTGTTCTTACATCTCTGCATCATGTATCCCATACTGTCCATCCCCTATATCTGCTCCCCGCTCTACACCCTTGGGCTCCCACCTTCTGAATCCCTTCCCTGCTTCCTTCCTTCTTGGCCTCTTGGCATCATCTGTCCCCTACATTCCACCACCACTGTCGGCTGCCCACTGTACAACTATGTAAACCCTCTCTCTTGCATCCCACCTTGTACATCCTTTATGTGCTTCCTGTCTTGTTGGCCTCTCTGCATCCCAATATATATATATATATATATATATATATATATATATATATACATACAAACCTACCGACGCACCTTTTCGATGTTCTTTCAAGTACACATTTTCTTTCTGCTTTCCTTTTCTCTCTTCAGCATCGTTTCCACGTGCCTCGGTCTTCTTCATTGTACCCCACACTGCACACTGTGTTTGTGATTGCCACTAGCAAGACTCATTGTGTTGACTCTCACTCTGAGCTCTGTTCTACGCCATAATTTAAGATTCATTTATGCACATGTAATGTGCTCACCAAATCAGATTTCGCAGCTTGCTTTTAACTAGTCTGCCACAGCATTCGGGATAATAACTGAAGGATATTGATTCAGGAACTTACCTTCACTGATAGGACTCTAGCTCTCCCATTCATTCTTTAGCCAGTTCTCATAGGTACCTGATAGAGAAGCACGTAGGAGTTCATAAAAAATCTAAATAAATATTTTTTTGCATGGATCTCCATAAGGATGTAGACTCTGCATCCACTAATCAGTTTACTCTTTCAGACCTCAGCCGTTATTTACATATCTCAAGATTCTTTAAGCTGCAGAGTGTCAAGTATGCTCTGGAGTTTGTTATGGATTTTGTTTACTAGGAACACTAGAGCTCCACCTCAGGAGGCTTTGCGCACCCTGCTGAAAACGTGGAGTGATATGTGCACATAGAGGTGGCCATGGGAGATCTGAATACCACACTCACTTGATAACCCGAGTTTTACCTGTCTGCCTTCTGCAAGGGAGATTTTGCATATTCCAGAACCCTATTGATTTTTTTTTTTTTTTTGTCAAGTGCATAGAACGAGTTAAAGTTGTCTAGCCTCTAGCCTGGAGCCACTCAGTACAGTGACTTTCTTTTCATTGAAGGACAGGAAGACTATTGGACAGCCTATTTCAGGAGCGCCTCTGTGATGCATGGCCCTGTCTGTGAATGACTTCTAGTTTCTTTGATTTGGAACTAGGATTGAAGTTTATACCAAACTGTGAGAGAGAAGGGGAATATACTTGCATGTAACCTTGATTCCTCAACATAAATAGCCTTCTCAATTTCATTATCTTTGACAATTCCTGGAGGACCATGAGCAGGCCTGGTTCTCACTGATTAAGGAGAATATTCAAAATCTTGTCAATCTAAACTCCTCCATCAGGACGCAGAAAACCATAGCTCCATCCCTAGAAATGGAAACCATTCACTTTGAATTTGTTGATATCTTTCTTAGGTCCCTGTTCATCTCTTTTAAATACTTTACAATTATATTGGTCTTGCTGATCAAGTTTTTATCTCAATAAATCAAAAACAGTAAGACAGTTTTCTACTGCATAAAGGGTATAAACTAAGTGACGAGGTGTTGGGAACAGACTTTGCACTTAGACGTGGGCGAGCCACAGGAAGCTCAAGTCAGATGCCCGGCCCTTGTCAGCTCTAAACCCACTTGGACCATCGAGCCCAAAATGAGTTGAGCTTTCATGTGGCTTATGCCTACCATTCACAGTGTAACCATAAGCATCAATCATTCAAAATAATTCAGCGACCTTTGATGTGACTGAGATACTCACCTAATGGCTGAATTGCACAATGTAGAAAACAAACTTTGGATCAGTTTTGACTTCCCCTCTTCACCACATTTTGGGATCCTAGGCAAGTATTTTATTTCTCCAAGCAGCCTATTTTTTATATCATATATGAGAGCACATTCAAAAACATGATTTCACAATGTATGCTGTTGAAAAAAAAAAAACTGATTTTGATTTAATAGGCTATAATGTTGCTCTGTGTATAATAACAAACAACCCATACACGGTGCACGTGACAACTGACTTGCCTTTTAGTTCCTTAATGTTATTGTCCTCGAGGTAGGAATGTTTCTAAGTTAACGTTTAAAAACTATACTTTTATTGAATGGCTCTCAATTTAGTGATATAGTCGGATGTACTTGGGTGAAGCTCTTCTGCTTGTTAACGAAATTAACTTTTTTTATGTAGAGCCCGCCATAATTGTACATATTTGTTGCATAATTTACGTACCATATATTTTCGTGGCTCGGCTCGTGCACAGGCTCTTAGAACTAACCCTGACCGGCTTAGGCTCGACTCTCCCTGTTAATATGTTGGCTCGGCCACTGGGATCTAAATGTAATGCGCGCCGTGAAGACCCGCAGGTGAGTGTCACACCTGGCTGTTATACTGTTTTTGGTTCACTTCCGACTGAAAGCTACACTCCATTTCTCAAAAGAAATTGATAACGGATATTCCTTCTCTGTTTGCACACCTGACAATGACGCCATGTTCCTTTCTCCTCAGGAATTTGCATTAAGTGCGGGAAAGGGGTGTACGGAGCGAGTCAAGCCTGCCAGGCGATGGGGAGCCTCTTCCATACCAACTGCTTCACCTGCTGCTCGTGTGGTGAGTCACTCGGCCGCCGTAAAGTGCTTTCCGATGTTTAGATCCATTAACGAGTCGTCACACTAATGGGGAAACACTGCCTGTAAATCTGCCAGCAGCTGCCCTAATGAGGGCTCGCGGAGCCTTGTTGCCTCTGGGCAGAGGAGACGGCTTATTGAATAACCCGGACGTGCGGCGGCTACACGCATCCTACTGTGTGGGGAGGGAGGGGGAGGAGCGCTGTTGGTTTTGCGGTTTGCAGGCAGTCTTCGTTAAACAAGAGTGTTATGATATGTCGAACAAACGCCTCCCGTTTCAGCTTCTTGCAGCCTCCCTTTACCCAGCTAAAAGGCTGTTTAGGCGCTGGTTGAAAATGCCTCTCAAGAGGGCTGATCCCGCTTCAAGGCACTATGACTTGCATAAGGGCAGTTGAATATAGTTGTTGGTTAATGAGATGTTGCCAGCAGATTTCTTCCACCCTTGTTCGCTTCAGTGGGTGATGTAAGGGAAAGAACGTGTTTGAAACGGTGAAGTCCAGTAAATGTGAGAATGATTTGGGACTAAGTACAGTCATGGGAATTCAGTAAAGAATCAGAAGAAGGTCGCTCACGAGCAGCACAAAAATACACTTGTGCTCCGAGACTCTGAAAGCTGAAACAAGATTTAACTTTTTATTTAGCAACTTGCGGGCACCTTACCACAAGGGACCTAACATACTTGAAAGTATGCTGTGTCTTCCAGGAGTGGCCGCTTTGCACCCCCCTGCTTGAACATTAAAGTGCACACCCAGTAGGTAGACCGCTATTTCAAGCACGCCTGCTCATGACTGCCCTGCTAACTTCAGTTTACCATTTATATGTCCAGGGATGAACAGCGTAGTCCTGATTAGCCACCTCGTCTGAACTTGCGCTGCAGAGCATTTGCCCCTTGAACTGCGCAGTGTGCCCGTTGAATGATTAATTCAAAGGTTTTGTGGAGGCAGGCGGTGGAGGGGGTAGTGCTGTTGTTTGATTGCGATTTCAATGGACTAAGAATGTATGTCCCATTGACCGACCAGCATTGCTCCCTGATGACGCCTTCCAACCCATCTAGTCTGTAGGCGACTTTGCCCAGCCTTCAGTCCTTCCCCAGGTCAGGCGTTTTTTGGGCTTGTGATCAGGACACTGGTTGGGAGAAGCAGCGTCCAAGCAATGGAAGGAACTGTTATTTGCCATCCGTATAGCACACAATCGGCTATCACTATTGTACATTTTAGTTCGGTTGTTGACAATCCATTGTTGTCTTTTTTTCTGAGGATATGTTTTGTTGGAATGGACTGAAATAATGCATGATTCAGGGTTGTGAGTGTCTTCTGCTGCACGATCTGTGCAATTATGTAGTTGATTATGCGCAGTGTAAAGAGCAGGCGAAGGCCATTTTGGTCTGTGTGATCATTGAAAATGGGGACAGTAAGTGGGAGAAAAATGCATTTGGTTGAAAGATTTCTTCAGTAAGTGAGAGAGGAAGTCTACCTCTCAATGAAGAGCTTGTGAGAAACAAAGGCAGTGTGCTAGATATTGATGAGAGAGATTTGCTGTACTTCATCTCTTGGGCCCTATGCAGATACAACTGTCATGTCATTGGTCAAACTAGCTGAACCACGCAGAGCTCAGTGTGATAAGTAGCCTTGTCCGTGAGTGGGTCAGAGTCTTGCCAGTGGCGTAACGCAAACTGATGGGGCAATCTGCAGAACATGATCAGGAGCCCCTGAATCTCCCATACCTCACAGATATTGATTGACCTTGGGCTAACTGGGGTCCCCTTAGAAGGATTGGGGCCAGTGCTTAATTTGTAAATAAAAAGGTGCCGGTGTTCAAAGCTGTCCTCTTAAACATGCGGCTGCTGCAATTAAAAGTGCAAGCACATAATAGTGAGGCAGCGTAATCTTTACGCCACCTCAGGCCTTTTCCATCCATTTATAGTTACTCCATGCCCCTTCAGCTCACTCTGTCAGCTTCCTGCTTTCCCCCTTTCTGACGCTTTTTCGTTTTTTTCTTCCTCCATCTTTCCCACGTGTCTTTTGCTCGCAGTAAATGCTTGAGCAAGAAAACAAAGCGCCGGCCCTCAGAAATAAGTGCCGGTGCTCAGCACCGGAAACAACAAGCTCAAATTAAGCACTGGTTGGGGCCCCTCCTGTGCTAAAGGGGTTGTGGGACGCCCCTGACTCCTGCTTTCCCATCATATTGATCGATAAGTGACATATGGAAGTACAGGCAATAGAGGCAAGCAGTAAGCACTTATCCCAATATCTGTGACGAGTTAGAGTACAAGGATTCCAAAATCCCTAATCATTTTGAAAAATACTTTGATGTCCGCTGATGTTGCCTTTCTTAACAGAAGCTGACGAAGGACACGGTAAGTAGTCTGAATTGTAAGAATATTCAGGACAAGTGGCATCTTGTTCTTGCAAGAAGGTATATGCATGCGGCTTTTGAAATGAACAGGTGGCTACATTAAATGCCTCCGTGAACCTCTGGCCATTATGCTTTAAAAGTAGAACACCCCGCGTGTGATGAACGACCTGTATCCTGTTGTTCAGAACAGATGAGACTTTAGACTCCAGAGTTGTGAACGGCATCCTTTGGGATATTTCACTACTACTCACTGTACTACTTACTAGGCTATCCTCAGAACTGACAGTGTGACGAAGTGGAGGCAGTCTCTTCGGAACCGCCATGGCAGGATCCGGTTTACATCTGTGTGAGAGCCTTTAGGAGCTTCCTGTTGATCGATTGATTAACCGTCCAGCGGTAAAAGGTTTGCTGTTATCAGTAAAACATATTGGCAGTAGTGCATTTTGTTGTTGTTGACGTACCGCTTATCTCATTGGTAAAACACAAACTATGGTCAATTCAAAAATTGTTCAGTGACGACTTTTGTGCTTCATTGTAAGTGCGACACAGACCACTGTGGAGGGAGAATACAAGGTTTACCCGTTGAAGAGGTTGTTATTCAGTGCAGTGTTATGTTTGTCAGTATAGGCTGCTTCTATGGTGAGGTGTTTTGCAAGCACTATGAGAGGATGTTGTTTTGAGTCCAGTTGATTAAGGGTGTGTTACGCCTGATCGTAGGTGAATGCATGAAATCTAACCGTTTGCTCAGGGTCTGATGATTTGTTCTGCTTTCTTGGCCTGTCCTTCATTGCTTTCTTCACAAATGTCTGGTATGTTTTAATTCGAATGTTTTGACTATCAGCACTTATGAAGCATCCCTTCTTGTTACCAATTTTGAGACAGTGTCGAAGGCGCATATTGTGGCTCATTATAATCTCAGCATATGATGACGGATGCCACGTGTTTCTAAGTATCTCAAACCAATATTTAAGTTCAGGCGTCAAACCATTCACTGTTTTCAGTAGCGGTCTATGAGATGCTTCATGTTAATATCTTTACAGTTGCTGTCTCTGATGCGTGTGTGCAACTTTCCACTGAAGCAAGGCTCAAAATAATGGTGCATCACATTAATGTATTATTAGTCAAAGGGAAAAGTGTAAGATTTCCCTTTTTTCTTTAGAGAGAAAATACTGATGTAGTATTTCATTGATAAGTTGTAAGTTAACTATATCAATGCTAGAAAGTCAAACAGAGACCCTCTTCGACTGAAGGGTAGAACTAGTAGCTCTTTATTTCACCACAGTGGTGTGCCGACATGTCCTGCAATGCAGTTTAATTGCCACAAACTACAAATCTTTTGTGTATCATATTTTACTTCTGGGGCGCTTCTTGGCAGCAATGTATATTTTCCAAATTGTGTTTTAAGCCTTTTCTTATTACAAGCAGCAGTTCATGAATGGCCCAATCCTTGGTTTTTACGATTTATTTGTCCTAATATTCAACGGGTTCAGACACATGTGGTGTGAACAGTGAATGGAAAACATGTGTTAATGTAGGGCTTTCGGTAATTCAAGTCTTCGCTAATTCCCAGAAGATTATTTAAATTAATCCACTCTTTAGAGAAGGCCCCAGTAAAACAAAATCCACTGTTTGAAAATGCATTGTTTTATTATGCCAAATATCGGTCGATGAGCAATACAACAAAATGATAGAAGGAAGGCTAGAAATATTCTCCGTCATTGGTAGTTGTACAGGATGCATTCATATCCCTCTTTATTTCACCCAACCTACCCCACCCTTCCACTCTCAACAGAGATTATCCCTGGGAAAATGAGTCATGGTCTTGTACCAGTAGGAACAGTCCAACCCCAACTGCTATGCGAGTTCCTCTCCAGACATGAGCGCTAGCAACCCAAGACTGGTTTTGGCATCATCAGTGGGGTATAGCTTGAGTCCTGTAGCTCAGTGAGTCGTGCAGTGCTCCAAATGTGTAAATACCAGATGCTGAGATTAATTGAAGCAATCCACCCAACACCTTTTTTTCCTCATTGTGACGCCCTGAGCATGAGAATTACGCCCAGTCATGGGTACCGTGCTCACGGTGCCATAGGACTCGAGCACAGTGTCGAGTCACAGACCTAATTAGGCAGGTTACCAGTCTGAGGTTGCTTTTTGTTTCCTTCTAGAGGGGACCAGGTCTGGCAGATTGCATTGAACCGCTAACAATGAAAACAAAAAAATTTCTAACAACAATTTACCACAATGCATAAAATAAAATCAGCCACCTGTAATTCGCTCAGCAATGTTGTGTACATCGAGACAGTTACGTAAACATGATTCTAACTATGCAGTGTACACAAATACATTTCTTTGTTAACAGCAGAACAGTTCATCATCCATATTCACGAGAAAAAGCTTTCCAAATTGCAAAATGTTTCTCTCCCTGATTTAGTAGGTCTTACTCCTGAAAATATCAGTAAGACACACCTGAGTTGCAACTACTCATGGAAACTGCTTTGTAAATCAGGCCTGTGTATTGAGGTGTAATTCTCTTCTGAGAAAGCTACTCAAAGAAAAAACCTAGTGAATATGTCCCAGTATCCCAAGTGAATACGTTGAGGTTGTGTAGCAGAAGTGAAGTAGAAAAACATGTTAAAAACGAGTCCCATACTGTATTATTTTCAATTTATAGTATTATATACAGCGTAATGTGGCCTACTAAAAACTTACTTTATTAATAATTTTAGGTAATTGTCTTGTGATTGCCATTGTATGACTGAATCATTGACAATTATCAGGACTGAGTTATTAGTCTTACTGGCCAAGCCACTTCACCACTGTTACTTATGAAACAATATATAATGAATGTTAGTTACATTCAACAGGGACAAACTCCAAGTTCTTGACAGTTTATTAGGTGTTGTGACTGACACACACGCACATTGAAGGTTACTTGGATGACTTTCGTCCACCTTAGTTTTCAAACTATTGCATTTTTCACTCATGGTTATCTGTACTGACATGACCATAGAGAAAAATATTGTAGGTTAATTATATTGGAAGAGATCCTCTTCTTACTTTTATTGAGAAAATGCGAAAAGGTGCTTAAATACAAGTAATGAATATAGGACAATATAGAAAAAACATAAAAATAGTGATCAATCCAACGTTCAGTAACACCTCATGAGATTCATGAAGATTTATCAGTGTAGTCCTGCTCAAGAGTAAGTCGCACCTAATTATAGTAACATTTTTAGGTTGAAGCGTACCAAACAGTGCAACTATATGGTGGTGAAAAACGTATTGGAGACATGTTGATAGGTGAACTGGAAAGCAACTCTGCTCATTACTTTGCATTGACCTTTTGTTTTGTCAGTCTTATTTTCTTGCTTTCTAGTGGATTATTTTCTTTGTTTTGGCACTTCCATCTATTCTTTGTTCCTCCAGTGCAGCATAGCTTGTTTACCATCTTCCTGATTGGCTCATTTTATCATTTCACACCTGATTTTTGTGAACTTTTTTCTTTTTCTAAAAGCACTCCACGTGAGTGCATGCATGTACCCCATTCTCTGTGTTTTCCAACTTCTCCCAGCGCGTTTCTTTTCATAACATTATTTAAGTTCTACTTTCAACACCTTTTTCCAATGAGTGACACTCATTACATTAACAGTTTTATACAGATTTGCCCTTTTATTTGCTCTTCCGTGCTCTTTTGTGCACTATCCATTTTAAACCATTCCATATACGACCTTTCCCATATGTCTAAGTGTACACTTTATTTCTTATCGTTAACTTTGTCATAATTAAAAAAAAATGTAAACCACAATTTACTTTTCTTAAGCATTCCAAGAGGGTGCACATGTTTTTACCATTCAGCGTGTTTGCCCGTTTCTCTCAGCAAGTTTCTTTTCATAATATTATAAAAAGTTAATTTTCCACAAGTCTGCTTACCCTCCATCCACCCCCATGTTGCTTCCCTGGCCATTCAGGTTGTTTTCCCCATCTGTTTTCTTTCCCCACACCTGCGTTCTCTGATCCACCCGTTTGTGTTAACTTTTTTTTTTTTTTGTGTGTGTTTACTGATCCAACTGAGATCGGTAAACAAAAGGAAAAAAAACACCTGGGTAAGTTTGTGGGAGTGTGCATGGTTGGAGGGCTCACCAGGGATGCTGCGCGCTAAAATCATTGACAAAGCCATTTGGTCCCAAAGGTCATACTTTTTGACCTTGCCAATGCTCGTTCCGTAAGTAGATGTGACGTGCCCATGCAAACTTAGGAGTACGTGTGAAGTATTTCACTCTTGCTCAAACAAAGATGTTTGTTATTCCGACCCCTCCGATACCTCTTTCATCTAGACTAACTGAAAGAATAAGTTTAGCACATATTTCCAATTTTAATTAAGTAAATGTGTTATGTAAGGTTGAAGGTCCCTTTCCTTGGTGCCTGCTGGTGTTACATTGTAGTAGAGACTAATAGAATGCACACCGTCTCAGTCACACACACTTATTTGGAAACTAGTGATGTCCATTTGTTTCTCACATTGACAGTCTCCCTCTTACGTGAAGGATGTCCTTAAACTTTTCATGACGTTTTGAAATGTCATAATTTTCATAAAAAGCTCATCAAGGATTTAATTGGTCGAGTCAACATTTTTGACAGTTTGAAGGCGAACACTGGCTTATAGTGCACACAGCAATATACATATATAAAGAAGAGTGTATATATGTCACCAGCCAGTAGGTATTCATAGTTAGGGCCAACCTTTCCCATAGAAAAAGTGTTTTTTGTTTTGCTAATAAGTTTGGCACTGTTTGACAAATCTTGATAACATTTCCAAAACTAGTACGCTAGTTAGTTCAGTTGTGTCTGGAAAGTTTGGGGGTAATTTATCAAGAGGGGGCTAAGAAAAAGGGAATGCTTTCCCCGCATACAATATGTATAAGGGTTTTGCATTTTGTGAACATGATTACAGTCTGAACTGCTGAACAGATTTACACCAAATTTGGCTCAAAGCTAAATCCTGGTCCAGAAAGATTTTTATGTTATTTGGTGCA
The DNA here is from genome assembly GCF_031143425.1 of Pleurodeles waltl. Taxonomy (NCBI): domain Eukaryota; kingdom Metazoa; phylum Chordata; class Amphibia; order Caudata; family Salamandridae; genus Pleurodeles; species Pleurodeles waltl. The sequence continues at coordinate 434,541,938 of NC_090451.1, read as the reverse complement.
TATCTGTTCAGTAGTTCCGGAGTTCTTTAAATGAAAAAAATATAGATATCCACGGACACGGATCCTTCGTGGACCGTCGGGTACCCACGGATCTGAAACCCAATGGGAAAAACAGACCTCACCCACTCAGACATCACACCTCCACCATGCATGGCCAAATGCCATGTGTGGTGGTGCTTGTATTAGCATATAGTATTGATACATTACTTTACAATAAAAAAAAAAAACAGAAATTTGCTGAAAAAAAAACAAAGGTTACAGGTATGTTATAGTTAGGTTCACATTTTACCCACACAGAGCTATAGAATTTCATCAGCTATAGTTACACTTATCTGAAGAAACTATAGCTCGTGCTCTTAATTAACTCTAGGATACAAGTTATAGTTTCTTAACATAAGTTTAACTATAACTAATGAATTTCTATGGTTTTGTGTGTGTAAAACATGAACTTAACTATAACGTCCCTGTAACTTTTGTTTTTTTCAGTGATAGATATATCGATATCGAATCCTTGACTTGTAAACTGGTGATGCATAATTTTTGTGAATACATCATGCGTTGCAGGAGTGACGACATAATGTAATTGTTAATATGTATATTGTGTGCCTTAATGTTACTAATGCAAAGTGGAGCATCTAAATCGTATTATTGAAGGTGCTTTCACAGTGGAGGGTTAGAGGTTCATGTTTGTGTTACATTTTGATTTATATTGCTATGTTAAATTGTATATAATCATGTTTCATTTACAATTCCTGCTTTCATTTATAATTGCAAGATGCATTCATAATTATGTATTTCAAATGTACATTACATGTTCTATTAAGTTAGTGTAACTGAAGGCCTGAAACATTTGGTCTCTTGTATTTAACCCTCAAATGAAGTTCTGCTCGTGCTTCAATTTTCTTTCTTTGCAGGTGCGTTGGTGCGAGTCTGCAGTTCATGAAAGGCATGTTGTGTGTTGAAGATTGTGGGGCATGGGAGGATACATTGGCGCGGGCAAGGATCGCTAACAAACTGAAAAGAAAAGACTCATGTTTGTGTACCTAACACAGGGAAACATTCAAGGTCGTTCTGATGTTCGACTCATGGGATAAAAACCTGAGGGGAGTCGCAAATTTTAATTGTGCAAGGAAGATGGAAAATTACTGGTGTTGATGACATGGTTTTCTTGAAGGTTCTGTAGGCTCAATTGGTATTCACCTAGTTAGATGAGAGCAGATTCCCTTGAGACGTGGAGGGGTACAGATCTCTCTACTCTTTACTCCTTTGTGTGGCTTTATGTATACAACTTTTTATCAAAACTTATACTGAGGTTTCTGTCATGCTGATACTTTTCTATATTCCCTGAGACCTAATTAGGATTTTCCCTTAGTTCACGGTATTTAAATGAACTTAGATTCTCCAATGATTAGGCAAGAGGACCACAACGTATGTACAGATCATCAGATTATGTTTCTCATCTTTTGTATTGCCTCAACTGAAATTCTCGTGTGCCTTATGCTTCTATGAATCATTAAACGCTTTACTTCACCCTTGGTGATTTTTGTACTCCTGTAGCGTGTGTTTGAGATTCATCGAGATTCATTTACATTAGTTTGGCTCTTAATTTGTAATAAACCTTTGGACTTTATCTACCGCCTCCTGGATTTTATGTGTGACAAATTAGGTTGCACTGTCAATTGAATGGAAAGGTTCATCGTTAACCCTCATTTACCTCTCAAGCACCCTAGTAAGGTCCATTGGAAGAAGGAAAATAAGAATATGGGCCCAGAGTGTCATCAGAACAATTATGCAGTGTGAACATAGCCTCAAAGTGAATGCAATACAGATGATGTTAACACCCACAAAGAGCACTTCAACACTTATCAGGACAATTTACAGCATGGATGTCAATTTACAAAAATGCCAGAGGTAGCAGAAGTGAAATCACATGCCCTTTGACCTCCACTTTCACTCACACACAGACATACATACATACAAATGCGCACAAAATCACACTTGCATACCCTTTCTCACATAAATATACTCTCACCCGCAAGCACACGAACAACATACATTTAAAAGTGTTTTCTACTTACCTCAGCTGCCATTTTTATTACCTAATAGTGAATAATATATTATTGTTCACTATTAGTGTCATCAAAACTGACAGATATCAAACAGAGAGTGGAGCCCCAACTGACATCTGTAAGGACAAGCCACTGTGTTCTGGCACTAAATTTGCCCTCTCTGAGGCCACAGGTTGCAAAGGCAGTGCCAGGGGTTGCAAAAGGCAAGCCAGGTGTTGCAGCTGCGACCTTTGGTGATCATTAAATGATGCTAACAGGCACCCAAAAAGATATGGTACAGTGGTCCTAAAAGTATGAAACCGTCATCAGACTACCTCTCTTTAAAAAAAAAAAAAAATTGTAAACTTTTTTTTAGGAGGAACATAGGAAGAAATGTTATGTGCACATTATTATTCCACTAACGAGGTGTCACAGGAACATGTAAAAATGAAAATAAATCGAGAACTTTACTAAACGTAGAATTGTACTGCACTGTACACATTGCATATTAGACTGCAAACTTAAGGTTAGGAAATAATGTGTTAGCAATGTACGTTGATGCCATACAGACTTGCCTGTACTATACAATGTTAACTATGCACATATTTTGTAAAAGATTGTTCCCGTATAACCGTCATAGGTTTCAACTTACGGACAGGTGTAAATAGGCTTTGTAGAGCTATATAACACAATCTTTGAGCTTTAGGCTTATCTCACGCACAAATTGCGCGCCAGTGCACCAATACTCATGCACGAGAAGGGATAAAAAGAAAAATATAATACTTTTCATAGCTGTGATTTGTGCCACAGAATGCTGTAACAAAGGATTCTCCTCAGACGTGGGAGCTCTGCTTGGAATGTTCTGCCACTCGGATGGACATGCACTTGCACATATACACAAACACACAGTGATCATCTCACACAAGTACAAACACACACAGGCACACACTCTCACATTCATGCTTTTTATCCCATCAAAATGATCAAGTCAGCAGATCCACATATGAAGATGAATGGAGAAACACTGAACTCATGGTATCCAAATTAGCCAAGTATAGGTAGTCTAAGGGAGGACTTACAAAGCTGACAAAAAGTTATTCACAAGTGTTTGTTACCCGCACAATTAAAGATAATTTTGGACTTCATTTCAGAGTGAGGTCAATAAACATAAGAGTGGAACTGGTTCACTGAAACTTTTTTTTTGGGGGGGAAGTTATTTTCCAGTACTAAATCTCGTATCAAGACATTCCTTTGTCTATTTTAAAACAGTACTCTGTTGAAGCAAAGAAGGGGTAAATGGAGCTAAAAATGTAGCCTAGTTTTCTGGAACGAACTGTTCTATGGTTTGGAGGAAGGTACTACATCTTTCTAGAGATGTCTCCCTCCTTACTCTTTTTTTCTGATATGAAAAATATCATAAAGAAATCTAAAAACACTAAGATGTATCACACAATTAGTATAACTTGAATGTGATCCTTTATATCCCATGTACCTGATGTGCATAATTCTATTACTCCCTGGCTCTGGAATGTTTCATCTGATGGTAAAGGGTGCAATTGTTTCTCAATTGACGTTCCTTTGTTTGTGTCCTCTTTTAGTTTGTGTAGAGAACCTTTGCCGCCGCTTTCCCCCAGATTGTCAGGTTCAAGGGCTGTCTATTCATTTATCTAGGTTCCTCAATGACTATGTAGAAGTCATGGCCAACATCTCCAGATGTTCTAGTTTGTACATGCGGTTCAGATTTTGCTCCAGCAAGGCTTAGGGCCTGATTATGAGTTTGGTGGTCCCAATGAAGGACTGCCAAACTCGCGGGTAGGTCGCTACCGCCATGGCGGGGACACCACCGCCATGGTGGTAGCGACCTCCCCGCGAGTTTGGCAGGTGTACCCCCCTCCCCACACTACTACAAGATTTCCACTGGTCTCACCTGGCTGATTGGCAGAAACCTTGAAATAAAGCACCCCCCCATCAGACCGGCGGGAACAGTGCTATAAGATAGCACTCTGCTCCCTTAATGGAGCTGAGTGCTATCTCATACCACAGAGGGGGCTGACCTGTATTGGACTACAGTTGTCACAAAAGGCAGTAAACCAAAATATAAACATAAATACCCTGATGTTAGTTTAAAAAAACAAATCTAGTTTTTGTTACGGAAAGGGTTCTTTATTTAATGATACAGTTCTGTTTGAGCATCTGCACAACAACAATCCTTGTACTTTTAGTTTCGCACTGATTATTACCCCCTTTGGAGCTGTTGGTTTTCCAGGAGTTCGTCATCCGCTAGTTTGTTTGCAACATTCCCTTTCAGATTGGAACTCCTGCCATCCAGTAGGTATTTTGAAATGTTTGTATTGCCTCAGAAATAGATCTGCTCTTAAATGTAAATGTTTGTTGTCTTGTTTGGCATTGTGGCCATGTAGAAGAAGGCCAAGTCTACACAGAGGCTTACCAACTAAGTAGTATAGGCTAGTGGAGAGCAGTTTCAGTTTAAGTACCATTTGCTTGATGGAATCAGGAATGCTATTAAAGCCCTCACCCTGAGAGTATTTGGGGTTGAAACATGTCTAGCTATTTCACATCAAGAGTCTATGAAGGGCTCCTAACTTGATCACAAGCTTTATGCTGCCTCATTTATAACTGCACCAATACTCCAGTCTCTTTAACGGCCGCGGTTTACACCATAATTGAAACTAGCATTGGCAAAGCCAACAGATCTTGCCCTCGATGTGGATGCTGACCCTGGGAGTGCCAATACAAACATGAAGTAAAAGAGTGTGTGTGCAGGCACAAAGCACATATTTAGGAATGGTAAGAAAAACATTACAAAATGACTACCATGTGTGAGCATACATCAAAACTCATGCTCCTGTGGTGCATCATGATGCGTTGCTGGCCATTTTGGCATATTTTGTTTTTAATTTTAATTAAAGTTTTTATTTAATTTTATTTGGCCATCGGCCTTGTAAGAATTGTAAAGTGCACACTAGCACATAAATCAGAGGCAAGTAGCAGTAGCTCTCACCAGACAGCTAGATCTGTCTATACGTGGGACTTAAAAAGCCTTAATGGGACCTGTTAACCAGCAGGAATCAACATCCTGGTGCTCCTATGCCACTGCCTGTGAAAATAATGGAGAACATGGCTATCGCTCAGATGGATGCATGTTTGTTTTTTTGTTTTTAACTCAGTGGTGCAGGAGAATGGCAACCAGAGTACAAGCCTAACCAGGCACACACGTACCCTTATGAGATATGCCGAATAAGATTCCAAAGCACCTTCTGTAAGAAACTCTCATGCTTTTGGACCGTTTTTTTGATCCGGGTTCAAAACCCTTGAAATACTTCTCCTGATCTGCAGGATTAAAAGCATTGCAGAGGATTCCAGTGTTGCAATGGGATGGGTTTGTGTATTTTATCATTTCTTGTTTAAAGCATTGAAGTCCTTAGGGTTTCTGGGCGATTCAGTGATAATCTTGTTGCATTTTGCTCACATTCTCAAATTGTGATGGAGTGCAGTAGTACTTAGTTCCTATTCTCAGAGGCAGTAGACCGCCCTTTTCCCCTTTATCTTCACTATTTAATACAAATAGTAACTTTTGATGATTGTACCAGGACAAAATGTTAATGTACTAGAAATCGTAATTGGTGATATATGCTACAAAACACTGCATCATGTAGGCGATGCATTGCTATTTATCTCAAGGCCTAGTATCTCTGTCCTAACATTTGAAACCTGATTATGATGCTGTTATCTCTTTCCGGTTAGCAGATAAAGTGGGGCAAGTCACAGGTGATGCACAATGTTATGTATACTTTAAGTAATCTTGATCAAAGGAATTGTTCCTGACTACTGAACCAGCTCAACATTTTAGTCGTCTTTACTTAAAGGCTTGGGTCTGATACTCTACATTTAAATGTTGTCCCAACGTTAACGTCTTCGTAGGTAGACACCGAAAGATGACACTTAGTCTTGGTCCATGGGCTAGAATACATACAGGCAACATGATAGTTTTACCAAAGTCTGGCTTACATTTAGCAATATTTCATTTCTAGGATTACAAAAAAGCAACATGATGTAGCGTGGAAGTTCAGATCAAATCAGTAGCAGGTTGAATCATAAGGAAGAATAAAACTTCCTGGATTGAAATGTAAGGAATATTAGTATCTCCTCTTTAAATCAGTTTGATCACCAAGTGTGGCAACACATTGTTGTCGTTCCTGGAAACAGTAAAATCGACCGGGAAGGTCCCTTCTTATGCTGCAAAAAGGAAATCCCTGAAGATATTTCTTCTGAATATGGCGACGGTTTGAGGGGACCCATATTTTACTGAAAGTAGCAAACCAATAATCCGGAAACCTTGACTCAAGACAGGCATAATCGGGGTATAGCAAGTATGAAATTGGGGTTGCATGCTTTCCTGGGATTGCATCAAATAAGAGCTTGTAGTCTGCGCCCAAAGAAAGGGAAATACCAATATCTGTTCTCTGCTTAAGAAGTTTCCGTGCTCCTATATATTACCTCCAGGCCCTGTGCCCTGACAGCTTTGATAACATCAGAGATTATCAAGAGGATATTTCTGGAGCCCGTCTTATAAAGAATGGGTCTCTATTATCGAAAACAAGCAAAGTTACTTCAGATACCAAACATAGTATATGCCACTGAGAAAGCAGTAGAGATTGTACTGGACTCATTCGCTAATTCTGTAACATGATTAGCAGATTCTGGTCTGAGGAGAAACTGGATCCTTTTAATTACTGGAATCAATTTAAATTTCTTTAAATAAGTTCACCTTTTTGTCTCTTCTGTTAGGTGTGGACATGAATGTTTCAGTGGGTACAGAGAACCGTTCTGATTGGATAGATAATTATTCTGATAGTTCGAAATTCCAGTAAAAAGCCCAAAATAAAACATTATACTTAGGCAGAGACTGATCTTGCTTAGGTGGAACAGATGTAATTTAGGAGCTACGGCCAGGATCCCCACTAAAATGTTATCTGCATCATGTTAGGTTCACGAAGTTCAGTATCCTCCATCAGGTGTTTGTCTCGGACAGTTGTTAGATTGACAAATGCATGTTCTCCTTTAGATTAGATCCTACTTAACAAATGAATCTCTCCATCACAGATTCACATTGTATTCTTAGATGGCATTTTTATGTTCTACTTTGTTCCTTTTTAACTCAATGTTCAGTTTATTCTTAAGTTGTCATAGAATTAACTCTGGTCTCTTGACTTTTTAATTTTTTAAAACATTTTTTACTATGATTACGATACGATACATTCTCGATGAATACATACATCTTGCTTGATATCAAATTTTAATTTATTCGATGGTCAGGTTGGTATTTGTTGTTGGAATCTAAGAAGAAAAAAAAAAGTCCCAAAAAGACAAAATGGATCTTTCTTAGCTGAAAATGTGTTCAGATGCCAACAAGTTGATGGTAGTTGTATCAAAGCCCATTACACAGAGGTATGTTTGTTGAAGATGCAAGCTATATGTATAAAATCATTGTCAGTGACAACCACCAACTTTCTCCACAATATTCGAACAGTTGAATCAACATTCTGGAGCTCACATTCAAAATTAAAACCCATTACAAACTACAGGTGCTAAAGCAAGACACGTCAAACACTGTATTAGTCTCACAACCAATCCTTTAGTGCTGCGCAGTGGTGTCTCTCAAGGTCTGTGCCTGTTTCCTCTATTGAATATTTACCTTAAAACACTCGGTTTGGCATCCACCAAAGGAATCCAGAAGGCTAGGGTTCAGTGTAGCAGTTGCCCTGGCATATCTTTTCAGTGCCATCCATGGCTAAATCTCAGATGAGGTTTTTGTTTTTGATCTGCTGTCACAATGGCATATCACATCAATTACATTGTTGTGTCATCCAAGAACTGCATTAAAAATATTTTTGCATTAGACCCTTCTTAACAAAACAGTGTAGAGTTGGCTCCCAGATTATTGCCATGCTCAATTGCTGTGTGGCATGGAATATCAACTCCAAGTGTCTGAAAGCACAGTGAGCAGAGTGGTAATGAACGTCTGTTGCAAGGACCATATTAAACCTCTACGTGGACTTGTGTCTTGGGCGCATGTGAAAGCTAGAGTGAAATTTCTTTCAGGATCACCCACAAAGGCCTAATTAAGAATGACTTTGAATATCTTAAGTGTATTTTCCAAATATATTCCCCTTACAACTGCCCTTGCTAGAGTATGAAAATGTTCTGCCCTCTACTAGAATTAAAAGTGTGATAGCAGATGAAGATAGTCCCATACGCAACTGAAGTATGGCATGGATTTCTGTTATATCTAAGGCCCCGACAGAACATAATGGTAGTCAGAGGAGCCATTAACATGCTCTTGTATTCTCCTGTATTCTTTCTGCTTGCACTTTGATGCCCGTTGTGGTTTTTGACGTTTTATAATACAATGATCATTGATTGCATTTACATATACATAAAGGGACAACAGGAGAGTCTTGTTGGTGATGGTGTTTATTTGGATTTTAATTTCTTTTGGGAAGCAACTGTTTGTGATTGTTCTTATAATTGTTGATTCCGTGTATCAATTCTGGTATCACCTGATATTCTTTAGTCTTTCTTGGCTACTCCTCAGGATAATAGTAAGTGAAGTCACTGTAGGAGGCTGGCCTGGCTTGTAGTGGGTACCAAGGGGTACTTACACTCTGTACCAGGTCCAGTTATCCCTTATTAGTGTAGAAGAGGTGTTTCTAGCAGCTTAGGCTGATAGAAGGTAGCTATAGCAGAGCAGCTTAGGCTGAACTAGGAGACATGCAAAGCTCCTACTATACCACTGGTGTCACATGCACAATATCATAAGAAAACACAATAAACAGATATACTAAAAATAAAAGTACTTTATTTTTATTGTATTGTATTGTATTGTAATCGTATTTATATAGCGCTTACTACCCCTGACGAGGCGTCAAAGTGCTTTTCGATGAGTAGCACGCTACTCTGGAACCCAACAAGAATTAGTGATGGATTAGTATCGTTAAATAATGAGTACAGTTTTAGTATTATTATGAGTTAATTTGAGCCGCGGATATGAGAGTTTGTTAGTTAGATTGACTGGAGTAGTGGAGGGGTGGAGGAGGAAAGAAATCCAGAAGTGTTAATTGGGAGTATATCCTTCATTTACTCAACCCAAAGGCTTAGGATGAGTAAAGGGGGGCGGAGGGGGAAGAGTATGTGGAGTGTACTTTATTTTTATGACAATATGCCAAAAGTATCTCAGTGAGTACCCTCAGTATGAGGATGCCAAATATACACAAGATATATGTACACAATACCAAAATTATGCAGTAATAGCAAAAGGAAGTAACGCAAGCAGTGTAAAGTTACAATAGATTGCAATAGGAGCACATAGGTATAGGGGCAACACAAACCATATACTCCAAAAGTGGAATGCGAACCACGAATGGACCCCAAACCTATGTGAGCTTGTAGAGGGTTGCTAGGACTGTAAGAACACAGTGAGGGTTAGAAAAATAGCCCACCCCAAGACCCTGAAAAGTAGGTGTAAAGTGCACCTATATCCCCCAGAGAGCACAGAAGTCGTGATAGGGGGTTACTGCAAGGAAGACCAACACCAGCAAAGCAACCAAAGTGGATTTCCGGACCTGAGTACCTGTGGAACAAGGGGACTAAGTCCAAGAGTCGCGACAATGTCGAGAGTGGGCAGATGCCCAGGAAATGCCAGCTGAGGGTGCAAAGAAGCTGCCACTGGATGGTAGAAGCTGTGGATTCTGCAAGAACGAAGAGGGCTAGAAACTTCCCCTTTGGAGGATGGATGTCCCACATCGTGAAGAAGCTTGCAGCTTCCCACGCAGAAAGACCGCAAACAAGCCTTGCTAGCTGCAAGGGTCGCGGTTAGGGTTTTTGGATGCTGCTGTGGCCCAGGAGGGACCAGGATGTCACCACTTGGATGAGGAGACAGAGGGGGCGCCCAGCAAGTCAGGGAGCCCTCACAGAAGCAGGCAGCACCCGCAGAAGTACCTGAACAGGCACTTAGAAGAAAAGTGAACCGGAGTCCACCCGAAGTCACAAAAGGGAGTCCCACGACGCCGGAGGACAACTCAGAAGGTTGTGCACTGCAGGTTAGAGTGTCGGGGACCCAGGCTTGGCTGTGCACGAAGAAAATCCTGGAAGAGTGCACAGGAGCCGGAGCAGCTGCAAATCACGCGGTACCCAGCAATGCAGTCTAGTGTGGGGAGGCAAGGACTTACCTCCACCAAACTTGGACAGAAGAGTCACTGGACTGTGGGAGTCACTTGGACAGAGTTGCTGAGTTCCAGGGACCACGCTCGTCGTCCTGAGAGGGGACCCAGAGGACCGGTGATGCAGTCTTTTGTTGCCTGCGGTTGCAGGAGGAAGATTCCGTCGACCCACGGGAGATTTCTTCAGAGCTCCTACTGCAGAAAGGAGGCAGGCTACCCCCAGAGCATGCACCACCAGGAAACAGGTGAGAAAGCGGCAGGATCAGCGATACAAGGTTGCAGTAGTCGTCTTTGCTACTTTGTTGCGGTTTTGCAGGCGTCCTGAGCAGTCAGCGGTCGATCCTTTGGCAGAAGGTGAAGAGAGAAGTGCAGAGGAACTCTGATGAGCTCTTGCATTCGGTATCTGAAGAATTCCCCAAAGCAGAGACCCTAAATAGCCAGAAAAGGAGGTTTGGCTACCTAGGAAGGAAGATAGGCTAGTAAGAAAGGTAAGAGCCTATCAGAAGGAGTCTCTGACGTCACCTGATGGCACTGGCCACTCAGAGCAGTCCAGTGTGCCAGCAACACCTCTGTTTCCAAGATGGCAGAGGTCTGGGGCACACTGGAGGAGCTCTGGGCACCTCCCCTGGGAGGTGCAGGTCAGGGGAGTGGTCACTCCCCTTTCCTTTGTCCAGTTTCGCGCCAGAGCAGGGCTGGAGGATCCCTAAACCGGTGTAGACTGGCTTATGCAGAGATAGGCAGCATCTGTGCCCATCAAAGCATTTCCAGAGGCTGGGGGAGGCTACTCCTCCCCAGCCTTCACACCTATTTCCAAAGGGAGAGGGTGTCACACCCTCTCTCAGAGGAAATCCTTTGTTCTGCCTTCCTGGGCCAGGGCTGCCTGGACCCCAGGGGGGCAGAAACCTGTCTGAGGGGTTGGCAGCAGCTGCAGTGCAAACCCTGAAAAGGCAGTTTGGCAGTACCCGGGTTCTGTGCTAGAGACCCGGGGGATCATGGAATTGTCTCCCCAATGCCAGAATGGCATTGGGGGGTGACAATTCCATGATCTTATACATGTTACATGGCCATGTTCGGAGTTACCATTGTGAAGCTATACATAGGTAGTGACCTATGTATAGCGCACGCGTGTAATGGTGTCCCCGCACTCCCAAAGTCCGGGGAATTTGCCCTGAACGATGTGGGGGCACCTTGGCTAGTGCCAGGGTGCCCACACACTAAGTAACTTTGCACACAACCTTCACCAGGTGAAGGTTAGACATATAGGTGACTTATAAGTTACTTAAGTGCAGTGGTAAATGGCTGTGAAATAACGTGGACGTTATTTCACTCAGGCTGCACTAGCAGGCCTGTGTAAGAATAGTCATATCTCCCTATGGGTTGCAAAAGAAATGCTGCAACCCATAGGGATCTCCTGGAGCCCCAATACCCTGGGTACCTCAGTACCATATACTAGGGAATTATATGGTTGTACCAGTATGCCAATGTGAATTGGTGAAATTGGTCACTAGACTTTTAGTGACAATTTGCAAAGCAGAGAGAGCATAACCACTGAGGTTCTGGTTAGCAGAGCCTCAGTGAGACAGTTAGGCATCACACAGGGAACACATACATATAGGCCACAAACCTATGAGCACTGGGGTCCTGGCTAGCAGGGTCCCAGTGACACATAACAAACATACTGACAACATAGGGTTTTCACTATGAGCACTGGGCCCTGGCTAGCAGGATCCCAGTGAGACAGTGAAAACACCCTGACATATACTCACAAACAGGCCAAAAGTGGGGGTAACAAGGCTAGAAAGAGGATACTTTCTCACAGTCACCTAGGACGGTCTAAGATTGGTGCTCACATGTGCTAGAATTACAGCCTTGTTTTCAGTCCAAGGCCCAATCTTACCACTGTGTCATGACATGGTGTGATCTTTGACAAAGCCTTTGGCTCACTCTTGACTACCATGAAACTAAACTGGTTGGACGCAATAGACTTCCTATATGAAGTACTCTACATCTGACTCGTTCCTTTCTAGACGACAAATGATTGTGAAATTTTCTCTGCAGTGGTGACATAGCACCCCATTAAGTTTGTGATGCAAGGGATTATCTTGGACTTCATCTCCCTGGCAGTTAACCAGTAGATGAGCTTCTCATTTATATGTCCATACTCGTATACCTGTTTTTTGGAAGCTCTCCAACATTGGCGGGCCTCGCCTAATGCTAGCTGCTGCAGCGAGGCCCTATCAATCTCATGTTGATGGTATAGTTTCTCAGGAGTACTTGTAGAACATTGCTTCTCTAGTCTTAGTATTTGAGTTTACAATTTAGTGATCTGACTATATTTGGTCTCTTCTTTCTGTCAGAGATATGACTTAGCAGTCCCCCTAATCGTGATATCAGTTCGGTGGTGTGGATGCAACTGTGGTGTGATTGTGAATGAGAGTTCTGCCTGTTGTGTGCAAAGATATAATCATGAACAACAAACCATTTCTCCCCAATTCCCCACACTTCCACCCCAGAAGGATCTGTTGCCCTAAATTTTCCCAGTGAACATAACAGACATTAGAGGTGGACCTACTCCTATTTAAGATCTTCCATCTAGGCTTCCAAAAGCACCCCTTTGAGATCCATCTGTGACCATCTCCTTCTGCAATCTGCTGTATTCCTCCAACCCCACAAAGGTGTTAACGAGAAAAAGCCATGACCAATTACCACAACAGTCAACAGGGAGACCTATCTTATCTCTATCTCTATCTCTATCTCTGTCTCTCTCTTTTTCTTCCCTCTTCCTCTTCTTCCTTCTCAGAATCCCTTCTGTGTCATCACCTTTCTGGGTTGGGGAGCCTTGTCCTGTCCCCCGACGACTCCCATCAGTTCCAGAGGAGTCCAGCGACTCTTTGCATCAACCTCTGCATCTACAAGATCTCACAATTTTTGGGTGGTGTGCAGTGAGTGGGGCTTGGCACCTGGGGCTGTTTATCCTCAGCCAAGAAGAGTGGTAGCTTGTGACTTTAGAGCTCCCTTCTTTCATTAACATATACATCACATACATTTCCTGCAGCTTCAGTTTGACTGCGTTGAATGATTTTTGTTGGTTATGAACCAATTTGGTGTAGTCCGGGAATATCATGATACAGGTTTGATTTAAAAAAATAAAAATAAAAAAATGCAAATTTCCTTTTTTGTGTGCTTCCTTCACGATGGCATCTCGGTCCTGATGGTATATGTGTGTGCAATCATAGGTCATGAAGGTGTTCTGGGTGGAGGTCTTTGGGCCAACGCTGTATGTGCACATTCTATAACAAACCATAGCAAGAGAGTGCCATCTGGAATCCATGACCTAAGCCACTTATCTAGAAAGAGCTCTGGGGTCGGGGTTTAAGATGCTTCTGGGTCATAGATTGTTCCAGTGTGACTGATTTTTAATGTCCTCTGCTCTGGCTTTGAAAACATGGCTGGTTGCAGTCAGCTTTAGCACAGTCTTTTTGAGCTTGGTTACCTAGTCTTCCAGCTGCGAGATTCTCACTTTGGCTTCTGACACTCTTCCTGCAACTTTCCACATCTTTCCATAGATCGTGCTAGAGAAGGGCCAAGCCCACCCCCACTTCCTCCACTTTCATTTCTACTATCTTTGTGATGTCTAGATGGCCACATGGCAACGTTGGTGGCTTCCAGTTGTTGCAGCACTGCAGCTTTCCTGGGCGCTTTAGGCTGCTCCAAAGCAGGGGGGGTGTATTTGTCAATGCATGGCTGGGTGTGCAGCTATGTCCCTTTTGTATTTTACCATTTTGTCCAATGGGCTGGAGCCCCCGTGGCAGCAGGCAGGCTTCCAATATGCCTGGTGGGCCCTGGCGCTGTTCAGTCGCTATGTTCACTTTGCAGGCAATGATGGTTGAGTAGGTTGGCGTGCTCCAACCAACCCCCGTCACTTTGTCTCACATTAGCCACATAGTGATCCTCAGGTGCACTGTGTCGGTGGCCTGCAGACAGTCGCCACACAGCTAGTCTGCTTCTGCGCTCCTTCAGGGCTCTGTCACTACTGTGCCTGACATCTGGTTACCTCAGCCGGCCACTGCCTCAGATTGTTTGGCCCCTCCACATGAGCTCATTCTCCAGTTGCAGAATGAAGGCCTGGAGTAGTCAGCAGGATTTGGTGCAACTGGCCGGCTTACCCCAATGGTTACAATGAAGCGGCTTTGACAGCCTGGGCTTCCTATTCTTCGCTGCCCTAGGCCTCCACCCACTGTCCCAGCTCCGGGTTGGAAAACACTGCTGTCAGGCCACAGCCCCAGTCCTCTCCTTCCATTAGCTCAGCGGAGGACCGCAGGGTATATCATTGGGTCTCTTTCCCAGCCAGCTTGCCGCAACGGGTACCCCTGCCAGGCAACAGAAGCAGCTGGAGGTCTGGAGCCTTTTAAAACGTGCCCACCATCTTGGCCACGCCCCTGCCACAGTTCTGTGTTTGTTAGTGAAAGCAGTATGGAGTTCTTAAGTGTGATATGCTCTTTATCACTTTCTGTAACTAAATTAACTTCCAAAACTCTGCATCACAACCATATTTCTGTCGCACGAGCTTTCGTCATACAAATTAGCAAACGACTTGCATGAAGGAAGTTTCAAGGATCTTGAAAAAGTGTGTGCTGCATTATCTGTCAAGCCTTGTCATTATAGTATGACTGCTGTAAATTCCACAAGAGCTTTATTCATGTGTGGCCCTGTGGTGAGGAGCAGGGAACCACCGCAGCAAGACTATAATATAAAAACCTAGCACCTTGACCCTGCAGTTGAATTCCGTGCCTCAGGTAGCTTTTCCTGAAGTCACTTGATCATTAAGGCGTGGTCTGGCTCGCTTAACATGCGGAGTTCACTGTATTGGTGTTAAACCAACCATGATGACAAACGTGGTTATCCTTCTGAGGTGAGTGAATTGAGTGTCTTCATTTGGGTAATAGTAACGTTTGTTGTTAACTGTGCTTCGAAGCACCATATTGCGGCATAAAGTGCTATAAAAGAACAGCTAATTATATAAAAAAAAGAAGTTATTAAACAAATTAGAGAAAGTATTCAGACACCATTCAAATTTAAAATTGGATTGTATTTTCTGTTCCTACACAACAAAGCCGTATGAGCCAGTGCAGTGAATGCGGTTACACCTGAGCCTACTGATGGAAACAGACCCGAGTTCGCGCGAGGTCAGAGTTTCATGTGCCTGTTGGTTTTCCTAAATAGGCTAAAAACAATCTCCTCACTATTGGAAAAAACCCAACCCCCTTTGAGTGAATTGAATGTTCCCGTTACCCACCCCGGCATAAACATTTCCAGAACCTGTCTCAAATAGAAATAATGTTCTTGGACAAGGGTGAAAATTTGCAAATCAAAAAGCAATTGCGCACAAACTGCTGCACCTTTTACATAGGACAGAAAAACTCCCTTTGTGAATTTCACGTGCCACCTATTGGTAGAAGAAAGGATTTTTATACAAAGAACATATTCTTTAGCAGAAGACTCCAAACTCCCCGGCGCAAAATATTTGTTGCTTGTTATTGAACTATTGGGTTGGCAGAGAGAGAAGTAAATATTTCCGTTCAGAAGAAAAGCCCACATGAATACCTTCAACCCGGGGTACGATTGGAGGAAATCAAGCTCAGACAAATCGTCATAAGTGGTAAATATATATTCGTGTGATATTTTTGTTACTGATTCCTCGTTATCTGTAGTGCAGATCCCTGATCAGACAGTGCGGGTTGATTGAATCTGCCTGGTAGTGGAAGCCTCAGTCCACCCTTCGGCATCTTGCTTGCTCCAAGGGGGCAGGTGTCCTGTGAGACTTCAGTTGTTGCCTGGAGCTAGAAGTCCAGGGCATCTCTGTATAGATGTTTGTTGAGCCTGGCATGCCACCTGCTACTGCTTTTTTTGTGAACGTGAAAAGGCCTTAATGGTAGGTACCAGTGCTTAATTTGTAAATAAAGAGGTGCCAGTGCTCAAATCCCTTTTTTTTTTTTTTTTTTTTTTTTTTTTTAAACACGAGGCTGCTGTAATTAAATCTGCTAGCACTGAATACTGAGGCAGCGTAATCCTGAAGCCATCTCGGGCCTCTTCAATCCATTTACGGCCACCCCTGCCCCTTCGGCTCATCCTGCAACTTTCTACTTTCTCCCTTTATGACGCTTTTTAGTTTTTCCGTCTTTCCCATATGTGCCTTTTGCTCGCAGCAAATGCTTGAGGCATAAGAATAAGCCCCGGCCCTCACACATAAGTGCCGGTGCTCAGCACCGGAAACAACAAGCACAAATTAAGCACTGGTAGGTACTGGCTACTTTAGTTAAACCAGTGTTAGTTATTTCGTTACGCCAGCACCGCTTTACTACCAGTTCTAACAAAAAAATAAGAATTACTACACTTATGTACCACACAGGCCATGCTTCTGGATTTTAGTTGTGGATGATGTGTTAATGATATCTAACTTAATGACACTCATTTTGTTGACCTCAGAAGGATGAAAGGCACTGGCATTCGAACCTGTGACCTTCAGGTCACATGCAGACAGATCTCTACAATGTAACGTTAGCCCGCTGCACTGTTACCGGTTGCGTCAGTCATTACGCCGCACCCCCTCAGCCTCCGAGTGGTTCATTCAGTATCTTAACTCTTCATGCTCGTATCACCTTGGCGGCTGCTTCCGTGTGCCCGGGCCCGTGTTCCAGGTACCCTTAAACTGGCTAGACTCCGGCTCCTTCACGCCCCCAGCCACGTGCTGTGATGGAAAATTAGAAGCGTCCATCCATTGAGTGGTGTGCTGCAGTGTGTGCCAGCACTTACCAATTACACGCTAACGCAGGGCTATTTTCGGTCTCTTGCTTAACAGTTATTTATAAAAATACTATATAATCTGTGTTCAGTGTTGTTTATCGATCTGTTTGAAGCCTCTGGTTTTCCGTTATCATCCCTGGTTAATGTTAAAGTCGTGCAATCCGCACCTGTACCACATAGCTATAGGGTGGTGATATTGCATGAGTCATGGAGCAAAGAACACAGTAGGAAAGGTCTGCACATCTCCGCTTTGGGCACTGAGGTTCAGGGTATGGCAAAGAGCTGTTTGTGGCAGAAGATTCTGCATCGGTTGCCACATAGTTGTAGACGCATTCCTTTCAGACTTCTCGAAGTAGCTTGGAAATAATTAAACAAAATAGGAGGGGCCTGGATTCCTTCACACTCCAACCGCTTAGAGAGCAAAGTTTGAAGTTAGAAAAAAAACAAAACATCTTTGCCTCGTTATATGGTTTTAGACAGATAAAGGACACATTCCTCCTGTCTCTACATTTCAAGAAGGATCACATTGCTTTCTGTAAAAAAAAAAGCAATATATATATATTAAGTTTCTAGAGTTGAATGGTCTGGTTAGGTTTGAATGATTGCTCTCTTGCCTTTTTAGGGTCAAGCGTGCAAAGCGCTCTGTCCCTGTTATCTCTCTACAGGCTTGTAACCACGCCCATCCGTTTGGTTGGTTCGTGGGCCTGCCTTTTAAAATTGTCTTGCCTTGATTAGTGAAAGGCATGCATATGTCATGCCTTTTCCGGTTCTTAGCCCTCCTTGAGCGCAGCGGGCAACTACTGAAAACATACATGGCTCCATGTTTTCCGTTTGGTTTCTGGACTACTTTTTCCATTTATTTAGTAGGCAGCGCGATCTCGCTGGACAGTAGCCGTGTGCTTTGCATGACATCGACCCTGTTACATAGATAATTGTACTTTTGCCGTTACATGGATAATTGCACTTTTGCCAATACGTTTCACTGCGAGCGAACTTCTGTTTCCTTTTCTGTGTTTCCTTCATGCTAATGACAACCGTCTGCTCGCTTATGTGAAACTGTTTTACCTTTAATTTTCAGTTTATGTGGCAAGAAAAGTCGTGTTAGGAGTTAACAGCGCTAATATCTCTAACTTGACCAAACGCGAGATATATTGCATGACCAATGCTTGTTTCCATTTGAAGGTCATTTAGTAAGTACAGCGTTTGCACCAACCTACACGCAGCTCTCCTCGACACCGCAAACTGGATGACAACTATTCACCTCAAGCTCAACTCCAACAAAACTGAGATCATCATCTTCGGCCCCAACAAAACCATATGGGACGACTCCTGGTGGCCCAGCGCCCTAGGACCCGCACCCACCCCTGCAAACCACGCACGCAACCTCAGCATCATCCTGGACCCCGCCCTCTCCATGACCCAGCAAATCAATGCACTTACCTCCTCCTGCTTCCTCACACTCCGCACTCTAAAAAAAAAAAATCCTTCAAATGGATTCCCCCAGAGACCAGGAAGACCCATGCACTCATCAGCAGCAGACTAGATTACGGTAACTCCCTCTATGCCGGCACCACACTCAAACTCGCACGCAAACTCCAGAGAATCCAGAACACAGCCGCGCGCCTCGTCCTTGGCCTCCCCCGCCACGAACGAATCTCACCACACCTCAAAACCCTTCACTGGCTCCCCATAAACAAGAGAATCACATTCAAGATCCTCATCCACGCACACAAATCCCTCCACAACACCGGCCCAACATACCTCAACGAAAGAGTGAACTTTCACACTCCCACCCACAACCTCTGATCAGCCAACATCGCCCTTGCCACAATCCCCTGCATCCAACGCAACACCACAGGAGGCAGGTCCTTCTCCTACCTCGCCCCCAAAACCTGGAACTCCCTCCCCACCAACCTCCGCAAAACCAAAGACCTCCTGCTCTTCAGAAAGAACCTCAAAACATGGTTGTTCGAACAGTGAACCTGCTACCTCCCCCCACCCAAGCGCCTTGAGACCCTCACAGGTGAGTAGCGTGCTTTATAAATTCTTTTGATTGATTGATTGCATCTGTTTAGGAACACTTTGGTACTCAGTTATGCAGCATTTTTATAAACCATTGGACTGCGACTTTTTTTAATTTTATTTGGGAAACTTTTTTGTATTTTTCTTAAATAGCTCCAAAAAGCTTCTAGATGTAAAGGGACATGTTATGCATCTTAGGTAGCAGAAATGCACAGAAGAATAGGATAACCAAAGCCATTTTGGAGTGCTCTGAATATTGTGGTAGAGTCTAGTGCCAAAAGCTGATTGGTGGGAACTTGCAGTGTGAAGAACACCAAACTATGATGGGTGAGAAAATCCTACTTGCACTTTTAGAATGGATCCTTTGCATTGAAATGTCCCCAAAACCAAAACTACATACTACGCTCTGTTTAACATGGCCACTCTATCACTGGCGAGATATAAACTATCTACATTATTTCCGATGAAATGGATCTAGTGCATGTCACAAAAATGCCCTGTGTTATTGCCTAATCTAAACATTTAAGGGGTGATAAATTTGGTTTATTCAGGGAAGTAGCAAATTAGGATGCCAAGTGTATCCGTGATTACAGCAGAACCTCAGACGAGTTGTTAATTAGACACATGTTTTTAGCTTTAAACTTTGTGCCTCAAAGTTTAAGAAAAAATTAAAATTGGTCTCTTCATCTTGGCTACACTTGTGCTTAAAAGTGCATTTTCAATTCATTTTGGCAACTAACATTCTTTTTATTCAAAAGACTTATTTCATGCCATAATCTTTACAGTTGCCAAACTTTAAGTTATTACGGATTGCACTTTTGTCTTCTCGAAGAAAGTGACTTTCTTCTTCCCCATCACAGGATTGGGAATTATACTATATAAGAATCCAGCCTGATGAGAGGCAAGCAGTATACGTAAGAAATAGTGCTTTCCCCCTGGAAGGATCCATCAAAGCAGAAGCACCAATCAGGACCCGGAAGCCCAGGACTGTAAAGAGAAAGACTAAGAATCAGGAAGTTGAAGCCATTGAGGATGTGAACCTGGAGAGTGAGAAGTACGAGGAAGGAACGGAGCTCAGCTGAGTTGAGGTATGATTCAACGCAGAGAAGCAGGAAACGGAAGCCAACATTGGACTGCAACCCAGTGGGAAGGAGGAAGCCCTAGAAAAGAAGTCCCACAATTGGAATCTGCTGCTGGGAACAGCTGAGTGCTGCATATGTTCCTGCCCCAACCTCGAAGAAAAACTAGATTATCAGGAAGGGGCGGAACGTCTTGTGGATTAGGGCAAAAGGTAGGTAAGCCAGAGCGTAAAGGCTTTCATAATTCAGAACTAAGGAACAGCCAGTATTGATGAGTCTTGATTATTAGGACGAAAGGGCATCATTACTGCAGTCTTCAATATAGGGACCTAAAGGATTTTCACCACTGCTCTGCTTTCTACCTAAAGCACAGTGAGAGGTTAATGTGAAAGGTATACATGGTGGTTGCTGAAAGCCCTTTCACTGTCAACCAGAAGGTCCCCTAAACCTTATCATCTACATATTGCTTTCTAGTTTTGAGGGTGACAATACGAGGTGTACCCCAGATCATCTCAGATGTTGACCACAGAGTACATAAGAAACCAGGTCCCTCATCCTGATGACATATAAAATCCGATGTGCCACTTCAGGCTGTGTGAACACTGTAGATGTCATATAAATTCTGCCAAGCTCCTTTACTATTTGCACCACAGTTTGAATTGTGTATACACTGCCAGATTTAATCTATTAGTTGAAATTTATGTTGACAGAACATTGGTTCACTATTAAAATGAAAAGATCTCCATTATGAAACTATTCTGCTTTTTGGATTATGGTAGACTCCTCCATTTAAATCACTTTCATTTGTAGGTGTGTGGTCAGTGGAGTGCAGTGCAGTGAAATGATAACTCAAAGTGCATTTACAGATGAGTGTACAATTTAAAACTTTACTTTCTCTAAATTCCACTTGAATGATTGATTGTGTTTCTCTTATAGTCGCTCCTTTGACTCTTTTCAAGCCTTCTGTTGGTAGTAGGGTGTTTTTTATTACATCCTTTGAACGCATTAGTGGTTCTTTTGTTCTCTCTTTGCGTTAGGGTCGAGCGCAAGCGCTCTGTCCTTGTTGTTATCTCTCTGTGGGCTTTTAACCACTCGCATTACTTCCGTTGGTTCGTGAGCTTGCCTTATAAAATTCTCTTGGTTTCATTAGTGAAAGACATGCATGCTTCATGCCTTTTCCGGTGTTTAGCCCTCCTGGAGGGCACCGGCCAACAACTGAAAACATACCAGGTTCCATGTTTTTTGTATGTTTCTGGACTACTTATTCTTTTTATTTCATAGGCAGTGCGATCTCGCTGGGCACTAACTGAGCACTTTTCATCGCTACCAGTTTAACTCTATTGCTTATCCTAGCATTTCCTCACAAATTCAAGGATTAACACAGCGCAATTGTATTTTTTTTTTTTTATTGCTATGCAAAGGCGAAACTGGACCAGACTTTTTTCTGATTATTCACCTTCACGCTCGTGGCGTGGTGCTTAAATTATGTGGAATTGTATTACTTTTCATTTTCAGTTTATGAGGCATGAAAAGTACAGTTAGGAGTTTACAGTGCTAATAGCTCTAACTCGAGCAAACTTGAGACCCGCTACATAGCAAATGCTTGTTTTTAGGTTTTGCGCGCACAGTGCTTGCACAGTGATGAATTTTTTTGTTTTTGAGAAAAAAATATCTGAAGGGGGCTTACAGGCTTACAACCCGCCCCAGAGCCTTCCCATTACTTACTATTGGTTGGCTTCTCCGGTTACTCTCCTTGCTTCTCATTGGTCATGAAGAATCCTGACGTCTTCAGGTTGTTCTTCCTTTCTTCTCCTCCGGGTTTCGGCAGTTCTCTGGCTCTTGGATGAACTACTCCTTCCGGTTGGCAATCAGTGGCTGGCGGCCACTGTCCTTCCACTAGCCACATGCTTCTGAGGTACTTCTTTTTGTCACTTTCTTTGCAGCCGTCCGTGTGCCTGCAACGTCCTCTCCCTGCCTTCCTCAGGATTCTTCATACTGCTTTACCCACCCCACTCCCTCACACTTGTTTCACTTTCTTCATAGCTGTCAGTGCATTGGCATCTTCGTCATTTGTTCTCTCCCAGCCTTCCTACGGGCTCCCTTGTGCTAGTTTACCTCTTTCCTATTCCTGTTGGCTTTCTTCCTTTTTCTGTCGAGTTATCAAGTCTCTTTCCTTCCTCCTGTTTCCGCACCCTCTCTTCCTTCCTTCTCCTGTCTTTTTTTTACCTACTTTTTTACCTACTCAGAGGGTACTTACTTACCAGTAAGACGCTAGACGCCCCAAGTGACGTAGTGCAAAAATACCCCCTAATATGTTTCTTAGGCATCTTGCTTCAGGGAGTTACCAAGGCCTTGGACGTGGACTGGGGGGATATGCTACTTCCTGGATCAACCACTAACAGATGTGACGAGCACCCACGGGCTCTGTATGTGATGTGCGGGACCCTCTATTTAAACAACACCTGCAAGGGAGGAGTTGTGTCAGACTTGACTATAGGGGGGCTGGTGACTGGAAGCCGCTCTAAGAGTACCCAGCAGATGCGTTTGTGCTAAAAAAAAAAAAAAAAACTGTCCAATCACTCAATATGGCAAATAACCATTTGTATATAGTGCTTTTGGATTTTATTTTCTGCTTCGAAGCGCTTTACATAAAACGCGTACCATTGACTAATGTAGCACTCCAACACTGGAAGAATGAACGATTAAGCTGGTCCTAAGGGTTTCTCACTCGTGACCTACATGTGCCGCCACATGTCAGCAGCGAATACTTAACTCGCCGAGGGAGGAGGCAGCTCTTCTCTGTGAGTTGCCAGGCCCAGGCTGTGGGCAGTAGAAAAAAATAATGATAATGAAATTAACTTTTGATCCCAGTGTAATATGGAAAAAAACCTCCTTCCTCAGGTGCTTTTGTTGTTCACAAGCTGAGCTCGTTGATAGAAGGCATTATTTTTACAGGAGGGAGTGTTGTAAGGAAAAGGGAAATGCGGAAAAGTAAAATGTTAAATTAAACCGAAACAGCATTGCTTTCTGGTGATCCTGAACATAATTGGTAAAAAGCCCAGTGCTTTTGTCGATTCTGTTTACCATGTCAAAACAGAAAAAAAAGTGTGATGACGCTGTTGTATCATTCTTTAGCAGGATGCATACATCAGCATGCATGCTTATACAATGATGCGGGCGTGATTGGTTTTAATTTTTAGTGACCGATCGAAGATTAGATCAGACAATAAAAAATTAAAAAAGACTTTGTGTGTTATAGTGCTTTTGGAGCAGGCCAGCAATAATTTGCGACCTGACTGTTTAAAAAATAAAAATAAATAAACAAGCATTGGCTAGGCCAATAAGTTTTGCCTATGGTCTGTGTCATGGTGCTTTTTTAAAACTAAGTTATAATCCACAACAGCTCAACTGCTCTGCAATATGTTAAAAAAAACAATGACAAAGTCATTAGAATTCACATAGGGGAAACCTATTGGCTTTGCCAATGCTTGCTCTTGTTTAGCCTATGAGCAGCTTCTGGTCATCTTTACAGATTCTTATGTACTTGCTAATGTCTTGTGAGTCTTCTGTAGTATCCTCATCCTCCTTGTGTGGTGCTGGTGTTTCTTGAGCCACACGGGGGATGTGTACTGTCTCCTAAGTATCTTTAGGTGTAGCTCCCCTCTTCTTTGCTGTGGTCACGTTGTTATAAATGAGAGCCAGTACTCTGGTTCTGAGGAAGTGTTTGTCTGTAGAATATTTGATAAATGTGTTGTCCCCCTTAGAAGTGAAACCCCCCAAGAGATTCTTTGCACACATTTTTCCTGATCTTCATGTAGATGTTACCGCTCCTGGATTGATGTGATTTCCACTAATTTTCCATTGTATATTTTGCTTCCTCCAGTCTACTAGGACCATTAACTTCCCAGTATGTCTAGCATCGGCCCCTACGTGAAGTCATGTAGCAGAGTGAGTTTGGCTTTTGTGTCATGTATTTGTCCATGAAGAGTCAGGCTACACTGTAGGTGCCAAAAACAATAGCATTGATTGGTGGTTCTCAAATTTTACATCCCAGTTTTGTTTTCCCAGTGAGGCATTTTTTGGATTTAAAAAAATATATATATTTAGATTTCAACAAGTTAGAGGAGGGGAATGATATGGCACCCATATAAATAGATAAGACCCAGGATGTGGGTGGGTGGGTGGGTGTGTGTGTGTGTGTGTGTGTGTGTGTGTGTGTGTGTGTGTGTACATGTACATATAGTCAGTGAAAAAATACTAAGGTTAGAAATACGTTATAATTAGGAAACCTTTATTTATTTCTTTACAAACCCAACTTAAACTATACGATAATTCGAAAGTTATAGTATAGTCATAATTTTAATTTAGACACAACGTTCAAATTACTATAAGTCGTGCAGCTCCGTACCCAGTCTTGTCACATCACTCTCCACAATGCATTAACTATAACTCGTCACTCTACTATGCAGCGTGTTCTCAGAAATCATGACGTAGTATGCAAGGGTATAACTAGTCATGGAGAACAGGAAAGGTGTACTAGGTAGTGAAATTAATTTATATTTTTCTATATATTTTCTTTGAAAGTTTAAGAAGTGCTGCACTACTCCATAGGAATTTCCCTATTTTTTTAAAACAATTTTAAATGTTCAATTAAAAAAAAAAAAATTTAAGTTACAAAACAATTTTGTAATATTTCCATGGTACTCTATGGTCTTTTTAAATAAATAAATATGTAAAAAAAAAAAACACAGCACACTGTAGTACAGTATATTTGTGAAATATATTGTATTACATTGTCATTTTTTTACATATATTATATATATATATTTTTTTTTTTCAACTACTGCAGTAGTAAGTGGAGAAATTGACCATCCCCTGCGTGGGCTCTTTTTGCTCTCAATGATACCAACACAAATTTCCAAATTTAGGTTGGTATTTCGTTATTGCAGTATGTCATATTGTTATAACCGGTCGTGCCAGTCCCCGGCTACATGATGCTCGTTCAGTGGTCCTTAAATGGATGAAAGCTCAGGCCTCTGACCTGCAGGCTGGGGGAGACTCTCAACAATGAAGCGCTATGTAGTGCTTTTAAGATAGCGTTCAAAAATATTTCCCAGTGTTGTAAATGGACAACGCAGTTTAAAAATGGTCAATATTAGCTGTCCGAGTTCTCACTGTGTGCAAGCAAGAACTTGAACCGGTTCTAACCCTAAAGCAGAACTTTTAGCTGTCACTTCGTCACGTTCACTCTTTGGTTTTAATGATCCGGTTAGGCCCTGAAATTTGTGCTCACAAGCTGACCTGTGAACACACTCGTTGTTCTGGGCCTGTTGCTTTTCTCCATGTATTTAATTTTTTTATTTTGCGGATCCGTTTTGTTGCATCCCATGTCCAAAGCAAAGTAAATGACTTTGCCACATTCCCGTGTCCAAGCTGAAGGTCATGTTTACTTTGGTCTAAGTATCTGTGGAATGTGGTCCCCACCGCCCGGCACAGACGTGAGACACAAATGTCCCAGGCTGGCTTATCAGAGGAGCTGACCTGGCCTGGGTCCTACATAAACAAGACCGCATTCCTTCTCATTTAAATGAAAGGCCTGTGGTAGATTGGGCTAGCACTGCTGCCGTAGGCTGTCCTTGGGACCAGAAAGGGTGCATCGGTTGACCCCTGTTCCTTACCTGGTCTGAGAGTTAACTTTCTGCCTGTACGTTTATTTCTGAATTTACCGGGGTTCATAAAGCAGCATCTCCATTCCTTTGCTTCACAGATGGCCCAGTGCTACAAAGAGTGCTGTGTTATCCACTAAGGTGGCTAATTTTCCCTAAAACAAAATCTGGAGTTTTATCTCGGTTACACAATTAGAAATCTACAGGCGTTATTTGTGTTATTAGATGCAATCTGTTGCCACAGTCGTGGTGGAGCTTACTAGCGATGTTAGTGGGAGTTGCTGTTAACGATCTTGGTGGTTGCTTATGTTATTAAAGGTGAAAAAGCGGGACGGGCCGCGCCTACGTTGAAATCGCGACCATGGTAAAAAGTGAAACCGCTGAATTACCGCACCAGCTATGTCTGTTGGCCAAGTGTGCATGTGTGTTTAACACAACTCGCTCGGTTAATGCCCATGATGGAACGATCTGTGCGTATCAAGCCCAAATTCACTGACTTATGTGCATGAGGTACCCGTTGGTTGTTTTGTGATTTTTGTTAGCCCACGGGCGGATACTGCAAGGAACATTAATGTTTAATATAAAGACTGCTGCCTTTCCCAACAAACAGCGACTATGTGTGGTCCATGGGAACAAAGGGGCGCTGTTGGGTGGGTTACGAAAGGAGACCGAGTTGCTGGGTTAATGCCTCAGCTGCGAACACCTGTGCATATCCGGTAAATCTCATAGTTTAGCAATGGCTGCTCCTGCATAAAACCAAGTGCAGCACTAGCCGGATTCAGGACATTTTCTATTCACCAATTAGTGCAAGGTAGAGGGAAACAAAAGCAAGAGTGGTGATGAGCTGCTAAAATGAAGGAGTCGTATATTTACTTCAAAACCTTGCAGCGCAAGAGCAGCATGCACAAACTGGCCAGTTAGCACTTGATTTCAGTCCTGTGGTCTTGGCAAATCTTATGCAGTTTTCACGAATGTTCGTAAAGTAAAGCGCGCATGCAGAAGGAGGGTCCAGCTGTGGGTGCAGGTGTAAAGGAGTTTTGTTAGAAATGGGGTTTCTGGGTGGCTAGGGCATGCAGCTAAGCCAGGCAGAACCCACCACTCTAGTCAGGGCAATTATTTTGCACGCCTGAGATAACCTGTGCTCACCCCCCGGTAGCTCAGCACAGATAAGTCAGACTTATCCCCAGAGGCAATGTGTAAGGCGTTTGTGCAACACACTCACACCAGTGACACAATAAAGATGCCACAAGAAGAGACTCCACCTGGGAATATATAAAAAATACATGTCTCAGATTGTAAATACATACATCATAGACTATAAGCGACAAAGCTCATACTGTGCATATCATGTAATCTCTGACATGGTATGGGTTATCCTGGTAGTGCAAAGCAACACAACATATATCCTTTTGTCAGGGCATGAAATGCAACAGTTGGGTTAGGAGCGAAATGCATGAAACATCACATGAGTGTAAACAAGGCAATACATTAAGAGACACTCAGTTAGAATAAAATCTCACAACAATATCCTGAATTGTACATACGATCAAAGAGATGCAAATGGTTCCGAACAACACACAAATCATAGTGCACAACCATAAAGTGCAGAGCCACTGTGCTCCTACTAGACTAGTTAGAGTAGATTTTGATACTCCTGTTGAATGAGTGGTATTCATGCATAAAACAAATATGTAGGCCGCAAGAACTCCTGCGCGCCCATTACCTATACTACAGTAGCTCGTAATCTTACCAACTCTAGGAAGTATCTGGTGGCAACCAGGGTCCTCCGTTGAGGTTCCACCCCATAAGGCCGCTGAAGAGCAAATGCATCCCAATTATGTCGAGAATGGCCCCTCGAGACCGGAAAGGCAAATGTGGCCTCTGCCATAATGACAGGCACTCAGGGCAGCAGCGCGGGCCTTGCTGGGGGAACACCAACCTTAAGGGTGAACTGCTTGCTCCCTCCCTTATGTGTTCCGCCTGGAGTCAGGATAGCCACAGAAACTACGCACCCCCAGGCAGGTCAGAGATGCAGCACAGGGTGATCTCCCTCTTACCCTACATAGCACAAAGTGACGTCTCCATCGATAACAACCCTCGCAATTCGGTGGAGTTCTCCACGTTGCTAGGTGACACAGGGCTCCCCGAGCCAGGATTTCTCTCAGTGCCACCTGAAGCCTGAGCATCGAAACACATGCTGCTCCCAGGTAAATGACGAGTGTTCTCAACACTCGCAGACTGGCATAAATGTGGAGCTCTGGCTCAGAGTGTGGGAAAGTGCTCATCACACGTTGAATTTAGCCAGCAAAGAGGTGCTCCACACCAAGCGCAAGGTTAACAAAGATAAAAGTGCTCCTCCTGTGCTTGGAAAAAAAATAAAGTGCTCAGAGTAAGCGAAGCGCTCAGTAGGAACCTTTTTATGTCTCTGAGATCCCTGAAGAACAGGTGTGGTGATCCTGCAAGCCACTTGAGAACACTGGGCACAGGGCAGCAGACAGGCAGGCCAGCACAACAAAGCCCAGGATTCAAGTGGCAGGTACCTCCTGACAGTACAGACGTTTTCTGGCAAAGTTCAGCCCATGGAACCTAGCAGCCCAGAGTCAGGGAGCAGCTTGCAGCAGAGTAACAAGCAGAAAAACAATCCAGTGAGTCCTTTATGCCACCCACCAGTTTCCAATTAGTCCTTTGTCCTGTGCAGCAGTCCTTCTGAGAGGTTTAGTCCCAGTTCCAGAAGCGCTCTCTAAACATGTGGTCAGAGCCCCTGTACCTATGCTCAAAAATGTCTTTGATATAAAAGGTGACTTCAGAGGAACCCTTTCAGGTGTAACACACCCGCTTTCATCGCAGGTCTGGTCCAGACATCAGTAGGGGGGTAAATCAGCCCTTTGTATAAGGGCAGGACACAACCTATTGACATGCAAGGTGTGAACGACCTCTCCCAGCCCAGGAAGACTATCAGTATGCAGATGAATGCAGATGTATCTCCTGTTCCTCCCAGCCGTTCCGGTGTTGTGGCTGTCTGAAAAGTGTGCACAAAGTGCAACTGTCACTCTACCCTAGACGTGGATTGGAGTCAGGTTGCAAAACACTAGAGGTATAAGCACAGAGAATTCCCCTCTTTCTAAAAGTGCCATTTCTAAAATAGTAATGCAAAATCCAACTACACCAGTAAGCAGGATTTTTCACTACCATTCCAAACATACCAAACATAGCAACACTACTCCTTTCAGATCGGAAATTACAACTTAAATATATATATAAGGGAATTCCTAGTGCTAGCCTATGAGAGGAGCAGCTCTCACAGTAGTGAAAAACAAAATAAGCTGTTTGTCACTACTGGGACCTGTAAAAATGAAAGCATGTGTCCTACCTTCTACATACACAGTAGCCTGTCCATAAGGCTACCTAGGGCCTACCTTAGGGTGATTTGGGTGTAGTAAGAGGGGAGCTTAGGCCTTGGCAAGAAGTTTGAACTGCCAAGTCACTGTAGCAGTAAACTGCATACACAGGCACTGAAAGGCTACTTTTGTTGGTGGCGTAGTCTGGACTGCAGGCCCCCTAGTGGCATTGGCCCTGGCCCTGAGTGTATGGTAACCAATTTACAAGGGACTTACAGGTAAATTAAACATTCCAAACAGGTGTAAGCCAAACATACCATGTTTTAAGGGAGAGAGTGCATGCAGTTTACCACTGCTAATAAGTGCTAAAGTGCACAGAGCCCTAAAGCCAACAAAAGGGTCCGAAAAACTAGGGGGAGGAAGGTAAAATGTTTAGGGCTAACTCTGCAAAAAAGGGCCATTTCTAACTAGTCCTTTTTGGTCTGACCTTGTATGAACATCAAAACAATGGAAGCATTCTTGCTGCTTTAGAATTCATTGGCTCCCAGGAGTCACGTGGACGGAGGAGAAGGACAGATGTTGGCACACAACTATAGTTCCAGGGGCCTTCCCCGGTGGCATGGATGGCAACTATTTGACCTGTGTATTTTCCACCCTGAAGCCACCCAGGTGCATCTCAGAACAATCCAGCTGAAATCAAAATTCCTCACCCATGTAATCTTAAAGTACAGCGTACTCATATGTTGCACCAGTCTTGCATCTTTTGTAGCCGGATTACTGACAATGTAAGCAGAGTAGGGAGTTTCCAGGCATCATAAACTGTGTGTGCTTTTGTTTGTGGGGGTTAAGTTGCAATAGACGTCTCTGCCACACTTTGTGAAAAGTAAGATATTTATTTAACACTGATGCTTTTTCAGAGGTATTACATTACTTCATGGTTTCCGTTTTTACACACGGTGCCCACTTGCCCACCAGTCTTTCCACCCTAGCGGGCTCCTTGTTGTGTACATCGTTTTGGAGTAATTTGCTGTCAGTAATCAGCCTGGATTGCCTGTTATCCAAGAAGCAATGTGAACCATTGGGACTTGATAGCTTTAAACCTGTCTACGAGGATAAAGTAAACACAGAGGTTTAATACATTTAAATGTGTATAAGTGTAAAGAAACAGTACTGATAGTTAAACTTAACGGTGCAGAATGGTGTCGTACGGACGTGGATTTCCCTCGTATAGATTAATCTTGAAATTAGATACTTAATGTGCACATAAGATATGGAATAACAAAGTGGTATGCACGGGAAACGCGTTTAGATCAACCCAGAGATGTTCTTCATCAGGACATTCTAGTGCTACATGCCATAACATTTAGGGGCAATGGCCATGTGTCAGTGCATTTCCACAAGACCTTTTACATTGTTTTGAAAAACTGCCGGAAGTCATGGGGTGCTGTTTATTATTCCACTTTTTGCATCATGGATGGAAGTACCATCTTTATTTTATTGTTTTTGTAAGACCCAAATGTGACCGAGCACCTGTGTTTCTGGAATGCTTGGAAGGAAATTGTCATTGAAGGGGTTTGAAAGCAAACGCTTATTAGAAGAGGTGGGTTTTCAGGTGCTTCTTGAGTCTTAGGGATTTCGTGTTCGGGCAGAGATGATGGGGGAGCAGTCCAAAGGAAGGAGACTTGTTGGTGCAGCCATCTTTCCCCAAACAGTGTCAGTTTTGGTGTTGTCTAGAGACGGTAATATTGTCGGTCCCCCGTCAGTGAAATTGTGATGTATAGAACTTTGTGCACTGTACCTTGTTGTGTTTTATCAGCACTCCATGTCACGAGTACTTGCGGTGTGCACGAGGTAATAAAATTCACATTTCCTTCAGGCACGTGCGCCATCTTCATGCTTTCTTCAGGAGACTATCAGGACTGTCCGCATCCACATTTTTTGTACATTACATACAAAACAAGGTCAGCTTCGCCATTTACATCGTCTGTTTTATTTTGCAGTTCACGTGAAGCGTAATGCATGCTTTTCCTCAGAGAGACCTCCACAGAGTGGTGGATTGACATCTAAATCAATGTACTGTAAGTGTGCGTGAAGTTATCATTTTGAGTCTCTCAAAGCCAGTTAAGTTTTTTTTGCGGATTACGCTCAGATTTAGATTGGCTGCCTGCTACAAGGGAATAGAGTTGTAACATTTTCAGACTTTAGCGAGTTGTCCCGGAGCCTCATAATTACCAAATGTCGGCATGTATTTATATAAGGAGTTTCATATAGCACGGACATTACCAAAAGTGTCCAAGTGCTTTACATTAGAAAAGTGTGTACAAACTAATGTACCTGGTTCACATAAAACGATTACTCAAGCTCAGTGTCTGTGATGTGAGATCTTGAAGTAAAATTAAACGTTCTTTGGAGAGATGACCGTTAGGATGGGTGGAGTAATGTGTCCCATGGCAGAGAGAAGTAGATGGCCAGGTGAACAAGATGGGATTTCAGCCTGAAACAAGTCTTAGCCAGGTGCTCCACTGTCTTTAAAAAAAAAAAAAAAAAAAAAAAAAAAAAAAAATGAAAAGCCCAGGATGAATGCAGATAAGTGGGCCGAATAAAAAAATATCTATGGAAGAGAAGAGCTTTTAGCTCCGCCTTTAATATAGTTGATGAAGTAGTGTTTTTTTGTCCCAGGGTACAGAGTACTGGACTCTGCACTGGCAGATAAAGGATTGAGACACTGTGCGAAAGATTTACCAGGAACTTACAGGGATTTGGAGCCTGTCCATTGCTTACCATTGGTTTGCTTTCTTGCCACTCATTTGTCTGCTTCTTTGTGCCCCAGCTTGCCAAACGTGTTTGTTCCCCCTAAGGAGCAAAACCTCTTTATCCTCTCTTTATTGGCTAGCTTCTGTGATTCCACCACTTGCTTTGCAAGCACTACTTTTTTCTTTCTGATTAAGCACTCCACAAGAGTGCATTTAGTTTCTATCTGTCTCCCACATATGCCTCTCTCCCACTGTATTACTTTTTGCTCTCTGTTCCTTGTGTGCTTCTCTCTGTCCCCCCAGTCTTGTTGCTTTCTTGCCCATGTGATTATTCCCATTAGCTCCATGTTGGTCTTGTGCCCATTGCTTCCCCTCTCCTACCCCACCCTCTGTGTTGCTTCCATCCAGCTCACCTACATCCTCCTACTCTGTTGCCTGTTGCTTTTTCTCCCCATCCCGCTCTCTGTGATGCCTTTGTCCCCCTGCCATCATGTTCCTTAACCCCACCCAATCCTCCTCTGTTGGTTGTTGCTTCTCCTCCCCACCTCTGCGTTGCTTCCCACTTCCTTCACCCTCTTTGTTGCTCCCTCCACCGTCTTTCACCATTTTAGCCCTCCCAACCTGCACTTTACAAAACTTTCACACATTTTTTTCTTTTTATCTGCTGATCCAACTCAGATTGGCATATTAAAAAAAAAAAAAGAGAAAAGTAGCTGCCGCTTCATTTTGTAGGCAGACACATGCACTTTGCATGTGCCTAAAAAATGAAATTGCTAACTGCATCTTTTTTTATTATCTAGCCATGCTTTACATGTCTAAAAGACTTTGACAAATTCCACAGGTCTCAAAGTTGAGACTTATTGGCTTTGCCAATGCTTGTTGTAAAAAATCAAGGTTGCAAGAGTCAATTTTTGTGCGCTGTGCAAGGGTCTAAAGCCCTCCTGAAATGTTTAGCTCCAGTGTCAAATATCTTGGTTTGTGGGCATACACAGCCTTATGAATAATCCCAGCCATTTTACATAAAGTTCTAGCTTCAGTGGGAAGCCATTGGAGAGTTAGACTCATCAGTGATCTGTGCCTTTGGCATACTACATCGGGATATTTTAGTGACACACAGGAGCAAGTGGCAGTAGAACACATAAGCAGCAGGGGGGACTTCTCTGTTCATGCAAGACCAAAGGCAAGGCCCTAAAGCAGGAGTTTAACACCTCCAAGGACTATTTGTCCTGTGTTTTTGCAAGCCAGAATCTGCATGGTGCACAATGCTGTGGGACGTTGGTTTCAGGGAACACTCAACATGGTAAGTGTTTAGTAGCTAGGGGCCATATGTACAAAAGCTTTTTCCCATAGACAAAGAATGGGTAAAATCCTTTCGTACATCTGGCCCTAAGTATGTACAAATAGTGTATACACTCCGTTGTTCTCCTCCAGACTGGCTCAAGGATGTGTCTGAATGGGCAACTGCGGAAGAAATACTCGTGGAGCATGTCCGAAAGGATGATAAACTGGAGGATGATTTGAGAGCGTGGGCTGCTATGGTGGCTGCGTTGTGTGGGTCTTCTGTGGGAACTCCCCCTACGGTCCATACTGGGACTGTACTTGTCTAACTGAGGATGGGTGGTGATTGTCTGTTGTAAATCTCACTATCTTGTCATCGTCATGCTTATACTATTTCTGAGGTGTCCCACACAGAAGCAGGGGGTGTTGGGTAAATTGTTCGTTTTTTCTCGCTGAAGTATTTTTGTTATTTCCCTTTCTGAAGCTCAATCACTGGACACTTAATTTGTTTCTCCTATGCTTGTGACGACTGTATCCCCAAGACACACACTGCCTGTAAGAGTTACATTTCTGACATGAGCGTCACAATGTGCATTGTATTCTATTTTCGAGGAAATGCAAATAATAGAGTTCACAAAAGATTACATTGCTGATATTCTGCGACCTTATTTTTCAGGGGATCCTTTTTTTCAACGCATTTAATCAAAGACGCTTTCCCGTGAATAAATACGATTGTAAAATAACTCTCAAAGTGATTCTGTAAACTCAACTTCTATTTTTTACATTCTGAAATATTCATTCTTATTTTTAATCATTGCTCCGGTAGACTGTGACCAAATACTTATTTGCATTTTATATTTAGGGGACAGTCTGCCTAGAATGACTATTCATATCTAAAGGTTTTAACTATTACGTTAGCCAGAATGAAATGCACGTTTTTTCTCTATTAAGTTCATTGTTTTATTGTAGCCAACAATTAACTTAATTTGTATTATTGTGCGCCCTGCCCATGACAACCAGGAGGACAGGCATAGCAAAGTGTCTTAATGACCGAGGGACCAGCATGATGGGGCAGTTTCTCTATTGCTTTT
The DNA here is from genome assembly GCF_031143425.1 of Pleurodeles waltl. Taxonomy (NCBI): domain Eukaryota; kingdom Metazoa; phylum Chordata; class Amphibia; order Caudata; family Salamandridae; genus Pleurodeles; species Pleurodeles waltl. The sequence goes on along the minus strand of NC_090451.1, from coordinate 434,507,619 downwards.
TGTCCATGAATCAAAAAGCGTGGTGGGGAAAACTGGAACAGAGGGAAACTGAAAGCATAGAGCACTAGTTTTATTAGGGTCGAGCCTGTATCGCAGCGAGATGCTTTAGTGTTTAGAAAAGGGCTCGGAGCCCTGTCGACATTACGTCCGTGTTTTTCATTGGTTCGTGCGCTTGCCTATTAAAATCTGCTTGCTTTCATTAGTCTAAGGCATGCATACGTCATGCCTTTTCCAGTGGCTAGCCCTCCTCGAGCGCATCGACCAAGTACAGAAAACATGCGAGGCTCGCTGTTTTCTGTCCGGCTCGTGGACTACTTTTTCTGTAATTTACTAGCGCGATTTCGCTTCGCAGAAGTAGAGTGCTTTACATAGTTAATTGTACTTTTTCGGGTTACGTGCATAAATGCGCTTTTGCCGATAGGTGAAAAGTTGGGTTATGAGTTTACAACACTATCAGCTCTAACATGAGCAAATGTGAGACCCGTTGCATTGCAAATGCTTGGTTAAACTGCAGAGGAAAACAAGGAACTGAGCACAAAAGCCTCTGTGCAACAGACAGTTGCTTTGAACGTTACTATCTATGTGAAGGGCCAGGTTTTGACTCTTGGATCAGGTTGAGGTGAGGAGAGAGAGTAAATCAGAGGACTTCCCCCCCCCCCCCCCCCTCTTGCCTTTACAGAGAGGTTGTAGTTCTGCAGTTCTTCATGTTGTAGAATAACCTTTCCAGCCTTCTTTCGAAGTTAATAAGTGCAGCCGTGATACCGTTTCTTTTTCTTAATTATTGTTGGAGGGAAGTTATGTTACCTAACAATGAGTAATGCGTAGTTATTAGTTAATGCATTTAGTCATTTATCATTGGGGCTGAACTTCTTAGAGGCCTAAAATTCGGACTTGCACTCACTGGGTCTGTTTAAACTCGGAGAAGAATCCAGATGGAAATGTTGTACTTGTTTGGAATTTCATATGAGCTGGCTCTTTTAGGATAAAAGGAGCAACAGACTGGGCTGTGGTTTCCACAACATTCTACATTGAAAGAGAATGCATCATAGCAAAGACTAAAGGTTTCATCTTAGTCTAGTAGCCGGTGGTTAATGTAGCGGCTAGCATGCCAGCTTAACCAGAGGAATGGCCACGCTATTCCAGGCACAGGCAATATCCATGAGCAGTCGTAGCCTATAGAAGTAGGAGACAAGAGTGGAAGAACCAAGTAAGCAATTTTTAAGAACATTAGAATATTCTAGAACGTTAAACACATAACTACTGCTATTCCTGGTCTCTGTAGCATACCAGAGGGTCCTGTTCCTACTAATCCATTGATATTTTAGGAATAGGCAAAACCTTTTAATCAGGGAAAGTCCTTGCTCTAATATCCATAAACAGTCTATGTGGCTACAAAGAAGTCTGAAGAATGTCCCTCCCCGCCAGGAACAATCAGTGAATGAAACACCGGTAAAGTAGCAATGACAATATAAACTCAATTCTACCCTCTGAAATATCCGAGAGGGTGTTTCTCCCTTCATTAGGAGTTCTGAGCGATTTTGTCCCACTCAAAATTCAGATACCCTAAAAATCCAAACCTCAGGAAGGGAAAAACATGACTAAATGTTGGCAGTCTGGCAGATCTCGAACCAGTAACACAACTGGATCATCCCTTGATATTTGCATAAAATGACACCTTTTATGGGCACATCTGTACCGTGCATAGGTCTACCTCAACATCTGCCTTTAACAGATGACCAATACTGGCCAAGAAGACAGACTGTCAGTAAACTGCTCCTTAATAGTTGCCTTTCATGAATATATGGGGTAAGCCAAAACTTGTTCACTCACTGTTTTTATTTTATGTATATTTTATATATCTTAACATACATTCGTCCCATATGCATACATTGTGTCTTGCTACCAACTACATCTGGTATGTGCAAATATGTTATCATATGTATTACATACACCTAGTTTGCATACATGTAACTGTGCATATATCACTTTATTTCAGTGAAACTAACGAAATAAATTGTACTGCTTCCCATCTACAGATTAAATTCCTTCATACATGTGATTCATCATTCCTCTAATGCAAAGCTTCGTTTAAATACTTCCCTTGAGATCCCCTGGGGATGACATGATATTCCCCTACATGACCCCATGATCACCCTGCTTCAAACTCTACACTGGTCACAAAATCTTCTCTCCCTGCCAGGAACATATTGAGCCCACACACGTAACTAATGGAGCAAATATCCCACATGCCTTGCGGTGCTCTGTGTGGGAAGTTGACCTTCCCTTTTTACATATGCTCTTTTCTCATGCCTTCAAAAACATTTATTCTCCACAGGGTAATGTTTTAAACCTCACTGGACTGGTTTAGCTCGATATAGCATCAGCACAAATCACCTCAGAGTAGTTACTTCCTGTTTGGATCTTAAACTTGCTTTTCCCTTTGGATCAATTGAGCGACCATTTAGAGTATTATAAACAGTAACAAAGCTCAGTCTTCGTGACAGTGTCTGAAACGGGGTGGGGCTGCTGCTTAGCTCCAAAGCTGTTGCATCTCTGCATCCAGCGAGCAGTAAGGCATGCAGAGACAGGGAGGCAGTTTTTCCACAGAGGTTGGGAACAGGGAGTTACGGAAGACCATGGTGCCGGTGGAAGCAGCACACAGGGACAGGTAGTGAGTAAGGACAGAGTGCCGGGAGAGGGAAGAGACTGGGGTACATGGACAAATAGCGGGAATTAAGCAAAGTCTGGTTTCATATCAATACTTTTAACCGCAAATTCCTCACTTCCCAGGTGCCAGACTGGATCCAGAACACAAACTTAATCAGTAGTGGGATGAGCTGTGCGCCTCTACGTTGACTCCTTACTGCCCTGGAAGTGATGTTGCGCACCTGCATATAAAAGCCACCCTGTGTTCCTTTATTTGTGTGTGGATTTGGAGCGGCGCTTTAAATTTCGTCTGCCTTCTGATGACTTTTAAGAACACATTTCAGTCTGCTAGGGAACAATGTTTCCACCCTAAACTAAAGGTTTTAATCCATGCCACATTTGCATAATACAGATGAAGATCATGGACCTTCACAAGATGTGTTTCTGGTGTCTTGGCTCAGGCCATGACACAAAATAGTACAGCAAATTTGCGATCATGCACCGGCATGTGGTCCTAGACTGGGAGGCAAAGTTGTACATTGCCAAACACAAGCAGTCCTAGCCTTCACTTAAGTCCTGCTCCAAGTCCTGTGCATGGACTCCTTCCCACTCCCGAAGCCATTCCTCCAAGATGCTGTCACACTCGAAGTCCTCCAGTAAGTCAATATCTAAGTCCAAGTGCAAATATGAAAAATCGGAGCAGAACTTGATCCCATCCTACAACTTTGAAGCCAAAGAAAAGGTTCAAGGGTATCATGATGTGTCATTCATCTTTGGGATCTTCGGTCATGGAGCTGATTCCTCAGGGGTTCCCAGTTCGCCAGAGCTTTCTAGGCCATCAGCGATACTGCAGCAGATTGAAGCTTTCAAAGTAGCCATTCTGGTTACTTCTGGCATGTCTTCGGGCCCCAAGTAAAGACAGGGGCCCTCAGCTGAGTTACTGCAGGTGGAGCCACCCATGGCACTGCCTGACCACTTGGAACCTGCATTGATTCCCATACTGACACTGGTAAAGGCTTCCATTCCAGATCTAGGACTAGCTACGGGTCCGTCTACAACAATGTTGGTGCCCGTGGTTCTGGAAGAGAATCTGGTACTAATACTGATGTCGGGCACCAAAACCGGCTTCGGCTTGATCTTGAGCGATGTTGCACTATGAGATTACAATAGCACACCTGGTTGTCATACATTAGGACTCTGTCGCAAAGCCTCTGTCAGAGTGTACATACCAGTATAAGCTCCATTAATCTTTTTGCTTCTGATTCAAACAAGAGACAGCCCAGGATATGATTATGGTGGGGATGGGGATGGGGATGGCATTTTCCCCACTCAATACACAAATGCCTTTCACTGGATTTGTAAGAAGTCAGTGGCTTTGCCACCCCTGCTAAGCTTTGCAGCTGCCTTAGTCAAAACCAAAACAAATGTCCACTCTGAACGTTTGCAGCCTGGGACAGCCACTTCTAAGTCCTTGCTCTCCTAAAACAAGGCTCTCAAGAATACCTAATGGCCCATTGCCAGGAAGTTCTGCACCTTTGAAGATTGTTGGAGTGCCAGGGCATTTCCCTGATAACAAACCACTAAGGAGGGTCTATGAATGCCAGAGCAGTAAAGCTGAGCAGGCAGCACCTGGCAGATCATCAATGGCATTTGCTTCCCAAGGTGGTACAGGCTCATTCCAATAGCGGGGAGAAGTCAGGGTACACCTTTTTGCTACTGCCAAACAGGCAGTGTTGAAGGTTTTGAACATTGATGTTTGCGCAAGAACACTTGTTAGAAAATGTGTTCCATCTGGAAAGTAACACGCAACTCTCTCCTGTATGCCTTCCCGCCCCTTGCTCTCCTGCCTTGAGTACTAAAAAAGAGCATGAATGACCAGGCCAAAGTCATCCCAGTCGCCCCTGATTGGACTAGGAGAGTGTGGTACCCAAAACGTCTGGACATGAGCATCTCATCCGATCAGGCCATTACTTTGTGAAGATCTTTTGTCACACCAACAGAGCAGGTTGCTCCACCCAAATCTGTGCAATCCACTCCTACATGTGCGGAGATTGAGCAGCAGTAACTAACTCATTTAGATTTGCCGTCTGAGGTGGTTGATATCATCCTTGCTGTTCATTTATTCCAGGTGGTTGGACAGATTTGTGGTCTGTTGTGGCATTTGCAAGACTGATTCCTTACAAGCAGAGCTGTTGGATGCCTTTTTTTTTGTTAGTGTCGAGCGCACAAGCGCTCTGGCCTGTTGTAATCTCTCTGTGGGCTTTTAACCACACCCACTACTGCTGTTCATTATTTGTTGTGCTTGTCTTAAATGCTTCATTTATATTGGTGCATTTTGTGAAATGCCACTCCTTTGTGTGCTGGGTTCCTTCACAGGCGATTTCACTAAGTGAACATTTTTGTTGGCCATCACACTATGTCAAGCTTCCTCCTGTTACAACGTGTGATGGCAGAGGTATAACACATCCCTCTTTTGTAAAATGTCATAAACAAAGAGTTATTTGTCATCAAAATTAATCTTATCAAACATCAATGAATTTATTCATAACAAACACAATAATATCATAATTTGTATCAAAAATGAAAATCATACTATATGCAACCTCCCACTCTGTACAAAAAACAAACCAAAATAGGATAAAGACACAACATAGACCACACCATGAACAAAGACAACATAGACCACACAGATGGACACGAACAATGTCAAAAAACAAATCTCAAGACAAAACAAAAAAATCCACAACACAAATAAACCCCACCATACAATTTTACCATTAAATACATGACTAACGTTTCAAAAATTGTAACACAATCAACTCTCAAAATTATATATAAATTCATAAGAAAAATTTCACCAATTTACACATAATAATCAAACCATAGTTCAAAAATAGAATTCAACTGAAAGTATTACATATATGAGAGACCTTGCCGCTCTCTGTCTCTCACTAATCATGATACATTTAAAAAAAAGGAGTTCCAAAATGTTGTTCCTTGTATAAAATGTCCTGTTGAATTAATCAAAAAACTTCCAAGAGTCGTCACGTGTCTTTTCCAATTCAAGATTGTCCCATCCAATTTAACACATCAAAATCGCCGACGCACGTTTCGGTGGACATACACCAACAGTATACTCAAATCGATTAACTCCACCTTCCTCAGGGCATTCAATAGTTAATGGAACATGGGGTCTCCTTCGCCTTTGATATCTAATACAAATAAATATAGGCGTATAAGTAGCACCATCAAAATAATAATACAAACATTTTTTGTAAACTAGAGTTCTTTTCACACTCGCAGCCCCCAAGGTGAGTAAAGTGGCGAAAAAAATCCTTAGAATACCAAAGATACCAGCAGCCAGTGAGACAAAGAAACAAAACAACAAAAAATAGTTAAAAACAACCTACACCAGCGTAATTGCCAAAAGCAACTTCATTTTATGGCCAACTGTCACCAGGTAACTCATGTAGTTACTCGATCCTCCATCACACCTTTGAATGAAAACTACAGCAAAAAGGCAAACAAAAGAACACCTACTAAGCAATCTGGTTCAACATTGAACTTCACATACAACACAAGAGCAAACCACCAACAGTATATCGGTAACTCACTTACTTGTACTGAAAAGAATGCGGGGGTAGTCCGGATAATGCACTTTCGGATGGTTCAAGATCGAACTCGCGATTCACGTTACTCAAATATAAAGCGCAACCGTGGAAAAGCGACCTGTTCGAGAATTAATAAAAAGAAAGGAAGGACCGGAGTAAAGCAGGTACTCAAAACTCAGCACGGCGGCCATCTTAACATTGCCAAAGGGTCGTCGTTTGCCCCAATCATCATACACTGCAACTGGTATTTTCTACAAAAACACAATGTGTGATGGCCCCTCCTATGGTTTCAGTTTGCCTTTCATCCCAGCTGCGATTCCTTCTAGACATTCACACAGGGAGCAAATAACTCTTGCGCTCATTCACGCTCATGACGGCCGTGGCGCTTTGAATTGACTTGTCAACTGTTTTACATTTCATTTTCAATTTATGTGGCAAAAGTCTAGTTACGAATTTATAACGCTAATAGCTCTAACTCGAGCAAATAATCAATCAATCAATCTATCAGTAATTTGTTAAGCCTGCTACTCACCCGGAAGTGTCTCAAGGTGCTTCTGGGGAGGTGCTACTGCTCGAAGAGCCAGGTCTTGAGGCGCTTCCTGAAGGTCAGGAGGTCCTGGGTCAGACCTAGGTTGACTGGGAGGGAGTTCCAGGTTTTGGTACCAAGGTGGGAGAAGGATCTGCCGCCGGTTGTGGTATGGTGTTTGCGTGGGATGGTTGCGAGGGCGAGGTTGGCGGAGCAGAGCTGGCGTGTTGGGATGTTGAAGTTGAGACTCTCATTGAGGTAGGCAGGTCCGGCATCGTGGAGAGCTTTGTGAGCGTGGGTCAGGAGTTTGAAGACGATCCTTTTGTTGACAGGGAGCCAGTGGATGTCTCTGAGGTGGGCTGAGATGTGTGTGTGGCGAGGGAGGTTGAGGATGAGTCATGCTGAGGCGTTCTGGATGCACTGGAGTTTCTTTTGGAGCTTGGCCGTTGTTCCTGCGTAGAGGGTGTTGCCTTAGTCCAGTCTGCTGCTGACGAGGGCATGGGTGACCGTTCTTCTGGTTTCCACGGGGATCCATCTGAAGGTCTTGCGGAGCATGCGAAGGATGAGATGTCGTTGACTTGCTGGGTCATAGAGAACAAAGAGTCCAGTATGAAGGCGAGGTTGATTGCGTGGGTGGTGGGCGTTGGGGCCGAGCCCAGAGTGCCAGGCCACCAGGAGTCATCCCATGCTGATCTGTTGGGGCCGAAGATGATGATCTCAGTCTTCTCCGAGTTCAGCTTGAGGCGGCTAGCTTTTATCCAGTTGGCGATGGCGTGAAGTTTGGTGTGGAGGTTGTTCTTAGCGGTTGCGGTGTCCTTCGTGAGAGAGAGGATGAGCCAAGTGTCATCTGCGTAGAAGACGATGGTGAGGCTGTGGGATCGGACGATGTTGGTGAGTGGAGCCATGTAGACATTGAAGAGGGTGGGACTGAGTGAGGATCCCTGGGGAACTCCGCAAATGGTCTTGGTGGCTTTAGACAGGAACGGGGGAGGCGGACTCTTTGGGTTCTTTCAGAGAGGAAGGAAGTGAGCCAGTCCAGGGCTCTGTGGCGGATTCCGGCGTCGAAGAGGCGTGTGCGAAGGGTGTGGTGACAGACGGTGTCGAAGGCTGCAGAAAGGTCAAGGAGGATGAGGACAGCGGTTTCACCTTTGTTGAACCTGCTCCTGATGTCGTCGGTGCAGGCGATAAGGGCGGTCTCAGTGCTGTGGTTTTTGCAGAATCCGGACTGGGAGACGTCGATTAGCCTTTTGTCGTCTTAGAAGCGGGATAGTTGGTTGTTGACTATCTTCTCGATGAGCTTCGCAGGGGTCGGTAGTTTTTGAGGTCTTCGGGGTTGACTTTGGGGTTTTTGAGCAGGGCGTTGAATTCAGCGTGTTTCCAGCTCTCCGGGAAGATGGTGGTCTCGAAGGAGCTGTTGATGATGATCCTGAGCTGGGGAGCGATGATTTGGCTGGCTTTATTGAAGACGTGGTGAGTGCAGGGGTCAGCGGGAGAGCCGGAGTGGATGGTGCTTATGGTCTTGGTGGTTTCCTCATTGTTGGTGGGGGTCCAAGTGCTCAGGACGTTGGTGTGGCAGGGTGCATTGGGGTCGACCTTGGAAGTGGGTGGTGGTGGGGGACGGTGGTGACAAGCTTCCATGGATGTGTATGATCTTGTGGTGAAAGAAGATGGCGAGGGAGTCACAGAGGCCTTGCGAGTGGGGTGGGTCGGCAGAGCAGGAGCAGAGCAGGACTTGGGGTTGGTGAGTTCCTTGATGATGCTGAAGAGCTCCTTGCTGTTGTGTGCATTGTCAATTCGTTCTTTGTAGAAAGATCTTTTGGTGGTCCGGATGAGCTGGTGATGTTTGCGGGTGGCGGATTTGAGGGCGGCGTGGTTGCTTTCTGATTGTTCTTGGTGCCATATCTTCTCGGCTTTCCGGCATTCTCGTTTGGAGGCCTGAATGTCTGCAGTGAACCAGGGAGCTTTCTTGTTGGCGTGGGTGTTGGTGGTTTTCTTGAGTGGAGCGAGGGTGTTGGCACAGTTGTCGAGCCATTGTTTGAGGTTGAGGGCGGCGGTGTTGGAGTCGTTGGTTTTGGGTGGTAGGGCGTGGGCGAGGTTGGAGATCAATTGGTCCTTGGAGATCTTGTTCCACTTGCGGTGAGGGATCCAATGCTTTGGTGGTGGATGTTAGACCTGTTGCATTGCAAATGCTTGCTTGTTTTCTTTGGCCCAGCAATTTATTGTATTGTGCACTGTGCTCTTTCAGCCTCTGTGCTGACCAGACCAACAATCCTTTTTTTAAATGACGTGTTGTGATGAGATTAATCAAAGGTTTGACACATACATTCCCTCTCAGGCCATTTGTGATACACAGAGGGACTGTAACTTGGTCTTGACATTTCTCATGGGCATGCACTGTGAGCCAATACATAGCTCCTTGCTGCGTCTCCTGACTTGAAAGACCGTCTTCCTCATTGTCAGCTCAGTGCATTATGGCATGGAAGGCACTTCCAGTGCATTGTCAATATTACATATTTTCCCAGACAGGTATGTGCTGAGGGCCCGAGTGGCATTCTTGCCAAAAGCTGTGACTCCATTCCACAAGGGGCAGCCCATCATTCTGCCAGTGTTTTTTTTTTTGTGCCATTTGAGCCCATTGAATTCCTTGGCAGGACTCAAAATGGCTTTGAGCTTTTGAGTTGATCCTGAAAAAAGGAACACCGTATGGATAATCAGAATTTTGTGAGATTCTCGGGGGTGAAGAAGGAGGCTGTTCTGAACAGAACCTAATCGAGTTGGATAGTCCTCTGCATCAAAATTTGCTGTGCTCTACCCAAGATTCCGCCTCCAGAAGGAACACAACAAAAGCTGCTACCACTGCATTGACTTGTGCAGTGCCTGTCTTTAATATCCGTCAGGCTGTTATGTTGGTGTCATTGCGCACATTTCCCAACCAGTATTACCTAGACAACCAGTTCCAGCACAAAGAGCACTTTGCCTACTCAGTCCTGCAGAACTTTTTGGTCTGAGTCCACTCCACGGGCCCTCCACCTAGGTAGTTGCTGTTCTGTTATCTATTCTAAGCGGGGAATCTGTGGTTTGAAGTATCCATCAGAAGAGCAAGTTACTTACCTTCAGTAATGCTCTTTCTGTTGGATACTCGATATAATCCCATATTCCTCACTGACCTCCCACCTCTGATTTCAATGAAGTTACCTCTTTTTAACGTCTAAAACGTTTGCAGGTAGTATTCAGCACAATGGTAGCAACAATTGTTTAATCCCTGCATTGGGGTCCACAGAAAGGGAAAAATAAACTTGCATCAGCGCGCATGGATGGTGCTTACACGCGGCTCGCTTTAACCCTTCCTGGGCTGCACAAAGTTCATAGTGCCATAATGTGGCACACAGGAGCACTGCTGATGAAGTTTTCTAAATCCAGTCCTGCGCCTGGAGAGTATTCAAAGTTGAGGAATCTGTGGTGAGACGTATCCATCATAAATTGGACTTTACTTTTTCTGCTACCTGTCCATGTATCTCTCTGCTGTCCTCCCTCCTGACACTCTGTCCTTACTCAGTACCAGTCCTTGTGTTCTTCATTGTTTATCTTCCTTTCCTACCTGTTCCCAGTCTCTGTCACTTTTCTTTCCTCCCCATCATCAGGCCTTGGTGAGTATCCACCACAAAAAACTTGTAAATAACTTTTTTTGTTTAAGACAACAGAGTACATTAAAATAAAATTATGAGTGTTTGCACAAAGCAAAGGGCTGTGGGGTGTCTTCAATGATGATCCAATGTATCAACAAATCTACCAAATTTGTCTCTGTAAAAAATACGTCTTCGCGCGCCCGCTCCCTCCTTTCCCATGTTGATATCGCTTTCCCTCTGGGCAGCCCACCGTTACCCACGAGGTGGGAGCTGCAGTGCTTCGTGTGCTTTATGTACAAGACATGCAGTCTAATTAGAAAAATCAGGACAAGATCAAAGGATACAGATGTGCTTTGAAATGAACTGTGACTTGTAAAGGCATTAAGGCAGTAGGTGGCTAGTTTGTGTGAAGAGATAATTAGCATACCAGTTGTGTTCTTTCGCTTCTTGTTTGAAACAGAATACTCATTTGGCATTTTCCTTAGCCGCTGTTGTTGTCTAGTTTGAAAAACACATAACTGTTCAGTCTGCCGCCCCCGAGCACATCCAACCTTAGGACTGTGCAGATAAGTGTGTTCTGCACAGACCAAGCTCCTTGCACTGCGAGATTCACACAGTGCCACTCTCACTCGTCAAACATCTCCACACAGTCCAAGAGCTGGAGGCCTTCTTGACTGACCCGAACCAAACCCTCCTCTTCCTCCTATCGCAGCAGCACGTAATAAACCTAATAAACCAAGGAAGCATTCAAGGGAATACAATCCAGTGTAGAAAGCAATCCTTACAATTGGATCTACTAAAAGCCGATTTCTAACCAGCGCAGACTGGATCTCTGGAGGGGGGAGAGGGCACCGCGGGGGCTAAAGTTACGCCACTGTTTCTGACTAAAAGATGATATCCTTCAGTAAAGGATTCAGATGATTTCCTTCAGGCATCACCTCTGAAGGGCAAACTGTAGTGAACCTCAGCTCCCTTTGTACAATTTCTTTCTTTCTTCAAAATGTGTTTCTGACTTCTCCGGAGGACGTGCAGTCCCCCACCCCCAGTAAATACAGCTCTGAGAACATACCCGAGCGCACACACCACAGTGGCACGGTACTCCTTTTACAGAGACTCTGGCAAACAGTTATGCAGGAAATGATGCTTACAAGACTTTCACTTGCTACTTAAGCACTTCCACTTAGACTTGTACACAAATACTTCATTATATTGAACACAGAAGCACTTCTAAAGGTCCAACAGTGCAGTGTGCACATAACAAAGTTTAGGTCTTGTAGATATATTTGTCCTAATTAAGTAAATATTTGGCAGGGGCTTTGCTTCTTTTTCTTATTATAGCAATGTTGTTGCCTCTTTGTCCACTACAGCTTTGTATACAAGTCTCCCAACCAAACTAAATTCAGACATATTGGTTTTGTCAGTGTTTCCATTAGTAGCAGTCAGATTCTTTCAGGCACCGATCACTAGTCTGCTTAGCATGACTGTGCCATCATTACATCATTTTGCTGAATGTTTATCCTTGCCTACCCTGCTGCTTCTGCTTATGATTGGTAACCACAGACTTTGAAAACAGCCACTGTATTCAGGTAGCTTCCTTGAATTTTAATTACATGAGGAAGCAGTTTTAGGTGCGCGTTTCCTACAGTGTTCCTCATAATGGACTTAAAAATATAAAAATCAAAAGAGTGTGGATCACATGAGCCATGTCTTCGCCACAGGAGTTTGGTGGCCCTTCTGGGAGAAAGTGAGGGTGGGATAACTGTAATTACTTCTATTTGAGCTCTTTCTAGCGGAATCATCAGCTAAATACTAGGCGTGGTTGAATAATTGCGCTCCGCGGGCAAGAGTTTAGAAGTTTTGGCAATGGTAAGCGGGTGAGCTCAAGCGAGAATTGGCATCCTTTAGCACAATTTTCAGGCACTAGGAGGGCACCCAGTGAGATTTCTACTCGAGCAACAGCAAAACCAACTTGAGCAGCAGTAGCGTCCTCCGGCACACCGTGTGGTGCAGTTTGTGCTAATTTTTCAGTACGGAACAGGCTCCCAGCTCTAAAAATCAGTGTATTGATTTCCACCCGATTGCAGAACTACGTGGAGTGAAACTCCACGAGCTGCACCAAACAATACTAAATATGTTGCTCCTGATATAATTTGGATGCAGATTTGGCCAAATTTATGCATTCCTTATGAGAAAAGGAAAGCGTCAAGGTAATGCAATGCCATTTTGTACACATATCCAAGCGATATTGTCCACGTACTGCAAAGCATGCAGCTGGTGTTGGGCCCTTGACTGACTCATGTTGGGAGGTGGTCTGATAACCCCATACCAGGCCCGTAGGTGAAGGTTTTTACTTCACCACTCAGTGTCACACTGTGAATATGACAGGGTCTGCATGTAGGGTGAGCATGCCCTTGTTTTCAGTAATAGGCTTTTGCAGGAACCTTAGCAAGTTACTCTTAAAAGGCAGCATCGTAACGCGGACCTTTGCGGCACAAGGTGGGGGGCTATCCTCCAGGAGCCCCACTTACTAAAAAGACTATGGATATCTATGAGAAATAGGTGTCCTAGATGCCCTTCCATGTCACTGTTTGGGGGGGGAGAGGGCACAGCATTTTGTGATACACCACTGCTTAAAATAACACATTCCTCAGATTTACAGGCTAGTTTAAACTAATATTAGAGGTGCTCAATACATAAAAGTGGAGGGAATAAGTGGCCAGGCGAAATGGCCAGTTTGGAAAAATCCATAAAATACACTTGCAGTCTTATAAGAATGATGATTAATCTTGCAACAGTGATCATTTATTTTATTGAGGTTGCAGACTACTATTAGTTGCTTGCTCTTTAGAGGGCATAGATACCTTTCCCGGGAGGGAAAGCCATATGGCCTTGGAATTAAAAAATATGTGATCTACTGGACCCAGATGTGTCATATAGATTATTTGATTTAAAACTGTACATGCTTACCAGGAAAAGCAAATTGTAATTGCTGAATTACAGGGTGAACTGAAACTAGAAAACACCATTAGACACATGACCAGTCCAGGGATGGCACATCGGCCAACTTTAATGATTTGCTGAGCAGTTGAGTAGATGTCCAAAACCCGTTTGCTAGGAAACTATTTGTCCATATGTAGCTGCCTTACTCTTTTATGTTCCACTCCCGGCCTGTCGGAAGTATGGGGAAAGGCTACTATCTTATCTTAAACCTCTTTTACCGTTCCCGGATCTTTATCCACGATAGGTTGGTGCTGCAGTGTTGCTCCTGCCTCCTTCTGATCTCCACAGACGCACAGGTATTAGAGCAGTAACTGGTTCTGCAACATTGCTTCCTGGCAACATCTCCAGCCTTGTTTGGCTCAGTAGAGATCTGAAAGTAGCAGGAGAGGTATTCTTTACTCTGCAGTAGCTCTACCTCTTGTAGCAGGCCCGCTGCTGAATGTGGTTGTAACCCACTTTCCACGAGGTAGCCAATCCACCCAGTGTTCAGCAAGTTGAAAAGCTCTTGAGGAGGTGGGGTAAGGACATGAACCAAGGTATGTTTTGTGGCGGGGTGAAGGTTCTCAAGGAGGTGGGTGGAGAGCAACAGGTTTTGAGGTAGATTTTATGGTTATTTCAGACGAAGTGGTGGTTGGAAGCAGGTGGCATGAGGTCAGTGTGAGGAACTGTATCCACTTTTATGCCTATCCCGATTTGGGAGGTTGGATTTTTGACCTTGCCTAGCTTTTTCCAAAGCAACACCAATTATGTGTTTACTGTAAAAATGATGTCCTTGCTACATCAGGGAAGCATTAATTGCCAGGAACTTAGTGAGCCCTATCAAAACATTAATAATTCACTTCTAAATCAGAACCACGCCGAAGTCAGTTTAGAAGCTGGGGTGGAGTAACCTCATGCAACCTCCCACTTCCTTATTTGTTACCTTATGGTGGATGGTAGATGCTTGCTTGCCGGCCCATTCCTCTTTACAATGATATAGCATTACTATTTTCAATCGCCTTCAACATCAAAGTTCAAATGTAATTTGGCCAGACAAACTCAATCTGTAGTGATATTGGAGCTGTCTTTTTAATTTGCAGCCTGGGATATTATGTGCCTAATTGATCTGTAAAGGCCGGTTGAGACTCATACTTCAGCTGAAGCCTTTTCACACCTGCTTTACATCTCAGCCACAGGCTCAGTTTCTGCCTGCACCCTTTGACAGTCTTTCAGGTGAAATTCTGGTGCCTTTTTCAAAGCGAACCCACAAAATATCCAGGAACGGGAAGGGGTCATGACCGAAGAGAGATACATTAACATTTTAAAGTTCTACAGCTCTGATCACATATTTGCTTTTCTTCTAACAGTTTCGGTTAGACCCTCTAGCACTGCTCCCTGGTGGGAAACCCTCAGATGTAGTTGGTTTTCATTTCACCTGTTGTGGATTGGACTGGTAGTGGTAGGAGAGGAGCACCTTGGTGTCAGAGTTCTTCTTTGCCCTCTTGAAGTTTTGAGCATAAATAACTCTTGGAGTGATTTGGTGCCACTTGCCACAGGAACTGCAGTAGTTTGGAGTAAAAGCAGGGAAGGTGGAAACATTGTGTAGACTGTTTTAAAGTCACCCAATAGAAGTATGCTTACATTGCCTTCTGTCCCTCAAAACTTACTTGGAACTTATTTTGCCTACTGGGAAAACTTAGAAAAGTAATCCCCCATGTGTAGTTAACCTGTGTCTAGGATTTGGGTTCAGAACTGGGGAAATTGTTTCTCAATTTAGTCCAAACATCAAAAGATCATTTTTAACCTTTTTCTGATGGGAAAACGCTCTTCCTGAAGGAGCCTTCTTGCTGGGTATCTGCAAGTGTCCTGGATCATAATGGGGATATTGACCCAAAAGACCCTGCACTAAGTGGTCCGCTGACCTTTGAGGTGCTGTGAATAACAGAGCAGAGAATTATGGTTGTGCAGTGATCTGTTTTGCCAAGAGGGCTGAGGGCAGTGAAGCTTGCCCTTAACTGGTTAAAGATTGCTGCAACTCTCAAAACATTTCAGAGATTTTCTACAATTTCCTGATGAATGATGAAGTATGGATTAAATCTGTGTAGAAAATGGGGCGCCAGCATTTCTGTCCTGTTTTATGCGTCCCTGTGGTCGCCAGGTCCCCCTTTATCTACCAGTTCAGTGCACAACTGCATCCTCAAGTCTGTGGGATTAAAGAACAGCTTACTAGTGCTTTATTTCTTTTCCATTTCCAGGTAGGTTACATATTTTTTGTCAGGTTGAATCCCTTTATTGCATTTTTTTAAATTAACAAAGTATTTTGTTTAGTAAAGTTATACCTTTTGATGTGAACGTCCGTGTATTTACCCCTCAAATCTATTATCGTTTGGGTATTGTCCTCCCTACTGCTCTAGCTTAGCTACTGGAGCTAGTCCAAGGAACACTGAAGGAAACTGAGAGGCAGGTATTGACAAGAGGAATGCGAAGAGGTAGGTTAGTAAATTCACATGGATTATTAATTTCAAATACACAGTTATCCAAGCAGTAATGTGTCTGACTAGAATTGGCAGTTTTGAGTAAGCATGCAAAGAAAATAATTTGATTCTAAGTACAAGGGGAAAAGAGAGCTGGGCGTAACAGCAACGTGGCCAGGTATATTGTTTTGTGTGGAAGGGGTATCAGTAGGATGAATGCAACATATAGCGTTCCCGTACAATGGGGGTTTTATATCAATACATTAAATAAAGGAAAAAACAACGAGAAGGATGTTTTGATGTCAATGGAACTAGTGAAACACAACCACGTTGATGATATGTACTGTTTTAAAATGAACTGTTACATTGCAATTTTCACTATAGAGGTACAAAGTAGCTTTTTATGTTTTATTCAGCTTTATTTGAGAAGAAAGGTATTAAGTGTAGAAAATGTATTACGATTTTTTCAAGATACCAAACCTAGACAGTTTTTTTGTTTTGCCTATTTTCTAACATACTTAAATTATACTTTTAAAGAGAGGTTAGCTACAGTTTTACTATTAAATATATTTACTTTGATTTATAACAAAGCATATAAGCAGCCACAGAAAATCGTTTTCTTTACCTAAAAGGTAAATTGCTAAAAATTCCAAATTCCTTTTTTTCTTCATTGTACTTAAATTCTACAAGCTTTAGTACACAAGCAATGGCATCATGGTCTTATTGCCGTAATGTGAAATTACAGGGCACATAAACTTGTACTGTGCAACGCTGTGGTATACCACATATGTGATAAAGAATAAGTGGAGTGGAGGCAGCGCTATCAAGAAAGCCCTTGACTGGCCACGCAGTACTGCGGTCACCTCAAGTAGATTCAGATGACCACATCAAATTCAGATGAGCTTTTGTACTTTTATTTGAAATTTCAGTAATTGATAGCGATTAAGTGATGAGCCACTCATATCAACTGCACAGTATCTTTGGTGAAGTGTCTTTAAAGAGACTGAGCAAAGATCAGCCTCATGTTATAAAGCAGGGTCTAGTCTTTGTAGTTGATGTAACCAGAGTTCTTTTAGAGGCTAAATCATGAAATAAATTTGTCATCTCCAAATTCGACAGCCACTTAGTTAAACGTTTTAACTTGGGGACACCAGATATAAAGGTGATGGGGGTCCTCTGGCTTAGTAGGGTCTCCCGTCTTACATATAGGTATGGAGAGGTCTCCCCTTCAAATAGCAAGAATTTGATGGCTGCTCATAATAGATTTAAAAAAAGTTATCACTTCTCGATCATTTGACTTATCTCAGATGTAGAATAGATTTAAGAAGTGGGATCAAAATATTATACCACCAGTAAAGATCTGGTTTCAGCGTAGTAATGGATATATATTCTGGATAATCTGCTCAGTAGTGAACATGTATTGAACTGGTTTATTAGGCAGCATGATAGTTGAAACACTATTCTAACGGGTGATAAAGAGCATCTGAATATATATTGCACATGTTGTTCCTAAAAACATAATTCTCTGAACAGTACCAGCAGCTTTCATCCTGTGTGAGACTAATTTCCAAATTTTAGCTAAATTATGTATTTTAAACCTGGCCCCCTTATTGTGTGAAATTCATTTCATCCTACTCCGATTCTTTAGGTGGCAGTGCTGTGGCCAGTTTAACAACTACACTAAACCTTTTTCATTGTCTCAACAACTTTCTCAGATAGGAATGCAACGAAGTAATGGTGGTGGAGACAACAGAGGTTGCTGCAAGTCTAGCATTGCTTATTCAGCCATTTGAGTATCTCAGGTTATCTGAAACTATTAGGGAGCCACACCTAGCATCAGCTGACAGTAAATAGACGATGCAGTCGGCGAAGCTACATTTGCATCCCCGCAAGCCCCTTGATGAAAGTAATAATAACGCTACAAATTACCACATCATCACAAAATGTCAGGCTTAGTCTGAGGGTATGGCCAAACCTACTGTGCTCAGATGCATTAGCTATATATGTAAAGCATAAGATATCATCAAACCTCAACTAGAACACAGTGTTATATCCATGGAACTGCACGATCACAAGCCCTGGTTTCCTGGATTGTCTGAATCAGGTAAATTTCACAAATTCCAGGACACCGGGATAATCAGTGTGGTTTTTAATGCATGCTATATTTCAAAATAAACCGGGACAATTGCAGGAAATGTAAGCATCAGGGTAACTGATGTGACCATGAGAGGAGACAGGTTATAATTTGGCAGTATAAATGATGTGATGTATTTAAATTGAGTTGCGCAGGGCAAATGCACTTAATCTGAGCAATAATGTCCAATATTACGCTTCTTTCTATTCACGTGAACAGAAATATGATCGCTAGAAAACTGTAAACCAATCACTGGATTTCGTCAGTATAGTGCTTCTTCTTGATTCCTCTGAGTATGATCAGGAAGCACATCACATCCTATTCCCAGCTAGAGATCTTTGTATAGCCATCTAAAGTTACACATTAAGCTTGATTTTGGTAGATTTAGTGAAACATGGGTAGTACCTGAAGCAAGAGAAAGTAAATCAACATCTACCGAAGTTAGAGCTATTAGGCATACAGTTTTGAAAATCTGCAAGGTCATATTAAGATTAATGACCCTGTGAGGTTTAATTTACTGAATTTATAAGGCCTGGGTACAGAACACCAAGGATGTGTAAACTTTTAAAATAAATTTGGTTAAGCTGCATAAAGCTTCTACTTAATTTTGGACAAATGTTGTCTTGAGTAGTGAGAGGATCCTCTTCTTTATCAATCAGTGCAGAACTTTGAGTATTGGCGGCACTGGTTCTTTCAGTGTGTGTGTAGCTCTTTGTATCAGAAGTTGGTGCATTATTAATCTTATTAGCATTAGGGGTATAGGCCTAGCACTATTATATTAATATTAATGGAGAGTGGCGTAGAATGCACTGGGATAGAGTAGAGTGATGTAGAAAGCAGCGGTGTAGAGTGGCTTAGAGTACAGTGGTGCAGAATACAGTGCAATGATATAAATTAGATTGTTTCCGAGTAAAGTGGTGTAGACTGCAGTGGTGTAGAGTGAATATTGTAATTGCATACAATAAAGTGGTGAGGAGTAGATTAGCGTGGAGTGCTGCAGAATGCAGTGGCATAGAGTGCAGTGATGCAGAATAGAGTGGCATAGAGTTCGGTTTTGCAGAGTACAGTACATTGACATAGAGTGCATTGGCATAGAGTGATGTAGAGAGCAGCGACGTAAAGTGGCATAGAGTACAGTGGTGCAGGATAGAGTGCAGTGGCATAGATTAGGCTGCGTCAGAGTAGAGTGAATTGGGGTAGAGTGGCGTAGTGGAATTGCATTGAATAAAGTGCTGTAGACTACAGTACAGCATCGTAGAATAGAGTGGCATATAGTGCAGAGTATTAGTGAGTGGTTCAGAGTGGAGTGCATTGGTGAGGAGTATATTGGTGTAAAATGCAGTGTTGCAGAGTGGCATAGGGTGGAATTGTGCAGAGTAGAATGCATTGATAGAGAGGTGTAGAGTATAGTGGTTTAGAGTGCAGCGACTTAGAGTGGAGTGGTGCAGAGTAGATTAGAGTGGAGTATGCATGGTGTGGTACCACTCTGCCATTACAGACAACACATTGAAATACCCATTACGTTTGCACAGACTTACAGTTTTACTAATAAAACCATACAGCACAAAAGTGATAATGTGTGCAAATGTCAGGACCTTGTGTATTGATTTGTTTTGATCATATTAAAGTATTTGTTTCCAACACATCTCAGAAGTAACAAATGTATGCTTCATTTATGGGTTCATAATACTGGTACATTCTTAAATACTTGCACAGTTCACTTAAATGTTGTTGTTTGCTAGAAAAAAAACCTTTCGTACCCAGCAAGATTGTCACATACATCCTCTGACTTTGAAGTCAGAAAAATAAAAGTTAACACCAATCTCCCTCAGGAGACAGAGCCTGACATTTGACCTCTGTCTTTGAATACATATAAAATGTGACAGTATAGGAAAAAGATTTATAGGCCTCTTTAACAGAAAGGAGCACTCCTGGAAGACAACAAGGAGAGGTAATGTGAAAAGACTTTGCTCCTTGGGAGGGGCAAACTCAAGCTGGAGTGCCTAAAACAAATAAAGCCAGCAAATAGCTAGCCAGAAAATGTGAGTTACAAACCAAAAAGTAAATGGTGAGCAAGGGGCGCAATGCATTCTTTCTCATGGAAACTTTCTCAATGCCCCAAGATGTTTTTAGCAAATCAGACAGTTGCGCTATCTTGTAGGCTTCAATCTAAAAATGTAAAAATAATGAAGATCATGAAACAATGTACCGCATTACACCCCATAATTTGGCTTTTCATGATCCATAATTTGTTCCTCCCCTGCTTCTACACATAGTGTTTTGTTTAGTGCAACCTCTTTTTTGCTGTTCGCCTCCTATTTTTACACCATGCAGGTTATTGCCCAGATAACTAAAGCACACTAGGCCAGAATGTTTTTAAAGATACTTTTATAAGTCCGTAGTTAAGAGAAAAAATTATTTAGCTACGGAAGAAGGCACACTTTTCGCAATGAACATCGAGTAATCTTTTTCCTAGAATGAGCTACTATTTATATTTTATTATGTTTTTATTAGCACTTTATCACTAGTGCTGTAAAAAGCTTCCTAATTAGCAATATAAAAGGTTTTCCTTTTGAGGTTTTCGTTTGTGCTCAGTTTATGTGCCCGAGTTCCCCCATGATATGGGGGGGAGGGGTCTGCTCATATTTGATAACACGTAGTTCAGACTGAAATCCTTCTCGAAGCCTCGTGTGTGAAGATGGAGCGAACAATGCGTATCCTGTGCTCCACCTTCGCCGGCCTCAGCGTGGGATGCCACCTTTGTTTGTGGGAGTTTCAGTTTCAAATAAAGTCCCAGCGTTTCTTTTGAAAGCAGACAAGGGCCTCTCCCCGGCGCGGATTGTCAAATCCTGCACTCGGCCGCCATTGAATGGGCACAGCCGCTGACCTCAGGCCACAAGAATGTCGCTTGTTTACGCTGCATTTCTTATTTTCGAAGCAAACAGCCCACTAAAAATTTGCATAATATACGCCTGTGATCGTGTTCCGCTAAAGTTACCTCTCCTTCGCCATCTGTTAAACGAACACTTAGCAAGATGAGACTGTAAACGACAGCAGTTCATAATAAATGGACTTTGCAAACATTTAGATTTTTTTTCAAAAAAGTTTGGCAAGCTTACCGATACGAAAATTACATATTTTAGATCTCTATTTGCTGTTTTTCATCGAACTTATTGGTCTTTGCCTAATTGTTTCACATTATTACTTATTATCTTTGAACCGATGTTGTTTCGTGTCCGTTCGCCAGTTATTGAGCTTTGCTGTTTTTTAAGATTTTGTACTGGATGGCAACGAGATTGCGGCGACCAGTTTTGGTGAAATATCTTTAATTTCAGACCGTACATTGTTAGTTCCTGAATTTAACATGAAATTGCCTGTCACCAAGATTGTAATGCTCCGGTCCTTTATTTAGCAACCTCATTTATTATGGTGATTGTAGTCTTAATGCTTAGCAATGAGATAAAATGGACTCAGCTATCAGATCAAACGTTGGTATCTAAGAGTACATGCTTTGAAGTGATAGAACTTGTGTGTTGCCGCAGAAAAAAGAGCTTCTCTTCCACGAAGCTATGTGTTTTCTGTTTACTTATCCCACTACCTGAGCCGGCAGCAGTATGGCTGCCTGAGTCTGAACATTCAGGGACCATACATGGCATTTTAATGCTGTTAAACTGTCAAAGATAACTGGATAATTTCAAGTGTTTGTTAGGTTGGGCAGAGCAGTGCGCAAGCGCTGCTTTTTTATGTGTTGTCATCTATTTGGGCTTTTAACCACACCCATCACTATTGCTCGTTCATGGGCTTGGCCTTCAAAAATCCTTTATTATTGGTAAATGCTTTATGTTTGTCCCTCCTTGGGGTGGTTTGGTTAACGCCTTCGACATGAACCCTGATAGATGGCTAATTGCACTTTTGCCAATAACTTTGACTGCGAGCAAACTTCTTTTTCCTTTTGTGTGTCTCCTTCACGCTCGTGGCATGGCACTTTGAATTGACTCGTTTATGTGTAACTGTGTATTACTTTTCATTTGCAATGGAGTTTACAACGTTAATAGCTCTAAGTCGAGAAAATGCGAGACCCATTGGGTCGTGAATGCTTGTTTTACAAATGTTTTAGTTATTATGATGCTTTTCAAAATGGTTAAAGAGTCGATATAAAGTCCATGAAAACATTGTAGAAGCTGCCAATCTTTTTTACTGTGTGCAACAGCACAGCTGGTTGGTAAAGCTCTGGGTGTTCTTTATCCGTCTCTTTGTGACTGGTGTGGCTGCCTGTGTAGTCCATGACGTACCTCTTGTTTTAGAAGCCTGCCTCACACAGACCGCGGTTGCCCTAACGTCACTAACAGAAGCTGAGGTTGCCTGATGTTGGCAACACCTTAAGCTAGACTTGAATGAGTCCATCACCTGTCACCAGTATAAGCCACAGAGTTTTTGAGAAAAGACATGCAGCGATGACAGCAGAAAGTATGGTAGTGGACGGCAGGGAAAGGCATTCATTCCTGCCATCCAACCCCAGAGATACAGGAAGGTGTAACCCAACTGTGGCAGAGCCTCTAACATGGCACACCCGTTCTTTTCCTTACAGGTCATGGCACTGGGGCTATGCAGCCCTTAGATGCGGTCACAATATATGTGTTACCTGTTTGGTCCCTTTGCACACTGCAAAGTTTGATATGGAAATCCGCTGGACTATCAAACCCTTTGAGTAGAACTCACGTAGGGGACACTTCATGGGTACATTATGCCTGATCATGTTAATTAGCGCAACCCTTCAAATTTGCTCAGGATTAAATATCATGTTGGTGATGGGCTCTTGGGTTCACTTGAATCGACTGACACTGCTTCAAAGGTGATAGATGTGTAGGACTACATGGACTCAACTTGATAAAACTATACAGTCCAAGTATTTGGCAGTAAGCAATTATTAAAAACCTGATTTACACCCACTACTTATCTCTTAGTTGAAAAATCCACATTTCTGCTTATTCAACAGTAAATTAAAATATATTGTTCAAGTTAGATCTGTGGTGTGATTGTTTACACGTCATACAGCCAAGTGGTGTTTTTTGGTCTGCTAGTTTTACCACCGAGCTTTATAAGGCTGTGAATAAAAGTGAAAAAATGGCATACTCGAGTTGAGTGCAAACATGTATAAATATTTGTTAATATTAGTAAGCAGGGATTCAGGTATAAGTTCTTGCTGGATAGAAAATAGTTTGAAACAACCTGGCCTAATGTTGCTACATGTTAGTATAGCAAACTCTTGTGTAGTGATGGGTACTGAACCCAGGTAATGTATTGACGTTGAGCATAGCTAGGTGCACGCTTCAGTGTACCGGGGACATCTCGGTCACTATTGTTAAGCGCAAAGTGGTGGTTCATGGAGGACAGGCAGGAACAGCCAGATCTGCAACTTCAGATGTTAATGTGCCTGTTTCTATGTTACAATTTACACATCGGTATCTATTGGCGTTAAAAATAGTGCACAGCGTTTTATTTTTATGTGTGTGTGTGTATATATATATATATATATATATATATATATATATATATATATATATATATTTTATGGTGTGAATCCTATTCACTGCTAAACAAAGATAGCGCAAAGTGGGCACCTTATTAGGATTAATTTATATGCATCGAATATTGTACTCTCATGGCAGATAGTAACCATATGTGGGTCCTCAGGGGGCATCCCTGTTTACAGATGTGTGTTGGGGTTCATCTTCCTATCGCGGGTTGATGACACAATTCAGGATAATCTTGAGCTTTGGCCACAGTATTGCGTTAAGTGGTGCACATGTGTTTGCTAGTATTTAAATGTTTGCCGATTCTTGCGCCACCGCTCCTATGGTCAGAACACTGAGCTCATATATTAAGGACTCAGGAGATTTACTTAGAATCTTGTTGGATTTGGATTGGCATGAAGATTACTTACTGGTTACAATAGATGTAGTTTCCCTTTATACTTCTATTAATCTTGAAGTGGGATTAAAGGCATGTGAATACTTTTTGAAACAACGTAATATTTCAGAGTTAGAACACTCCAATATGTTTCTTGCCATGATTGACATGTGTTCAAAGAACAATATCTTCATGTTTAATCATGAGATTTTTCATCAATTATGCGGTACTGCTATGGGCATTTCTCTTTCCCCAAATTATGCCAACTTGGTGATGGGCTGGTGGGAAAGAGAAGTAGCATGGGAAAAAGCTAATGATCAATTTGTTGAAGCAGTGTTACTTTGGGTCCGTTTTATTGATGATCTTTTTACCATATGGAATGGTTCTAAAGAAGAATTTTTGCAATATTTTACTGTTCTAAACAACAATCAGGTGGGTCTTAAATTTACATGTGAAACAAGCACAACATCGATTAATTTTTTGGATATTACCATCTATATTGAGAATAATAAAATTTAAACAACAGTATATCGGAAAGAAACTGCATGTAACAGTGTGTTGCATGGGCACAGTTTCCATACTAAATCTTTGATCAAGAGTATACCAGTGGGAGAATTTATTAGAATGAGAAGAATTTGTTCTACTGATAAGGAATTATCCATGAAATATGTAGAAACATATGAAAGATTTAGAAATCGAGGGTACAATGAGAATATGCTTGAGAAAAATTTGACATTGATTAAATCGAAAAAACGAGAGGAAATTTTATTTAAGAAAGGAGAACCAAATTTAGGTGATCCAGTTAGAATGACGATGAGATATACTAAAGAAAGTGGAATTATAAGGAACATTGTTGAAAAACATTGGAAAATAATTGAAAAGGAAATAGATTTGGGGCCCTTGGTAGGACCCAAACCTCAGTTCTCATATAGAAAAGCACCTAGTATTATAGATATGGTGGTTAAAAGCCACTTCACTTTAAGAAAGGATTATAATTGGCTGGAAGAAGAACAAAAGGGTTTTTCTAAGTGTAACAGTTGTAAAGCATGCAAAATTGGTAAGTCATTGAAAAATATAACATTTCCAAATGGACAGATGGAGGCAATTAAACATAAAATCACTTGTAACACTAAATTTGTAATTTGTTATAGAATGCCACTGTGGTCTTAAATATATTGGGAGTACAATTTGTATGCTGAAGAAAAGAATACTTGAACATATTAGAGTGATAACCCATAAAGATACCACATATGCAACTGCTAAGCATTTACAGACACACATATCTAACGATTGGAGAAGTTTAAGATATTATGGGATAGATCATATTCCAGACCATAAAAGCGGTGGCGACCGAACTAAAAAGCTGCGTCAATTAGAATCCAGATATATCATTCAAATGCGAACGAAGGCTCCTTTTGGAATGAACAATGACGAGGAGCTTTATATACACCTGTAATTTGGAATATAAACAATTAGCGAGAGATGTTTTGAGGTGTTAAAAACATCGGTTTATAGGTCATTCCACATATGAAAATATGCATATTATGCAAAGAGCATATGAGGATAATGGTTCAATGGTGATTTGATTGAACAAACAATTGATTGGTGTAAGTAGGAGGGAGAATGATACATATTCACTATATGATTTGGTTTAAGTGCATAAGGAGGATGTTAATATGTGAAAAATGAATGTATATATTAAGCAAGTTTGATTTTGATTTGTACATTCATAAACATACTTTTGATTAATGTTGATTTAATAATTTGCCTTCATGTAAAAATATTTTGCAAAAATATTTTGCAAAAAAACATTTTGCGAATATATAGGTAATCACTATTGTGAGCATTGAAAGGGTTGTAATGAGTTATGTTAAGATAAGTTGCTTCTTATTTAATTGGACTACCAGTCCCAACATGCATTATTTTTGTTAAAAGGTGATTAGCTATAAATAGATAAGAATGGATTGCACTACTTTAGAACTCGACAAAGACCGTGCTGTTCGAAACGCGTTGTTATTTTGCTCACAGTCAGCTAATAAATAATTCATATAAAATCCTTGGTGGAGTGCTCTACCCAACGTCTCTTTTTTCAAATATTCACTTGAGGGTATGGCTTGCCCTCGGTATGAGCACCGGTGAATAGAGCGCGGCGCCAATTGAATGAGCCGCTTTGCTTGTGTGTGTGTGTGTGTGTGTGTGTATATATATATATATATATATATATATATATATATATATATATATATATAATGGTGTGAATCCTATTCACTGCTAAACTAAGATAGCGCAAAGTGGGCACCTTATTAGGATTAATTTATATGCATCGAATATTGTACTCTCATGGCAGATAGTAACCATATGTGGGTCCTCAGGGGGCGTCCCTGTTTACAGATGTGTGTCGGGGTTCATCTTCCTATCGCGGGTTGATGACACAATTCAGGATAATCTTGAGCTTTGGCCACAGTATTGCGTTAAGTGGTGCACATGTGTTTGCTAGTATTTAAATGTTTGCCGATTCTTGCGCCACCGCCCTGTTGACAGTGAACGAGCCTCATATCTGTAGACATACTTTAAACAAATGCTGTATGTGAGGAAAATTAGTTAGTATATCAGAAGAAATTTGCTGGTGGCCTATAAATAATTGTGAAAAGTTTGACAAAGGAACCCATATAAAGATGTCTTGAGAGGTTAATTTGAGTGGGTTGGGATCACAGACACTCATTTTTGGGGACCAGTGCATATTTTTTCATAAAAGTTGATCGGAGCAAAAGAAAGAAAAACAGAAGAGGTGAAACGAGGACCTAAGCCTAGGCTGTTTAGTATTTAGTTTAACAACTGACAAATTGAGGGCACCACAAATCATGTTGTTTGGAATGATTGATTAAATAAATTTGCTTTCCATTTCATATGTTCCGGAACATAGGATTTTGTGCATTTGTTTTGGCCCCACTAATGGAGTTGAAGGGCCACCTGAAATTCATTAGTGCACATATTGTGTACTAGTGATGTATGTGTACAGGATGTGGTGCATCCAGTCTGTGTTTGTGTACAGTCACATGTAGACATGTGATAAGTAGGGCTTAAAGTGTATCAGGTTGTGGTCCCATGTAAATATTAAGTGATGCCCGTACCGACGAAGTGGCCCCAGTCCATATTACCCCCATGGAAATCAACCAGACATGTCATTTTTCAGTAAACTTGTTTAGCAGTGTCTGCCTTGGGCCACGCGCTTGTAATGCAATTCATTGTGGGCCACAATCTAACAAGATGTAATTGCACTCCTGTAATTTTTTCATCGGTGGACTTTGTCCTCAACAAGGTTGTCGGACTTTATACATCAGTGGTATGAATCTCTACACACAAGCACGAAAGGATGTACATGACAACTAATAAAGGAGTTTCCAGATTTCAGAAACACCGCAAATCAATATCTAGCAGTGAAGTTCAACCAACACCGACTCCGGTTTTAGCCTACCAGCTTACTTTCATTTTTTGGTTCTTTCCATCCTAGAAACAATCCTTTGTTCTTAGAACATGTTTCTGTCAGATAGCGAGACACAGCGTTTAATTTTTGCGTCCAAACTGATTTTGATAGTTGGAACTTTTCACTTTTCTATGTTTAGGTTAAAGAGACTTTTCGGTTCTCGGGGCTCTTAAAATAACAGTATTATATTTTAATTCACGAGACGTCTCGATGAAATGTTATGGTGTAATTCTGCAACTCATGCCAGTGTTGCTAATGCCGTGTATTTGTTTCCGCTTCAAACAGGACGAAGATTACGCGGGAAGGCCTTCTATAACGTCAACGGAAAGGTGTACTGTGAGGAAGACTTCCTGGTAAGTGATGCGCGGCGCGGCCTTTGGCGTGCACTGGGTTTACCGAGGGCTTAATAGACAATGCGGTATTGGCCGGGGCCCACATTGACGCCACGGGCCCAATATTGTGATACGGGTTCGAACAAGGTGCATAGGGTACCTCACAAGATTAAGCATCGGTAGCTTTTATGATATTTATGAATCTTGCACAGGCCGGGATTGAACATCTAAATACCGCCACCGCATGCAGCGTGCACTAAGCCTTTTCGTGGCCCAACGCAGCCTTCTGGTGACCATGATCCACGACACAACACAGCCGAGGACACACGGGTTCATTTTCAGTTCGTGCGAGAGCAAGGCGTGCGCTCATGTGAACTACTTTCAAAGGCCCAATCCCGCGTTCTAATTCCCTTTCTTTTCCTAACAACGTCACAGTAAGCAGTTAAGTTTGTCTACTTATATACAACTGATAACTATGTGGCAGGCTGCACCCTTGAACAGTGCTCGGCCACAGGTGCAGTTTCAGTTATCCATCCGTGTTTTCACTTTTTCAAATAAATACTTTGTTTATAATATATATTAATATGTTATGAATTTATCGGCCTTGGTCCTTGTTCAGAAAACCTTTTCTTTTCTAACACGGTGCCTGGCGCAGTGTATGCCGGGGCACATTTAGTGTTTTTGATTTTCACATTTCTCAGTGTCCTTGTCATTAACAGTTTCTTTTGTAATATAGTGTTGACCTCTCCTACACTGTACACATTCCACTGGCATATATTCTAGGCAGTTTAGCAAATATCCTTAGTCCATTTGGGAGAACGTGGCTCTTTAGATAATTCATTTACTTTGCAAACATCAAGTGACGTTCCATTAAAAGTGACTCAAGGCTGAACATTTAAGTTGAGCTGCAAGTCAGTTCTTCCTTCATTTTATACACTAAACTACACCCCCAGAGGTGGAAAGCATAGGTTGGCTGCATGTTGCAGACTGCCTCAAACCCCCCCCATTGTGTAATCATCCTCCTAAACCGACGTTCTTCAAAACTCCTGATCAGATTTTCCTGTGTACGGTACACAAGAATGGTTGGATTGCATTTTGATTTCACACACAATGTCGTAATTATAGGAGGAGTGAGCTTGGAGTGCAAATGTATTCTAGCCATCACTGGTTGCAGTAATGAAACTGAGTTTAGGCCATCTGCTGAGCGGCCTAAAGTTAACGCTGCCTGGTTTAACAACAAAAAACCTGGCTGAATGATACTCAACTTCTCGCAGTTCATCTAAATGCTCACATAATGGTTTTAACATCCAGTTTCAGTATCGGACATACTTGCTTTGCTGAGTAACTTTTGCTGAAAGAGATCTACCTGAACAACTAACATTTGCTTCGTTTTAGGCCGAGCATAATAGAGCATGCAGGGGCTTATTATGGTTTACCATTAGTGGACTTACATTGTCACTCTCATTTGCCTGCTTCACATTCGTGTCAACTTTCTTGTCATTCTTGTGTTTGTCCCTCCCATTGAGCATTGCCTCTTTACAATCTCTCTGACTGGAAAATATGACATTGGATGTCTTCTGAAAAGACGTTAAGCATTGGAACATTTTTTGTCCAACATAGTCCTCTTTGTCATTCATTTTTTTCGAAAACCTAGCATTTTCTACCTAGACCTGGAAAGAGGTCGTCCATAAAAGAGACTAACTTTTTTTCTCAAGAGAAAGTATGTTACAGTTGGGGTATATGTATAAAGAGAGAGAATGTTTGAGGCCTCTTTAGTGATTCCTTGTTTTTAAAAAGGTCATGCCAACAAGTTAATGTCCAACTTCCCGAGTGAAATTCAATTTCTTAAGTCTTCTCTGTTTTAGAATGTGGTCATGGTAAGGAAACCTGTTGCATCAACCCTTTGACGAAGAAGATATTACCTTATTTTCTGTTTGTCACCATTGCTCCTTTTATTTTGAATGCCAGGCGGATTTTACTCTCATTAGTCACCTATTCAAGTACTGTTCACCTGTCTTTCATCCACCCGCCCCTTTTCCTGCCTTTCACCACGAAATTGATGGGTATGGGTTACTTGGTTATCTGTTGATAGTAATGGGTTTCTTGGTTATATGGGGCACTATTTTCACATAATACCATAAACTGTTGTGGGATGCACAGGTCGTACAGAATGCCCTTATTCGCCTAATAATCTGCAATCCCGCTTGACAAAACAACCGATGAAAACACAAACCGCATCTTATTTGTCAGCACCTTGTTTTAAGTCAGCAGTAGTTCAGTGGCTTTTAGCTGGATTTAGGAGTAGACTAAATATGGACTCATGCCAACTTGAAATTTGATTTCACCTCTCTGATTATATTGTCTGCTGTGAAAATGCTATGCTTTGACCTAGCTACAGTTCAGTACTTCCATGTGGGCCCTAGTGACCTGGCTGGGTAGAACGCTTTGAATAGTGTGACTGCCAGGTTAGAATGTAGATGATGTGAAATTGTGACTATGGTATCAGATGTGTGCTGTTATGCTGAGCAGGGAAGCAAGCCTGCTTCCTGCGGGACTTGTCTCTTTACCATAAAATTCTCCCTATAAATCAGCATTTCCCAAACTGTGAGTCGTGACTAAATTGGGGAGTGCTAGCCGATTTTTGGTGGGTGCGGGAAAATCCAAGCAATAAAGATAACTTTGAAATCAGTGTTTATCTTGTCACATTTGTCATGCTTCAAAGACCGAGGTAAAATGTCAGGCTATGTCTTCTTATAGATTGCTGCTTATTTTGTTACCATGGGATTGCTGTTTTCTTTTCTTTTTCTGACTGCTGAGTTGAGTTTTTAAAGTGAATTGTGTGATACTCCTGCTGGAGTACACAAAACATGAAAGGAAATGCTGTGGGATGTGTCTTTTTGTGCAATGTATCACAAAATCCAAAGAACTGTAAATGGTCTCTATGCATTCTGCAGTTTGGAAAGCAGAAATTAGGTAAAATATTTTTGCAATTGAGAAATGTCTTGTAAATGGAGATTTTAATAGGATTAAAAAAAAATCTAGACACTTTACTTGGTGATACACAGAGCATAAATACTCACAGAAACCCGGTTTCATTTGAGTGCTATATAGTTTTATTAGTAAAACTATATGTCTGTGCAAAATTAGTGACCCTTTAAATGAAAAATGATCTGTCTGTAAATGACAGTGCAGTACCACACGATGCTTTCGTTACATTCATTAGCCCACCGCATATCCACTAAAGGTAGGTGGGTTGCGAAATTTTTTTGTTCTAAGAAGTGGGTTGTGGTTCTAAAAAGTTTGTGAACTACTGCTTTAAATTATTGTTTTTTGTTCCCGAAGTGATTCCACCGGCCCTGCTTTGGTCCTGCCCCAACACACCCAGTCTTACAGTGTATAGAAAGTGTATTTCTGTGACATAAAGTGCTTTAGCTTTGACACTTTAGGCAAGTAATGCTTTATGTTTAGACATGCTGGGTATGGTTGTGGTATTCATAAATCATTAGGTGTGATAAATGGAAGTCTGCTTTGGAACAAATTAATGACA
The DNA here is from genome assembly GCF_031143425.1 of Pleurodeles waltl. NCBI lineage: Eukaryota > Metazoa > Chordata > Amphibia > Caudata > Salamandridae > Pleurodeles > Pleurodeles waltl. The sequence continues at coordinate 434,476,350 of NC_090451.1, read as the reverse complement.
CATGGACAGCATGGCCTGGAACCCTGCCTGAATTCTGGGATTCCACACAAAGTCCATTTATTTAAAATGAACCTTATTTGTGATAATTTACAAAGTCAGCAGCTATTCTTAAAATATGGGATGGTTTGGTTCTGACCCTTCTTGCCTGTCTTGAAACAATCCTGTGTTGAAACGAAAGTTCCACATTAACTCATTTATTCATGATTTAACCCAAGCTCTGCCTGGTCTATTTTCAGGGGGAAAAAAAGATTATTCATCTTGGATTTATCTTGAATCAATATGTAGACATGTTGGGAGCAAAAGGCTGGAGATTAGTTTTAGGTGTAAACAAGTAGTAGTGATGATCCACTTTGAAACTTGCACAATGGATGTGATTTAACAGTGTTAAATCAGGGAAAAAACAATTACAACGCAGTTGGAACCACTCATGCCTTTACCGCGCAGCCTTTACAATGCAGGTGTCTTTATTACACATGCCTTTACCACTCAGACTTTTACAATGCATGTGCCTTTACTACACGTGCCTTTAGGCAATAGAATTGAAAAGAAACATAGAAATTCACTTAAAAACCAAAGGTTTCAGGAACGTTATAGGTAGGCTCTCATTTTAAACGTGCAAAACCGTAGAAATTTACCAGTTGTAGTTAGTTACCCCAAGAAACTATATCTTGTGGCCTAAGATAACTATAACTCGCGTCCCTGCCATTATTACGTGACTCTGGGAGGGATTGGTCTCCAGTGCAGCGGGAGGGGGCTGGGCATCCCCGCATATTAACATACAACCCTAGGGAGGTGGCGATCCCTGGGGCAGTGGGAGGGAGGGGCCCCACTTTTTTTTTTTTTTTAAACACTGGAACTCCCGGGTCTTGGCCAACCTGGGGGCATTATAGTAACGAAGCACAGCAGACTGAGCTTTGTTCTTTAAAAATATCACAGCGGAACCACAGCGACTCCGCTTGTAAAAATCGAAAAACTGCTTTTTACCCCGGGGAGGGGGGGCTCCCTTTGGAACCTCACCACCGGGGCAAAAGGGTCAGGGTGTACCTTCCTGCCGAATTCGGTGTAATTCCATCCATTAGTTTTTGCGCTATTGCTGTTCAAAATCACTACGGAAAAATAAATGAGAAAAACGTATTTTGAGACACCCCCCTTTTTCTTGGCCCCCCTACATAATTTAAAAGTAAAGGGGGGGGGTCATGGATGCCCGCATGCCCTGGGACCACCACTTTCCTTGGGCTACATTTTATGATTAAACAGAGGGGCCGCGTGGACCTCTCTGGGTCCCAAGGCTCACCACCTTTCCATTACATTAAAATAAAATTATAGCGGGGCCGCACAGACCCCCTGGGCCCCAAGGCCACCACCTCCCAAACCAACAACCTTATACCTTTGAGGGGGGGCACCAACCACCCCCTGGGCCCCCCACCTCCTGTGGGCCACAATAACCAAACCAAATTAAGCGGAGGCTGGATGGACCCCAACACCCTAACCGCCTGGCCCCGTGGACATCCACCTTCTCCCCCGGGCTATGTTTAAAAATTAAGCAGGGGGACACGTGAAACCCCTGGGCCCCAGTTATAAATTACTGTGGGGGACCAGGCAGACCTGCCCTGGGGACCACTACACCCAGGTCAAATATGGCTTTTTTTTTTTTTTTTTTTTTTTTTTTTTAGAATGGGAGGGGGGCCCTGTGATTTTGGCCCTGGGGACAGGCCGCATGTTCTTAGGTGTCCCCCCTTCCCTCCCCCGGGCACCCAGTCCAGATTTATGGAGGGACCATGGGGGGAGCCTAAAGGATTCAGTGGTCACTGCCACTCCTATCTCCTGCAGAACCAGCATTGCCTCCACCCACAGGGAGCTGCCAAAAATACCAGCTTCCTGCATGCAGGAGCAATGTTTCATCTCTTTTCCTGCCCGCAAGTCATCGGGCAGGGAAAGAAATGAAAACTCTGCTTTCAGCAAGTGGGAGCATTTCTAAAGCTCCCACTTGCTGAGTTTTGATAGGCGGAAGCTGTCAGCTCCCACCAAGCAAAAGCAAACAGCTACCTCCCGAGGGTGGGCATCTCAGGAGGTAGCAGAAGCCGTATGTAATATATATCACCTACAGGCAGTCGCCAGTAGGTAGTTATAGCTAGGACCTACTTTCCATAGAAAAAGCTTTTTTTTTTTTAACTTGGCTATATCTTTGGCACTGTTTGACAAAGCTCCACAAAATGTTTCCAACAAAAGTGTCAAGTTGGATCGTCTTGTACTTGTGCATGGAAGGTTTTGGTGTGATCAGTTAAGCGAGGCAAAAAGTGTGTTTCTCATGTTAATTCCCATAGTCTTTAGACACGCTTGCAACCTGAACAGCTAGACAGAATTTGTTATTTGGTGTTAATCCGTTTAGTATTGTTTGAGATACTAAAGGAAATCCAAATTTCTATATCTAGAAGCACGAATACTTTGTGAATAGTCCCAAGTTTATGCAGAGATTTTATTTGCTGCCAACACTTCAGCCAGGAAGTGTTGGCAGACATTTTGAGACTCTGCTTCAGCTGAGTCCCAAAACAAAACATAAAAAAAGGGAGCAGGGTAGGAATACCCTAACCTCCTAGCCATTGTACGGGGGTCCCTACCAAAAAAAGCATTAAAAAAAAATCATGGCAATATTTGCAAATGTTCATGGATTTCGCTGTGACTTAAAAAAAAAAACAAAAAAAACACAAGTGCAGTTTCCTGTGCTTGCTTTTAATTTCTCCCCTGGGTGAACCAGGTCCCAGGCGCATTCTTTAATAAATAGGAGGGGGGCACAAGGGGCCCCACTCCTAGGGCTCTGAAAAGCCCCAAGGACCACCTCCTCCTGGGAACTACATTACGGAAGTATACAGGGGCCCACATGGACCCTCATGGGCCCCAGAGGGTGGGAGGAGAGGGGTCCACCACCTTGCCAGGGGTACAACAATAAAATGATGTGGGGCACCATGCAGACCCCCTCCTGGGTTCCACCACCTTCCTGGGGCTACAACAGTAAAATGAAATTGAGGGCTGCGCGGGCCCCAGGGACCACCAAGGTGCCCCAAGGCTAGTCTTAAAAAAAATCATGCAGGGGTGCACAGACACCTCAGGCCCCAGGAACCACCACCTCACCGGAGCGAATTCAGTTGTAAAAAACAAGGAGGGCCATACATGCCCCCAGGGACTACCACCCCGGGGCCAGTCCTGTGCAGAATAAAGCCATATATGGCCCTGGGGACCCCCATCCCCCAGGACCTGCTTCTGCTACCTCCCGAGGTGCCCACCCTCAGGAGGTAGCTGTTTGCATTTGCTTGGCAGGAGCTGTCACAGGTCCTTCCAGCAAGCGGGAGATGGAAAAAAAAAAGCTACCACTTGTTGGAAGCGGAGAATGAATCTTTTTACCTGCAGACATGCGAGCAGTGAAAGAGTTGAAAATGTTGCTCCCGCAAGTAGGGAGCTGCGTTTAAAGCAGCTCCCTGCATGCAGGAGAGGTGCAGGCTCCTACAGGAATCAGGGAGCTTGCTTGCACCGCGAAGGCTTGAAGGCGCCCAAACGGTCCCCAGTAAATTCTGCTCTGCGTATTTATGATAGATAAATACGCCGACAGGATTCATTCTGGCACAAAGCTCATTTCACAAAAATTAAACTGCAAAGGGAAGCACTTTAAGATTAAAAAACAAACAAACAAAAAAAAAAAGCAGGTGACCAAATTGAACCTCTCCTTATGAAAAGTACTAATCATCCCAACTTTCTCATCAATAGAGGCAAAGCAAGTGTGTTTTCTCTGCATTTCCACCATGAAAAGTTACCTGTAAACCTGAAAGAGATGTTTGCATCCTTCCTTCTTTTGAGAGCAATATCTGTTGTTGTGACTGTGGCGAGATGTCATCTGCTGCTGAGATCTGATATCGTGTTATCCCTTTTAAAAAATACAAGTATTTAATATGGCCTAGAAGCCCCACCCATTTAGCCCTGCCCCATATACATTAGTGACAAACAGCGTCCCCCCCCCCCCACCGACCCCCCCCCCATTTTTCAAGGAAGATGGATAACTTACTAAAAGGACCCCTGAAAACATTTCCCAATGATTTTGAAGATGCGTTCTTGATGCACAGGAATATGATCACATCTCCACAAAATAAAGAAGCACTTCAAGAGTGCCATGGGGTTGGTCGCAGGTTCTGGCTGCAGGCCGTGCAGGGTTGGGTAGTTATAGGGGGTTGGCCGCGTGGCCTGGCCACAGGCCACACTCTGCTGCCAACCCCCTCCATGCAGGCTGTATGCAGTGGAGGTTAGATTAACTTTAAGTAATTGAAAATCAAAGGTTACAGAGGTGTTAAAGTTAGGCTCACATTTTAAATGTACAAAATCATAGAAATTCAGCATTTACAGTTATTTCAAATAACTATAACTCGTGCCCTAAGTTAAATGTAACTCACGCCTTCGCCATGCACTGCTAATTGCCCCAGATATTTCAGCACTCTTTTCTAACATTATTGATAATATCAGAGTAACGTTTGCAGTAAAATTATTGATGAGAAAACTGTGCATGGTGCGTGCACAAGTTAGTTTTTAGCTAAAGGGCTCCAAACTCATAATGTAAATTTCCTATACACCTCTCCCACAAAAATGATTAGAATTTAGACGATTGCAGCTGATCATTATAATTTATTCTCTTTCATTGTTTTTTTTAATTGTGCTGCTGTTATTGAATTTTCAGATTCTAATAAAAAAAGTTTAAATATTTGTAATGTGAAGCTCCCTGGCACAAAATTCTTGCAGCCTTCCGCTACGTCTTGTAGTTTATTCTTTACCCAAGAGTGTATTTACACAGCTGAAGTTTATATCTGTCAATTATCATCTTACCATAATCTTCCTTGATAAGACTCCTGGTAAAAGGTCACATTATCTCATACTTTTCCCAATATTTTTTTGAGAAGTAGGTTTGTGAGACTGAAGTTCACATAAGATGTAAAGACCTATTGTGCTGGTTTCCTTAAAGTTCGGATAAAGGAGGGTTTCTTGCTTGTAAAGCAGGTATGTAGGGTAATTCTGTTAAACTGAAGAAAAAAAATTGATCTCCAGTAAACGGTTTCTCATTTTTTCTCCAAAACTAAATATTTGTTTTGAGTTGAAAACGAAAGCAGCCAAATTAAATGTAACATAATTGTAAACTATTCATGCCATTAAAATAGGCACTTTTTTACTTTTAGTTTGTCTGTTACTAGCAACATATTTGAGATTAGGACACTCTTTGTATAACTCACATTTCAAACAATGTTTTAAACATTTACCAAACTATGTAATCTAATTTCTTTCTCTTTTTCCCCCTCATACGAGGCCCCAATTAGATAAATTGGAGTGGACTAGCCATTTATATTTTCCAGTGTACAGAAAGATTCCAGGCGTCAATCCTTGTTATTCCACAAATAAGAAGGGGTAATCATAGGATCTTAACTGTTGTCAGAAATTCTCTAACCTAAGACTCTAAGACTCCTATAACTTTGTTCTCCTTCGTATGTGACTGTTTACATCTGCATTGTGTACAATATTTTCAGACTGCAATCATTCATGTTTGGTAAAGGCCCTTTTATCAACCATTTCTTACAAATTTCACTTATTCCAAATACAATTTTATTCATATATCATTTTGTTTTTCTTGCAGTAGCTCATTTTCGTATTCTGCTATTCCACAGGTAATTAAAATGTTGCTTGCCTCTATTTTTTGTTGCAAGATTATGGATATGAGTTTACTCACATTCCACCAGTAATATTCTAATACCAGATACACAAAAAACACAAATGTCAGTTGTCTACCTTTTGGAGAATCACATTTTAGGCACAATATTACACCTGAATGCCTAAATGTGGACAATTGTTTGGAGTCCAGTAGATCGTGTGAAGAAATGGCTTTCCCCAACTGATGCAGATTTTCTAGTCACATATAGCATGTTCATTTACTCTCTGGCTTTGGCAAGCCTTTTTCCCCGCAGTTGTTTTATTGGAAGCATTTGTTATTCAAACATCTCAAATAATCTGGGATAACATCTTCTGACTTCTGTCCTCCCACGCGTAACTTCTTGAATGTCACATACCAACGCTCAGCGACAGACCAACACAATCTGTGGTTTGCAGAATGTTTAACCTGGTCGACAGAGTTCAATCCTTAGAGGGTATCTTAGTTAGACCATACAGTTTCTTTAGCATTTGATTCAATATGCCTGAACAATATTGTCCATTAACTAAGATCAGCAGTATACAGTGGAATACTTGTGACATGTTGTAAACAAATTGGTGTTCCTGATGAATTCCAGATTGATTGCCATTGGCTAGCATACAGGATTCCTAACACCTTACTATCCTCAGATCACACGTTTCCTTCTGCTTGTCAAACGTCTACTCAATCCTAAAAAAATAACAAAAACATTGGCAGAGGCACATTTAGAAAAAGAAAACAAAATTTTGTGCAAAAAGCCTACAACATAGCTCTAAATAATACTTCTATCTCTTTTTTGTTAGGATAGTTCACCAAACATCTATATTTTGTAATTAGAGAGAAAAACAAAGCTGAGTATCTATCTTCACTAGTCCCCCTTTTTAGCTGCATTAATTAGCTTCTTTCAGGATAATTTGACACTTCTAGATACCCGTAAAAAAAACACTAATTTTACCTGGATCTATGCTAGGGTTTTTGTTGGGGCATAGAATACAACAACAAAAATATCTTGGTAAAGTAATTGTTTGAGGTGATTTTTGGGCTATGCAGTTAGTGGGAGATTTAAGTGTAATAAATTGTTCATTAACCTTGTTTAGATTCCTCTCAACTATTTTGTTAACATCTTGGGTAATCACTGCCCCCTGAGTATTTAATTTCTTCACATATTTGTGGTGCTCTAAATCCAGAATCCAGACCATGATTGTGATTGTAAATTGTTCACCCAGCATCCAGATAACATAATAAACGTATGTGCTAATTTATCGGTTTAAGGGATTGGCACGTGTGAATCAGTGATAAATCAACACATCATCCACGTAAATTGCTTTGCTTTTTCATTGTAATCCTGAAGAGGAAATCAAATAATTCCATCCTCTTGCCTCACTGATTGTACGAATGATACAGTAAATTTGTCAAATAGGAAAGTGGATGAGACACCTCTGCCTAGTGCTTTTCATAGATGCTGAACGTATCCAAAAGGTTCCTGTTTATTAGTACTTGCATTTTAGTGCATTTAAAGGGAGGGGGCACGGATGAGAGTATACCTTAATTGAAGATATTGACAACTGAGGTCCCATTGATCAAAAGTAACACTTGATGTAATGTAACTAGTTGGAAAAACCAAAGGCCTATAGGTAGAAAATATAAGATATAGACGATATAATTCCAATCTCCAGCAAGTTTCAAATTCCAGAGACAATGGACAAAGAGGAGGATGTTGAAGAAAGGAGATGAGCTTAGACTGTGTTAGAACTAGAACTGGATAAGAAGCAAAGTGGTGTATAAAGAAGTAAACACACTTGAGCACATGCTATCTGAATTAACAGAGAAATGAAATGTAGGTTTGCGATATCATTGTTGAATCAGAAAGAGATACAAGCTTTCTGTCCTTCTTTAGAGAGTAAATTGGATGAGTTAGCTTCTAGAACAAAAGAGTTTGGAGACAGCATGAACTTAGCAGGCAAAAAACGCACAGCAGATACATGTAGGAAGTTAAAGAAAACCGAGAATCCAAAAATAGAGAACTTACAAATGCTTGAAAATCAAACTTGACAGAATAAACTAAGGATATTAAATATCTGAGAAGTTGTTGAGGTGTCCAGTATTAAATTAAATGTACTTAGACTGTTAAAAGTGGACGTTTTGAAACAATCAGAAGTAACAGACTATTGCAAGAGAGATCCAGTTTGTGCAAAGGATCCCCTTTAAGTTAAACCCCTATGGAAAAAACATAAAATTTTGGTAATTTTTTAACATGCTGCAAAAGAACATGTGTTAATGGAAATCCCATAAAGCAAAACTCCCTGCAAAAGGCATCTTTTTTTCTTTTTTGTGTGGTCACATATTTACAAGGGTATAGATGGCAAATAGTGGGGATTGAAAAAACAATGCTAACACTAAAGCCGTTTGGGGCCACTGTCCAGGTCCTGTTTCGGGCAATCCCCATGTTATGAACCACAATAGGATGTGCAGCCTGAGACATGTAGAGGATGTTGACAGTTGAGTGAAAGACTGAAGCAGAAGAATGACCAGATAAAGGAAAAGTGGTGAGCAAATTGAAGGAAGAGTGGGTGAAAGAGTTCTTGCATCTCCTGTGATCAAGTCAGTGCAAGGAAAGGTTGGTTTCTGGAGTAGAGGAGCATTTGGGTGGGTGAGGGAGGGGTGATGTTTAAACAAAAAAAAAAGAAACGTACGTTTACAATATGAACTCAAGTTTCAGCTATTATTGCCAGAAGAACCCTGGAACTGGAATGCTTTATTTTAAATAGCTGACAGTGATAGAAGGAGCTTCCAGGTCATGATGGGAAAAACCAGCTGTTTTTGGAATATAAATGATTTGTCTAGAAAAGCCACAGTATTTACTATGGGGAAAGTGTGACATCCTGTTTCTGGAAGCTCACACGCCTAAAGAAAAATGTAAGAAACCCATTAAAACAGCTAAATATCCTGAGGGGCCCGTGTTCCAGATCAGCATAGTATAACTAAGCGGGTAGCTATCCTGATGCTCACTATTAAAGTGGTTGAGATTTTGGGACTGAGTAAAGAGCGGTCTCTATTCAGTAGATGGATTATAGCAAAGGTAAATGTTTGTTTGAATTTAATACATGGATACTATACTTTATCTGCATTTACAGATAATTTGCTTAATTTCTCAGCACCATACATTGTGGGTGAAGATAATATTACCATGCTACATAATACCCAGGACTAGTCAACAGCTCGAACAACTATAAATACCCCCAAGGTCCACAGGAGACTGCTAGACTTGATCCAAGATCTGGACTTGACAGACATTTGGAGAGAACACATGGTTACAATAACAGAGTACATGTTCTTCTCGAATAAATATCAACGTGTTTTGAAATTAGATTTTCTTTTAGTTGATTGATTATTATCTGAGAAAGTAGAAAATAGAACGTATCTGCCCACTTAGTGGTAAGGTTAATACTAAAGAAAATGACTTCATACCTAAAACCTTGTTCTACCTTGGATAGGCAAGCATAGGTGATACAGAAATTAATAACCAGTCTACTGCTTTTTTGAACTAAATGAAGGGTATTTTATGTCACTAGTAGTACGGGATGGATATAAGTCCTTTGTTAAAGGTGTGCAGCACAGATATCAAAATGAGGAGCTAGAAAATAGAAAGCCACTAATGATAGGCTGGAAGCCCAAATGGAAACTAGAGTCAACATTATTGGATATTCAGCTAGACATGGAAGAGAAAGGCAGAGGTATCACATTTCCTGTGCCAGTTATAAACAAAGTAAAACAGTCTACTAGAACATACATTTTGCAAACAATGGTATAGTAGTAGGGTGATAATGGAGAATGTAGCAGTCGATTCTTAGCTTGGAAAGCAAGAGATAATAGATCAAAAAACGTAATTAAGGAAGTTATATACCAAGTAATACAAATATAGGAAACTAAAGCAGAAACCACGTTAAATCCGATATAATTTAGTAAGCTAAATTTCATGCAGGTTGGTTTAGCCCTTGAAATGTTTTAGGGTTTGATGTTATCGATTGTGGATTTTAGGTTAACAAAGTTTTTTTTTTCTCCATATAGTGCTCCTATTTATTCCTTCTTCATTTCTTGCATGGTATTTGCTAAGTCGAAGTACACAGAGATTACATAGAGGTGGCAGCATATTAGAGAGTACATGTGTTTCGTTTGGCAATATTAGTCTTGCTATTTGTAGGAAAATAGAATTTGTGCTGAAAACTGACATTTCCTCACTCCTTGTAAATTTTGGATGAATGGCAGTCACGAAATAACATGTTTTTTTTCCACGGAGGAAGTCTGAGTGATATCTGACCTGTAAAAGTGCAATGCACAAGTTGTCTGTGATGTAAATTGGAATCTGTTGTATTACACTCCACATAAATATTGGGAGCTATCATTGCACACTTTTAATGTTGTTCCCCTAACCCCCCACACTACTAAAATACACCTCCCATCCGCACCCTATCACATGACTTTAAGGTGCAGGGGTAGAGTAGTGATGTGGTAGCCATGCACACCAAAACTCGCCACTTTCAGGCCTCCACCTCTATTCTGTATCTTTAAAACATTATTTACTCCAGTTACATTTGCATACTGTTGTCCTGGGGCTGCTATGTAGTTTCAAGGGGGTGGGCGGCTACACCCTACTCGAACCTTGAAAGGTCCTGTGGACCTCATCCTCTAATTGAAGTCAAGCTTCAATTAAAGGGGAACGGGCGCATGGCCCACTGCCCAGCCTCAACAGAGCCCCAGGCCCAGCCCATATAACCACCCAGCCCTGCACCATGCATGACCTTTGGCCGTGCGCAGCAGAGTTGGCCACAGGGCCTGCAGCCTTCGGCCTTGAAGCCAATCCACTATAGCCACCCAAGTCTGTGCCACACAAGGACTTTGGCCTTGCATGACAGGGGCTGGCTGCAAGGCATGGCCGCAGGCCTGGAGGCTAACCCCCTAAAACCACCCATAGAATTTTACTAGACTTTGATGAACGACATACTTAGAATGAGATATGTGACTACATTTTGGTATATAGTTATAAATACTTGAATTTGATAAGTAATTAAAGCAGGAATGTGACTACTGACACACCTAGATTTGAACTCTCTATCTTCAGGGTGAAGGCCTGAAACCTTAATCTCTAGGCGACAGGTAACTCTTTGCTATACAGTTTCCAGGCATACATATGACATTCAACCCAAAGATTTTGATAGCAATAATATGTAAATGTTCCATCGCTAGGAATGTTTAACAGTCAAAACACAAGTAAATAATAAACCGAGACACTGCATGAGATAACAGGCTTTGAACCTTCAACCTACTGAGTGGCAGGCCAATAGCTTTACCATTAGGCCAGAAGTGATTGTTTTTTCATATCAAAACACAACTATCCCGTTCAAACCAAATGTCTTGCTAGTGTGATACCTTGAAGTCATTGTTTAGAGGGACCATTGCAATAAAAATCTCTCTCTCTTCCATCCCATTATGGGATGAAAGAGAGAGAGAGAGAGAGAGAGAGAGAGAGTGAGAGGACCCAGATGGAACCTGAAGACTCCTGAGGTCCTAGCTGGCTCCCTGCATCCTGTGGGAGCCGGCATTGCTACCACAAGCAGAGGGCTGCTTTAAGTAACAGCTGCCTGTTTGGAGAGCAATGTTTTCATCTGTTTCCCTGCATGCATATTTGGGTGCAGGGAAACAGATTAAAACTTTGCTTTCTGCAAGCAGGGTGGGTTGTCAGCTCCCACTTGCAGAAAGCAGAGTTATGTTTGCTTTTGCTTGGTGGGAGCTGTCAGCTCCCACCAAGCAAAGTCAAACAGCTACCTCCCGACGATGGGCACCTCATGATGAAGCAGGTGTCAGTCCCCATGGCCATTTATGGCTCCACAAGGGTGAGACCGAGCGGCCCCCCTCCTTCATTGAATTTAGCCCTGGGGAGGTGGTGATCCTATAAGCATCTGCCCCAAGGAGGTGGCGGTCCCCAGGGCCTTTATAAGCCCTGGGAGTGTGGCCGTGTGCCCCTTCTTGTTGTTTTGCTATGCCCCGGGACCTGGCGGGAGACCGAGCTTGCTTTTTAAAGAAAAATAAAAAATCATATCAATTTGTGAATTTGAGGGATTTTCTGAAGCGGAGTCTCAAAATGGCTGCCAACACTTCCTGGTTGAAGTGTTGACAGCCAATAAGATCTATGCATGAAATCGGGAGTATTCATGAAGCCTTCGTGCCTCCAGATATACACATTTGATTTTCTTTTAATATTTAAAAAACTACTGAACTGATTTACACCAAATAACAAAAATCACTCTTTCTGGACCACAGCCTAACTTTCAGCCAAATTTAGTGTAATTCCATCCAGTAGTTCGGGCTGTATTCCTGTCTAAAAACACTATGGGGATTAAAATGGGAAATGCATTTTTTTTTTTTTTTTACATCCCCCCTTTTTCGCAGCCCTCGCTTGACATCACCCCAAAATGTCAGATGCACAAGTTTATTCTGCACAATAAAAAAAAAAATTTTTTTTGAAGATTCGGCAAACAACACCAAGATGGAGGCGAGTCAAAAAACACTTTTTCTATAAAAACTAGATCCTAACTACAACTACCTACTGTCCACTGCCAGATAGGAAAACAGACATTTGATCTGAGCAAATCTAGAGTGTTGCTGGTGATCCTTACTGGAGCTGCTCTCCACCTACACTTGAGAACTACTCAGAGATCTCTCTTCCTTTTTGCACACCCATATATATATAAGTTTTGCCCCTGAGTGTTTCAGTGACATTCTTTCAAGGAACTATAACTTGTGCCCTAAGGTAACAATAACTTTACCCCCTGGTTTTGGCAGTTTTGTTATGATCAATTTCATTGTGAATGCTGCATTTACATCATCAGTGATGTCATAGAATATGTCCTGAGTGATGTAAAATGTTGGGTAATTAGCAGTTCATGGTGATTGCGTGGGTTGTAGCTACCTTAAGGCACCACCAAGTACTCCAGATCCCGCATTAATTTTCAGGGATGTTTTTTTTAACACAATGTATAGGAGCTGTTCTTGTAAAATTAAAAACCACCTGGCCAACTTTGACCTCTGTTTACATGTTGATGTCCTCTCAGGTGAGTCGAAGGGGTGGCAGAGAAGAGGCTAAATGGGTCATAGTCAGAGCCCTGATCACCCTGACCCCTGCAGCCATGAAGGTCTTGCACAGGAGAAAGAGGAACGGAGCAAAATCCATGGGTAGCGTCAGAAGGCCTAGCGAAGGGGCCTTACGTGGGGTCTTATCTTTTCGTTTTCAAATGGACAGTGACAGCTTTCCCTATTTCCGTAGAGATACCCTGAAAGTGTTGCAAAATGTTTTTTTGTGTGCCATCATTACCACTAGTGCAGAGGGTGCATTGTCTCTGGGGCAATGGTGTGAGGGAACACTGCACTCCAATAAAGGAAATGTTACTAGTGAAGAGTGGGATGGTGAGCTATTTTCCTTGTTCGCATTGGACCCAAGTCTTCCTTACTGCACAGGGAAGAGGTGCCAAGTAACAGGAGGTAAGGTGGAGTAATTTTTCCAATTTTCTGACACAAAGGAGCACACAGCCTATTTTGGGCCTCAGGCCTATGAGTGATGGCCCAGTAGTGTGAGCAGAGGAGTAAGTATTGAATGTTGCAGGTGTAGTTGCACTGGGACCCAGGGTGTGAGGGCCCAAATAAACCCCTATTATGGCTGTTTTACCATCATTCCTTCTTTGTATTTTGGTCCAGTGCACCCTTGCTGTGCCAGTGTTCTGTTGAGCATTGAACCAATGGCCCAAGAGAAGAGAACAAAATGAAACTGAGGAAACATCTTATCCTGACCCTCTCAGAGACGGCAGAAATGAGTATGGGGGGTGGTTTAAAAAGGGGCAGAGAAGACTGCCTCCTTTACAAGGCATTAGCTTTTATTAATGAGGTAGGCACAGTGGCACAGGGGTCTAGGAGTGCTGAGGGCTCACTGCATCACTACTATGAGTGTCTTACTTAACAATCGAGGCACACACCTTCATTGGTATTGCAACGAAGCAACACGGGATGCGGATTGCTATTACGTGGACGTTACGAGGATACAGGACCAACTATAAACTGATGAACTAAAATTATATTATTAAAAAAAAATGAAAATCAGTTGCGTTTTTTTTGTACATTGAACAAGCTTAGTGCGGACAATACCAAGAGATTTGAATATCATTTGGAGATACAAATGGTAAATGGAGAGATTAAGCCTTCAAGAAGTCCAATGTGTGGACGAAACACGTGTCGGCTGATGTTACATGTGGATTCGACAAAATATCATCCAGTCCTTTGACTCATAGTTTATTTCTGTGTTAGATTATGGACTTTTATTGTATCTATTTACATTGTCTTTTATGTTGAATGGTTGTCTACTGTAGGGGTCTAGTGTTGTATGTTATTTATCATTGTCACCAATTTCTGTAATAAATATTTTCAATATATAAAATTATGAGAACCTACATTGCTTGAGGTTAATAATATATGAAAGTATATGGATTGTGGACAGTCTATCACAATTTACTAATTATATAGTCATATTTGACTTTTTGATCATCAATACTTTAGAAAAAAGAAAGAAAGAGTGAAAAAAATTGTTGTGCTCCGCTAGTACATTTTGTTTGGTTCTATTATTACGGTCTTTTCTATGAAAAACCAGAAAGCACATCAGGGCAACGATGTGCATTAGTGTATGAGACCTACCTAACAGCATTTATACTTGGGTAAATTAGGAAATGTGCATTGAAACTGTTGCTTAGTGTTGCCAAACTTGTTTTTCTCTTATATCTAACAATCGAGGCATGATGGATATCAGTAGGACTGAGAGCACCCTTGCTGTAAAAAAGTGGGCATCACATCAGAGCTCATTATTTTGGAAAGGACAGAGTATGTTTCAAGATTGGAGTGATGGCGAGGCTTGGTGGGGAATGGGTGAAAGAGGCAGAGGAGATGGCTGCAACCTTGAGTAGCAGGCTATCATCCGTGCAGAATGTGCAGTTTAATTGGGGGCCAGGGGTGTGAGCGGTTCATAAGACCACAAATAATGAGAGTTGTACTTTTAAGTCTAGTTCAGGAGTCTCATATTTAGTGTGCTTTATGAAATACTGAAAATATATCCCTGAAATGATCTTGTACTCCCCGTCCCATGTACTCAGCCCTGCCCCTCAAACCCTCAAGTCTTTCCATAAAGTTTTGGAGGGGTGTGAGGGCTAACTTCAAAACATTTTGGGTAGCGCGGGCTCTAGTTCGAAAGTTTGAAGACACCTGAGGTATACAGTATTACAAAAGCCTAGCGCACAAATGGAACGTAACCTTTGGGACTGCAAGGGGTTAACAAAGTACATATGCTCACTACACGTTGTATGCATTCACAGTTCAGAGAGGTCGGCTTCCCTTAGTATTTCTGACCTCTGAAGGGTAACACTGTTCCTTCATAATTTTTCTGTATAACTTTGGAGCACTTCAACTTTCCTGACACTCGCCACCTCTATTTTAAAGCGGCGTAGAGGAGCAAGTGAAGGTTGTGGAACTTTTGGGTTCCAGCTAGCTGTGCAGATACCTTCCCCTGCTGGGACGTGGCATGGCCAGTGTACACCCCCTACCTATGAGGGATTAATGCGTTTACACAGAGAAGAGATAATGCAGCAGAGAGGGGTAAGGCGGAAGAAGGCTAGAAGAATATTTGCCACTTCATGCATTATTCACGACTGAAGAATGGGTAAGTGTATGAACTTACTGAAGACGCAAACAAGTAGGTGTGGGGTTTTGCAAAGTCTTGCTTCATTCCGTTTTCTGACCTCCAGGACTGAGCCATGTTGTGGCCTCTGCCGCCTGGCAGGGGTAGCAGACAGAGCTTTTGGGCCCTTAAATGTCACCGACTGCCTCTGCTCATGTGATTAGCAATGCCAGCTTTGGGGCACAGTTCACTACCTTTCTGACACTAAGTGCAAAAAAGCCATTACCGATTGAAAACTGAAATCAGAGGAAGTTTTGAATTGAGAAGTGCACGAAAAATGGTGGAAACCTGTCAGTATGTTGGATTTCCTCCAGGCATAAAATCAGGATTTGCAGCCAAGAATATATATATAGATACTGAATGGGGTAAACATGCAAAACTCGGGGAAAACCTTCAAAAATTTGTACATTTTTATTATCTTCTTGAAAGACGTTTGCAACACTTTAAAATGTATACAAATCTACTAATGTAAAAGGCAAAAACTAAGGGGGTCATTATGACCCTGGTGGTCGGCGATAATGTGGCGGTAAGTACCGCCAACAGGCTGGCAGTACTTATCGCCACATTATGACATTGGCGGGTACCACTCCGACCACCACGGCGGTACCAGCCGGCGGCGGTATCCTTCTCCAGCCCGGCGGCCGCCATTGTGCCTCCTGTGGGATTATGACCCCGCCTACAGCCATGGTTTTCATTACATTCGTAACACCACAAAAACTATGGCGGTAGGCCATATCAGTGACAGGGAATTCCTTCCATGTCACTGATAGGGGTCTCCCCCCCCTTCTCTCCACTTACCCCCTATCCCCTGTACATTCACGCCTCCCCTTCACACACACACACACAAACACCCATTCTCACATGCTTACACGCATGCATATATCCAATCACACACACATCTGCACACACTTACAAACATACACGTAGACACTCATTCACATTTCACACCATACAAGCACTCACAAGTCCGTACAGGCACACACGCATTGAACACTCAACATTCACGCACACACATACAATCACCCCCCCCAACACACACACACACACACACACACAACACCCCCACCCCCCTCCCCTGTCAGAGACCCGACTTACCTGCATCCAGGGGGTCCTCCAGCAGTAGACAGGATATGGCGATGCTACCGCCAGCAGCGCTCACTAGCAGAACACCGCCAGGCCATATTATTAGTTATAATACGGCTGGCGGCGGTCTACTGGTGTGACGCTGCTGGTGGTAGAAGCGCCACCTTAACGCCATCCGCTGGCATGGCCACAGCTGGATTTCCGCCATTCTTGTGTAAGAAATCTGGCTGTGGTGGTAATAAGCGGACGGCTGATAGCCGTGGTGACGGTCTTTTGGCGGCCGTCGCCACAGCAGGAGGTGGTTTTTACCGCCAAAGCTGTAATGAGGGCCTAAGTGCTTCTCTAGTGTTGGCAAAGGAAAGGTAGACCCTCAAACTATATTGGCATTCAAGGGAAGGGGTTTCTCCCCCGGGAGATGTAATGGCAAGTTACATCCACGTGTCCTTGAGTATATTCTGTGCCTTACAGACACATTCAACTGTACCTCAGAAGTTCTCCTTCATAGGGGATGGGGGTCCTCATGGGAGATGAGGGCCCAGGGCATTTGCCCACTTGGCTTATGCTTTAAACGTCTCTGCACCCGGAGCTCCCCTTACTAGCGATATCAGATGCCAGCCCTTGCCCACCAGCACTTATCAGTGCGAGGAGAGGAGAAGGGGGCATGCTATGCCACGCAGACACTAGTGGCTGTCTGTCAGAATCCCCCTATGGTGCTGGATGGTGACCCTGCTGAGCTCTCCTGCCTCACAATAGCAGATGCCAGCCCTCCCCACAGACAGAAGTGTGGGGAAAGGTGAGGTGGGAGGAGTGGGGCAGAGGAAATGGGCAATGAAAGGGAAAAGAAGCAATACATCTGGATGGGGTTGAAGGAGAGCAGACAGAAAAAATGATTGGAACAGAAGAATGGAGACTTGGCAGAAGACTTGGCTCTAAAAATTAAAGGCATAGATAGAAGAGGAAGACAAATGAAAGCAGGAGAGAACAAGCATTAGCAAAGTCATCAGGTCTCGGCTTAAAGAGCTCTTGACTTCACATGCTAACATGTGTACTTAGAAAAATGACTCAAACACATCATCACTTCTATTTTTTTTTTTTTTTTTTTAACTGAGCAATCTGAGATGGATCCATAGATTTAAAAACAAGTAGCACAAAAGTCAGTCGCAGTTGCTACCAGTTAAATTAAAAAAAAATATATTAATAATAAACGTACCTGCCCCTCCGTGATGCTCTGCTCCAGCCGCCTCGTCTTCCCTCCCCAACCAATCACGACGCATTTTTCATGCTGTTACACAGCATGAAAGAAGTGCCGCGAATGGCCTGAGTGGGCAGAAATGCCATTCAGGTTTAGAGTGGGGCATTGGGCTTTGTTTCCACCCAGCTGTAAACTACAGCCGAATGGAAAGTTTCTAAGTGCCCATGTCAGTTTGGCTGGCCCCGAACAGACGGCCAAACTGGCATGCACACTTAGAAGTGCACATACCACTCCTCCTCCACTTGACATGGAGGAGTCTGGCCCTGCCCCGCCCTACGAAGGTGGAAACGTAAGTGCATAATAACATCCTTGTAGTATCCCTATATTTTTCTGCTTTTCTTTAGTGGGGCAACGCTTCTCTGCCATAGCAGAGGGTCCACCCCTGACAAAAGTGCCTCTCAACAGAATTTTAACCGGAACTTGGGTCTGTGAGGCTTTCAAACAATCCCCGGAGGCCTGTAGAGTCATGTGGATAAGAGAAAGAAATATAGGTGGGGGACAGAAGTACACAGGCGAGAGAAAGCAATACGGATGGCCAGGCAGCAACGTAGAGCATGGCTGTGCACAGAAGCAATGTGTGAGAGCGAGATGGTGTGGAGGATAGGGAGAGAAGCATATAAGAGAAACAGCTGGAAACGTGCTCTCATGGAGTGCTTCACAAGAAAAAGGAATACAATTCTTGGAAATCAATAACTTATCGAAGAATAGAAGCAGCTAATCAGACATGCGGTAAATAAGTTTTCCTCCATGTAAGGAACAAACGCAAGCTTGACAGGCTAAGACAAATAAAGCAGTGCAATAGACAGCAAGGAAATTTGAATGACAAAAGGCCTGGTCAGTGGTAGGCCATGGGAGCAGTGCAATCCTAGGTCAACTAAGGGTGTCTCCCCAACAAGCTGTGTTGTCTGGTAGGCTTTGGACACAAAGTTGGAGGCAGTTTTAGGTCAAAGTGGTCCTTGCAATGCCTGAGGATTTCCTTTCTGTGTTTCAGATGGATGAAAGAGAAACAGAGGAGAACCTGCAGTTTAACATTTCAACAATGTTTCTTAGTGGCAAACACCCCAGAGGGGGCTTTGTGTCGTACTGAGAAAGGCCAGTATAAGTCGCCTCTTCTCTTCAGAGGGCTAATGAAGAGCAAGATGGCGATTCACTTGTGGCATTCCGTAGAGAAGAAAGGGGCAACCTCGTGGCTCCTTACCTGAGCAGCTTCCTTGGTGCAGAACCTGATATCTGAGACTATCATTGGCATTTGTAATTTGGCCTCCTAGAGCGAAGAAGCAGATTGGACAGGCTACGTAGAATGTGCAACATCAGAACTAAGGGATCTTACCTTGATCACATGCCAATGTTAACGGCCTTTAATATGTGAAAGCTTAATGGGGAAATAGCCCTCCCCATTTTCAGTTATGAATGAAAGTGAGTTCTTTAGGGCTGTTCTTCTGTGTGGCACTCTCCCTTCCAAATGTGGGCTAGTTATCGAGGGAAGTGATCTGAAATGCTGTGTAATTCTTTATTCTTATGGCATACGCATTTACTTTCACAAATGACTTCTGATTACTATTACTGATTTTTGTTCACCACTTGTTATCTGTAATGCTTACTAATATAAAAATTTTGCTAACACTTTTGAATATTAAAGTTGTGAGAGTAGATAATTATAGATAATAGCATTAATTAACGTCAACAGATAATAGTCATATACAGACAGAGTGTAACATATTGTTATAGGTCTACATTAATAACCCTTATTTCTCCCAAATAACAATTTTTTACAATTGATATTAATTTGAAAATACCTCATTAAAATGCGAATGTCCCTAAATACCTCACAGTTTCCGCTGACGATCATGGCCTCATGTTGGCTGATGCAAGCTTGTGGCAGTATATCAACTGAAATCACCATTGTCTGAAGTCAAATAGAAATATCACACCACTCCGTTGCAATAAAAGATGTTGAAACTGCAATGCTATAAAGCCTATCCCTTTGATATTCCATTTGCCCGATATCAATAGAACCGAACATGAGTAGGGTTGAGTGTGTAAAATCAATCCAAGCTATGGTCTTGAAATAACTATATTCCAAAACCCTGCCTGCGGTATTCAGAAGATATGGAGAACAGCTTCACCATTATGTGATTAAAAAATCCCGTGTTGTATAGTAGTGTTGCATCTGTACTTCAGCAGTACTTTAAATGAGATAACCCGTACACACTATTGATATATGATTCAGATATACTGGATTCTCCCAATTGACTAGATCTCCTTTTTGCGCTGAGTTGCAGGTATTGACCCCTGCATACCATAAATTGTACAATAATCAGGCATACTGGGGGCGTTTTGTGGACGAAGCTATTTCCATTGGAGAAGCAGAGGAAGCTTGGAATATAGACGAATGGTCAGTCATTTTGTGTGGTAGAAAAACGAGTTCAGGAAGGAGTAAACGTTGTTGCCTGTCAGACATCTGCGAGGTAGCCGCATGGTACCATGCAAAATATTTTGCAATGCAAGATTTCACCCAAATCTCAAAATAGTGTTCTTTTAAACTGAAATGTCTGTTTAATGTTGTACAAAGTTAGTGATATTTGTACCCCTGAACTTGAACCCTTGCTTGCACAACAAGCATCGGCAAAGTCAGTATGTCTGGCTGACATTCTGAAACTTGACTTGACTAAAATATTGGGAAAAACGACTTGCTGCAGAGGGAAAAAAGGAACATGTATATAATGTATCTGAGGCTAATAACAATGTAATGATTAAGTGTACTTTTCAGATGTAAAATAGTTCCTCATTCATTGCAGTGGAAACATTCCAAAAAAGGCAAAATTATACAATCAGTAACCAATAACATAAAGTGGGTGAATAATTATTCTCCCGATGGGCTCTAAAAGCCCACTCTATGTATATTTAAAAACATTGATAATATGTCTCGTAGATAGCTGTGCTGTCAAGCCACACCTACAAATCAGCTGTCCAAAAACCAAGATCTGCATGGACTGTGTTACATTTAGAAACTATGTTGTCAATATGTTTTTCATTACTTGCAAAAATAAGTGGCAGTGTGGAGAAGGCATTGCACCGCATACTGCTTCAGCTCTACAGAGTGATCTCTGGTTTTCATTAATGTGACCCAGATGCAGCCAGTCTGACAGATGTCACTCACAATGAGAATCAGACATGTTACAGCGAGTAGCAGCAGCATAACTTGAACATTATCTCCCCGATGGTATGACAAATGTCACAGTGGTTTGTAATGTGTGAACATACCTTTGGGTAGATCTGTTTGTTTTCTGTCTCGCTATTGGCACAGCGAAGTTGAATTGACTTATGCTCACTGTTTTCCTTGTATCCAGACTTTCCGCAGTAAGCGCAAGTCAGTAGGATGAGTGTCTAGAAAGTGAAAGTCAATCACTGAGGTTGTAGATGCACCCCTTATTGCTTGCAAACAAATTACTTGAAATCCGACTTCTCCTCTCCATAGCAGTCACCAGTCCAGAGAGCTAGAGTTCCCATACTGGACCCGGAAACGATCTGATCACACGGTAGAAGATACAATCAAGTCTTTCACTCTGTTACATAATATACTCTCAAGACGTAGATAGCACATGCCTTGAATCACTAATAGACTGAGCCTAAGAAATAATTCCTAAGGTGTGGTGGTGTCGTCTACACTGGATCTAAACTATAATAAGAGCCAATAACAGTTCTTTGTAGCCAACATCAATGCTCATTGATTTTATACCATTCCATTGAGAGCAACATTTTCCTCTTTGTCCAGTGATGATTAGCGTCTTAATTGCTAATCCTGAACCTCCTAATGCAAGCATTTCCTTCTATGAACAAGGCTAAAAATGTGCATTTCAGCTTGGATGTTTTCTGGGCTAGAGTCTGTGCTCTTAAATAAAAATCTAATTAAAAAAACGTAGAAGTTTGGTTAATGATGGAAGGAAAAGGTAGCATAAGATAGCCCCTATAATAAGACAACGGAGGAAGAAAGATTAGCTTTGTCCAATAAAGCTGAACTGGAAAGCCTCCACAGTGAGCCTCGGATTTACTAAAACAAAACACAAAACATTGCGCTAGTTCCAGAATTACTAAAGTTCAGGATGGTAGCTGCAGCTACCTTGTTTAATGGATTACCAAAAGGAGTTTACAGACTTTTGAACACTGCGATAAACAGCTATTTGCAATGCACTAGATCGCGGGTTAGATTTTCCACATCCATGTCAGAGAATCAACAAGTTGTATTATGTCAGTACTACTAAACCAGATGTGCCTTAGCAACCCATCCCAGGATTTCAGGAAGAGGTAATAAAAATGTTGCCATGTAAAGAATGAGACTGATTGCAAACTCAAGACAGCAGCAAGGAAAGACAGCTGTTTTAACCATGGTAGATAGATTAACAATAATTTGTCAGGCCAAGTTTTTACTGTCATTGTTCAGCGCTTCTGATGTTTAATGGTTTCCTCTTCATCTAAATTGTTCCATTCATTAATGTGTATTACGTGTGGAGTGGTACACAACTGTACACCAACACAGTCGACAGTCTTTTGAGAGCTTTTTCTCAAGTGGCTGCCCAAAGTTCACCATTTTACCAGCAAGGATTGGCAAAGTTAATTGGTCTGGCCTATGCAGGAGCAGTTGGCTTTGCCAATATGTTTTAGCCATGATGTACACTAGTGTGGCTGCTGCTGAGCATGGCTAAAAGTTAGTGGCGTAAAGGAGAATGGAGTGTTATCTCATAAATTGGAGAGTCGTAGTGGTGTAGATTTGAGTGGAGTGAAGTGGAATGTCATGGAGTGGTGTAGAGTGTTATGTAGTGTTGTGGAGGGAGTAGTGTGTCATAGAGTAGAAAGACAGAGTGAAGTAGTGTCAGAGTAGAGTGGCATAGAATATCATGGTATGGAGGGACATAGACGGTGTTTCATAGTGCTGTAGAGTAAAGTGGAGTAGATTTCCGTGGAGTGGCATAGAGTGGATTAGTGTAGTAGAGTGGAATGATATAGATTTGAACATAGTGTTGTAGAATGCAGTAGCATAGAGTGTTGTAATGTGACGTAGAGGGAGTAGTGTCATGGAGGAAGTAGAGTGGTGTGTATCATATAGTGGCATACAACAGAGTAGAGTGGCGTAGATGGTTGTGGAGTGGTGTAGAGCAGGGTCAGAGTGGAATGGCACAGAGTAGAATAGTTGTCATAGAGTTAAGTAAAATGGCGTGGAGGGCTGTAGAGTGGAGTAGTGTGTTATGGAGTGTCATAAAGAGGAGTAGAGTTTAATGGAGTATAGCATCATAGACTGGAGTAGAGTAGAGTGGAGTGGAGTGGAGTGGAGTAGAGTGGCCTAGACACCAGTGATGTAAATTACAATGGTGCAGATTAGATTGGCGTAGAGTGCATTGGTTTTGAGTAAAGTGACATAGAGTGCAGTGGCGTATAGTGGTGCAGAAAGGAGCAGCAGTGCATTGCTTGCAGTGGTGTGGAGTGGTGCAGGTTGGAGTGGCATAGAGTGGAGTGGTGCAGACTAGATTGGAGTGATGCAGTGCCATGGAGTGCAGTTGTGCAGAGTAGAGTGGTGTAAAGTGTAGTCGCATTCAGTGTGTTGGCAGAGCATGCAGTAGAATGACGTAGATTTGAGTGGTGCAGAGTAGAGTGCAATGGTGCAAAGTAGAGTGGTGTAGAGTGCATTGGCTGAGAGTGCAGTAAAATGACATCAAGTTGAGTGGTGCAGTAGGGTAGAGTGCAGTGAGGTAGAGTAGATTATTCTAACAAAGCTGTGTGTAGTAGTGCAGAGAGGAGTGTTGCAGGATAGAGTGCAGTAACAGAGAAGTGGTATAGAGTGCACTGGCGTAGAGTAGAGTGGAGTGGTACAGAGTAGAGTTAATTGGTATTGAGTGCAGTGTTGACGATTAGAGTGAAATGGAGGAGAGTGGAGTGGTGCCGACTGGAGTGGTGTAGAGTGCAGTGGCAAAGAGTGCAGTGGTGCATAGTAAAGTGGGGTAGTGTGCATTGGCATAGACTGGTGCAGAGTAGAGAGGCATAGAGTGAAGTGGCTTATGGCACATTGTCATAAAGTGCAATGGTACACAAGATTACAGTTGTTTAGAGAGGAGTAGCTTAGAGTGTAGTAGTTTGGCGTGGAGTAGAGTGTATTGACATATAGTGCTGTGGTACAGCCTAAAGTGGCATAGAGTTCAATGGTGCAGAGTAAAGTGTTGTAGAGTACAGTGGTGCAGAGTACAATAGAGTAGCGTAGACTGCAGTGGCATGGCGACGAGTAGATTGGTGTAGAGTGCAGTGGCGTAGTATATTGGTTTTGAGTGCAGTGTTGTAGAGTGGCTTGGGGGAGTGGTGCAGAGAGGCACAGGGTAGATTGCAGTGGTGTAGAGTGGAATGGAAAGGCGCAGACTGGAATAGAGTGGCATAGCATGTTGTGTCATATAGTAGATTGTTGCAGAGAAAAGTGACGTGGCATAGAGTGCAGTGGTACAGAGTACATTAGAGTGGCTTTGAGTGGATGGGTGTGGAGCGATGTGGAGTGGCTTACAGAGCATTGGCATGGAGTGCAGTAGAGTGGCGTAGAATAGAGTAGTGGTGCAGGGTATAGTGGAGTGGTGCAGGATAGAGTGGAGTGGCATAGAGCGCATAGTGTTGTTGCCTAGACTGGTACAGATTAGAGTACAGTGGCATTGAGTAGAGTGGCATAGAGAGTATTGGCATATAGTACAGAGTGGAATAGAGTGGTGTAGAGTGCAATGGCATAGAGTAGATGTTTTCAGAGTAGAGTGAAGTGGCGCAGAGTGCTGTGGTACAGAGTAGATTAGAGTGGCTTAGAGTGCAATGGCGTAGAGTGGAGCAGATTGTGGTGACGTACAGTGCATTGGCACAGAGTGCAGTGGCATAGAACACAGAGTTGTGGAGTGGTGCAAGGTAGAGTGGCGTGGCATAGAGTAGTTTGGCATAGAGTGATAGGAGCAGAGTGGTGCAGTGGCATAGAGTCCAGTGTTGCAGAGTGCAATGGTGTATAATAGAGTGCAGTGGTGCAGATTAAGTTAGAGTGGTGTATAGAGAATTGGCATAGAGTGCACTGGCATTGAGTGGAGTGGTACAGAATAGAGTGTATTGTATATAGTGGATTGTATAGAGTGAAGACGTAGAGTAGAGTGTAGCATATTGTGCAGAGTAGGGTGCAGTGTCATGGAGTGGTGTAGAGTGGAGTGGAGTGGAGTGGGGTAAAATGGGGTATGCATTGTGTGGTAGCATACTTCTATTATGAATAAAACATCTGTAATTGAAATGACCATTACATTTTCACCGACCTACAGTTTTACTGATAACAAATATCAGCACACAAACAATGTGTGGCAATGTCATCACCTAGTGTATTGATTTGTTTTGATCGTAATAAAATATTTGCTTTAGCCACACTTCCGAATTACCAAAAAAACATGCTTCGTTTGTACTTTCTGAAATATCTGTGCAGTTAAATTATAGACATTTAAATTTTGTTGTGTGCTAGAAAACAAAACAGAGTACAGCTTTTCTCCAACACACACCCTGTAGCCAGCATGATTGTTACATCAATGTGAGAGGATTTAAGTCAGAGAAAGCAAAGTAAACTCCAGGCTCGCTCAGGAGACAGAGTCTTACATTTAACCTTTGCTGTGGAATGCACAGCAAATGTGACATGATAAGAACAGAATTTAATAGCCTGTTTACAGAAAGCGAGTACTGGTGAAAGAATTCAATAAATAGGGTATAGTCCACAGAAGGGACAACTCAGGCTGGACAGCCTAAAACAACTAAAGCCAGCAAGCAAATGTGAGTTACAAACCACAAAGCCAATGGTCAACAATGGGTGGAATGTATTCACAGGGAAGCTTTCTGAATGGCCCGAGATAATGATAGCCACCAGACAGCTGTGCTGTATGGTAGTTTTCTACCAAAAAATCACCACAAAAATATGATCTTCATGCCGATGTATTGTTAATAATTACTGCAAAGGGTTATTGTAGGAGTTTGTGCTGCTAAGCCAATTATCCCAAAACCAGTTCTAAGCACTTGACCCAGTCTTAAAAACAGGCTTGGCACAAAAAAACTCAACAGGCCAGTTTTTCTTTGGGTTTGTTTCTGTTGAAGAATTGTTTTATTTCTTTTGGCAGGTTGTAAATATTGAATTGTTTAACAAAGTGGCATAGCAACCTCAACTATTAGCAACGCGTTAATATATTATTCTGACACTATTTAATACTTATACATTTTATTCAAAGTCATTCTATCAGTCCCATGACTGTAGATGTATACACATTGTATGTTCCCTAGTGATGTACTTTGACTGATGCTTGTGAATCACAGGCCACCACACAATGAACAAAGCTAAAATGGATACTTATATTTTTAGGATCGAGCCTGTGATAGCCTGAGCTAGCGCATGTGTCTCGATGCGAGACACTGTATTAACAGTAAGG
This sequence comes from Pleurodeles waltl, assembly GCF_031143425.1. NCBI lineage: Eukaryota > Metazoa > Chordata > Amphibia > Caudata > Salamandridae > Pleurodeles > Pleurodeles waltl. The sequence goes on along the minus strand of NC_090451.1, from coordinate 434,450,071 downwards.
GTTTGGAGCCCTCCTGTTGTTTACCATTTGTTAGCTTGCCTGGCACTGTCCTTTACAGCCTCGTAATTCATTACAGCAGGCCTAGAATAATTTCTGTTTCTCTCTGGAGCAGGGACCAAGCACTGATTGATTCAACTTAATCAGTGCATGTCTGCTGTTTCCCTACATGTTTGGGGTACTTTTTTGTTCTTTTTAACTTTCAGTGCCATGCAAACAGAAGGCATGCGACTGGCAAAAACGTGCCCATCAGGACAAACAAAATTGCAGAGATTCATTTTCTGTAGTTAACTTTTTTTTCTGCCAAGTCTTCTTTTCTCACTTTGCACTTATGTTTTCTTTTGTTTTTGTTTGTGGACGCTGTTCTCAAAAGATGAGGCTTATCTTGTTCTAAATATTGCAAAGTGACATAGTTTCTTTTTTATTTTTTATTTCTGAAATGATGCTTCAACACAACATCGTATAGTGCACCCCAATCCACCCCACGCCAATCTGGCCCACTCCCATCCACACTAATCCAACTCATTCCACCCCACACAAACCCACCCTAAACCAGTCAACCCCACTCAATCCAATCCACCCCACTCAATACAATCTACCCCACACCAATCCAATCCACCCCACTTCAATCCAAATCATTCTTCACAATCTACTCCAGTCCAGACTTCCCCTCACTAATCGCCAACACTCCAATCTGCCCCACTCCAATATAAAGCGATCTGCCCCATTCCAATCTGCCCCACTTCAATCAGAAATAATTTACAGCACTCCAGTCCCAAAAACTCTGCCCCACTCCAATCCAAAACAATCTGGCCCATTCTAATCCAGAACACTCTGCCCACTCCAATCCAAAACGCTTTACCCCATTCCAGTCTGCCCCACTTCAATAACAATTAATGTGTCCTACTCCAGACCAAAAAATCTGTACCACTTCAGTCTGCCACACTCCAAACTAAAAGATTTGCACCACTCCAGTCTGCTCCAATCAAAAACAATTTGCCCCACACCAATCCAAAACAATCTACGTCACTCTGACCCAAAGCAATCTGCCACACTCTAAACCAAAGCAATCTGCCCCACTATGAACCAAGGCAACCTGCCCCACTCTACACCAAAACAACCTGCCCCACTCTACACCAAAACAACCTGCCCCACTCTAAACCAAAACAACCTGCCCCACTCTAAACCAAAACAACATGCCCCACTCTAAACCAAACAATCTGTCCCACTCCACTCAAATCCAAAGAATTCTGCCAATTTAAATCCTCCCCACTCCAATCTGATCCACTTCAACCCACAATATTCTACCCACTAAAATCCACCCACTTCAAGCTGTTCCACTCCACTCCAAAACAATTGGCCCCACTCTAATCCACCCAACTCCAATCCAAAGCAATCTGCCCTATTCCAATCCTATCCACCCCACCCACTCCATTCTGATCCACCCTATCTAGCCCACCCCCTCCAGTTGTCCCCACTCCAATCCAGTCCACCCCATTCTAGTCCACTTCATCCCATTCCCATCTGCAGCACTGCAGTACAATCCACCCCATTCCAATCCAGTCCACCCCCTCAAGTCCAGTCTACCCTATCCAGTCAAGTCTAATCCACCCCACCTCAATCAATTCACTCCACCCTGTCCTATCACTCGAATCCAATCCACCCATCCCAAACCAATTGAATCCACTCCATTTCAATTCACCCCACTCCAATCCACCTCACCCCATTTAAGTCCACCCCACCTCACTCGAATCCACCCCATCCAGTCCACCCATTCTAACTCACTCCACTCCATGCAACCCACTCTACCCCAGTGCAACCCACCATAGTGTGCTCCAATCCAATAGCCCCCACTACCCCAATCCACTCTACGCCACTGCACTCTACAACACTGAAATCTATGACACTCTGCCACTGAACTCTAGCCCCACTCTCTGACACTCTACTCCCCCTGCTTCACTCTACTGCACTCTACTCCAACAAATCCAGTCCACCACACTCTACTCCAACAAATCCAGTCTACGACACTGGTAAAGAGCATAGCCAAAACACATAGCCAAAGCCAACAGCTCATGCCAATGCTTGTTAAAGTTTGCATACCTTAAGCTGCAGATTTTGCCACCATTTTAGATGCAAAGTTGTTCAGGGCAGTGGGTTGGGCGAGTGGTATGTACAATGGCGTGTGATAAGCAGTTATCAGATAGGGACATGTCCTTCTTATTGTACTCGATGAATGTTCTTTTCTTTTACTTTTTGCTTTCCATGGTAGCTGCAGCTGTTGATTTGGCGTTGGAAAGCTCAGAAAATCCCCCTGGAAGTTGAGTTTGCCTTGTTGTTTTATTGTCCTTTTTGCCAAAATGGAATCGTACACGATATGTGATAAGCTAGCTATTCTCCCTCACCAATATTAACGTTCAATTCACACCTGATCCCCAGTAAGTGAAACTCTTACTTACCTATCTGCTGTGTAGTGCCCCCCTGTAAAATGAAAAAAAGGCTATACTTTTCATGGTCACGACTGCCACGAAAGATATTAGTTCGTAAATACAATGTAGTTTACAGATTCACAAAGTTACTCTCACTTTGGATCCTGATCTGAAAATCTGAGAGCCGGTTGAGTACCTTACACTGACTAAAACTTAGGACGGGGATAGGTGCCGGTTTTTGTCTCTAATTTTGCTTATGAAGGTTTTCAGTAGGTAATGAGGCTCAATTACTTTATTGGAAATCACAGTAACCCTGCAACGTTTTAGACGTCAGGGCTTCCCAAGTGTGTTTGCATGTACAAACATTTACTCGAAAGTAAACCCAGAAATGTACTGTATATTTCTGCAGACATAAATGTATCACATCAGTGCATTTGAACTAAATAACCTTTATCTTCTGTTTCTCTACGTGGGAAATATTTTTGGTAACTGAGACTCCTTCCCTTGTGACGCAACTATTGTGGGTGTGTTATGTCCCCTTTACTGCCCTGAGATCCAGTTTACTCCAGCCAGTGGCATGACAAAGGCCCCCGCGGCTCCAGGGGCCCCCCTCAGCACAGCACTCTAGCCTGAGAGCTCCTGAGTGAGTCCCGATGTTTAGTTTCGCCACTGACTCCAGCTCTTGCCAGGAGTCGATTTGCGGCCGTTTTCTGGGCTGGATATTACCTGCTAGGACTATGCGAACATATTTGGGATTTCACCACCCGTTGGAAGTGTCCTTGGACTGTAACTCCCGCAATCTGACTGTTGAGATTTACTGACTATTAAGGTTAAGCAACACTGTCATAATTTTAAATCTATTTCTAGTCACAAGGTCACATTTTTTAACTCATCACTGAGATACTGCTTACTAAAATACACGTGTTTTTTTGTACCCATGAATCGAGCCCAGTATATTTGTGTCTGCCTTTGGCCAGGCTACACTGGGTACATACAGGGATATGGTAAACTGGCATATCAGCATTACCAACCAGCACGCTGTTTTTAGGAATACCATTAACTGAGGTAATCAATAACTGGGTCAATAGGTTCTCTATCATATGACAGCCAGATGGTGCTGTTGTAATCACTCCGCAATGGCCGGGGCTGTTAATCCCTGCTGTCCGTCTGGCCTGGGCCTCCCCCACCTGTTGCCACATGCCCCGGGTCATCCGCCGGCAAACAGGGCAGCCAGATGGCTACTCTGATAACCGAGAAAGGGGGTTTAGGGTGGCGAGCTCTGCAGCGCCAAGATGCTTAGGTAGTCCATGCAGTTCTAGTTAAAGGCCCGTGATACACAGAATATGTTTAGTTTTATTAGATAAACGTCAGGTATGTTGGTGTGAGGCTACTATACTTTATCGTGGGACGTGATCATTTATGAACTGGAGTTGACCCCCCCCCCCCAACTCAAGTTCTATTGTGTGAATGAAATTCTACTCATTGTTTGACCACAAAGTGGAAATAGGAAAATTATTTGGTGGTAGATGTATTTGCCAATAATTTACAAGGCTAAAATAGATAGGAAGAACAAGATTTTTTTAATTATTTATTTTTACCTTACCGAGTTTGCTGGCGGGGGGTCCTTTCTGTGCACCAGTGAAGCCATGGTATCAGATTTTTTTTTTTAATTTCAGGTATACAAGACGCAAATAAACTTATTAAACATGCTTCCCATGATACAAACCCGAAAAAGACCAATCAGATATGTATCTCGTTTTTCTCCCTTACCCAGCAAATAAAATATAATTGCACCAGTGTGTTTAGAAGAAACTGATTGCGGGTTCGTTAATAAAATGTGACAAACCTGTTCCTTATAAATCATGGTACATGTGTAATGGAGCTTTTGATAAAGAAATCCTGGCCCACTCAAAACGAAAAGGGCTTTCCGTTGCCTTTGTTCCTTTCCTTAACTTTTGAAATTGGTTTTCTTTCCAAAGAAAGCCCCGTTTATCACATTTCAAAATTAAAGAAAATGTGTTTGATCCATTCCTTGTTTCACAAAAACAAAGTGTGTGCAAACATTTTTCTCTTTGACTGGGGCATATCTTCACGTCATACCACATTTGATTTGCTCAATTCCCTAATTTCACAAAGAATAATGGTGGCGAAATGTGCACATTTTTTGTTACTCTGCATGAAAACTTTGCAATATATCCTCAGGTGTTTTCAACAATATAGAACTGGGTCGGGTAAATACAATGCCGACTATAATATGACTAACGATGAAGTTGGCCAAAGCTAGTCAACTTGTTATTAAATAACAAAACACGAGATTAATCCCAGAAGTCCAATTTTCAAGTCTGGAGGGATGATATCTGGTTGTCAGGTGGGGGCTGGAAGGAAGTTTTAAAAGGAGAGAGAAAAAAATCATTTAATTTATAAAACCATAGTAAGAATAATTAAAAAAACAAAGCCAGGAAGAGGAAAGTGGCCAAAACGTTAAACAGTGCTCCCACATCCCCTATCTGTAAAATGTATGTAAAAGTGAGATCTAAACCGCAGCCCTTTTTTTTTTTTTTTTTTTTTTTATAAGTCGTAGGTTGTTCCTGACCAAGGCATGACGAGTTTTCATAGTACTTGAAGAGCTGCTGTGCAATTACGGCTGGTGTCTGTATGATAGCCAGCCTTCAAAAGTGAGGAACCTCACCTGAAGTCTGTACTTTCTGCTGGAAGAACTATAGGTTTTCGTGAAGTGTCTGTAAGCCTGCTTCTGAGACAGCGAAAAGGTGTGCCTGGCCATGCAGGAGGAGAATCGGTCCAAATGGAGAAGCCAAGCATAATCCCAGCTTGATGATCACCCAGAGAAAACCGATCTGCCTGGGCAGAAAAGCCAGGAGAGACCCTTATCATGACTGGGCCCCTAGTTTGTGCTGTACCATTGTCCTTATGATCTGCATAAGTCTGTGCAAAACAAGTATCACATTTTACCCAGCAGTTTGTTGCATGCTTATGTAACTGCTGCCGATGTCAGTGAAATCCATATCTGATACAGACATCTAGATGCAGATCCCTTTCCATAGAATTCACCCAGGCATCCGACTGGATCCAGAATATTTGTTTTGTGAACAGTACCCCTGTACGCCAAATGGTGGCTTCGTTCGGTTCCACGCAGCGTTTTAGGTGTTGCATGTACTGTACTGATGTTGCAGTCACCCGTAGAGGTGCCACCTCGGCGTGCGGGTATCAGTTATTTTCTTTCTGCACCAGTTAGCGCAGATCCAGGAAGATCTATCCCTCTGTCGGTTTTTGACTGAATTTCTTCAGTGCTTTTCAATGTATTTTTGCTGTGTTGAGGATGTCTTCTAGAAAGACAGGTTTCAAACTGTGTGGTGTCTGGCATCTCGTCATATCGGTTACAGACAATCCCCCCCCCCCGACCCCCCTACCCTCTATCTGGTATGTTTGTGGCATCTTGAGCACAACCACGACTCCAAGTTGTGCTCGGACTGCTGGGCCATGGCTCCAAAATCTTTGAGGGAGTGGTCTCTGAAACTCCTAGCAGCCTGGCAGGTGACTCCTCAGAAGTCACGGTCCTGATCAAGAGAAAGGTTGTGGGACCATTTCAGGAGCCCCAAGTCATCTTCGCCCCCTCAAAGTCCTCAGGTCACTTTGGGAAGAGGCACAAGAAACATTCGACTTCTAATCATCCAACAAGTAAGGAACATCGACATTCCCAGCACGGCTTTCTAGGAGCCGCTGCCTGTGATGACTTTGCGTTTCCCCCTGCTTCCGAGAGCCGAAGCGACCTCGCTCAGATAAGACACTTTATTGAGGCCATGCGCCATGTATTTGAGTGGTCTGGCCCTTCTGGCGCACCTTCAGTTCCCAGAGGTTTGGAGGGGGCCCCATCAGGTTCCGTGCTAACGGCTTCGCCTCCGATGGACCCCTGTGGATATGATCACTGATCCGGACAGGTGCTGGTTGAGCCAACGTGACCTTCCCCGATGCGGGTCCTGACGCTGATGCTCCCGGCGGTGCTAGCCCCATTCTTATCTCAGACGACTTGGAATCAGAACGCAATCTGGTGCCGGCAGGACTCTTACATCCCAGGTTTCCGCCTGAGCCATATTCTGAAGGGTTATGCATGGGAGAAGCATTGGAAGGGGTCACTGGACCCCTTAGGATACAGTTGGAGACATCATTGGACTACTGTGAGGAACTGGGAGAGGCCAATGGACTGGATACTTGCTCACTCCCCCTACTGTGGCTACGGAGGAGGGAAGTTTCTTTTTCAATGGTGACAAAGAGGGCAGCTGAGGTCCTCAACCTCAAGCTACCCTCCGTGGAGATAAGGACTAACATCTTGACTGTAAGTGCTGAGTCCAGAGCTTCCTCATCTAAAGCCCTGCTCCCTTTTAATGAAGCACTTACAGATGTCCTACTAGGAACTAGGTCCAAGTCCAGCACAGGACAATTACCCACCACCATTGCCCTACCCCAGGGAACCCAGCTTTCCTCACCGAACCCCCGGAAAGCTTGGTGGTCCAAGCTTCCCCTTCCCATGGAACATTCCCTGCCACTCCCCCGGACATGGAATACAAAAAGCTGCTCACCTTAGGAAAGAAAATGTTTTCTTTCAGCAGCCGAGGGCTGCAGTTGGTGAAACACCACATGCCTTTTGGGATTCTACTCCCACACATTGTGGGACATGGTTGCACAAGTTTTGTCACAGGTCCTGGATGATGTCTTGGTCATTCTCTCCCAAGCAATGAAGGGCAGGAGAGATGCAGCTAAGTTCACCACCAGGTGTGGTTTGTATACAGCCGACTCGCTGAGCAGAGCGGTGTCAACACTGGTGATGCTTCATCATCACTTCTGGCTGAGAACGTTTGGTGTTTCGAGGGGATGACCAGGCAAACCTTATGGGCATGCTTTGATGGGACACGTCTCTTCAGAGAGAAGGCAGACTCAGCACTGGTGCGCTCTAAGGACTCGCAGGCTACGGCCAAGTCCTTGGGCCTGACCCCCTAGACACCAGTCTGACTTTCACCCCTTTTGTGGCTACAGAAGGAGCGCACCACCACCCCAGCCCTATTCCAGCCACCATCTTGCTCAAGCTATGTGAAGGCAAGGTGCCTACCAGCCCAGTAGGGTTAAGGTACCAGAGGTCTACCACAACCACCAGTCCCCCCCTCCTGCAGCTGCAGCTTCTAAGCCCTCCTAATTTTGTCCTACAGGACCATGGGTGTGATAATTCACCATCATCTTCACCAAGGGCTGCCCATAACACTGGACAAGTGGGTCTTGTAGATCATTAGAAGGGACTCCTCCTTTCCCATCAAGTCCTCCTTTCACCCATATACCCCCAGCACAAAATCGGCTGACTGAGGATCATCTATCCTTGCTCCGCAAGGAAGTTACAGCTCTCCTGGCCAAGGGAGACATAGAGAGGGTTCCGACATCAGAAGTAGGCAGTAGTTGCTATTTCTGCTACTTTCTGATACCCTAAAAAAACAAGGGTCTTCGGCCTATCCTAGACCTCTGTACTCTCAAGCTCTTCCTCAAAAAGGAGAAATTCAAGATGCTCACTTTGGCTCAGGTCTTGTCTGCCCTAGACCAAGGAGATTGGATGATATTGTTGGGCTTGCAGGATGCGTATTTTCAGATTCCCAGCTTGCCTGCCCACAGACGTGACCTGCGGTGCAAGGTAGGCCATGAGTACTTTCAGTTCACTGTTCTCCCGTTTGGCTTTACCAGAACCTCTTGGGTGTTCACCAAAGGGATGGTGGTGGTCGCAGCTCATCTGCAGAGATTAGGGGTTTCAGTCTTCCCCTATCTCGATGACTGGCTGTTGAAGGCGGGCTTGCCTCAGGTTGTTGTCTCCCATCTCCAGACTATGGCGGTTCTCCTCCATTCACTGGGGTTCACTTTAAATGGGCTGAAGTCACACCTTACTCTTTCTCAGATACTCCCTTTCCTCAGAGCTGTTCTGGACATTTTACAGTTTCAGGCTTATTATCCTGAGCAGAGAGTCCAGGATATTCAGGTTATGATCCCAATATTTCAGCCTCTATCCTGGATTTCGGTGAGAATGACTGAGGCAACTGGGCCTCATGGCCTCCTGCACCCTGCTGGTGAATCATGCCAGGTGGCATATGAGGGCTCTGCAGTGTGACCTGAAGTTCCAGTGGGTGAAGCATCGGGCAAATCTCTCCGACATGGTCCAGTTCTCAAAGGGTACTGTAAAAGATCTGCAGTGGTGGCTAAAGAACCGCAATTGGGTCAGAAGCAGACTCACGTGCCTCCCCAACTAGATTGCACAGTCCTGACACATACGTCACTCCTGGGATGCGACGGCCATCTGGGAGAGGTGGAGATCATAGGACTGTGGCCCCAGGCGGAATCCAGACTCCACATCAACTTGCTAGAGCTCCGAGCGATTCGACTAGCACTGAAAGCGTTTCTTCCCTTTGTCAAGGGAAAGATAGTGCAGGTGTTAACAGACAACACAACCATCATGTGGTACTGCAACAAGCTGGGTGGGGTAGGGTCGTGGATCCTTTGTCAAGAGACTCTTCAATCTCTGGACATGGCTGGATCAGCAGTATATAACGCCTGGCAGGTTTCTGAATGCCAGGGCAGACAAACTTAGCCATCGATGCCTAGCGGATAACGAGTGGCGCCTCCATTTGGAGGTGGCGCAAAGTTTCTTTCATCTGTGGGGAGAGCCTTGGTTAGATCTGTTTGCCTCCGAAGAGAACGTGCAATGTTAGCAGTTTTGCAAGTTGGGTTTACAAAGCAGCTATCACTCAGTGATGCTTTTTGCGTCCAGTGGAGCTAAAGCCTCATGTACACCTTTCCACCCATACTACTTTTGCCCAAAGTTCTCAAGAACCACTGGCCTCAAGTAATCCCTGCCAGGCAGCAACATGGGCAACCCTTCACATGTTTGCCAGACACTACTGCCTGGACAGCCAGGTCCACAGGGATGGGTATTTCACTGTTCGGTCCGACAGGACTTCCTAGTTCAATAAGTTTGTCCGCAGCCCACGGCGGGAATGGTATTGCTTGGGTATCTATTCTAAGGTAAGGAATTTACATCTAGCTGTCTCTATCAGATGAGCAAGATACTTACCTAAGGTAACACATTATCTGGTAGAGACAATATCTAGATGCAGATTCCTTACTGACGCACACATTCCTCCCCCTCTGAGGACAGATTTCTAGGGTTAAGGATGATACCTTTCAAGACCTTAGTTTGGACACACCAATGTTAGTGGACTTCATGGCTCCACGCTCCTGGCGTGAAAGGTAACTGATGCTGTGCTCCGAGGTGGCACCTAGATAGGTAACCGTGACATCACCATGGTGCGTACAATGCTGTCCTCAACCAAACGAAGCCACCTGATGGCACATAGAGGTGGACTGCTCATGAAAAATCTTCTGGGTTCAGTCTGATGCCGGGGGAAATTCAAAGTAAGGAATCGGCATCTAGATATTGTCTCTACCAGATAATCCGTTACTGAAGGTAAGTATCGTATTCCCCCCCCCCCCAAATTGGGAAGCCTTGAAAGGCTTAAAATATCAGAAGGATACTACAGAGAGAAAGTCAGCCTGGATGCAACAACTTCCACATAGGAATGCACGTCTGCAGCTCACCTTGAGGGTTGTGACTGAAGATAAGTGCTACAGCTCAGATCTGCCTCACACATTGTCCTTTTGAACTTTGTCCCATGTGAGGCTGTCACTGTAGCACCTGCAGCAAAGAGGAACTGCTGGGAGGGCTGAAACCAAGAATACATTTGAGTTACAGATAGAACTTTTATACTATTAGGAAGTAAAATGCAGGGCTAAGTCTACAGTGGGATAAAGAGAATAAACACATGTAGAGGAGTCTGCCCCACATGCTATGACATTATGCTGAAGGATTAAATTGACACAGAACTTAGGTGTAAGTTTGATCTTTGAGAGTTTTTGAACCATCTGCACCTCTGCTTAATTATACCTAAACCTGTAATGTGTTTGGAACTGTAGATATGGGATCTTGGCCACAGTGGAAGGAAGAGGGATACCTGGAAGGGGGAGGGTAGCTCCTCACTTAGTTTGCAATCCTGCATACCATTTCCATTAATTGTGTAGTATATATTTTGTCTGGGTGGATAAAGTCCATTCTGCTAACCTGAAAAATAAACACTGAATGGTACATTGTTATTGTATCTAGTGTTTGACTGCTGGGTTCTCAGTGCTTTCCCCTCACACTATCTTCCTGAGAATCATGTAGCTGTTCACTCTTGCTACCCTGAGAGTCAAGTGTGGAAAGAGTTGTACTTGATCCAGTTTACAAAGCCATATTGCAATGGACACCAATGGCAAATTACCTCAACCATGGCGGTTGGAGCTGTCAGGGCACCTGACAGCCCTGAAACAGAGTCTGGCAACTTGATAGAACAAACATTTAATTGCAGATGATGGTATATGTGTGAAAGTTTATAATTCAAGTTATGTTACATTATGTTAAAACAATGTATAGAGTGCGTGGGTGCCCACAACAGGGTTTGAAAAGAAAACTCATACTCAGGAGGAGCAAACACAGACAAGAACAATTAAAAAAAAAAAAAAAAAGCCAGGTCTTAAGCTTTTTGGGGAAGATTTCTTCAGAAGGCCTTAAACTCAAATGAAGAGGACGGCTATTCCATAGTTTAGGGGCCAACAACTGAAAGGAGCAGCCTCCCTGTCTAATTCAATTGATTCAGCGTATTGAGGCCAGCCTGAGATTAGGAGAACATAGGTTTCTAGATGGTTAATATGACTCGCTAAGGTGCCTTATTTAACAAGGACCGTTCTTGGCAATGGCCCAGTATCTTTAGCAGAAGGCTTTGAAATGTATGCACTTCTCAGTGGGTAGCCGGTGCAAATCTCGGAGCTGGGATGAGACTGAGTTATACTTGGGAATGTGGCCAGAAATCTAGCAGCCTCATTCTGAAATCATTGGAGTCTTTTCAGCAAGGTTTTTGTAGTGTAGAAACACAGCACATTGCGGTAGTCTGGGCAAGATATTATTAAGTACACATTAGGTGATGGGAAGAATGCTTCCAATAAGTCTCATCACTCAGTCACTCAGGATATAATTCCCACCCATTGTTCTTTTGCCCACAATGCCACCTCAGTCTGGACCCAGCCATATGCAAATCAGGCTTGACGCTGCTCTTATAGTAATAGTCCAGCCTGAACTGCCAGGAAAGGTCCTGCCTGAACCAGAACGCAAGCAATGCAAGACCGTCTTTGCCAGGATCGGGACTCTTCAGTTGGGTGGAGGTTGGCTTTAGTGAAACAGTGAGCATGGGACCTATGTCGTGGCATACCTTTGCAACTTGCGTCTTATATCGGACAGACAAAAGGTGGTGGGAGGAATATAACTCTGCAATATATGCAAGTTAAATTAAAAGAATAAAAATAGGACAAGCATTTGCAATGCAATAGGTCTTGCTTATTTCAAACAAGTTAATTGTTGTCTTTTGACAACAGCGCCCACGAGCAGAAACAAAAGAAAACATGAGAAAAAACTGAGAAAAGACGACGTGGCAAAATAAAATAAAGTTAGCTTTAAAAAATAAAACTTTGCAATTTTGTGCTTGCTGGGCACGTTTTTGTCAGTCACAAACAAGCCTCCTGTTTGCGGGAAACTCAAAGTTATAAATAACAAGTAGAACTTTGATTACGTCAGGAGCAGCGGATGGGCACTATTAAAGTTGCATCAATTAGTGCTTGACCCCTGCTCCACACACAGAAACAGAAGTGATGCCAAGCGTGCCTTGACAAATTGCGAGGTTGTAAAGAAGAGTGCCACACAAACCAACAAATGGTGAATGACAGGCAGGCTCCAAGCCCTTTACTGAACACAGCAGCATCTCGTACATGAGATGCATGTGCAAGCACATGTACTCACAGGCTCAACGCAAAAAAAGAAAACCTGCTGCTGTCGAAACATGGCAAAGACAAAGCAACATGAGAACGTGGGATAATTATTCAGGCAACAACTACTCAAACAGACACCACTTAATTATGTTTGCGAGACACAAAGCAAATTTGTGTTAAAAAAAATGATATTCCACAATAAATCAAAAACAGCAACCATATAACTTTATTCTCAGTCTTTCATTTATTGCATGAATGATTTTTTTGTTTTATCTTTTCATGGTAACATTTTCAGGTTAGATAAGATTTAAAAATTGCACTTATTGTTGAAAAACATGCACATGTAAACATCACATTATAAAAATATAATTACAAAACTAGCAAAACACATTTTTTAGCCTGTGAAAACCATATTTTGGGACCACTGTGTCCGTGGTGGTAATACATATTTCTCCAAAGATATAATCCACAGCTCTGTTCACCTGGAGAAAAGACACATAACCCTATTTTTTGTCAACTAACTTAACTCATTGAGCATCTGTAAATTGCAGTTGTTCATCTTGAATTGGCTTCTTTGAATCAAAAATAACATTGACTCGTTTTGTCTGTGTACTTTGTAGGCCTCTTCAGGACTTATGGTTGATAGGTTAGTTTACTTCTAAAAATAAAAAATATTTTACAATTATTATTTACCTCTCTGATTTTTCACTATTTCACATTACATTATGGTAAACCCATGAAATCTATAACCAATACAAAGGATTAAAGTGCTGTGTACTTCTCAAATCCCATGACCAACAACAAACGTTTCCATCTATACAGTGCCTTCAGCTGTTCAGAGTGAGTAACCAACACTGAAGTGAGTTGTCTAATAGCTTGTATCGACAGACTTGGTTCACAAAATAAAAATAAATTATTAAAGTGTCAAGCACCAATTGGAAGCACAGTATTTTGTCAAAGTGCCAATACAACATCATGCATCAAGAAGAGATTGTAGACATAATAATGTGTGCCCATATGCAAGGTCAAACCTTGAAATGAAACATACCTCACAGTGAAGATTCATTTATGAGATCCGTGATAATTACCTAGAAGTGTTGCAGTGTTACAGCCATATTACGTATTGAATGTCATATCCTTCCAGAAAACTCCCAGAGGCTTATTTCCAGAAATCCCACATGTTTAACTCTAGCTGTGTCACCTATAGGAAAATGTTGTTGCAGCATTTAAACCCCTGTGCATACACGCCCCCATACTCCCTACTGCGCTAGTTTCAAATACCAATGTCTTACGCATGAAAAGCTACAGCATGGTATCTGGGCAGAATAATATTTAAAAAACACTAGGTTTGCCCTGTTTTAAAAAAAGGGGCGAGGGGTGCAAAATGCACATTATAAACCCCACAATTCAAGAAAAGAAATGACCTGTTATTAAAACTGCTTCTCACACTTTAGTGTAAAGACTTACTGCGGTTTAGGGAAATCCGGTGCACTCACTTGTACCTGAACCTAGACCAGTGATCTCCTCGCCTGCAGCACGGCATGTGAGAAAGGAGGAAGATGCTGGATGCCATTTGTTCCTGCATATCATGACCCTCCTATCCAAGAAGGGGCTAGAATGTAGTTCAAACATCACAGCTCACGTCGCGGGCATTTTGGTAGGTCGGAAAACTAACTTACCTTCATTGTGCACTTGGCTTCGCCAGTCACCAAAGAAAAATATACATGTATCATTCATCAATAGGTTGTAAAAGTTCCGAAAGGAAGGTCTACCTATGTATATATCGCTATTAAACCATTGTCAATTTTAAGGGCTCACATACTTCTAAAAAATCGGATTGTCAACACATGTTGTATTTGCCTCTGTCTGTGGCCATATTAGGAAGGAATAGATGTACATAATATAGTGATGGCTAAACAGAAAATAATTCTTGACGTGCTTCTCTATATATCAACGTACATGCCATCATTATAAACATGAAGATGAGCTCGTAATATAAATCATCACCCAATACATATTACTTTAGTATTGGTTTATCTAAATAATCCACGAGGTATCCTAATTAGTAATGAAAGGATTACAAATATGACACCAAATTAAATATGAGCCAATCAAGGGCCAGATCACAAATCTTAACTAGTTTTATACCCACAATCTAATACTCTGCTCTTCTGCACACCATTATACATACAGTTGCAAGACTTCCTACAGTTAAAAAAAAAAAACTTTGCTATTATCAGGTTTCTCACAAAATTCCTCATACATGACCGAGTTATTATAAAGGCACTGTATTCATGATGACCCCTTCGTAAAATCTTTTGTTAAAAAAAGTATGGTAAAGATACAGGAACAAAACATAAACAATCAAAAAAACACAGCGTGCCAACACATTATTTATACATTATTATATATACAGATGCATCATTTCTGATAGAGCTTTTTTTTTTTTTAAACCCATAATGATAAGTAGTCCATTTACTGAAGGACGTGTGAATGTACAACTAAATGTCTTGACCGTACATTTTGTAATTAACATGTTAATTATATCTCTGAATCATTGGTCCATGAATATCCTGTCTGATCAGGGCCCACATTTTTTCAGCCTCATTGAGCCCTGATGACTATCTAATTAATGCCCACATTTCGTCAGTGTCACTTAGCTCTGATGTAACTGTTCTCGATTACTCCAACATTCTGTTTGCAGTAACGAATTTAAACATGGCTACAGGCGGTCATTTTGCAGAGGAATTGTTAGTAGTCTGTTGTTTTAAAGTTCCATCATGGCTGTCACGTTTAGAGCCAATGTGGTGCCTATCATGGAATGTTAAAACAATGATACATTATGGGCAAAAGTATTCCATATTGCTCTCTTGGTTTAGAAGATGTGGCAATGTGGGATGCGATGTACTGAAGATGAAAGGAGCGTCAAGAAAGTGACCCATTAGCACTTCCTGGACAACTGTAGTATTCTCTTAAACATTAAAATGAAAAGAGGAGAAGCAAAGAAGTGAAAGGGGAACTATAACACAAGAAAATTGAAAACTAAAAGAAAAGCCAACCAGCCTGGACATTAAAGCAAACTTATTTTCATGTGAGTGTAATGCATGTGATCAAAAAATGCCGTCATTTCCAGGGCAAGAGAGCCAATGACTGATGTGGACTTAGTCATTCCCCCATGCACTACACTTTCATGAGTGGAAACTGAGCGTAAATTACACTCCGACAGGTCAGTGGCAGAACAGAGCTGAAACAGACCTGCTGTACCTATGGGGATATACATGTATATATGGATGTTTGTATTATGTAATGATCCTGGCAGATAGTTAGGAAGAGATTCTAGCAAGAATTATTACGGTGAAATCTTCTAGAAGAGGTGAGAACTAACATCGATAAACCTCCCTACTAAGGTAGTCTCTGACTTTTTATGTTAGAAAATGCCTATCTGTTGGCTTTAACAAATGCCTGTTGATATTAACATATGATTTTCACAATTTGTATGTCTTGCCTAATGCATTTACCATACCTTTCCTGAATTTACAGATCAGACCTATAGCATCAGAAATATTTTTTCTTAATGATCCAACCAGGTCTCTAGCTGTCATCCTAACTAACTGCATCGTGCATACTGAACATAAGCTTTCTCATAGGTGGCAAAGCAAAATACTATTCTTACCTAATGGGGTTTAACAAGGATTCTCACTGTGCAAATCTTCTATGTCCATGGTTTTCAAGATGGGGTAATCAACACTAAAACGCTTACTACTATGATAATAAATGACATTCCATGCAACAAGAAAGCTATCTGTGGGATTTAATTGAGAGTAGTAACAATCCAGCCTTAAATGCCTATATGACTTTAACATATGCTCCAGGCCTATTGTCTTATCAGAGTGTTTCATAATACATAATCAGGCCTATAGCCTTTAGCATTGTTTTTTGCCATAACCAATTTACACTTACTATGTTGGTTATAAGGCTTCCCACAAGGCAATCTCATTGGGAATGTATTGCAATAAAATAAAAAATCTGTAACCAAAATACAGTTATCAGAACAATATAAATCGCTACTAATGAAGCCTAATAAGGATTACAATACTGCAAATAGTCTATCTCTACTGTTTGTTCAGATGAGTCACCAACACAAAAAACATTGTCTACTAAGGTAATCTGTGTGATTCCATGTAACAAAATCCTTGCCTACAGGCTTTAGCACAGTGTAATAACAACCCACACTTAAAAGCCTTTTGCCTGTAATGCATGTTTTTCACAATAAGTAAGTTAGGCATGTTTGTCTTGTCATAACTTTTTATTATAAACAGATCACACCTAAGCAATCTCACATAACTTTTCCCAGTGAATTAATAAGATGTCTAGGCCTTACCAATTACATGACTCTATATACAGCACAAGCTTACAAAAGAGCACATTAACTAGAAATCATCAAGCATACATTTATAAAATGATGAATATGTATATATAGTTACAGTTGGCAAACCACTATACAATCCCTCTCAATAGGCCCTGACAAGATTCATTACAGTGAAATTCTACTACTAGGGGTTAGTCCGAGTGGGTGACCTCCACCAAAACCCCTTGCCTCTTGCGATTAATCTGTGACATTATATGTAACCAAATGCCTTTCTACAGCCTGTAACATAATGGCACAACAGTCCACTGTTAGATGCCAACTGGGTCAGCCATATGCTTTTGACAATAAATAAGCAAGGCCTACTATCTTTGTAATAAACTTTCATGATAGATCATACCTGTGGCATATGGCATTACCTTTCTCTGAACACCTATCAAGCCTACATCTATTGTCATTGGCTTGCCACCATAACCAGGACCTGCTTTACTAAACATTGCTGCAAGGCAACCACCAGGCATAAAGTCCTAAAATTGCAAATGTATACAAAAGTACAGTTGGCAAAGTAAAATACTGTTCTCTCCTAGCATTGTTTAACAAGGAATCTGGCAGGGCAAATCTTCTGTACCCATTGTTTAAAAGAAGAAGATAACAGTGCCAAAACCCTTGCCTGTTTCAGGAATCGGTGAGATTCCATGTAACCAAGAGCTACATGTAGGCTTTAATTCAGAGTAATAATAATCCAGCCTTAAATTCCTATTTGACTTTAACATATGCTTTTCACAATCATTATGTCAGGCCTACTGCTCTCATCATAATGTTTCACGATAGTCAGGCATATTGCCTAATCATTTGCTTGCCACCACGAGCAACTCAAGACTGCTGTACTGAGCATAAGGTTTCCTCAAAGCAAACATCAAGTCTACAGTCATAAAAGTGCAAATATATACAAAATTAGTTGGCAAAGCAAAATATGATCTCTCCTAAGGTGGCCTCAGAGGGGGTTATTTTAGTGCTTTTCTTTTTTCCCCACGGTTTGTTCGGGTGAATCACCAACACAGAATCTGTGAAATTCCTTGTGACAACAAAACTGTAGGCTTTAATTTTGAGTAATAACAATCCATCCATGTAAACCTACTTTCTTTTTCTCAAGCTTTGTCATAAAGGTTTATAAAAAAACAGATTGAACCTATGAAATTTGGCATGACCCATCCCAATGAACCAATGAAGCCTATGACCTTTACCGTTCCGATGAAAATCCCCAGGGTTTGTTAGAGTTGCTTGTCAATGCCAAAGCTCTTGCCCTCTGCAGTAATCTTTGCGATTACATGCAATAAAATATCTGTCTGTAGGCTGCAACACAATATGATAAACAAGTGTTAAAGGCTTTCTGGATTTAACACATGCTCTTCTACAAAAACAAGCTAGACCAAATGCCTTGGTCGTAAGGTTTCAAAAGCAAACAAGACCTATGGCATCGGACATAACTTTTCCAGTGCACCAATCAAGCCTTCAACATGTCACCGTAATCAACTCAGACCTACAGTATTGAGTCTAAACTTTTCCACAAGGCAGCCGCCAGGCATACAGTCCTAGAAATAGAAAGGTAGAAAAAGAAAAAAATTACAGTTGGCTATGCAAAATTATATCTTAAGAGAACCTAACAAGAATTTTCTCAGACCAGAACTTTTATATCTATGGTTTGACAAACAGGGTAACTAGCACCAAAAGCCTTGCCTTCTGTGGTACTGTCTGAGAATCCATTTAACAAAATACCTATATGTAGGCTTTAATATAGAGTAATAACTAACCACACATAAATGCCTGTTGGCATTAATATGTTTTTCACAATAAGTACTCGAGTCTTTGTGATTTATGATAGTGTTTCACAATAAACAGATGAAACCTGTAGTTAAAATCATTGGCTTGCCACTATAACCAACTCAGTCCTTCTGTATAGACTGAGCCTCACCACAAGCTAAAAACTGTATTACAAGTATTCCTTTTAGTACAGGCACACAAATTCAGCCCAATCAAATCCTACACTCAAGGGAACCACAATATAGCTGGAACTTAGTCCTTAGTCTCAGTACTACTCTGAAAGTCGTGTTTTGTTATCACATTAGGTCATGCGACAGCTGTTTTGTCAAGCCAGACCTAAAAATACATATAGATTATTGTAGCCCTGGGCATCACATACTGGTCTCAAACACAGAACTGCACTGTGAAGTCTAAAGTTAATGATGGAAAAGAAGGGTGCCTGGACTGCAGTACCTTATGACCTGCCCATGCTTCTGTCAGAATTATCTTATCTAAAACACCTTAACAGAATTACAGTGCCATTTTTTGTCCCTGAAAGTTGAAGCTCAGGCAGGCGCATCATGCTGCTGGCTCAGGCAGGTGGATAAATAAAGTAATCACAGCTTTGTGAAGGTGAAACACTTTTTTTCTGTGGAAGCATACAACATCTGCCCAGTCAAAACATGTACTCCTGGCTACCAACTTGTGGGCAAAGCCCCACTCTGTAGTCCTCCTGAAGGTTGCTTTTTAAGGTTGATCTCATTTTGTGTAGCAACTGCTGCATTGTTATGCCAGACCTGAAAATGTGATGGTAATAACTATCAAAATAGGTTCAGAGTGCTGAATTATATTTTTTAAAAACCCAGCTATTAGGCCCGTTTGCCTCACCCTCCACCTGACGACGTTAAGGCATGGGGATTCCTCATCCCGGAAGCACCGGGTGGGTTTGTGCCTTTGTCCGGTGGGTTTGTGCCTTTGTCCGTGCCATACTTGTTCCAGGGGTGTGTGAATCCAAACTGGAACTATTGGAAGTGGCCTTACAACTAGCAACTTTGTCAGCTGCACAGACTCAAGCCACAGGTCGGAATTTGGGAAATTGCAGGCGTTGTTGCGCCAGGTTTGTGTTGTCATTGTAGTTTCTTCTTGCTGTGAAGCTGGAGAATGAGCTTTAGCCCTATTCTATCGTCTACTGATTTACATTTTACATTTGTTCTTATGTGTTTAATTACACAACCGATTACTTAGCAGATTATTTTATAATCAGACGAAAATATTCGTGCGATTGTAGTATTGAAAAACTATTGCAAAATACAGTGCCTCAGCATTTTAACGTGTGATAAAGTTCACTTATCATGGAGCTCTAAGCTTATCACTCTCCTTTTTTTATTTTACAGTATTCAGGGTTTCAACAAACAGCAGAAAAGTGTTTTGTGTGTGGACATCTCATTATGGAAATGGTAAGACGCCAAGCCTTTATTACCGATTCCTATGTTTGCCGTTTAATGTTTCTCCTGTTTTTCTCAGACACAGCAGTTCTTCAGCTTAGAAGAACTTCTCAGGGAGATTAAACTATCAAGTAACTTCCCAATCACAGTCTTACAGAGTCAACATAGTTTTCACTCAGTTGATAAAAGTGTGCATTTACAAGAAAAATGCTTAAACTTTTGTTTTCGAATGTAAATAACACCAGGACTTGAAGAATGACACTTCGTCCAAGTTTCAGGCCACATATGCTTTGCAGTATGTTTTAAATTACGGATATTAGAAGCTAAACAGAAGTAAAAAGGAAAATAAGGGCCTACCCAACACCTGTGCGAAACGTGACAATGTTAGCTATGGTTGATGCCATTCTGTGGGCTTGGGTGCAGGAATACACTAGCAGCATATTGTGGTATTGTGGAGCAATTGTTTAAAAAAAGGTATGCACCTAAAATAGCAGGTAGTAGAGAAACTTTATTTCAACTGTGTATGGATTCAGTTTACCTGCAATTTTAGGGACACCAACATTATATTCTTTAAGTACTTGTGAAATATACATTTGATATCTTGAAACTTGATTGCATTCTTTAGACACGTTTAAATTACAGGTATCCACCATAGACTTGCCTCACATGAATTACCATGGAGTTCAGCTGTGTGAGTGAGGTTGGCAAAACGGAATGGACGCTGAACTTACGTGCATCAGGTTGTATGTGAAACAGTTGAAAAATTGTGTTTCTGGTGTGTGGCCTTTTGTTTTTTAGATCGAGTCTGCGAGCGCTCTGACGTGTTGTAATATGTCTGTGGGATTTAAACTACGCCCTCTGCACGCCCATCACTATCACTTGTTCATGGCCTTGCCTTTCAAAAATCTTTTAGCACCATTGGTAAATGCTTTGTTTGTCCCTCCTTGGAGCAATTGTGTTACACCTTGGCCATCGACCTGGTTACATTGATAATTGCACTTTTGCCAATACGGTTGACTGCAAGCAAACCTTTTTTTCCTTTTGTGTCTCTCCTTCACGCTCACGGTCATGTCAGCCATGGCGCTTTGAATTGGCTTGCTTATGTCAACTGTTTTACTTTTAATTTTCAATTTATGTGTCAAGAAAAGTCCAGTTAGGAATTTACAACGGTAATAGCTCTAACTCGAGCATGCGCGAGACCCATTGCTTGGCAAATGCTTGTTTTTTTGTGCCTAATACAAATGAAAGTGCATTTAAAGTGTACCTCAGATGTTTGCATGTGTACCTACCAATAGGCATACACAAGATGCTATTTTGAAAGAAATCTCTTAAGGGCATATACAAAGTTTGTAATCTTGAGCTTCCTTTAGATCATGCGGGCCTTAAACTGAAGGCGAGTGGCACACTTGACGCTGAAGTGATTTTTCTGAAACTGCAAAACAGGACCAGGCTCCTGGCTGCAAAGCTGTGCACGCTGACCTGCCTAAAGGTGACTAACAGGGCTTCCTATAATGATTCTCTGAGTGGGAACAGGAAGATTTCCAGAGACATGCTCGAAATCCACGTAAGAATGTTGCAGGTTATTATGACTGTACAGCCAAGGCAATATCAGACCATATGCAAAGTGGTGCTGAAAACAGTGGAATGGCATGAGAGTGTCATGCACAAGTCACCATCCTTCAAGGCACAAACATTCCACGTTAGTCTGAAAGAATATTGACCAGTGCTTCATTTGAGCCGGTGGTTTCTGGCGCGGAGCACCTGCACTTATTTTTGAGGGCTGGCACTTATTTTTCTGCCTCAAGCAATTACTTTGACCAAAAGACACTTATGGGAAATACTGAAAAGAAAAAAAAGAAAAAAGCGTCAAAAAGGGAGAAAGCAGAAAGCTGCAAGTGAGCTGAAGGGGCAGGGAGTGGCTGCAAATGTATTAAAGAGGCCTAAGATGGCTTCAGGATTACGCTGCCTCAGTATTCCTTGTTCTCACATTTAATTGCAGCAGCCACATGTTTAAGGAGAGAGCTTTGGGCACCTGCACGTTTTCATTTACAAATTAAGCACAGATATTGAGCTTGAGTTAAAACATTCACCAAACCAACAACTTTAGAAGCACCTCAAGTGTAACAGCCATGTCTGACTGTGAATCTGCAAGTCCAGCATCTTCATATATTGATGCCAAAAAATGCAGAAAGCGTTCACTAATTAAATGAAATACATTGGAAATCTTCCTCAGAGAACACTTACTTTAGAGAAATCAGTAAATATTGCATTTAGGCCTACATAACACAAAATCAACAATTGAAACAGTACTTAGACTACTATTGATTGACACTAAGCCTAAAAAGGAAGAAGATAAGTGACAGTATGATTGACTCCCTTTCAGGCGTCAGTTTTCAATTTCATGGGATGGATACTGAGTCATCTACTAGAAACCCACAAAAGGAAATGGCTGGCCATTGTGTAAGAGGTGAAAATTATATTTAATGCATTAAAACATCCTTACATGCTGCAGGCATGGAAAAAGTCAAGTAAGTAAAAGTGATTAATTTGCCTTCTTGGTTTGGGCAAGAAGTAAATGCTGCACTAGAAAGCACTTTGTAAATCATTTTCTTAGACATGGATATGGAAATAGAAATGTAGTGCCACCCAACAAACCCCACCAACCACAAGAAACACTTAGAAGGACGCACTTAGACACTATCACATCAATCAATTAATCAAATAAATTTGTTCAGAGCACAGCTGCTTCAACGGAAATGTCCCAGCGCTCAAAGTGAAGACAGAAATCACACTGCATCATCCAGAAAACTAATTTGTACCAAACAGCCAGGATTTTAGCTCTCTTTTGAAGAAGGCTGCTGACTCAGCCCTAAGCAGCAGGTCATTCCAGAATTTGGCTGTGAGCATCATGAAGAAGCTACCACAACGCCGGACTTTAGAAAATGTAGGTATCTGCATCAAACTGAGGTTATTAGACCTCAGCACTCCCTCTTGTTTGTAGGGGCCCAGTCTGTTCCTCAGGTAAGGAGGGTCCATTCCTGCACAGGCTCTAAAAGCAAGAATGAGGGCTTTGAATTTGATGCACTTTGCCATTGGGAGCCAGTGTAGCTGCTTCAAATGGGGGGAGAAATGTTTGCATAAAGGAACTCTTCGGATGAAGTCTAGCTGCCTCATTCTGAATTATCTGATGTCTGTGTCAGACAAGCTGGCAGGCCTAGATAGAGGCTGTTGGCATATTCCAAACGAGAGTTTACCATTGAATGGGCTACAACTTTACAGGTCTCCTCCTGGACCAAGGAACAGCTTTCTTAAGGTTCTAAGTTTCAGGAAGCAGACCGATTAAATCTGTCTTATTTGAGCAAAAAAGGAGAGGGCAAAATCAAACATAACACCTAAATTCCTAGTAGAGGAGCTTGGCGTCGACAAAGGATTCAATTCTTCAAGCCTGAGGGAGCAGTCTGGGTGGAGGGGTGAGGTGGCTCTTTGTTGAAAAAGAGAACTTCAGTTTTGTTGGAGTTTAATTTAATAAAATTTTACTCCATCCAAGCAGATACTTCTTTACGGCGCTCCTTAAATTTATGTAGTGCTGACTCCAAGCATTCCTGAAAGAAGCACAAAAATTGAATGTCATCTGTATGTGACACCACCTTCATGCCCTAGGTTTCAATCAAGGCAGCTAATGGGGCAAGATATAGCATAAACAATAGCGGGCTCAGGGCCAAACCCTGAGGTACCCCACAAACAAGAGGTCTGGGTAATGAAGAGAAAGGGTGGAGATAAACTTGTTGTGATCTACCTTCCAAAAATGATTTAAGCCGAGAAAGGACCTTGCCCCGAATGCCATATTGACTTAGCCTGTTCAGGAGGGTAGGATGAGACTCTGTGTCAAACACTGCTGACTGGTCTAATAACACCACCATGAAAGGTGTGCCTCGATTTTCCCTTGCAAATTCGGCCATCTCCAGAAGTGCAGTTTCAGTTCTATAGCTGGCTTAAAAACCCACTTGAGAGTCATGGAGAAGACCATTTGCCTCTGCAAAGGAAGATAACTGCTGGTTTACCCATTCCTCCACAATTTTTGAAGGAGCAGGTCGAAGATAAATAGGTCTAAAATTGCTTAAAACCCAAGGGTCTGCATTTGGTTTCTTGAGAAGCAGCAGAAGGAATGCATGTTTCCAAGAGCAGGGAATATGCCAGGATTCAAGGAGGTGTTCCACATTTTTTTGAGGCATGTTTTAACATGCTGAGTCATCATCCTGAAAATATGAGTTAAGCAAGGCTCTCCAAGAGAGCCAGACTTGCATTTCTCAGACTTGCATAACGAGTCCTCTACTGAAATAGTCAGAACTCTGAGACAGAAGACTTATACTTGCAGTTGTCGTATCCATACTGGATACAGCAGGGAAAATACAAAACAGATCCTGAATTTTCTTATAAAAACAGAGTTTGGAAGAAGGGTCAACAGCACTTTTAGCCACCTCTGGAGGAATGAAAGACTTCACTATATTTGACAGTTCCCTGGAGGCGGTAGAGACTGCTTCAACATGTGACGAAAAATGAGCTTTTCATGTAAGTTTACAAAATTTACTGAGAGCTGCTTCATATAAGAGCTTAGCCTCAGGATCATAGGACCTTCTCCAACTCTGTCCCAGTTTTTTGCATAGACATTTTTCTGCTGTTAGGGTGGGAGAGAACAAAGGGAGACAGGGCTTGGATCTATTTGCCACGTGGACTTTCAGGGATGTTAGAGATCCAAAGAATTGGTAACCCATTAGTTAAACAAAGCAACACCAGAGTCTACTAGACCTATGAGGGAAGGAGGTGAAGTCTGGACGGTAAGTGCAAGAGATTCTTCTGAGATGTTCTGCCACCTTCTCTTCATATCTGGGGGGAGGGAGAAGACATCCTATTCTGATGTCGAGCTCCAAAGAATGAAAAAGGAACACAAAATTGATCTGACCAGATGAGGTGCTCTGGTGAGCTGTCCTGCAGACTAACAATAGTTGAAAAGATCGGCTCCAGACCATGTCCCAGCCCTGTGTGTAAGGGGACTGAATAAGTTGTATAAGGTTCAAACCAGTTAAGGTCTGAATGAGCTGAGTTGCCTCATTGCACTTAGGGTCATCTACATGAACATTGAGATCACCCAAGACCGTGAAATAGGCATATTGCAAGGAAAGATGAAGGACAATATTGAACATTTGGGGGTAACAGCTAAGTAAAAGAGACCAAGAAAAAGGCCCTGACCCTGAGAATCAAATTGAGCTCCAACAACTGCAAGGAACCTTTCACCATCATCAAGCCATTCACCAACCCAACAGTTGCCACTCAAACCATCATCCCTACACAAGAACTCTGCAAAAACCTCTCCTACTTCTTTCGTAAAAATATTACAAAGATCTACAGTAACTTCGAACCCCAGCCATCCCCCCATCAACCTTCCCACCTTGCTAACGTCATCAACCAAAGACTACCAACTAACCACATGAACCCCTCTATCCATCAAGGACACTGCAACAGTAATGAAGACAGTCCACTGGGGGCTTCCACAGACCCCTGCCCCCACCATAATTTCAACCTAGGAAGTGCCACAATTAGCGCTCCACTCACTTCCATCATCAAAGACTCCCTCAGGACAGACACCTTCCCAAGAATCTGGAAACAGGCCGAAGTCACCACCCTCCTCAAAAAACCCTCATCCGACCCCTAAGTACTCAGCAACTACTGACCCATCTCGCAGCTCCCCTTCCCAGCCAAAGCATCTGGAAGACCATCAACAGACAACTCTCTGACTACTCCCAATCAGGATTCCGAAATGACTGCCCAGAAATATCCCTCATCGCTGCCGCAGACAACATATGCACCATCCTCGACAGTGGACAGACCCCTACCCTCATCCCCCTCGACCTCTCTCAACACCGTCGACCACTTTCAACACCGTCTTCCTCCACACACTGATCACCAGAATACACACAGCAGAAATACAAGGCCATGTGCTCAAATGGATAACTTCCTTCTCTGCAAGAACACAAGTCAGGCTCTTACCATTTACATCAGAATCCTAGGACCTCATCTGCGGAGTCCTACAGGTATCGTCATTCAGCCCCACACTTTTTAACATGTACATGACTCCTCAGGCAACATCATCAGATGCAGCAGAATCAACATCATCTTTGCCGATGACACCAAGCTTATTTTTTTTCCTCTTGGACTATAACCGCCATGACAAACTTCAAACAATGCACGACCAGCATGGCCAACTGGATGAAAGAAAACTGCCTCCAGGTAAACACTGACAAAACTGAAGTATGATCTTCAGGAAAAAGAGCTCACCTTGGAATGCCACCTGATGGCCTGAAGATCTTGGACCCACAGCTACCCCCACCGACCATGCTAGGAACCTAGGCTGCATCCCAGACACAACCTCACCATGAAGACCCAGGTCAACGCTGTCACCTCCTCATGCTTTCACATCCTCTGCATATTGCGTAAAATCTTCTAGTGCCTCCCAGTGGACACCAGACTTACCATCATGCAGGCCCTAATCACAAGCAGATTGAACTACTGCAACACACTCTGTGCCATCTTTCCTACCCATCTTCTTCCCAGACTTCAAACCACCCAAAATGCCACCGCCAGTCTCGTCCTCGACTTCTCGTGCCGAACCCACACCACTGACTCTCCATCCACAACCACTGCCAGTTCAAACTTCTCACACATATATTCAAGTCACTACACAACACAGGACATGCATACCTCAACCAAAGGCTTCACTTCCACCAACCCACCTGATAACATAGCTTAGCATCACTCACTGACACACACCCCGCATCCACAAAAGCAGAATTGGAGTTCGACCATTCGCCTACCAAGCTGCCAAATCCTGGAACGACCTCCCCCAACAAATCACTTCTTGAATTCAGCAAAAAGCTGGGGCCTGGCTATTCAATTATTCTTCTTGTGGACCCATTAAGACTGCCTGTATTCAAGCTCAGCCTCAACACATGCCTACACTCACCTGCTCAGCGCCTAGATATCCTCACAGATGACAAGCAGCACTCTACAAATCCACCTTATATTACATTACATAGAAATAGTACCATCCTCCGAAAAAAACAATTACACCTCCATAGAAGCCCAAAAAAGGTCAGCCTTATTGTTGTACACGTAAAGAGGTGAAGGAAGGGCCAGGGTAAAACTCCAGCGGTCGCCGGCCTCCCAAATGGTGATCAATTGTTTGTGCCCCTGTGCCTCACACTCAGTTCAAAGAAATTCTGAAGTTGTTCCATCCGCTCTGGAGAAAAAAGGTGCTGCTAACCATCCAGTATGACTGCGGCAAAAAATGTACTCCTAACCTCATAAAAAGCATGACTAAAAATAGGTCACTTATTAATTCTGTTAGTGGAGGTACAATAACCCCTACAGGAATGAGTACAAGATCTTCACATATTGAGGGGTAAATGGTATTTCCTATTCCAAAGCGAGAACAATATCTGCAACAGCATCCGATTTAAAAACTGCAAGATGTAACCTCTTCGCTGGGGAATTGAGTTTTATTGTCCATAATCGGCCAGAAGGAAGCGTGGTTTCACAAACTAAAACACAATAAATAATTTGTGATATGTGGCTTGTAGAAAGCGTTGGCAATTTCTGGTTCTACCATGTTGACAAAAGCAGCTGCAGGGTATTTAAAATAAAAATTCTGTTGGTGGTATCACACCTTAACAGAGGAGCAATTAGTTTGCATCCGTATTCAGTTGATAGTTTCCCACACAGTGTAAATGCCACCATATTACCATTGTCCCGGGTGGGTTGTCAGGTCAATGTAACTAAATTCTGTCCTGTACCCCATAAACGGAAAAACATTTTTGACCCACACAACAGTAAGGGGAAAATTCTTGTTTAACCTACAATAGAGAAAAGTCTGACATATCCTTTCAACAGATGTTAGAGTCTGGCAGTGAGAATAATAGGGTTTTTAATTATGATGGAAATTTGCAAAGTTACTTCCCAAGTAATTTTGCAAAATAGACCTTTACAAGATTGGCCTAACAGTTGGTGGCAACCAAGTAGAAGCGGCCGTGAACACCTAGTGTTTGTAGCAAGCAAAGTGCATGATAGTCTGCCTGTTTGCTCATCCAGGGCACGTTTTGTGGGGTCACATCAATATTGCCTCTGAGGTAGTCGCTGAGGATGTTCTAATTAAAGAGAGCATTTAATTCATGCCTGGCCCCTATAGAACACCATTTGATTTTTGACTTCGTCTGTGTTGTCTTGTTACTTAAGGTTGTTTGGTCTCTTCTTGGTCTCTGAAACAGGAGCAAATAGGCTTAGGGAAAGACTGACCAGTATAAGGAGACAGAGCTGCTTCCTGTATTCCACAGAGCTTGGCCCCTGGTGAGCACTGTCGCTCTGCTTTTCTTCATGTTACCATAATTCATTTTTAAGCTTTTTTTGAAACCTTTTACTCTAGACCCATTGCCACTCTTTTTTTATTAAACTTTTAAAAGGGTTTTAGTTATATTAAATCTTAAGCAGATTCTGTTGTGTGAGAGTTGTACCACTTGATAATATGCCGTCTAGGGCCGCATACTATGTGGACTGCATAAGGATGTAAATAACGTTTTAATGTTTCGACTTATTACTACAACGTCGACTCCTACAGGCCTATACACGTCGGCCTGGCTTTTCCTAAAAAGACATAGAAAAATAGTAGGAATTCTATCACCATGTTGCCTATCTTCCAAAATCACACAGGTCTTTCCTGTTTGTAATGTGAGCTATCAATATCATTTTCTTTGCAACACAAACTGAAATTACATAATGCTTGTTAGTGTTTGGGGGTTGCTGGCATTCATTGATCCTGTAAATAGCTCCTTTTGCTGGGACATATGCTCAAGCCACCTGCACCCATTGTGTGCTCAATAACCTTCCTCTAATCAATATTGGCACAGAGGAGGTTGCTCTAGTGCTTGTACCCAGATATTCTTTCTACCCTGCGATTGCAGATCCTGCTTTATGTTGCACCCTCCCCGGCATTACAACGACGCTTCGCTGATTGGACTCCTAGAAGCTTCTTCG
This sequence comes from Pleurodeles waltl, assembly GCF_031143425.1. Lineage (NCBI taxonomy): Eukaryota > Metazoa > Chordata > Amphibia > Caudata > Salamandridae > Pleurodeles > Pleurodeles waltl. The sequence goes on along the minus strand of NC_090451.1, from coordinate 434,421,059 downwards.
AAAGTTAGGGAAAAAGGAACAAAAAGAGCCAGAGGGATTAAAAAAGTCCCTTTTAAATCAAGCAACGTAAATGCTATGAACCAGTTTTACCCATCTTAATGTGTCAGCACAGCTGTTACACCAGTAGCCGTTTTGTAGAGCGAAAGGATGTTTATCTTAAATCAGACATTCTATTTTTGGTGTGAGCTGGTTGTAACATTCAGCACAGAGGCAGCCATATATGCAGAGGGTATTTAAGTTAAGGAAATGTTAAGACCAATATTTGAGACCCCACTTCACGTGGAAGACTGTCTCAGTCTCCTCTGACCCGACTAGGAGCAGATGGCTAGCTCCAGTGTCCCCAGCCCTACCAAGAGCAGTCAACTCTCTCCACAATCTCCTCAGACACAACTAGGAGCAGAATTCAATCTCCACAGTCTCCTCAGACCCCACAAAGAGCAGACTGCAAACTCCTCAGACCCCACCGGGAGCAGAATGCAATCTCCACAGACCCAACCAGGAGCAGAATGCAATCTCCACAGACTGCGATCTCCACAGTCTTCTCAGACCTTACCAGGAGCAAACTGGAACCACCTCAGACACAACCAGGAGCAGAAAGCAGTCCTCACTTTCTGCTCAGACCCCACAAGGAGCAGACTGCAGCCTCCTAAGACCCCACCCGGAGCAGATGTCAACTGCCTCAAACACAACTAGGAGCAGATTGCAATCTCCACAGTCTCCTCAGAACCCACAAGGAGCAGACTGCTATATCTGCAGTTTCGACACACCCTACAGGGAGCAGACTGCAGTCTCCACAGTCTTTGCAGCCCCCACCATGAGCAGACTATTTCTGCTGTCTACTCAGAAAATGGACCACTCTGACCCTTGCTGAAGAACACTTGCAGACCCTTCGACAGCATCTCTTGTGCATCAGCACTAAATGCTTCATCTGCAGTAGATCCTGTTCACTGTCAGAAAAACACAACATCTCTCCTACAGTCACAGCAAACAAGACAGCACCTCTTCCACTGCCAATACTATGTGTGCCATTACATCTGGAGGTTCTCTACTGGCCACACTCAACAAAGCACGCCTCCCTTCTACACCAGCACAGCGTCTGATACAGCATCAACACACACCCAACACACATGGACGTCTCTGTGACTTAACATACAATAAAATACACTAAGTACCATGGCCAGCTGCGTCACTTCCTTTTCTATTTGAAGCTATTCGAAAACATATATATTGTGTTGACAACAATAAACTAAAATAACGCAGAGCAGGCATCAAGTATCGTACTCAGTTTCCTCCAGAGTGTGTCTTCACACCTGAACACCAGTCTTGAGCCTACAGGGAAGTAATAAGTGTCTCACTCTCTAATACACATTTTACAGATGAAATGAGACTCTGGCGCAGGGACCACTTTGCGAGAAATTTGCTCTGTCACATAACCACACAGACCCTTCAAGTCTTGTGCTTAACTACAAATCTTTACCAGGTGCAAGTGGAGTCAGCTGCTACTAAACCTCCATAATGCAGTAGGTTGTTAAGTTAAAGCCTAGGATGGAGTATTGATATTCTGGTGACATGGTGCCATATGGTCTGGAGAAGGGGAAGTGATGATAAAAATACTGGCTGATGAGGGGGGCAATACCTGAAACTGACAGCTGCTGCTAAATTGGTGATTTGTTGTTAAAGTCTTGCTTTGTTTGTTACAGAAAATGTTACTTGTAGAGTGCCTTAAGTAAATAAAACATGTAGCTGTATCTAACTACACCATGTTCCTGCAAGGTGTGTGGCTACAGTCTGCTTCCCTGTCTTTGGCATGGGTTGATCACAGAGGCTCCCCTGATGCCTGTTTGTTGGTAAAATACGGTGTTTTTGCTAGGAGAGGTCCATAGATTTGCACACCTTCCTGGCACAAAATTCCAGGCTGCTGCAATGATACTGCTGGTGTCACTGAGTGCCAGGATATGGAATGATCTGTGTTCTGACCAGCAAGCAGGCAGAGATGACAATAGCTTTCCCCATGATGTGCTGTGTACAGAGCCGGATGAGCCCGAAAGCACATGCAGATGTTAGCCATTACGGCTGCACATTTAAAAAAAATTAAATTGTTGAAATTGCTGTTGGCATTCCCATTTAAAACCAGCATAGTTCTGACCTTGAGAAGCTGGTGTGGTAGTTAAGTATTTTTATTACTGGCATTCTGCATAAAAATACTTAAAAAAAGAATCTATGCCATTCCCGTTGAGTTCTACAAATTGGTAAGCTAAAGCCTAGCCCCTCACTTGCTCGGTATGTTTCAAGGGAGGTGGCAACAAGGCTCGTTGGCTAGAGACCAGAGATTGGCCACGATAGTGGTCATCCCAAAAGAGGAGAATGCCCCGGATGACTGTCTCTCCTACACGCTGATCTCCCTCCTCAATGCTGAAGCTAAGATCATGGCCAAAGCCCTGGCCTCCAGACTCCTCAAAATGATCATGGACTTGATCCATCCGGATCAATCTGGTTTCATGCCGCATCGTAATGCCTCCCTTAACCTGAGGTGCCTCTATGGCACTCTGTCAAGCTCCTAATATGCAGGATCGGATGTTGGTGTTCTCTTTAGATGCCAAAATGATGTTTACCTCCATAGAATGGACCTATATGTTTGAGGTGTTGGCTAGAACGTGCTTTGATCCACGCTTTATTAGCTGGGTGCACCTCTTTTATGCAGACCCACTGTCACAGATGAAAGTCAACAGAGAAATATTGCAAGAATTTAGGCTTCTGCGGGGCACCCAACAGGGCTCCCCCTTGTCTTCCCTTATCTTTGCTCTGGTGCAGGAGCCCCTCTCTGCGTGGATCAGACAAGATCTATTGGTTTGAGGAATGTAATGGACAGATCAGTGGGAGGATAAGATACCCCTACACGCGGATAATGTCCTACTCTATGTAACTGATCCCGAGAACACATTAGTTAGAATAATGCAGATCCTGACAACTTTCTGGTGCTATTTAGAGTACACAATAAATTGGCGTAAGTCCCAAATATGTAATTATCAGGGACGATTGCCGACATTGCCCCAAAACTGTGGTGCAGAAATAGTTACTGAGGGGTACCGATACCTCTGACCCAGATTTATTCTTCCACAAAAACTTGTCACTGCCCCTGCGCAGGTTGAAATGTGACATCCAACACTAGAGGTCTCTCCCATTGTCGCTCCTGGGCAGAGCGGCACTGCTTAAAGTTACGTCCCTTTCCCACTTTCTCTGTCTTGCAATATTCTCCATATCCCATCCATAACTCATACTTTAAGAAAATCGAGAATGAGATTGGGGTGCTGCTCTGGGACTGGGGTCGCACACGGATAGCACAACACAAGTTGACGAGGGGATGGTGTTCTAGGGGTTTGACACTACCACACATCCAAAAATATTACTGGACCACTAAGCTGACTACCTTAAATAGGTGGATGTTTTGCTCCACGGAGGAACCGGCCTTCAGAATGGATAGGTTGGTTATGCAGCTGGGAGGATAGCTTAGAGCTCTCTGTGTGATCCGTTGAAGCTGGGTCCCACGGCAACAGCCATAAACCTCTGGCACAAAGCCACGCAGGCCTTGGGATGGAAAAGGAGGATTACTCCAGCTGCCCTCCTGTGAAACGCAGATGTGCAGGGTAAACTGGGACGTTTACCAGGCTTTGACAAATGGAACATGATTGGACTCTCCGAAGTGGGTGATTTGTGGCGCCAAGAAGATGTCATTCCCCTTATAAAACTACGAAACTATCAGCTAGGGACTACTAAAACATACCGTTACATACAGGTCTGTTGTGCCTTGAGAGTGGGATTGCTGAAAGGCACGGTACTCCTGAAGTCATCTGCCCTAGAGGATAAACTACTTGATGAACACATGCCGACTTGAGCCATATCGCTGACATATTAAAAACTGCTTAATAATACATCAGAGGCACTACTGAAAGAGTGATGGGTTGCAGATGTGTGAGTTCTCTGACAGCGACTGGGCGGAGGCCCTGACATCCCTTAGGTAAGTGGCCATGCAATCAGGTTTCTGTTTAGTTCAGTTAAAGATCCTCCACTGCTCCTACTTCACACAGCCCACATTGGTCAAATTGGGCAGGATACCGACAGCTGAGGGCCGAAAAGGCTGTGGCCATACAGGCACCTTTTACCATATAATTTGGGACTGCCCAGTACTACAGGGCTTCTGGATGAGTGTGATTGCCTGCTTGAGCGAGGTCTGTGGGGCTCCCCTAACCGCATGAGCATGATAGTGTCTCTTAAATGTCTGGGAGGGAAGATATTTGCTCCGTATGGACTGTGTGTGGATCACCCTCGAGTTGGCAGTGGCTAAACAGAATGTGGCACAGCTGTGGGGTGCCGATCAGGTACCGACACTGGGAGACTGGAAAAGTGATATGGACTGGTGCATGCTAGCTCAGAAAGTGGTGTATGAAGGCCAAGGTTGTCCCCGTAAGTAGGTGAAAATCTGCAGACACTGGAATGAGTATAGGGTGAAGATGTGGTGGCCCGATCCTCATCACCCGAGGAGTTCAGTAGTTACAGACATTTTCATGGGCCATACTGCGGGTGGCATTGAGAGGCGGAGGGAGCAGGGTGTGGTGTGGTGTGGTGTGGTCTGTAGTGTCTATGTCAATGAGGTCACAACATTTGACAGTGCTCAGTTATGTTTTGTTTGTTTTCTCTGTCAATTAAAAAAAATGTGTTAAATAAAAAAATAAAAAAAGAGAATATACTGGGGGTGTGGGCAAGTTTGTAACAATGGCAGATGCGTTTTAAGAGCGCTCTTTTCCTTCTACCCCTACTCGCCCAGTAATCATATTAGGGGACCTGGCATCGCACCCCCTCTTACCGATGCCCATCCGCTGGACACCAATGGCGGTGATTCCCTTTCATGCTGAGCCTGGATCGGGGGGTAGGAGCCTCTCCGCTCTCCTACCTCGGCACTGGCCTTGAGGCCAAAATGGCAGCCCGCTCAACAAGGCCTGAGGGGACCATATACACTCAGAAAAGGAGCCCAACTGATCTGTTGGAGGTCGGGCCTGCCTATAGCAGCACGGACACCTTTGGGCTCGCCATCATGCCTTGACCCTGCTGGCTCCAGCCTCTGTGGTATGATGCATGTCTGCCAAGGAGCCTGCCTGGCGGCTCTCACCCACAACCAGGAGCAGCCAGAACAGGCTCTGCTGCTGTGCTTTTTGAGCTGCCCCTCTCATGGCGAAGCGCTGCACTGCAACCTTGACGGGCACCCTCAAGACTTCTGGGAAAACTGCACACTGTCACATCTTGGGAGACACTCTCCTCGTTGCCTCCTCTGCTTCTTGAGGGCCTCTCCTCACTAACCACCCTCAAGTGTACCCACTCTTGATCTGAACAAGAGCAAATATATTGCAGCTTGGCGACTTTCTCCCTTCTGTGAATCGTGGGTCCACTGCACCAGTCTCAAAACCACCACAGTAAGCCCCCCCTTTTGATTTTTGACAATCCTTAACCGGATCTGTCCGCAGCCCCCTGAAACCTCCGCAGGACAAACTAGATCAAGTTCTTGCAGCAATAGAAAGCTTACACAAATCAATGGAGAGTGCATTGGGATCAATGGTCACAGAGTTAAGCTTTCTTAGAGACGGACATCGCAAACTTGCAGACCGCATTGCCGATGGGGAAAAGACAGCTGCGATTCAGCCCTGAACCTTGGACAATCAGCAGGCCATCCATGATCTCCAGGAGACAGCCCACATATTTGAGGAATGGACTGACAATCCGTAGGGCTGCTCCAGGAGAAGCAATATCTAGATTCTCGGCCTTCCAGAGGGAATGGAAGAAAGGGACCGCCTGTAGTTATTTGACCCCTAGTTTCACTTTTCTTCCTCACCTCCAACCTCACCGCCTTTTTTTCGCTGGAGCGAGGTCGCCAGGTCAAAGCACGGCGGCCCCCTCTGTGGGCCCAGCCACGACCTATGTTGGCCAAGCTTTTTCACTGCGGCAACCGAGATGCCATCCTTCGTGTGGGCTGCGTACATGTCTCTCTCCTCCTGGAAAATAAACACATCATTGTCTTCTCGCAGTGCACCCTTGCCATCCAGCGGTCGCAAAACACTTTCTTGGAGGCCAAGAAGTGCCTCAGACAGGCCGGAGTTCAGTAGTGTTTGTTGTACCTCCCTAAATTTAAGATTATCTCTGGAGGAAAATTCTATTTCTTCACTGACCCTGATACAATATGAGAGTACATTGAAAATAACTTTGGACTTCCCTCCCTCGGCCGAGAAAGGGTTACACTAGACCTCCCTAACCCACATGCTCGGGCACGTGTCCTTCACCCTCCAAATCAAAACCACCACTGCTGAAATGGCCGGGACTTGAGCAAATTATTGAAGACTGCCCTCAAGCACTTGAGGCCGCTGCAAACCTGGGGTTCGAGACATCCCCTGTCCAATATTGATAGCCGACCCCATTTTTTCTCCACGGACTGTGAATCAGACTCTTTTCCAGCCTCTGTTCCGCCCTCCTCAGCCCTCCCATTGGTGACACCACAGACTGCAGAGACAATAGTTTTACTCTCCTGCTCCTCTGTAAGGGAGATGTGGTAATTCCATGATGGTGTATTTCATAACTGTCTACATTCGTTCTAACCTCCCTAGTATCACCCTAATGTGCATAGGTTCAGCCGTCCTTAGCAACCTAGCCTTAACTACAACACTCTAATTGAGCAGCACATCACGCCCAACCAAGGTAGCCACCACCCCGACGCTATATATTTACCATGATTCAACACTCAGTTTGTGCATTCCACCTGTTGCGGTAGGCCTGGTTTCTTCTCAGTTCCACAACTTTCCAGACTCCTCACTATTCCCCGCACCCATTCCAAGGAGGCATGCGCTACACACACTTTGTTCTCACTGTGGCGAGAGAGGCATGCAGGAGAGGCCTTACACTGCCCCCCCCACCCCCCCCCCCACACACACACAGCTGACCCAAAGATCTTAATGTTTTTAATGTCCACAACAGGGGACCTCTGTCCTGCACTAGATTCCGCAACCTCAACACCAAAGGTATGCACACGGCACTGAAGCAATATTCCATTTACTCCTACCTTAAACTGCATAATCCATGCAAAATATTCCTTCAAGGGACACACAATACCAGTGAAGAGCTGCCTAGTCTTTGGAAAATGTGGCAAGATACCATTCATGCCACTACGTTCTCAGCATAAGCTAGGGGGGCATTAATATGGATTGGGACATACTGTCACCACAGTCGTCGCTAAGGAAGGATGCTTTGTGGTACTTGAGGTGCAACGTAACAGCTCCCCCTTCTTAATTGGCAGCATCTTTGCCCCTAGTACAGACCAAGACTCCTTTTGGGCAACACTCTCAGACCACTTAGCACATAAGACACACCTACCATGGATACTCGGGGTGACTGTAATTGCATTCTGGACCTCCACTCTGCGCCCCCCCCCCCATACTCAGACAGAAAGTTTAGTGAACTGGACGTGACAATGGTGAATGGTAGACGCTGGAAGGTCCCTTAACCACATGACCTGTTTGTGCGCCTAGATCACATAATGTGTTCACATAATGTGTTCACAGTCTCTTGTCTCGTCCCTCCACACAGCAGATTATCTAGGCCGGGTGGTGTCATCATGATGCCCACATAGTGGATGTCCACTAGGGGACCCCTTCCTCTCTCATTCCCCCTTGACCCAAGAATGTTTGGGTGATCCAGCATTCCGAGACTCCCAAAGAACTCACGTTTGCAACTATTTCACTGAGAACACCAACATCGCCTCAAACAGACGTCCTGAGTGGGATGCCTTCAACATTGTCACCTGGAGAGTTTGCCCCCAGGGGGTGATGGGAGTGTGTTGTACTATCGACAAAGAAATCACTGAGGAAGTATAACGACTGCCGTTATTGGAGCGCCAGGTGGAACAGGATGCCTCCTATTGCCCTGTGCTTGAGGCGGCTAAGGAGAATCATGCCTCCTTAATTGAACGCCTGCACTGTTTCAACCTTACGCATACAAAGCCAGGTCCTACATGAATTTGGATAATCAAGGTGGCTCCTCGCCTGGTTTATCCACCAGGAACAATGGTGTAATCCTGTTTTAGAGCTCCGCTCCTCTGTTGGTCCGATCCTTCGCACACAGTGTGACATTTTAGCTGAGTTTTGCAGCTTTTACTCAACGATCTAATAGGTGCCTCGTCATGACAGGAATAGTGCTATTGAACCATTCTTCTCCACTCTTGTCATGCTGAGTATTACCACAACTACACGTGATGCTCTAGATGCGATTATAACATCTGCAGGTGTAAAACAGGTGATCCAAGATATAGCCAGGAGTAAGACACCTGGACTTGACAGCCTCCCAGTGGAATTTGCTGACACTCTTGCACCACGCCATGCAGACCTGTATAATGAAGCCTTGTAGATAAACAAACTCCTGCTCTCATTACATGAATCTCTTAGTACCTATCCCTAAGCCTCACAGGGACCCGACCGACGCAGCTTCTTACCATCCTGTTGTTATTTTGGAGTCTGATTATAAGATCTTAGGTAGGATACTTTCCGCTCGCTACACCCAGATTCTTCCAGACCTCTTCCACCCAGACCAAAATGGGTTTGTCCCTAGGCACAGTACTTCCCAGAACCTTTTCACGGTGAGTACCAGGTACAGGATATTTATCCGTATTAGACCTGCTTGGTGTTGGACATGGAGAAGGCGTTTAACATCGTCGACTGGACTTGCTTCTTCTCTGTACTTATGCGTATGGGCATAGGGAATCGACTATTGGCCTATTCTAAACTTTAATAGCCGAACCCAACCTCCTGAGTCAGAGTGGGCGGCTTCATTTAGGAAGCCTTTCCAGTGGAACGTGGCACACATCAGGGATGCCTGCTCTCCCTCCTATTATTCGCGATGGCTATGGAACCACTAGCTATCTGACTCGTCCGAGACAAGACTGATTGGGGTAGCCCACTCACGGACATTCTACAAGTCGTATCCCTTTACACAAATAACATTCTTCTTTAGCTCTGCAATGCCAGAGTGCCCCTGTCTCCATTCAATCTATATTACAACAGTTTGCCTAAGTACCCAAATTGAGAGTAAATTGGGTTAAGTCCTCTATCTACCCATTACATGACAACTTGCCCCCAATAGACAGTGTTTCTCTTACCTGGTAAAACTCAGCAGTAAGATACTTGGGTATGCGTCTCCATCATACCCCAGAGGATATTTATGGCAATTGACGCCATGTTCTGGCATCATTTAAGTCGTTGGTACCTTTCTGGACCAAATCACCCCTGCCCATCATGGGAAGAATTGCACTATCATAAATGGTAATTCTACCCCGCCTCCTGTAATATTTCCCCAGCATCCCAGTGATTCCACTGCACACCTTTTTTCGAGCTCTTGACTCCTTGCTTATCAAACTTATTTGGGGAAGCGGTCACCAGAGTGCACTGTGGAAACTGCAACTGCCCACGGGAGAGGGAGGGCTGGGCACTCCTTCTTTTGAGATGTATTTCCTCGCAGCCCAAATTCAGTAGGTGGCCAGTGGGTCGAATGATGGAATCTGGGCGAAACCCGCCACCACTCCCTTGACCCCCTTTCACTTGAGGCTTGCATTTTATTATTTTTATTATTATTATTATTATTATTATTTGTGAAGAAGACTAGAATAAACATCCACTCACATAGTTAATCAAAACAAGGGCAGCTACAATGATACAATGTCACTTTAAAACCCCAGCTTCAAAAGGAGATGGGAAATAAATCACCTTCTAAGTGGACATCTGAAGTGCACATAAAATGAATAGTCAATGGGTGAAAGCAGAATGTGAATGACAATTACATAAGCCAGTGGATTAAGCCTGGTCACCAAAAGCCCCTCTATGTACGTATATTATGCATGATTATTATTATTATTATTATTAAAACATTGGACTGGCCTCACAGTTAAAGCTATCTCAAAGGCCAGCCCTAACAGTTGCTGTACTTGCTCTGGTATGACCACCTAACATTTTGCAAAGGTATCATTTTATACATAGCTATGTCTACATAGACAAACGGTGCACCCACCTGTCACACTGGTTGGTTATGATGTTCTCAAACATTAAACGATTTTGTTACACATTCTGTCAGTTTTGGCATATTCAATAGCGTCCGCTCTACCACCAATCCTTATGTTTGTTTAGTTTCCAGGCTCCCGAGGCCTATTTGCATACTCTTAGGACATTTTTCTTTTCTTAGCATCTGCCCTCCTGTGAACGCCATGTAATCAATACAGGGTTGCAACTTTCTCAGATGATTGTACTGTGCTTTTGACTTTACATTGTGGGTTTGCTGATGTGACAAAGTAGTTCTTCTCTGACAGAGGCTGCACAGATATGTCAGCTACAGAAGCAGCTTCTCCTGTCCCGAAAGGGGCTTCAAGTCAAGGTCACCCTGAAAATAAAAGAAGGAATTCCACTTTTCATCCTCTCTAACCAGTTGATTTGGCATTCCTATAGCCTCATTCTTTTGCCCATAGCCTCCACCATCCAAAATTCTAGGAGTCTAGATTGTTGCCACCACGTGGTCACAAAACTGCACACCATCTGTTCATTATCAACTCCGAGTTTGTAGCCACTCTTTAAGGCTTTATTATACAAGCAAGCGTAGCTGTGGCCTGCCTGATGCCCTGTTCAGAATGTAACTGAGCACATAGTAGTTGATTCTAATTGATCCTCCTCTCAGCCTGCTTTACATTGCCATCAAGCTCCTTATTGAAGTATCCATGTGTCTATCTGCCTTGACTACCTTTGTTCCACTCTCCAAAAGACTTGTAATCTCATTTCTGTATCTTACTTGCCCTGTTTTCTAGTCTTCGACTATGTATGTGTTGCACTGTTTTGTTATCCAGTAACATTAGGTAAATTCACAGTCCTGTAGTGGATCTTATCTTGGGGCATGTTGGCACTTTATGATGGTCATCTCATATCTTATATACCTTACAGGTATGGCCCGAACCCCATAGCTGATGTAGTCTTTCCAACTTATCAAGTCAAGATGGTTAAAAAGCACAAGTACATAGGGAAATTGGGAGTGCCTTTAGAAGTCCAGAGCTTGCTTAAAGGAATCTTAATCAATGTCCGTATGTTTAGTCAACCACAGGTTAGACATCCTAGGTAGGTGAATAGGTGGTATAGTGTACCATTGTCTTTGGTGTGGTCTTTGGCAATGCCTTTATTTATTTAGTTGCAACTTTATATAGCACCAGTTCTATTCGAAAGTATTGGACTGGTTTTCATGAGCACCAGTGACATTGCACACGATCCCTCTCACCCAACACTTCTGGTGAGGTTATGAGAGACTCGAGTTTTATTTTGGTGTGCCCCCGCCCCCTTTTACACTGTTGTTTTCAATGCCTCCCATTGTGGATTAAGAAAGAACTGAGCTATGGTTTACTGTGTTGATCGCTGGTTTTATGAGCAGTAGAATGCGAGTGCCTATGGGGGTTGTAATTTTATGGTTTTAGGATCAGCGCAACTGATTCTGTTCTGGTCAAATGCAGAATCAGCTGATTTTTGTTAGAGGTCATCTCACTTGAGCTGTGCAGAGAAACATTTTAATTTAGGTGTATGAGCACTGTTTAAGATCTAGAATTTGAGCAGTTTTGCAAGTTAGAGGCTCGTGGATAATGCCCTTTGGTTGGCAAGCGAGCCTACAGAGCGCCATTTGCCGATTGGTTTAGCTAGTTCTTCTGTGACTTCACTTGCTGTGATAAGATGTTCAAGAGGTATGGAAAAGTTGAGATTTAAGAGTTAAGGTCAGAATGTCTGCATTTGGATAGTGGGAAAGCCAATTTGGTGGAATGTGCTCATTTTAGTAGTTGGCAGTGTGAAATATGGGAGAATTGCTGCAGAATCATGCCCTTTGTTGGATCCTGGACTGTTTAGGTTGTGAATTTTTGTATGTTTTGTTGAAGCAGTGCCAGATTTGAGGATGTGAGTTAGTGGATAGCTTAGTCTTCAGTAATTTAGTGCTAAGACATTTTTCTACATATTTTCTCAAATAGATAATGCGTTGATGACAAGCTGCGGTGCTGTGGAACTCAATAACTTTAGGGTTCAGTTGCGAAGGCAACCCTGTTGGTTGGTCTAGCAAGCCCTTTTCACTTAATGTGTGGTGGGTCTTCAGTTGAAGTGTTGTTTGAAGGACCCTATTTCTTCTTTTGTGTATTCTGCGTGCCCCTTTCTCCTCAAAAGTCAATTTACCCATCACAGATGCACTCTTTAAGCTTACACGTATAGGCATAAATCAAACTTCAGTTCACACAACACCATCAACGGAATACTGCAAACTCACCCTGAACTATATCTTAAGCCCTAGTCCATTTGCCCCCAGAGCTTGGTGGCAGCATGCTCTACCTGGCGGTGTGTAGCTGTGCAAAAGCTCATTTTCTAGACAGCCTAGAGTCATTTGGCAACACACAGAGGTAAAAGGCCATAATTGCAGGATATGTGCATTATATAAATACCAAATGGCCTATAGTAAGAGTGTCAGGAAAATATTCAAAACCAAGCTCAACAGGAGCATGTTTGTGTGTACAGGTGTTTAAACCTATTTAGGAAATATAAAAGGAGGCGCTTGTGTAGCAGCCATGTTTTTGCTAGGCTTTCATCTCATAACCAGCAGAAAGAGGCAAGAAAGTTTGTCACATGATCAGCGATGAGAAGGAATTCTTTACTGGCCCTCCTAAAATGTACATGACTTGCTTTCCATCCAAAAGAACATTTTTATTTCAAAGGGGCTTCTAAGTATGAATATATAAGTGAATATCAAGATAGCTTTTATAAATGTGCATATATATTTTGTATTTGGAAATCTTGTTTTACTTTTTTTCAGTTATTTCTGAGTGCCGAGGTTGAAAAAAGAACAAATGTTTTTTACCAGGTCATTAGTCTGATCTGTGAAGTAGAACCTTTTTCTGTTTTCTTAAGTTGTGACCCCCTAGCTGGGGAAGTATAGTTGGAGACAAGTTGGTTAGCCATTTCTCGGGATGTGTGTAGTTTAGTTCTCAGATTTGGGTTAAGGACATTCCAAATCTCAGGTCTCTGGATTGTTGGGGAGCTGCTCAGTGTTTGAGCCAGTTGGGTGATGATGCATCTAGTCAATGAGCGATGGTTCCTTGTTGGTGAGTAGCTAGGGACTAGTGAAGAAAGGTGTTTAGAGCTGTTTCTCAGTAGGCTTTGTGAACAGTAATGAGAACCCTGAAGGTGACCTCTTCCATGTCCGGGAGCCAGTGAAGCTTTTTCAGTGCAGGTGTGGTCACATTTGTAGTTTTTTTTTTTTTTTTTTTTTTTTTTTTTTTTTGAGTTGAGGCTACGAGAGCATACACCAGCATATGCCTGTTGCTTGTGAGACATGGTTGTTAGCAAAAAGAAAAGGGCTCGGAGCCCACCTGTTACGCACCATTTGTTGGCTTGCGTGGCACTCTTCTTTACAGCCTCGTAATTAGTCACTGCAGGCCAAGCATCATTTCCGTTCCTCTCTGTGGAGCAGGGACCAAGCACTGATTGATTCAACTTAAATCGGTGCCCGTCCATTGCTCCCTACGTGATTGAGGTACTTTTTTGTTGTTTTAAACTTTTGTGCCATGCAAACAGAAGGCATGTTACTAGCGAAAATATGCTCAGCAGGACAAACAAAACTGCAAAGATTTATTTTCTATATTTAACTTTCTTTTAATTTGCAATTTTTCTCCCTTTTTACTCATTTTTTTTCTTTTTTGTGTGCTCCTGGTAGCTGTTCTCAAAAAGATGAGGATTATCTTGTTCTAAATAATGCAGAGCAACATTGTTCTTTTCTTATGTGTAATTTCTGAAATGATGCTCTAACACATAATCGTGCAGTACACCCTAATCCATCCTACCCCACTCCAATCCACCACAGTTAATCCGATCGACACCAGACCAATCTGATTCACCCCACTTTAATCCAAACCACTCACCCAAGTCCAATCCACCACACTCCAATGCTCCCAAACAACTCCAGTCCAAAACAATCTGCCCACTTCAATCTGCCCCACTCCAACTCCCCCCAGCATTGTAATCCAATGCCTTCCTCCCTACTCAGTCCAAAGCAATCTGCCCTTACTCCAGGCTGCCCCACTCCAGTCCAAAGCATTCTGCCCCACTCTAGTATGCCCCACTCCAATCTGAAAGATTCTTCCCCACTACAGTTTACCCACTTCAGTCCCAAATAATCTGCCCCACTCCAGTTTGCAGTTCACCCCTCTCCATTCCATAGCACTTGGCCGAACTCCAATTTGCTCTACTCCACTTTAGCTAAATGTGCCCTACTCCAACGTAACACAATCTGCCCCACTCCAATCTTACCCACTCCAATACACCCCACTGTACCCCACCCACCCACACCATCCCAGTTCATCCTACCACAATCCATCCCACGCCAATCTAATCCACCCTAATCAAGCCCAATCCAATTTACTCCACCCCAGTCAAATCCACTTCAGCCAATACACCCCACTCCAATACAAAACACTCTCCCATACCAGTCTGCCCAACTCCAACCCCAAACAATCTGCCTCAGTCCAAAACAATCTGCCCCACTCCAACCCAAAACAATCTGTTCCAGTCCAACCCAAAACAATCTGCCCCACTCCAATCTAAAACAATCTGTCCCATTCCTATATGCCCCACTCCAATCTGCCCCATTCCAATCCAAAACAGTCTGCTTCAATCCAAAACAATCTAATCTGCCCCAGCCCAAACCAAAACAATCTGCCCCACTCCAATCCAAAACAAACTGCCCCAATCCAATCTAAAACAATCTGTCCCATTCCTATATGCCCTACTCCAATCTGCCCCATTCCAATCCAAAACAGTCTGCTTCAATCCAAAACAATCTAATCTGCCCCAGCCCAACCCAAAACAATCTGCCCCACTCCAACCCAAAACAATCTGCCCCACTCCAATCTAAAACAATCTGTCCCATTCCTATATGCCCTACTCCAATCTGCCCCATTCCAATCCAAAACAGTCTGCTTCAATCCAAAACAATCTAATCTGCCCCAGCCCAAACCAAAACAATCTGCCCCACTCCAATCCAAAACAAACTGCCCCAATCCAATCCATAACAAACTGCTGTACTCCAATCCAAAACATTCTACCCAACTCCAACCTAAAACAATCTGCTACATTCAAGTCCAAAACAATTTGTTCAACTTCAGTCCAAAATAATCTGCCCCATTCCAATCTAAAACAGTCTACCCCACTCTAGTCTCCCCCACTCCAATCCAAAACAATCTGCCCCACTCCAGTGTGCCCCACTCAATCCTAAACAATCTGTTGCACTCCAATCTGCCTCCGGCTAGTGTAACATAATCTGCCCCACTCCAATCCAAAACTATCTGCCCCACTAAAATCTGAAACAATCTGCCCACTCCAGTCTGCCCCACTCAAATCCGAAACAATTTGCACCACCCCAATCCAAAACAAATTGCCCCACTCAAGTCCAAAACAATCTTCCCCACTCCAAACCAAAGCAATCTGCCCCACTCCAACTCAAAACAATCTGCCCCCACTCCAACCCAAAGCAAGCTGCCCCACTCCAATCGAAAACAGTCTGCTCCACTCCAACCAAGAACAATCTCCTCCACTGCAATCTGCCCCACTCCAATCTAACATAATCTGCCCCACTCCAATCTAAAACAATCTGCCCCCCTCTGGTTTGCCCACTCCAATCCAAAAGAATCTGCCCCTCTCCAGTCCAAAACAGTCTGCCCCACTCCAATCTGCCCAATTCCAGTCTTTCATATTCTGGCCCACTCCCATCCCCCACTCCAATCTAACATAATCTGCTTTACTCCAATCCAAAACAATCTGCCCCACTCTAGTTTGGCCCACTCCACTCTGCCCCACTCCACTCAAATACAATCTGCCCCACTCCAAGCCCCAACTCCAGTCTAACATAATCTGGCCTACTCCAATCTAAAACAATCTGTTCAACTCCAATTTGCTCCACTCCAATCCAAAACAAATTGCCCCACTCCAACCCAAAGCAATCAGCCCCATTCCAACCCAAAGCAAGCTGCCCCACTCCAATCAAAAACAGTCTGCTCCACTCCAGCCAAGAACAATATCCTCCACTCCGGCCCACTCCAATCTAACATAATCTGCCCCACTCCAATTTTACTTAATCTACCCCTTTCCAATCCCCCACTCCAATCTAAAATAATCTGCCCCACTTCAGTTTGCCCACTCAGTCCAAAGCAATTTCCCCCACTCAAATCCCAACTCCAATCTAACATAATCTGCCCCACTCCAACCCAAAGCAATCTGCCTCACGCCACTCGAATACAATCTGCGCCACTCCAGTCCCCCACTCCAGTCTAACATAATCTGTCCTACTCCAATCTAAAACAATCTGCTCAACTCCAATTTGCCCCTCTCCAATCCAAAATGGTCTGCCCCACTCCACTCAAATACAATCTGCCCCGCTCCAGTCCAATAAAATCTGCCCGCTCCAGTCCAATAAAATCTGCCCCGCTACAGTCCAATAAAATCTGCCCCGCTCCAGTCCAAAACGGTCTGCCCTGCTCCAGTCTAAAATGGTCTGCCCCGGCTCCAGTCTGGCTCCAGTCGAAAAGAGTCTGTCCCAGCTCCAGTCCAGTCCATCGCACTCCAATTCAATCCACCCCACTCCAATTCAATCCACCCCACTCCAATCCAATGCAGTCCATGCTACTCCAATCCAATGGAATCCACGCCACTCCAATCCAGTCCTCCCAAATCCAATACACCCCATTCCAATCCAGTGCAATCCACCCCATAGCAATCCATCCCACCCCACTCCAGTCTCTCCCCCACTCCAATCCATCCCACCCCAATCCAGCTCAGTCTAATCCACTCACACCCAATCTAATCAATCCCAACCCAAGCCTCCCTAGCTCAGTCCACTCCACTGCAGTCCAGTCTACTCCACTCCACTCCACTCCAGTCCACTGTAGGCCAATCCATTCCACCCCACTCCAATCCAATCCACCCAACTCAGTCCATTTCACCCGACTCCAATCCACTCCCCTCCACCCCACCTCAGTACAATCCACTCCAAAACCACCCCACCTCAATGCAGTCCATCCAACTCCTTTCCACCCACCTCCTTGCAGTCCACCCCACTCCAATGCACCCCACCCAAATCCACCCCTCTTCGGTCAGCTTCACCCCAATCCAGTCTATCCCATCTCACTCCATCCCACCCCACTTTAATCCACTCCAATCCACTCTACTCCAATCCACACCACTCTAATCCACCCCACCCCAGTTCAGTCTAACCCACTCAGGTCAATCTATCCAGCTCACCACACTCCAATCCATCCCACTCCTATCCAGTCCACTCCAATCCAAGCCAACCCACTCCAGTCCAATCCACTCCAATCCAATCCAAACCACCCAGCTCCAGTCCACCCCACTCAAATCCACCCCAGCCCACTCCAACCCATCCCATCCCATCCCACCACAATCCATCCCATCCCTTCCCACTCCATCCCATCTCACTCCAATCTATCCCATCCCACCCTACTTCAGTCCACCCCACTCCAGTCCAGTTCAATCCACCCCCTCGAGTCCAGTCAAATCCACCCCCTCGAGTCAGTCTAATCCACCCCCTCTAAATCATCCCACTCCAAGCCACCCTACTCTAGTCCAATCCACCCTACCCCTATCACTCCAATCCTCTCCACCCACCTCAAACCAACCGATCCACCCCACTCCACCCACTCCACTCAATCCACCCACTTTACCCAATCCAGTACACCCAAGTCTACTCCAATCAAATCCACCCCACTGTCGCAATCCACTCCAGCTTACTCTACCCCACTGCACTCAGCACAACTGCACTCTACGCCACTGCACTCAACTCTGCATACTGCACTCTACTCCCCCCCCACTTCACTCTGACACTCCACTCCAACACATCTAGTCTGTGACACTGTACACTACTCTTCTCACACACTCCACTCTAGGACACTCCACACCGCAACTTTTAGCCATGCTGAACTGCAGCCACACTAGTGTACAACATGGCAAAAACACATTGCCAAAGCCATTTGCTCTTTTATCCATGAGACCTTTTGGCTTTGCTGTACTTGTTTAGTTTGTCAGTTTGGGAGACGTGAGTAGATGGCATTAAGTTGCCAAGCAGGGTCGTGGCCAGAACTGTCTTCAGATCCACACAGTGGCCAATTTGGGGGAAACAAACAATTTAAAGGAACGTTGCAGATCAACCCCCTTGATCAGGGCAGAAATTTGGGGCACAAAGGAAAAGCTGCATATCCAAGATAATCCAAAAGTAAACTAGCTGGGCTGGGGGAGGGATTAGGGGGGCAGGGTTGTTCCAAGGTTTTGAGGCCAAGTAGAGGTGCAAAGAGTTCGTTTCAGCCCTTTCTCTATTCACTTGGATCTCAGTTTTCGGCCCATGTGTGCACAGCAAACTCTCCTTCTCTGATCCATGCATGTGGTGATACTTGCCAGGTTTTTTTGTGTAATCGCCTGAACCGAGTCAGATTGCCCGTTCTTGCACTTTTTTGATTCCACACTACAGGTCCTGAACATTTGCAAAGATAAAAAAGAAATCTGGAAAACGCCCTCTAGTGGGAGATGAAAGTGGCGGTGAAGACATTAGTGTATCTTTCATTGCACTAAGCTAGAATTATCTCTTGAATGTGAAACCCTCTCTACCAAAAGGAGTCCCTTTTCATGGAGCTGCACACATAGACTTTCAGGGCATGGTTGTAAGTTGAATATGACAAGCCTTGCCTAGAAATATTCCATGCTTTATCTCTTTACAGATTCTCCAGGCTCTTGGGAAGTCCTACCACCCGGGCTGCTTCCGCTGTCTGACGTGTAATGAGTGCTTGGACGGCGTCCCCTTCACCGTGGATGTGGACAACAGTATTTACTGCGTTAAGGATTATCACACGTAAGCACGCCAACTTCCTGCTATTTTAATAAAGAACAGAACGCATATGCATTTTTAAAATCGAGTCCTTAAATAGTGGAAATGGATTTGACTTGTTCCAACTGAAAATATTGGAAAGGCGCAAGGACAGCTAAAGGGCCTGGGATCCGAATGACATTGTAATGTTTCTCGAATCGTGCGGCCCCTTAAAGTGTATTCTCAGGTCTCCCGAGAATAAGGAACCACACTAGCAAGTTGCATTTGCATCAGGTCTCAGGCAAAGACAGGATGTTCAATTGGAAACGCTGTTTATAAATCTTTATATGAAATGTTTCACGTGCTGAAGATTTATTTTTTGTAATTGCGTACTAAAATAATAGTGGTTTTATGACTTGTTTTAAAAAAAACAAAAAAAACAAAAAAAGAGTTGAGTTGAAGAGCAACTCTGTCTTCTCCTACCCCATCTTGAATGGGAACTTGAGACGTGGGAGAGAGGGGTGCTTGTGCTCACAGATGTGGTGTATTGCCAGCTTGTTATTTTGGAGGGAAGCCAGCACCACTGGCATAGGGCAATCCATTGGTGGTGCAGCAGCCTCGCAGCAAGGGATGAGCATTGCAGATGGGAAATAACTCGAGAGCATCAGAGGCCAGCACACATCATTCCCTGTCCTACTTAATATGCTGAACTTAAAGCTCTACCTTTCTTTTCTATTGAAGTGAAGGGATTTGGGACACGAGGGCTTCTTTTCCAGAATGTTTGTAATCAGTAGCATTTTATTCCAACGTTTTCAATGTATTTGAGGCATTTCCCCTTCATTTTCCTTTTCTTCACTTCTTGTGTTCGCTCGTGCATATTTAGTATGCATGTCATGCTTTAACCTGGCACGCAAGGCTTCGGGGATACTTTTTGTCTTTCATGTTTGTTCTTTTTGCCCCAAAATGAAAAAAATATATATTTTGTTAGTAACACTACACGCCCCCTAACTCCTGTCCGCTCCTTACAACATTTTCTGAGGAAACAATGGGAAAATGCTGAATTCTTCTGTAATTCGAGTTCTCCCTGGACGCTATGCTTCCTAAAGTGAATTTTCATGTTGTCTCGACTTAAGTTCCTAGGAAGCAATGCTGTGCCCCTGCGGGCAAGTTACTTGGTGTAAGTATGCAGAAGAGGAATAGGACATACAGTGCTCTGTTATGCTTCTGAGTATATTTACCATCACCTGGTCCTCAAAATTGGTGCCCTTTTTCTTACTGCTAATTCTTTGACTTCTGTTTCGGTCTCCCCTCAGTAAACTGGGGTGAAAGGTCATATTATGGATTCATCCTTGAAGGATCCAGGGATTCTTTAGCCGCTGCCTTCCACTGCAGATACACATCTGGCACCATATGTTCCAGAATATGCCCCACCAGCATATTGTTGCAGAAGTGTCACACCAGCTGGCCAAAGCAACCTCAAATGAAAAGTGTGGGCCTCGGGCAGTGCTCGAAAAGCAGCCATATTAAGAAAGTACAATTTCCAATAAAATATCCCATCCACATGAACTTCACTTCAGATAACTAGTAGCGCTACTCACACACACCTAATTTGGAAAACACTCTTGGTCCACAGACATTTTTTCTGGGCTTGACACTTAGATTTTTAAAACCGTGGTTTATGAGGATTCATAAGTGCTCGACTATGCTTTCATGTCTCATATTGCTCTCTGCATAGTCTAGAAAACAAGCCTGTTTATTTGGCTGTTTCCCGAACAAACATCACCTTTGTGGGATTTATCTGCATGTGCAAAGCACCTTCCTGGGAATGTTGTTCTAATCCAGTCAGTTTATTGCTGCTGTTTTGAACAACCAGGTATACATTTGGTATAATTGTGTTGCAAAACAGCTGTTGCTATAATATTTTTTTTTCAAGGACTAACTGTACAGTATTGGGTGCTATTTTTAATGCACTGCCAGACTGCAACTCAGTGGGTTACGCCCAGTCAGTTACTTAACATTTGGATATAGATGATCATTTTACTAGATTGTTAGTGAGGTAAAACTATTTACGTTTATGTAAAACTGAAACATGCAACTCACAGTTTAAGTTTCTGAGAGCTGCTCTAACTGCTTCTGCACACAGATTTTTTGATAACTTCAGCACTCTGAGTATTGGACACGGGCTGAAAGAGAAGCATTATCATAAGAAGACATTAAAGTTGTTAAGTTACATGGTCCGAGGATCTTCTGGTTCAGTTCTTGGTTTATATAATGGTTGCTTACAATTTTCAAGTCAATGTTTTATTCCTTTGAATTAGTAAGTTTCTTCCACCTTTCTCATTTGTTCAGTCCTAGCATCTCCTCATGGTATCCTTCGTTTCAGATGTGCCATTGTAGATCTGTGCTAATTATGACCTGTTCTTGAGCATCAGCACTTTTTGTTTTACTACTTGCTATTTAGAGATGGCATTTCTGATAGAGGACCAAGTTTCCCATCAGAAAATAACTCAACTTCTATCTGATGTTTGGTAGAGCCTTTCATCAGGAAATTCTACTCAGTCGCTGCATTGTCTGGAAATATTGTTTTTGAGCTCTATGGAATAACTGTGTTTCATTGTTCTTTGTCTTCGGTTTCCATACCTGTGCTTTAGGATTTCAGCTATATCGTTTTGCTTGCTTACCTAGTCTCTTAGTGACGTAGAAGTTGACTAAATACTTGTAATACCTCAACCTTCCAAGGGCCTTTTTTTTCTCTCACCTCCGACATAATTTCTCATAAGCCATATTTGAGGACATGATTGAGAGTTTCTACTTACCCCTGTTTAAGACTCCATTGATGATTCCCTTTTCAGAGCCTAGCTGTTTGTAACCATACAGAGTAGTTTTGATACCCTGTGAGTTTTTCATTGACTTGTAATACTGTTATATTACATGCCGCCTTAGACAATGCCCCTTGGCATTGTTGATAAGTGTGTGGCCACCTCGTATAGAAGTGCTTTAAATTTGTATTAGTGTTGAGAAACTGGAAGAGGGGCAGTGCACCAGAGGAAAATAATTCCAGATTTAACCACTTGACTATTGAAGTGAATGCCCCTTTGTGGAAAGATTGAAGGGGGAGTGTATAGGAATTTTTTTTCTTAGCTCGCAAGAAGGAGAATGTCTGCTTAGCTTTTTAGTAAGGAAAACTCCACTAAATCCAAAACAAATGCTGTTGCCCACTTGGAGCCACAGAGCTATTTTATGAATGCAGATTCATCATTCAGCTTTTTAGGGCCACATTCAGTCATGCCTGTGTTTTCTAGCAAGTTGGGGATGTCTGGTAAGGATTTTAGGAAGACTCGCATACAAAAGATATGTGTGATGAACGCATTAGTTTATAACAGCACTTGCTACATTTCTGTAATCTGTGGTGATTGTAACATCCTTCTTTGTAGCTGATGTGCCTAAAAACATGACTTCTTCGCTGGTTTGGGCACTAAGAGTCACATCTTCATCAAAGAGATCCACTTCATTATCATTTTAAATATTATGGGATTAGGAGTGTGTATGTTTTAAGAAATGCGTATGTGTAAAGGCTGAAGTGCAAAACAATTCTTCAGGCCAAATAATAATATTTTCACCTTAGCTCAATTCTGCTTTAGTCACTTGTGCAGTTTGTATCTATTCAAGGTTCATATTCCTTTCACTAATCCACCATCTTTGAGTTGGGCTTGGAAAAGCATCTAACTCAAAGGCTTTTTGTTTGGCACCCGTAGGCTAAATCTGTAACACATGTAGGCATCAATAATAAGAGCAATATGCCCTCAGCATAATTGCAAGCTTTAGATTCTATTTCCATCATCAGGTTTGGAAGCATTGTGCTTTTCTCACTCGGACTACTTGATGGTGGAAAAATGCACAACATGTGATTCTGGAATACCCTCAACCTGTAAAACTATTTTCACCGTTAAGCACATTTTTTCTTCTCATGTCTTCACAGCTGAAAGACCGAAGAAAGTATTCTTGGTCTTAAACAGTTATGTTTGTTTGGTACCTTGGTATACACTTAGAAGCTATCAACATGTGGTTGATTAGAACAAGGAAGATCTTTGTGTTCAGTGGGAATTATAAAGTCCTGATGAAAAGAGCATTTTCTTTTTTACTTGGTGTCCCATTAGACCGAAAAGAGTAAAATCAACAAAAGGTCTATGAGGTAAACAGTGCCCTTCATGATCAAGAGATCCAACAAGATAAGATGGTCCACAGTGTTAAAGCTGTGGAAAGGGCCAACACTTTTAACAGCACTGCATACTCTCATTATGAGAATGTTGTCAATAAACCTAGGTTTCTGCAACAACTGAGAATGACACATTGACAGACCAAGGGACACATCAACAAACTGTCCACCCAAGATATTTTTTTTCTAATAGTTTGACTGTTGCTGCAATTGTTGTAGTGGACTTGTTGATGCAGAGTGGTATTTCTTTCTAGAGGTTGCAGCACCTGGACACGTGGTTGAGCAACAATGGGGTCTTGGGGAGAGGATATTTTGCAGCATAGCTATGCTAAGGTTCTGGACACTACCTCTAGACTCTTGAGCCTATGTCACACAATTACTGCCATCATGGGTATGTAAATGAGGATTTTTGGTAAGCCAGACCTTTTCAGGGGTGGGAGGCTACGTTCCTTACCCTCCACTACTTAACAGAAACAAATGCACCATAATATAATGATTTCCACCAACAGCTGCATTCACATGAATTATACCATTGACTTTGCACTGTGGCATCCTACTTAGGGGATCATTACTATTGGAAAATGTAATGCAGTTCTGTAGACTTACATTGGATGCGCAAACACCTGTATTTTGAAGCTCTGTGTATGTTTTTTATGCTTCGCCTCTCAGCTTGAGACAGCCATTGAGGGTTCTACCTAATGAGTAGTACACCCAATACCAGAAAATATACAAAATCCCAAGATGTTTTTAAAAGGCGTGGAGAGTACTCCCTAATAATCTATTGTACAGATGCGAACTTTTGACACAGTGAACTAGATTACCAAAGCCCTATTTGCACATTTCAGAAATGTCCTCAAGTGGATTTCCTCCTACGTTTGAAGTAGATTTTTGACTTTTGTGGGAATGACAAATAATCCCATGATTATTTATACTTGTGAAAGTTTACACGTGCAAATGTTCCAGTAGGTCAAAACACATGGAGAATAGAGCATCTGGACATTTAACTTTTTTCGCTCCGGTTTACTGTGGGTGATACCCCGATTAAATAAGGGGGAATTTCATTCCGAACAATTTTCCACCCTGGAAAGGTATTAGCTTCAGCCTTCAACAAGAGAAAGTACCTACAAAAAGTTGATGATAACCCATACATTTACAGGATTGTGCAGTTTCAGTTATTTTTACCAGCTGCCACTTCTGTAACACCTCTGCTCTTCCTACAATCAGTGAGAAAAAGCCAGCGCTGAAAATCATTTTGTAAGCGTCATAAATGCTTTTTGAAAATCCCACTAATCATTACTGTGAATGAGAATCTTTAATTTTAAATTGCAAATGGCTTTTCTGTTTTTGCGGAGGTACAGTGGGAACAGGGCGGATGGTAGGAGGGGGGTGGCTTTATGATTTGGAATCCAGCTTTTTTTATTTGTGGATAGACTCCAAATGAGTTTTGTGATGAGAGCTTTGCATTCGGTTGAACAGCGTTTATCCTTCCTCTGTTCAGAGTTTAGAACAAAGAGACCCTTCTTGCCAAGGGTTGTCGTTGACCTGGAAAGCATCACCTGAAAACGACCTGTGCCATGTGCCAGGCAAGCAGAAGTTGTTTTGCTCATACTGGCTGTGGTATGCCACACCTTTGTTATATAGGACTAAACCTTTATTGTATTTTCAAACCAATTAGATTTTCTGCATACCAGAAATATTTCAGACCCACTAAGCCAGGAAATGTCAATGTGTCTACGAAATGCCACCTGGAAAGGTCAACATGACCTGTTTGAGTGCGCTGTTGCCCCTCTAGTGAACCTTACCTTAGCTACCCCTCACTTTTTTCACTCGGGATTTTAAGTATGAACTCTAGCTTGATTGTCAATCAAAAAATTGAAACAAAGTTTCACTTAATTCCGGCGTTTAAAAACATTGTTTCTCCATGTAGTCCTTTAAGTGTTCCGGTAAATTCGTGAATTAACGATTATAAATTCATGCAAAAGTAGTTCCCCAAACAAAAATCCCTGGTGGTGTTCTGTTGATTCTTTGGTAATTTAACTAACTTCCAGTAACTAAAATTATGTTTCTCCTTAAGAGTGCAGTACAGGTCTTACATCTTGCTACAGTAAGATTGACTGACTTGCTAATGTGTTTCTCTTTGTTAAATAGTTTTGTGAAAATGTTTTCGGGTAAGCCTTCCTGCTCATTGAACCCCCATTATTATTACCTATATGTGAGAAACTGGGGCTGATTGCAGAGGCCCCCTAACTTTTTGCCCCCATTTTCCACTTTATGCTGGTGTTTTCCTGACTCTGATGGTGCCCTGGGTACTGCTAACCAGTCCCAGGGCCTGTGCTCTGTGTAAAATGGATATGCAAATTAGGCTAATTATAATTGGCTAAGTTAACCTACCTATAAGTCCCTAGTATATGGTAGGGCATGTAGGTTTAGGGACCACAGCATAGGTGGTGCACACCTAGGTGCATTGCTGAGGTGCCCAGTGTCATTTTAAAAGCAAGCCTGCCTTGCTGGCTGCTTTTAAATTAAAGTTATATGCAAATTCGACTTTGGAATTAAAGGTACTTCCAAAGTCTTAAACTACCTTATTTTTACATATAAGTCACCCCTAAGGTGTGCCCTATGTGCCCCTAGGGCTGGGTGCCATGTAACTATAAGCAGGGACTTTATAAAAATAGATTTATAAGCCCTGGTGAGGTAAAAACAGCCAAATTCGTTTTTCCCTCATTGAAGTAAATGGCCTTCATAGGCTAGAATGGGCAGACTTTATTTTAAATTTTAAAGTCTCCTTAAATGTTACATACCAAGAATTTGGTATCAAATTGATTGTTATAATAAATCCCACAACTTCCAGTTGTTGGATTTAATATAACTAGTGCAGGTAAAAAGTTTAGACTTTACCTAAAAAGTTGCCAATTTCAGCTCTGCATTGTTTTTGCTGCTGTGCTCTGATTGGCCAGCCTGCAGCAGCTTCTGCCAGGCTACTTTAATGAGGTGTGAAGTGGCCTGACTTTACACAAAGGAATGTGCTTGGGGGAGAGAATCTCCCCTCAGCAGATGGGGAAGCAGGAAGGGGGAGGGCTGCCAAACTGGTCTTCAAAGGCAGAGAAGGACATCTGGAGCACCCAACAACACCCCCACATCCTGCAACCCCAGACAGCTAGGTGCCCCCTTGATTAGATTAGGAGAGGGCAGGAGAGGGGTGTGTTTATGATTTTTAGCCACACCAGTGGGTGGGCTCAGCCAGATCTCTCCTCCAAAAATCAGATTCATCCATTTTGGATTTTTAGAGACTATTGCCTTCTGGGATGGATTTTTGCCACACTTCCCAGGAAGTGGTCATCACAGGGGGACGACCCTGTCCCTGATTGGAGGACCAGGGCCCCCCTGCTTTTCACCCAGGAGCAAGGATAAAACTGGCAGACCTGCACCCACGCCTCAGATCCCCACCAAATTTCAAGAAGAAAGAACTACAAGGAGAAGAAGGACTGCCCTGCTGGACCCCTGGCCTGCACCTGGACCCTGCACTCAGAAAGACTGCACCAGCTGCACACTTGGGCTTCACCACAAGAAGGACTTTGCCTGGCTTCCACTGGTTCAAGGAGGGACTCCCTGTTTGCTACAGGTGAAAAATTGCTAACCAGAGTCCCCTGCACCAACTCCTGAAAAAGTGACCAGCTGACCACTGCCCAGTGGCCAAAAAGGAGTTTGCGCCAGGTGCACTCTGGGAGTTGAAGTCCGCACTTCCCAAGGACCATCACAGAACTTCTGGACCCTTGGGGTGAGCTGTGGACCCCAAAAGAACCTTAAAAGAACATCTGGGTGAAGCCCCAGAAGTTTGGAAAAGATTGGAGAAATTTTAGAAAAAAGCTCCATAAAGTGACCGACCCGACGCGGAAATTCTAGCCGGCTTGCCTCAACCGCGACCCGGCCTGACTTCGTGGTTCGTCCCGGTAAAGAAAAACATCCAAAAAAGAGACTAAGTCCGAACGTAAAAAGTTGACCGGGACCTCCCAGCCATCGTATCCGAGAAGGGCTCCATGGACGTCGGATCAAGATCCAGGTTTACCCCGGTCGAAGGATTTTCATCTCGAAAAAACGACTAAGTCCGAAGGTAAAAATCACCACCGAGGAAACCGACTTCGCGTATCCGGACAAGGGCTCCAGGAGGTCGGATCCAACTGGCAGGTTCGTCCCGGTGAAGAAAAACTTCAAAATAAAGACTAAGTCAGAAGGTAACTTTTTAACCGAGGCTTCCCGCGACCTGTAGCCGAGCAGGGCTCCATCGCGGTCGGCCTGAAAGTTTGACTTTGTCCCGGTCCTGGTGCAACCAGATGACCCGATTGGCGCTTTTTGTTTCTAAGCGCTAGAAAATAATAATACTTTAAAAATTCATATCTCCGGTTCCCCTGAACCGATTTTAATCGTTTTTGTGTCATTTTAAAGATAAAAATATAAGCTATTTTTATAAATTGGTTTTGGATTTTTAAACTGTTTCCTGTGTTTTATTTAATTACTGTTTTGTGATATTTGAATGCTTTACACTTTGTCTCCTAAGTTAAGCCTTGACGCTCGATGCCAAGCTACCAAGGGTAGAGCTGGGATTAATTTACTGAGACCTAACTGTACTTTTGTGGAGGTTTGTGGCTTGTTGCTAGGTGTAGGTACCTACCTGCCCTATCAATAACCCATTTTCCAACATAATTGGAAGCAGCGACGGGATCCTGTACTTGTGTTCAATATCACGTTACAGTTTTGGATAAAACAAATTAAAAATCCTTTAAATTGTCCTAGTGCAAAAATTGTTTTTAATTTTTAATTTTAATTTTTTTTTTGTAATTAATTTGGATTAATTTCAATTATTGAATTTTTGTAATTTTTCTAAATTCTTGTTTCCAATTTTTGCAAAAAGTTTTTGTTGACACAAAACTAGGGAACCATGGAGCTTGATCTGGCTAGCCTACCCACACTGACAGTAGTCCAGCTTAGGGGGTTGTGTATTGAGAGGGGGTTGCCTGCAACCACTAATCTCAGGAAGGAAATCCTGATTAAATCCCTGACAGCATGGGCTGAGGCCCAAAAGGTAGAGACAGAGGAAGCTCCAGAGGAGGAACCAAAAGAGGATGATGCTAACTCTAACCACTCAGGGGAGGAAAGGCATCAGACCCCAAGTGAGGAAGAGGAGGAACGGTCCTCACTGGACACAGTCACTAGGGGCAGACCCAAAGCTAGTGGTAGGAAGAGGGTCCTTTCAGGAGGAGAGAACCCATCCATCAGGGAAAGAGAGCTGGAAGCCCAGCTAGCCTACATAGCTTTGGAGGCAGAGAAGCTTGCCCTAGAAAAGAAAAAATGGGCAAGCAAAGAAAAAAAAGATGGAAGCAGCGAGAAAGAAACTGAGGTGTCCCTGGGTGGGGGTTTTGCCCCCAGATTACCCAAAGGGGTGGTTCCTGCCTATGTGGAGGGGGATGACATAGATAAGTGGCTGGGGGCCTTTGAGAGGGCCCTCCAGATGAGGAAAGTCAAGCCTCAGTACTGGGGTTCACTCCTTTGGGAGTTAGTTCCCAACTCTGGGAGGGATAGGCTCCTAACCATGAGTGGGGAGGATGCAGACTCATACCCCAGTATGAAGAGTTGCTTGACTAAAAAGTTTGGTCTAACCCCAGAGCAGTATAGGCTTAAGTTTAGGGACACCCAAAAGACAAGCACCCAGTCCTGGGTGGACTTTGTGGACATTTCAGTAAAAGCACTGGAGGGCTGGATACAGGGCAACAGGGTAAGTACCTTTGAGGGGCTGTACAATCTGATTATGAGGGAGCACCTTCTAACTAATTGTGTCCAAGAAAGGTTACGCCAGCATCTAGTGGACTCTAAGCTGACCAACCCTAGAGAGCTAGGGGAGGCAGCTGATGAGTGGTTGAGAACCAGGGTGGTTGTCAAGTCCCAGGGGGGAGACTCCAAGAAGGGGGGGACAGGTCCCCAAAAACCTAAGGAGGGAGGTGGTAAGCCCACCACAGAGACTCCCTCTGTACCCCAGAACCCTAAGAAGGAGGAGAGTAAATCCCACTCCCAATCTGACATGCAGAGACAGGGAGACCCAGGGTTAAAAAAGCTCTTGGACAGTAGGGCTTGCTTTGACTGTCAGCAGACAGGTCACTTCAGAGGAGATGCAGCCTGTCCAAAGAAGGTGGTTAGCACTGGGCTGTCCAGTGTAGCCATAGAGGAGGATTCCTCAGATGATGAAGTCCTCCTAGCATTGTGCTGGGAGACAGGACCAGATGGTAAGCTGGTGATCCCTGAGGGTGGGAGTAGGCACTTCCACCACATTCAAGTGAATGGGATCCCTACCACTGGCCTGAGAGACACCTGTGCCAGTCACACTGTAGTGAGTGACCGGTTAGTGACCCCAGACATGTATGTCCCAGGAAAGACAAAGAAAGTCAGGATAGCCACAGGGGAGGTCACCTCCAAACCTGTAGCCATAGTGCCCCTAGAGAGGGAGGGTATCCTTGACTGGATTAGGGTGGTAGTCAGTGCTGACCTTCCCCTAGATTGTATCCTGGGCAATGACCTCCCAGAGGTGAGTCTGGTCACAGATGGGGTGGTCGCCCAGGGCGCCCCCCCAACCCAAAGTCATGGGGAGTCAGTCCCTACAGTTAGGAGACAGGGGTCCCCAAGAAAAGGAAAGAAGAAAAGGAAGGGTAGGCCACTCTTAAAGAGAGTTCCAGGGAGCCAAAGGCCTTCTGCCCCAGTAGGGGGGGAGCCCAGAGTTGGCACTGGTGAGGCCTCACCTGACCCCAAGGAAGTCCTGAGTAGTCAGGCAGCTGTCCAGATGCAAGGTGTTGCCCCTGCACTGACAGAAGGGAGAGTGGAAGGAGGGTGTCTGCCACAGGAGGTGGTAGCCCCCCACTCTAGACAGCAAGAGGGGTGCCAGGACCCCAAAGAGGCCCCTAAAGCAGCTCAGCCACCTGTCAGTGGAGAGCTTAGGGTGTGGTTCTGGGTACTGACAGCTGTCAGTAGCCTCTGCTGGGTGCTAGCCTTCCTGGCAGCACTGTACTTGGCCTGGGAGGCAGACCCCAGGGCCAATAGCAAAGTAGGCCCCCTGACCCTATTGGTCATGGTGGGGTTGCTCAAGTGTTGGGTGACCTCTTTGGGTAAGCTAGGTGTTGCCCTAGCAAAGTTAGGAGTAGGGGAGGTGGGCACCTCACTACCCAAGTTGGCAGAGAGAGAGGAGGAAGACCCCCCTAGAGGGAAGTTTCAGTTTGAAATGGGTCCTTTCATTGTTGGGGTGGGTTCACTACCCAGAGGGAGAGACCCTGACAGGAGGATGTAAGGCAGAGTAGGCCCTGCAAAGGGACAGCCAGTTTTCTTCACTGTCTTCCTCGCCTAACAAGCCAGGAAGACTCTCCCAGGGTTGGGCTGAGTCTCCTGGGCGTGTGGGCTGGGGGGGGGTTGTGTGAGAAACTGGGGCTGATTGCAGAGGCCCCCTAACTTTTTGCCCCCATTTTCCACTTTATGCTGGTGTTTTCCTGACTCTGATGGTGCCCTGGGTACTGCTAACCAGTCCCAGGGCCTGTGCTCTGTGTAAAATGGATATGCAAATTAGGCTAATTATAATTGGCTAAGTTAACCTACCTATAAGTCCCTAGTATATGGTAGGGCATGTAGGTTTAGGGACCACAGCATAGGTGGTGCACACCTAGGTGCATTGCTGAGGTGCCCAGTGTCATTTTAAAAGCAAGCCTGCCTTGCTGGCTGCTTTTAAATTAAAGTTATATGCAAATTCGACTTTGGAATTAAAGGTACTTCCAAAGTCTTAAACTACCTTATTTTTACATATAAGTCACCCCTAAGGTGTGCCCTATGTGCCCCTAGGGCTGGGTGCCATGTAACTATAAGCAGGGACTTTATAAAAATAGATTTATAAGCCCTGGTGAGGTAAAAACAGCCAAATTCGTTTTTCCCTCATTGAAGTAAATGGCCTTCATAGGCTAGAATGGGCAGACTTTATTTTAAATTTTAAAGTCTCCTTAAATGTTACATACCAAGAATTTGGTATCAAATTGATTGTTATAATAAATCCCACAACTTCCAGTTGTTGGATTTAATATAACTAGTGCAGGTAAAAAGTTTAGACTTTACCTAAAAAGTTGCCAATTTCAGCTCTGCATTGTTTTTGCTGCTGTGCTCTGATTGGCCAGCCTGCAGCAGCTTCTGCCAGGCTACTTTAATGAGGTGTGAAGTGGCCTGACTTTACACAAAGGAATGTGCTTGGGGGAGAGAATCTCCCCTCAGCAGATGGGGAAGCAGGAAGGGGGAGGGCTGCCAAACTGGTCTTCAAAGGCAGAGAAGGACATCTGGAGCACCCAACAACACCCCCACATCCTGCAACCCCAGACAGCTAGGTGCCCCCTTGATTAGATTAGGAGAGGGCAGGAGAGGGGTGTGTTTATGATTTTTAGCCACACCAGTGGGTGGGCTCAGCCAGATCTCTCCTCCAAAAATCAGATTCATCCATTTTGGATTTTTAGAGACTATTGCCTTCTGGGATGGATT
This sequence comes from Pleurodeles waltl, assembly GCF_031143425.1. NCBI lineage: Eukaryota > Metazoa > Chordata > Amphibia > Caudata > Salamandridae > Pleurodeles > Pleurodeles waltl. The sequence goes on along the minus strand of NC_090451.1, from coordinate 434,389,342 downwards.
TTTGCCACACTTCCCAGGAAGTGGTCATCACAGGGGGACGACCCTGTCCCTGATTGGAGGACCAGGGCCCCCCTGCTTTTCACCCAGGAGCAAGGATAAAACTGGCAGACCTGCACCCACGCCTCAGATCCCCACCAAATTTCAAGAAGAAAGAACTACAAGGAGAAGAAGGACTGCCCTGCTGGACCCCTGGCCTGCACCTGGACCCTGCACTCAGAAAGACTGCACCAGCTGCACACTTGGGCTTCACCACAAGAAGGACTTTGCCTGGCTTCCACTGGTTCAAGGAGGGACTCCCTGTTTGCTACAGGTGAAAAATTGCTAACCAGAGTCCCCTGCACCAACTCCTGAAAAAGTGACCAGCTGACCACTGCCCAGTGGCCAAAAAGGAGTTTGCGCCAGGTGCACTCTGGGAGTTGAAGTCCGCACTTCCCAAGGACCATCACAGAACTTCTGGACCCTTGGGGTGAGCTGTGGACCCCAAAAGAACCTTAAAAGAACATCTGGGTGAAGCCCCAGAAGTTTGGAAAAGATTGGAGAAATTTTAGAAAAAAGCTCCATAAAGTGACCGACCCGACGCGGAAATTCTAGCCGGCTTGCCTCAACCGCGACCCGGCCTGACTTCGTGGTTCGTCCCGGTAAAGAAAAACATCCAAAAAAGAGACTAAGTCCGAACGTAAAAAGTTGACCGGGACCTCCCAGCCATCGTATCCGAGAAGGGCTCCATGGACGTCGGATCAAGATCCAGGTTTACCCCGGTCGAAGGATTTTCATCTCGAAAAAACGACTAAGTCCGAAGGTAAAAATCACCACCGAGGAAACCGACTTCGCGTATCCGGACAAGGGCTCCAGGAGGTCGGATCCAACTGGCAGGTTCGTCCCGGTGAAGAAAAACTTCAAAATAAAGACTAAGTCAGAAGGTAACTTTTTAACCGAGGCTTCCCGCGACCTGTAGCCGAGCAGGGCTCCATCGCGGTCGGCCTGAAAGTTTGACTTTGTCCCGGTCCTGGTGCAACCAGATGACCCGATTGGCGCTTTTTGTTTCTAAGCGCTAGAAAATAATAATACTTTAAAAATTCATATCTCCGGTTCCCCTGAACCGATTTTAATCGTTTTTGTGTCATTTTAAAGATAAAAATATAAGCTATTTTTATAAATTGGTTTTGGATTTTTAAACTGTTTCCTGTGTTTTATTTAATTACTGTTTTGTGATATTTGAATGCTTTACACTTTGTCTCCTAAGTTAAGCCTTGACGCTCGATGCCAAGCTACCAAGGGTAGAGCTGGGATTAATTTACTGAGACCTAACTGTACTTTTGTGGAGGTTTGTGGCTTGTTGCTAGGTGTAGGTACCTACCTGCCCTATCAATAACCCATTTTCCAACACTATATAAATAACTCGCATATTAATATCGTGGGACTATGCCCTGAATGTATTAATGTGTTTGGGCTAAAGTCAGCTGCATGGCTTAGAAAAGCTGTGCCACTGCCCCGGACATATTTTTTTCTACTGTATATTTTGTTCTGTTATGTAGACTATAATGAGTCTATTGTAGTGGCTTCTAGTTTTACATTGGGTGACAATAGGTCACCCGACTTAAACCCTTAACTTTGTTGATGGTGGCTGCCTTTCCCTTAGCCAAGACTATGCGATCGCTGGTAGTAGTGGCAGTAAAGTCCAGGCTCACAGGCCTTTTTACCTGTGCTCCTGTTGACTGCTGTAGAATGTTCATCCAGCCCTACCACCCCCCAATCCAAAACCTTTGCCTGTCCTCATGTGTGGGGTAGTCCTATTGAGATTGGGTTGAGGTTGTTTCATGATAAAGTAAATAGTGTTGGCTATTGATAAGCAAGACAGGGAATCTTTCTGGAGGCGATCCTATGATTAATGTGGACACGAGCACCTGCACTTCAGTTCTCGGGACCCACTCCATAAAGTGAGTCTATCTATTGGGTGGTGAAGGCTTCCCACCATCTTTCATGCTAGTTAAACCCACCCCTATTTCACTATTGCTCTCTGTTGCTCAGTAGTATATGGCTATCTGTTTAGACTGTCAGAATACTTTGAAACAGAAAATCCAAGTTGAGACTAATTTGAACATGTCAAAAGCTTATGAAAAACTGTACAGAAGAAGAAAAGGCTCCTTTTCCCTAATTGGGAAAATAACTATTTGGAAAAAAACAGACGTTTTATTGGCTCACTCTTCCCTTTCCGGTTAACAAAGAGGTTAAATACTTTCCCTGAACAAACTCATCTCCTGGAGCTGAACTTTTGTCAGACTCCTCTTTCTATAAGCCACGGGCAAGCCTAGTCTCCTGGAAACACTTGTTGGAGCTAGTCTGATTTGTGAGCAGAGTTGTTGCCTTACTTCTGGAAGATTTATACAGTGCCCATCAAGCTGTAGTGACTTTGTTATGCATCATCACTTGTAAGCCTCCGCAACCACCCTTAAGAGAGTCCCAACCATCCTTCCCAGTTTCAGAGAAACTTGGATATTCTGAACCTTACTGAATGCCTAAGTTGTGCTGTCTTGATTCCCGAACTCTTTGAACCTTCCTAACTAATCCTTTTTGTTCCCTAATAGTAATGTCTAGTTTCCAGTTGAAACTGGTAAAGTCTAGGAGTCCAGCTTGTGACTGGACTCTCATAGTTGCTTCTACTACTGAAAACCCTTGACCACGACTGAACATTAGCAATATAGGGTGCCTAAAGATGGGGATCCCCAAGGGATGTTGTAGTGAGACCTGAGTCTGTACTTCATCTGTCAATACAAGCAGTTGGGACCTTAACTGATCTCTATCCTTTCCATACACCAGCTCACTGGCCTCTGTTGTCTTGTACACTGAGGACTTTGGGCCCCTAAACTCAACCAATGACTTTGCTTGGTAGGGAAGATGCTAGAACCTTCTGGTTTTTGTTGAGTTTCATATTGATTACTTACCTGTGCTTCGGAGATGACGAACTTACTGGACATCGAATTTCAGTTTTATTTACTGTGTAATGCTGTATCTGGTAAAATAATTAAGTTCCCACTCAATGCCGCTCTTACACAATGTTTAAATATAAGTTTGAGCGGGCCCTCTCTACTGCTTACCTCTCTTTAGTGTGAAAAATGACAAAGCAGATACGTCAGTAATTGTATTCTTTTTAGCATTTCTGTCTGTCTCATATGTTTTCTCTGTATTTTATCCTATACTGTACTGCTTAAGACACTAAGGATCTACACAATGTGATAGTACTCTTGTCTGCAATGTTTTAAACTTAAACACATAAACTCACAGCATGTCGTAAATCATATATGCGGATGTGCAAAGAGTAATATGTTTTTTATTACCATTGAGGAAAGAAGCAGCATTACTCACTGGAGGCTTTCGTGAACCATGTCCCCTCCACACCAAACAAGGCAATACGTAGACCTCCCTCACTCTATATTCATCCTTCCTGCCCCTCTTCCCCAAATATGAACAGTCAAAATAGGTATTTCCACATTTCCCATAAGTCCAGAACAGCTTCGCGAGAAACCTCGCCTGCCTGAGAGTGCGCAGCATTTAGCCCCTTACACCATACCCCGTGAACAAGCATGGATATAAGCATTACATTTTTTGTTTTTGTTTTAAAAAAGAAAGAAAACAAACTTTGGTCACCATTCCAAAATAAAACACTTTTCGTCCAGCGTGTGCTTTTCCTCCTTTGGCTGAGAAAGTGATTTCCAGACGCTCTGAATGAAGAGAAATGATGGGCAAACTTAAGTCTTTGCTTCGCAGCAACTCTTCTGAAGGAATCCTAGGAGGGGTTTGAGGCATTATAATGGGGACAGAAAAGGAATTTCAAAGCAAAGATTCACTAAATCCACTTGTACAGTTCCTTGTGTTAGTGAAGAAAGGTCAGGCTAGAAGTGGGAGGAAGGCGTGCACTCCGAGCGGAATAAAAGTCTTTCTAACTTTGCAATAGTTGTGCATATATTTGTCTCCCAAATTGTGTATTTAAACCTACTGTATTTTCTCTCATTGCAGGGTTTTTGCACCAAAGTGTGCCTCGTGTAACAAGCCCATTCTACCAGCAAAGGTGATTATGTTTTCCAATATTTTCTTGTAATTGTTGTTCTGTGTAAAACACATGGGCTCGAAAATTATCTATTTACAATTAAAAGCGATATCTCAACGCATTGCACCACAGGGGCCTAGTTACAGATTGTGCCCTGGGGGTGCACCCGACTTGTGCAGCCTCTTTTTGTGCCCTGGGGGCACTATAGTATTACAGAAGGAGCCGCAGATGCTTGTGTGGCCCGTTCTGTAATATTGATAGTGCTGGTGCACATGTAGTGCCAGCGCTACCTTCAGAGGCACTCACTGAGAGACTCACTTTGACTCTGCGCCCGCACTGTATTATGGATGCGGGTGCAGATGCAAACATGCCCTTAGGAGGTGCAGTGCCACAAAAAGGGTGGCGCTTTGCCGGGTGCCTCGTAACAGCCGGCCGCAGATGTCCCCCTGCAGGCGCGTGCAGCCCCTCACTGAACCCACCTGCAGTGGGATCTCTAACCCCTCTTTAAAGTGCAGTTGGGTTGCTGCCTGAACAGAGAAACATGGTCTGAATTAGCCGCTTCATATTTCACTGAATGCACTGCTTCCAGGGCAGCGCATGTTTGCAACTGCCCTGACGGCAACACATTCATCATAACTGAGCGCACTGTGCCTGTTTTGCCCAGGCCATATGTTTAAAGGTGCAATGTCGCAAAAATAAGAACAGTACTCCCTATCAGCAATACAGGTCTAGGTGTTTAAAGTCTTATTACAGCTGATGAAATGGTATCATATCTGGTGGGTTATGATCCTTGACATTCCATCAGTGACATCATGAAAGGCCTACTTGCAGTCTCCCCCCAGCTCACACCACTGTGACTTTCAAAATTACACATAGAATGAGAAAACATACTTCAGTCATTCAGGTCTATCCTTGCTTGCATACAACCACTTGAAACGAATGGCCATTTAATCGAAAGTTTTATGTAATGTCAACTTTTCAGCCAAAAGTATTACTTATACTGAAACTTGAAGGGAAACAAATCACAAATTTGCATGCAGCCATTATTGCAAGCAGACCTGTAGAAAAGCAACTTCACCTACACCATGTCATGATGTATATTCGTAGCCACCTTTTCAGTGCTGTGTATAACTTTATTAAGAACAATTCACATTACTTGCTTGCCATGTAAAGGCTGTCAAACGGTCACAGAAAGCGGTCAGACCTTTGATGTCCCTGAAGGGAGACAAAAGCAAAAGGCCTTTTTCCAGTGTAAGTCAAGGAAGGCCGGGTCCACGGCAGATTTTCACGCAGTGACTATGTAAATTGAGTCAATTTAGTTGAATTGTATGTACGTTTATTTTCCGTTTATCTTGAAACTCTTGCATGGATCCAGCCTCTGCTCTCATGTTTGCACCCCAGGATTAGACCTCTAGGCTGCCTATTTATTGATAAATGGGCTCAGACAATTTATTTTCAAGCACAGTGGTCCAATTACCCTACATATAAAGTGTTAGGTTTTACAGGTGATTATTACGGGAAATTAAGGAACAGCATCAAACTGTGCATTTGTCAGAATTGTTTCTGCTGCTCACTCCAAGGATGTGTCAGTGCTGCTGAGCTTTACTTATACTTCATAATATGAATCCCTACCGTCTCAGAGCACAAGTTGCTGGCTATTGTATTATCTCGGGGCCTAAGTGGGAGTAGAATGTTCCCCGTATTCCATGTTGGAACGGGTGATGGGGGGACCGGGTGAAATGTGAGAGGACTGGCGGTTAACAGACGGGCTGGCCGGTGACTCCCTCTTCATGTTGTACAGAGATAAATAAACAGACATGGATGATCGCCTTTTTAGCCATCTCTTCATTTCACTGCCGACGAGGGTGGCTGGCGAAGAGGAGAGCGTCCTGACACAGGAGTCGCAGCACACAGCAGCACTGAAGTAGCCTGCTGAAAAGACTCCACGTTGTGTATATACGATCAGCGCAGTCTTCTGGATGCCTGGCACAATCAGGTGGGCACTGTGGAATTTGTGCGCCGTATGAGGACTATAGTCAATTTGAGAACTGCGTGGCCTAACAGGAAACGGTAGTGTGTGTGCGCACATTCTCATAATGTCAAGAGGTGGCAGCGCGTGCAGCGGACTTTGCGTTTCTAGGGTCGAGCCTGCGTCGCTTGCGCATGCGATAAGCTTGCGAGACGCTTTAGGAGTTAGAAAAGGGCTCGGAGCCCCGTTCACGTCACGTCAGTTGTCTTTCATTGGTTCGTGGGCTTGCCTGTTAAAATGTGCTTGCTTTCATTAGTGGAAGGTACGCATACGTCATGCCTTTTCCGGTGGTTAGCCCTCCTCGAGCGCAACAACCAAGTACTGAAAACATGCGAGGCTTGCTGTTTCCCATCAGGTTTGTGGACTACTTTTTATCTTTTGTTCGCAGTGTGATCTTGCTTGGCAGAAGTCGAGCACTTTGCATAACATCGACCCTGTTACATAGTTAATTGCACTTTTGCCGGTTATGTAGATAATTGCACTTTTGCCGATAGGTTTCATTACGAGTGAACTGTAGCAGCGCGATCGCGCTGTTTTTTTCTTTCAATGTGGAAAGAAAAATCCGGTTGGGAGTTTACAACGGCTAATAGCAGCGCGATCGCGCTGTTTTTTTTCTTTCTTTCGATGTGGATAGAAAAATCCGGTTGGGAGTTTACAACTGCTAATAGCTGTAACTCTGAGAAATGCGAGACCCTAGTGCATTGCAAATGCTTGTTTGGATACTGTGCTCGCGTGTCGGCAGCTCGCCGCTTCTAGCTCCTCTTGCTTCGCTCAATATTCGGCTGCAACAAATGTAGAAAAGACGTTGCTGTTCACAACAAAGTTGAAAAGATTTATTTTTAGGATGGCAGCGGCATGTATCGCCTCATCCACCTGCCAGCTCTCTGTCTGGGCTTCCACTGTGCTGTAAAGCTACTGCAATGCGAGGGGTCAGAGGCTTACAAGCCATCCAGTGACATGCGCAGGTTGGTGTCTTGAATACTTAGATAGCCTCACTCCTGCGGGTTGAGGCGTATAATGATGACGTTGAATCTGCAGGTTGTCACCAATATAGTGAAGACTTCAAACATCTGAATCTTTCAGTGAACATTGTCGAAATAGTCGTCATAGAGACTAATTGAGTAATATCAAAAAGGCTTCAAAATAAATTCATCCATCTACCTGCTCTGTTTAGTAATATTAAAACCAAGACACAGTAAAATATAAAAACATGCAGGGCATGATAGCACCTGCTCAATGTTTACACATGCCAGGTGGGCCAATTGTGTTATGGGAAGGATTTCAGGTCTATGTTGAAGCTGTTGGGAGGATCTGTTCACTGCATCTCGCAAACTGGCTATGTTGAATCATTGTTTAGGGGCAGAAGGGCACCATGTTCTCAAACATTTACTGCCACTGCTGGAAGAGGAGGAAGGGGAGAATTCAGACATTGATGATTATGAAATGGCAATAAAAACATGGATTTAAACTATGGTAAAAAAGGAACGAGTTAGTAAAAAGATTTGCACCCTGCTTCAAAATTCCACCATACAAGAAAAAGACAATAGGTGGTACATTTTTCTCTGTTCAAGCTGCCAAACTATGGAATTCATTCCCGCAAATATAAGACCCACAGATAACTATCTTATCTTCCACAGACTAGTCAAGAGTTGTCTCTTTCCTACATAACTACCATACTCAAACAGCAGTGCCTCATAGCCCTGTGCATGTAAACATGTTAGAATTTGATTGTGTGTATTTATCTAGATATGTGTATTTTTTATATAAATCTGTGTAATTATTTTATCTTAAAATATATTCATACTTTTTAGGCCTCTTTAACAAATGTATGTTTTAGTTCATTTAAATGTAAATATGTATGTATTTGTGTATGTATATATGTTGTGTATATGTGTATGTTTCTATGTGTGTATATGTGTGTGTGTATATATATATATATATATATATATATATATATGTGTGTGTGTGTATTATTCCTAACTTGACATGTTCAATGGTCATTGCATAGTTTCAATATAATTTGCTTGATTAGATGCTTATGAGTCTGTTTTAATTTTATCTATAATAATAGGTAAATATTAGCTTAACTATTTATCTACAAGCATTTCACTATTGAAATATTGAGAAAAGATAAAATAATGTTATAAACGTACACAAATAAATTAAATTCAAATACTGTAACTCTTGAAAGTCTGTGTTTATACGATACAACTTTAAATCTCAATATGATATATTCCTTACACATTTATTCTCTTAATTATATAAACATGTATCTATATATTCTTTGCTCAAATCCTACTGTACAAGAGGAAAAGAGGGAAAACATTTTTGTACTCTCTTGAAAGTTTTACTCTGTCTGACCATCACCCTATACTTATATCAATCTATCTTCTATCTCCACTCTCTGACTCATCCCAAACCCATTTTACTACTATGAGGTGCAAACTAACCCTTGACAGAATCTTCCCTCCTCTACCCCTCCTAGCTCACCCCAAACCTCGGTTTCCGACTATGATTTCCCAAACCACCCTATTAAGTTCTCCTTCATTTATCTCTCCTTTGACTCATCCCAAACCTCACTTAACTACTATGATCTCCCTAATCCCTTTCTAGAGACTCTTTCATCCTCCACCTCTCCTTTGATTGATCACAGACCTCATCTTACTACTATGACCTCCCAATTAGAACTTCTGGATTCTCCCCTCCTCTGTCTCTCTATTATTCTATTCAAACCAACTAACAGACTCGCATGTCCTCCACTCAAGTTAACTCATACCTCCCTATATTAATTCTCTACTCGTATTTCCCTAAACTAATCTACCACTAATCCTTTTGGGATCTGGAGTAGTGTGCAGCTTGCCAATACGCGCTTTGATACCTTCTCAGGGGTAGTAAGCGCAATATAAATACAATTTAGCTTTCTGCATAGAGCCCAATTGTCTGGAGAGTTCATAGCCAACTTCATGGCAGCATTATGAATATTAAAATTGGCATCCGCATGTAATTACAAAGGTTTTGTGGATGAAATGCTACAAGACCAACTAGTGCTGAAAATTCATGACAAACGCAGACAAGAAAAGGTGTTGAACGCAGAATGCTTGATGCTTGCGAAGGCCATTAACATGCCAAAAAGGGCAGAGAGTACTGAAGAAGGACTCAAGTAAAATGACATCAAGTAGTGCAGGGCTAGTGGAGGTGGTGCAAACTAACTCATCTTGTACAATGAAGAGCAAAAGAGATACTGTCCCATTGCAAGGAAGTTGGATGGCTCAAAAGGATTACTCGTATTTTAAGTCTGGGTTAAAGGGACAAATAGCTTCTGGTCTAGATTATCCGGCTTTTGGGCAAATATGCAGGAAGTGCAAAGTCAGGGGACATTTTGCCAGGGTTTGCAAAGGAAGGGCCTTCATTTTTCTAAAGCAATATGGCCAGTTCACATGGTGATTGAGAAAGGTTTGGAGGGTGAAGAGGAAGAATTTGTTTCACAGGTCACTGATGTTGTTGTTGTGCTGTGCAACCTTATTGTACCATTAAAGTGGATGTGTTGGAGGTGCATGCAGTGGTCGATTCTGGTGCCTGTTACAGTTTGGTGTACAATATCTGGGCAAATTCCCTGATGAAAATGTTCAAACCAGATATCAAGCTTGTATCATATGGGAACAAACCCATAGAGCTGTTGGGTTACATTGAAGGCACGTTGAAGTTCAAAGGCAAAGAGACGTATTCCAAAGTGTATGTTGCCAAAGATGGATCACGTCTGTTGGGGTGGCCTCAACAAAGGGACTTGTTGATAAGGCTTGATTCTAATCATCCCAATCAGGTTCTGGGAGCGGTGTCAGACATGAATGTGGTATGTGAAAGAAAGTGGCCTGAGGGATTTCCTCAGGTGTTCAGAAGTGATTTGGGTTTGTCAAGGTTTTTGCCCACCAAATAGTCTTGAAGGAAGGGGTTTGTCCTGCTGTGGACAAGATGCATACTGTGCCTTTGATGTTGAAAGAACCTTTGAGGAAGGAGTTGAGTAAATTGTGTGAAGCTGACATCCTCAAGGAAATAGAGGCCTCAGAATGGTTGGCCCCAGTGGTTTTAGCTAAAAACAAAAACAAATGGGGAGTTGAGGATGTGCGTGGACTTGTGTGACCTAAATAAGGCCATATGGGTGGACTGACATCCACTACCCAATATTGGTGAGATGCTACCGACAACGAAGGGGGGCACATATATTTTCTATCTTTGATTTGTCATCTGCTTATCACCAGATATCATTGCGCCATGACTCAAGGCATCTCATGTCATTCATCACCCCTGAAGGAGCATTCAGGATCAAGTGCATGCCCTTTGATTTGGCGTCAGCTGTGTTCCAGAAGGCAATGCATCAGTTGTTCAAAGGGCTGAGTAATGTAACACACTTTCAAGATAACATTCTAATTTTTGCAGAAGATAAGTGAAGGTTGAAGTCTTGTCAAGAAGTGCTGAAAATCTTACAGCAGAGTGAATTGACCATAAAGTTAAAAAAATGTAAGATTGGACTCAAAGGGGTGGAATATCTTGGACATTGGTTGGATGAGAAGGGTATGTCACCAAAGTTGAAATTGGTGAAAGCCATTGAAGAGGCACCATCTCCACTGGACAAGGAGCAGTTGAAGTCATTATTGGGACTAGCTGTATATTATTCACGCTTAATTCCTAAACTTGCAGGCAGGACCGTGTGTATGAGTTAGTTGATGTCAAAGAATGCCAAGTTTGAGTGGTGTGCCAAATGTGAGCAAGGATTTAAGCAGCTTAGAAAGAAATTGCATTGGCCCCTGTGCCTAAGCTGTGTGAGCCATGTGATAAAAGCATAGTGTGTACTGATGCTAATGCCATAGGTTTGTTGTGGTACGGTTACAAGAAAGACAAGGCAAAGGAGTCACCATTGCTTATTCTTCAAGACCACTTACAGACGCTGAGTGAATGTATTCCGCAATAGCAAGGAAAGCCCTAGCATGTTGGTGGGGGGAGTGTGTCCCGTCAAGAAATTTGAGTGGGGAACAGATTTTTGATTTGTACCGATCACCGTCCCTTAGTTAATGTATTTACAAATAGAGGACTGGGTCAAGCATCATCCAGAACTTTGCATTGGAGTTTTCATATACCATGGAGTATATGCATGACAAAAAGAATGTGGTAGCCAACTGTTTCTCGAGACTGCCAGTATGTAATCCCGGTGTCGAAGTTAGTGATGAAGGGGAATTGGTTGCCAATGTATATACTGTTACAGAGGGTCACATTGGGCATGAGGAATGGTTACAGGCTGTTGAGGATGATGTGACATTGGAAGAGGTTGTGAAGTACATGACTGTTGGGTAGCCACCTAAAGCAAAGTGTCTGAAAGGATAGAGTCCTTGAGGTATGTGAGTGCTGAAATCTCAGTGAAAGTTGGAATTTTGTTTAAGGGGCAGTTATTGGTGGTGCTAGAAGCATTAAGAGCATGCACCTTATTGCTGGCTCATGAACGCCATGGAGGCATGAGTGCAACCAAACAAAAGGTGAGAGCAGAATACTGGTGACCAGGGTTGGACATAGATGTGCAAAGGATATTGAGAGAATGTTTATTGTGTGCGTGAAGTGATAAATCTTCCAGTTGAAGTAGATGAAATGGATGCTCCCTAGAGTAAAATTGGTCTTGACATCTCTGATAACTTGGGTTCCAATTCCAAGTATGCCATGGTGATTGTTGATTACTTTTTGTGGTGGCCTGAAGTTAAGTTTGTAGATCAGGTGATGACACAGGATGTGATAAAATTTTCGGAGGAGCTTTAAGAAAGAGAAGGTGTTCCTGAAATCATAGTAATGGACTATGGGGTGCAATATGTGTCTCAGGCCATAAGTGATTTTTTTGAGGAAGTATGATGTGGAGCATATTAGGTCAGCTGTTTATTACCCCCAGGGTAATGGCCTTATGGAAAGGTGGAACTGAACATTAAAAGAGGGAATAGCGTTGGCATTATGTCAAGGTGGACATTGGAGAGCTGCAGTGAGAAAACTGGTGTGGGCTTATCGCATCACTCTGAATAGTGTCACCGGCAAAATACCATTTGATGTCATGCTAATGAAGGGTGTGGTGAGGGAAAAGTGTAATGGTGGGAAATTTGAGGAATCTGAGAGTGATATCGAGGAATGATTTGAAGTAGGTGATTAAGTACGAATGATGAAGGGCTGGAAAGAGTGCAAGGGTTTGTCAAAGTTTTCCAAACTCCTACAGGTCAAGAAAGTAAATCCCTACAGCGTGTTGTTGAGTGATGGAAATGTGTGGAAGAATAAAGTGGTAAAGTGCCTGACTGTTTGTTGGAAGGAAAAATTTCCAAGGGTGACTTGAGAACCCAGAATGGCCATGAGCTGATGAGGGTGATGCAGGAAAGAATTTTCCATCCTCCAGAGTGGTTCAATTACTTTATCATAGAACGTCAATATGTAACTGTGGTGGAACTGCTTGGAAATGTATCTTTATGTATATAATTGCATATCCAAAATGTACATATGTCATTCCATTTGCTTTATTATGTAGAAATGTTCTGTATGTAGACATTTTCATTGCATGCATAATGTACAGATACCATTCCGGTTATTTAGAACTATAAGTACTCTGTGTTATTATGTTAATTTTGTTGTTGTTTCATCAACCTTGTGTTCTTTGGGGAAGGAGCTGTGTTGTGTTATCTTAGGGCTTAAGTGGTAGTAGAATGTTCTGTGTATTCTGTGTTGGAACGGGTGATACGGTGGAGTGGGTGGAATGTGAGAGGGAGTGGCAGTTAAGACAGGCTGGCCAGTGGCTCACTCTTCACGTTGTACAGAGATAAATAAATAGATACTGATGATAGATTCAGTCGTCTCTTCATTTCACTAGCCCTAGTACAACAGTGGTTTTCTCAATCCCCAGCCTATAATACCAGGCTGACCATGCAGGCTGCAAAAGTGTTCTGAAGGGGAGCATTGATTGTGCCATTCAAAAACTTATGACAGTAAATGAAGTGCTTTTCCACATTTGCTGTGGGTGTGGTGGACACACACAATTTACGAGGGTTATTTTTAGATCTGAACTAGAGATAACTTTATCTGTCTCGCCAGTCTTGTGTAATAAAAAGAGCAAATAAAAATAAATCCACATAAACATTCATACTGAGCTATTGTTCTGTTCTGCGGGCATTTACATTTTGCTTCCACCTACCGCAGCATAGGACAGTGAGTCAACATGCTTCGTCATGGGCTGTTTTGCACTGTACATGATAGAACTTCAGTGCCCAAGGCTTGTGGGTAAATACTTCACTTTGGCAATTCTTTTTAATATTCATTCATCTTATTTTTATTAATTTGTATTTATCTCTATGTTTAAACTATGTCTCCATGTTATACTAATTCAAAGACAATAGTACCCTTTTTCTGTGATAGACATTAAAATTGGAAAGGGTTTCTGTACTAAGACATACCCTACTGTTCTATTAAAATGATATTGCAATGTGCAATGGCCATCATTTTATTCAAATGTAAAGTTTTGTTTCAGAGTGACAGCTTTCAAATGTTATTAAGTCTGGCGTACAGACCACTTTTAACTATCTGTCTTTGAAAGAAGCTTGTGGACCATACTAAAACTTACATCGGACTTATAGCCAGCCCACTGCTCCCACCGATTGGCATTCTTGTCATTAATTTGCCTGCTTTTTTTTTATTGGATGGATGCCTTTTGTTCCTTCTCTTGTGTTTTCGCTTGCCTGAAACATAGCCTCTTTACCATCCTTTTTGATGGAATGGCTTGAATCCTTCCACTGCTCACGTTTAGCAAACTATTCTGTCTGCACTCCATGAGTGCATATGTCTTTCTTCTGTCTCTCTCCCTCACGTACTGCTCCTCGCACCTTGTGTACTTCATGTTGCACCCTCCTTAGCCATAGAGCTATAGCTTTCCTTACCCATCTATTTGTTAGGTTGAGCACGCAAGCACTTCAACCTTTTGTAAGTATTGTTGGCCTTTAACCACGCCCACTGCAACATATTAACTCATTCATGGGCTTGCCTTTCAAAAATCCTTTGTTATTATTGGTAAATGCTTTACGTTTGTCCCTCCTTGAGGCGTTTTTGTTATTGCCTTGCAGACTGCCCCTGTTGCATTGCTAATTGCACGATTGCCGATACGTTTGACTGCGAGCACACTTATTTTTCTTTTTGTGTCTCTCCTTCGTACTCATGGCGGCCATGGCACTTTAAATCGGGTCGCTTATGTCAACTGTTTTACTTTTCATTTTCAATTTAAGTTCCTAAATCCAGTTAGGAATTTACAGCACTAATAGCTCTAACTTGAGCAAATGCGAAACCCAAATGCTTGTTCTTTTTTTATGTTTTATTAATTCGTTTTTTATGTATTTACTACCCTGCTTCAAGCTCCTGTTCATTCCCCCCATGTTTAATTCTACACCCCTGCTCCTCCATTGCACCCTCACTCCTTGCAGTTTGATACTAAAGATAAATACATAGAAATACATACTCAAAAAACCAAAGGTTACAGGGACATTATAATTAGGTTCTGAATTTCCTTGCACAAAATCATAGAAATTCAGCAGTTATAGTTAGTTATTTCAAGTAACTATAAGTCGCGCCCACACCATCCACAGTTTTTCTTCAATAATTTGATTGCTTATGTTTCATTGATATTTTTATTGACATTATAAAAGTTCTCATGAGTGCTGTAATATCTGGGGTTACTTAAAATAACTATAGTTGCTGAATTTCTATGGTTATGTGCGAGTAAGTTCAGAACTTAATTGTAAGTCCCCGTACCCTCTGTTTTTTTAAGTGAATATTCTTTTTTTTCTTTAACGTAAAGTCATTTTAATTACTATATGTTAATCCAACCACTGCTGCGTACAGCTGGCCGCAGGGGCTGGCCTGTAGCCAAGCCTTGCGGCCAACCCTCTTTAAGCACCCAACCCTGCGCCGAGCAGAGCCTCCAGGCTATGCGTGGTGGGGTTGGCCACAGGGCCTGTCTCTCAGGGTCTGAGAATAGGTGTGAGAGACTGTCTCTGGGTGTGAGAGTGGGTCTAAGAGGGTCTATGTAGGTGTGAGAGTGGCTCTCTAAGTTGGTGTGCAAGTGGCAGTGGGTCTGTGAGTGGGTTTGTGAGTGAATGGGTTCATGACTGGGTGCATGAGTTTCTGAGTGGGTCTGTGAGTTGGTGTGTGAGCCTCAGTGGGTCTGTGACTGGGTGTATGTTTGTCTGAGTGCGTCTGTGAGCGGGTGTGAGAGTGCCTGTGTGAGTATGTCAGTAGCTGTGTGAGTGACTCAGCACAAAGGGATCTCATCTGTCCTTTTATGCAACAAGAGTCCATTGCTTTGCACAAAATATCTACTGAAGTGCAGGTCTTTCAGCCTCCTTGGATAAATGCCAGTGTGTATTCTGCACAACCGCAGAAATGTCACCAGTGAGTGACCTTGTGTGCATTTGGCAATTTGATTGTTCCTAGTGCATGTTTCTCCAGAATTCTGTGATCTCATGAATCTTCCCATAGAGAGGCCAACTAGACTACAAAGACGTAAATCTCCACCAAACCAGGGTCCTTCCTGTTATCTAAAAGACATAAGTGCTTCTTTGTTTTTGTGGCGATGTCCTCATATTCCTTAGCATAAAGAACCTGCCACCAAAATCGGCGGAAAATGCACTGGGGGATACTTTGGTAAGCTGTCCATCATCCTTGCAAAATGCAGGAAGACCTTTGCATACTAACAAGGTTGACAATGCAGGGCAAAGCGGGAAGAGCTTCCAGGTGATTTGCACATTAGCATACTCGTAGCACTTTAAAGGGAGAACCATGGACTCTCACCAGGACAGGACAACAAATAACCCACTTGTCACAGCCACATACAGATTGCGCTCCAGTAGATTAACAATGCATTCACATCCACAAAGGATTTCAGATTTTTTTTTATATGAAGTCGCTGAGTCTACACAGTTAATAGAGGGGAAGGATCCCCTTTCTTTATTTCAATTGAGCCAATGGAGGTGCCAGCTCCTGGGGCTGTGGGGGGAAGGGCGTGCGCCCCCTTATTTTGAAACAATTGCCCCAGGGAGGTGCCACCCTGCATAAAGTAGATTATTAGCCCCAACAAATTTACCGAACAAATTTACACCAAATAACAAAAAGCACAATCCCAGAAGAAAATCTACCTTTCTTCCAAATTTGGTGTAATTCCGTCCAGCGGTTCAAGCTGTAGTCGTGTTCAAAACTCCTGTGGGAATTAACATGGGAAAAGCATGTTTTTGATGCCTCTCCTTTTACTCAGCCCCTGCGTGTTGGATCACCCAGAAACTTTTCATGTGCAACAAAAATCACCCATCACACCTTTGTTTGGAAAATTGTGTTAAGATTCGTCAAACGACGCCAAAGACATAGGCAAGTCAAAAAATGCTTTTTCTATGGAAACGTGGGCCTAACTCTAACTACCTACTGGCAATCGCCAGTAGGAAAAACATATATATATATTCTATATCATATTGTAATCCTCCCACAAGAATTTGAACCTACTACCTGTACCTTCTCCACAGACCACTTAAGTCAGAGCATTTTCCACGTAATCTCTCTTGTAGGTGCCAAGTACTGTCCGGCTCCATTGGAGTAGGACTAGTTTTACAGTAGGACAAAGATTGCTCCCAGAACAGTCACTTTAGATTACCTTCAACATTCAATCCCAGCACAGTAACATTTCTTCTCAGGTAACCATTTTGTATCGTAGCTGACACATTGACGGTAAATCGATTATTTTGCCATATCATACATAATAAAATTTATTTAGATGAAGAGGAAAAAATCATGTCTTGATTTTTTGTGGCTCATGCATTTGGCAGAAGACCTCTTTGTGGTAGAATATCACTCAGATATTAAGTTTTAGATCAGTAGTAAAGTGGAGTATTGTTTAAATTCCATCAATATTTCATATACCAAAATACCCTTTTGAAATAAAAAAATATTGACTGATTGGTGTCAATTTAGCTGTGTTTATCCAAGTTCTCTTAAACTTTCCTTCTGAGAGTGGTCTATATACGGACTTGTGCCGGTTTCTGGATGCACCGGGAAAGTGCTGCCCTTCATCAAGTAGAAAACATTGAAGCAATGAATACCTGTGCTTATAACATTGTGCAGAACAGCTGATTACAGCCTTGTATGGATTGCTGCATTTTGTTGTTTCCATCACATGCCAGATGTTTCACCCATGCAGTTTTACCGTCCGCAGGCCCAGCGGAAATGTCACATCAACATTGCAGCCGGCTCGTAATAGAGCTGGCGGCAATGCTGATGTGCAACGGGTGCAGTAGCACCTGTCGCGCATTTCACTGCCCGAAATTCGGGCAGTGAAATGCGCGACGGGGCTATGCCTAGGGGCCCCTGCACTGCCCATGCCAAGTGCATTGGCAGTGCAGGGGCCCCCAGGGGCACCCCAAGTCCCCTTTCCGGCAGCCTTTCAATGGCGGTGTTTACCGCCACGGACAGGCTGGCGGTCGGGGACTCATAATCCCCAGGGCAGCGGTGCTTGCACCGCTGCCCTGGGGATTATGACCGCCAGGCGGAAGCCTGGCGCTATAGTGGAGGGGCCGGTTGGCCGTGTTACCGCCAACTTACCGCCGGCCGCCAGGGTCGTAATGACCCCCTTTGTCTTTGTAGGGAATTCATTTTCAGACATTTCATACGTGGTTGTGAATTACACTTAGATCTGGACATAGTCAGGGCAGTAAGAGCCTCTAAGTTGATGCCAAGCAATCTTCGGTGCTAGATGCTAGCCCGTGGAGACACTTATGTAAATGATTGTCTAGGTCATATACTCTGACTTTGGCTATCTCTTGTATGTTGAACCCTCAGACTGCTATTTATAGTTTACATGGTCGTAATGGAGAGTAAATTCAATACATTACTGGCAAATATTTTCCTTTCTTTTACCTTCATTGTGTGCTTTTACTCTAGGGCTCTGAAGAGACTATTCGAGTGGTATCAATGGACAAAGACTACCATGTAGAGTGTTATCACTGTGAGGTGAGTAGAGGTTTTTCATATCTTCTAAATACTCTCAAAATGTACTATTCAAAGGAATGTGTAGATCGTTTGTGGATTGCAGTTGCCAAATGCGTATTAGGCATTATATAACAGTTCATGGATTAGCAGTTAAGGTTCTCATCTTCAGCATGTCTTGGCAAAGCCAATGGGTCTGGTGTTTTTTACCAGAATTTTGGCTTTGGCAATGCTAGTTTTGTAATGGTTTTGATAAAACTTTCTTTCAGAGGTGAAGGAATAGATGCGGGGACCTTACCAATATAAAAGAAAATACTTGCTAACAGCAAATCATTATTCGGGCTCAAAAAGCAGACATTGCCATAGTACTCTCTGGCACTGACAGGTACTACTTTGTGTCTAAATGAGAAGAATGTGAAATACTAGCATGCCGTCACTCACAGTGAGAGGGTAACCAATGGTTGAAGTGGGTTAAACTGTAGCCTCATGCTGTATGCTAAAGGGAGCGGGACCAAAACCTGACGGCGCATCAGTCCAGTAGATGAAGATTGCCGGTTGAAAGCCCCCATAAGTATATTTTATGTATATATAATTATAGTAAAATGAAAATATCTTGGCTAAGACTACTAAACCAAAAAAAACACAAGGCCACTGTTTTGCAAATTTGTTTATCAACAAGAATAATTATCCCATTCACTTTAAAGGCAGTTTGTGCATGTTTCATTTCATTTTTTGTTTTGAGCGTTACAAGGACCATTAGCAAGGATGACCTGAAACGGCCTGATATTAGCCAATGGTT
Source organism: Pleurodeles waltl (assembly GCF_031143425.1). Classification (NCBI taxonomy): domain Eukaryota; kingdom Metazoa; phylum Chordata; class Amphibia; order Caudata; family Salamandridae; genus Pleurodeles; species Pleurodeles waltl. The sequence continues at coordinate 434,370,445 of NC_090451.1, read as the reverse complement.
CGTTGAAGTTTATAAACATAGCAAACTCCTTAGCTTTATGTACACACAGGACGGCTTGAGTGGTTTTGAGTAAGTAGCAACACGCTCAAGCCGTAATTGTATTTGTATGCAGCTACTAATAAGCACACTCTCTGCATCAGATGTTTTTCTTTTCTCTTGACAGGGATGCTAACAAGAAGTGTGCAAATCAAAATTGCATTTATGGTTAATTGCTAAATTTTAGTAAAATCAACTTTTTGGTAAATCTTTAATCAATTCTCTGTTAATTAGCATTGGGACATTACTCGTCAACAGTTTCATCAGATGCCTTCTTGAGGCTCTGGCCCTTGGATCTGGACATTTTTTTGGTTAGTTCATTATTAACAGCTGCAGAGACGAATGGCCCCACCATAGGCAAGGTCGCCAGGGGAGATAAATAGTCCAATGTTCTGCTAGTTATTGTGCACCTAGGGGTTTGAGAAGCCAATTATCAAGAAGTAGCTGGAATCTGAGCTTCTGTTTAAAGCAATGCCTATTAACTGTCAGTGCTCGGATCACTTCAGCTGTCGTCTAGTCCAGTGCCATATCGATCAATGCTGCGGCAGCACCATGACCTGTGATGCAAGCGCATGCATGTAGGAGGTCATGGAATACGCTCCAACTGAGCTGCCTGCTCCTAGCCAATTCTGAGTCGCTCCTCCCACACCATTTAATCTAAATGAAGGCTAACGGCATTTGATGACACACAGAACTGTTAAAATGTGCTAAACCATTGAATAGCACTTGCTTGGTAATTGAGATTGTTATTGCTTAAAGAAGTGCAGCAATTTTGGTTGGTGTCCAGAAGCAGTCTTTTTAATTTCTGGTGGTAGAAGTCCAACTGCATGTCTGGGCCACTGCTTCAGCATTTTATTTTTCAAACATGGTTAGACTTTACATTTCAAAAAGCATGTCTTAGAAAATATTGATCTTTTAATTGGGGAATGATGGTAAACTCCTGCAGACCCTTCACTCTTCTCTGTATAGATTCTGCATAGATTGGGGTGGTGGGTTAATTGCAGTCGTTGTCCTTGGCTTTGGTTCATGCCCCTTCAGCTTGTAATGTAGCGCTCCGTGGATGAACTACCAGGAAGTGTGAGGCAATCTGGTGGTCCTCTCAGTAGATTCTTCTAACCAAGTAGTTTCACTGTGCATAAGCCTTTATCAGAAACACTTTTTTTTTAATCATTATTGCAGTTTTAACAAAAATACAGAATAACCCATCGGGGCTTTAACCAGGTGTACATGAGTAATAGGTCATTCAATACCAGTGCAAGTTTAAGGGCTCCCAAATCGTTGTTAGTAGAAGCATCAATCAAGGCATTGATCAGCTTTCCGGTAAGATATGTATTGCCTTAAGTCAGATTGGGCTTCATTCTTTCATACAGTCAACTGCTACTCTTCTTGAACTAAGTGCTATACGCCCCTTATAACCCCTCCCTTCCCTACTGTGTGCCCCTACCTATTTCTTTGGGGTTGTATGCGCTTGAGTTATTATGGAGGGAATCCTTTTATGTAATTAAATTGTGGAATGGTCTCCTAGGAAATCCTGCCTCCAGGCAGTGTAGGGGGGGTCACCACTTTGCTGTACTATCAATGGGAACAGGAAGCACTGCAGTTCATCGGGTGTGGAGGGGTCAGGATGTTGTAATGAGCCTACTAAGGCTTCCCACAGCCAGGCTACATCAAGAAACCCTAGCCTTCTTTTGGCGTCTCAGAGGTTTATCGTACTTTCACAACTCGCCCACTTGCCTAGCTCTCTCCTCCATGTGAATACCTGCAGCCTCTGCAGATTCTTCCAGTTCCTGGCAAGCTCCCTCTTTGCCAGGGTGAAAACCAAATCCTGGAATTTGCTTGTGGCTTTAGTTTTAGCAGTATGGGGGAACCAATGCAAAATGTGTGGGAATTCTCATTCAGTGATTTCATCTAACATTCTAGTAATTGCTTCCCATTAGACAGTCAGGTGAAGACAACTCCATAATATGTGGAAGAACTCCGCTCCCACCTCTCCGCAGCGAGCGCACTTCTCATCTGTCAATGCGTAGTAGCAGTTAATCCTGCCAGGGGTGAGGTATGCTCTATGCAAGACATAAAAATGGATGACACCGAACTTGGTGTTCCCAGAAGCTGTAGCTATAAGCTCCAGTATGCTTCCCCGGTCCTTCTCTGGAAAGCCCATACCCATGTCCTCCTCTCATCAGGCCCTCAAACGCATCACTAATAGGTTTATATTGCCTCTTCATCATCTGTATTAACAAGTGTCTGCTCATGAAGGTTCCTGAGGCAGTCGCCAAATATTGGCAGCACGCCGACTGTGATGGTTCTGCCAAGCCTGTTTTTCATTATTTACAAATGGATGTTGTTACTGCCCTATGTAGGAGGAAGTGGACCTGGGGTAGATCAGGTGGAATTCCTCAAAGGGGAGAAACACATCAGCCTCCGAGAGGGCCCCAATCGTTGACACCCGGCCGTTTCCCACTACTCAATACCACAGCAGTCACCGCCATGTGGGAGTTACCCAAGGAATCTCAAAGGTATATCAGGGGAATAAGGCATTGGTATCTGCGTCTTCTGCTGGCTTCTGGTCCAGCAACTTTGCAGAACCTGAAATTCCATGATAAAGAAGCCTAAGGATCACTCTTACCAAGTGGCCGATACTCGGAGTAGATTGTACACCTCTCTCCCCATGGCAAGTCTGCACGTCAACCATTGCGTGAGCCATTGTAGCCGTACTACTAAATAATAAGACTCAAAATCGGGCACCGCAAGGCTGCCCTCCATATCTGATGTCTGGAGTGTGGCTAAGGCCACTCTTCTGCAGCTCGAGCCCCAAAGGAAGCTCGTAATAATGCTATCTTTGTCCCAGTAGTAAGCATGGGGTATCCACACTGCAACGTCACAAAGAAGTATAAAAGGTGGGGGAGGGCAATCATCTTCAGCAGTGCCACCCGTCCCACTACTGAGGAGGGAAGGGTCCCCCAAAAGTCAGCACCGGCCCTTAGGGCCCAAAAGGACCTATCTATGTTGCCTTTAAGAAGATCTACAATCTCATGGTAAATGTGGACCCCCATAAAAGGTAAGCACAGGGGTTCTCATTGCAACACCCCCAGGTCCGCCGGAGGAGTCTCAGAAGCCTGCATCGGGAATTAGGTAGGATTTGCTCCAGTTAATGTGGAAACCAGATAGGGATCCAAATCGCTGAAGCAGGTCATCAGCATACAACGCTTTATGGTGGGTCAGGCCGCCCACCACAAGACCCCAATAGACATCCCCAGTCCTACCAAGTGGTTCCATTGCCAGGGCAAATAACAGGGGCGATGGGGCAACCCTGTCTAGTGCCCCTCTCAACTCCGTAGTTCCTCAAGATCATGTGCCCCGTCCAAACTCTGGCTGAGGGATCCATGATTAATGACCTGGTGCAAGCAATGAACCCCTGACCTAGGCCAAAACGTCCCAGAACTCTGTAGAGGAAAGGCCATTCCAGGCTGTCGAAGGCCTTCTCTGTATCAACATTGAAGACTACAGCTTTAGCGCCGGTAGACGCAGAGGCTTCTAGTATTGTGAAGAGTCTACAAATATTATGTCCGATGTTACAGCCACTTGATCTCAATGGATAATTGTGGACATGCGAGGGAGCAGGCAAGTGGTGGCCAGGACTCTACTTAAGATTTTATAATCAGTGTTCAAGATAGATAGTGGTTGGTAAGCTCTTTTGTCGGAGGCTGCCTACCCTGGTTTCAATGGGGGTATTATCAGGGCTTCGCAGGAGGATTGCGGTAGCAGCCCAGAAGCTCTATCCCCCTTGTACAAGTCCACCAATCTTGAAGCCAAGCTGTCAGCATAGGTTGAGTAGAACTCCGCCGGGAAGGCATCTATCCCAGTTGTTTGGTTTCAGGCCATGGACTTCATGGCAGCTTCAACCTTCTGGAGGGTGATATCCCCATTCACGTCCTCGCCCACCTCCGGTGAGACCATGAGGAGAGTTATGGATGCCAGAAAGGCCTCTATGTAAGTAAGTGAAGTCTCTCCAGCACTTGCTACAGAGAGTAGCTTAATATTCATAGAATTTGTGATTGATGTCTTCCTGGTGATATACCTCACCGTCCACCTCTACAATTACTGAGCCCCGTTGTGCTCGGTTTGCCAAGCACGTAAGCAGTAAGCCAGCACAGTCCCCCTCTGAATGAGCCCGCACCATATAACTGCGGTAATCAAAACAGCGCAGTCTCTAAACATAATCAGCAACCCTCTCCTTAGCATAGAACAGGTCTGATTGTAGCTCCGTATGACTAGGCCAGGCTGTTTCCATGTGTGTAACGTTTCCTCTCATGACTGGCTGTCGCTTAGCAGGGTCTTCCTGATGCCCTCTGACTCCGATATACATCGATCTTTAAGCACCCCTTTGAACGCATCCCACTCCATATGTATATAATATTTTTAGCAACACGTAGTAATGGCAATAGTACTGCACCTCCTAGTATATTCCAATAAGTGTGTTGTTGTGAGTAGTTTATCTCACATCTGGTGCAAAAAGTGGTCAATTCTCCCTACTACCTAAGGGCAAAAAAGTGTTGAGTATAAAGACGGTCAATCAGGTAAAGAAATTGACTCGCTCTTTATCTTTAGATGTACATGGGAGTGATATGTAACACTCTAAACGAGATAAGTCGATACATAATTGTTGCCGGAGTTTGCCATATTCCCTAAACAGATCTCTGTTACCTGGCTACTTATACTAGTTACAACTAATGAGAGAGAAGAATACTTTTTTATTTTGTTTCTTTACTTTATGCTGATACATATGTGTTACCTGAGTAAATTGTGAGACTTTATCCCAATAGTAACACAATATGGAACGGATCACCTCTTTCTTTTTCACTATTTATTAAATAAGCTTCACATTTATTTGTACATATTCCACTGAAAGTATACTATATTCTCTGCTCTTAACATAGGACTTATCATGGCCCCCTGACCTGCAATTTACTGAACTACCGTTTGACTCAACGCACAGAGGATATACTTATTTCAACTCAATACCTTTCGTGTTCTACCCACACATTGGTTTCCTAGTCCTACGTGACTAGATAACAGGTACTCATTAGGATGTAAATATATATCTGTATATTCATGCTCTACGAATATTATCACTACTTAGATTTATCCAGTATTTCCCACCATTACTCATTAAATTATTTCTTCTGCTTTTTCCCTGTTCCCCTTTTTTTTACTCTTTTTCATTATATTACACCACTATTTAGATGGACATGATAGATGTTCATGCATTATCTAGGTAGGTCCTGCTTATGTCAGGTGATTCCCTTGCTCTCTGTTTATCTTCTTTGACTCTCTACGGTTCTTGTATCTCTATATGTCTGACTATACATGCACTATGCCTTTCTCACACGGTTGGGTGATTTATACCCTATATCTGGAAAAGGTTTGGAACAGTTAACCTAAAAATATCACATTATTCCGTAACTACGAGCGTTTTTGTTTCTTCATGCCCGAACCACTGAGGTTATGTCTATCTCTCCTCACTTATAATCTATCCATCTCACTATTTTTTGTATGCCATTTTTATTTTGTTATCTACAACTTTGTACAAATAAGGTTTGCCTCCTACATTTCGTTCATGTACAATATATCTTTCTACAGCCTTGAAAAAGTCACTGTGTGACGAAACATGTGTTGGCTGTATCTTACCGAACTAAATAAACCATCCTTTGGAACATCAAGAAGACTCCTGTAATATACACCTTGGACCTTCTATACCGGCTTTTACTGTCGCATTATATATTATTGACCTTCATGGGTGCTGTGGGCTTATTTGTACTTATGCATCCCACTCCAGTTGAGGGGTTGTGGCGGTCCTCGTATTGTCCTAAAAATATTTTGTGATAATCGTTCCAGTAGTGTCCCAAAAGACCGGGTCCTGTAGGACCTCCGAGTGCAGCTTCCATGACAGAATGCAAGGACGGGCCCTCCCCCAGTTTACTCTCAACAGCAGGGGATTGTAATCCGATATAGTGCAGGAAAGGTATTCAGTACTGTGGACCTGTTCATGAACATCATGTGTGCATAGGAATGCATCTTACTGCACGTGAAGCACATGTAGAATGGAGAAGAAGGAATTATCCGGTTTGTCCAGGTGGTGGAGGCGCCAAGAATCCACCAACCCCTATTTTGCTTGCCAAGCACAATACGTTTGAGCCACTCGGGTTGTCAGTGAATCCTGTAAGGATTGGTGTGAACGATCAAACGCTATGTCTGTTATACAGTTATAGTCACCCCCTAGAATAACTGAACCCATCAGTGGGGGGCCAATACTCTAGAAAGATCAGCAAAGACAGCTGCCTGCTTTGGGTTGTGAATACTGCCTATTATGGCGTCTCTGCCATTGAATCGACCCATGACCACCACATACCATCACCCTGGATCTATCATGTGGCCAGTATAATGGAGGGGGATGCCAGTGCAGATCCGTAGCAGACCCCACCCCCCTTGCATAGGCCAAATATGTGGTATAATAGGCTTGCCCCATCCATCTGCACTGTAATGCTAAACCCTCCTTGGTGATAATGTGTGTTACCTGAATAAGCCCTATTTGTACTTCCCACCTATTATAGTATGAAAAGACTGTTTCTTGAGCATTGTATACATCCCCCTTATATTCCAACTCAGAGTCTTATATGCTACAGAGGTCTCTATGTCATGTTGTAGAGATAGGTTAGACAGGGACAGCGGAAAAACCTCTAGTGGTGTATGGTTCCCTTCGGTCTAAACAGAAACCACCGTGCAGAGTGCACTCCAGTTTCAAATCTCCAATCAACCAGCAACAAACCCCAGAACTCCCCATTCCCATGCCAAGCAGGTCTGCGCCTCCTGTCCAAACAGTTAAACAAGTAACATGCATTTGTGGGAGTTTTATGACAGGGCCTGGTGGCACGCCTGGAGGAAGTGGGGGTTGGCAAGTAAGCAGTCCAGGACCCTATGGGCCCACTCTAGGGCAAAGAAGGGATAGAGGCCCTCTGGAGCCACCTCCTCCCACAGCCAATGCTCTAAGAAGGTCTGGGTATTCCTTCCCTCAATGTGTTTGGGGAGACCAATGACACGAATATTATTTCTCCTCAACCTGCTCTCACTGTCCTCAGCTCTGAGTTCAAGTGTCTGTGCTTTGTTCTCCATGAGGGAGAGCCTCTATCGCAGGTTTGAGACGTCCAGATGTATTTCGGTTAATCATCACTTCACAGTGGTAACCCTCTTAGCCAAGCGCCTGTGGTCATCTTTTGGGATACTCAGGTCAGTTCCCAGCATGTCGATCTTTGTTTCTATGACGTCCCTGGACGCTGTCTGGCCTACAGTATGTCTTAGAGGTAGAGTTATCCTGGGATCCTACCAGGGGTAGCAGAGATGCATCCGCAGGAGACTCCAGCTGAGTCGGGGCACTCGTGTCCAAGTCTCGTTTCCGACATTCTCTGCCCATTGCAACAGTACAGTGTTTCAGGCACCTCTGTACAGGGTCTCCTCTTCAGGGACACAATCTGCCTTAAGCGTCATCAGTCACCGGCTTCTGCTTCCTTGGACTCCCTGGAGGATAGTAGGATAGAACAGTGCAAGCAAACAACAGGAGCTGCATTGATGTGGTTGTAATAGGTGACCTTGGTGCTGCTTCTCCGTCCCTCAATGAGCCCACTCAGGGGATAAAATTAACAGTTCAGGGTGCCCAGTGCCCTGGTAGGCCCTTCAGTAATGCTTCCAGGCACTGTGGGTCATCAAGGGAGTAGTCGCCCCATAGATCAGCAGAGAAATCCCTGATGGTAGTGGGTTCACTCTTTAATGTTTCTGCCCCGCGCCCTACAAGTCGCATCTTGAGGTATTAAAAAGAGGATAGTCGGGCATAGTGGGGGGACCCCTAGGTTCTAGAGTGTATGCGCAAAGCTCTGGAGCTCGCCAGGTTCCTGGGCGGTTTTCAGGACCCCACTATGTAGAAGAAGTGGTGCACTGGCAGAGGGTTGGGGGTTCACTCCTCCTGGCAGGAATCCTGGTTGAAATGCAGGGGCAGCAGTGTATTATGCCAGGGCGACATGCTCCTCTATGAGACCCTCAGACCCTGGTTGGGCACCCGGAGGAAGTTGCAGCCAAAAGTGTCAGTGATGAGGTGGGGGCGGAGGTTTTAGGTAGCAATATAGCTCAGTCCCAAATCCCTCCGTTGTGAAGCAATCGCAAGAAGAAGGTGACAGGGAGAAAGTGCTTCGTGGGGTTGCAGGGTGTCAGAGGGTCCAGCTTCTATGGTGCCATCAAGCGCATGACAATTCTGCCTCACTGCTCCAAGCAAGCGCAAGGTCTCCAGAACCACTAACCTGGTCCAGTCTCTCACTTATAATTCCGATGACGCTTTCTTTTGGCGCGGGTAGGGCAGGCCTGGCCCCAATTCAAAATGCATAAATGCATTCCATCCGTGGTGGAGTTAGTTATAAAAGGCAGTCTTCATTTGAAGAGCTGTTAAATACAGCCTTGTTGGTGGTGCTATGGACCCCCCACTATTCTGGCTCCTTGTGCCACTGCATCGGCTGCAGCATTGGTAGCTACCCCTGTGGCAGTGGCGGGAGATCCTCTGTGCGTAATTAGCTTTGTGTTTGCAAAGCAGCTGGTTCACTTAGGCTTCTGTTTACATACGTTGCCTTCAAGTAAAGTTAACAACTAACAACAAAACATAACATTATGAAGTGTGAGCTTTGGGTCTTGAAGTCAAAGGCTTAAACTTTATTTCCACGTTTGACAAAGAGATGATACGACTCACATTTTCACGAACTGTGAAGTGGGCACAAATTAGTGGGATATGGCTTAGGAGACACTCTAGCAAAGGAGACAGTCGTAGAAACTTCAAGCAAGCAAGAAATCTCCTATGACGCGGAGGGCCTAGTTATTGAGAAGCAAGCTTCCTACGAGGACGTTTCTAGGCAATAATGAACTCAATGTAAAGGAGCAGTGAAAGCCGGTGCTGACAATCAGTCATTCGGAGAACAAGAGATTTGGGTCAATGCGACACTCAAATAATAACGCGGACTGAGGTGTGAGTGACCAATAGGTACCAATGTACTGAGAGCATGGACTGGGGGGAGGGGGTCCAATCACAAAAAGATTGAGAACATCCATCAATTTATTGTGGGCAGCCAGCATAAGGTCAGACTGGAAAAAATGCCCATCATAAAGTTGCCCAATGGTGTGCAAAACTGCATTTTACTGCAATTCTTTGCTTTACATTGTCCTTCTCCCAGCATGTATGAAGGACCAAAGATGGGGCAAACAGGCCCTGAAGAAAGCAAGAACTATCACACAAACACTCTGACCCAAATACATTTTATGACAGAAGAATATTGCTATTAACTTTGCAGCTCTTGGCCTAACACCCCCCTCTAATCCTAATATAATTACCCCAGAACACTTAAAGAAGAGAATCGCAGGATGGTCATCCCCTTCTCAGGAATCAAGGTAGGCATGATAAATATATGAAAGTACTATTCAGTATATTCATATAAGGGCACAAGAAGCAGGCTGACATCTTCCAGTTAGCTTATAACTTTGGATGGCCACTTTCTGATTCACATTGTGACCTTGCATGTTGGGAAGCAGCCGTGGAGTATAGCGCAAGGGCAAGCACATTAAAAGCACGATCAAAGCCACACTAGATCAAACACCCAAGACTGGCTTACCCACAATGCACTATCTCACTGGCATGGTGAGCTGAGAGCATTTTAGGATTTTTGGACATCATTGAAAGATGCAGGTGAGTGATGGTTAAATGTGTCTGGGAGACGCCAGTGTGTGACTGGTTAACCTATTTTCGTGCAAGTCTGCGATTGTTACACGTTTGCAGCGTTGGTTATTTGAAATGAACCATCGCTATATGGTTGGCAGAGATTCCCCCGTGGTTCTCGTGCTATACTACCGTCAGCCAGGTGGGTGTGTAACCTTTAGAACAGGTGTGTCAAAAAATATTCATTTATGGAACTACAGCAGGAAATAGGGAAAACAGGAGTTGTCCAAAGAGAGGTCTATGGTTTCACATCACTGCTTTTATTAACTAGTGCTTGTGCTAAGTGAATGGCTAGCGGTTTTTGTCTGGTAATGCCACTTAAGTATATTTACGGTCACTTAAGTATTTTTACATCAAGTGCTGTGTCTTGAATGTAGTGAATAATTTCATTGGTAGCCAAAGAAAAATGCATGGAGATAGTGTATACAAGACTCTCTTCACCATAGTATGGATTTTTCTGGTTTACATATTCTGGTACTTCTACTGCTCGAACTTCGAGCCCGGGAACACCACAAATAATATTTGCATAATCAAAGTTCCATTTAGTAAGTAATCCCATGACGACTACTACGACAAATTCAGGAAAGTACAGTAAAATATGCTGTTATGTGATGACGATTGAACTCATATGTGCTGTTAGACCCTCTCCCTCCAAAACGACCAAGTCGTCCGTCTTTTTGGGGGAGGCAGAGGGGAGTTACTTCCATGTTCAACTTATGATTGCTTAATGAGTCAGACGTGTTCCAGATTATTGCCAAGATCTGCTTCCATAATGTCAGCCTGGGTCGATTTCAACATTAGGCTGCAGCAACAGATCCACAGGTCCTACAAGTAGACTTGTATGGACATGAACATGATGTACCTGTACTGCAAAGAAGTCAGAGCATCACTTTGTGTAAAGTGTTTCACCATATTGAATACTGGTGAGCTGAAATGCTCAACAGTATTTCAAATGGAGGGAAGCCCAGATGGTTCCCATCGCTGAGAATAGTGTGGACACACAGAGACCATTTCTACTCTCATTGATAACACAGATAACATATAAATAGTCATAACATTCGTACAATAATGATGGCTTTTGTATTGGTGCAAGAAAAAAAATGGAAGATGAAAACCTAAGCAATGCCATCTAATGTGTACTCATTGGTTTCTGTTGCAGGACTGTGGACTTCAGCTCAACGATGAAGAAGGTTGTCGTTGTTACCCATTAGAGAGTCATCTTCTTTGCCATGGTTGTCACATCAGGCGTCTCAGTATACAAATGCCACCTCATCCTCCTCCAAGCTACCCAATGCATGTTACAGAACTCTAAGAGACTTTTCAAGGAACGGGTTCAGTAGCAGAAGAGGAGAAATCATTTCAAGACCTTGATCACCAGCCACGTCGTCACTGAAAATGACTCTGTCTTAACACTTGTATTTACATGAAGCGTTTTTTAAACTCGTACATAGAACCATACGTGCCACTGAGTGTAATTCAAGCGAAAACACTGAAAATGACCAGATAATTGTACACCTCCATACAGTATGATTTACACACTTGACACACATTTGTGTTACTAAACATCATGCGGCCTTACCAGAATACAGCTTTAGTAGCTCTATAGATTGGAATTTCAATGGGTGAATTTAAAAGCAAGCCAGCTGTACACATGGGGTGGTGAACTTTTAGGTAAATGCTCTGAGCTGGCCATCCATGCTGCAGATGAGGTTTCCCAAAGGAAAAATGATGTTCCAAGTTTCTAATACTGTACAGGCATCTGCCTTGTAAAGTCTGCAAATTAATGTTTTGATCACCTTGTTTCTGTTTAGCTAGCAACTTTCTTGCTGTAATTTAATTTCAGATTTATTTTTCACTCTCACTTCATCAAAAGAACCAGTTCAATTAGGTACTCTATAGTGGTTGGCAGTGTGGATGAAGTTGGGAGTTCAGAATATTGCTCCTTTGGATATTTTGTTTGCTAAAATAAGCTATGGGATCTTTCCTAGAATTCATGTACTTTATCATTACTTTGGTTTACACTGGATCTGAGAAAATACTCTTTCATACTTATTTCAAACCAAGCTCCTAGGGTGTGGTCAGCAGAGGGGCATTGTCCCCAAACTACAAAGTATGGTGTTATTGCACTTTAAATAATGTTAGAGGTACTTAGACTGAATGTCGTTCTAAGTGTATGTGTGTTAGTTATACCGTGAAGTAACGCAGAGGGGTATATGAAAGTCTGTTGTTTTCTAACATGAGTTTGCATGTAAATGGCTGGTGGACCAACTATGGTTAGAATACATCACATGAGTATTCTGCCTCAGCCGTACAAGTCTTTAAGAGACTCTTGCCTTTTGCAAAGTATTAAGATTTCTGTGTATGCCTGTCAGACTTCGAATTAGTCCTTGTCTGCAGATATGTTACCTCACTAGTTAGTGAACCAATTTTTCATGCTAATTCTAACACCGCTTTCAACGTTCCCTGGTGACTGATTTAGACATTTCTGGATCTGTGTATTTCTTAGCACATATAATTTGCTGAGAAGAATGTTCCTCATATTGTCAACTCTCTCTCTTTAAAGATATACCCCTGGAGCTGCTGATTTTTTTTTTCTGTTGAGTTTGGTATCACACCCTACTGAAACGTTCTGGATTTTGATATTTGTGTTTTCTCTCTGCTCTTTTTTGGCTGGCCGCATGTTTTTTTCAAGCATGGTATAGAAGAGGGGTTTGGACACCCTTTAGCCAGGGCCCTATTTAAAAACATAGATTTAAAAACAGATTTGAAACATCGAATTCCAGACTATCCTACATAAATATCTCCTCACAAACATTCTAACCTACTTTAACTCAAAAATGTAGTCAAAATCATTTCCCGCCTATTGTAGAAAATACCTTTCAAGTTGTTGGCATTGGGCCTAGGTGTATGCCAGTGTCTTTGTATGGAAAATATTTATTTATTGTAGTTATTTAGTCAGAAGCTGTTTTTGAGTGTTAAGGTTTTGCCATTTTTGTCAAATTCTACTGGGTCTAGAATTTGATGCTAGTGAAGTCAGCAGAATTCACTAAAAATGGTACCTGGCCATAGCCAGATCATATTAAAGCAGTCTTAATGGTGTTGAAAAAAGAAATAACAGCACCACTCTACTGTCAGGAGTGGACTACAAAAGGGTAATAGTGTTATCAAATAAAAATCAGACTAATCATACTGTAAACGTGCCACACAGACTTCAAGCTGCTACCCCATTAATTTCTCAGCATACAAGAAAGTGATGGAATGCTAAAATTAATCTTAGCCTCTGGTTTTCTCTTGGGTCGCCTTCCAGTCCATCATTTTTCACCAACTTTGCCACTATAGACAAAGGTCAGCCATAATGCAAATCATCCTAGGTACTTGTCCAAAAGGAGCAGTCCAGCAGGTCTTTTCTAGCTGGGAACACAAGATGCTTCAGGCAGCTGTCTCAGACATTCAAACTATATGTCCATAGCACCACACTAGCCAACAGTATGTCTTTAAACTCAGTGGGGAGACTCCGTAATGTTTGATCCTGTGCCTTTTCAGGTTCTTCGTCTAACATTTAAATCAGAGGCTTGCTGCTAGCTACACTTCATATTCCTAATAGTGTTTTTTTTAGAGTCCTGGAGTTGTCAGTGGAAGGGCATGGGCGACCTCGGATCCTTGTTTAGATTGCCCCTTCCCTCATTTCTTCTGTAGACTTCCCAGCAGAATTATTTTTACTGTGTATCTTCCTTTTCTCATATTCCTTCATTGCTCGTGTTAACACAAGAAGTGGTGTATTGTCTGTTTTGACTGATGAAGTTCAAAAGCACTTTCAGACAGTCTGCCTAGAATGAAGCACTAAATTGGAACTCATTTATGTGTCATCCACCTGTTAACAGTTCAGTGTTTGCTCGTTATTTGTCACAGTGCTGCTGTGGTACCTTCTGTTAGGTTGTAAAGTTCTTGATTTTTTGTAACCATTCAACTCCTTTATTTTGAAGTCTCTCAGCTTTTCTCTTAGACTCCCTCTAAGTGGTTTCATTACGACAAATGATTAGCCTTTTTTTCTTGGCACCTTTTTCGTTACTCATTTGAAGCAATTCAGTTATTACTCGAGAAGGACTCTTAGAATGTAATTTCCTTTATTCAAGATAAGTTTGTCATGTTTTTCATAAATCGTCTCTCGTAAAAGAGCATTGCACATGAGTAGTACCCATTGGTTGGGGGGAGGGGGGGATGATGGAGAGTGTATTTGAATATATACATATGTATTGTATAACTGCAGTAATGGATACATCTAATCCCAAGACCATCTTCTGGTTGCACACAATACACAACAGTTTTAGAAATACACCTAGACACACATCTGTTTAGTAAACATATCTAACAGAAAATGAAGACATTGGCTGATAGGTTTTCAGGGCAGTTGCTAATTTCCAACTTAAAGAACTTCCCCTGCCCTTAATGGATTGCAATCAATCCCCACGGAGGTTTCTTTAGTTCAACATAGAGCATCACACAACCAATCTGGCAATAGCCGATTTCATCACTGATTGTTCTTTTTCAGCCCAAAGAATCCCTCACCCGGCTTGTCACTGGGTGATCCACGTAAATAAAACATTGTCTGCTTAGTTTGTAACAATTAGAAAACCTTAATTTGATTTAAAAATGAGGTGTTGGAAACCTAGTCTATTGTCAGACACATTCAATAGGATGGCTTTATGGAAAGCAGGAAGCTCTCCTGGCTGAAGTAATATCTGTAGGGAAGACTGTTTCCGTGTTAGTGAATGTAATGGGTACCAGTGATGCAGCTCAAAAGGAACCCTGATCGGAAAATTAAGCACCAAATTGAGGTGCATCTTGCTGAATGTCCTGCTCTTAAGGACACCTCTATCACTCCAGAAGACAGGGGGCTTGTGTCTCTCTCACCCTCAAAGCTTCAAGCTGAAGTTTTCCAGAATCCAGTGTAATAATGTCCCTACCGGCTGAGATAGTGAGCACCTCCGTCAGAGTCAGTCTAGACGGCTGTCATGGGCTTCAATGAAGTGTTGTGGAAAACAAGTACGCCTCCATTATTGTGGGGGAAATCAGGGTAGCTTGCACTCAGTGATGAAGGATTTTCTTTATATCCTTCGGAATGATGCAGATGGAAGACAGCGTAGTGTAGCTGAAATATCCAATCTAAGCTTACCACATGCCCTGGAGATCACTCGTGAGGTATTTTCAAGCAACTGGAAGATTTCGCAATCAAATTGGTTTGCAAAAAAATCCACTGACAGTATGATCTCCATTATAAAAATAAAAAATATCCATCAGCCCCTGCTCATGAATTTGGCTTTCATGACTGGAAGATGTCAGCCTGCTTGAGTGTATCTGGTCTTACATTCTAAGCTCAGACCGGATGTGATGTAAACACAGAAATATCTTTGTCTGAAGCCACAAACCACATTTCAGTGCCTTAGCGGTAAAAATCTCTAAAGCCTGCTACTGCCACCATACTGAAGTAGTGCACAGCTCCTTTTTTCAGGATCAAGGAGGTGAATGCCTTCAGCATCAGGCAAACAACCTGCAATATAAAGATATTAATGTGGAGCCGGCATTCTGTCCCATTCCTATTGACATTGCAAAATGGTCTGGTGAAAGTAAGGCTGTTCAAGATATAAGGATATTAGGCAGTTGTGAGAGTCCAAGGTTTGCAGAAAGTGCACAGATGTGATCATCTTACAACTTTGCATCTTAAAAACTTGTGTAGAAATCACAAAACTGTCAACACAATTGGCTTCCCAGAGGAGGTTTTGTCTAATTTCTGAATATTTTTACATCAATGAGAAAACAATTTTTCTATGTTATTGTAATATTGTTTTTGCCCTGCTGGTAAAACGTTGTTTCAAATCCATGACTTCTTTTAAGTGTTACTTCCTGATTTAGAAATTGCCCATAATGGTAAGCATTAGGATGTGCTTTTGAGCACGTGTACCCCAGGCCGTCTCTGGTTCACAGCCGTGAATGGTTTTGAGAGGCAAGGTGATAGAGATAACCTCAGATTTTCGATTCAGTCTGGACAACTGCTCCCTATCTTCGTTCATGTGACGATGGCTTTTAACTGCACAGGTGTGGATTCACATTTAGGCACCAAAATGTGCAATGATATGAACTGGCTAACAGTATTCTTAAACATATGTTGAAAAGAACTGCAAGGAAAATCTTCACATTCCAGAATGAATCATTGAGACTCGATTTTTGTAAGGCTGGGTATTTGGTCGTCTTCCATACACTTACAACAGGCTGCATAAAGTTCTACATACAACTGCCTGCATCTAGATGTGAGCAAATTGCCGTGAGCCGAGCACATTTCCTTCATTCTGCTTACCTTACCCTGGCTTCTGGTGGCAAAAAAAGTGATGTTCAAGGCATTGTTCCTGGTTTATTTCACGTGGTGTGTCCCATATTTCTATTGCATGTTGGGATTGACACAGCAAACAATTCTAGTTTATCATATCCACTATCTGGAGGGGTGGTAGGGCCTTTTTGGTCAAGGCTGCATACTTTTAAATGTGTTACCTGACAGTGTATAATTGCTTAAGGATCATCTTCTATACCGCAGGCACTTGAAAACAGCCCCATCTCATTTCACGTGCCTTTCTAGGAATTTGCCAAATCTGCCTCTAGTGCAAAGATGCCTTTTAGAAGTTTTAACGTAACATAAAATACTCAAATATACTTATATTTAAATATGATGCGCATTGCAGTTGTGCCAATAAATCAAGTTCAAATAAAAAGTTAAACCTTATCGATCCAATATAAGTACCGAATCCTCCGAGTTTTGACAGGTTATTGGATTATTCTGAAATCGAATGATAAGGTGGGGCAAGGCAAGGGCTTGCAGAGTTCCACTGATTTGTCAGTTTCGAATATGCTACTTACCATCAGGCTAAGAAGTCCGTAAGACCTGCAAAGCTTATACAGTTCAAGGTTCAATCATTCAATTTTTGGTTAGTCCAATGAAAAGTATAAAATGTAGAAGTATTTAGGTCAATAAATTAAAATAATGTTATGGTATAGAATTCCTTCCCTCCCCTTTCTGTGCAAAGCTGGAGAGAGAAAACAAGTCACTTTTTCAGAGGACGAGAAATTTTTATTTAATCTTTTAACAAGACCTCTCCAGTGCCCTTTGCCATTAGGACTCTGCAACTCTGATCGCAAATGTTTATTTATTTTGAAATATTTGTTTTACTTACATATTGCTGTAATTTAAAAGTATATTTCATCCTTCTAAATGGCAATCGTGCTGAGCTCTGTATGTGAGAACTCTAGAAAAATGTGCCACTGTTATTAACATAAAGGAATGTAGGAAAGTGTATTACACATGTACATTTTACTGGTCGTTACAGCAAAATGTGTTTTCCATCTGTCTTCCTGATGCAAGTAATGACTACTATTATACAAAGGACCTTGTGTTTATAGTCATGGGGTTGAGTACTACACAAAACTAGGAAATAAACGCTGTGCTTGTAGACATTGCACAGTAGATATCTAAAAAACATGACTTACTCGTCCCTGAAATAATCTAAAAGGTGCATAATTTATGCTGTTTGCTAATTTTATTCATTTTTCAATTCTCAGTACTCTTCAGGGTGCCTTATCTAGAGAAGCTCTTGCATAGGACAAATATAACTTTGTAGTTGTTTCGTTGAAGTAATCTCATCGACTTACCTCTGCACAACACAAATGTCCATATCATACAGTGCCACAGTCTATTGCACCTATTGGTAATATTTATCATTAGCTCATGCCATTCAATTTGTGCATCTCCACTTTGATAATTACATTTTCTTTGCTTAGCCAGGCTAATTTGATTAAACAGTTAAGTATCCATTGTTCCATTAATTTTTCTGAAAAGATTCCCCTTAGCACTGCAATCCTACCATTGCATCTATGGTTATCAATCCATCAAAATACCAGGGGTAGTGGAAGTAACAATTCATATCCTTTGACTTGGAGGCCTGTTTAGTTTCTCCTCCTGCCAGCATATTCAAAACTCTGAGATCAGGGGCAGCACGAACAGTGAAAGGGCTAATAAAATGCTTGCCCGCATAGCAACTCCTAAGTCAGGCTACCACTAATTGACATCCATGATTGTACCATGTACACTGTGCGAACAGAAACACATTGATGGTTAGTAAAGCAATAAAGTAAGTCTCAATATGCCCATTGATCCACTTACCTTTATTGGGGTACAAGATTTTTTTTCATCTTTTGGTGCATTTGATTCTCTGTATCGGAAACTTGACCTTTTTTTTCTTCCAACTTTTGTGGATGTTGGTAATAGACAGATGGAAGTGCAAACAGTGTTGGCAGGCTTTCAAACAAAATCACACATCTTTATTACTTTACCTACAAATCCTTCTTAAATTGCCTACAATCTGTTATTTCAACATCTTTTCAAAATGGTGCATTGTTATAGAATACACAATGCTCTATTTTTTCTACAAGAAAACAATTGTGTTAATTTCCTGTGCGATTTCCTGTTTGCCTTTGTCATATTACAATTCCCTTGGAACCACTGGAATATGGAACACAATGATTGGTTTAAAAAAACAAAACAGCTGTGTAAATGATTTATGCCTATATGTTTCAAAAACAATCATTGATATTTCGATAGGACAATGAGGAGATGTTAAACAAACCAAAGGCCTGAAAGGAATATGTTCAGGCAGCTTTCTTGATTTAACTGCGTAGCTCTTTGTTACCAATGTCTTAACTCTAGTTCATAATTTGACTTAAATTAAGTTTTCCTTTAAGAAATATTTTAATTTTCTTTACAAGAATATAGTTTTCTTCCGAGAACTTTGGACCAACCTTGATTTTATATTGAATGAATGTGTACATGTCCTATTTGTGTATCATGTAACAAGTTTACATGTGTAAATAAGTATCAGCCTATTTTTGTATAAATCTTTGTAAAAAAAACAAAACAAAAAAAACATTTTGTGCTTTTGGGATTTTTAGGCTTTCAAATGCATCATAATATTTGATTTCTTTAATTGTTAGAGATGCGATTGGAAACTGTAGATTTATTTATCTAAAGAATTGACTTGGCTGTCATAAGTTATTTAATGTTAAAGTCAATTTATTCTTAGTTGTTATAATAATCATTTTTTTTTTTTTTAAATTAAAAAAAGTTTTTTAGTTATATTTGATGTCATTGTTTTTAATTCATCAATGCAATTGACCAGTTGCCAAAAACTGGAGCTATACCTCTATGGAACATTATTTGCTGCTTTCATTTTAGTCCACAACTTAATTAAGAAGCTTTCATATATTGTTTTTATTCTATAACTACTTTAAGAAATCATTATGGCTGCATCGGGGTTTTTGACCTTTTGGGCAAGATATTGTCACTCGTTTTGCCATTAATTCTTAAGTTATTTCTATTATAACTTTACTATTATAACTCTAATCTAGTGCGGACGTCTTAGTCTTTACATCAGATGTCTACATCTTTGATCACCCAATCCATCATGCAGATCCTTAACTGTATGGTACATCTAAAATAACTAAATTTATTGGCAGGCTTGATATTGGCTTTGGGATAGAGATCCTTTGTTACATCAGGAAAGTGAGACTTGGCTTGAGCTGCAGGAGGACAAAGAAGCTTGTTCCACCAGGCCAAAAGCATGATGGGTATACTCTGGAGAAAAACAGTGCAAATGGGCAAGTATGTTGAAAAAAAAATCTAATACCTATATTTGGGGAGTATGCATGGCACAGTAGCTGGTTGAATTTTGAGCGGGAGCGGCACCAACAAAGGGAGCCTTGGTGTCTGCCTGTGCTGACCTGTCATTTTACATGCATAAACTCTGTGATTTGTGTGGGTAACTTGAAAGGCTCCAGTGGCTGCTGCAACAGCAGATTCTTCTTTGCTCTCCAGGGATGAGGCCCCCATTTTTATGAACTGCATGCAACAACTATGGATGCTTAAGAGGCAGTTGGAATGGGGGACTCTAGTACATTGGTAGCTTGTGAGCCACCTTGTTAGCTCAGTCAAATGCACTCTCCCTTCTTTGAATAAGTCTCTGGTGAATCAGTTAAGTGTGTTCCAGGTGCGTAGTTCTTGGTTGATACCTTTATGCATGAGGTAGTATGTGCCATGTAAGAGTAGGCCATAGCAATGAGTTTCTCGTTATTTGACTACACGCCACAAACAATCCACCATTGTTACCAGTTTCAGAATGGACTAAACAGTTCAAGTGAACCTTATGTTTGCAACATGTGTAGATGTAAATCACATTGTGAACACTACTGCCATCTCGTATTGTGCTTGAACATTGCTAATTATTTTTGTTCAAAGAATAGGTTTCGTGGTCACCTGACCCATGATCTTCCCAGTGAAACCCACAATTCATCAAGATGCAGACTTCTCAGATTGTGTTTTTTCTGCCACTGGGTTTGGATGTGTTTTTGCAGCTCTGCTGATGGTTCTTACCAAAAACTATTTTCAGTGTTGGATTACTGAAACATTGCCCTCTTAAGACATCAATTGTAAGACATCAAAAGATCTAAGCGGATGACACTCCATTGTTTGGGGACGTTCGTATGAGAATGACGCGTGTTGGTGGGTTTAGAGAGCACATCTAAATTCAGCCATGCAACAGTCAATTTACTTGTTCAAACCAATGTCTGTTCTGGAACCTTGGCCTTCAAAGGACCACAACGAGAGTACAAGTCTATCATGTAACACCTGAAAGTAGTTAGACACCGAAGGGATAGTTGATGGGCACATTATTCCATGATGTAGCACCAGGACTATTCTGAGTTCGGCTCCACCGCAGGATGTTGAAAGAGTCTTCTCCGGAAACAAAAAAGAAAGATTATACAGTAGTCCAGAGACCCATCACGAGCATCCTCGTACTACCCTCTGGAGATATAGAAACTCCAGGGCCTTCCACAGGTGCACCCAGGACTAAAGCTTTACCTTCTTTTTTGGCCATTGATGTTGAGGATAGATCAAAACAGCCTAGACCTTAAGAAAACATCAAGGATCTTCCCTGAGGTGAGTGACCTCCTAAAGGGCCTCAAAATTGGGAAGAGGATCTTGCCTTCAAGGATCCACCTCGAAAACAGACCCAAACAACCAGAAGAGAATTACCTAGTGAGAGCCATACCCTGCCTTATCTGCCTCCTCCTAAAAAGAAAGTCAGTTACCTCCTCCAATAAAGGTTGTGACCCTTTAATACCAAAAGGCGCATTCGACATCTGGAGATTATTAAAGTTGAGACAATAATGACCAACCTTGGGTACCATAACCAAAAGCAGTACACCCCCAACCTCATCTCCAGAATGGAGCAAATACGCTGATAGAGCAGAGAACTAAATACATAAATACCATCATGGGTCCTATAGTTGCTCAGCGAACCCCTAACTTTCAGGCCCTCGCAAGAAATGAAAGTTTGCATTTGAGGAGGCAATATCAGAGGAGATTACATTTCCAACCACCAATTCAGTTCCAACACCACCCTCCCCACATATCTCACCACCTCACTGTGCATTCACACTCCTTTCAAGACGTAGACAGATACAGTGCCTCTAGCGTAGGGCATAGAGCCAACAGAACAGCAGGACACAATATCCTGTACGAGTATAAGGTAGACCCGCCAAATGATTCTTTTCAAGAACATTACCGAATGGAAGCTTCACCACCAGACTGTACCTCAGCTTATCATGCAGTAGTTGTCAGAGTTACTGCCCCTTACTATGTACAAATGCATGCGGAAGAGAAAGGTTTTTGATTGAGACGCTGTAAAAAAAACAGAGGATAACATGCAGTATCTCACAGACAAGCAGCCAGTTAAAACATGGGTACTGACCCCAAGGGTCAAAAACAAATAAGTGAGCCCTACAAGGCATACATCAGGGACAAAGTGCCTCTGTACTCCTTGTTGGCTCATACTTCACAAGACAGAGCATTATATAGGATGCATGGGATACTGTGCCCCTGACAAGCAGAGCACAAAAAGTTATGCTGTGGTCAAATGGGTTGCCTTAAGGGAATCTACACAAAAGCATATTGCAAACTGAATAGCACTGATAACCCACATGGCCATTACCAGTGGCAGAAGATGAAACATCTATGGCATCTCCCACAACAGTACTAGATGACTACCCCTTTTACACCTTTACTGTGTCAGCTAAACTTCAACATCAGTTAAAAAAAATTACCTTTGTGTCCTCAGCAAATTCAAACATTTGTGGGAGCCACACCTCATTCACACATCTTTACTTTTATTTCGGCGAAGAGCCATTAAAAGTGATTTTAAAACCCGATCCAATTCCTCCAACCTAACTTGGTCATTAAGGCCTCTACTGTCTTCCTCACTCAAAGAATCCAAACCTAACTCTTTTAACCAGGTCCTCATTGCCCCCATGGGTACCTCTAGATCCTCACCATATAATTCTGAAAAAAAAGCTCGGAAAGCTTCTCCTACCTCCTCATTACCCCCTCTTCAAATTTCCTGAGATTGGCTCGTGTAGCTCTACCACACTGTTCCTCTCTCTATTAGCTTTTCATTTTTATGCCAGTAATGTACCACAGTTCTCTCCATACCCAAAATGCGCTAGTCTGTTTGCCTCGCATCTTTTCTTAATCCTATTCTCAATCACAGCATTCAACTCAGATCGCAACCTTCGATCCACTCAATACCGCTGATTTACTTCCTGATCTTTGAGACCAGCCAGTGTCAATTTTGTTTCTTTTTGAGGTATCTGCTTTTCTAACCTGCCAATCTCTTAGTTGTACAATATTTTAAATGAGGCCATTCTAATAAGTCTCCCACGCAAAAACACCTTAAAGGCGTCCCACACCATATTTGAGGAGGCTGAGCCCGCATTAAGATCGAAGAAATCCTTTACCTCGGCTTGTAATTCTGCAACCACCACCTCATCTAATAACTAGGTTCTATCGAGCATCCACCTACCGCAAACCCTATTCCCTGTTAGACAAATATTCGTCCAGATAGCGGAGTGATCTCATAAATGAGCTCCCATATGAACTATCTCCTTCACACTTTGTGCCAGGTTCCTATCTATTATTAAAATATATAAGCGATCCTGGACTGATGTCTGTATTTTTTCTTGTTAAATGTGTACCCCCTAATTAACCCCATCCTCTCTATCCATATATTAGATAACCCCAACTAGGACATTATAAATAGTACTTGGTGTTGCATTTTCTCATTAATTCTGGATCTACTCCCTGATGACCTACCTAAGTTATAATTTAGCACAACATTAAAATCCCCCATCCAAATAATAGGATCTGAAATAAGCAACAGGTGCTGAAATAATTCCACTAACAGTGCAGTATAATCCATATTGGTTCCATAATAACCCACTACCTTAAAAGCCTTATCATATGCCACCAGTCTTCCAGCCTTGCCTACCGATCCCTCCCAAAGGGAAATATTAGGATGATTTTTAATGAGAACCACAACACCTTTATTGCTGCCACTCTGGCCCGAGCGTTTTATCTGGTGCACCTATCTACATGACCTAAACAACTCCACACACTCCTGTCTAGAGAGGTGGGTCTCTTGCAACACTAATACATCTGCTGTAACATCTTTCATGAACTGCAGCTACCTCTTTTGTCTATTTACAACCTGTAAACCGTTAGCATTCCAAGCCAGCAGCCTCTACTCCTTTTCCCCCATTATCTACCCCCTGTTGTTGGTATAAAAACTGTTATCCCCCTAAGCTCCCCCCGACTCCCATTACTCTGAGGCCAATTTTTTTTTAATCCTTTTTCCCACATTCTCCCCACCCTGTGCCCTGTTCCCCTCCCCACTCCAAGCATCCCAGGGAGAACACCCCCCCAGACTTCTTCTAGGCCTTGATGCCTCTGGGGGTGAGGGAGGAAGGTGGGTTACCACCGGTACTTTAAAATTGTCTGCATACGAGATTCAACATCTGAGCAAGTGGAGAGGGAAGGACGGAATAAAGCGGGCGTCGAACTTCCCAACTTAGCTCACTTCTAATGTTTTTTATCAGATCATCGACCTCTCTTGCCTCTTTAAAGTTATACATTTTGTTATTCGCCATCACTCTCAAAGAAGCTGGGAATTTTTACTGAGCCGTAGAACCTAATTTCTTGAGGGCATCAATTCCCTTGCCTAGCTCCCACTGTTTACTTAAAGTTGTACTCAAAATCTGACCTGAGTTTGAAAGAAACTCCCTCTGCCGAGAGTAATTTCTTTTTCAATGTCGCTATTAAGATTCTTTCTTTAACCGCATATGTACGGAAACATACCAGGGTTTTCCTAAGGGTCTCTGTTTAGAAGGGGTCCCGGTGTACTCTTTGTATGTCATTCGCAATGTCAACATCTGCCTCATCTAACTGTAAATCTTGTTTATTCAGACGAACCACGAGGCCTTTCAAATCATCGTCATCTATCCCTTCTGGGACTTTTAGAAGCCTCCGGTTATTTCTACTCTGGTCATTTTCCAAAGTCTCCAGCTTATACCTAGCACTTTCCTCTCCAGCTTTCAAGCTTTGGACTGCCTCCATATTCTTCTTCACTACTACCTTTAGGCCACCTACTTCCTCTTCGAGTACAGCCGTCCTACCTGCCAGATCATAGTTTTTTTTGTTTTTTTTCCCCAATGTCTCGCATAGGCCTCTGATCTCTCATTGGTTGGAACTTGATTTTTCGATCCCCTCTTTAATTTCCAGCACCAGATGTTTCAACATTTTTTAAATAGAATGACTCAAGGGGCTATCTGCTTCCCCCTGACGCTGGCTTTCCCTGGTTCCAGCTGAGGTAGGGGGCTCGTCCAACGGGGTGGGGGCACACTTGCTCTTGTTCTTGCCTCCCCCCAACTCTGCTAGTTCCTTCTCTGTAAATTCCAGGGAGCCAGGGAGTTACTGTCCAGAGCCCAGCCCCTCGTAGACACTGAAGCACTTTCCTCATCCCCCCTCTACCCTTTCCAGATTAGCCAGAGGTGAAAATCTATTTGAAATACATACAGTCTGGGTTACGTAAAGCTCCCCCAAACTTTTAACGCCCCTAGAGGTAGCCATGTTAGTGCCCGCAACTCGTTGCCCCCCTTGGTCTAGAAGGTCCTGCTCTTCCATTTGATTCCTAGGTAAAGCCCTGAAGTATGTTCTTAGTGAAGGGGTAACTTGTGGCCTGTTAGAATGTACTCTCTCACCTCTAGTGCCCAAAACATTTCCCCCTTGTCATTGTCGCCAATGTCTCTTTGGTCCTCAGATACTTCGTCCAGAGCTTCCTTTACTGGGAGATCAATCAGTCTCTCTTTAGCCCCAAAAACCTTCCTACCACTCCTTAAAGAGTACACAGGACTCTTCCCAAGCTTCCTCCTTACCACAACCTCTCATTTTATTCTTATGGGAGCCAGCCTCCCTGCAGCTCTCATAGCACTTTCACTCTGCCCCCCCAAAAGACTCTGTGTGCCTCAAACGCTGCTCCCCTAGACACATGGGGTATGTACAGTACGTTGG
Source organism: Pleurodeles waltl (assembly GCF_031143425.1). Taxonomy (NCBI): domain Eukaryota; kingdom Metazoa; phylum Chordata; class Amphibia; order Caudata; family Salamandridae; genus Pleurodeles; species Pleurodeles waltl. The sequence continues at coordinate 434,345,108 of NC_090451.1, read as the reverse complement.
GCATCCAACAACAAGCTTACAGCCTCTCAGGCCTTCCTCAGTCTAGCAAAATCGCTCACGCCACTTGTGCTGACTCCACCACTTTTCCCCCAGAGGGGAATCCTTGCAGCTGCTCCCCTTCCCCTCCTAACGTCCGTCGCTGCTCTTCCCCAGGTCGCAGCTCGCTCTGTGCCTTTGAAGCTCCGGGCCCCTTCCACTGCGCCTCTTCTTTTGTTCCCCTTCCTCCAGGTAAAGTGTGCCCAACTGCCACTGTCAGCAGTCCGCTGCCTGCCTCGCTCCCTCCCTCTACTCTCTGGCTCATGCCAGGCCCCGCGGAGCCCCTCCTGCAGCCCACTAACTAGCTGGCCACCATGTTCTCTCCCCCAACTGACTAGGTCCTTCCTGATCTCTTGGCCCAGATTGTCTCCCTTTGGAAGTTTATAGGGACCTGGAAAGTAGTGTAAAGAACTTTTTAGTGGGGCTTTGTAATGACATTTTAGAAGGGAGAAGTATGATGCCTCCGTCTAAGCAAGCATTACAGTGATTCTGAAGCCAGGGAAGGACCCAAGATCCTGCGACGTATACAGACCAATTTCCCTATTAAATAGTGATTACTACATTTTTGCAAATATTATGGCAGACAGATTAAGGGGTGTCCTAGGAAAGTTTATTCATGTGGATCAAAGGGGTAGGCTGATGCAGGAGCTGACGCACACCCTGATAGGCTCAATTGATTTGGCTACCACGTGGCAGGATCTGTTGGCGGTAGTAATAGTAGACGCCACTAAAGCATTTGATAGGGTTAATTGGGTTTATTTAAAAATGGTCTGCATGTTTTTTAACTTGGGCAGGAACTTTAGTGGGGTGTTTCAGAAGGTCTATCAAGATCTCGTAGTGAGAGTCCTAGTTAATGGTGTGTTAACTCAGCCTTTTAAGATTCGAAGAGGAACAAGACAAGGGTTTCTGCTGTTGCCATTACTTTTTAACATATACATAGAGACTCTTGCGTGTAAGCTTAGGAAGGACCAGAGGATACTCCTGTTTCAGTGTAGGAACTGAAGTAAGAAGATTTCCCTATATGCGGATGATTTGCTAGTATACACAGCAGATTTGGGTCGAGCATTGGCAGCCATGGAAGAACTTATGAGAGAATTTGGGAAAATCAGTAGATTTGCTGTCAACAGTGAAAAATCTGAAGTTATGGTATGGAGTATGCATGCGGAAGGGTTGTCTGTTAAGAAGGAGGTGAAATATTTAGGGATCACAATAACCCAAGATATAAAACAATTGCTGAAATTAATTTCAAGAAGTTTTTCGGAGAGTCTAGCCAGTTAATGAAGAAATGGGTCAGTCTTCCCCTTACCATCATAGAATGGGTTAACTTAGTCAAGATGGTGATAATGCCAAAATTCCTATTCATTTTTAATGTGGTCCCTTTATTGTTTGAGCAAGAATGGTTGTGCAAACTTCAAGGAGAACTTAGTAGTTTTGTTTGGGGCTTGAAGGGGGTACGCATTGCTTGGAAGAAGCTGAGGAGAAAGAGAAAGAAAGGTGGGCTGGCAGTGCCGAATATAGAGTAATATGTGTAGGCCTTCTCCTGAAGAATTCGGGGGAGCTAATGAAGGAGCCAGGGGATTCGGAGAAAGGACACATTTTTAAAATTATGATGAAAATAAATGGTGTCTCCCAGAAAAGGCTTTTTACATAAGTTTAGTGACCCCAAGTTAAAAAAAAAAAAAAAAAAAGATTTAAGGTAATTTTGGATTTGGTTAAACTCTGGTGGGGTGTGAGAAAAGCCACTAAGCTACCATATTATAGCAAGTATGCGCCACTATGGAACTCTCCAGGCTCCCCGGAATGGTTGAGAGACAAGTTGGCTCTTCCTTTGAGGGAGGCAGCTATTTTGGATTGGGGGAACTTATTCAAGGACAGGATGTTTGGACTCTTTTGAGTCCCTCTGTGAGGAAATGGGGACAATCTTTCCAGGTTTAAATAGCTCCAAATAACTAGCTGGTTGCAACATGTAAAGGAGGAGGTAGGGGGCTCGAATGAACTGGAAGAATTTCTACATCTAAATCCACCTGCAGGAAAGGAGGTTACAAAACTGTACTGGTTGATGTTAGAGACAGCGGATGGAGAGTTCACCCTTCCAGAGGAGATAATGGGAAGAAGACTTGTCAGGACAACAAATAAGAGATCAATGGAAAGTATATAATACTCTTCTATAAGATACAGTTCGGCCTGTGTCTTTAAGAAGAGATCATTTGTTCTCAATCGACAGGGCCTTCTGGACTCCGGGAAAGTTATCTAAGATTGGGCAGGGAAATACAACGGTATGTAAGAAATGTGGCCTGCCCTTGGCAGATGACATGTTTTTAAGGTACCTCCAGCTTACTCGATTTTGGAACTTAGCAACTATGACTAGCATTAACAGAACATTTGGTGAGGCAGTAGGCCCAAATGTAGTGCAAGTGCCAACTGGAACCTCAATAATGACCATGCACCACTATCTAGTGGTGGAGGAGGTAATTGGGGAAGTTATTTTTATAGATTGTCAGGTACCCCCTCCTTAGTGATTTTTGGATCTCTGTAGAATCAAAACCAGTTGACAACCGAGAGTGACAGCGCTAAACTGTTTTTCTATATGATTTTATTGGCTAGGCGAGAAATCTGTCAAAAAATGGGTGAGCGCTCTCCCCCCAACAATACAGGAATGGAGGGAGGCACTATTCAATAACTTAAATATGGATGAGAAGGGGGAAAAAGGCACAGAAACTTTGGACTCCTTTGAGAGTGTGGCTGGAAAGAACTGAAGAGGAGGCACATGGCACATGTTAAGTGACCTGGTATTGTCTTATGAATATACTACTTATTGATTCTCAAGGTTAGCTCTGCATCCAAAGCAGCTCATGATCAAGAATTCAGCTCTAATCCGAGACAGGAGCTTCTTGCCAGAGAGTAGTATAGAGTGGAAGATGGTCTCCCGGTTTTAAAAGGGTTTCCCTTCTGAGTCAGATTGTCGTGGTAAATGAGGACTTAAAAAAAGAAAAAAAAAAAAGCTATTAAAAGTACACCAAAAAATACAATCCACATATTTTCGAATAAAAACTAAACTAAAAGCAGAATATAAGCAAATTTCATTTAAACAAGTATTATTAAACATAATTTGAAGTTAAAATGTCTTTCAATGTTATAATTTCAGACTCATTTTACCACGGGCAAATCCTACTGCTAGCAAGTACTTCGACAAGCTGAAAATTATATAAGGTTTTGTATCACATTTCATTACTCTAAGAGCATCACGAAGTTTACTAAATCCCAACTTCTTGCATAATGGAACAATCCATGTCTTCCTGGCCTTTTCGTATGCCGTGCAGAAAAACAGAATGTGCGCAAAATCCTCACTATGATCTAAGGTACATAAACTGCAGTGTGCCTTATCGTGTAATTTACATTTCATGGTCTAAGCCTTTCCTTGAAGAATTTTTTATCAAATTTCATATACATAGTTCTTGCCAAATGCAGTTGGATAATATCTGGAGACTCTTCATAGCCTGGATTTGGTTTAGGTCCAAGCTCAATCAACCACTTCTTAACATGTCTCAGCCATGGAAGAGTTAGAGAACTGTCCGTTTCCAGTATCTCTTGGACGTCCTCTCTTTAATCTACCAATTCCGGGTCGACCATCACCTGATCCAACAGAGTAGGGGGCGCAAAATTGCAATTTGATCTATCTGACTGTCTAAGTCATGGAACATGGGAACAGGAGATGTTGAGATTGGCACGCCTAATACCCTTCTCATAAATGTATTCTCTCAAGATGCAAGTTGTTTTATATTACTAGTACCCCAGAGTTCACATCCATATAATGTGGCTGACGGTGCTTTATTTTTCGATCTCTAGGTCTGTCGTGATCATTTTGGAAGTGGATACCTGATATCTGTTCAGAATGACCCTAGATCCTTGTGTAAGAGCCATTGCAGAATGGCTTATTTGCGGGTTCCACGTCAATCTTGAATCAAGTATTATACCTAGGTATTCAAAGTTTGCTATGTGCTCTAGGTTTCGGTAACCAACCTTGATATTCCTTCTGAAATACTTGTGGGGTTTTATGGCCATGTATTTGGTTTTCCCAATATTTATTTCCAGGCCCATTTCTTTACAGCGTATGTGAGATCAAGATAGTATAATCTGCAAATAATAGTGCAGGAACAGGAATTCCACAGTTTTGGAGAACCATGTTTTGATTTTGTAACATAGTCTACCACATCATTTATATAGAGTGAAAACAGAGTGGGTGCGAGCACACAACCCTGTCTCACTCCTCTATCAATAGATATCGGCTCTGTAAGTTCTTCATTCATGCCCCATCACACTCTCGCAAAATTACCTTGATGTAACCTAACTATTTGATTTAAAATGTCTTCTGGGTTTTGTTGTTTCCTCAGTGAAGCCCAAAAGGGTCCTCTAGGGACGAGGTCAAACACTGCCCTTAGATCTACGAATAATATTTGAATGTGACCTCTTTTGATCTTAGTATACTTCCACAAAATGCACAGAAGTCAAATAACTTTATTGACAGTGCTTATGCAGGTTCTAAACCCTACCTGATACAATGTTAAAATGTTATTACCATCTAGCTATTCATTTAATCTATTCAGCATTTGTCTAGCATAGATGTTTTGTAATGCATCAATCAGGTTAATCGGCCTATAGTTCCCAGGTTCTTGCTTGCTCCCCTTTTTATGGATGGGGACAATTTCAGCCCCCTTCCATGTAGTTGTTATTGGTGCACCTGAGGATATTGTGTTAGTTATCACATTGATATAGGGGACCCAGACCTCTTTGTCATGCTTAAAATGATCACCTGATATTTTATCTAGGCCTGAAGCTTTTCCTGATTTTATAGTGTCTATCGCCTGCTTTGTTTCTTCCAAAGTAAAATGGGTCAGTTGCCCCGTAGTGCTTACAAGATACTGTGAGCCATTAGTAGATGACTAAGGATCAGAGTACAAGTTAGAGAAGTTATTAGTCCAGGTGGCAGAGTCCAAGTAGTGCTCTGTACAAGCAACTATATCCTTCATTCCATGAGCCACTATTTTCCAAAATTTCACTGCATTTTTGGACGTTGATGCCTAGAGTAAATCACTCCAGTTCATCTCCTCTCATCTCCTTTTAGCAATGGCCATTGTCTTCTCATAGTTATCCCTAGCCTCCCATACCAAATGTTTATTCCCATGCTTTAAATTATTTAATAGTTGTTTAGCCTACTTACAGTCCTTAGTGAACCAAATATTACTAATCGACCTGCTTACTGCCTTATGGTTTTGTTCCTTCTTGGCAGTTATGGTCAGTAAGGATCTTAAAGTCGTCACTAGATAGTGGTGCATGGTCATTATTGAGGTTCCAGTTGGCACTTGCACTACATTTGGGCCTACTGCCTCACCAAATGTTCTGTTAATGCTAGTCATAGTTGCTAAATTGTCTATAATGCGTGGCCATTTAACAGCTTTAAGGATGTTCCAAATTGAGGGATGGATTAATAAAGCATTTCTGGAAGATGATTGTGTTTCAATAATGCACCTTACCATTTCAAGACAAAGATGATGATGGTCACTATCCTGTCTAACGTGTATCCTAAATCCAGAAATCCTGTGCCAATTGTTTATACTATACATATTATAGTCTATTCACGAACAGGCCCTACCCCTTCTGAATGTATATAGGGGATTATCCTCCTTATTGGGGTTGGCCCTACCATTGCATGCCCTTAAATCATACTCTATTGTGAGTTGCATTATTTGTATTGCTGCCCCAGTGCACGGTATTGATGGACCTCTGTCCAGCTGTGGGAAACCCCTAGCCATATCCTGCTCTTCTGTTACTGTGTTCAGGCCCTTTATAGACTCATATGTACAGTTGAAGTCTCCACTTATAACTAATGTGTCATGTGGTGTTGCACAATAAAGAGCGTTATTTAAAATGTTTATAACCTGGGATTCACAATGATTTTTATTTGGTCTACTGTATACATTAAACAAGTGGGCATAAGTCTTGTTTTTAGTGTCCGGGTTACACCAAGAATGTCCATGCGTCCATTACTAAGATACTAATTCCGACATCTTAAGTGATTTTCACCCAAACCACCAACCCTCTGATGGCCTGCCACTTGTGGACTGTATTGCTTCTATATAAAAGGTTTTATATCCCAGCTTGTGAGGTGGATCAATCAGCGAGGTTTCTTGGAAGAGGAAAAGATGGAATTGCTCGATATAGTTATGCCAGTCTTGGTTCAGTAACTTATGTTTTAGGCCTGCAACATTCCACGAAACCATGGCTACAGTATTTACGCTGGTAGCCCTGCAAGTATCAAATTGATCTTCTCGCCCCATTCCGATTTCAGAACTTTCTTTCAGTTCTTTAATCCCTCTTGCACTGATTAGTCAGCCTGCTACTTCCTCAGTGAGCAAAACTGCATTCCCTTCTTGGTTCCCCCCATGTTCTTGCAGTGATTGGATGTTACGATAAATCCATAGCCAACCCATCAGAGCTCATGAATTTCTGGCCCATCTAACTGCTACCCTACCCATCCAAAGTCCTGGAAAAAGCTATAAACTCACAGCTGTGACAATTCCTCGAGGACAACAACTCTCAGTCTGGCTTCCGCAGCAACCACAGCACGTAGACAGCTCTTCTTGCAGCTACCGCACAGTCCTCGTCACACCGCAGCACTCATACTTCTCGACCTCTCAGCGGCCTTCGACACGGTCTCCCACAGCACCTTATGCACCAGACTCCATGACGCAGGAATCCGTTGAAAAGAGTTGCAATGGGGTCACTCCTTCCTCACCAGAAGAACACAGAGAGGCAGGCTCCCACTCTTCATATCTAAACCAACAGAAGTCAGCTACTGAGTCCCTCAGGGATCCTCCCTTAGCCCAGCGCTCTTCAACATCTACACGGCCCCGCTTGCAGCCATCGTCCGAGGCCATGGAATGAACATCATGTCATAGGCCGATGACACACAACTTACACTGAAGACCAGGACAAAGCTAAGAGAAACTTTCACACCGGAATGAAAGCCATCGCCACCTTCGGAAACTCCACTTTTCCCGGGGACGACTCCTGGTGGCCCACATTGCTCAGCACAATGCCCACTGCCGGAGGAAGATCTTTCGCCTACCTTGCAGCTAAGAGCTGGAACAACCTGCCCACTCACTTCAGACAAAGCCCATCACTCGCCATCTTCAGGAAGAACCTCAAGACATGGCTCTTCGAATGTGGCCCGGACCCACCACCAGCACCTTGAGACCCTCACGGGTGAGTAGTTGCACTTTATAAAAGTGATTGAATTTAAGTGGTTTGTTTTACTTCTTCAAGGTCTTGCTTACCTTGCCTCTGCAGCAACTTAGTAACCAATGGACAGTTAACTGAGGCGTTTGATTGTAGAATAGTCTATGTAGTTTGAATTGCATCATATGCTGGTCTATTGTACTCATTCTTAGATCAATCGAAATTAGGCCCCCCACTTTGTCCTTATTAGTGACGGTAAGTAAAATAGTCTTGTACATTATTTTTCCTCTTGTAAGCTTTCTGCCCTCGTTATATCTGAGTGCACAAACGACAGACATTGTCCTTTGTGCCTAATCTAGAAAACAATCTTATTTTTTAGTGCCTCCTCATCTTGCCAACTTCTTTTACTTAGTTTTGGGACGTTAGTTGTGTAAACTCTATATGCGTCGCTGCCATACCCTTGAGTCTATTAGCATGATGTGCAGGTTCGAACATGAAATCATTGCTTCATCGTAATCTCATGGATAACATGCGTTCATTCTCTGCCCGGCATTTGCTAGAGCTTCCATAGAATTGGGATCTGGACAATGAAGACTAGGCTTTTATTGATGGAGCTCATACGCCTTCTGGGTTCCATTGTTTACTTTCCATGGTTCCTGAGGTAACTTGCTTTAAAGTGTTATTCCCAGACCACAGAGGTAGCTTGGTCTCTTTGGCTTTTGTCCCAACTGTACTTGGTGTGGATTTGTCCTGTGCTCTATCTAATTTAAGTAAAGGTGTTGAAGTGGGTGAAGGTAATAATTTAGATAACTCCTTGCTCTCTTCAACTAACTTGTTTATTGACACACTCCCACTGTATTTAAAATGCGCCATTAATGAGTTTACTAAAGCTTTTAAATCCTAGATTTCATTTTTAAGATGGCTATTTGTGCTAATAATTCCTGTATTTTCCCATTGCTGCATCTGCATTCCTGTACTATTGGTGGTTTCTGCTGTTGGGGAAATCCCTCTTCTTTGTGTAGTTCTTCAGATCTATGACTAAAGCGACACAGGGTTGTATCTTGGACTATCATGGTCGGCTTTTCCTCAGCTAAGGCGGCAAATCTATTCGTACATATTAGTCCCATATTCCCCTCTCCCTCTTTCCTACTTGGATCAGTCAATAGCAGGTTATCACTTACACTCTCTTCCTGGGGGGGGGGGGGGAGGGGGAGTGGGTTAGTAAGCACTGGAGATGTTTCTACCGAAGCTATTACTTGTGCTGAAGTACCCTCTTCCTTACTGCATGATTCCTTGGACTGATGGGGTGTACTTCCCTTCTCTGTTGTAAGACTCCATCTATTTTCTAGAAGGAGGGTATTTTTGTTGATTGTGCTTTTGGATTCTTAGCTACTCCCCAAACATTGCCTCAGCTTCCTCTTTAAGACTGTCGATGTCTGCAATGGTACAATTATTACCCACACTTTTCTTCATTTCAGGTGTTTTCCTCTTTTCAAGGGGAGCTTCTATTGCCTTCCTTTTTCCCATCCTTGTTTCTAATTACAGTGCAGCCCCAGTCTAACCCGCCCTTTCCTGGGTAGGAACACTAATCGTGTGTAAATGCAGATTACAATTTCCCTTGATCATGTAAAGCAGTTACTAGAGGGCCTCGAAGTATGGCTCCAATCTGCCTACATTTAAATGGTCAAAAGCACAATAAAAACAATAGCATTAGACATTCAATTTCACTTAGTACGCAAATGGTCAAATATTCTATGCACCCAGCATAATAGAGGTCTGTTAAACAGAGGTTTTAAATAGGTGCAATCAGTCCCGATATTACTTTTCTGGAATCTTCCCACAAATAGTCTGCCTTAACAAGCCAGCCGTATGCTTGCAAGCACTATCACAGTACCTTTTTGCCTTCCTGCTTAGCGTGGAACTTGATGATGCCACAATGGTGCGGAGCCCACAGAACCATGGGGGGGCAGCCCAGCCTCCTCTGGGCGTGGATGGACTTTGCCCGGTGCGGCCTGCTTACTTCCCACACCGCGGGACAAGACTAAGCCCTTTATGCCTGGTGGCGCAGGATGATTCTGGAAGTCCCCTCCTCTGGGCAGGTATCTCATGGTGTAGAGGATGCTATTTAATTTTAATGGGAATCAGGAGTTAGCTTAGCCTTCTGGCTTGCAGGCCTGTACCCCGGTCACCTAGTGACTTTTAACCTACTTAGTTTGCTGTTTTAGCCCATTTAGTTAATTAATTCTTCCAAGATAGCTGCCACCTTTATAGTTCGGAAGATGTTTTAGTTTCACATTATAAGTGCCATTCTGTAAAGTCTTCACTATCAGCGTCAAAGATAAATGAGATACGTAGGTTGTCACATTATGTACATTCCCACTTTCGTGTGCCAGTAACATGATATACCCTGTCAGGGAATTGTTTATGTAATTGCTGACCCAAGCATGCCTTCTTATCTATTGTTTAGGGTCATACCTGAATTAGGTGTCCTATCAGATCTGTATAAGTACATCTCACACAGACAAGAAAATCTGGGGGATTCCTATCAGATGTCATGGACATTATCTATGCTACACATTGCCTTGATGCTGACCCAGTCTTCATGTCCCTACGGAGTCTGATCTCGAGACCTCATTCGAAGGTAACCAGGGTTGGGGGGCTCTTCTCATGGACATGGCACTGGCAGATTAGCTTTAACACACCAAGCTCTCTTTAGGTTAGAGATTAGGTTCATCACGCTAGGTTAGTAGGGCCTATTTCGCATCTAGTTCATATTACATGTTATTGCAAGCTTTTGGGGGACTTTGTATTCATGACTCTTGATTTTACCATTCTTTTCCTTGCATTGTCCATATTCCTAATCATCCCCCCCCATGCAACATATCGTAGATTGCAGTCTTGTTAACTAAAAACCTATTGAAAGCTTCACTGCACCTCTTGCATTGCATATGTGTTGGATTGAGACATGTTGGTCATGTGAGAAAGGGGTAATCTCCGTTTAACCACGACCTCCCTGAGATGTTTCACTCTTGTGCCAATGCATTAAGGCTGCCACAAATCACCTTCTACTGTTTGGGTTTTTGGTGAGGTACTGCTTGTGAGCTGGGAGGGTTGGGACGACAGTTGCAACTTGTAGGACTGGCCTAGTCACCTACAAACAAACGTGCTGTCATCCTCAAACCAGCAGTCTTGCCTAGAGCAAGAGTCAAACTACAACATGGCACCACCAACGATGGTGTTTAGGCACTAATTTACGTATATCCTGACTATTACTGTCTCACATACAACAGGTACTCTAAGTACCATTATACAGAGACGTCTGTGGTCTTGGGGAAGATCCTCCTCAGCTGAACAGGGAGCACCTAACTAGGCTTAAGGTTGTTCGAGATTGAACTATTAAAAAGACTTTCTCCCCACTTGGTGTTTGATGTCTTTACTCATTACACAATGTGGATAATGCCATAGACATTCCTGAAAATGCCAGACACGCATTAATACTTCACCTAGTAGCGCATGGCTTAACAGACCAAGCGCGGGAATGTAACATTCATAGTAGAAGCTAGTAAAGCTTACCAAACAGAAACATTCTACTCTAGGGTCACCTTTCCTGAGGAAGACCAAAGATCATTCACATTTCACACATACAGAATTGCAAACGTACCTCAATGGTACCAAGCATACCAATATCTTGACATTTCTATTACTTATCAAGAACATCAGAACTGGTTTAATGGCACCCTACCATACGTAATACAATGCCTGAGATTTGGTCCCTTAGGTAATGAAGGACCAACGTGGCCTATGTTTGCCACATATACACCTCACCCCGGTGTACAAAACATGCAGGCAGCAGATCTGCGCAATCTATGCCTTGATCTAGTAACACTATATAGATGACTTGTTCAGTTCGTAATGCAAACTCTGAGCACTACACCAGCCCGTTCTGCACCGCCAGCACCTACTGGATACCAATTGGCTACTACTGGGATTAATCCACAAACAGTACATTCTATTAGGGGTAAAGTGCCCACGGAAGGACAGTAAATCCCGTTCTGGATAGCCCAGAAACCTAATCAGCTGGAAGCTGTGTTTCCCCATATGAGAACACAGGAAAAACATAGAATTTTCACAATGTGCTTGCCCTTTGGGATGGTTCCCTCAATGGATGATTGAGCCCTGTGTCTCTGCAATGAATAACCTGTTATTCCCCATTGCAAAACACAACCATTCTTACAGAATAGTCTTAGTTTACAGACACTTAAATAGTCATACACGCACATATGCAATACAAAATTCACACATTACAGCACTTATTAAGAACATAGTACGTAAAAAATATAAAGCAATCTTGGATATCTCCAATGGTTTTTTTCTGCCAAAACCTAGCACATGAAAGTCGGGACCTAAGTGCATTCTCCTTTGGCTCACAAAAATGATAATGCTGTTTTCCCCAAGGCTACAAGAACAGCCCAGGGATGTTCTCAGCCCATGTAACATCAATATTGCATGATATTGATCCCAAGGCGTTGTCCTATGTGGATGACATCTATCTCACAGATGACGACCTCAACATTCATCTTGCCTGGGTCGATCGGATCGTCCTAGAATTCGCTGCCTTTGGTTATAAATTCAATTTTAGGAAAACTAAAATAGCCTCTTTTTCAGCGTATTGTTTCTTGGATACGAGCTGTCAAACGAGGGCAGGAGCCTGGCCCCGCACTTTCTAGAAAAATTTGCTCTTCTCCAGCTACCAAATACAAACAAGAAACTACAGTCTTTACTTGGTTTCTTTAACTTTGGCAGAACTTACATTCCTGACTATGCACAACGTATCAAGCCACTCTGACTTAATATGCCCTGATTTCTGTAGCAGACACTGGACAGTAGAACACACATGCATCCTTAGAGGATTGCAACAGGACATGCTAAAAGCAAAACACCAGTGAGAACAAAACATTGGTCATCAGAAGAATTGCTGGTGCCATTGAGTTCACTTATGTCACCTTTAATGAAGGAGACACAGTGCCCATAGCATAGAAAACACATTTATATTCCAATGTAGAACAACATTTTGCACCCGCAGAAAAATGTCTAACTTCTTATGGCTGTCATTAAGGAGAGGCCACTTGCCCAAGGGAAATGCATTATTGTTGTTATCCCGGTGACAGCCTTAGAGGCCGACACCAAAGCTAGCGTTCCTAACGCTAAAGCATTACATCCACGCTGAATTCAGTGGGCAACTTCCCTGACTGCCATCGATGATTACATCTTTGATCCAAAATTACAGACACAAGAATTTCTTTCATAGGAACTGGATTACCCCGCACCTCTAGACTTGTTGCCACTTGACAGATACCATACTGTCATCTACACTGATGGTTCAGCACAACCAGCTATAAATACTAAACATCAATACTCCACAGCTTGCGCAGCCATGAGTGGAGTGATGAAGTATAGTGTATTCCACCCTCACAATACTTACATGCAGATCCTAGGTGACTCCACAGCTCAGCTGGCTGATCTTAAAGCCCTTATCTTAGCGCTAGTACATACAGAGCCAGGACTACTCAATTTGATAGTCTGTGACTCATACTATTGCGTTCAGTCCTACAATGATTAGCATAATCATTGGTGATTGAACGGGTTCAGAGATTCCAAAGGGAACACCATAAAACATAGAACTCTGTGGGAAAGGGTGGCTGATCTTAAGGCAAAATTACCAAGCGTCACATAGTCCATACATTGGGCCACCAACGTGTGGGAGTACACGTTATTGGCAATAATTTGGATGATGAAGCAGCCAAATCTGCAGTAGCTACGTCTTCTCTGGCTGCAGTGACTCTCTCAGACGAGATTGGATAATGACATTTTGGCTGCTGTGAAAGCTTCGGCTGAAGGCAAGCCTCTCCCAAAAGCATATCCTACAAAATACTCTTACCACATCAGTGCACAGGATATTGCCTACGCAACACTTCCTGGAGGTGGGGATCGAGTGATCCCCAACCAAGACCAGAGATTAGACCTGATAAAAGCAGCACATGGAAGTGTCGCCTCAGCACATGCTGGTATTGCAGCCACAATAACACTCTTACAGAAACGCTTCTGGTGGTTAGGTCTATACAAACAGACCAGGCAATATGTCCTCTGTTGTGACATTTGCCAGTAGATAAAGGGCTCAAATATCCAAAGCCCTCAGCAAACATCCCTCTTAGTGTCCAGCAGGCCACTACAATATGTGTACCTGGACCACTGTAAGTCCCCTACAACCTGATGGTGCATACAAATACATCTTAGTTACTGCAGATTCTTGTTCTAGATTCCTGTGCGTATGGCCTCGGTGGTCGGCCGACGTTCAAACTGATATAAAAGACTTGCTGACATACATATGTGGTTGCAACATTCCATTTGGACCAGGGCTCTGCCTTTGCCTCTAAGGCATTCATGGATATGATGGGGAAAATGGGTGTTAAACTCCATCACTCCTCACCCTACCTTCCAGAGGGAAATTCGAATGTGGAAAGGAGGAATCGAATTCTAAAGCAGTCCTCAACAGCTAGAGTATTAGGTTCTGGCTGCAGATGGCTTCATCACATAAACAAGGTCCAGAGAGAACTGAATAATCTGGTCATTGGGGGGTGGGGGGCACTCCCAATGAGGTTTTCTTTGGGATACCTATGTATGTCTACATGGCCCTGGTTTGGTGGCAGCAGATACATCTTTTAACATAAATGAACATCTCACTGTCTTACAGGAGCTTCAGCAATTTTGTGATGATAAATCATCCGGCAGTGCTGCCACTTTAGGAATAAGGGATTTGCCAACAACTTCTACTGGCTGGATTCCTAGAGTTGGGATCTGGTTCGTGAGAAGATTGTTGTGAAGAAGGAATTCACCCCATCCTACAGAGCATTGGTCTAAGTTCTGGGAATACAAGGTACCAGAACTGTCATCCCACCACCGCTGCCTGGTTCCAAAGCGAACAGATCCATCTTGATTGACAACATCAAACTTCACCATGTGGCTGGTCTTGCACAGTAGACCCAGAGGTCCCTTGGGTAGTTACTGGTCCCCTCTCACTACCCGACAGAACATATCTCTTCAAAGAAGAAGAAACAACAACAATTCTGACTACACAAGCATGTCCAATGAAGCTTCAAGTACCTCCTCAAGTATGGGGAGGGTTGAAATGAGCTCTTGCTGATTTCTATTACAACCTCATCGAACATCACCTGTCCAAGATGTGGCTGTCTTCTATTCCAACACTACAGAAACTGATGACATTGTGTACTATGGGCCTCCACGTGAAGTGGATCCATCTGCCAGTAACGCATTGGCTCCTGTGTTTGCAGAGACTGCTCCTGGTTACTTCATCAATATTGGTGACTTTTCTTCAACTTCATCTGCTCCTGCTATTGAAACTGTTTCAAAGACATGGAAACTGCATATACGGTTTAAAAATAACTATTTAATGTATCCATGAAATTACCTGTGGTTATTTCTGACATTGCTTGCATTTTTTCTATGGATTGGTTTTGTGACTGTTTTCTTCTTGCTTATAAATGGTCATTACCTACCTGAATGCTCCTCTGTTGAGCCTGTGGATAAAGTCTTAACTCCATATCTTTCCTCGCATAAGGTCCGAAGAGACTTGTCAGCAGTACTGATTCCTGATGGGATTGTATGGGATAACATTCCATTTGATATGTACAGGCCTACTGAGGTCATTCAAGTTCCATATATTTTCAAAATTTCAATGACTGATGTAATTACACCTTGTGTTGTATCTGATGATTGGGATGTCCAGACAGTTGATTCCATGTTAACTGAAATGAAGGACTACACTGTATTCGAAAGTAATGATGTGTACACTAACACAAAGAATTATGGGGAAATGTTCTGCTATAACATTACTACCTGCACCGTGCAACTATACACAGATTAGTATTCAATTACACACAGTAGGAACACTGTTCAACTCCTCCTGTGGGGTGCCCAAAACATTATTTGGATAAATATACTTATTTTTCTGGGCATGACACCAAAATCAGAGTCATATTATTTCAAGTTATCACCTTCTAAAATTAGGGGAATTTTGCTAACTAACACAAAGTTATCTTACTCAGATTTCTTTGTTTCCTGTCTTGCAGTTGAAGGTTACGAATACTGGAAGAACACTATTGATGTAAACAGTGTATGGGGAACACAAGATTGCAAATACAGAGTAAGGAAGCTTTATTTAGAGCATGCCTTAGTCCTATACAAATGATCTTTTTAAATGACAGTATTCAACAGACATCCTGTCTGGGATTAGCAAAGATGAAGGAAATGAATGCGGCCAGCAATCCCACACTGGCAAATTTCACTAATCGGCAGTTGTTCCTGAACGTCACCGAAGAAGAACTAGATGCAAAGGTACAGGCTGGTGCCTATAACTCTTTACTTTCCACTCCCTGCAGGAGCTTATTATGGCCAATAGAAACAAATGGGTGTCAGGCACGTTTTGTGAATTCCTCAGGGGGTTTCAAGATTAGTCGGCTGGACCCTCGCTTTGTCTCAGGGCAACACACAGGTATGGTTACAACATACAGTGTGGGTAAACTGTGCCAACAGTGGTTACAGACTAACACCTTAGTAGCAGTTAAAGAACATCTTAACACTCTTTCTGAAGATATAGACTTACAGGCCTTCTTGTTAGGCCCAAGAAAGCCATGCTCTAAACAATTTATCTATGCAATATACAATGAGATCTGCAAGCTTTCTCATATAGAAGCTGCTGCTCGTTTAAGGCAGCTAGATAAGGAGAATTTGGAAAAGGCTTTAGCTGTTGTAGACAACGGCATGAGCACTCAGTCCAACAGGATTTATTTCCTTGATAACAGTATGTCATCTGCAATTAACATTGTTCCTCATGCAATGACCCTTTTACACCATGGACAAAGTCAGTTGCATTTCATCATGCAGTTAGGTTGGACACTACAGATTCTGAAAAACAGCCGCGCTCCAGGGAAGTATATTAACAGTAGTGACTTGTTTGCTGCTTTTAATTTATCCAGGGAACAGCAGACAATGGCTAAAAGGGAAGCGAGTTTTTTTACCATGCTTTATATAGAAAAGTTGCCTTTCACAGTTACAGAGAGTCCATCAACAGTCTGGCTCTTACATGGCATTATAAATCTGCCCATTTCCACCTTTCGTTTTTCAAAATGCTTGAAACATCTTGCAGTGGGCAGATATGAGCGGCTTGGCGATAGCTATATTAAAGAAGAGTGGGAGTTGCCCTTTGAATATATGTCTGAATGGTGAAACAGAGGTCTTTTTTTAGCTGAAGTGAATGTGAGACTATTGTTAGTCATTCAATGATCTGTAGAGAGGTGTCCCTTCATGGCCTTTGCAATGTGGGGTTCGCGAACTTGGCCTGTTTTCTGAAGGGTACTCCCATCACTTTGATTCAACCTGCATTTCATGTACTTTCAAATGCAAGTTATGTGATGCTGAGCGACCAAAGTTGTTGCGGTATGCGACCAGGAATTGGCTATGCAATTTCAGTCTCCAAGGTCGTAACGTGTTGCGGACATGTTTTATTCCCTCCACACAAGAGATAGGAGTAGCAGAAATGAGGCTCACATTGCTATGACTAATGTAAATTATGACAACCTGAGCAGACTAAAGGGGCTGCTGTTCCAGAAACAAGTTGAGTTGACATCAGCTAGAGAGATGTAAGCCCTCCAGAAAGCAAGATCAACAACCGAGATACAATCCCTATAAAATATCAACTTCCCCAAGCACTTTGGAGAACTGGTATTCAGAATTTTCAATGCTTAGCACACTATGGGGATTGTCCATTTCTTTAAGGCTGTTGGGTCTGGATTTGTGTCCATCTTCCACACTGTCTTCAGAGTCATTCCCTCAGCAATCCATTCATTCTTTTAAAGTGTGTTTGGCGGCTTTTCTTTGACTTTGGCATTGATCAGCAGGATACCACTGCTGTTGTTCCTGATACGCAGTAGTTGAGCCATCCCAGCTAAGGGGAGTGAAGGAGCTACTACCACTAGCCAACTGTGTTGTGTTCACATGGTACAGTTTTTTAGTGCTCCGTTGCTAGAATAATTGGAGCATGATTGGTCATTGTCATTCTGACCAATCCTTTGGTGTGTGCAACCGGTCTTTCACTGCACCTGGTGCTTCTTCTAGCATTTACCTTCAGTGTGTCTAGCTGTTTCATCTGTGCCTTCTGTGGATAAGGAACTGCTGATGTTTCTGATGAGCATTCATCCACGGTCGTGCCCCATGATACTGAGGCTGATTTGCGAGGCACTTACGAGCCACCGTTGGTGGATTGTCTGGCTCCTTTGGGCACTTTGTATGGTGCTGCTATCGCAGGAGATCCTGCAGCTGATACTGCTGCGCACTACAGCTCTGTGGATCTGTCTGCCAAACCTGTCATCGATCTGACATCTTACTATGTGGCTTCTTTCTTGGATGCCTTTCCCTTAGATGGCTTTGAAGACATTCTTCAAGATCATGACTACTGTTAAATTAATTTGACCATTGGCCTATTCTAAAGTTTAAAGTTTGCCAACATTGCCTTTGACTTTGGCCTGCTGTGCTTGTCATAGTCGACATTATGTGTCTTTGTATGTTTTAGCTGTTTTTTAACATGTTTAATTAGCTTTTAGTTATGTTTTAATATGATTTTAGCTTGTTTTTAGTCCAAAGCATTCTAGCTTGGGTTCATTCGCTTTTTATGGCGTCGTTAGTCTGGCGTTACACTTGTTCCAGCAATGGTGAGGGTGTAGTGGATCCTTTTTAGTTTAAATGGGAATCAGGAATTATCTTAGCCTTCTGATTTGCATGCCTGTGCCCCCGTCACCTAGTGACTTTTAACCTACTTAGTTTGCTCTGTTTTAGCACATTTATTTAATTAATTGTTCCAAGATGGCTGCCATGTTTATAGTTAGGAAGATGTTTTAGTTTGACCTTATCAGTGCCATTCTGTAAATTCATCACTATCAGCCTCAAAGATAAATGTGATACGTAGGTTGTCACATTATGTACTTTCCCACTTTTGTGTTCCAGTAACATAATATACCTTTTCAGGGCATTGTTTATATAATTGCTGCCCCAAGCATACCTTCTTATCTATTGTTGCGGAACATACATGCATCAGCGGTCCTACCAGATTTGTATACATACATCTCACACAGACAAGATAATCAGATGGGTTCCTACCAGATGCCATCGATGCTATCTATGCTACACGTCGCCTTGAAGCTGACCCAGTCTTTGTGTCCCTACAGAGTCTGATCTAGAGACCTCATTCCAAGTTAACGAGGATTGGGGGCTCTTCTCATGGATATGGTGCTGGCAGATTAGGCTTAACACACCTAGCTCTCTTTAGGTTAGAGATTAACTTCATCTCACTAGGGTACTAGGGCCTATTTCTAATCTAGTTCATATTACATGTTATTGCAAGATGGTGGGGGGTTTTGTATTCCTAAATCTTGGTTTTACCATTCTGTTCCTTGCATTGTACATTATCCTAATCATTGCAGCCCATTCAATTTATCGTAGATTACAGTCTTGTTAATAAAACCTATTGAAAACCTCACTGCATCTCTTTCATTGCCTGTGTTTGTTTGAGACATGTTGTTCATGTGAGAAAAGGGTAATCTCCAATGAACCACGACTTACCTGAGATGTTGCACTCTTGACTCCATGCGTAAAGGCTGCCACAAATTACCTTCAACTGTTTGGGTTTTTGGTGAGGTGCTGCTTGTGAGACAGGAGGGATGGGACGACTGTTGCGACTTGTTGTAGGACTGGCCTAGTCACCTACAAACAAAAATGCTGTCCTCCTTTTACCAGCAGTCTTGCCTAGAGCAAGAGTCAAACTACAACACTGAGGCGGTCATTACAACATTGGCGGTAAAAGCCGCTTACCGCCGTGCAGAAGACCGCCAACACACCGCCGCAGAATTCCGCCACAGCTATTATGACCCACATTTCGGAATCCGCCAAAATTCAGACACCCACACAAGTCCGCCACACCAAAGGTCAGTGATAAACTGGCGAAAACAAAACCTCCACTGTCACGCCAACAGAAATACGCCCACACTATCACGACACACGAATCCACGCGGCGGTCTTTCAACCGCGGTATTCCATTGGCGGTACACACTGCTGCGCTCAAAATACACACACATTTATAAAACACTACCACATTGGACAATTCCAAATACACACACCTGATACACATACACACACCACTCCCACACACCCACACCACTATAAAACACCCACCCACATCACCCACAAACCCCCACAACAAAAAATTCAGAAAGAAGGCCAGAGAGAGAGCACCAGCAAGAACAATAGCAACCACAGGCACACAACACCATCACCCACAGAACTTCCAAGCACCTCACACAACACACCACTACATATCAGCACACATATCACCACACACTCCACCCCACAATCGTCTGGGTAGAGCAACAGCTATTCGGATCACAGGTGCAGCACACCTCCATTGAATGGAAGATGGAGCTATGGCGAAGAATAGTGGACAGGGTCTACGCAGTGGGACAGCACCCAAGAAATCGGTAGGACATCAGGAAGAGGTGGAACGACCTACGGGGGAAGGTGCGTTCCGTGGTCTCAAGACACCACCTGGCGGTTCAGAGGACTGGCGGTGGACCCCCACCTCCTCCCCCACAACTAACAACATGGGAGGAGCAGGTCTTGGAGATTATGCATCCTGAGGGCCTCGCAGGAGTAGGTGGAGGAATGGACTCTGGTAAGTCAAATCTTAACTATTACAACCCCCACCCTACCTGCATGCTATCACATACCCCCACCCTCACCCCCAGCACCCCAACTCCTCACATATGTCCCAATATCACAAACCACCCATCCCAACACCAAGCCCTGCATGCAAAAACAAAGCATGGACACCCATCACTAAAGCATGCCCACTGCACATACCCATACAACCCCCTAAGCCATCCTCACACAAGGTCTCACACAGGAATGCAAGCACTGTGGTACACGGTCACCCACCCATTGCACACCATGACACACACAGATGTAATAAGCATCCTTTTATACCCCTGCAGGACCCCTCCCCAGCGTCACTGGACAGGAGGGTCCACACCACCAACAGAAGAGGCCCACTGTGATGACAGCACCTCTGTCCAACTGGATCTAGATGACCAGCCCGGCCCATCGGGGACCTCGGGACAGTCGATTCCCATCACCCAGTCACAGGCCACTACAGACCTTCTACCCTCTGGAAACACCAGCACAGCACCCACCCAGCGGGCCCACACCTCCGTCCCCAGGACACGTCAATCAGCTGTGTGTCCACCAATACAGGTAACCCAGGATAACCCATCACCCCAACAACAACAGGGACCTGGGGGCAGTGGTAGTGGGCACACGGTCCAGGGGACGGAGGCCCAGGAACACTGGGGTACTGGGAGGGCTGCTGTGCGAGAGGGGGCGGACATGCCAAGGGAACCCACTCTCCACGAGGCCCTCTCCTCCATCATGGGAGCCTATCACCACTCCCAGGAGACGATGGCAAGGAGGGCCCCTGTCTTCAGATGGAGAAACTCGTGGATGGGGTCCTCCCCCAGTTAACGCTACTCTACGGTCCTCCAGACAAACAGGTAAGTACACTGGGAGCATGCTGTATGGGCTATGCCTGTGTGGAGAGGGCTGGATGTAAGAAGGAAGGGGGGAGAGTGCTGCGTGCATGAAAGACGGTGAATGCATGTGCCACATGGCAAGAGTAGGGATGCCAAGACCCCCGCCAAGAAATGAGACCACCCTGATTGTCATCCCACTGTCCCACTTTGTCACCCTGTCCTTTTTTAAACTGCCCCAGCTCCACTTCCTATGCCCATATGGGCAACGCACCTGTGAGACTAATAGACTGGACTCTGCCATGGACATTCCTCCACCTTCACCCCTCACCATATTACAACCCCCCTCCAATATTGAGCACTTCAATAAACACCCTTGAAGCACAAAACAATCTGGAGTCAGTCTGTGATTTCGAATATGTGTATTAGCAATGACAGTGACAAAATGCGTTTTCAAATGTAATGTCAACATACCTATGTCACACATCTCAAGTCCATGAGGAATCTAAGCAGATGACACACGTTGGAAACCACACCTGTGAAACCGTAAGGGAAATGTACAACTCAGTTACCATATACTGGTTGAAATCGACAGACAGGATAGAGGTAGAAGTGTGAAAGTACTTGTAGTAGGCAGGAATGTTTTCTCACCTGTGTGTCACAGGAAATATTGCTGGATCACAGTCGCTGTTGTCAATGTCTTCTTCCTCTGCTTCCTCCTCATCACCGTCCACAGGCTCCACAGCTGCCACAACACCGTCATCTGGACCATCCTCGTGCAGAAAAGGCACCTGTCGTCGCAAAGCCAAGTTGTGAAGCATACAGCAGGCCACGATGATCTGGCACACCTTCTTTGGTGAGTAGAGTAGGGATCCACCTGTCATATGCAGGCACCTGAACCTGGCCTTCAGGAGACCGAAGGTGCGTTCGATCACCCTCCTAGTCCGCCCATGGGCCTCATTGTAGCGTTCCTCTGCCCTGGTCCTGGGATTCCTCACTGGGGTCAGTAGCCATGACAGGTTGGGGTAACAAATAGCCACACCCGGTGCCTCTGGATTTGACCCATCCCATAAGAGATGCTGCTATTCCGCAGGATGTAGGAGTCATGCACAGAACCAGGGAACATAGCATTTACCTGGGAGATGTACTGGTCTGCCAAACATACCATCTGTACATTCATTGAATGATAACTCTTCCGGTTCCTGTACACCTGTTCACTCCTGTGGGGGGGGACCAGAGCTACATGGGTCCCATCAATGGCACCTATGATGTTGGGGATATGTCCAAGGGCATAGAAGTCCCCTTTAACTGTAGGCAAATCCTCCACCTGAGGGAAAACGATGTAGCTCTGCATGTGTTTCAGCAGGGCAGACAACACTCTGGACAACACGTTGGAAAACATAGGCTGGGACATCCCTGATGCCATGGCCACTGTTGTTTGAAATTACCCACTTGCAAGGAAAGGGAGCACTGATAGCACCTGCACTTGAGGGGGGATCACTGTGGGATGGCGGATTGCTGACATCAGGTCAGGCTCCAACTGGGCACACAGTTCCTGGATTGTGGCACGGTCAAACCTGTAGGTGATGATCAATTGTCTTTCCTCCATTGTCGACAGGTCCACCAGCGGTCGGTACACCAGAGGATTCCACCATCTCCTCACATGTCCCAGCAGACGGTGCCTAGGAATGACAACAGCGACCACAGAGTCAAACAACTCAGAGGTATGTACCCACAGTCTACACAGAACACCATTCATACACAAAATGTGGGCTGTATTTGTGTTGTGCGACAAGGCCTAGGTCTGTGTGATGCAGTTGGTAATTAGGGCATGTGGGCCCCTGAAATGGCGACTGCCTGACCTCTAAAGTGGGACAATGGGATGTGAGGTAACTGCGCTGGCGTTGTACACCGTCGCTGTAGGCGGTCGAAGACCGTGGCGCAATGCTGCATTGGTTAACATTGGACCCTATGGGTCCCAGGAGCCAATGACGATGTACGCCATTTTCTATCTGTTCAATCACTCGATACCTGATCTTCGACAGGAGAGGACCTACACTGCAAGTGCTGCTGTGTCCTCGGTCTGGAAGAAACAATGGCTCGTGCGTCTGGGGAAAGGGCCCCTGCCTTCACTGCAGAGGAGTTGGAGAAGCTCGTGGACGGGGTCCTCCCCCAGTACACGCTACTCTACGGTCCTCCAGACCAACAGGTAAGTACACAGGGAGCATGTTGTATGGGCTATGCCTGTGTGGAGAGGGCTGGTTGTAAGAATGAAGGGGGCACAGTTCTGCGTGCATTAAGGACTGTGAATGCATGTGCCACATGGCAAGGGTAGGGATGTGGGCCACTCACTTAGACGGTGCAGTTGGTAATGACTTCTCTTCTTCCCCTGTACATGTCATGTAGGTCAGCTCCCACCAGAAGAAGGATATTTGGCGTGCCATCGCCAAGGACGTCCGGACCCTGGGGGTCCACCACAGACGGAGCACCCACTGCCGGAAAAGATGGGAGGACATTCGCCGCTGGAGCAAGAAGACGGCGGAGGCTCAGCTGGGGATGGCCTCCCAACGTGGGAGGGGTGCCCGTCGAACCATGACCCCCCCCCCTGATGTTCCGGATCCTGGCGGTGGCCTACCCTGAGTTGGATGGGTGCTTGAGGGCATCACAGCAGACACATGGGGGTGAGTACAACATCATTCAGCGGACTTTGCGCACAGTGAAGGTGTCTGGGTGGGGGAGGAGGGCTGTGGGTTTCCCTAGTCCGGGGCGAGTTCCGTAGGCTAGGCCCCTCCGTAATGCAGGCCATGTGGCACCCCACCCCACCTCTGTAGAGTGCCAAGTACAGGTATTCATGTCCCTGTGTCATCTATGTGTGCAGATGTCGACCATAGCCATGTAGGCCATATCCCAGGAATTGCATCTTTAGAGCCAAACAGCGCGACGTAGTGCAGGGGGCTGCTGTGTCTGTATTGTCCGCCAACAGTAGCGGTAAGCCATGCACTCAACCTGTCTTTCTTCTGTCGTCCCCCCCCTTTTTCTGGTCTCCCTGTTCTTGTGTGCATCAGCATCATCAGGCGGAGGTACAGTGGCACCAGAGCACGAGGGAGCTGCATCCCAAATGGCCATGGAGGCCCACACCATGGACTCAGAATACACCAGTGGGACGGAGGGCGAGGGGAGCACCACGGTGGTCACAGGATCTGCAACCAGCGACACGGACTCGTCCTCCGATGGGAGCTCCCTTGTGGTGGCGGCAAAATCTGTTCCCCCCACTTCTACAGGTACAGCCGCCACCACCCCTACCAGCACCGCCCTCCCAGCAGCCCCTCAGCCTTCGCCCCGTGCCAGCTCACCCAGGAGGGTGGGCATCACCTTCGCCCCAGGCACCTCAGCCCCTTCCCCTGTCACCTCTGCTGCCCTCAGTGAGGAGGCCATTGACCCCCTCAGGTCCCTCACTGTTGGGCAGTCTACCATTTTGAATGCCATCCAGGGTGTAGAAAGGGAATTGCAACACACAAATGCATTCCTGGAGGGCATTCATTCTGGTCAGGCTGCCCTTCATCGAACCCTGCAAACTCTGGCCTCAGCACTGATGGCAGCCATTGTCCCTGTGTCTAGCCTCCCCCCTCCAACTTCCTCCACCCCGACCCAATCCCCTGTACCTCAGCCTATCCCAAGCACACCTACAGACCAGCATGCACACACGTCAACACACAAGGGAAGCTCAGGCAAACATAAGCACCACACATCCCACAGGCACTCACGCAAGCATCACACACATACAGACACACCAACATCCACTGCCTCCACTGTGTCCCCCTCCTCGTCATCTCCCTCCTCCCTCCCAGTCTTTTCTACACTCACACCTGCCTGCATGCACTACCACTACAGCCACTACGTCCCGCACCAGCACACCCACCACCACACCCCGCTCACGTGCACTCACCACCCCCACTCCCATTTACACGTCCCCTGTGTCCTCTCCCAGTGTGTCTGTGAAACCCCCTCCGAAGATACACAAACGCAGGCACACACCCACCCAACAGCCATCCACCTCACGACAGCCTCCAGCCCATGCACCTGCACCCAAATCCACAAAACTTACACTTCCTACAACCACCACCTCTTCCTCCACTCCCAAACACCCTCTATCTACCCGTCCCAGTGTCTCCCAAAAACTTTTCCTGGCCCCCCTTAACCTATTTCCCACCACCCCCCCGTCCAACTCATAGGTCCCGTACTAGCACCTCAGACAAAAAATCTCCGGGACCAGTGGTGCCTGTTGTTACAGGTATGTGGAGTGCACCGGCCACCAGGACAGCCAGTGTGGCACGGAGCCACAGCACAGCCAGTCCCCTCCCTGTGAAGCACCAGAAGTTGGACAGTGCCCGGCAGGAGAGGGGGAAGACTCCAGCCAGCAAAGCCGCTCACAAGGGTCCCGGGGGGAGTGTTGACTCAGCTGTGACTCCTCCCAAGGTGGGGAAGGGGCAGAAGAAATCTCCAAAGTCTGGGAGGAGCAGCACGGCAGAGAGGACCGACATCATCCCCGCTGCCCAGGAGGCCACCGCCAGCCCCATCATCAGTGGCCAGGAGGCCACCGCCATAGTCAGTGCCCAGGAGGCCAGCCCCATCGTCACTGGCCAGGAGGCCACCGCCAGCCACAGCCCAGCTGGCCAGGAGGGCCCCGCAAGCCACAGCCCAGCTGACCCATGAAGGACCGCCAGCCACAGCCCTGCTGGGCAATGAAGGACCGCCTTGGCAAGCACCGCTGAACAGGCCAGGGACCGCTGAACAGGGCAAAGACCGCCATGGAATGCACCGCTGAACAGGTCTGACACTGGCAACGCAAGCACCGCCGAACAGGCCAGGGACCGCTGA
Organism: Pleurodeles waltl; assembly: GCF_031143425.1. Lineage (NCBI taxonomy): Eukaryota > Metazoa > Chordata > Amphibia > Caudata > Salamandridae > Pleurodeles > Pleurodeles waltl. The sequence goes on along the minus strand of NC_090451.1, from coordinate 434,319,312 downwards.
ACAGGGCAAAGACCGCCATGGAATGCACAGCTGAACAGGTCTGACACTGGCAACACAAGCACCGCCGAACAGGCCAGGGACCGCTGAACAGGGCAAAGACCGCCATGGAATGCACCGCTAGCCCATTTGCGGCAGGGGCAGTGACGCAACTGGGACCGTCACGGGGTGTGTGCTGCACTCTGGGCACCAGTCCCCCTCCAGAACCAGTGGAGACTGTTATCCACTTGAGAGACTGTGGCTTTGCACTCCCCAGGATGGTACAGTGGGCAACCCACCCACTGCAGAGACTTGAGAGACTGTGGCTTTGCACTCCCCAGGATTGAACAGTGGGCAAACCACCCACTGTAGAGACTTGAGAGACTGTGGCTTTGCACTCCCCAGGATTGCACAGTGGGCAAACCACCCACTGTAGAGACTTGAGAGACTGTGGCTTTGCACTCCCCAGGATTGAACAGTGGGCAAACCACCCACTGTAGAGACTTGAGAGACTGTGGCTTTGCACTCCCCAGGATTGAGCAGTGGGCAAACCACCCACTGTAGAGACTTGAGAGACTGTGGCTTTGCACTCCCCAGGATACATCAATGGGCATGGAGCCCCCTCGTTGATCTGGCGTGGTGCACTCATCCGGCTGAGGTGCCTGTTGTATTTCTATCTGATGCCCCTGCAGTGTTCTCTCCGTTTTGATCAGGTATCTTGTGTGGGCCTCACCCATGCATTTTGGGCCCAGTGGTCCACGGACAATGAATGGTGCATTACCTGCACTACTAATTGTGGTGTATATTTTGTTTAATGTGTAAATATATATGTATATATTTGCTTACTGTATTTTGATATATTACAATGGTTCAACTCATTTCCTTTTGTCTTTGCATTCTTCCGGGGGGTTGGGGGGCTGTTACTGTAATGTATAGATATGCATTGGTGTGTGTGTTGTAGTGGGTGAGGGTCGGGGTGGGGGTTGGGATGTTGGTTGTGTGTGTCCCTGTGTTTTTGCCTCCCCCTCCCCTATGTCGTAGGTGCAGTACTCACCGTGGTCTTTACCGCTGGCGTTGATGATCCTCGTATAGGAGCAGGAAGACTATCGCTGGCAGAATATGGAGTTCCGGCTCCATGGTGTCGTCGTTCCTCGTGGAGTGTGTAGAAGTGAGCGTTTTCCCTTTGAAATGGCTGTTTCCGCCGTGTTTTTATAAGCAGTGAATCCGCCCGGATAAGGTGGCTGATTGGTAGGTTGTGATACTGTGGGCGGTACATTGTCCTCCACCTGTCTGTTGGCGGTAACCGCTGCGCTGTTTGTCTGTACTGCCGTGGCGGTCGGAGTGTTAAAGTGGCTGTCTTTGTTGGCGGTTTCCGCCACGGTCGTAATTGCAATTTTTTTATCGCCGGCCTGTTGGCAGTTTTACTGCCGCTTTAACACCGTCTGCCAGGGTTGTAATGACCACCTGAGGCTGTTATCCCACTGTCCCCGGGTGCTGTTGTCTAGATGTACCGTGCTGTGGGAGAAGACCAATCGCTTTATGCATGGCAGCACGGGAAGATTCTGGCTGCCCCTCCTCTGGGTAGGAGTCTCCTGGGACAGTTAGTCCCATTGTCCCCAGGTGCTGCTGGCTAGATCTCATGTGCTGCAGGGAGACCAATCGCTTTATGAACGGCAGCGCAGGAAGATTCTGGCAGTTCCTCCTCTAGGCAGGTTACTCCTGGGACAGGTAGTCCCACTGTCCCAGAGTGCTGCTGGTTAGATGTCTTCATTCATTCAGTAACAGGCAAAGCTTCGTCCAGTGTAGGGAGATGAATGGTTTTCTTAATGTTGCTTCCCGTTTGTTTTTGAATATTTATATTAGGTCTAAACATATGCATCCACCTTTGCAACAATATAAAGCACATACATTGCGTTGCTCATTTATAAGGCATTTCACTCCCTTACAGATGTCTGGATTGTCACATTGAAAGGGAAGACAAAAAAGCCAAATATGAAACTCCACATATAAAAAAAACACTACAGGTTTGCATACGTGTCTTCCTGCCTTTTAAAAAGAGTTTCAAACTGCTCAATAGCTGTACCACTTCCTCCCCTCTATGTAAGCCCATTCTTCACATAGGAGATTGGACCTCGATATGCCTGTGAACATCTATTCAAAACCAGGCCGCAGTAAGAGCATGTAAGCATAGGGCCCATCTTAGGGATGTAATATCAATCACAGCTTGCCGCTCCATGGGTGGATTTAGCACTTGAGCACCATATCTTGGTATTGGTGGACTGTCAAGCTTTTGCAACAATGTGAAAAGAATTGAAGTGTAAGTCAGTAGAAGAGACTGCTGCCCTAATAAGCAGTATGAAGTTCATAAATTGACACAGGCTATGATTGTACATTTGTTTGTAGGCGCAGGATTTGAACTTTTGTTTGGTGGTTGAAGAGGGTTGTTCATGCACGCTTGTTTTGGTTCTATAAAACTGCTCCACATTGAAAGAAAATAGTATGACAGTACACAGGGATACACTTTGACAATCCAGAGGCTATGGGAAGTCCAAGGGCCAGAGTAGAACTGAGTCTCGTTGCCTGATGGGCAACTGGACAAAATGAGTTGAGTATTTCAACATGTACCACTATGATCTTGTTTGAGATTGAATTTGTTACGTGGACCATCACTGGTGCTGTTGACAAGCTGATCGGTCAGGGCTGCACGTTTGGTGAATGTGAGTTGTTGATGGCAGTGCTGGAGGGATGATTTGTAGCCTTGTCTGTGGTCTGTGATCTAGCTTTTGATCTGATCCAGGAAGTGGTGGTGGTTTAAATGTCAAAGGCTTACATTTTGGTAACACCAACGAAGTGAAGTTTTTCCTCAGACAAATTGGCATGCAGTTTACGTTTAGTCATGAGCCACCCTTGACATCTAAAAAGAAAATCTGGGTATTGTTGAAAAGCTAGAGTGCCCTATTCTAAGCTTTGTAATTCATTTAAGCAGTGGTTTGGTGGGCTTGATGATTTGCAAGGATCTGGTATTGCTGTTCTTGGTACATCTTTGAAAGAGAAAGGTGGCTGAGCAAATGGTGATTCTGGGTGCGCTGAAGAACATGCAAGGAGAATTGACTATGTTTTTGTTGTCGATATGTTCTGTTAGGCTTTTGGCTGCCCAAACTATCACACAACCCTTTCTGAGGCGAGGGCAAAAGTAAAAAGACTAAGCCCTCATAAAGGGTTCCTACTAATGAATGGCTCCAGTGGTAGGAACCATCTTATGGGGAACAAATGTTTATTGTATAGAGAAAAGAGGTTTGTGTGTTAGAATGTAAGTACTGCTGTCTTGGCAGAATATAGGAGTAGACTAACCTTTACTGTGCTGTTGTAGGTTTGGGAAGGAATACAACCCCTCACATTCTACATAAGTATAAATCATCTTTCCCAGACTAAACTGAGGAAACTAGATTATGATTCATTCCTGCAGCCCATGGAGAAGGAATATGAATCAGTCCAGCAACACACTGGAGAAGCAGGAGTTGGATACCCTCCAAAACGTCACCAGGGACACGGAAGTCACACACAAAACATACTAAATATGAGTTAGAGTAAGTGTGCTAGTGCTCTCCACTAACCAAGACAATTACATACTAAGGGCCTGATTACGTCCTTGTCGGATGGGTCAGATATCCCGCCCGCCATTTTACAAGTTCCATAGAATATCATGGAACTTGTAATACGACGGGAGGGATATCCGTCAAGTTTGTGACGGATTATGCCATCCGCCAAGGTCCTAATCAGGCCCTAAGTCCATTATGGAACCTTACCCTCTTAAGCCTCTTTGACCCTGTATCAATATAGTACAAGGCAGTCATTGCTAGTGTTATAAAGATGGGAATAACCAGTCAGGGTGTTGTGTTTTTGTAAAATACAACAATATCATATCTGTCGTTCTACTTAGCAATCTATATAAAATGGTATTTGGAACAGGTGTACTAATAAGCACAGATTGGCATATTACTACATTATAGGGTGGCTGTCTCGAAAAAACTAATTTTCACCTATAGCTTTGGTTCTAGAATCATTTTAGACCACAAGCCACATCCTCACATGGCCTAGTTACTGTGATGTTCTCCGTGCACTAATTTCACTCCTTATATTCTGTTATGATCAAATAACTAAACTAATGTACATGAAAAACACTGTTGCATCAATCTTAATATGCAGAGCCGCTGAGTGAAATACGCTACTGTCAGACTGGTGATCTAAAACAGAGAGAAATGTCAGGTTTCTAGGTATAAATGATCCTGGGCTGTTGCAACCAGGAGTAGGGTGTGAACTGTCAGGACCCAAAACAGGCTTGACTCTTCCGTTTGGGGTGCAAGAAAATGGATGTGAGGGATCAGGACCTAGGACCACAGTCATTCTTGACTGTTCCCATGGATGGGAGTAATTGCAGTATCTTCTTTTTCAATGGGAAGGTTGGGTGTTCCAGGACCCAAAGCAGGCTGGGCTGTTCAAGTAGAACGGAAGCAATTCTAAGGCACAGGATTAGAACAGAAATGTGTCTGGATTGTTCTCAAAATGGGGGAGGCATGTCAGTTCCCAGGAACCAGAGCCCAAATAAGGTTAACTCTTCCAGGGGAAGTCAGAGATGGTGGAACCCAGAAACCAAGACCTCAATCAAGCTGAACGGTTTAAATGACGGGCTAGGTTGGCATGACCCAAGTAAAAAAAGGCTATAGTGGTCTAATGGTTTGATGTGGGGAAAGCATGTCCGTATCAAGTATTTAGGCCCTGGCCAAAATCAAGCTGAACTGTGCCAAGAGTGGGAAGGAATCTCTCAACCCAACTCAGCCTAGACTTCCAATTAGGGGTAAAATGGATGCCAGAACCTTTGACCGAGGATCCAAATCAGATTGTGATGTTCCAACAAAGAGCAAGGATTCCAAGGGCCCAACTTAAATTTGACTGTTCCATCAGGGGAGGAGAAAATGCTAGGGTTCAGAACCCAAATCAGGTGGGACTTTTCCTGAGGGATGCCAGGAACCAAATGGGGCTGAACTGTAAAAAAAGGTAAATAAGCCAGGATCCAGGCCCAAATTTAATAGAACTGTTTTAATAGGATTGAGATAGATGCCATGACTGAGAACCCAGGAAAAAACACATCAGCCTGCATGTTTCCAATACGAGCAGGAATGCTAGAATCGAGGACCAAAAACAAACTGTACTGTTCTACAGATCCCTGGACCGCAATGAGGCTAAACTATTTCAATGTGGAGGGTGTGGGGGGGGGGGGGTAGGGGGAGAAGAGTCATGTGAAAGAGCCATGTTTTCAGTTTCTTTTGAATCTAAAAGGAGCTGGTGACTCTCATGTGAAGGGGAGGTCATTGCCAGGTAGGAGTAGGTGCTGCCACCGGCTCTATTTGCTTGTGGAGGACATGTGAGAGCAGTAATCTAATGGTGTGAAGATGCCTGATTGGAGTGTGGAAGCTGATGCTGTTGTTCAGGTACACAGGACCTAGGTTTTGCAGTGCTTCGTATGTGTGCATGAGTAGTTTGAAAAGGGTGTGTTTCTCTATTGGGAGCCACTGGATATCTTTGAGTTGTGTGGATATGTTGTTGTGAGGAGTGGGTTTGAGTCTGGCTGCTACATTCTGGATGATCTAGAGTCTCTTGGTCACTTGTTAGGTCATTCTGATGTACAGTGTGTTCCTGTAGTTTAACTTGCTGGTGATAAAGGATTGGGGATTGTTTGACAGGGGTTGAGCAGAAACAATTTGAAGATTTTCCTGAGTAGCCTCAGGGGTGTTGAAGCAAGAGTAGGTGATTAAATTGACCTGGCTTGACATTGAGATTTGATTGTTGATCATGATCCCTAGGTTCCTGGCTTGATGAATTGGGTGTGGGTGTTAATTCTGTGGGCCACCAGGTGGCAGACCAAAGTAATGGGGTCCTTTCCGACAATGAGGGAGTGCTCAGTCCAGGTATGTGGGGATAGACTTGTGCACTGTAATATTGGGGAAGTTAGAGAAAGACAGGTTCAAGAAGATGTCATGAGATGTGGATGGGGTGCTTCACTCGTTGGGTAAGTCAGAGTGTGTTCAGATCTTCCAGGAGGTTGTTGATGCGTGGGTTAGTGTGGTCCTGCATGTGGACGTTAAGGTCGCTGACCTCAACTTCCACCTTGGAGGTTGAAAGGCTGGATTCTTACAAATGGGGCAGGAGGGGTGTCAGAAACCAAGACAAACTGAAATGCTCCATTGAATGATCAGGGTGCCAGAGCCCGAATCAGGAGCATGGGATGGGGGTAGGGCGTTTCTGGATTGTTTCAATGGGGGAAAGGCATACCAAGACCCAGTACTCAAATAAAACTGGACTCTTCCAATGCAGGAAAGGGATCCCAGGATCCAGTCAGGCTGAACTGTTTCAAATTGAGGGAAGAGACATCTGAACCAATGACCCAGGTCTCAGGACCCAGGGAGGAATGATGACAGGACTCTGGACCAATGAAACCAGACTGGTCTGTTCAATGAGGTTGAGAATTCAGTACCCAGTATTCAAATGAGGCTGGACTGTTGTACTGGCAGGAATGGACATCCAGGACATAACACCAAATTGAATTGTTACAGAGGGGAAGGCGTGCCAGGGATCATAAGCTAGGAATGTTCTCAGGCTGGACTGTCCAATGGGGGAAGGGATGCCACCCAGGACTGAAGAACCAAATCAGGGTTTCTTGTTTCTGGGGGAAAAACAACCCATGTTTCAGGACCCAAGTCAGATTTAAATCGAGGGGTGGTAAGAAATGCAAGGGGTCAGGGCCCATGATCCAAGACTGAAATGTGGCTCCCCAGTTCAAACGGGGATTAGAGATGCCAGAACCTTTTACATATGACAGATCTCAGACTAGGCTGACCCAAAGGGGTGGAAAGATTCCATATAGAAATTAACAGTAACTATTATAAGCAAGGAGATATGTCAGGATCCATGACTAAAATCAAGCACCACTATTCCAGTGGCGGATGCTAGACTCAGAATCCAACACCCGCATCAGGCTGGACTATTCCACTGGGGCTGGGAGGGATGCCATAACCAAGGGCCCTTGGATCAAATCAGTCAGGACTATTTTAATGGGAGGAGGAGAGATGCATTGACCCAGGACCCAAACCTGGCTTGAATATGAGAGAAGGAATCCTTTAGCCCTAATCGGTCAAAAATGTTCCAATGGCAGTAAAGGGATGTCCAAAAAGAATGCCAAGACCTGTGACCCAAATCAAGCAGGATGATTATAAATGTGGTGAAGGGATTTCAGGACAAGGAACCATGAACTAAGACCCAAACTATTCTGGAATGTTTCTACAGAAGGTAGAAGGGATTCCAGGACCAAAAACAATTGGAACTCTTCCAGTGAGTGGAACAGGATATCATGAACCATAAACGAAGACCCAATCCAGTAATGCCTGTTCCAATAGAAAAGGGATGCCTGGACCTAAATAGGCTGGACTGTTCCAAAGATGGGGGATGAAAGCCAGGTCTTAAATACAAAGGCCCCTGTACTAGTATTGACTTTGGGCTGGACTATTCTGGTGAGGTTAAAGAATGCTAGCACCCAAGAACAGGACCTAAATTAGGCTGGACGTTTACAGTGAAGAAGAGGGATGTCAGGATCCAGGGTCCAAATCAGGCTCCAATGGGTGTGTAAGAATTTTATGATCCAGCTTCCAAATCAGGCAGGTCTGTTCCAGGGTTGGAGGAATTCCATGATCCTGGACCCATGAATTAAATCCGACTGGACCAATGGAGGGGGGAGTGATGCCAGTATCCAGGAACCAGGACACAAAGCCGTCTGGACTGCTCCAAGGAGTGGAAAGAGGTACTGGTACATTTGACCCAAGGCTCAAAATAACTGCAATATTCCAAACCAGAGGGAAATACAAGGGCATAGAACTAGGGCATTAATCAGTCTGGATTACTCCAATGAGAGAAGGAATGCCAGAATCCAGATCTTGCTGCACTGTTCCAGCTGGGTGCATGTGTGTCATGGCCCAGGACCCATGGACTAAATCAGGCTAGACAATTTCATTATGGCTAGGAGGATGCCAGGACCTAAATCAGTTTGGACGGTTTCAATGGTAGAAGGAATGCCAGAACTAAGGTCTCAAGACCCATTACCTAGGCTGAAATTTTCCAACAGGGGAAAAGCCAATACCAAGGATCGAAACCAGGCTGGAATGTTTTAATTGGAGTTGAAGGGTTGCCAGGGCACAGGCCCCAAATCAGACTGGATTATTTCAGTCAAAGATGGAGCCCTAGGACTCATGCCTAGGAATAGAATCAGGCTGAACTGTTCCAAGGGAGAGGGATGCCAGGACCCTGGACCCAAATCAGGGCTGACTGTTCCAAAGGGTGTGGCACCCAAACCCAAGGCACATAAACCAAATCAGGCAGGATTGTTCCAGTGGCATGGGTGTGGGAATGAGAAAATCTATGATTCAAAAATTCTGGTCTGCTCCAATGGCTTGGGTAGGGGTAGGGGCAGAGATGGGAGGAGGGGAAAAGTGAGGATGCCATTACTCACAACCAAGGAGGCTTGACTCAAATAAGATTTAAAATGTGTAGATTTAATTATGCTCCTTCTCCAAGGGCTGCATATTGCCAGTTGTTTGGGTATCTCAACAGTTGGCAGAAGGTAGTTCTTCGACAAGGAGCCAAGCCTATTACATGATCTACAGAGAAGCTTACCTGAGTGCATGTTTGGGTGCTGAGCCAATGCCGCTGGGAGGCAGGAGGTCCCCTACGGGATATCAGGAAGTGCCTGGCCCACCCTGAGGAAGCACCAACATGGCTCAGGTGCCTTAATGGCTGGCTCAGCCTAGCCTGAAGTGTCTGGCGGCCTCGGGCCCTTGAATGACGAGTCAGGCTGCCAGAGGGCCTGTGATGAGAAGTCCCCCCACGAGCTGCCCTGTACCTTCTTTACCCCGTAACGGGACATGCCACATACTGAGTGAGTCATGGGGCCCTGAGGTATGAGGAACTTAGTGGCTTTCCATGACACAGGAGGTTCAGGAGATATCCTACAAAACCTGGTGTATCTCAAACCACTCCCCAGTTTTAATGAGCTTTTCAGGAGAGCATAGGTACACTCCGATCCCACTTTGGAGATTGCGAGCAGGGGCTTTATCAGACCCCCTGTTTGGGGCTACAGTTCAAGAGATGCTCTCGCACTATTTTTAGGAGAACTGGGGCACTGTGAGCACCAGAGGACTAGACTGGGAGGCAACAAAGGTAGTACTCCATGACATAGATTTAAACAACAACATACGTGGTGAGATAAAACTGGAAAGTGACATTCAGAAACATGAAGGAGACTTAAATGTGATAGAGAAGGAGCTGCACACAGTCCCAGAAAAACTTGAAGACTGAAGGGAGGGACCCAGGCTGGTACTGGATGACTGGTGCTACCTTGAGAAACATACTTATACAGCATATGAGCAAAGTTTGCATGCATAGGGGGACAAAACTGGAATGATGCTTGCCAGACTGACCAGACAGGAGGCCCAACAGCCCCCAATATTGTCCATCCGCAATGTTCATGGGTCCCTGGCTTGCACCCAGCGAGCCATAAATTAAGTATTCTAGCTTCATCTAAGCACAACGTACGCTGTGCAGGGAGGAGGTTTGGAGACTCTCCTCCAGGGATATTTGGCAGAAATACCACTCCCAACCTTAAATCCTGAGGTTTGTGATCAACTAGATGGACCCATCACCTGAGAGGAGATCCTTGAGGCAATCAGGAATATGAAAACTGCAAAAACTCCAGGTAGTGACGGCTTCCCATGGAAGTCTACAGCCAACATGCAGACCAAATGGGTGACAAACTGTTAGTGGTCTACCAGGAGGCCCTTCAGAAAGGGACCCTCCTGCAACAATGTGCGAGGCATTAATTATGATGATACAAAAACCAAGTAAGGACCACATGGAGGCCTCCTCATACAGGCCAATATCATTATTAAACGTGGAGGTCAAACCCCTTCATTATATACTAGAGGCTCACCTGCTTCCTCATCTCGCAAGCTTAATTCACACAGACCAGTCAGGTTTTATTCCTCATCTGAGTACGCTTTATATTCTAAGATGACTCTCGCATGTTACCATGCCCCACACTTGTGAATGGACACCTACGCCTTAGCACTTCTAGATATTGAACAGGCTTTCATTTCATTGTATTGGAATTACCTGTGGCAGGTGTTGTGAAAGATGCATTTGGGCCCTAAGTATGTGCAGTGGGCCCAGCTGTTGTACACCACCCCACGCACTGTCATAATTGGACTCTTGCTCTAGGCAAGACTGCTGATTTAGGGATGACAGCACTTCTGTTTGTAGGTGACTAAGCCAATCCTACAACAAGTCGCAACTGTCAGCCCAACCATCCCGGCTCACAAGCAGTACCTCACCAAAAACCCAGACAGTAAAAGCTGATTTGTGGAAGCCTTTACGCATAGACTCAAGAGTGCAACATCTCTGGAGTCGTGGTTAAACAGAGATTATCCTTTTCTCACATGAGCAATGTCTCAGTCACACACAGGCAATGAAAGAGATGCAGTGAAGTTTTCAATAGGTATTATTAACAAGACTGCAATCTACTGTAAATTGCATGGGCTGTAATGATTAGGATAGTGAACAATGCAAGAAACAGAATGGTAAAAATGAGAGTCATGAATACAAAGACCCCCACCATCTTGCAACAACATGAGATATGTAATAGATGTGAAATGAACCCTAACACCATAGCATGATGAACCTAATCTCTAACCTAAAGAGAGCTAGCTGTGTTCAACCTAATTTGCCAATACCATGTCCATCAGATGAGTCCCCCAACCCTCGGTACCTTGGAATGAGGTCTCTAGATCAAACTCTGTGGTGACACGAAGGCTGGGTCTGCATTAAGGCATCATGTAGCATAGATAGCGTTGGTGGCATCTGGTAGGAATCCCTCTGATTATCTTGTCTGTGTGAGATGTATTAATACAGATCTGGTAGGAGCACTGACGCAGGTATGTTCCCAAACAATAAATAAGAAGGCATGCTTGGGGCGGCAATTATATAAACAATTCCCTGAAAAGGTACATTATGTTACTGTCACACAAAAGTGGGAAAGTACATGATGTGAATACCTATGTATCTCATTTATCTTTGATGCTGATAGTGATGCCTTTACAGAGTGGCACTGATAACGTGAAACTAAAACATCTTCCTAACTATAAACATGACAGTCATTTTGGAAGAAATAATTAAATAAATGTGCTAAAACAGAGCACACTAAGTAGGTTAAAAGTCACTGGGTGATGGGAGCACAGGCCTGCAAGCCAGAAGGCTAAGCTAAACTCCTGATTCCCATTAAAACTAAACAGGATCCACTACACCCTCCCTATTGCCGGAACAAGAATGACACCAGAGAAAGTGAATGGACCCAAGTTTAAATGCTCTGGACTGAAACAAGCTGAAATTATATTAAAACAAAACTAAAACCCAATTAACACTTGTTAAAATTTAGCTTAAACATACAAATAGACACCATGTCGACCATGACAAGAACAGCAGGCCAAAGTTAAAGGCATTGATAGGCAAACTTTTAAATTTTAGGTTAGGGCAATGGTCAAATTCATTTAACAGTAGTCATGATCTTGAAGAATGTCTTTGAATCCTTCAAAAGGAAGGGCATTCAAGAAAGAAGCCACATCGTTAGATCGATGACGGGATTGGCAGATGCATCCACGGAGCAGTAGTGCGCAGCAACATCAGACACAGGATCTCCCGCGAGAGCGGCACCATCCAAAGTGCCCAAAGGAGCCACACAGTCCACCAAAGCAAGCTCATAAGTGGCCTCACGAATCAGCCTCAGTCTCATAGGGCACGACCGTGAAAGAACCCTCATCGGAAACATCAGCAGTTCTTTGTTAACAGGAGGCACTGGCGGAACAGCAAGGCACACCGAGGGTAGATTTTCAAACAGGCACCAGGTGCAATAAAAGACTGGTTGCACACACCATAGGACTGGTCGGAATGACAATGACCAATCATGCCCCAATTCTTCCAGCAACGGAGCATCAAATAACTGTACCATGTGATCACAGCACAGCTAGGCTGGTGGTAGTAGCTCCATCACTCTGCTAAGCTGGGAAGGCACAACCACTGAGAATCAAGAACAGCAGTAGTACCCAGCCAATCCAAACTCGCTTCCCTTTTAGCCATTATCTGTTGTTCCCTGGATGAATTAAAAGCAGCAAACAGGTCACTACTGTTAATGTATTTCCATGGAACTTGGCCATTTTTCAAAATCTGTAGTGTCCAACGTAACTGCATGATGGAACGCAGTTGACTTTGTCCATGGCATAAAAAGAACATGTCATTCTGAATGATGTCCATTGCAGATGACACTATTGCCCTCATTATAACCTTGGCGGGAGGTGGAGGCCGCCCACCAAGGTTTTACCGCCGCAATCCCGCCGGCTGCATTATGAGTTCCCCGCTGGGCCGGCAGGCGGAAACAGAGTTTCCGCCTGCCAGCCCAGCGGGGATGTAGGCCGTAACATGGGAGCCGGCTCCTAATGGAGCCGGCGGTGTTGCGGCCGTGCTACGGGTGCAGATGTACCCGTCGCGCTTTTCACTGTCTGCTGTGCAGACTCTCCACAACCAAATTTCCCTCTGGATGGTAGGGTGAAGAGTAATGGAGTTAAATACTCATCGTCCCTATGGTGTCAATGAATGCCTTAGAGGCAAAGGAAGGGCCTTGGTCCAAATGGAATGCTGCAACGCATATGTACCGATAAAGATCAGCTAGTCTTTTATAACAGTTCGAGCATCAGCTGACCGCTGTGACCATACCCAAAGGAATCTACAACAAAAATCTACAGCAACTAAGATATGTTTGTATGCACCATCCGGTTGAAGGGTGTAGGAAAGTACCCTCTTTCTTGGCATGGTTACCTCCTTTTTCTGCCTGATGTCAGTGTGCTTGACTGTGTTCACTGGGATCCTACTAACCAGGACCCCAGTCATTATGCTTTCTCCCAAAACTTTTTATTTCACCCACAATTGCCCCATTATAAGCCCCTAGTATATGGTACCTAGGTACCCAGGGCATTGGGGTTCATGGGGATCCCTATGGTCTGCAGCATATATTTTGCCATCCATAGGGAGCCCATGCAAAGGCTTCTGCAGGACTGCCATTGCAGCCTGTGTGAAAAGGTGCAAGCACCCTTTCACTGCCATTTTTCACTACACCAGGTCACTTATAAGTCACCCCCTATGGCAGGCCTTCTTGCCCAGAGGGCAGGATGCAAAGCACCTGTGCGTGAGGGCACCCCTGCACTAGTACAGGTGCTCCCATGAACTCCAGGCCCATTTTCCCAGACTTCGTGAGTGCGGGGATGCCATTTTATGCGTGTACTGGACATAGGTCACTACCTATGTCCAGTTACATAATGGTAACTCCGAACATAGGCATGTTTGGTACCAAGCATGTTGGAATCATACCCCAAGGCATTTGCAAGCATTGGCTGTATGATGCCATGCACTCCTTAGAGAACCCCCAGTATTGCCATTACAGCCTTCTGAGGATTTCCAGGTAACCCAAGATTCTGCCACCTCCCAGACAGGTTTCTGCCCTCCTGTTACTTGAGAAGCTCGAGCTCAGGAAAGCAGAATAAAGGATTTCCTTTGGGAGATGGGGTGTTACACCCTCTCCCTATGGAAATAGGTGTTACAGGCGTGGGAAGGATAGCCTCCCCAGGCCACTGAAAATGCTTTGAAGGGCATATTTGGTTCAATCCTTGCATAAACCAGTTTACACCGGTTCAGGGACCCCCAGGCCCCACTCTTGCGCAAAACTGGACAAAGAAAAGGGAGTGACCACTCCCCTTTCCATCACCACCCCAGGGGTGGTGCTCAAAGCTCCTCCAGAGGGTCCCGGGTTTCCCATCTTGGATTCAAGGTTGGCAGGGAGCATCTGAGTGGCCAGTGCCAGCAGGAGATGTCAGAGCCTCCTCCTGATAGCTGGTCACCCAGCTAGGTGATCAATCCCCCTTTCAGGGCTATTTAGGGTCTCTCTTTTGGGTAGTTCCTCAGATTCAGATTGCAAGACTCCAGCAGGAATCCTCTGCAACCTCTACTTCGACTTCGTAATGAAGAAACTACATCTGGACTCTTCAGGACCCTACAAGCTGCAACAAAGAAGAAAGATGCCGTCCGTCTGCAACATTGTATCTCCGTCTCCTTCCAGCAACTGCTGCATTTCCCTGGTCGTGCATCTTCTGAGGACAGCCTGTGTTCACCCTACATCAGAAGAATGAAGGAATCTCCCCTGGGGTGAAGGAGTCACTCCCCTGCCTCTGCAGGGACCAACTGCAATGATGACCAGCTGTGTGGATCTGGTTGTGGACTGAAGTGGTCCTGATGGTACTGTCTTCCAACTGTCCAACTTAGGTGGAGGTAAGCCCTTGCCACCCCACGAAGGACAGTACCCCTGTGCACTGCGTCATTTGCAGCTGCCAAGGCTTGTTGGCATCCTTCCTCAAAGATCTTCATGCATCTTGAAGCTCCAGCCCCCAGCACTTCTTCCTGTGATGCCCAGCTCCCTGAATGTTTCTCTGGGGGCGTGGGAGACTTTCTCGTAGTGCTGCATGGGCCTCTTCTGCAACTCTCCTGTCCCCATGCTGTGGGACTCCTGTGGGTGCTGCCTGGGCTTCTGTATTGCTAAGGGCCCCCTCTGACTCCCCTCCTGGGTAGAGTCCACCTGGTTCCGGAGGCTCCATTTTCCACTAACCGCGAGTTTTGCGCGTGCCAAGGCTTGTTAGCGGAACCCGAAGATGCAAACCCAACTGCAATCCTCCTTTCAGCGTGGGACATCACCTGCATCTTTCAGGAACCCGACTTTGTCTTGTTGGGTGCAGTGCTGACTCTTCTTCCTCACCAGTGGTTCACTTCTTGTACCTTCATCGTAGTGGGTAGGGGCTCCTGCCCTTCCTGGACTGTGCTGTGCTTCTTGGACTTGGCCCCCTTCTTCCACAGGTCTTCTTGTTGAGGAATCATCTATTGGTGTCTTGCAGTCTCTTCTGGGCTTTGCATAATTCTTCTTCTCTTCTGTGTGTGATCAGGGGAATTTACAGTGATTTACTCCTGCTTTCCTGGTTGCTGTGGTGGGTTGTTGTACTTACCTTTGGGCTTTCCTAGTACTCCCAGGTCCCCTCTGCACCCTACACTTACCTAGATGGGGGACCGACTTTCGCATTCCACTTTCTTTTTATATGGTTTGTTTCTCCCTTAGGCCTATTTCTAACTGTTGTGATTTTCACTAATTGCACTGTTTTCTAACTGTTTTTATGCCTATTTCTTCATACTAGTGTATATAATTTGTGTATTACTTACTTCCTAAGGGAGTATAGTATCTATGGTATTTTTGGTATTTGTGTCACCAAAATAAAGTACCTTTATTTTTGTAACAGTGAGTGTTTTCTTTCATGTGTGTAAGTAATAAAGCCCTCATAATGACATTGGTGGTAAATCCCACTTACCGCCATGCTGACTGCCGCCAACATACCGCCATGGTGGCGGATATCCGTTGACCATATTATGATACACACACCAATCCGTCACTATTCAGCCACATACACAATGCTGCCAGCCCAAAGGTCAGTGATAAACTGGCGGTATCAAACCCACACCGTTACGCCAACAGAACTACGTCCACCACATTATGACCCACAAATCACCACCGCAGATATTCAACCGCGGTAAACCATGGGCGGTACATACCGCTGCGCTCAAAATACACACACTCAAACAAAACACCACTACATTGGTCAATTTAAATAACACACACCTGACACCCATACACACACCACATACACCACACCCACACCACTGTAAAACACACACCCACATTACCCACAACCCTTTATGAGTACAAACCATTACCAACAGAATGACATCACGACTACAGACAAAACCAAACCCACACACCACCATCACCTGTACACCACCCATGCACCTTACATCACACACCCCAACACATCACCCTACAGACCCTCACCCACACCACTCACGCAACACCCAAGGCGCCACAACGACACCCCAGATTCTTCGAGGAGGAGCTAAGGGTCATGGTGGAGGAAATCATCTGGGTAGAGCCACAGCTATTTGGAGCACAGGTGCAGCACATATCCATTGCTAGGAAGATGGAGCTATGGCAGAGGATGGTGGACAGGGTCAACGCCATGGGATAGCACCCCAGAACCAAGGATGACATCAGTAAGAGGTGGAGCGACCTACAGGGGAAGGTATGTTCCATTGCAGCAAGACACCAACTCGCTGTACAGAGGACTGGCGGTGGACCCCCACCTCTTCCCCCACAACTAACAACATGGGAGGAACACGTCTTGGCAATCATGCACCCTGAAGGCCTAGCAGGAGTAGCAGGAGGACTGGACTCTGGTAAGTCAACTCTGTTTCTATTACCCCCCCTACCTGCATGCCATCACATACCCCCACCCTCACTCTCACTCCCATTACATCACCACGTCCCACACCCGCCACCATCACATCTCACTCATCCCAATGCCAAGCCCTGCATGCCATACCAATGCATGGACACCACTCACAGACCTGCATGGACACTTATCAGTAAAACATGCACACTCAAGAGAATCAGCTAGCCCACCTCATAACAACTCACACAAGTGAAAGCTGCCAGGGCAAATACAACCAAACAGGGCAAGCCACCCATGCACCATATGTCACGCACAGAAACAATAACACTGCATTTACATCCCCACAGGTATCCCAGCCAATGTCACTGGAGAAGAGGTGCCAGCAACTTCCAGTCCCTCCACAGAAGAGGCCCACAGTGATGACAGCAACTCTGGTTGCCTGGATCTGGATGACCAACCTGGCCCATCAGGGACCTCTGGACAGTCGGTTACCCAGCCACATTCACACACCACCACAGAGCCTCCCCCCTCAGGAAACACCACCACAGCACCCGCCTAGCGTACTGATGCCTCCGTCTCCAAGATACGTCAATCAACAGTTTGTTGACCACTACAGGGACCCCAGGGCACACCTCGCCCCCAAGACAATCTGGGACCTGGGGTCAGTGGCAGTGGGCACACGGTTCAGGGGACAGAGGCACAGGACAACAGGACAACAGGGAAACTGGAAGGAGTGCTGTGTGCTAGGGGGAGGACAGGCCCAGGGAACTGACTCTCCAGGAGGCACTCACCGAGATCCTGGGAGCATACCAACATTCCCAGGAAACGCTGGTCCAGATCCTGGACAACGTGCAGGAGAACAGGCGGCTGCAGGAGGGACAGTACCAGGGGATCAGGGAGGACTTGCAGACCATCAACACCACCCTGGTCTCCATAGCAGGGGTGCTGGCAGACATGGCCAACATTATGAGGGAGCCAGTCTTACCACAGCGGGCCCCTGCCACTAGCCAGACTACTGAACTACCCTCCACCTTCACTGCCGCTAGTGGACAGGAGACCCCACCACAGAACCAACGGGCCACGAGCACCCTCCCCCCTTCAAAAGGAGAACCACCCCGCAAATGTTTCCTGCGATCCAGGCAGAAGCCAGAGACTATTGCCAAGACCCCACCAGGAAATAAGAGTCTCCTGATTGTCACCCTTGTGTCCCACTCTGTCACCCTGTCCACATTGAACTGCCATTACTACCGTTTCCTATGTCCCCTTGGACAATGCACCTGTGCTACAAATAAACTGGAACAATACCCTAGACTTTCCTCTATCATCACCCCATCCCATTGCACTACCCTTTTTCTTCATAGCACTTCAATAAACACACTATGAAAAAATACAAGTATGGAGTATGTCAAATGATTTAAGTATGTATTTGTTTAACAAGGTTCAAACATTGCAAATCAACTGTACAGTAATGTGCACATAGGATAGACCTGTAGTTGACTGCAGTGAACACACCAGGAGCAATAGTGGGGCACCAACATCTGCAAAAAGATTATTCAAAAGGGTACAGTGAGTGGGCATAGAAGTGGGAAATCACAGTCTGCCACTGAAATTGTGAAACAAACAAATTACATTGAAATGTGAAGTTATACTGTCTTACCTGTGTGTCATTGGAAGTATTGTCGAATCACTGCAGTTCTGTTGTCCTCATCCTCTGCCTCCTCATCCTGACTGTCCACAGGGTCCACTGCTGCCACACGGCCATTTCCAGCCTCCTTCTCCTGCAGAAAAGGCACATGGTGTCTCAAGGCAAGGTTATGCAACATGCTTATCTGGCAGACCTTCTTGGTGAGTAGCACAGGGATCCACCTGATGGAGGCACCAAAACCTGGCCTTCAGGAGACCAAAGGTGCGTTCTATAATCCTTCTTGTATGCCCATGTACCTCATTGTAACATTCCTCTGCCCTTGTCCTGGGATTCCCCACACGGGTCAGTAGCCATGATAGGTTGGGGTAACCTGAGTCACCTGCAAATATTGAGGGACAACATTTAGCCACACACTATCCTATATGGCCCACACCATACTCATACACCAACATCCACTGGGTGGGAACCAGGGCTCACCTATTAGCCACACCCTGTGCTGCTGCAGTTGAGCCATCACATTTGGGATGCTGCTATTCCTCAGGAAAAAGGCATCATGCACAGACCCAGGATACTTAGCATTGACATGGGAGATGTACTGGTCCGCCAAGCACACAATCGGGACATTCATTGAGTGAAAACTCTTTCAATTTCTGAACACCTGTTCATTTTGCCGTGGGGGAACAAATGCAATATGTGTACCATCAATTGCCCCAATGATGTTTGGGTTATGTCCCATTGAATAGAAGTCAGCCTTCACTGTGGCCAAATCCTCCACCTGGGGGAAAATAATGTAGCTGCACATTTATTTAATCAGGGCATCCAGCACTCTTGTCAGCACTATCAAGAACATTGGCTGTGACATTCCTGCTGCCAAGCCCACTGTCCCTTTAAAAGAACCATTTGCCAAGAAATGGAGCCCAGATAGGACTTGCACAAGAGGGGGATCCCAGTGGGGTGACAGATAGCAGATGTCAGGTCAGGCTCCAATTGGGCACACAGCTCTGTGATTGTGGCCCTGTCAAGTCTAGAGGTGAGGATTATGTGCCTATCCTCCATTGTTGCCAAGTCCACCAGGGGTCTGTACACAGGGGTATGTCTCCATCTCCTATTCATCCGCAGCAGTGGCAATCTATGGGGCAAAAGAGTGAGGAGCCGGTCACAAACTGTACATTGTAGCCACAACAGTGCAATGCATTAAGTTAATTTGAAATGTATAAGTGGCATCTCTCGTGTATGTACAATTGTGAACTGTGACGCAGTTATAATACAGGGCCTACCCACCCTGAAATGGCATTCGCCTGTCCTGTGTAGAGGGACAGGTGGAAGTGAGGTAATTCCACTGACGTTGTGCGCCGTTGCGGGAGGCGGTCGGGAACCGCTGCGCAATGCCTCATTGGATAATATTGGGCCCTATGGGGTAGAGTGGCCAGTGGTGATGTACGCCGGCAGTGACAGTATGCACCTCCGCGGACGTCACCGCCATTTTCTATTTGTTCACTCACTTGCTCCCTGACCTTCAACAGGAGAGGACCTACACTGCATGTGCTGCGGTGACCTGTGTCTGGAACCTACCATGGCACATGTGATTGGGGAAAGGGCCCCTGCCTTCACCTCGGCGGAGTTGGAGGGACTGGTGGATGGGGTCCTACCCCAGTACAGACTGCTGTACGGGCCTCCAGACCAACAGGTGAGCATGATGCATGGGGCATGAATGCATGGAGTGGTGTGTGTGAAGGCCTCATGTAGGGGGGGTTAGTGGATGTCCCCTGGGCAGCGTGCTGCTTGTGTGCTGGGCCAGATCTGTGCAAATAGGGATTGGAAGGGGTATGGTGGGCCATGAGTGTAACAGGCAGGACGGTCTGACAAATACCTTTTCCTGTGTGTATTTCCTCTGCAGGTCAGCGCCCATCAAAAGAAGGGTATATGACGTGCCATCGCCAAGGACATGCGGACCCTGGAGGTCTATGGCAGGTGGAGCACCCACTGTTGGAAACGGTGGGAGGACCCGAGATGCTGGATACGGAAGACGGCGGAGGCCCAGCTGTGGATGGCCTCCCAACAAGGAAGGGGTGCCTGTCGAACCCTGGCCCCACTGATGGCCCGCATACTGGCGGTGGCCTATCCGGAGCTGGATGGGCGCTTGAGGGTATCACAGCAGCCACAAGGGGGTGGGTACAGTGCCCATCATTACTACGTACACCTGGTGGGGTGGTATCCGGGTGGGGGATGTGTGTATGTGGGTGCCCCTAGGCTAGGCCTGACACTGTAGAGTAGGTCCCATGTTGACCAGAGTTCTGATGTGATAGTCCTCCTACCTAGCTTGTAGGCATCCACTACTGGGCAGGGCTGTGTGGGTCCCTGGTGGTGACGGACACCTCTGTGACCACCCCAGCTACAGGTACATCTGCCACTCCGCATACCAGCACCGCCCTCCCAGCAGCCCCCCATCGGGTTGCCCATACCTGCTTACCCAGGAGGGTAGGCATCTCCTTTGCCCCAGGCACCTCAGGCCCTGCACCAGTTAGCCCTGCTCCCCTGAGTGAGGAGGCTATTGACCTCCTGAGATCCATCTCTGTTGGGCAGACAACCATTGTGAATGCCATCCAGGGGCTGGCAGCCCAAATGCAACAGACCAATACATTTCTGGAGGGCATTCACACTGGCTTGGCGGCCCAAGAGATATCAATCCAGGCTCTGATCTCCTCTCTGATGGCAGCCATTGTCCCTGTTTCCATCCTCCAACTTCCTCTACCCAATTCCATTCCCCTCAACCCCAACCTATCCCAAGCAGACAGTCAGACGAGCATGCACACAAGACAACACACAAGAGTGGCACAGACAAACACAAGCACCACACATCATCCCACAGGCACTCACACAAACACCATCCAGATGCAGACATACCAACATCCACTGCCTCCACTGTGTCCCTGTCCTCCTCCTCCTCCACCTCCCTCCCTGTTGCATCTACACTCACACCTGCATGCACTACATCCACATCCACTACCACCAACACCAGCACACCTATCAGAACACACACCTCACTGGCAGACACCACCACAACAGCCATGCACACGTCCCCTGTGTCCTCTCCTACTGTGTCTGTCCCCCTCTCCCAAGGTACACAAACGCAAGCACTCAGACACTCAACAGCCATCCACCTCACAACAGCATCCAGCCCATGCACCTGCACCTAAACACAGCAGACAGACACCTCCTATAACCACTCCCTCTTCCTCCACTCCCAAACCTTCTCCATATTCCCACCCCAGTGTCCCTAGGAAGTTTTTCCTCCCCACCATTGACCTCTTCCCTGCCCCTCCCCCCTCATCCTTCACGTCAGGCCAGGGTGGCTAAAACCCAGGCAAGCACCTCAGCCACCCAGTCAACGGGCCCAGTAGTGGCCACACCCACTCGTGGTGGGAAAGGATCCAGGGTACCAGGCTGCCTCACGGAAAGGGTGCCTGTCCCAAGTGCTGCCAGGAAGGGCAAGGAGCCATCCCCAGCTGCTGTCAGGAAGGGCAAAGAGCCATCCCCAGCTGCTGCCAGGAAGAGCAAGGAGCCAGCCCCAGCTGCTGCTAGGAAGGGCAAGGAGCCAGCCCCAGCTGCTGCCAGGAAGGGCAAGGGTCATGCACCAGCAGGCAGTAAGGACAAGGGGCCTGGTACTGGGATTCAGTTGGATCCCCCACCACCAACCGTGGTTGTGCAGCCGTCCGAGGCTGCAGGGGATGGGCAGGAGCTTCTCCCCACAACCACCACCACCAGCAGCAGTGGGCAGCCGTCCGAGGCTTCAGGGGATGGCCACAACCACCGCCATAAGCAGCAGGAGCAACACCACTGCTACCACTGAGCAGCCGTCACCTCCGGCGGACATTCTGTAGACCTTTCTCCATGGGCTGTTGTGTGGCCTTCCCCCTGCAAATCCTGTGGGTATGACACCCACTTGAGAGACTGTGACCTTCCCCTTTCCAAGATCTGCATCACAGGGCACGATGCCCCCTCCAGAACCAGTGGGGAAGCCACCCACTCACCCCATCCTCCCCAGGATGAAGTTCACAGGGCACGATGCCCCCTCCAGAACCAGTGGGGAAGCCACCCACTCACCCCATCCTCCCCAGGATGAAGATCACAGGGCACGATGCCTCCTCCAGAGCCAGTGGGCAAGTCACCCTCTTGAGAGACTGTGGCCTTGCAGTCCCCAGGATCAAGCACAGGGCATGTTGCCCCCTCCAGAGCATGTTGGCAAGTCACCCACTTGAGAGACTGTGGCCTTGCACTCCCCAGGACCAAGCAGTGGGCAAGTCACCCACTTGAGAGACTGTGGCCTTGCACTCCCCAGGACAGAGCAATGGGTATGTTCCTCCCTACAGGACCAGTGGTGTTGTTCCATCTGCCGGCTGAGATACTCACCCGTTCCCTGTCCTTAGGTGCCTGCCTATTTTCCAAATGATACCCCTGCAGTGTTCTCTCCGTGTTGTGGCAGGAGACAAGTGGGTCCTTGGACTTTGTCATGTGGCCCTGTGCCCCACGCACATTGAGGACTGGGCAGTGTCCCTTGAATTGTACATATGTATATACTTTTAGATTGGATGCACGTATTTCTACTGTATTTATATTATTACACTAACTTTCATCTCTTCCTGTAGTCCTTGTATTATTCCTGAGGGGTACGGGGTAAATATGTTTTCTTACTGCATCTGATTGGTGTTGGGGGTGTGTGTTGTGCGAGTGTGTGTCACTCTCTTTTTCCTCCCCCCTGTGTCCTAGGCGGCTGTACTCACTGTGGTCGTTTTCGCCGTTGTTGGTGTTCGTGGTGGAGCAGGATGTAAAAAATCATTGAAAACATTTGCAGCTCGGGCTCCATGGCGGCGTGGTTATTGCCTGTGTCTCCAATGGTGAGTCCTTTCCCTTCTGTGCAGTGTTTCTGCTAGGCTTTTGATGTCGTTGGAACCCCCCCAGAAAAGGTGGCGGATTGGGCTGTCATAATACAATGGGCAGAGCATTGTCTTCCGTCTGGCTCTAGATGGCTACCGCTGTGGTGGCTGTTGTTTCCGCCCTGGCCGTCCGTGTGGTAAAGTGGCTGTCTATCTGAGGTCTTTCCGCCATAGTCATATTTTGGCAGTAATTACCACCGGCCTGTTGGCGGTATTACCGCCACTTTAGCACCGACCGCCAGGGTTGTAATGAGGGCCTAAGTGTGACTACAGTGGTATTGCATGAGCTTTGCATGTATCCTAGATAAGCCTTGGCTGCTCATCCACAGCTACCTCTAGAGAGCCTGGCTTCTAGACACTGACTACACTACACTAATAAGGGATACCTGGACATGGTATAAGGTGTAAGTATCATAGGTACCCACCGCACACCAGGCCAGCCTCCTACAAAGGGGACCACAATGGTCCAGGTACTTAATTGTAGTTGGCTATTGGACACTAAGAGAAATGTCTGCAGTGGGCGTTTGATGTTTGAGCCCTTTATCTGCTGGCAAATGTCACAACAAAGGACATGTTGCTTGCTCTGTTTGTATAGACCTAGCCACCAGAAGTGTTTCTGTAAGAGTGTTATTGTGGCCACAATACCAGCATATGCAAAGGCGACAGCCTCATGTGCTGCTTTAATTAGATCTAATCTCTGGTCTTGATTGGGAATCACTCGATCTCCAACCCCAGGAAGTGTTCCGTAGGCAACATTCTGTGCACTGATGTGGTAAGAATATTTTTTAGGGTATGCTTTAGGGAGAGGCTTGCCTTCAGCCGAAGCTTTCCCGGCAGTCAAAATGTCCTTATCCATTCTTGTCTGAGAACGAGTCACTGCAGCCACAGAAGCCGTAGCTACTGCTGAATTGGCCACTTTGTCAGCCAAAGTGTTGCCAATAACGTGTACTCCTACACGTTGGTGGGCCAATGTATGGACTACATGAGCACTCTGTAGCTTGTCCTTAAGATCAGCCACCTTCACCCACAGAGTTCTGTGTTTTATGGTGTTCCCTTTTGAGTCTGTGAATCAGTTCAATCACCAATGATTAAGATAACTATTGTAGGACTGGACACAGTAGTACAAATCAAAGACAATCAATGTGGGTTGACCTGGATCCGTATGTTCTAGCGTTAGGATAAGGGCTTTAAGTTCAGCCAGCTGTGCTGTGCAGTCCCACAGGGTCTGCATGTAGGTATTGTGAGGCTGGAATACACCATTCTTCATCACTCCGCTCACGGCTGCGCAAGCAGCTGAGTACTGATGTTTAGTACCTACAGCTGGTTGTGCTGATCCATCAGTGTAAATAACAGTATGGTATCTGTCAAGGTGCAGGTACTCCTGTTCGTGTTGGAGAAATTCTTGTGTTTCAAGTTTTGAATCAAAGATGTAATTAACATCTGTGGCAGTCAGGGAGGTTGCCCATTGAATCCAACATGGAGATAATGCTTTAGCATTAGGGATGCTTGCTTGGCGACAGACTCTAAGGCTGGCACTGGGATAACGACAATTATGCGTTTCCCTTGGGCAAGTGGTCCCTCCTTGATGACAGCCATCTGTACTGCAGTTAGAATTTTTTCTGTGGGTGCAAAGCGTTGTTCTGCACTGGAATATAAATTTGATTTATATGCTATGGTCACTGTGTTGCCTTTGTTAAAGTTGACATAAGTGAACCCCGTGGCACCAGCAATTATTCTGATGACCAAATTTGTTTTGTTATCACGGGTGTGTAAATGTTTTGCTTCTAGCATGTCCTGTTGCAATCCCCTAAGGATACATGAGTGTTCTACTGTCCAATGTCTGCTAGAAAAATCTTGGTGTATTAAGCCATATAGTGGCTTGATACGTGGTGCATAATCAGAAATGTAAGTTCTGCCAAAGTTGAAGAAACCTAGTAGACTAGTTTCTTGATAGTATTTGGTGGCTGGAGTTGAGCACACTTCTCTAAAAAGTGGGAGGCCAGGCTCTTGCCCTTGTTTGATAGCTTATATCCCAGGAGCAATACTCTGAGAAATGTTATTTTAGTTTTTTCTAAAATTAAATTTGTAACCAAGGGCTGCGAATCCCAGAGTGATCTGATCGGCCCTGGCAAGATGAATATTGAGGTTGTCATCTGTGAGAAAGATATCCTCCACATAAGACAGTGCCTCTGGATCAATATCATGCAATATTGATGATACACGGGCTGAGAACAGCCCTGGGCTGTTCTTGTAGCCTTGGGACTACCTACAGAAGCATTTTTGTGAGCCGAATGAGAATACACTTAGGTCATGACTTTCGTGTGCTAAATTTTACCAGAAAAAACCATTGGAAATATCCAAGGTTGTTCTATATTTTTTACGCACTGTGTTGTTAATTAGTGCTGTGCTGTGTGAATTTTGTATTGCATACGTTCGTGTATGACTGTTTTAGTGTCTGTAATCTAAGACTATTCTGTATGAATGGTTGAGTTTTGCAACAGGGAATAACAGGTTATTCATTGCAGAGACACAGGGCTCAAATACATCCTGGTACTCGAGCTGAGTGAGGATCTCCCTCACCGGAGCTTTGGCTTTGTGTTTAACAGGATATTGTGGCTGAGGCTGGGGTGTAGACCTAACAGGTATTACGTGGTAAGAAGAATCCTAATCCCAACCTACACGGTTGCGGTATAGTGCAGGTGCCTGAGCAAAAGCCCGGTTGATGACGTAGGCTTGTTTTACCCCTTTAGGAACAACATCAGAGAAAGAAGGCAAAATTACATCTTCCCCATGTGGGAGCTTACGGACTTGCTCAGGTGGCTAGTCCCTCTCAGCCAGCAAGATATCACAAGCAAGTTCATCCCAGAATATCACACTAATGGTGCGCTCTATGTCTCCCTCAATTTGGATATTTAAATCATAAACCCTGTCGGGTGGGAGAACGCACCTGTCCGCAGTCTAGTTGCTGTCGCATCCATTTGATCTTCCAGCCGCTGGTAACATATTGTGACCTCTGCTGCGTTGTCTAGGAGTGTCACTGCCCACATCTTGTTCTTCAGCAATGTTCTCAAGTGTACTGGCATTTTTAATTGACAGTGCTGCCACCTTTTTCTTTTTAAACTGTGGCTTTTGTTTTGGGGGCTTATCTTATTTTTTGTCTGAAGACTGTGGTGAGTCTTTCTTCTGTTTCACGTTGTCAGGATGTTGCTCTGACTGGCCCACCCTCTTGCTAAGTCTATCCGGTCCTGAAAGGAACTAGAGGGACGTGAATCAGTATATTTTCTTTATTGCAGCACTTTTTAGAAACCTCCTGTGCTTGTTTAGTACCTTCCTTTAGGGGTGGTACTATGTATTTCAGGCTTTTTTGGCTTGGCTCCCAAGCTATTCCGTCCTATACTGGTGTAGGTATCGAAAATAATTTACAGTAGCTGTTTCTCTTGTTCCAGGTGTGGAATTTCTCAGAGCCACTGGCGTATAGTCAATGCTACCACTTCCCGTTTGATGTTACTGAGTATTATTAAGTAGACAGCATCAAAGTTATGCATCAATTTCATCCCCAAGTCTAGGGACGGTGCAGCCCCATGTTCCTTCTGAATTTGTTTTAACACTTCCAGTAAATTGACAAGTGTTGGGGTACTATGTGTGGTAGTATAAAT